>NC_083227.1:65309245-66690495 GCF_032191835.1 Heteronotia binoei
CAATGTAAGTTCCTGCTTTCCAGCCCACTGACAATGTTTCTTTACTTCAGTGAAGCAAAAAAGAGTTGCTTGTCTCTTGGTTTCTCTACTTCTTCAACATTTCTAACTAATTTTTATTTAACATCCTTTCCTACCCACCAACATATTTTCTTCAGTCATTCAATCTTGCATGAGATGTTTCTCTTCACAGACATGGTACTGTTCTACAGGGTTTTATTGCTGACAATTCACATTGTTCTATTAGAACATTCATGGCTTAAGAGATGGGTGGAAGGAGAATTACAAATGGGCAATAGGAAACATCCATTGTTACCTATTACATATGCCATTTTATATATAATGTTTCTTCCAATATGGATACCCAGTTTGGAAACATCTTTGTAAGTGCATATCTTCTACAAAAGAAAAGTGTTAAAGAGAAAAGTGCTTCTCAGGTTGTAAACAACAATTAAGTAGCAAGGGTGTAACAGCTGTAAAACTTTCAGCAAAATTAACTGGCCAAATCATAACCCCTGAGAAAGTGGTGAATTAACTGGCATTCTACAATTATTCCAACCCTTAAAAGTAGGGTTATATTGAAAATGTTGCTAAAAACTTTAATTAGGCATTATCTCATTGTGAAATATGGTACATTAGATTCCTGATTACCCCAAACTACTTGTCCATAGTTAGTTCTTCAAGCATTTCAGTAGAAGTCCAGATCAGGTTATATAGTATTCTTGCTTATATCCAGCAATCTGTTTGAATGTCCATTCGGCAATTCACTTAAATGAGATTTCATTGTATTCTAATTTGGATTTACTGATTAGTCTATGAGACTATCCATAGCTCCACTATCTACCTGCAGAATAAGGAAGGGAGATGCTTTTTTGGGAGATTAAAATGGATGCAGTTTGTTTGAGAGTAGTCAAATAAGGGGTGTGTTGAACGTTTACATGTTTTGATTCAAATTGAAACACCTGTTTTCAAGAGTTTGCCAAAATATTTCCTCTATTCTCATTTTTGTTTACCTTGTTATTAACAGCTACTTTAGCACCATTTATCTGGACTTTTTTTCATTAGGCAATTCACTTAAATGAGATTTCATTGTATTCTAATTTGGATTTACTGATTAGTCTATGAGACTAGCCATAGCTCCACTATCTACCTGCAGAATAAGAAATCTCTATGGCTTAGGAAAGGCGCAAACAGGCATAAGAAAAGGCCTGCATGGCTAACAAACAAAGTAATGGAAGCTGTAAAAGGTAAGAAGGACTCCTTTAAGTGGTGGAAAACCAGTCCAAGTGAGATTAGTAAAAGGGAACACAGGCTGTGGCAAATCAAATGCAAGACTGTGATCAGGCAGGCAAAAAGGGACTATGAAGAGCATATTGCAAAAAACATAAAGACCAACAATAAAAATTTCTTCAAATATATTAGAAGCAAGAAACCAGCCAGGGAGCATTATCAAGGACAGAATGAGTAGGCACATTGATGGACACGGGTTATTGAGGAAGACTCAGCATGGGTTCTGTAAGGGAAGATCTTACCTCACTAACCTGTTACATTTCTTTGAGGGGGTGAACAAACATGTGAACAAAGGAGACCCAATAGATGTTGTTTAGCTTGACTTCCAGAAAGCTTTTGATAAAATTCCTCATCAAAGGCTCCTTAGAAAGCTGGGGAGTCATGGAGTAAAAGGACAGGTCCTCTTGTGGATCAAAAACTGGCTGAGTAATAGGAAGCAGAGAGTGAGTATAAATGGGCAGTCTTCGCAGTGGAGGACGGTAAGCAGTGGGGTGCCGCAGGGCTCGGTACTGGGTCCCATGCTCTTTAACTTGTTCATAAATGATTTAGAGTTGGGAGTGAGCAGTGAAGTGGCCAAGTTTGCGGATGACACTCAGTTGTTCAGGGTGGTGAGAACCAGAGAGGATTGTGAGGAACTCCAAAGGGATCTGTTGAGGCTGGGTGAGTGGGCATCAACGTGGCAGATGCGGTTCAATGTGGCCAAGTGCAAAGTAATGCACATTGGGGCCAAGAATCCCAGCTACAAATACAAGTTGATGGGGTGTGAACTGGCAGTGACTGACCAAGAGAGAGATCTTGGGGTCGTGGTAGATAACTCACTGAAAATGTCAAGACAGTGTGCGTTTGCAATAAAAAAGGCCAAAGCCATGCTGGGAATTATTAGGAAGGGAATTGAAAACAAATCAGACAGTATCATAATGCCCCGTATAAATTGATGGTGCGGTCTCATTAGGAGAACTGTGTGCAGTTCTGGTCGCCGCACCTCAAAAAGAATATTATAGCATTGGAAAAAGTCCAGAAAAGGGCAACTAGAATGATTAAAGGGCTGGAACACTTTCCCTATGAAGAAAGGTTGAAACGCTTGGGACTCTTTAGCTTGGAGAAACGTCGACTGCGGAATCACATGATAGAGGTTTACAAGATAATGCATGGGATGGAGAAAGTAGAGAAAGAAGTACTTTTCTCCCTTTCTCACAATACAAGAACTCGTCGGCATTCGATTAAATTGTTGAGCAGACAGGTTAAAACGGATAAAAGGAAGTACTTCTTCACCCAAAGGGTGATTAACATGTGGAATTCCCTGCCATAGGAGGTGGTGGCAGCCACAAGCATAGCCACCTTCAAGAGGGGTTTAGATAAAAATATAAAATATATAGATAAAAATATGGAGCAGAGGTCCATCAGTGGCTATTAGCCACAGTGTGTGTATATATATCTATACACACTGTGTATATATTTTATATATATATATATATATATATATATATATATATATATATATATATATATATATATATATATATATATATAAAAATTGCCACTGTGTGACACAGAGTGTTGGACTTGATGGGCCATTGGCCTGATCTAACATGGCTTCTCTTATGTTCTTAGACTGGTCATAGTCATCTAGGGCTACCAAGTTTCCGGGATGGGCGGGAGTTCTCCTGCCCTGGAGGTTCCCAACCCACCAGCCCACATTGGGCTGGTGGGGGGATTCCCCCCCAATGTCGCCAGCGCTATGATGTCACTTGGAAGTGACCATCACACCAATGATGTCACACGCTGACCACCTAGGAGCATCTGGGAAATCTCTATGGTTTTCCCGGATGCTCTTGTAATTTGGGAGCATTCGAGAAAACCAAATTGCTAGAGTGTACAGGAAAACAATCGAGTTTTCTGAGACATTCCTAGAGTGTCCAATGCATGACATTGCAGGCATGATGATATCACTTCTGAGTGACGTCATTGTGCCGCATGCACTGCACGTGTGCAAAAACACACCCCACCGAAGCCCGCAGGGGAATTGGCAGCCCTATAGTCATCCCAGTCAATCAGGAATGATATAAGCTGCTACCTGCTATCCAGGAAGTAGCCCTAGGTCCAAGAACACCTCCAGACTACAGACCTAATTTTTCAAGGGGAGTGAAACCCCATCTAGAACAGGTGACACATTAAAAATCTCAGGTCAGAACTTCCACTCACCAGTAGCACTTATTAAGCTTCAGTTTATTAGCCCACATCCTCCACAAAACTGCCTCCAAGCACTGGTCAGAGTTTCTGCTTAAGCAACAGTTGCCTGTATTGACAATGCACAGAAAGAAGAAACAATGCTCAAGTATCACAAAAATATTTACAATGGTATGGTTCTCAGCATACTTAAAAAAATAGTAGGCCTATATGGTTTACAAAGCACATGCTTATTCACATCAAAGATTGTTACAGTTCTAAGTAGCATCTGTATCAATTGTTACTTCATTGTATGGACAAGAAGAATTAAGACATCTCTAGGAAACATCTTCCATTTTTTAAATTTTTTCCTCTTGCTTCAGAATTGCCGGCCTCCAGGTGGAGCCTGGAGATCTGGAATTATAACATTTCTCCAGGCTGCAGAAATCAGTTCCCCTGGAGAAAATGGTTGCTTTGGAGGGTGGACTTTATGGCACTGAAGTCCCTCCCCTCTCTAAATGCCTCTTCCCAGGGCCCACCCCACAATTTTCCAACCCAGAAGGGAAGACCCTATTAATTTACAGAAGTAGACAAACTTTTAAATGTTACTCTGATTATCTATGCTTTATCTTTGGATATCTATAAAGAGAAAGGATTTGTAATTTTTTTCTAGTTTGTATTCAGGATACAACAAAAACTATAAATATTCATGCTTACTTTTCAATCCTGACAACTTCAATTAGAAATCAGCCAAAGCTCTTGAAGCCTTCATTGTCAGCTTGTCTTCTTCCCAATCAAGACTGTAATTGGAAGAAACCAATGAACTGCCTTTGCTCTTTCCCTTAGGTCTTATACTGGATAGATGATGCCAAGGATTCTACAACTGGCAAAGTCAGAGTCAGTGGCAACGTAACATCAAGGAATATTACTGGCCTCAAAGCCAATACAATATATTTTGCCACAGTGAGGGCTTACAACACAGCTGGGACTGGACCATCCAGTGTGCCAGTCAATGTCACTACAAAAAAATCACGTGAGTATTTTTTAAAAATGACCAAAAGGCACAAGTGTGCCAGACTCACAGCAAGTTACAACAGCAGCTTGTTAAATTATGCACAAAAACATCATCTTATGTGCCACTCTTCTCTCTATCACATGTCCCTCCCACTATTTGCATAGATCTAAAGATAAGATGAGAAATCTCCTGCACTATACATAATCAATCTGGAGATGATTTTTGTTTCAGTTCCAAAAAGTTTGGTACAGAAGGTAAATCTGTGGGTAGCTACTTTTATCCTTTTCATATGTTGCTTACTTACACATAGTGTGCTGCCATGGTTTCTGGTATTTATAAAACAAGCAGTGGCACTGGATGATGAGCTGTGAATACTGTTGCAATTGCCACTTCTTTGTATGTGGCACCTGTGCAGTGCCTGGGCAATGAAAAATGAGTGTTTTCAGATAACAGCTCAAAGTTGCTAAGCAAACAACTCCCCCCTCCATATGCCCACAGGCACCCACCTCTGTAAAAAAAAACCCAAAACCTTACATCACCCACCTCCTAGAACTAAATCATGCAAAAAAAAAAATTGAAAAGAAAACCAGATGAGTGTTTTTCATGATTATGGATCCAATCTCTAAACGTCTGCACTATTAAGGCAGTACCTTCATCTTCCAACAGTATAGGTAGCCAAGCACAAACATGGTCCAAGAACTCTTGGGTTGGGTGGAGGCTTAGTCCATCTGCCATGCTGGTTCCACTATGTCTGCTTGGAATCCTATCCTGGATCAGAGTGCCTCAGGCTTGCAGATCCTTCACAGATTGTTGCAAGTAATCCCAACAGCATCAGAGGTCTAGTAGCTGCAATTCAAAGAAGGTAAATTTCCAAGGAGGTCTCCTGATATGTCCCCCAAAGACTGTTATGCTCAGCTGATTCCAACTTGTTGGTGATCCCTGGCCTGAAAGCTATCCAGCTACCCTTGACCAGAGCCAGGGCTTTTTCAGCCCTAGAACCAACCTGGTGGAACTCTCTATCAAATGAGAGCAGGGCTCTGTGAGATTTGGAACAGTTCTGCAGGGCCTGTAAGGCAGAGATATTCCAACAGCCATATAGTCAAGGATAAGCAATGAGTTGTCATCATGGACTGTATCCTTATCCTGTCTATTCTGTGCCATCTTTCTGAGAAATTGTAGGTGCTGAAAGATTTAAAAATTAATTGATGAATTGTATTAAGAACATGAGAACGTAAGAGAAGCCATGTTGGATCAGGCCAGTGGCCCATCCAGTCCAACACTCTGTGTTACACAGTGGCCTATATATATATATATATATATATATATATATATATATATATATATATATATATATATATATATATACACACACACACACACACAAACACACACACACATGCACTGTGGCTAATAGCCACTGATGGACCTCTGCTCCATATTTTTATCTAACCCCCTCTTGAAGCTGACTATGCTTGTAGCCACCACCACTTCCTGTGGCAGTGAATTCCATATGTTAATCACCCTTTGGGTGAAGAAGTACTTCCTTTTATCCGTTTTAACCTGACTGCTCAGCAATTTCATTGAATGCCCACAAGTTCTTGTATTGTGAGAAAGGGAGAAAAGTACTTCTTTCTCTACTTTCTCCATCCCGTGCATAATCTTGTAAACCTCTATCATGTTACCCTGCAGTCGACGTTTCTCCAAGCTAAAGAGCCCCAAGCGTTTTAACCTTTCTTCATAGGGAAAGTGTTCCAAACCTTTAATTATTCTAGTTGCCCTTTTCTGGACTTTTTCCAATGCTATAATATCCTTTTTGAGGTGCGGTGACCAGAATTGTACACAGTATTCCAAAGGAGACCGCACCATCGATTTACACAGAGGCATTATAATACTGGCTAATTTGTTTTCAGTTCCCTTCCTAATAATTCCCAGCATGGCGTTGCCCTTTTTTTTTATTATTTTACTGTTCATTAATTTCATTGATTGCTCACAAGTTCTTGTATCATGAGAAAGGGAGAAAAGTACTTCTTTCCAGGGCTTTTTTGGTAGAAAAAGCCCAGCAGGAACTCATTTGTATCTTAGGCCACACCCCATGATGTCACCACTGTTTCACATAGGGCTTTTTTGTAAAAAACGCTCAGCAGGAATTAATGTGCGTATTAGGCCATACCCCCTGATGCCAAGCCAGCCGAAACTGCATTCCTGTGTGTCCTGCTCAAAAAAAGCCTTGCCTCTTTCTATCTTCTTTATCCTGTGCATAATTTTGTAAACCTCTATCATGTCACCACTCAGTTGCCATTTCTCCAAGGCCATTCCAACAGCTGCAAGTGGAGGAGTGGGGTTTGATTTCCCACTTCTCCACTTGCAGCTGCTGGAATAGCCTTGGGTCAGCCATAGCTCTCACAGGAGTTATCCTTGAAAAGGCAGCTTCTGTGAGAACTCTCTCAGCCCCACCTACCTCACAAGGCGCCTGTTGTGGGGGGGGGAGATAAAGGAGATTGTAAGCCGCTCTGAGACTCTGATTCAGAGAGAAGGGCAGGATATAAATCTGTGGTCTTCTTCTTCTTCCAAAGTTAAAAAGCTCTAACCTCTTTAACCTTTCTTCATAGGGAAGGTGTTCCATCCCCTTTAACATTTTAGTTGCCCTTTTCTACACCTTTTCCAATGCTATAATATTTTTTTTTGAGGTGTGGTGACCAGAACTGTACACAGTATTCCAGATCAGTCTACACCATAGATTTATACAGGAGCATTATGATACTGACTGGTTTGTTTTCAGTAACCTTCCTAATAATCCCCAGCATAGCATTTGCCATTTTTATTGCTGTTGCACACTGAGGGTGTTTTCGCACTCACGTTTTACTGGCGCCACGACCCTCCTCACGCCGGCGAATCTGCATGGATTTCGCACCAGAAGCGCCGGCGCACCCAGAAGCGCCGGCTACTTCCGTCGCTAAGCCAGCGCAAACGTTTTCCTGCATCTTTGCGATTTCCGTTTGCGCTGGCTTAGCGACGGAAGTAGCCGGCGCTTCTGGGTGCGCCGGCGCTTCTGGTGCGAAATCCATGCAGATTCGCCGGCGTGAGGAGGGTCGTGGCGCCAGTAAAACGTGAGTGCGAAAACGGCCTGAATCAACATCTTCAGCGACTCCTTTTCCACAACTCCAAGATCTCTCTCCAAGTCAGTTACTGCCAGTTCACACATCATCAACCTATATTTATATTTTGAGTATTTGGCTCCAATTGGCATTACTCTACACTTGTCCACATTTGAACCTCATTTGCCATGTTGATGCCCACTTGCCTTGCCTTGACAGATCCTTCTGGAGCACCTCACAGTCCTCCCTGGTTCTCACTGCCCTGTCATCCACAAATTTAGCCACTTCACTATTTACACCCAACTACAATTATTAATGAGCAAGTTAAAAAGCACCGGACATAGTACCATGCCCTGTGGTATGACACTGCTTATCACCTTCCACTGTGAAAACTGCCCATTTATATTCCCTCTCTGTTTCCTGCTAATTAACCAGTTTTTAATCCACAAGAGGACTTGTCCTCTTATCCCATGACTGCTAATAGCATTATGCACTAGCATTATGTTCACTATCCCCAACAGAATAGCATTATGATCATTGTCCTCAACTGGTGCTATCATGTTTACATCTCCTACCAGGTCTTGACTGTTAAGTTTACTTAGGAGCCTTTGATGACAAACTTTATCAGATGCTTTCTGGAAATCTACTGGGTCACCCTTGTCCACGTGTTTATTCACCCTCTGAAAGAATGCTAAAAGGTTCTCTTTTTTTACATAAATGCCATTTATATAAATGCTAAGCATAATAGCATTATAGTCACTGTCCCCAGCTGGTTCTATCATGTCTCCATCCCTTACCAGATTCATTTTTCCCCTGGTAGGTTATGTGACCATCTGCTCCATCGCACAGTCATTGAGAGTATCTAGAAACTCACTTCCTAAATTAAACATCTATTGACCCAATCAATATGTGGGTAAAATCACCTATTATGACACCGTCAGCTGTTTTTAAAATAATCCTCTAACCTTTCATTTGGTTTGTTATAACAAACTCTCAGAGTTAAACTTGCTTTTGGGCCCACTATTTCCACCCAAAGCATTTCTGTAAGCAAATCTATTTCTCTTAGATTCTCAATTTTACTGTGCCATATAACCTCTCTAACATACAGAGCCACTCCACCTTTCACTCCATATCCTTCCAATATTATTATTATATCTAGGAATCACTGTATCCCAATGATTATTCTCATCTCAGCAAGTTTTTGAAATGCCCACATTATCTATGATCTCCTTTGAAACTTAGCTCTCCCATTTTACCTTGGACACGTCTAACATGCATATAAACATCTATAATTCCCCAGACACGTCAGGCCTGCAACTTTCCTCCAGTGGCCTCTAGATAGTCAAAAATGTTTGCCATCTTCTCAGTGGCTAGCAGGCCATGGATTCAGTAGGAGTTCACAGGAGCACAGATCCTGAACCTTTCTGAGGGTTTCCCCTACTCCTTCCCACCTTGCCCATTGCCCACCAGCTGCATAACAATCCCTGGAAGATCACTACCACCTATTTTTCTACAAAACAACCCCTGGTGGCTAGTCCTAATCCATTTCCCTATAGAACAATAACAACTATCCCTTCATCTCTTAAGAGATGAGCCATCCTGAACCAGAGACATTTCATCTCCTGTCAGCTTTTCCCTGGGATTTAGTTTAAAAACTAATCTGCCACCTTTTCGATTTTAAGCAGCAGCAGCTTGGTTCCTTCTCCAGACAAGAGGGGGCTATCTCTTTTGTACAGGTCCTGCTTGTTCCAAAAAGCATCCCAGTGCCTAACATACTTAAACCCTTCCTCCATACACTATTGTCTCATCCATGCACCGAGACTCCTAATTTTGCCTGTCCAGCTGGCTTTGCATGTGGAATAAACAGCACTTCTGAGAAGGTTGCCTTGAAGGTCCTGGCCCTGAGTGTCCTGCTTAGCATCCTTAATTTTTCCTCCAGGACTATGCAACTACATTTCCCCACATTGTTCATTCCAACATGTACCATGGCCACTGGCTCCTCCCCCAGCACTGTTTACCAGCCTACCCAGACCATGTGTAATATCCATTACTTTCAAACTAGGCAGGCATGTCACTATGCACTCAGTACATGGGTTTGCAACCCATTTGTCTTCATACCAAAGATCGAATCACCAAAACCCCTCCTCCCTCTATGCCCAGGAATAGTTCCTTGGTGTGAAAGGATACTTGTTCACCAACTGTAAAAGGGGTTCCTTTTGAGGGAACATTACCCCTTTCTTCAGCATGGTGCCCTCCTCACCCTCATGCTCCCTGACAGTGACAGGGCTACCATTCTCAGAGTTAGACACAAGTCCCTGAGAGTCTTATCTGTGTGCCTAACAGACTGTCCCTGCTTCTCCAGGTCAGTTGACCTTGGTCCTGAGGATGTGAACTCATTCCCTGAGAACCAGGAACTCCTTGCACTGAGCACACACTGACTTCTGTCCATTGTGTGCTCAGTGTAATACACTGGACAGCTCCCAACTCCTGCAGACATTCTACCTTCATAATTGATCCCCCCCCCCCTTTTATAAATTTCCTATTTATGTAGATCTGTTTGAGGAAAGTGTGCTTACACTTTTATGAATGTGCAGAGACTAATGCTCTGGCTTCCTCACCCTGCTGCTGAACTTACATGTCTGCTAAATTTGCCAGTTTGTACCCTTGATGCAGATACTTTGTTACTGGAGCAGATGCTTCAGCACTGGAGCTGGGCCTGCTACCTCACAGAGACTGGGGTCTGCTCATAAGAGCCCTAAATAAATAGCTTAGGCCAAACCTATGCACCCCACTGAAAATCAGTCACACAGGGAGCTAACTAACAAGGAGGATGAGTGAGTCTGGCTCTGGTTGATTAACAATAGGTATTGCTGAAAGGGAGCTGATCAGACAAAAGCTCCCCTCCTTCCCAGGGTGCTTTTTACTTCAAATGCTAATATAATTTCAAATGTTAATTTAGCCTTTCTAGGCTTGGATCAATGGGGACTCTAACTGAATAGTGTAAACAGTTACAGTTATGCTACGTATAGTGGTACTGTTCAAATGTAGGTTTACATACCACTACTGCAAAATCTCTATTGTTGCACATCATGACATTAATCTAGGAACAGGAGTAATGTTTTTTTATTGGAATGTGTAAACAAACAATTTGGGAAATACTCCTTTTGTCATTTTGAAAGCTTGATCACATTTACAGCTGGAATTTCAGTTGATCTTCAGTAGAATAAAGTGATTGTAATGTTAGAAATTTCAACAAAGAATAGACAGCTGGAGAGAAACGGGCTTGGCTATGATACAGACTCCATATATATCCTTAACTAGAGTTGCATGGTTAGTGGTTATAGGTTCAGACTAAGATGAGGAAGACCCAGGTTTGTATTCTCATTCAGACATGAGACTTACTGAGGACATCACTATCCCTCAGTTTAACGTAACTCACAGTGTTCTTTCTGTGAAGGCAAAGGGGAAAGAGGGAATCATATGCATTCCCTATGTATCCTGTACTCCTTAGAGGAAGAATGGAATACAACTTGTACATTTTCTACTTTTCTGTAGATGACCTTTCTTTGCAGAATATTCTTTTTGCAGAATAAAGGTTGCTTCCTTACCATAGCACTGGTAAGTTCATAGGCTATCATACTGTTTACACTGGTTTCATAGGGCTTCAGCTCATCTTTGTATTGAACTGTGGCCAAAGTATTTTATGGTATTCAATGCATGAGAGGGAAGGCAGCATGACATAGCCTAATCTTGATAGATCTTGGGAGTTAAGCAGAATTGGTGTTTGGCTTGGAGATCACCAGGGAAGATTTTGCATAGAAATGCCCTGGCAAACCACCTCTGCTTCTCACTTGCCTTGAAAACTCCTTGCTGGTATCACCATAAATTGGTTGTGCCTTGACAGCACTTACATATATACTTATTCAGTGTGTACAACGTTAGTGGTTTCCAGACAGTACCAGACAAAAATATAGTATAATCTGTAACCTCATAATGTCCTTAAAATGTTTTAAATATTTTATATGAGCAGCCAAAAAGAATTGCATGAAATCTGTGATATATCTAAAATGAGATAATCTTAAGAATCCCAGTAGAGAAAACTAAGATTCATATTGCAATGATCCCAACTTCAGTTTTCCACTTTACTTAAACATCATCATAAATGTTTGAAAGGTCTTTCTTCACAGTGCATCATTACAGTTTTCTGTGAAGACATCTTGATATTCCACAGGAATTGGCAATTAGTTTATTAGCCCGTACTTGGTTATATTCATTCAAAATCCTCCTAGGTTTGTGAGGAAAAGTGAGTCCCCAACAGTTTTTTCTAACTAACTGGGAAATCACCTTGCCCTTTTTTGTTTAACTTTTTCTCCTTTTTAGGTTACGTGTGGAGAGGTGGCTACTAATTCACAGGTAAAGGGAGTTTTGTGATTATTTATTTTTAATGCATGCCAGTCCTCATGAACACTCTTCTACATAGTACACATCAAGGTGAGAGGGATATAGGGGGTACATTAGGCTCTTCCTAAAAAGGGCCAATTTAAGCCAATCACTTCTGAGACTTGTGCTATAGAGTTGTTTTACCATTTTTAATACACCTATTGAGTTTAAAATGGTGTATAGTAAGTGTGATCTCTGGCATACAGGTAACATGAGGGAATATTCTTACCATATTGTAAAATGAAATCAAAAGAAATTCCTAAAAACCAGTGGTTTGTGTCAAATTTTCTTAGTTCAGTCCTTTGGGATTTGTCTTTCTTGTTCATTTGGATGAACAGAGATTCCTGCTAACAGAAGATAGAGCCAGGACTCATCCCAATGAAGTTTTTGTGGGCTCCTGGGCTCCAGAGAGGGAGGGAGGGCAGCCATGCATCTGGTGATCTGTGGATCGTGGCGGTGGGCTCTGGAGTGATCAGTCAAACACCCTGCATGTGGATGCACACCAGGTGGGCAGGAAAGTTGGCAGACTTAGTGGTCTTACCTGCCTCCCCCTCCTCTATTTAGGTTGGTGCTGCTTGAGCCTCTGCCTTGGTTCTCCATGGCTTTCCCATCCACCCCTACAAGTCAGTAGTAATGGGTTTAACTTGTGTGAATTTCATGACTGTCACAGTTTTGGGTGCTTTGGGCGTATGATGGATCCTTTTGACTAGGGAGGTGGTGACTGTTGTCCAGGGTTCTCCCTTAGGGAGTCTTGGGGAAGAGCCAATTCAGCAGCATGCCCAGCTCAGGGGCTGTCAGGGGCTCTCAACACCAGGTGGCAAGGGAACTATGCAATGGCCAGTGCCCAGAAGGCAGGCTGGGGGTGCAGGGTTCATTGGACAGCAGGTGGGTCACTTAATTCTGGATCCATCCCTATGCTGTGCCAATGCTCCAACATTGCAATTTAAAAAAACCCAAACAAACGTGGCTGCTTTATGTCCACAAATCACCGTGTCTGTTTCAGTTCTTCACCTGCGACCCTCGCCATGCCCCTGGGCCCACAACAGAAATTCCAAACAGAGGATCATCATGCAAACATGCCTTCTCTTGGATCTTTCACCAGGCTTGAGCATGAAAACTAACAACGTTGCTATCCACCTATCATGCTGCATTTGTTGCACACACTATTCCACAGGGATGTTTGATTTCTGGATCATTTCAGCAGTGTTAGTTGTGTCCAACTCTCCAAGATTGTAGGGGAAAATATAAATTTGGGGAAAGTGTCATAAAGAATTTCAAATTTGCATGTTAAAGCCATCCATACAGATGACTTTACTACATTTCAGTGAGTACTACAGAAATGAATATCTGTGTGGGAAAATCGTAACCTTCAAAATACCAATATATGGATTTCACTTGTGGTATCATCTGTATTCTAAGGATCCTAGCTCATATTTTTTTTGTATAGAATAATTTTAGACTGCCTTTCCACACAACGTGGGCTCAATGCAGTAACATATATGCAAAGTCTCTGATTATTAGTGTATTTGTCACAGTTCAAATCACCTCTTTTTTTGACAATTTTTATTGATATGATTTTGTAGATACAAAGGAAGAGTAAAATATGCTGTGAAGTCAGATACATTTCTAACGGATACATTTTTCTCCACAAAAAGGGAAGAACAACAAACTCAACAAAACATTCAATAAATGAAATAGTCTTTTTTAAAAATCCCCCACACAATAAAAGTAGCATTTAAGTATGAAAGTACAATTGGTGAGCTGAGTACAATAGGAAAATTTAACAGCTCTCTGTAACTAACATGTCTCATAAGAAGCACATATAAACAATGTAAAACCAGATCTTATTAAGACAAGGAATTTATCTAACATTTGTTTTGTTTTAACAATTCCAGCATAATGGATCAGATTATAGTTTTTCAGGAATTGGAGACCATTTAGCGATGAAATTTTCATTTGAAATATATGGATTTGTTTGGTTTAAACTTATAGAGATCTTATCCATAATTAGGTGGTCCCAGTCTTTAATTAATCAACAGTCTATGGTTAAATTATTATCTGTTTTCCAGTTCTGGGCTATAACCGATTTGGCTGCTGTAAGAAGAAGAGTTAATAAAGACTTTTTTTGATGGGGTGGTGATATCTTGAGGCCAATGATTTACCAGTATCAATTCAGGTATTTCAGGGAGAGTCACCCCTGTGAGTTCTTTAATGCTGTGTAAAAAAAAAAATTCCAGAACAATTTAATAATGTCACATTCCCACCTGTAGTGTAGATAGGAACCATTGGCACCACAATTCTTCCAACACAACAGAGAGTAATTAGTGTTAATATGAGCTAATCATGATGGAGAGTAATTTAGAAAGCACTTTGAAATTTTGTTGAAATATATTTACTGACTGTGTGCAAGGTGTCAGAATTCCAGAATCACCTCTATTAGGCTATGTTTGAATTTATAATATATGTGCTATTTTACCAAGTGGGGAAAAATGAAATTTATTTATAGACATTACTTATGTCAAGATGCAATAATATTGCATGCTGAAATGAAAGTGTTGGCAAACAATTTAGAGTTTGTTGAATAAGTGTAATCTAACTGTAGACCTAAACACCCATTGACGTCAATTGATTTAGAGGGGTGTAATTCTGTTTAGGATTATATTTTGAAAGTAATGCATAAAGTTAGGCTGTTGACTAAACATCTGAGGGACAGTTTGTCAATGGCCTGAAGGACATTTTGTTGTTTAAAAAAACATTTAGAAGATTCGCAGATACCTTAGCAGTCAGCTTTCAACTCATTTGGCAATAACAAATGGGATTATGTGCCATATAACTTTTGTGATGGTAAAAGGAAATTTAGTTACAGTGTTGTTTTCTTATTTCTTTCCAGCTGTGAACATGTGGTCAGTCTTTGTATGGACAAAAAGGAACAATTTTAATGTAATTTCATATTCAATTGGCATCTTATGCAAATTCTTCTGCATGCTTTTATATTAATGCAAAATTTAGAAATATGTTCTGGGTTTTCCCCAAAAATATTGGAATAATTACTATATTTTAAGAAATAAGGAATAATTATTATATTTATGTTTTCTTCTAACCCATAGTTGTGTTCTGAGTGATAGATTGCAGTAGCTGGTAGCAACTGTCAGGTATGCATCAAACTAGTGGTCATCCCTTCGATCAGGATTTAAATGCACAAAGGAATGTACAGGAAAGAACTAGGAGACAGCCTGAGCTAAGGAGATGGAGTGATCCTAAACAGGTCCACTCAGATCCTACTAACATCTGTTCACTGGGGCTTACTCTGAATAAAGCATTCAGTGGAATGGGTGACTACTACATATATGTCTTGGCTGACCCTCTACTGAACTTAATCAGAAGCTTATTTGAGTGGGAATGATGAATGTTCATTATATACACAGACCTCTCAGCCTGTGATATCTGAGAACAAATTAATGGTTCAAAAGTTTGAGCAAGTTTTCAGTACACCATGTGAATTTCACTTTTGTTTTGAGATTTCTAGTGCTTCATTAGTAGTGAACTGAGAATACATGTGTGGGTGAATAATTCCACCACTTTCTTTTTTTAATCAAATGCGTGAGAGGAAGAAGTGGGGAGAGGGAACACTGTATATATAAATGTGGAAAAATCACTATCAAAGGATTTGCAAATAATACACAAGTGAACGTGCACTTTTATCCACCTGAATGTTCGCAGACTCTTCTGTTTATATATGTCTAAAACACACACACACATTATATATTCAATTCTCATGTGACTTTTCTGAAATGGGCTTGCTTCACAAAAATAGCAATCTTGTAACCTTTTACTTATACTCCATATTAGACTCTCTACACTTTTATTACGTGAGTTGGGGTTAGAGAACTGTGAAAAGAATGGTTTTTCCCCCTTTCTCTCCTCCATGTCCTTCTGCAGCTCCAATACATCACATGAAAAGTTACTCCTGAGGTTTGAAGGAACCTCAAATACAGTTTGGAGCAAAAGCTGTAAAAATCGTGATCCTCTTCTAGTTTGGCTAGAAGTGCCATCTAGTCATGCAAGGACTATTTTGTAGCCTATTCATAAGAAATGTTTAATCTTCTAAATATTGATGCTCATTTACAGATGTTACAATAGTGAACATTTGTCAGTAAGAAATAATAAATGCTACATGATTTTTCCTAGTAATATGTACCTTATAATTAAGAAGAAGAAGATGAAGAAGATATTGGATTTATATCCCGCCCTCCACTCCGAAGAGTCTCAGAGCGGCTCACAATCTCCTTTACCTTCCTCCCCCACAACAGACACCCTGTGAGGTGGGTGGGGCTGGAGAGGGCTCTCACAGCAGCTGCCCTTTCAAGGACAACCTCTGCCAGAGCTATGACTGACCCAAGGCCATTCCAGCAGGTGCAAGTGGAGGAGTGGGGAATCAAACCTGGTTCTCCCAGATAAGAGTCCATACACTTAACCACTTAACCACTAATCATTTGTGGCTCAGTGGTAGAGCATCTGGTTCAGTCCCCAGTATCGTCAGTTAAAAGAGTTACGGAGTATGTGAGATGAAAGACCTTGACCTGAGATTCTAGACAGCCACTGTCAGACTGAGTAGGTAACACCCTGATGGACTAGTGGTTTGATTCATAATAATGTAGCTTCAATGCACATATATGTACATGGAGAAGAGAATGGACCAATGGTTTGATTGCACACACATGGACCAATGTCTTGATTCATTATAATGTAGCTTCATATGTACATACATACAATCACAAGGCACACACAAAAACATATGCACAAATGCTTACAATAAAAAATTCCAGGAGAAAGTGTCTACTTCAGGTCCAGTACTAGTCTCCAATGGCATCTAACTCAGTAGGTTCATTTGAAACTGGGATCCTAAACTCAAAGATTTATGAGTGGACATCAGTATAATGAAAACTGTGGGGAGTGGGGAGGGGTTTGGATCCTACAGAGGAATTTCCACAAACAAAGCAATTTTCACCAGTTTTCCCTTCCTACTTCAGACCTCCAATTGCCCCCAACTGTTCCCTCTTTCCTAGAAGCATCATTTGGGGGCATCTTGAGCTGCAGTGGAAGTAGGAAAGCCTAGAAGTCCAGCTCTACAAATGGAAATCCCCTCTGCCCCTGGAAGTCTCTGGTGGAGGTCTAATATGTCTGTGGTCATCTTATGTCTTATGCCTATGTCTAACATCTTAGAAGATGATTAAATATAATTTCTAAATGTGATGTCCAGACTGGTGATTTTTCCTCCAATTCTGAACAGAATTCAATTTACAGGATACGGTAATTGTGATAAAACTATATAAACAATCTCCGTCTCACGTACACACACACACAATCTCTCTTTCTCACACACACACACATAAACAAATATTCAAATTCTGCAAAAAAAAAATCATATGCATGTTGTTCTTGCATTTTATTAAAGCACCAAGCCAACGCCCTGCCAACATTGCATGGAAATTATCAGATTCAAAGATATGCTTGAACTGGGAAAATGTGAAAACAATGGAAAATGAATCTGAAGTGCTTGGCTACAAAGTAAGTATGTGACAAGTGACAGAGAGTCATAGTGAATGGCGTGTGGGTAAGATTGTGTTTGAAGTTCTTACTCTGATCTGAATGACAATCACACATTCCTGTTGTAATTCCTGTGTGATTTGTTCACTAAGTGGACTGTAGAGATGTTCAGTGCATGAAGAATGTTGGATGGTTGGATAATAAAAGTGGACTGTTTGATATCCTAGAGAACCCAGATAAGTAACTTTGTCAATGCATAAATCTGTCTCCACACCAAGCATTAGCGGTAAACGTAAATTTCTTGATGAGCATTATGTGGATAATGTTTTCACAAATTATTATGTTAAAAAGGCAAATATTGCTCAAAGAGCTATGCTTGCAGGTCTTGATCACAAAGGGGCTAAGTATTTGCAGTTTCCTTTGGGGAAAATAAATGATTTTCCTCTCTATCATATAAAAGGCTTTTGGCTGCTGAGTTCTCTTAAACAATTTCTTAAATTAGAGTGGGGGCATCAGAATGGGATGACATCTCTTAATTCTTGTTACTCCTGTGCACAATCTGAGCCAAAAAACCTGGGGAGCATCATAGATGGAGAATCTGCCCCATCTCCTTATCATGTTAACCACTTTCATATCATTGTAGGTTTTTCTCTGTGAAGCTGTAATGAGGACAGAAGAAATACTAAGAATCTGCCTCCATTTCCTCAAAAAACCTAAAGGTCATACACCGTATAACATCTGGGAGACTCCAAATCCCCAGATGAAATTTTGCTGCCTTTCATCCATTTCTAATCATGTTACAGAGATCATTCAAATAAGAATTCTCAGTAATAGGATGCATTTGAATTTGCAGTTGTTCAGAAAGTCTTTTCCTTATTATGAACTTGCCCCAAACGTCTACCAGTTTGTGGTGGCTCATAAAAGAGTTCATAGTAACTTTAGCCATTCCTGCTATTTCTACTTTTCCCTTCTCAGCAAAAAGGGCATCTTGTTAGCTTTTCCCTAGCTCATAGTTATATATGAGTGTTCACTCAAGAGAACTGTATTCCAATCCCATGGTCACTATCAGAAATGACTCTTCTGACCAATGTTCAGGAACATTTGTTTCAAGTTAAGGAGAAGCTCGTGGTCCCCATCCCTGTCTGGTGGATTTGTGTTTAACTTAGAGGTAAAAATTAATAAAGTAACCTTTCCAAACTTTTTATATCTTAAAAACAAATCCCCCCTGCTACCAATTATCCCTGCCTCTTGATAAGAGTGGGGTTTTTATTGAGCGGGGAGGGGTTAATGGGAAGGGCTTGACAGTTATGGTTCTGTGTGTGTGTGTTCTGGGCTTTGTCAGAACACCTGCAGGACACACTGGACTTATTTGTAAGATTTTTCTGGGAAAGACTGGATAAAAAACTGATATGAGTGAGGGGGAAATTTGCCAGTCATTCTAATTTGAAGAGCAAAAGGGACATCTGCAGCTTTTAAAAATACACAGAAAACAAATATAGTCAAGTGGCCAGTTGTTTGGTGCCCTTGATTCTATTCCTGAAAGTTATGCCACCACTCTCCCATCCCTCCCCACCTTCCTTCCCTCCCTCCCCACCATGCTGGACCAGATCTCCATGTCAGAATTTGTTTTGCCCACTGCCTCCAACTTCAGCACCCGGTCGGTGCATTGAGGAAGTGAGCAAGGGAGAACAGCCAAAAGGGGGCAGAGCCCAGCCAGCCCAGCCCCACCCCTCCTTTTCTCTCACGGTTTCTGGCTCAGGGAAGATGGGAAGTGAGCTGGAGCAAAGGCAGATGTATGAAGGAAAGAAAAAATCCTGATATGCATCACATGTCTTGCTGCTGCTGCTCTCCCTTTCACTGTGTGGCCTGGTAGCTAACAGGCCATGGACCGGTACTGGTCTGCGGCCTGGGGGTTGGGGACCCCTGCTCTACAGCACTCAGGGAGAAGAGTACATTGAACAAAGGTATGGGAGCCAAACCCGTATACTGAGTAGTGCTGCAGTTTTATACTTTATGCTTAATCTGCCAGAATGTTAATAACAGGGGCTTATACAACCAACCTACTGAGGGTACATCTCCATAAATAATGCTTGTAATCAAATGGAGCAGTTTGTGTGTATTAGTTCATGAGCGGCTTGACCATACAGTGAAGACCTATTTTATCTATTATTTATATAAAACATTTTCATTGCTCCTTTCCACCTTATTAGAGCCTTCAATACAGTGAACAGTCAAAAACACATCAAAAGCTCAGTATGTAATGTTAGTCTACAAGTTCAAGTTAACAGCATCATAATAAAGTTAGCCTTTCTCTCCTTTCATATTCAGATTTTGTACAGGCAAATTCGACAAAGTGCTACTCATATAGTGGAGACAAACAACACATCAGCTGAGTTGCTGATACCCTTTGAAGAAGATTATCTCATTGAAATAAGGACCATCAGTGATGGAGGAGAAGGTAGCAGCAGTGAGGAAATTAGGATTCCTGCAATGTCAAGTGAGTTTCCCCCTTTCCTTTGTTGCTATGGCCTCTTGATTGCTAGGAAAGAAAAGCCAGAAAGACCTGGGAACAGTCTCTGCTTTGTCTGCTTGGGAAAGGGAGCATCAATTAAAAATACTCAGTGGGTTTTTCAAGGGGAGGGAATCAGTGGCTTGCTGATGTAACTGAACCTTGCAGATGGTCAGAATGTGTGGAAATCCAATACTGAGCTGAATAGAAATCATTGAGACTTGAGCATAATCACCATCGTTATCTACTATTTTAAAGCTGCCTAAAATATACTGAACCAAGTGTGCTTGCAGGGTCCCAGTCCACGTAACACATGAGAGAAAGAGGAATGGGGAATGGAAGGAAGAAGAGCTGGCTTGTTAGGTATTGGACAAAATGAAGGCGTGTTTGGTACATACACATCAATAGATTTTTCAACACCATAATGGTCAAATGAATTTGCTAACTAACTCACTGGGAAGTAGATCCAGGTGCTCAGGGGTTACTGGAATTGGAAGTATAGCATCAAGTACCATGCTCTTGTCTCCTACACAGCTATGCCTAGGGTCAGGCTGTTATACTGATGTTCTTCCATCAACCAAAATCGATTCCTACCATTTTAACTGGACTGTAAGATGGTATTCTCAAGTGCTAAAGGAATACAAGTAGGCATCTGTAAAAGTCTTGAACAACAATGCAATAAATAAAATTTTGCCAAGGCCAAGGATAGTCTTGAAATGCTGAGCTCCTTGAATCCAACTCAGCTGTTCAGATGAAGCTATTTGCTAGAACTAGAGTCTCACTTTCTTAAAGAAAATATCAATTTTAATGGGCCAAAACCTAGCCAATGAAAAAACAGCAACTTCATTTTATGAAAATGGGTTCTGTGTGAGTTAAGTATTCTTCTCTGTTTTTATAGGCTTAAGCTCCAGAGGGACACACACCTGCCACCCTTCAGTCCATATAATAACATCAAAGATCATGCTTATGGGCTGTATTCTCAGCTCTTCTGTTCTTTTCTTGAATGAAGCAAACATACAGCCATTGGACTTTTGAAAACAACTCAGCCACTTGGTTGTTGCTATTTTCTTGAGACTTCTGCTACATCTGGCATTCCTGAAAATAAAACCTATGGGGGGAAATAATGAACTATCTATTAAAATGTAAATTTCATTAATATAATTTATTACCAAAAATGAGATCTCCCTGGATGAAACAGAAGGGTGCCAAAGCATATCCATGTGATTGTAAAATGGGAAAGTTCATTGCAATTGGTGACCTACTGTCAAAATTTAGCTTATCCATATGTATGGCAAACATATGATATCAAGCAAAAATCCCAGTGGTCCAGTGTTGTGATGTACGACATTCTCTGATTTTTGTTTCTCACTTTGATCTGCAATGATACAATATTTGTTGCATTTCTAGATTTAATAAAACAATGCCTTATCATTTTTCCTCTATAAACTCACTAGTATCCAAAAAGGTGCTCAACATCTGCTATGCTATATTTTGCATTGAATATTTCTGTGAATGACCAACAGAATGATTAACTTTCTTGTTGCCATATATGTATGCCCAGCATATTATTTAAAAAAAAAATCAGAATTTGGATTTATGCAGCCAATTCATCAAACCACTTTGCCAGTAATTTGAATATGAGCTCCAGTGCTGAACATGCTCAGTGTGAAATGTGGGCATGCTCAGAAGATTGTCAAAGAGCACATACCAAGGTAAAATCATAAGAACACTAGTACATGGATTTGATCTTGGAGTATGTGGGGCAAGATTGTGATATTCTGATTGAACAGAAAGAAAAGTACTCAAAATTATACTAAAGCTAACAAAGCACAATACAGAGTTTGTTTGAAGAACTACATTGCAACAATTATAAATAGGTCAGAACTAACCAGCTTGCTGTTTTTATGTCATTTGGTAGAGTAAACTGTTGTTCTTTGGACCATGGAGAAGCCACAGTTAGAGCATAAGGCAAACCAAAGAGTCACTGGGATAGCTCTTATCACATAATCCTGTAGTTTGTATTGCCCTCAGATGTTGCCTGGATGTTCATGGAAGTGCAGTAAATCATATATAAGATGGAGCCATATCAGGCCTGGGTATGTCACAGTGCAATCCTAAACAAAGTTACACCCTTCAAATTGCATTGCAAAAGTTCTAGGAAAGACCAGGGTAGGATTCTAAATCACAAAATATAAGTGTGCCTCTGAGAAAAACTTCCAGTGGGAGAAAGTACTGATATTCTTCCTTCACCAACTGATGATCCAGTTCTATTGCTTCCATGTCTAAACCACTCGTTATAACTCATTTATAGAACATATTTCTATGCCACCTTTGTACCCAATTCAGGATCCCCAAGGTGGCGAATATTAAAACATTTCAAAAATTAAATCAATGAAAAATATTTAAAATAAATGTATAAACTATTTAGCTTCACATTGATATATCAGGAAGAAGCAAGCAAATAATCATGGTACATGGTGAAGTGAGTCAGTAATGTACAGAACTCAATGACTCTAAGCCTCACTAGATAACTGGTGAAATAAACTATTCATTTTCATCCTCCTCTTGGCATATAGAAATCTGATTAAACCTCTTGACCTATTGAGTTAGTAATCCAGACCATGAATTAATGGATATATAAAATTCCTTAGAAATAAAACTAGATTTACGAAAGGCTCATTTTTCTGTCACTCCCTGGGATATATCATCACCTCCAGCATTTTCTGTAAGCCGTCAAAGGAATTAGCAGAAATGTGCAAATAGTAAAGAGGATGATTAAAACAATCCCAGGTGCTTTCAAAGCATGGTGGAAGCTTTGTTTGTGACCACTGCATTACATTTCACCAGCTAGGCAGGAGCTTGGGAGAATGTGAACCATCTGCTTAAAATTAACAGCTAACAAATGTCTTATGATACAGGTAAGAAATGCTGAAGGAAAGTGAATTGACATTCTGGAGACGGGAAGTAGAGCAGTAAAGATCCCTTATGTTTTGACTCTAAAAGGAACAAAACAATATATTATTCTCCCCAAGAGGCTGTATATGAACATAACATTCTGTGGACCAAAGCAGACATCCCGCCCTCCCCCGCCAAGCAGGCTCAGGGCGGCTAGCAACAGCAAAATAACAATACATTTAACAAAACATTAAATTAACCCCAAACCGATTAATACATTAGTTAAAACAGTTACTAAGTCTAAAAACATTAAGTTTAATCTGACATTAAAGCATCCACAGGTCCACAGTTCTAATATGTGGGTGCTGACACAGTTTTAGAACTAAGTCATTTACAAATGCTGTGATACCCCACTCTTGATGGGGCCCACAGAATGATGGGACTAGGCAATCTTGTTCTCCTTCCTAAAGGTAAAGATAGTGCCCTGTGCAAGCATCGAGTCATTACTGACCCAGAGGGTGATGTCACATCACAATGTTTTCTTGGCAGACTTTTTGTTATGGAGTGGTTTGCCATTGCCTCCCCCAGTCATCTACATTTTACCCCCAGGAAGGATGGAAGGCTGAAACAATCTTGAGCCAGCTAACAACCCAGTTCCCACAAACTCAGGTCATGAGCAGAGCTGGGACTAGTACTGCAGCTTACCACTCTGTGCCATGAGGCTCTTTGTTCTTCCTACATGCACCTTTTCAAGTGCCAAAACCGCTGACTCCTGATAAGCATATCCTTTTTTACTTTTCCAAAGGAAATAAAAATGAAGGCAGGAGGAGAATGAGAGAAGGGAAGAGGTCTGTTTCCCAACTGGCTGGTGGGATAGCTCCCCACCTCATATCCCCTGTATATTTTAAAAGGCCATTCTTTTCTGTGGGAAGTACAGAAACTGGGTCTACCCCATTAGAAAATTATGGCCCTTTAATACATAAAGTTGGTTGCCCCTCAAATGTCAAATGGTCATTGTTTCTTATAGGGTTAGCCAGTTCTACCAACTGGAAAAGCCCTGTTTTTAGTTGCACCCACCTGACCTCATTATGGGAGCATTCAGGGCCTCTGTAGAAAAGCTCAACTGATTATCACATTCATAGAGAGCAGGTGATCCTTTAGATCCCCTGGCTGCATATCATATAGGGCTTTAAACCAAAAGAACAAGATGTCTGAGGGCATAATTTAAAAAGACTGGTTCACCATCAACTCCCCCGCCCCCGCATCTGAAATAATTAAACAATGTTCAGCAATTTCTTGAAAAAGACTAGAATACGTGCAGAGCACCCAAAGTCTTCAGAATGCTGTTTAGAGTTAGTGAATATTTTATGACAGTTGACATTTGAAAAACGGAGATATGCTAAATGGATTCGATCAAATTTGAATAGTGTCAGTGCTTATGCCTGGCAATTTATAGACAACAGCAGGCAAGTTACAATTCACACCACAGCTTCATCTGCTAATAGCAGTTTCAGGTTTCTTTAATCTGAATGTGTCACAAAGTATCAGAAAAACATACAGGGAACTGTGTTAAGGTGAAAAATCTACACACCTGGTTATTAGATTTTTAGAATTTTTTAAAATGACAGTATTCTAAAGTTTGGCTAAACTTAGAATCAGGCATGCTGCTTTCTAAGTTACTGTTCTCTGTAAGTTACTGTTTCTTGATTTTACTGAGCAGAGGAAAGGCAAAAGTAATGTCCTATCAGGATGAAGAAAGTCTACTTTAACAAGCTGAGAAGATCTTGTTGATTCAGACTGCAGGCCACCACTATTCATTGGGCTGAATGCAGCAGTAATTTGCATTGATGGAAGGAATAGCCATCAGCAGAAAGAAGCATTCTGGTCTCCCTCATCTTGCAGCAGTCCAAAATGGCTCAAAAAGACTAAGAAAAGCATAAAGGGCATAAAAGGAAATCAGAATCACTGAGTTGAAAGGGACCTCCAGGGTCATCTAGTCCAACTCCCTGCACAATGCAGGAAATTTATAAATGCCTCCCCCCACACATACCCAGTAACCCCTGCTCCAAGCCCAGAAAATGGCAAAAAACCCACAAAACACTAACCCTCTTAAGGATCCCTAACAAAACTTGCCTGGAGAAAAATCCTGCCTGACCCCAAAGTGCCAAACAGCGTTTCTCCAGTGGTCCTGTTAGTGGGTCAGTCCTTACTAATAGAAATGTAGCTTCTCATCTCTGAGGACAGGGCTGGTTTAAACTTAAACCACTTAAAATGTGGTTTGGATCCTGTTACTGTTCGGTGGATCTGTAACTGGTTGACAGATCGCATCCAAAGTCTGCTTGTGAATGGTTCCTCATCCTCTTGGAGAGGAATGACAAGTGGGGTGCCTCAGGGATCTGTCCTGGGGCATGTTTTGTTCAACATCTTTATCAATGATTTGGGTGAAGGAATAGAGGGAATGCTTATTAAATTTGCCGATGATACTAAATTGGGAGGCTCACAAATACAGTAGAAGGCAGAGACAGGATACAGGATGACCTTAACAGGCTGGAAAACTGGGCTAAAATCAATAAAATGAATTTTAACAGGGATAAATGTAAAGTTCTGCATTTAGGTAGGAAAAATCCAATGTATGGTTATAGGCTAGGGAAGACTTGTCTTAGCAATAGTATGTGTGAAAAGGATCTAGGAGTCTTAGTGGATCATATAATGAACATGAGTCAACAGTGTGATGCGATGGCTAAAAAAGCAAATGCAATTTTGGGCTGTATCAACAGAAGTTTAGTGTCCAGATCATGTGATGTGATGGTATCACTTTACTCTGCTCTGGTAAGACCTCACGTGGAGTATTGTGTTCAGTTTTGGGCACCACATTTTAAGAAGGATATAGACAAGTTGGAATGGGTCCAGAGGAGGGTGACGAAGATGGAGAGGGGTCTGGAGACCAAGTCCTATGAGGAAAGGTTGAAGGAGCTGGGCATGTTTAGCCTGAAGAGGAGGCAGCTGAGAGGTGATATGATCACCATCTTCAAGTACTTGAAGGGCTGTCATATAGAGGATGGTGTGGAATTGTTTTCTATGGCCCCGGAAGGTAGGACCAGAACCAATGGGTTGAAATTAAATCAAAAGAGTTTCCGGCTCAACATTAGGAAGAACTTCCTGACCATTAGAGCGATTCCTCAGTGTAATCCTCAGGAGGCTTCCTCAGGAGGTGGTGGGCTCTCCTTCCTTGGAGGTTTTTAAACAGAGGCTAGATGATACCGTTAGCAGGAACGGCCTGTGGCAAATCTTGGAATGTTTAGGATGTCCCCCAAGGTTCCTCAGTATGGTCATCCAGCTACATGAAGACCAGCGAGGCCAAGTTAGACACTGCAATGATCTCTCACAGCCCTTCCCAATAGGCACAGGTGTAAAGCAAGGCTGTGTTCTCACGCCAACTCTCCTTACGATCTTCTTTAGCATGATGCTTCAAAGAGCCACAGTAGATTTAGATGATGACGATGGTGTCTACATCCGCTATCTCACCGATGGTAGCTTGTTCAACCTGAGGCGACTAAAGGCCCACTCTAAGACAATGGAAAAATTTATCCAAGAGCTACTGTTTGCTAATGATGCTGCACTTGTCTCCCACTCGGTATCAGCTCTGCAGCATATGACGTCCTGCTTTGCAGAGGCTGCCAAGCTATTCGGCCTAGAAGTTAGTCTGAAGAAGACAGAAGTTCTCCACCAGCCTGCACCCCAGGAAGATTATCACCCTCCTTGCATCACTGTTGGTGAATCAGTTTTGAAGACAGTCCAGCAGTTCAACTACCTGGGGTGCATCATCTCCTCAGACGCCAAGATCGGCAAGGAGATTGACAATAGACTGGCAAAGGCAAACCATGGATTTGGCCGACTGCATAAAAGAGTGTGGAGCAACAAGCATCTGAAAAGGGGCACAAAGATCAATGTTTACAAAGCGGTTGTGATGACAACCCTCATGAACGGCTCCGAATCGTGGTTATTATACCATCATCATCTGCGACTCCTTGAGCACTTTCATTAGCGCTGCCTTCGCACCATCCTCAACATCCACTGGAGTGACTTTGTGACCAACACTGAAGTCCTCAAGCGGGCGGAGGTTACAAGCATCGAGGCATTGCTGTTGAAGACGCAGCTGCGCTGGGCAGGGCATATCTCCAGAATGGAAAACCACTGCCTTCCCAAGATTGCCCTGTATGGCGAACTTTCCACCGGCTATCGAAATAGAGGAGCACCAAAGAAGAGGTACAAGGACTCCTTGAAGAAATCCCTTGGTACCTGTTGCATTAATCATCACCAGTGGTCTGTCCTAGCCTCAGATCGCAAAGCATGGAGGCACACCATCCACCAGGCTGTCTCTTCCTTTGAGAACGCATGCATAGCTGGTCTTGAGGATAAAAGGAGATTGAGGAAAAATCGTACTGCTACAGCACCAATCCCAAATCAGACTTTTCTCTGCAGCCACTGTGGCCGGACCTGCCTGTCCCGCATTGATCTTGTCAGCCACCAGCGAGCCTGCAGCAGACGTGGACTACTGCACCCTTCTTAAATCTTCGTTCGCGAAGTCAAGCCAAGAGAGAGAGATGGCCATCTGATAGCAATGAAGATCATGTGAGTTTAGGGGGAGGTGTTTGTGAGTTTTCTGCATTGTGTAGGGGGTTGGACTAAATGACCCTAGAGTTCCCAACTCTGTGATTCTACGATCCTGGAGGGGAGGGGTATATCCCCTGATTTCCCAGTCTTAGCAGCCCTGCCCTTGAAGCAGGACATGTCAGCTTAAACACTATTGAGCTCAAAGATCCTGAGAAGAAGAAAGAAGTTGAGGTGACCAGGGAACCAAACAGGAAGGCACCTAGGCACCCAAGCTTCTCTGGTATCGTGTTCTTCTCTGAGGCAGCCAGCTGCATGGTTCCTTTGACACTGAAACCACAGGTTGGTTCCTCAGTGGTCTTGGAGCTTCACTGACTCTTGCTTTCTGCCCGTTCACAGAACCAGCATTGCTGTCAGATGACCATCTAGCCTCTGTTTGAAAACCTCCAAAGAAGGAGAGTCCAGCACCTCCCGAGGAAGCCTTTTCCACTGAGGAACTGCTCTAACTCCAAAACCTCCTTTGATTTAATTTTAACCCATCAGTTCTGGTCTGATCATCTGGAACAACAGAAAATAACTCCACACCATCCTCTCTAGTTTGGTGTGAAAGCCAGTTTGGTGTAGTGGTTAAGTACACAAACTTTTATCTGGAAGAACCGGGTTTGATTCCCCATTCCTCCACCTAGGACGGCATCCAACCCCTGGATCCACCCAGGTGAGACTTTGTCGTGATCTGCACTCCCAGCATTGAGCCGTAAAGCCCATGTGCAGTTTGTACAGACCACCAGGTGCAGAGCCATAGGTGCTCCCCTAAAAGACTGTAACCATACCTCATCTTGCCAAGTGACCAAACTAACAACTCCTCCCCCAACAACCTATACTACTGAACAGTACAAGGTAGGCAAAAAACAAATTCACCTAGGCTAATCAGTGAAAATGATAAAATTCCTACCTGGCCCCTAATAAGGAGACCAGTAAAAAAACCTGTACTGCATAGGGCAGGCGGGCCGAGAGCCGCAAACGAACTGTGTAGGCCAGGGTGGGGCTGGGGCTTTATGGACCCAGCACCACACACCCTTAAATCCCCGTATTACCAGGAGCCAACACCAGCCTCCCCTCCTTCCGGGAGGGCAAATGCAGCCCCCAGCCTGTAACTGGCATTGCCAGTCCGGCTGGGAGGGGGCCGACTTGCCCCCCCAGTCAGAATGAAGAGGCTGACACAGTGTTGGATAAAAACCGGGCTGCTTTATTAAACATAACTTGAATGAACTAGAATGGCAAGAGGACAAACCCTGGACCCCGCCTTGTCCTGGGAGGGCAAGCCACCCTGCTTCCAGCACCAGCCCACTATCATCTGGGTGGTGCTGAGCAGCCAGGCCAAAACTCCACCTCCACCTAAGACGGCATCCAACCCCTGGATGGATCTGCCCAGGTGAGCTTTTGTCGTGATCTGCACTCCCAGCATTGAGCCGTAAAGCCCATCTGCAGTTTGTACAGATCACCAGCACCAACTGGCGCAGAGCCATAGGTGCTCCCCTAAAAGACTGTAACCAATACCTCATCCTACCACCGCCAATGCCAAGCTTCTGCTTAGGCATTCGCACCCACCAGGCGGCCCAGAGCCGACCGCAACCCCCTCCTTAGCTCATCCAAAAAAAGCCCCAGGTTCCCAGTTTAGATAAATGAACCCCATCTGATCTACACAGGTCAGCATGCTCGACCCGTATGGACGGATGGGGAAGGAATATGCCCGAGCCCCCCAACTGGGCCTTGCGTCTGGCGCGTTCAATTCCCCCCCAATACAGGGCAGGCCACCAGACCCTACGTTGCTGCCCCTACCAAAAAGACCCTCGGCCATCTCTGCTTGATGGCTTGCAGATCCTCCTGTGCTTGCAACGAAAGGGGGGGGCTCCCCCCATAAAGCCAAAGTCACTACCACCCAGGTGGATGACCAGGATGTCCGGAGGAGGCGCCCTCCTCCCCCAGAACAGCAGCAGCAAGATACCCGGCCAACACGGGCCGCGGTGACCAAGCGACTCCACTGCCGCCCACTCGCCAAAACCATGCTGTGTACTGATTGGTGGCCTCCCAGCCTGGTGGGCTGCCCAGAACACCATACCATGCCCACAGATGAGAATTCAACACCTCTCACTACAAGCCACAGCACCTGAAAACAGAAAAAAAAGTCACATCCCAGAAAAAATATGCCAACAGGCAACCAACTGCCAATAAATCCCCCATAAACGCAAAATGAATAATGTGCGCTCCATGCCTGCGATCATCCGAACCCTATGGTGAGGAAGCAGCAGGGACCCCGTGGCGTCACATAGGCGCCGAATGAAAGTTAGGGCCAAAACCAAGGGACCCAAGGTCCTTGCTACAGAATCCTAAATCCCTGAGGAAAACCATCCATCAGATAGGTCCTATCCGCCATCAGGGGGCAATCATCCAGCAGTCGCCTAAGTTCCTTCAGACAAATGGGACTGGGACCCTTCTCCAGGTGGTTGCTGATTACCACCACCACCACCCCAGGGTGTTTGGGGCCAGCCTTTGTTCCTGACTTAATACAGGCTCTGCTATATGTCTAGACTATTTCTAATTGTCTAGACTGTTTCTGAGCGATTCTTCAGTGGATCAGGCTTCCTCGGGAGGTAGTGGGCTCTTCTTCCTTAGAGGTTTTTAAACAGAAGCTAGATGGCCATCTGACAGCAATGAAATCCTGTGAATTTAGGGGGAGGTATTTGTGAGTTTCCTGCATTGTGCAGGGGTTGGACTAGATGACCTTAGAGGTCCCTTCCAACTCTATGATTCTATATCAGACCACAATACTATCTACTTTCCTATTAATTAAAGTGTTTGAAGAGCTACAAGGAATTAACCATACTTTTGTTACTTTCTTTCTCTGTGCCTCAGGTAAAGGATAAAAGAACTGCCTAATGAACAGCTAGAATGATGTGTGATGCAGAAAAAGATAGATCATGACAGAAGATACACCATTTGTTTCCCAGTTGGACCTATCATGTATATCTATATAGTCCTAATAAGTTGCAATGATACTTTGCCCTATATATGAAGAAACAGCAATACACCTAAATGCCTTTCAGAAGCAATTGAAAGAGTTAATCTCGTAATATAGAGAGTTTTGAAGTTTGGATTCATATTTTTGCTCTGCCATAAATGTATTTATTTATTTATTTATGAGTCTCTTAATCCCTACTTTTGGACAACTCTAGGCAATGTCCTGTGCGACTGAACAACAACAACAACAAGGTGATGTACAACATTATAAAAACATTAAAAACCATAAACCATAGTACATAACCATATTAATATATTAATTTAAGAAATCAAGTTGTGAAATTTTCAGTTGCCTCCCATTTTTGGCCTGTGGACACCTTGTGGATGTGGGGGAAGAGGAATTAAAACATACTAGTTGATCTTGAACTAGTCACTATCTCTCAATTTAAACTATCTCACAGAGTTTTGTGAGGGGGGGGATTTTGTATTAATTTATGCCCAAAAGATAAAGGGTAAACTAAAATTTTGGTTTCATAATATGGGTGCGTAATCACACTACCAACAACTGAAGTACTGGAATTTATTGCACTGGAATTTAAATTTAATGTTTTTAGTATTGATTCTAACTAGGGATGGGCATGAACTGAAAAATGAAGCACAGTTTGAACATGAACTGGGTCTGTTTGTGATTCATTTCAAACTGGTTTATTTGGTTGTGTCATTCCCAAACCCAAAAATCTAGCACTTTTTTTCTGTGAAGGTTTAGATGGTTCATTTTTGAAGTTTGTTCTCCAGACAGCCTGGAACTGATTCAATCAATGCCTAGGCAACACTGGAGGTAGACTTGTGGAGAGCCCTAGAAATGTCCAAAGCAGTCGTCCATAGCTTGATTGGCAGCTCTGGGATCCAACTACGAGCTCCAATTCTGCTCTATAGGAACAGATATCAGTATAAAACCACACCCTAACTCAGCTTTGCAGCATGAAGAGAGAACAGTTAGTAGTCATGTGAGCAGAAGAAGAATTGTTTGTTGTGTGGCTGATTTACGCTAGGCTTTGAGTGACTCATTTTTTACTCAGATGGTGGTTTCAGGAACCAGAACCTGAAGCTAGACCTGAGCATTCCTGGGGAACCTGCTTTGAGGGGCTATAATTCAGACATTCCAAATCCAATCTTTGCCAAAGTTGGAGACAAGCCTGGTGGTAGGGGTTCTGCTGCCCCAGGCAAAACCCGGCATGGTGCCCCCCCCCATCCAACCATGCATGCTTCACACACATGGCACGATGACATCACCCAAAAGTGACATCATCATGGCAGCACACCCCTTGCCCAGCCCCCTGCTCACTTCATAAGGGGTGCCTGCCTTGTTCTTCCTTCATTCAGATCGAGCGAAGGAAGGATGCTCCACTGCCCCCCCCCAGCCCTCTCCCACTTTGGAGGCAGCTGGGCAGGGGCTGCCTCATTCTTCCTTCACTCCAATTGGAGCAAAGAAAGGACAAGACAGAGACAGGGTCAGCGCAAGTGGGGACGTGGAGGGGGCGCTCGCTCCCTGTGTCAAGGTGGCACCCTAGGCCACCGCCTACCTCACCAACTCCCACATGTCAGCCCTGCTTGGAGGATGGGTGGAAGAGAGCCTGCTGAAAACTCCCTATGAGTTTTGCATCTCTAACTCATGAGGGGGCTATTCTACCACCTCCTGAACCAAACAAACTATGAACCAGTTTGGGAGACAGAAAAGTCTGTATAAGTTCATGGTTCATGCAATTGAATGAACCAACACAAACCACAATTTTTCCGGTTTTTGCCCATCCCTAATCCCATCCTATGGTAAGGCACTGTTCACATAATTACACACACAGTTCCTGATTTGTAGAATTAAATGTACCCTATCTATAATTTGGTCTCAGTCCTCTTGGCATAAGTCTGGGGCTATAAAAGTTGTTCTGCATATGTGCTCCAGTGATATTTGAAATTAAATGCATTTTATTATTCCATGTTGGCCATGTAAAACTCAAGAACAGTTGATCAATGCACTTATATTGTGTTCTTATGAAGCAACAAGTAAAATGCTATCTGCCTGTGTTCTGCTTGTATTGTAGAGCCTCACTTATTATAGCTCTGTAACTAATGCTAGGGTGGAGTTAGAGTGGAGTTAATTCTAACTGTAGGGATGAAGATATTTTTTGGATTTATATCCTGCCCTCCACTCCGAAGAGTCTCAGAGCGGCTCACAATCTCCTTTACCTTCCTCCCCCACAACAGACACCCTGTGAGGTGGGTGGGGCTGGAGAGGGCAGCTGCTCTCACAGCAGCTGCCCTTTCAAGGACAACTTCTGCCAGAGCTATGGCTGACCCAAGGCCATTCCAGCAGGTACAAGTGGAGGAGTGGGGAATCAAACCCGGTTCTCCCAGATAAGAGTCCGCACACTTAACCACTACACCAAACTGGCTCTCCTACACCAAACTGGATGGATTGTTGTGAGGTAAAACTAGGAAGTCCTTTTCCATATGACCTTTCATTGTAAAAAGGAGACCCATACCTCACTTTCTATATTCATAAAACAACAAATGTGGCTATTTTTATCATGTCTAGTTTTGCCCACAGGAGAATGAAATATAGACTTGTGAAGCCCTTAAGCCACTTTGAGTTCTAAATGCAGGCTATAAGCATTTTTAAAAAATAAATATTTTCTACAGATATTTTAAAAACAATATACCGAAATGCATACAGTTTCATCTTCATGTTGCAGCCTCTATCTCAGCTACTTATATGCTGAAATGTTCTCTGCTGTCAATGGCCTATGTGGAATGTGTTTGTAGAAATCATACTGAAAGAATGTTCTGTGCCACTTAGCTGCCTTCCCCAACCTATATCCCTTCCCTTAATGCCTATTTGCCACAGGGTGTCTTCTGGCAGTTTTTAGTGTTACATCTGAGCATGTGCTATACTATCCATTTTCCTCAGGGTGTAGGTTGCTTCAGGCTCACTCACCAAGCTGCTGGGCTCATTGTCTTTTACGGCAGAATATACTGCAGAAGCTGACTTCTCCAACCAGCAAAAAGGCTTTTTCAGTGGACTAGCTCTACTTGATACCTGTGGTATCCTGTGGTCTAAATAACAAAAGCAGAATCAAACTTCTCCCCAGATTCCTGTGCTGGGTCTTTAAAAAAAACTTGTTTCTCTTAAAAAGTGGACTGATATTGAGTTTGTCTCAACTTCTTTGACTGGCTTCATTATAACATATAAATGTATGGAATAGTGTACCTAATCATCCAATACAGTCTCTATAGGTATGAACTCAGCTTCCTTTTAAGGAGAAACTTACACAAGGAATAAGAATTCATTTTCAGAGCATGGCAGACCATCAGAGACTTGTAAATGGCTTGGCTTAGCTTTGTGCTTGGACTGCAAGCGGAAAGAAGTGTTAGCCTCCTGAAAAACCATAATACATCAATGAGAAGCTTCATTTGTTGAATCACAAAACTGTGAAAGTCTTTCATAGAAGGAGCTTGCTCATTAGTACCTCTAGTTGAGTGCTGGCAAGAACTTGTAAAGTGGAGAGGATTAGGACATTTCTGGCAATAACTTTTAATGGGGGGAAAAATAGGAAATTTTCTCAAACCCTAATCTCTCTTTCAATGATCCTGTTTATTTTGCAAATACATACACTGCCCCTCCAGAGACCTGTTTCAGAAAACTATAATCTCCCTTGGACCTCAAATAAGCTTAAACCTCTACATTGTCCTCTTAACTGCCTTAATAATAGCCACTCTGTTATTACCATTTGAGGAGATTATGCTGACAATTGTCTGTATCAGATACTCACCTAACATATTAAGTCTGTGATTCTTAATGGAGCCATGCAGCTCACCAAGGTTCACCAAGGCTCACCAGATTATTATTCCTTTCTTGCTCATCAATGTGGGAACAAATGATACTGCCCAGCACAGCACAGAACATACTAAAAGAGACTATAAGGCTCTCAGTAAGAAGGTGAAGGGCCTGGGAGTGCCCTGGGAGTTGGTTTTTTGTTAGTTCTTCTTGTTGAAGGCTGTGGCATAGAAAGGGAACGAAGGACGCTGCAAATAAATGACTAGCTGCATAGATGGTGTCATCAGGAAAGGTTTAGATTTTTGGACCATGGCTTACACTTTTGAGATGAAGCTCTTCTATCAAGAGATGGTTTGCACCTCACGGGTAGGAAAAATGTGTTTAGTAAGAACTTTGCAAACCTAATAAGGACTTTTAAACTAAATCATATGTGGAACTATGACAAAAATTCAAAGCCTAGTATGCAGCCAGTAACTGGAGATAAGTACACTAAAGTTTTGCAGGGAGTGGAATATATGCTAGGTAACATAATCTCACAGGCAATACAGAAGCAACAACCTCAGGGTGCATAAAACATGGATTCCAATGTCTCTACAATGCACAGAGTATGGGAATCAGGAGGAACCTGAAATCCTAGCACAAGAAGGGGCAGGGCTTTTTTTTTTCTGGAAAAATAGGTGCTGAAACTCTCAAGAGGGAGATGAAGGGAAAACACAGATGACCCTCATTAAATTTAAACATTTTTTGAAGAATTTTGTTTCAGTGAAGAGGTTCTGGAACTCTGTTCTGCTGTGTTCTCCCAGGGGGAAAAGAAACCTCTAATGTGACCTAATCGACCTTACTGAAACTTGGTGGGATGACACTCGTAATTGAAAGAAAGATCTTTCCCAGCACCTCAGATCTTTAAAATTGAGATGCTGGGGACTAAAATTGGAATCTTCTGAGTACAAAGCATGTACTCTACTACCAGATCACAGCCACTTGAAATTACATTGGTAATTACAAAGGAGCTGTTTACAAATGCATAACAGAATTTCTGGCAAATAGTTTTGACTATTGCAGCTGCCATCAGTACATCATCCAGTTGTTTTTTTAAAGATACTCCCTTATCTTCTCAGGCTGTGACAGCTGTAATACTAAAAATTACGAAGCAAGGGGTGGATATGTCTGCAGTCAGGACACAAGGGATTTCCATGTACACTGTAGCCACTGGGAGGTACATTATCATTTAATTTAATTTTAATGTGTAGGCTAGCCTAGCCAGTAGACATGGATAAGTTAATGAAAATGTAAAGCAGGTGCTAACAATTAATAGAAATACAGAGAAATATGAAATGATGTATCACTATCTCTGTAGCTAATTGACTGTGGTCAGTCAATGTCATCCTAATTTTTTAGAAGTCTTGTATGGCTTCCAGAAAGTATTCAGGGCCATTTCTGATTTTTTAAAAAATGCATGTCAATGTCATTTTTGAATAGTTAGATACTTGTTAATTGCATTCCACATTCCCACTGGAGGCCAACTTTTGGCTTTAAGGACATTCATATCTGGAGTAAAATTGACATACACCAAATTATTTCAAAATGATATTGCCACAGATCTTTTGACTTCTGGTATTATGCTAGGGGAGTTATCATAGCATAAAGGGTGAGGTTTCATAGCACCAAACTGAAAAACACAACTCTGAGGGCTATACTAAAAAGAACTAAAATAGTTTGTTCTCATGTATGGCATAAAGTGTACACATATGAATGTGAATTAGACATTGTGCTATAAGCCATTACTTTGCATTAATATCATCAATATATCTAATTCTCAACATGGCCCCATCTGCAAATACTTACATTCATGAACAGATGAGACAGATCTTTCTGCAAAGTTGAGAAAAGCCCCACGTTTTCATAAAAAAATTAAAATCTTTTTTAAAAACAACCCATCCAAATAATAGAAGCAGCATATGTACCTTTAAGAAGCAAATGCCTTCTGCAGTGGCTATTGTGGGGTTTACTAGGCTAGCATAATATAACTGGCAACCTTCATGCTTTGGTTTCTGTTAGTAAAAAGCAGGAAGAGGGGTGCAGGGTCATTTTCAGGCCAGGCCTGGCAGCAACTACTGACAGGCCTTTCACCTCACTACTATTCAACAGTAGCCACTGCATGGAAACCAGTATTGTATAGTGGCAAAGAGTGGTAAAGCTGCAGTACTGAAGTCGGAGTCCTCTGCTCATGACCTGAATTCGATCTTAGCGGAAGCTGGTTCAGATAGCTGGCTCAAGGTTGACTCAGCCTTCCATCCTTCCAAGGTCAGTAAAATGAGTACCCAGCTTGCTGGGGGGAAAGTGTAGCTGACTGGGGAAGGCAATGGCAAACCACCCCGTAAAAAGTCCGCCATGAAAATATTGTGAAACCAACATTACCCCAGAGTTGAAAATGACTGGTGCTTGCACAGGGGAATACCTTTACCTTTTAGAATTTAAGACGAGGCTAACCCTTTCACTGGATGATCTGAGGCCAGTCATGCATTCCTAGACTAACTTACTTCACAGGCACTGTGGTCAGACTGGCAACTTGGGGCACTTTGGAGCCAATTACTCCAACACATTTTGTGATGGAGATTTTTCATCAGACTCCCATACTGATCCAGTCTCACTGCAAACTTCTTTCATGGTTGGTCATTCAGATTAGAGCTATGAGTCAATCACAGAATGTGTGGTCTGGTCATATATATATAAAGGTAAAGGTAGTCCCCTGTGCAAGCACCAGTCGTTTTCGACTCTGGGGTGATGTTGCTTTCATAACGTTTTCATGGCAATAGGTACCATAGAGTTTTAACCTCCCAAATGGCTAGAGTGTCCAGGAAAACCATAGAGTTTTCCTGGAAATGCCTAGAGCAGCCCCGCATGAGTGCCGCCATTTTGATGATGTCACTTCTGGGTGACATCATTTTATCTCGCGCATGCGCAATGCACACACGAATGTCCCCCGCCAAGGGATGAAGAGGACTTGGCAACCCTATCTCTCACCCAAGAGAGGTGGTGAGTTTGGTATTATAGTAGGGAATCTCTAGTTAATTGCATCAGGGCTTCTGTTTATTTGCACCCATGCAGACCCTTACTAGAGTGGTGGCAGCCAATAGAAGGCCCTCCTAGGCCCCTGCTGTGTGACACTTACAGTGGACCTCAAAGTCACAGCTGAGAAGAAAAACTCCACCAGATGTTAGGGAAACTGCTCTCAAAATAACTTGGGGAATTAGACTGAGAGACAGCTAGCCCAATAGGAATCTTTGTTATCTGTATATACCAGGCTCAACCATTCAGATAGTCAATGCTTAATAAAGGACTCTAATTTAATAAAAACCAATTGTAATTTATTTAGAATAGTAGTTCTTTCACACAAGGTAAAATACAAAACATTCACACATTCATACAGGTCTAGGAAAAATAGATAGATTGATAGGGACACATATCAGGGTAGACATACAGGGCGATATTTACCATCGTAGTTCTTCCAGGAAGGTTCCAATGGCGACATGAGAGGACAGGGGAAATGGACCCAAAACTGTGGCCAGAATTGGGGATGGATCTAGACAGCGGAAGGTGGGTTGCTGAATAGAAGCACACATGAGTGGAGTTGGGTCAGAGGTTAAATAGGCTTCCTCAGACCCTAAGGGACTGGGAGGTCTTGGGGAGGAGCAGGGGGAGGCTCTATGATGACCAAGGAGGCTGGACATCCCTTGCTGACACCTAATTGGATGCCAGTTTTGACCAATGAACTTCACCTTGGTCTGGTGAAGCTGGAAATTTCCAAGCTGCAATGCTGCCTGGGGCGGCTCCAAGGTATTAGACTAGGGTGAGAATGGAAATGGCTGGATACTTAAGATTAAATGGGATTAGCTGGGAAGGTGACAATAGGGAATCAAATGCTGGCCTAGGTACCACCCGAGTTAGACAAAAGACTTGATGAAGACAGGAGATGTCCTTCCTCTTATCTCATCTTCTGCTGGACAAGAGTTATTGTTCTGGTATTGCTGAGCAATTAGGATCAACAGTTGAGCTATTAATCCATTCATAAAACAGATGGGTTGCTTGCAGGCTCAGGGTGTGTACGTGTGACTTTCCCACTAAGAAGGAATGAGTTCAGCCTGGTGGGGTATGCTTGGGTCAGGAAAGCAAGATGGATTTCTGCTGTTGTTAGCCTTAGGTCCATGGAGCCAGGCTGGAAACATGGTGGCCTGGCTTCTTCCACTGCAGTGGCCAAGACTGGGCACACAAGGAGCAGCTGGAGCATGTCTGTAGTTCTGGCTAACACTCTTCAGAGACGTAGAATGCAAAGCTGAGGCTTATGGTATCCACATAAGCCTTAGAAACTGCAAGCAAAGTCCACTTCTTAGAGCAGAGGTGTGAGAGTCAAATCTCCAGGCACCCTGGCAACCACACTGGCGATCACGATGTCCACATGTATGAAAAGTAGGGGGCTTTTCCTCACAGTTCCCCCCCTCAAGACCTACGTCACCATCTGGTGGCGAGGTCTTGCAATAACACAATGTCCATATCTGTAGTTGACAGGCGGCGAGTCCACGTAGCTTCAGGTGTCTATCGGGGTGTACCGTCTATCTAAAAAGGTTGGAGCCACTATCTAAACTACTCAAAAATTAATTTGGAAAAATATTCCAATAGGCCAAAGGTTCCTTCCTTTGAATACTACGATGCAGGGGTAACAGGCATTGGCAATATTGTAGGGCATACAGTATTAAAACACAGGGTTACAATCATTGAAATAAAAGTTGAGTTCATAAAATCATTACTGCCATTTAAACCAGATAAATAACAAGAATTGATCTATAAATCACACACAATCATGACAATAATTGATTAGGAAAACACACAGGTACATTAGAGTTCATGGTTACAAGTGAATCCATATCTTAATCTTGAGTCTTCTTTTCTTCTTCTCCCCCCCTTGATAAGCTTCTTATACTGGGGGTTTGAAGAGGATCTTCTTCCATGTACCTATTGGGTATGTGAAAGTCCTAGTGGAGGGTGAACTAAAGAGTCTTCCCACCCCCCCTAGCACCCAGCGAAATCTGTCTTTATTGTTGCTAAAAGGGAATTCTTCCTGTAACCCAGCATGGACTTGGCAATGGTGCTTTTATGCCTGTATAACCGACGGTCCATAGAGCAACAGTGGGCTTTGAGGAAAGAACCAAAAGGAACCAAAAACATTCACACATGACAACATGGAGATGATTCTGTACCATTGTAGGGAGCAGTGAAAGCAGATCAAAAATGCATACATTCAACCATGAAGAAGGAGTCTTAAAAAGCTATTAGTGAAGTGTCCTCCTGTCCAGAGTATGGTGACCAGTGAGCTTTTACGTCACAAGCTTACATATGTCATGTTAGGGGCCTGCATTGGGCAGGTTTGCCTATTACACTAATCATTCAGGACTTTAGGAGGCTTTTTCCTTGTCAAGGAAGGAAAGTAACATACACAATTCAGAAAACACAACCCAAAATATTCTTTGTTGCAACATAAAACTTAAAATAAAACATTGTGCACAAGGTTGGAGCTCCAGGAAACTGACCATAGTTGGGGCGTCCCCCATAATGAAAATAGTTCCACAAAGAAGAGACAAAAGAAAACTTTTGCTATAGCTTTGGAATATAATAAATTGTCAAAACAATATAAAAACTTCAAAAACAAAAACTGAGGCCTCAATAGAACAATGCTAGCTAGCTTTATATGAGAGGGATCATACCCAAAATGGCAGGTGAGCTAGAGCAGAGAAATTAAAACCTGGACATAAGTGAGCTGATCAGGTCCCACTAAATCCAGTTTTTCTCTGGGCTAGTTCAGCTAAAACGATCTCACATGTGAGCACAGATTTCAACAAAAACTTAACAAAACAAGAATTCTGAAAAGCAACATAATGGTTACACATACATAAAACAATTCTTAACAGGACTATCAACAACTCTTAGAATTACTGATCATGCATTAGATTTGATTTGCAGGTCCAGATTCCCTGCACATCTATGTTGAAAGAAAAGATGAACAAACTTAACAAAACAGTTACAAAACAAATCCTAGAAATCAAATTCTGGTTAATTCACCTTGACAAACACATTAAACAATTCATAAAAAGAGAAAAGTTGTAGCAGGGCATTTGTAGTACCAAGATAAAATGCTTAGTTGTTGCAAGGACAAGTCAAAAGAAAGACTTGAAGCACGAAAGCATATCCCCTGAAGAAGAAGCCTTTCATGGAGTAAAAGGCGGAACTAGGATGATGGCACAATGCTCCAGGTTTAAGGCTTGTGCCAGAGAACGATTTTCCTCTGTGCATACACAGAGTGCAAAGAATGTGTTGCTGGAAGGCAACATGCTGTCAGAAATACCAAGTAGACCAAAGTTTGAGCATAATACAACAAGACTTAAATTGGGGAGCCTTGATAGGCTCAGCCACCTGGTTATAGATGCAAAAATAACACAAAGGACATTTAGTGGCAAGAAGAAACTCATGATTAGAAATGAACCCTGAGGAATCTACATTAAGAATCTAACAGGTTATTGCTCATTTCCTTGAGAACATGGGAAAATAGAAAAGGGTTTTCACTCAGAAAGAGTCTAGTTCTAACAAAATATACAGTAGGTGGAGGCAGAACCATTCAGTGGTCATTATATTGCTTAAGACCAAACAAAGATACTGAGCCCACAAGGTGGGGGCCTCTTAAGAACATGTGGATACCTCTTTCCACAGGCAGACAGGATTAAATTAGAGTTAAAACTCAAGATTCACCAAATAGCTAAAAGGGAAGATTGATGATGCAAATGGCATTCAGAGAGAAAATGAAGATATCAATAGTTGAAGTACATTTGAGGAATCCAAATTTCTAATGGAGACCAAGAACTTTCAGGAATTCTGCCAAAACAAGAGTGTTAGTTCTTGAGGCTTGAGAGAGAAAAAGCACAGGGAGAGGGTAATTTTACCCCAAGGAAGTGTACAGATGTCCTACACTTCTTGTAGGAACCAAAATTTGTGAGATAAAATTTTTTTAGCTCTAATGTTTAGCAAAGGGCCTATAGATTGCAAAGCATTTTCCTTTTACTACAAAGCACTGGGAATGCCCAATAGACTTTGAGGAGCAATTTCCTAAAAGTGTTTCCCTTAAAATTAAAGCTACGAAATCTAAGTATAGGAGAGATTGGTACCAGTCACTAGAAGGAGAAAAAAATATATATATTTTAAGACTTAAAAGGTGCAGCAAAAATAAATAACAGAAAGAAAGCTTCTAATCTAGGAGAACTCTTAGTATTAGGGCAGTTTACAGGCAGAGGATTTCCTCTAGCAGAGAAGGATTGGCTGTAAGTAGAGCTTTGGGATGCCAGCTCCAGGCTGGAGATTCCTGAAATTTTGGGTCAAATTTGGAAATCACAAGGCATGCAGTCCATTTCCTTGGACACTTACTTCCTCCAGAGGCACTAGCCTCACCGCACTGGGGAAAAGGCTATGATTTTGGGAGAGACCTCCAGGTCCCACCTGGAGACAGGCAACCTTACAAAAAAAAACAAAGCAGTCTGCACATCTTCCATCCAGGTATTTCTCTGGCTGGGAAGAGGCTGTCTCTGTGAGAGACTGCAATATTAAAAAAAAAGTTTGGTGAAATTATATCTTTTTAGACCCAAAATCAGGAGATGAGAATTCAAAACAGCACAAAACATTTCCACACTATTTCCACCCTCCCCCTCTAGATGTGAAAGGAGGGGAAGGTTTGAACAGACAAACCAAAATTCCTTCCCTCTTGGATTAAGTGAATGCTTAGCTTTAACAAAAGGCTAAAACAGACACAATGGATTTGGCCAGTACTCTCTTATCTGATCCTGATAAGTTTTTACAAAGAAAGGTGGAGGAGGAAAATAATGAGCTTTCTGCCTGGGTGGGGCTCAAAATTGTAACTCTTTTCAGTTTCTTTAACTCAAGCTGGATTTGGCTGAGTTTATTTCAAGAGGGTCTGCAGGAGATTTGCCAATCAGTACTACATTAGTTGTTGCTGCTCCTGCAGCTGGAGGTTCTCCTTTCTGTACTTTCAGATTTAAATGACAGACTTGCCCATTTGAGGTTAGCTGTCTTGTGTTGCTGTGACCTTTGAGAAGGAGAGGCAACACCTCTTATAAGATAATGAGGCTCTCTCTCTCAAAGACACTGAGTTGCTTGTGCCTTAAGGAGACCTGAGATAAACAGAAATTTAATTTCTCAGGGCAATGCATTTAAAACTCTATTCCTTTGCCTTAGTTACTTATCAGATCTTTACTGCTACAGATTTCCATTGAGCAAGAGGGAGAACAATTAGCATTTCTTCCTGATGGCAAGAGTGCTGAGCATTTGCAATACTTTAGCCAGCTCTATTTGGGCTAATCTGCAGGCACTCTGTACAAGCTCAGAGGCTATACCATTTAAAATTCATAGAACTGAGGCAATAAATATTTCCTGATTTTATAAGCAAGAGAGAGAAAGATGAACTTGGGAGTTTGACAGATTTTCATTCAGCCAATTTGAAAGTTAAAACTGGTCAGTTTCTTACATTTTGCTCTAAATGCTTTGAATGAACAAAAACTAGTTCAATCTCTCTTTCTCAGGTACTTGATGCTGGCATCTTTAAAGGGTTAAACTAAATATATATTACATCAAGCTCCCATTACCCTGCAGGGAAAACTAACTCTGCAGGCTGGAACCCTTGCTGGGATTCCAGGAGATCTCCAGGCCTTACCTGGAGAAATGGCCTGGTCTAATTGTAGTCCAAGTCATTGCTTGTATGTTTTCTTATTTAGTCAAGGGAAAAGGCGCCCTTGTTACCTTTAAACCTAATAAAGCCAGATCTCTCTGTTTTAAGAGACATTCAAGTCTAGATGTTAGATTTTCCTTTGGGTGGGGGAAGGTTCAGAGACAAAGGAACCTTGCCTGCCCATGTGGGACTACCATTCTCTGAAGTTCCACAGAATTCTGGCTTTCAAATTCCCCAAATGGGATGAGATAAAGACAGTAAATTTCTAGCCAGAAGGGCTGAGACTTGCTCATGTAGGAGTGTCTGGAGCAAGTCCTTGCTAAAATGAATACCTTGTGCCATGATTGTGGAACTCTGCATAGGCTCAGAAGCCACATTTCCTTCCTGATTCTGGGGTAGGAGAACTGAAATAGGGACTGTTTTCTCATTTTCATGGGGGAAAGAAGTCTGGGGCTGCACAGCTGGGTTTGCCCCACCATGTTTCCTCTTATCCAGCACTTCCAGAATTTCCAGTCTCCTCTCTGTGGCCCTGCAAGACTCCAGAACATTTTGAAGGAGACTGGCAGTTTCCTTTTCTTTCCCACCAGCTTCTAACTTTTGCTGAAGTTCCTGATTTTTCTCAGCAAGCTTTTGGATATCTAAATCCTTTTCATGAGTAGGATTTGTAAGTTTCCCTACCCTTTCCCTATTAGGGAAGTCTTCCAAAGCAGTAGCTTTGGGGAAGCTATCTCCATTTTCTGCAAACCCTGGGGCCTTGGGGACCATGTGCCCTGGTGGCTTCATGGCATCTGAAAGGGCAGCAAGTAGCACATGTGTGGGCTGCTTATCAAACTGCCTCATGTCTGCTCCAGTGGCTCTAAGCTGGGACCAAGCTACCATTCTGACTTTGTCTCGAGGGGTCCACTGGGCTGAGTGGGGACAGCGTCGCCTAGGAGCATAAGCCTGCTTGTAGAGGGGAACCCTTGGGGCCAGCTGGGGATGGCAAGAAGAGCTGGAACCAAAGCCAGTGTTTTGGAACTTCCAGTTCTGGCTTTCTTTTCCATGCCCATCCTGTTCCTGATTCCAGTAAGCAGGGTGCTGGCCTTTTCTATTTAATTGTGCTTGAGTGAGCTGTGTTTCTAAAACAGCAACCTTTTGTTCAGAGACTTGGGCATGCTTTAAAGCATTCTCCAGTCTCCATTTGACCTCATGGAGAGAGTGGGTTAAATTTTGTTTGTCTATTAGGTACTCATATCTCTCATCCCTGAACCTTTCTACCTCCTTCTCATAAGTTTTTAACCAAGCTTCTGTCTTCCTAAGCTTAGAGGATACCTGTTTTTGCTGCTCTTCTACCTTACGGGCAGCCTGCTCCTGGCATTCTTTTAGCTTAGCTTCTGACTTTTCTAAGTTTTGGTAGGTTTCCCCATAGAGCTTTTGGGCATCTTTGGTATGTTCCACTGAGGCTTGCAATGCTGTGAACAAGCCCCATGCAACAAACCTGTCCAATTCGGATCCTATATATTCACAGTATTTGTCAAGGAAATTCCTAAGTCTCTCCAGGATATCCATTTCCTGGAAGAACTCTGGGTACCAAGGGTTTGGTCCTTTGTTTGCCAACCATTCTCCCAGTTTTCCGGAGGTTTCCTTCATTATTTTTACAGATTCAGCTTCATGCTGTTTTCTGGCTGTGGTCTTTTTAGTGACCACAGGACAGACTGGGGCTGAGCTGTTTTTATTTCCATCTACCACCTCTTCATCCTCACTTTCCCCATCCGAAAAAGCATAAAGGGTGGATGGAGAGACCGTCGCTATAAGAGCGTTTTTACGGTCTAGCTTTTGATGCAGTAAGGCAATCGTCTTTTTACATGCCTCATGATTGGCTGCTTCTTTGGATTTTCTCACCGCTTCTGTGGTGATCTCAAAGGCATGTTGCAACTTATTATTTCGGTCTTTTGTTTGCTCCAGCTCTTTGCTCAACGCCTTTACTTGCAATTGGGCCTTATTCAGAGCGGCACAGTGCTCTGGTAGGCTAAGTTTAAGGTATGTCTATCTGCCTTAGTCTCCTCTAAGGTTTGATTTGCGCATTGCCAGTCGAGGTTCAGGCTGTTATTTTCCTCTTTTAAGTGTTGCACATATGCCTCATGATTACTACTCAATTCTGCCTTTTCGGCCTCATATTTTTGGAACGCCTGCTCTAATGCCGCTGCATGGCTTTTAAGAATTTCCTCTAATTCTTTTTCTCTCTTGGTTAGCTGTTCCCTGAGTTGTTTAATCAGGGTCGAGCTATCCCGTAGGGCTTCAAATAAGCCCCATGTTACAAAAAGGTCTCTTTTGCCCGAGTTGATCTTTTTATCTGTACTTAATTCGTCTACGGTTTCTCGGAGGATCTGAAGGGGGTCTGGGCCTTCGCCAAAGGCTCCCTTCTTCCAAGGGTTATCTCCTTTCTTTATCAGCCATTTTTCTAGCTTGGGGATTTCTTCCTTCTCGGCCAAGCGTTGCATGGCGGCGTATGTTAGTTAGTTTTCTTTATTTGACTTTGGTTAGGGGTTTAAATGTCAAGCCAGCCGCCGGCTGCGCCTTGACCAAAGAAAGGGTAGTGAGCCAACCGCCGGTTGCGCCTCAACTACAGTTAGGGTAACGAGCCAGCCGCCGGCTGCGCCTCAACCCAAGAAAAGGGGTAGTGAGCCAACCGCCGGTTGTGCCTCGACTACAGTTAGGGTAACGAGCCAGCCGCCGGCTGCGCCTCGACCAAAGAAAGGGTAGTGAGCCAACCGCCGGTTGCGCCTCGACTACAGTTAGGGTAACGAGCCAGCCGCCGGCTGCGCCTCGACCCAAGAAAAGGGGTAGTGAGCCAACCGCCGGTTGCGCCTCGACTACAATTAGGGGAACGAGCCAGCCGCCGGCTGCGCCTCGACCCAAGAAAAGGGGTAGTGAGCCAGCCGCCGGCTGCGCCTCGACCCGAGAAAAGGGTAGTGAGCCAACCGCCGGTTGCGCCTCGACTACAGTTAGGGTAACGAGCCAGCCGCCGGCTGCGCCTCGACCCAAAAATGTTGCCCGTCAGTCAGATTGCATCGGTCCACTGGCCCGCCTGCCTTCTTGACTGTCGGGTGCCTTAGACTAGCCTTGGCCTAGACTCGTGTAAGGACTTGGGTGTGTGTGTGTAAGTGTCTGAGTGTGTATGTAGTGTGTGTGCGTGTGTGCACTAAGCTCTAAAGAAAAGGGAGAAGGGAAGGGTGCTCTATCCAGATCTTAAACAATCCTAGCCTGTCCTGACATTCCCTCCCACGATAGACGCGTTTAGAAGGCCTCGGGACGGCGGCCAGACTTCACGGGACTTCCCCCTTGCGTTCTATCGGGCTCAGTCCTCTTTCGAGGTGTCTGGCCTCCTAGGTGCGGCTGAAAAGTCCAGTTGAATGATAGAAATGGGGGCAGCCCAACCCACAATTTATAGAAATGCTCGCTAGAGCCGTTCACACAGAACTCATTCACTCAATCACTCACGCAATAGCCTCGCTAGCAAGACTTTCTGAACGGTGCAACCTTACGTCTGTCTGTATGAAGACACGCGTGTCGACTCGCGTGCATTCACACAAACAGGATAATGCCCAAGCTTTCTCCACCAATTTCTGTTAGGGAAACTGCTCTCAAAATAACTTGGGGAATTAGACTGAGAGACAGCTAGCCCAATAGGAATCTTTGTTATCTGTATATACCAGGCTCAACCATTCAGATAGTCAATGCTTAATAAAGGACTCTAATTTAATAAAAACCAATTGTAATTTATTTAGAATAGTAGTTCTTTCACACAAGGTAAAATACAAAACATTCACACATTCATACAGGTCTAGGAAAAATAGATAGATTGATAGGGACACATATCAGGGTAGACATACAGGGCGATATTTACCATCGTAGTTCTTCCAGGAAGGTTCCAATGGCGACATGAGAGGACAGGGGAAATGGACCCAAAACTGTGGCCAGAATTGGGGATGGATCTAGACAGCGGAAGGTGGGTTGCTGAATAGAAGCACACATGAGTGGAGTTGGGTCAGAGGTTAAATAGGCTTCCTCAGACACAAAGGGACTGGGAGGTCTTGGGGAGGAGCAGGGGGAGGCTCTATGATGACCAAGGAGGCTGGACATCCCTTGCTGACACCTAATTGGATGCCAGTTTTGACCAATGAACTTCACCTTGGTCTGGTGAAGCTGGAAATTTCCAAGCTGCAATGCTGCCTGGGGCGGCTCCAAGGTATTAGACTAGGGTGAGAATGGAAATGGCTGGATACTTAAGATTAAATGGGATTAGCTGGGAAGGTGACAATAGGGAATCAAATGCTGGCCTAGGTACCACCCGAGTTAGACAAAAGACTTGATGAAGACAGGAGATGTCCTTCCTCTTATCTCATCTTCTGCTGGACAAGAGTTATTGTTCTGGTATTGCTGAGCAATTAGGATCAACAGTTGAGCTATTAATCCATTCATAAAACAGATGGGTTGCTTGCAGGCTCAGGGTGTGTACGTGTGACTTTCCCACTAAGAAGGAATGAGTTCATCCTGGTGGGGTATGCTTGGGTCAGGAAAGCAAGATGGATTTCTGCTGTTGTTAGCCTTAGGTCCATGGAGCCAGGCTGGAAACATGGTGGCCTGGCTTCTTCCACTGCAGTGGCCAAGACTGGGCACACAAGGAGCAGCTGGAGCATGTCTGTAGTTCTGGCTAACACTCTTCAGAGACGTAGAATGCAAAGCTGAGGCTTATGGTATCCACATAAGCCTTAGAAACTGCAAGCAAAGTCCACTTCTTAGAGCAGAGGTGTGAGAGTCAAATCTCCAGGCACCCTGGCAACCACACTGGCGATCACGATGTCCACATGTATGAAAAGTAGGGGGCTTTTCCTCACACAGAAGCCCCAATACATAAAGCCAGGGGTAATCAACACATAGTAATGGAGATTCCTGAATATCACACACACCAGATAACTCGATCTTCTTGAAGCTTACCATAAAATATGAACTCATATTTTCAATTGGACTGAAGAAGATAAAATGATAGCAGGCCCAATGTGGTACTAAAGTATATATTTCAGGGCATACGCCTGAGGGATTTAGGACAGGGCTCAAAATGCTTTTGGAATAGATGAAATTATAATGATGGGTGAAGAGCTACTTGTTAGGGTTCAACTGTTAAACTGGGAGACATCAACATTTCAGTGGCCTGCAAGTCATTCTCTCTAAATTAGAAATGTATTCCCTCATGCCAGGAAGGTTAGTGTGTTGTGTGCATAAGGTACTGTGCATATGACCAAGAGCATTCTTGTCATCTACTTGCAGCGTTGACATTAAGAGCTTCACTTATCCTTAGATCAAATTTATATATCTTGCTCCCTAAAAAATTATTTTACTGTAGCAAGAAGGGATAAAACTAAGATTACCTGGATGATATGCACCCTGTCCCTTTAACCCTATTCAATACAGTATTTTTTCTATTGTGAAAGGTTGTGGGATTTAAGTCTCCATGAGCATTTATGCCTTCTGCATTTTTTTTTAGCTCCGCTCCTACATTTGGCAAGAAATGTGTACTAGAGCACCACAGTGGTTATTTTGCATGTGCTCAAAGATATATGTTCATGCATATTGCAGGATAATGGCATGAATATTTTTTAAAAAAACAAAACACCCAACTGAGCAAGGTTGGACACTTGTTTCCTTCTACTGCTCCTTTTCCCATGCTCCAAAATACTTCTGAAGCAATTTCCACATTGCAAACAGAGGAGATAACCCTCAAACAATAGAGATTTTGTGCACATCTTTTGTTAACAGTCTAACTTGTCACTGCTGACATTAGAGGGAAAAAACAAACAAGAAGGAAGGAAGGAAGGAAGGAAGGAAGGAAGGAAGGAAGGAAGGAAGGAAGGAAGGAAGGAAGGAAGGAAGGAAGGAAGGAAGGAAGGAAGGAAGGAAGGAAGGAAGGAAGGAAAGAAAAAAGAAAGAAAGAAAGAAAGAAAGAAAGAAAGAAAGAAAGAAAGAAAGAAAGAAAGAAAGAAAGAAAGGAGAAAAGGTTACGGAGCAGGGTACATGAGAGTGAACTCAGTTTGTAATGGGTTAATTGCTCCAGGACAAGAGCCAGCTCAGGAGCCATCTTTTTTCCTGCTTCATATAAGGGCTACAAAAGGAAAGGAAAGAGAATTTTGTGTGTGAAAAATGAAATGAGAGCTAAACATTCAGAAAGGTGTGTGATGGTTTTCTAAAGGGGTTGTGCCCCACATGCCCTCTTGTAGCTGTAAGCCTTGATCACCCATACACCTTGAAAAGGGGTCCCAGGCCAAAGGTGTTTGTTTAAAAAAAAAAAAGTTCAGTTTAGAAATATTCCTCTCATTTTACCTCTCATTGGAGGTTTTTAAGCAGAGGCTAGATGGCCATCTGACAGCAATGTTGATTTTATAACTTTCTATTTATTTATTACGTTCAATTTATATCCCGCCCTCTCCGCAAGCAGACTCAGGGCGGCTCACAACATTATACAAATTTTGGCAGATCATGAGAGGGAGGGCAGGAAGGAACAAGCCAGTGCTGGGCTGCAGTGGCCCTTTTTAATATGCCAGGGTAATTCCAATCACCACTTTGGGATTAGGAAGAAATTTTCCTCCAGGCCACTGGATCAAGGATCCTGGAGGATTTTTTTTTCTTTTTGTTTGTTTGCCTTCCTCTGGGCATACAGCAGGGGTCACTGGGTGAAGGGGGCAGCCATGAATTTCCTGCATTGTGTGTGTGTGTGGGGGGTTGAATTAGATGAATTTTGGGGTCCTTTCCAGTTCTATGTTTCTAAATGATTGGCTCCCAGAGTAGTAATGATAGTGTTAAAACAGTATTTACAGCTATGTGCATTTTTATCTTCCAGGTATCCGCTAAGCATCCTGGCATTTTAAAAAACAGGCAAGAATTTCACAGTAATTTCCCCACTCTAAGTAAATATGATGCCAAAGATCAGTAGACTATTTGAAGGCATGTTTTCCTCCTTCACATTTCATCCAGTGAAATCAGCATTTTACTGCCTATTGATTAGTGTGGCTCATGAATTGTTGTGTGACTGCTGGCCAGCTGCATATGGTTGTAGAGAAGGGGCTGCATTCCAAATGTGATTGACTTCTTTCTTTATTGACTAAAATGAGCTGATACAGATCATCCTTCTGAGTGAGCAAATGCTACTGTTTTGTATTCCAACTTTTAACTAGAATAAATGCAAGAGAAAAAGACTCAGAAGGAAAGACAAAAAGGAATGATTCAGTGAGTTGGAAGCAGCTATCCACTAGTGCAAGGATTGCGGATCTTCAAGCCCAGATTGTGGATCATCTGTACTTTCCCTTTCCCCCAGCATGGATTTCCAGGAACACAGCACCCGCATGGAATACAGGACTTTTATGTCAATAGGCTCCAGTGGAAAGGTGGAAGGGGATGAAATCTCTTTCTCCTGCCTCCACTGAGGGGAGAATGCCAAAGGATGATATCATGCACAGCACTTCCCACCTACAAGACTGCTATATACCTCCAGAATCATCTGAGAACATCCCATCATGGATCTCTTGGCATTTTATCTAGATAAACCCTGAAAGATAGAGATTATGTACCACATATGATGTAAAACAGGGGTGTTAGGAAGGTCATATCTGGCACAAATGGAAAATGGATCTTTGTGGGGCGGGGTCATGTGTGTCACAAAATATAATGCCAGGTAGCAGAGAGATAAATTTTATGGACACAAATACAACTAAAGATACTATTTTTAACTGAAAATACAATACATGCTTAAAACTCTTGCAATATTTTGTTTAAAATGGAAAGGTGGGGGATAGTGGGATTTGGCAATGCAATTTTTAAAATAAGACATCAAGAACAGCACAGGGATAATAGCAGAAACTAAAAATGTAAAACGCTCTGAGCCTGGAAAAATGGCTGGACATTGCAAGCTTCTCTTCCCTCCCCCCAGGTTTACTCAGATTGGCAATGGCTCTCCAGTGTAATATCCTCCTTTGGCTGTGGGTTCCCAGGTTAGAGTACTCACTAGGCACCAGTTCTCAGGTCAATGCAGCAGAGACAAGCTGGCTTAAAGCATAAACCCTTCATTTTCAAGGAAGCAACTCCATCAAACAACAGCTTCCGCTGGCCATACAAATGCTAGAAAGTGAAACTGCTTGAGCTCCACTCCATTAAAACACATTGCAGCACAAGCTTGCAAGGAAAATGTGGAACAGATTTTCCATTAAGGTCTCTGGACCCTATCTATCTGGCCACAGAGACTTCAATGGAGAATCCACTCTACATTTTCTTTGCAGCTTTGCTTCCTGCTGCAGCCAGCAAGGCAGAAAGAACAGGGAACTTCAGCAGCCTCAGAGCTTCAAGGGGTGAAGACAGAGGGAAGAAAAGTACCCTGTGGGCCTGATTAAAACCCTGGGCAGGCTGGTTCTGGCTTGTGGGCCTGTCATTTGACACCCCTGATATAAAGAATTGTGGCTTAAACTGGGATTTTAACCAAAAATCTTCCAGTTCTAAGGAGAATCTCTAGGCCCTTCTTTCTATCCTATCCTGAATTTAAATAAAACATATGCATTTTTAAAAATGAAAAATCATAAAAGTAAGTCAAAGAAGGAAAATAGCCACTAATTATTGCAAAACTTTGAGTGTGTGGAGAAATGCTTTGTCTCCTGGAGAGGTGGAAAGCAGGCTTTAAAAGTTCCTGTCTTTGAACTCAGAGATAAGCAGGGAGGGAGAGGGAATTAGCCATTGCATTCCAGAAGAGTTAAGAGATGCTAATAGAGCTGGCTAAAGCGCCATCTCATCCCCTTCCTCCAGGCAGGAAACAGAGAGGGAATGGCATTGGGCTAGACCAGCCCCAAAGACTATCGCCAGGAATGAGCTGGAGATTTCCCAGAACATATGGGGTTTTCCCAAAATGCCTCCCCAAAAAGAGGGTTCCTGGAGGTAACAGGAAAAGAAGGCTGAATCTAGGTGGACTAGGAAAAAAAAGAGTAGAGAATGATGTAAAATGGATAGAGTCAGATGTTCATTAAAAGTGCTTGCCCCAAAGGGGGGAGTCCCTCTTGGAACTGGGCCTTGGAGGAGAACAGATTGCTGAGATCTGGTCAGGAGGCAGCATCCATATTGACCACATGGCTGGGCTGGGCTGGGCCGGCTGGAGGCAGGAAGCCTAAAACAATGAGGTATACTTAGAACATTTTGTAACTTACTAAGTTTAGGATTGTCTGCTCTACTCCAACATCTCATAGGACATGTTTTTTAAACCAGGGAGAGAAGAATGCAATTGAAACCAACTTTTATTTGATCTTCTGGTCACTAATATGGTGCTGTGCTAAAAGTATTTTTGTAACCTTTTCCTCTTTTTAATAAAAAAAATTACTATTTTGAATACTGACAGTAAAAGCTCTGTGCCACATAGTTCCCCAAATGCCTCAGTCCATGCTACTTTAAGAGGGGAGTCCAGGGAAGGGGGAAGGCATGCAGTTGGTAGTTGTGCCAATCCTCCTGGGGTCTCCCAAAGAAGGACTTTAGTCTGTGGTAACAACAGGTGCTGGGTAGCAAAGGACCTTGAGGCCAGCCCTCAGAACTGGAAAGGGGGATTGAGAGTCCTGTTCCTCTCAGTCGGAAACCCTAAATTGAGCAGGTAGAAGCAGCATGCCTTAGTGGCAGTAAGTGAAATAGCACTCTCCAAGAAGGGGCACAAGCCCAGGAGGGGACTGAAGGAATGAGGCTCCCAACTGGAGGCAGGCTGCACAGCCTTGTCTCCGGGGGCCATTTTGTCCCTTCGTAAGGAGGAGGAGTGGGCAGGGCATTATGGGAGGTGAGGGCGGAGCAGGCATGCCTTAATGGCTGTCTCCACTTCTGCCTCCCAGTCTTCACCTCATGCTCGGGGAGTAGAGAGCTTTAGTGAGCTCCTCCTGTCTTTCCCAGCATGGGGCCTTTCGGCGGCCTTTGATCAAGCCGCAGTGGTCTTTCTTTGCCCAAGCCTCTTCGGGTCAGTTTCCTGGCAGCCACAGCCACTTTTAAGTGAGCTGTGGCACTCCGGAGCAGCAAGGGACAGAACAGGAACAACTTTTGGTGCAGCAGTTTGCTGCTGACTGGGCTTTTGGCACAACCAGCGTTTTGGTCACCTATTCTCCTTCTCTCCCTGGGGAATAGCGGGGGTGGGCCTGCTATCAGACATCGGCACTGGTCTTGGCAGTTCACCAGTTTTTGCAGCGCCTTTTTGCTTCAAGGCCAGCTTGGGTTCTGCAGCCCCTTACTCTTTCACTGGCCGTTTTGGGGGTCTAGCTTGGGGTTCTCTTCATTCCCCCGTCTGTTTTGGATGGCCATTTTAAAAGGGGGCTTTTTTGCCTTCCCCCCCTTGTTGCTGGGGTTGGGGCTGTCTTTGCACGGCCATTTTAAGGACTGTTTCTCTGCTTATTGCTTCTCTGTTGCTGGGTAGGGCAGCAGCCATCTTTCTCTGCTTATTACTCCCCTGTTGCTGGGCGGGGTGGCAGCTATTTTTTATTAGTAGTGTCTGTGGGCAGTAGCCATTTTTTCTCTATTCATTGCTCCCTTGTTGCTGGGCAGGGCAGCGACCATCTTTCTCTGCTTATTACTCCCCTGTTGCTGGGTGGGGTGGCGGCAATTTTCTCTGCTTATTACTCTCCTGTTGCTGGGCAGGATGGCAGCCATTTTTTATTAGTAGTGTCTGAAGAACCCCCCCCCTCCCCCCTGTTTTACAGGCTAGGTATTGGACTTGCTAGCCATGCCTAAGGGGCAAGGAAACTCAAAGGGCAAGGACCCTGCACCAAAATCCCAGCCTCGCAGGTCAATTTCTTATAAGCGCCCAGCGCCTCAGCCTATGTCGTCTGATGATGAGGATTACACCTTTGAGCAGTCTGTATTAGCTAGGTTGGCTGCTTTGGAGGGTTCTAGTGGCAAGCCCCTTATCATAGACATTGGGGGTAAGAAGGGCGTTTCATACAAAGCTGTCAAGGCTGCTGATAGGAAATGGTTGCAAGAAGAGATCCTTAACCGCTTGTCTTCTCTTGAGACCAGGTCCGGCCCTGTTGAGACAGATGGAGTGTCACCTCTTCCAGTGGAAGTTCCTGATGTTGACGCCCAGCAAGGTGTGCAGTTTGGTAGGGGCGAGTCTGTAACAACGCACTAATATAGCTTGGCCCTGGGGGCTGTGGGGGCAGTCAGATACATTTGGGCCTGTGGCCAATAGCCAGTCTGCAGCGTTTACTAATCCTCAGCCTTGGGATTGGAGTTTTAATTTGGCTAATCCTCTAGCATCTTGGGGTTGCCTGTCTGGCGAGTTTCCTGGACTATCTTCAGCCCCTTGTGGTGGCTGGGGTTTCCCTTATCCCTGGGGCCCATCATATTCTTCTGTGCCTACTAAGGCCTTACCTTCTTGTGATCTGGCTCTGCCCTTAGGGGATCACTTGTTGACAGCCACCAAGGATAAAATATCAAAGGGTAAATTTGTGGACCTTTTTTCTCTGCTCTACAGGAAGCTGGAGAAAAAGGATAAGGAAGATCTTGATGATAGGGAAAAGGAGAAAATCATATGGCGTAAAGTTGATAGGACCTGGGCAAATTGGGTGCTCGGTTTCATTATTTATGCCAGAATAATTTCCAGGTCTCATCCATGGAGGGCTACTTCCCTTTTCCAGTATTTTGATATCATATACAAGAGTTACACCAGCGTTAGTGGCCCTGCCTGGCTCCAGTATGACAAGGAATTCAGGATGAGGGCCGCTTTGAACCCATCCCTTCAATGGGATCAAATTCAGCCACAGCTGTGGCTGCAGGTTATGTCTCCAGCGAGACCTAATCTCAGAGATAGATCACATAGCAGTCATGTTGTGCAGTGCACAGCCACTGCTTCTGGTTCCGATGGTAATGTGGGGCAGGCGGTTCAACCCCACTTGCTCTGCTGGGAGTTTGGGTTGCAGGGGGTGTGTGGAAGGGAAAACTGCCCATTCAAGCATGAGTAGCCTCTGTGCGGAGGGTCTCACTCCTTTACGAATTGTTCCTGGGGTAAACCCAGGAGGAGGTTGCGCAAGCAGGGCTCTGGTGGGACAAATAAGCCTTTTGGAAAAGGGCCCCAGCGCAATAAGGATGACAGTGCTTGAGGCCTGGCTCCGAAATTATCCTAAGTTTGAGGACAGATTTTACCTGTTCAACAGTTTTAAGTTCGGTTTCAGAATTCCTTGTCAGGCTCCCAGAAGGCTGTTTATGGCCAATAACCTGAAGTCAGTTATAGGTATGGAGCATATAGTTTGACAAAAAAAAAAATAGGGAAAGAATTGGCTGAGGGCAGGGTGATTGGTCCATTCCCTGCACCTCCTGTGAGTTCTCTGTGGGTCTCTCCTTTGGGCATTGTGCCTAAGAAGACCCCAGGGGAGTTTAGATTGATCTACCATTTATCATACCCTCGTGGGGAATTGGTGAACGATGCCATACCCGAGGTATTGTGTACCATGCGGTACACATCTTTTGAGGCAGCGGTTCACATAGTAAGGTGCAGTGGGGTGGGTGCTGAGTTGGCAAAATGCAATATAAAGTCTGCCTTTTGCCTTCTCCCTGTTCATCCTTTGGATTTTGAATTGCTGGGTTTCCAATTTGATGGGCAGTTTTACATGGATGGGGCCTTGCTCATGGGGTGCTCCATTTCTTGTGCGGCGTTTGAGCACTTTAGCTCTTTTTTAGAATTGGGTGTGCCATAGGGCTGGTTTAAGCAATGTGGTGCATTACCTTGATGACTTTTTGTTTGCCGGCCCCTTGGGCTCTGGCCAGTGTGCCCGCTTGCTGACGGCCTTTACAATGTAGTCTGAAGAGTTGAGCGCCCCCCTAGCCCATGAGAAGACAGAGGGCCCTATCCAGCAATTAACATTTTTAGGTGTTGAACTAGATTCCTTGCAGCAAACCTCTTGCCTCCCAGGGGGGAAATTTTTGAGGCTCTAGGGGATGGTTGCCCAGTTTTTGCTGCAGCGGAAGGCAACCTTGAAGGAGCTGCAGCAGTTAGTGGGACACCTAAACTTTGCTTGTATGGTGGTCGCTTCTGGTCATCCTTTCTTGAGGAGACTGTGTGATGCAATGGCTGGTCTATGCCAGCCGCATCACAGAATTAGAATTTCCGGATGCATACGGGAGGACCTTTTCTTGTGGCAGGAGTTTTTGACCTCATTTAATGGTGTCTCCTTTTGTAGGGAGTATTTGAGGTTGGAAGTCGAGCTTTAAATTACATCCAATGCTTGCAGGGTCCTTGGGATTTGGCATCTATTTTCATGGACACTGGTGCGTGGAGGACTGGCCTGTGGAATGGATAGATGCCGGGTGGACCAGGGACTTGACCTTCTTAGTGTTCTTCCCGATCTTAGTAGCTGTTCGGTTGTGGAGAAATGAGTTGGCAGACCACATAGTCCACTTTTGGTGTAACAGTTTAGCTATGGTGAATGTCATCAGTTCCCTCACTTCTAAATCACCCAGGGTTATGAGGTTAGTTTGGACTTTCACACTGCAATGCCTGCGGCGGAATAGTTTATTTTTTGCCAGGCATGTGCCTGGGGTGGATAATGGGGTGGCTGACACTCTCTCTTGCAAACAGATGCAGAGGTTTCGTCAGCTTGCCCCAGATGCAGATCTTCTTCCTACAAGGATGCCCCCGGAGTTTTGGAGGATTGGTGGGTCGAGGCCAGCAGAGCGATAAGTATCACTATTGCTCCTAGCACTAGAAAATCATACACCAGGGCAATGAGCCAGTTTGAGAATTTTAGGAGCACCATATGTTACAGCATGGAATGGCCTCTTCCAGTGGAGCATTTACTCCACTATTGTGTATCCTTGCAGCGCAGGGGCCTGGCAGTTTGATCCATTCGGGGCTGCTTGTCTGCTTTGGCTTTTGCCAGTAAAGCCATGGGGTTACAGGAACTAACTAGTGATTTCTGCATTCAGAAGATGCTCGAAGGGTGGGCCAGAGAGGCCGGGGTTAGGTTGGACGCAAGGCAGTCGATTTCACCCATAATTTTTAGGAGTTTATGGTCAGTCTGGGACCAGGTGTGTCGGTTGGAGTATGAAACACTTCTCTTTCATGCTGCCTCCCTGGTGGCATTTTTGGGGGGCTCTCCTGGTGAGTGAGCTGGTAGCTCAGTCCAAAGGGGATGTTTCTGGAAGGGCCTTGTTGGCCTAAGACATTCGCATTGCCAATGGATCAGCATATATTACAGTGCATCGCTCTAAGACTGACCAGTTGCAGCGGGAGAACACTATTAATTTGGGTGCCTGTTTCAAGGGGGAACTGTGTCCTGTAGCGGCTTTAGCATGCTATCTGTCTGCCCGCGGTTCTGGGGCTGGTCTGTAGTCCCCTGATGAGGCATCAGTTTTGGTCTCTGACTGTCAAAACTCTCTCCAGGCTTGGCCTGGCGGAGGTTAAGTTTGGCACTCATTCTTTCCGCATAGGGGCGGCTTCTACAGTTCTCTGGGATACTCCCCATCATCCATTCAGAAGCTTGGTAGGTGGCGTTCCTTGGCCTATAATGGCTATGTCCGCCCTCTGGCACTGCAGTAACTGGCATCGGGTTATTGAGGGTGTGGCTATTCACTGTTTTCTTCTTTTCTCAGGTGCTGTTGTCTGTGGGGAGAGACGACGCATCCTCATATGTGGGCACAGCTTTGTGTTCTGGGCTGCCCATCAGGCCAGGAGGACTTCGACCGGGTCTCAGCTGGGACTCAGCAAGTGGGCTATCATAGAGTGGTGTGGATGGCGGGGTTTCCATTGGTCGGGCCTGTTGCCCTTGCTTTTTGAAAACATTCATGTTTTGCCACCACATGTTGTGGTGATACATTTGGGAGGAAACGATCTAGGCTTCCTCAAGGGTAAAGCCCTTGTGCTCCAGGCCAAGGATGACTTTCGAGTCATTAGGAGTCGTTGGCCTCAGGTTTTGATTGCGTGGTTGGCCATGATCCCGCACCAGGTATGGCATCCCTGGGCGATTGAGCGAGCTCACCACAAAGCCAATTTAGAAATTAAAAAAGCCCTGGGGGGGGGGGGGGTTGGGCCACTTTCTCCCTCATCCTGGAATCCGTGCTGATTGCATGGATTTATACAGGATTTATTGTGTCCATCTTTCTGATAAGGGAAATGACACTTTTTTGAATGACTTAAAACTTGGGCTTCAGGAAGTGCTAGGCATTTAGTGGACGCTGCCTAAGCAGAGGCTTGGCCTCGTGGTGGCTGGATTTTTTGCCTAACTTCCATTTTGCAGCTCGGTGAGCACCAATAGCACCCCAGTTTTGGGGCATGGGGTCTAGCTAAATCATTCCTGGGCTGTGTGAACTAGTGGAGTGATGAAGCGGACTGCCTCGGGTTTGCATGGATTGATCCACCCTTCAACCATGCGGATGGGGGTTGGAACTCCAGGGCATAACCTTTGCTAAGCCGGCCAGGTATGAACCATGCATTTTGGCTATACCTAGGGCCAGGGTGGCTCGCCCGTCATGCGGCAGGGGAGGGATATTTCGTCCCCTGGCCCTGCCATGCTGCCTGTTATGTTTATAGCCCTTGTTGTTAATTTAATAATTTGGCCCTCAGTTACCCAAACCCTTGTGTCTGTCTCTTCCTTCCGTCTGTGAGGGCAACCAGATCTGGATGTGAAATTGGGCTGGTTTCATCACACTGTGCAAAAACAAAGTTGTGTTATTCAAATTCAAAATGCATCAAATTATTCTGGTCTCCATAAACGTGAAAAATGTCAATTCATATAATCTCTTAACAACTCCTATGTAGGTATATAAACTAGTTAAATTGCCATAACATTTCATCAGGTAACAATTAGGCATGAAATTAGAGCTGCTTTGGAAAAAAAGCCTGAGAAATCTTAAGCAAACAGTTTCATTAAGAATAAAGGTTTTGTTAAGCAAGATTTCTTGATGGAAGAGAAGGCCTTTCACTGGCTTGTTGGAAACCTATATCTGGTGAAACAGCCTCATCATGAGCAAAGATTTTTTAAAAAAATGTCTAATTAACTGTCATTGAATTTCACCAAACCTGACATGTTTAGACAAATGTGATAGTTCCTGGTAGGGCTACCAAGCCCCTGGGCTGGGTGGGGGTTCTCCCACCCTGGAGGTTCCCAACCCACGAGCCCACATTGGACCCATGGGGGAACCTCCCCTGATGTCACTGGTGCGATAATGTCACCCAGAAGTGATGTTATCATGTCGGTGACACCGTGTGCTGGTCGCTCTAGGTGTTTCCGGGAAAACTCTATGGTTTTTCCGGACACTCTAGCAATTTGGGAGGGGAAAACTCTATGGTATGATAGTGGAAAGTGCTGTCAGTTTGCACCCAAGTTACAGCTAATCCATAAGGTTTTGTTATTCAAAAAACAAACAAACAGTGGTTATTTGTCATTGTCTGCCTCTGCATACTACAATACTTTTCATATTGCATGCTACAATAAAATTTATTAGTTTTAAAGGTGCTACTGAATTCTTTACTATTTTGCCTCTGCATAGCAACTCATGGCTTTCTTGGTGGTCTCCCATCAAAATGCTAACCAGGGTCAATCTTAGTTAGCTTCCAAGATCTGATGTAATCAGGCTAGCACAGGCCGTCCAGGTCAGGGATGAAATACCAGAGGGATTTTGCAAGGAAACAAAAATGTCTTTAACAAGAGTAGAATAATTTCCAAGACTATTTGAGACAGCCCTATAGAAGTGGAGCTGCGTAAAGCTATACCACAAAATGTCTTTACTTTCGTCAAAAACTCTTTACTCCCTTAAAATCCATCTGATGGTTGCAGAGGAAGAACTTGCCCCTTCATTTCTGGCAATTAGTAAATGCTGTACCACCCCAGGAATAAGTCAGCATAGGTCAAAACCCCTTGAGGGTTATCTGCATAGATCAAGTCCTCACTATAATGTTGGGAAATAGTTATCCAGTTGTGAAATTCTAATGCATGAAATTCTTTGGTTCAGACTAGCATGAGAAGCAGTGAACAGTTCCTGCGTAAGAAACTGCTGAAGAATTTCATGAAATATTAGGATAGCCACAAGAAGTTTTCATGTAATTGCTGAAAAGTCTTTGGAGAAGGAAAATATGATGTATATCTGGTTCCATCTTATATTAATGAGGATTGTAAAAAAAAAAAAAAAGTGAGAAAAAAATCACTAAGCCTGAAGATCTAGATATGTATCAGTTTTACCTTTCTGTTTTTTTTAAAAAAATTGTCAAAAGAAACAGAGGCTTTTCATAAAAATAGCTCAAGGTCAAAAGAGGTGCAAGGGAATAATAGGTGCCATTCGACACTTAACAGGTAGATCACTTCCAGCCAAGTGTCTGTCTTAATGAATGCTATGGTTGCTATTTCCATATACACTTGTAGAATCAGCCACAAAGAAGAACTACTTTGAGACTAAACAATAAGAAGTGTACTTTATAATTGGAATCTAGCTGACTTTAAGATAGACTAGGACAGGATGATTATAAAGTTACAATGCTGGAAGGAATTTGAAGGTCAGCCGGTCAAATTTCCCCTGCCCTCAAGAGCAGGAATCTCCCCATTTTGCAATATATTCCCCACAATCCCTTGTTTCAAATGATTTGTAGATCTTCACGTACCTAGACAAGAGCTATAGCTTTGCAAGGATAAATATTAATTTCTGTACATCTAGTGGGACTTGAACTGAACAAGAACCTCTATCAAATTTAATCATCTGTAGACTTTGTATGCATAGCAGCCAGACTGAAGCTCAAAAAGTGTATAATCTTTACATAGTCCCATGACTAAGGCATTTCCATTTGCCTTTTCCTTGTAACCAGGGCCGGATCTAGGGGGGGAGCAGAGGGGCCACTTGCCCCAGGTGCCACCAGAGGGGGGTGCCAAATTGGGAATGGAGTCTGCTCTATTCTATGGGCCCATAAGACAGAATGGGCCCATAGGGGGGTGTCATTTTTTTTTAATTTTGCCCCCCCCCCTTTAAAACATGTAGATCCAGCCCTGCTTGTAACTGGGGATGGAAGTGAATCTGAAATCCCCACCCAGCTGAGAAGTTCAATGTGTAACTTGAGCAACTCACCATTTCCCAGCCTAACCTACCTTATAGGAGTGTTATGATTATAAAATGGGGCACAGAGAGCCATGGGTGGTACTATGAGTTTGTTGAAGACAGAGTCAAATAAAAGTGCAATAGCATAAAAGATCTGTCTTTTGGACTATCTGGTATTGGTTTATCGTGATGCCCAGGATCAGTGCTACCAGTAGGCCAACAAGGCAGCCTCCTCAGGTGCAGATCTCAGAGGGAGGAAGAACTGACACTCAGGTGTAAATTTTCTAGTAAAAAAATTCTAGTTAAAAAAAGGAGGAAGTTGAGGTAAACAGTGTGTCACCTTCAAGTGGGCAGCCGTGTTGGTCTGAAGCAGTAGAACAAAGTAGGACTCAAGTTGTACCTTTAAGACCAACAAAGTTTTATTCAGAATGTAAGCTTTCATGTGGTCTAAGCACACTTCATCAGATGAGAAATCAGGTACAGTGAGCAGAGCTACATTTAGCTGGTAGGCAGTGGTTTAGAATGCAAAATGGTACAAATTTAAGATCCAATGACAGAATAGTAAAATTAACAGCATTGTAAAATTAACAAATTGAGCAAAGCTTTGATCTGGGTAACATGAGTGTGAGAAAATAATAAAACAGTAACATATCAAAATGTGAGAAAGTCTGTTAATCACTCTAATGTTATAAGCAAGCCTGGGCCAAATTTAGGGCATTCCTTTCTCAGAAGCTTCTTCCCATCCAACTAATTTACCTTTTAACTTGTAACATACATATAGTTTGCCGTTAGAAGAAAAATACATCAAAATATAGTGGAAGATGGGTATAGTATATGTAATGAAATAAACAGCCAATATCCCTATTTTAGAATGTCATTACAGCTAAAAGAGAAATACATTGAATAGTTATGTTCTTGTCCATCTAATTTGCTTTTGAACATGTAAACATCATTCTAGTTTGCCATTAGAAAAAAAGAATACAATAAAATATAGTGAAAATGGGTTAAGTATATGTGATGAGATAAACAACCAATATCCCTATTTTGGGTATGACAATACAAAAAATTATTCTGATACACTATATACACTGATACAGTGTGACAGGCTCAGAAGAAAGTAAAGGAAAAGACAGAGAAGAACAGGACAGCATTTCGCAATAGTCCTGTAGACCTCTTATTGCTGGGGAAATTATTTTTGACAGAACAGGAGACACATAATAAGGAATTTAGGTCAAGAAGTAAATGTGCAAATAATCTTTGGCTAATATATGCTAACTCACAGGAATCTTATTAACAGAGGGGAAGCTTGTGGAGTTCCATGTTTGCTCTAAAGATTAAAGTTTCTGGGAGAGGATCCCACCTGTGGATACCTCAGGGATCATATCACTGTTGCTCGAACCTATGTTTGTTCACTTAGAAAAGAATCCTACTCACAGCCTGATCCTATGCACTTTATTTATTTTATTTACTTTATATATGGTCTACCTTTCTCACTGAGACTCAAAATAGGATACATAGTGTAAGTCAATGCTATAATTCACGTGTGATATCTAATAAACAGCGCAATACAACTAGGATTACAGCAACTTGAAACAGAGCAAAAATAATGATGTTTGTATGTCAAACAATGCAGAAAATGATATTACAAAGGTAGAAAAATGCAGTAAAGGCTGGATAGCATATACAGGAAACAGTACATAATATACTGTAGTACAATTCACAGTCCTATTCATTTTATAAAAGCTCCCTCCTGAACTGTTCCGTTATCCTGTAGCCCTATTATTACCTTTATTAAAATGCCCTCTTGAACCTTCTGTTTTACGTAGTTGGCAGAATGACAAAAGTGTAGAAGCCTTCCTGACTTCCTCAAAAAGGCCATTTCACAAATGGGAGTTGTGGCAGAGCAGTTCCAAGCTTTCCTGGAGGATACATCTACCCTCGACCCTTTCCAGTCTGGCTCCTGCCCTGCTCATGGGATAGAGACTGTTCTGGTTACCCTCACAGATGACCTCAGAAGGCATCTGGATCAAGGCGGGTCAGCGGTGCTGTTGCTTTTAGATCTATCATCAGCATTTGACATGGTTAATTATGACCTAACAACCCACCACCTTGCTGACGTTGGAGTTCAGGGGGCTGCCTTACAGTGGTTCTGCTCCTTTCTCAGGGACAAGGGTGACACTTGGCAAGCAGACCTTCCTGTGGCACCCATTTGAATGTGATGTGCCTTGGAGCTATTCTCTCCCCAATGATGTTTAATATCTACATGTGCCCCCTTGCCCAGATTGCCCAAGGTGTTGGGCTGGGTCATCACCAGTATGAGGATGATACCCAGCTCTATCTGTTGATGGACGGTCACCCAGACTCCACCTCAGATCATCTGACCATGGATTAGAAACTGGATTAGAAGATGGACCATGGATTTGAAGCTGTGGCTTAAGCCGAGAGGGACTAGAGTCAGGCATCTGGCTCCCAACCAATGGTCCCTCTAAGCTGCAGAGTCTTCTGAGCAAAAATTCTACTTTGTGAACTACTGGTATTAAAGTTGTGAGCTACTGGCATTGAAGTTGTGAGCTACTGCATAAATTAATGTGCTCTGGGGTCATCCTTCCTGAGCTAAGACAAAAATGTGTGAGCTGGAGGCTAAAAATCTGTGAGCTAGCTCACACTAACGCAGCTTAGAGGGAACACTGCTCCCAACCGTGGACAGTGCATCTCTTGTGCCACTTTCCATGGAGTCCCAGTTGCCCAATCTGCCTTTTACTATCGTTGGCACTATATATTATTGATTTGTTTTATGTTCTATACTTCTATCATGCTCTTACATCATTGTTTTCATTTTTTGTAATTTCATTTTCTGCATTGCTTGACATAGCGTGTTTGATACTTTTTTGTGCATTTTTCTAAGCCTAGTCTTTTTTAAAAATATATAAATGTAAGCCAAGTCCTATTGCATTGTTTATTAAATCACATATACTATTTGATTATAATATTCTATACCATGTAATCCACCTTGAGTATCATAGAAAACTCATAAATAACTAATACAGAATGAATAAATAAATAATAAAGTAAGTAAATAATGATGGGGTGACCACCACTGTACCCATTTGCCCCTCCAATAAAAATTTTCTGGCTACAGGCTGTGTCTGGAAAGAAATGGACAGAAAGACAGCTTCATGGCTCAAAAAAAGGGAAGGAAAGTAGAGAAATTCTGCTGTAGCGATGTGCAGAGCATAATCACTGCCGAGGGGTAAGTGCAGGAGGAAAATGTATCTGCACTAAGAACTTTGCAACTGCTTCCACACCTTTCCCTAAAACTGTATGAATCTCTTTCTTTTCTTTTTTTTTTTTTTAAAGTAATTCAAATTAATCTCTTACTTACAAGTCAGCAATAACAACCCCTGGGGCTCAGCAACTATGGCTGGCAGTAGATGATTGGTTGATGGGGGAGGCAAGCAGTTAGCCTTGCCTAGGGAGAAAAAAAGCCTGGCACCATCCCTGGTGATGCCCCTATGTTGTTTCTGTCACCCACCCTACCAGTCTTGGTGATGAACAGACCTACTTGTTTCCATGTTCTCTGCTATAGCAAATAAACAAGTCATTGGCCCACAGGGAACCAGAGGAAGCAGAAACACATGACTGAATAATGCTAACTGGAACAGAATAGGCATCCCAAGACATCACCTGGAAAAGTTTTACCTCACTTAGACATGGTGTTCAGATTGTTCATTAAAGATTCCCAGCTCTCTTTAGCTGGTCCATTCCCACAAAAGGATCTGTTGCTATTCTTATGTCCAGTTTTCTCTCCCAAACTCATATTTGAAGCATCAATCTCTGTTACATATCAGGTCCTTACCCAGGACTAAATCTGTCTGCCCAGCCTTGCAGTCCACCTTCCCTTGTAAAGTCATCTTTAATGTTATATTGTGGGGTGCTCCTGGCCTGTCTCCTCCTTGACATGCACCTGATCTTTTCAGTTCCCCAATGACCAATGTATTTCCCTTATAACTGAGGACACAAACCTTCACTGGATGCTTTTCCTTGCCTCAGGACTGCTGAGCAAAAAGATGCACATAGTCAAGAGATGAATACATTATTCATTATCACTTTGAGATGAAAAAGCAAAGAAATGGAGTTGAATTATTAGACAGTGCAGAGTAGCAGACATTTGTATCTAAGAGTCACCATAAAAAGTTATCTAATTTATCTTGGGCATGACCCTCGTAAGTCACTCATTTTCAAAGATTATCCTGCTTTCTCTCCTCCTGTCCCCACAGCCCCAACTTCTGGGGGTTTTCTTCTATAAATATAGACAAGAACGACATTGTTCATCACTCTGAGGAATTTTTTTTAAAAAAAAGATGGCACGCCCTGCACTTTAATAACTGTTTGCAAAACATTGTAAAGTACGTTCTAAGAGAAAAAATATTAGATAATGGTCTATTGTTTATTATTATGCTACTCAGGGCTCTTTTTCTAGCAGGAGCTCCTCTGCATATTAGGCCAATCCTCAAAGGGCTTAGAGGGTTCTTTGTACAGGGCCTACTGTACGCTCCAGGAGGATTGGCTATATCAGGGGGGAGTGGCTTAATATGCAAAGGAGCTTCTGCTATAAAAAAAAGCCCTGATGCTACTTAAAAAATTGGAAGGGGGGTGGGGGTGAACTGAAGACATTAACCATTGTTTGATCATTTTGTGGCAGTTCATTCCTTTCAACCAAATAAAACTGCCAACATTTGTTGATTCATAGATTCTCCAAACGATGTTGGGACAGAGCTTGGCATTTAATAACATTAAGTATCCTGGGCCAATTCTCACTGTCAGTTTTAAGTCAAATCTCCTACTTGGTGTCTAATGTTTAATAAGATGTTCTTTATTATTTGAGATGCTCCTTTCAGATTCATTCAGAAGGATTTTGCTGCCGACATCTGGTAATTAATATTCTTTTTGCAGATCTTGCATTGAAACCATATGGAAAACTTTGAGGGCTTCAGATGACAGAAGTAGCTTTCAAAGCAGAGTCCAGTACAGCTTTTATTATTGTATTTATATTCAACAGCCATTATTTTTTTTTTAAAATAACCTCAAGAACTGAGTGCTGCAACATTCATTGCATAGGACTGGGCTGTGGCTGGACTTCTGTTTGAATTACAATTGATCTCTAGACTACAAAGATCCATTCCCCTGGAAGAAATGGCAGCTTCTGAGGTAAATGGAAGAAATGGCGGCTTCTGAGGTAAATGGCAGCTTCTGAGGCATCTCTACCAAGTGTCTTGCCCAGGCACTGTACCCAGATTTCCAGGAGTTTCCCCAAGCTGAAGTTGGCATCCCTTCATAGGGCTGAAAATGAAGTATATCTGTCAAAAACTAGCCTCCTCCAGCACTGACAGTAGTGAGTAGCTGGTAACCCTCCAGGCTGCCTGTTGCCTTTCAGCCATACTTCAACAGAAAGGTTTGACTTTTAATAAAGAGCCCAAATCAACGAGAATTCTAATGCTATATACCCAAGATCAGAGCTTTCCCTGTGCGTCACTGCAGTTACTATGATGAGCTAGAAGGTCCATCACTAACATTCTTGTTTGTCAAATGCGAACAGCAAAGCGACATGGAAAATCACATTTGCAGTTCACATAATCCAGAAGGCACTGTTTCACTTCACTTCTCCAGCTTCAAGCAAATTATATGGAACAATCCACCTTTAAAATCCCAGACTGTTCTGTATGAAGGAAGCATATAGTTGGTTGGTTGTTTACTTACATTTTGATCACTTTAAAAAGTGCCTATGATTGATTGCCAGTCATTTTAAGTAGAAAATTATTTAGAAAAACACTTTGCATCTCAGAAAAGCCATAGAAAATCACTTGCTACTTTTTAGACAGTGCCTGAGAAGACGATGGTATGCAACATACAAAAACCAGAAATGATTTTTCCCAGAAATATTGTATTTCTATGCAAAACGGTGCAAATGTATCACTTAATGAGTTATTCAAGATTATTTCTTGAATTGGCCGACAACATTGTTCTGCACAATTCTCTTAGACGAGCTTGCTATTTCTTGGAAACGGATAAAGATGGGTAGCCGTTTTTGTCAATAGCAGTAGAAAAAGAGCAAGAGTCCAGTAGCACCTTAAAGAAGGCTAAAAAAAAATGTGGCAGGGAATGGGCTTTCATGAGTCACTGCTCACTTCTTCAGATACAGCTAGAATGACTGTATCCAGCTGTATCTGAAGAAGTTAGCAGTAACTCATGAAAGCTCATACCCTGCCACAAATGTTGCTATTTCTTGTTTACATTGTACCAATGACCCCAAATAAGGGCACAAAACACCAGTTTGCAGGTTAACTCATTTATTAATGGCTGACCTACACCAATTCAACATCCCTGAATTAGTATGAGTTGATGCTAACCAGCAGTCTACTGTGGCTACCAGCATTTTGGTGAAACCCATCAAGGCTCAGAACTTAGTCAGCATAATACTGACTTCATTTATTTTACCTGCATGTAAAACATGGCCAGAAGATGTTCAGCCTCAACCCTCCCCCCCACACACACACTTACACACACACATACTGTTCCAGCAAGTAAGGGCTCAGTTGATCCTGCTCGACCAACCAGGGGAGTTCTCTTCCCAGCTCATCAGGCCACTTGAGCTAACAATGGGAACAGCCCTCCAACTTTAAATGACTTTAAATGCCAAGACAACCCTCTGGTTGTCTGCTTCATATGCAGCAGCAAATGACACACCAAGAGTGCTCATGTGGTTTATTTAAAATTGGGGATGACACAAAGCAGTACTTGAGACATACATGTTGGAAACTAAATTCACTAGAGAGTTCTTTTATAATTCTCCATCTTATCTGCCAGTGCTAATAATTATAAAAATAATGGTGGTAACTGATCCCATATCTGATCAATGAACAGAGTAAGTGAGTCAGGCTCTTGAATAATATGCCTTTTGGCACCTGAAAGGCATATTTCCTTTACCCTTGCAAGCTGCACATGCACTATTTCAATGCTGATGGGTGCTAGAAGATACAGGGATGGAAATTTTCAAAGATGGCCAGTAATTTCTAAGAATTCTTGATGTCCATCTAATCTCCATAGCATCCCAATGATACAAGAGCCCCATTTCCTCAACCTCTTACTAATACAGTGCAATACCAGGTAGGTAAATGAGGCACAAAACTGCATACCTTGCCATGCTGATACAGAAAGTCAAAATTGACCTGGCTTACATAGGGGAGACATGGCTGGAAAATGATGTGGTGTATCTGTCCCTTCTAGAATCATAGAATCACAGAAGGGCCATACAGGCCATCTAGTCCAACCCCCCTGCTCAATGCAGGATCATCCTAGAGCATCCTTGACAAGTATTTGTCCAGCCACTGCTTAAAGACTTCCAGTAAAGGGGAGCTCACCACCTCCCTAGGTAGCTGATTCCACAGCTGAACAATTCTTATTGTAAAAAATGTTATTCCTAATATTCAGCTGGTACCTTCCTGCCCTTAATTTAAACCCATTATTGCTAATACTCTCCTCTGCATCTAACAGGAACAGCCCTTCAAATACTTAAAGAGAGCAATCATGTAGACTGAAGCAGAGCTAGTTGAAACTCAGTCCAACAAATACAGAGGTCCTGTATTGAGTCAAGGGGGGCTGAGGCTGGGCTCAGACTGTCCACACTGATGGCACACCATTTGTGTCAACCCAGAAGGCACATAGCCATTTATGTGGCCTTAAATGGTCTCTTTTAATAGCTGCTGCCTTGAATTTTATTGTTTTTAATCTCCTGTAATGAGTCTTTGTCTCTGCTCCTTGGAATCTGCCCTGAGCCCGTTTGAGGAGGATAGTATAAAAATCCAGCAAATGAATGAATGAATGTCAGGTAGGCCAATCTGAGATAGACATCTGCTTCCTAACCCAAAGGCCTGGTGGAACAGCTCTGTTTTACATGCCCTGCAGAATAATAAAAGGCCCTGCAGGACCCTGATCTCCAGTAGATTCCACCAGGCCAGAGGCTCAATCTCCTCTTCTCCAGACTGAACGCCAGTCCACGCTGACATAGGCCAATGCCGTGGCGGGTTTGTCATGGGGCTAACGACCGGGTTCAGATGTCCCTGGGGAAAAATCGCTGCTGCGCCAGACAGAGTCCAGGACGCACCAGACACAGCTCAGCCAAGCTGGGGAAGCAAGCCGGGGCGGCTGCAGGATCGAGGATGATTCCTCATCGGCTGAAGAAGGGGGGAAGGGGAATTGAAAGCCCCTCCTGACCACCGCGAGCACTCCACCATCACGACTAATGCCGTCGGCTCCTGTTACTCACTACTCCACTCCTCCTCGCTCGGCTCCCTGCCACTCACCGCTCCACTCCTTCTCGTCGGCTGAAGAAGGAGGGGGAAGGGGGATTGAAAGCCCCTCCCGACCACCGCGAGCACTCCACCATCACAGCTAACACCATCGGCTCCGCCACTTGCCGTGCCACTCTTCCTCGCTCGGCTCCCTGATCGGGTCGGTGCCACCTCCCCACTGCCCGGCAGTCACTCACTCCAGCCACTCACTCCAGTCCGAGGCTCGTTTCCGTGCTGCCGGGCCGGCCGAAGCAGTCGTTGGTGTCTCTTTTCTGTTTTTTTCCTCTGTTGTCTCACTGACGGTGGTCTGTGCACAGTCACAGCAGGCTGCCCACAGTAGCACCCACTTTACTTCTTATTCAGAGCAGAGCTGCAGGGTGTGGCGGCGAAAGTTTTTAAACGGCAGGAGCCTAGCACCAATGCTCCATGCCGGCCACCATCTTTCTCTCTAACATCTCAGACCAACACTTTAATCATTTCACCAAAATATATCAGTGGCAGGTCAAGCTTGATGATGATATATAATAGAAGAGTACACATACTCATTTGATAGAAGAAATACACCTGGTTTTTTGGTTGTCATCTCCTCTCATCTTATTTTCAGGAGACTTGCATATGCATGTGAATTTAAGAGGAAAGCCTTTGTAACAATTATTGCAATGATACTGTAGCAGGTACTAAGGGCAGGAAACTCTTTCCCACATAAAATTATACATTTCTGTCCCAGCAGGGTACATCAGCTATGTTCAGAAACACTTAGTCTAATTTCCCCCTTCCCTCTAGTTTTCACCTCTGTAACACAGTGTGTGAAATTTGCCTTCTGCATCTTCAAGTACTCCTGAATCCTGGGAAAGAAATGTGTTTACTTAGTCCTTACTACACTAGAACCACCTGCCCCCTTTCCAAATAATGGAGACTTCTGTACACACGGCACAAGAATAATTGTGAATACTTGTTTATTTAGGTGCCATTCTCTCATAGGACTCAAAATAGACTTGAAACAATGGCTTTAAAAAAAAAAATAAAACCTCTTCTTCTTACAGTGACTAAAGTTATTTCAATAGGTATCTTTTTTTTTTTAGCAGAAAAACACAGACGTGGGGTTGCCAGCTCTGGGCTGGGAAGTTCCTAGGTGTCAGGACCTCAAGTCAAGGAATAACACAGTCCAATAATTCAGCAGTTTATTTCATGTATCATAAGGCAGTACACCATGTTTGCTAAGTCTAACATTTTAGCTCAATGACTCTCTATTCAACCCCTCGCCCCAACCGTTATAATTCAAGTGCAAAGTGTGGCAAAGCAATAGCAACTTTTGGCGGGACTCCCTCCCACCCCAAGTCTTAGAGTCCAGGTGTTTATCTGTGCTTCGTTAGTGACTGACCTTGGTTGGTAGAAACAGCTTCAATAATAAGTTCCTCAGAAAAGCGTGCAGAGAGAAAGATGAACTAAGCAGGAATGCACCCAAGCTAATGATCATGTTACAGCCCAGAAAATATGGCAAGAGGGATATAGAGAGGATATCTCTTTACACGAAGGAGCTGGAGCTGTATTAAGGGAGGGTAGAATTTTAAGAAGGGGGAGAGAAAGGAGGTGCAATGTAGCAGCTGTTGGCCCACTTGGCTCGCTTGCATACAGCTCCCCAGCCTCTGCCCTATCACAAAAAAAAATTCTGGCTATGGGCCTGCCATGGACTCTATGGCATTATACCACGCTCCCCCATCCAAACTGTGCACTAGGGATGGCCACAAATTGGCTGACAAACTAAAATTCATTATGAATTTTGGCCAGCTAGTGGTTCGCAAAGCAATGTTCATGTACTAAACAACCACCACAACTTTCATGAATTTTAATGCAGTCCATGGCAGTTCATGAAGAGCAGAAAGCAGAGGTTTAAACTAGCCATTTCACCCCCTGATTTCTGCTTCCCACCAAAAGCATCAGTGAGTAGAAAGCAAGGGGTGAAATGGCTTTTTGGTTTAAATGCCCCCCTGCTTTCTGTTCCTTGTGGCTTTTTTGTGGGGAGCAGTTCTGTAGTTGGATTTATTGATTTGGGGGGCCTTGGAAAAACTCTAGGGGCACCAAGGTGGGAAAGACATCTGGAACAGCAGCGGCAGGAGTGATGGCAAGCTGCCACTGTTCATGCTGCCTAGAATCCAACACACAAAAATCTTTGGAGACCACAAGTCTCAGGGCCAGGAGGAGGAGGAAGAGTCCACTGCCACTGCAGGGCAAGTTGTGTGGTGCTGTGAAGCTGCCATCGCAGAACAGCCCAGCCCTGTGAGCCTGGTCACCAGGAGGAGAAGGAAGAGCCCATTGCACAGCTGCTGAAGAAGCCACTGCTGCTGTAGGGTGAGCTGTGCAGCACTGGGAAGCTCCTGCCATGGCACAGCCCAGATGTAGCCCAGCCAGCAAGCCCTGATTCCTCCTTCTCCAAGGAAGTGGCAGTTGGCTGCCCATAACAGATAGGGCTTGGATTCTGAGACTAGCTTCTGTTTGCCCTACACTTAAGTTCATTACAGGCTTGGTCCTCTATTGAGGAGAGCAGTTCTTCTGTTTCGTGCTTCCACTTATACAAAACCAGGGCCATCCAAAGAGCAGAAGAAACATCAAGCACCAGATCAAGTATCTCTCACGTTACATTCAACTCATGTACATAGGAACATATGATTTAAACCTCATATTTATTCCATTATCAGTCCCCAGTTTCTTTTGTAAAATAAACATTTGGTGGGGAGCAGAAAGCAGAGCTTTAAATTGCTCATGGCCATCTAACCCCTTGCTTACTGTTCACTACCAAAAGTTGTGGCAAGCAGAAAGCTGAGGGTGAAATGGCTGGGAGCATTTCATCCCCTGCTTTCTGCTGCCTGCTAAAAGCCATGGTAGGCAGAAAACAGGGTGTTAAATGGCTCATAAACTGATACAAACCTGTTCAGTTCATGAACCAGTGCATCTGTTCATAGTTTGGTTCATGCTTCAGCCACAAACCACAAACCAAACCACAGAAATGTGGCTCAAGCCCACCCTGAAATTAGACAGTAAAAGTTTTACTAGACTATGCTGTGAAGTCACACCTTGTTTTATTATATTGTCAAAATGTGATGCAACCAAAAGCCAAACAAAAGAAGTAATTTATACTGAAGAACTCAAACTTTCCTACTAACAAGCTCCGTGCAGGTGTGCCTTGTCAAAGGGCAATGGATTTTCAGTATTCCTTTGGATTAGGTTTGCCAGATGAGCGCTGGCAACTAGTGAGAGTTGTAGGAGTTGAGGACATGCAAAAACAGGCATTGTTGTGATGATGCATTGGTGTGACCCTCTGGAATTTTACTTCAGAATCTTACCATAGAGTATCATTTCACCACAGAGTTTAGGTCAAGTCCTAGAGCAACAAGGCAATGCACTGATATTAGTTCAGGGCTTGTGATGGAAGGGACATTGCAGAATCACCACAATGCCTACTGCCCCCATCCCACCCCTATGTCATTGTACTGAATTATTTACAATGAAGTCCTAATAAACAGAGTTGCACACATCTAAATCTATTATTTAAAGCTGTATTGTTAGATTATGCTACAGAATGTATATGTGTGTGTGTCTGAAGAGTAAAGCATGTGATGTGAGGGGTCTGTTACATATGTAAACTTCACATCTGTAAACTTCAGAACTCTGAAATGAACAGCCGTCTAAGGGGGTAGATTTCAAAGCCAAACCTGCCATGAAGTGAATGAGGTAAGGCCAACAGGAAGTATGCCATATTCATTCTTTTAGTGGGATGTGAGACAATGACTACAGTGGTGGGTTGCAGTGCCACCAGACATTGTTTTCCTTGCTATTGCAACTTGTAGCTGGAAGGTATCACTGCTAAAGATATAAAAGAGAAAATGCTTTTAGAGGGAGAAAAATGGCAAAAATTATTTAAGTCACTTAATATGAAAGTCAAACGCACTGAGATGTGCAGTCAGGTAGAGTCAAAGACATACATTGCCTTGGGCCTTCAGGCAACAAAGAAGCCACAATGGTTGTGTCAAGCATCAATATTTCTCAATAAACAGTCTTTTGTTGTTGAATCAAAAGTTGCTTTATTGTAGGAACTCAGAAGCTTTACCAAGGACCCAATCCTTGGAAGTAATGATGTATACAGTATTACATAGTTACTATATAGGATAACTTCAAAGGATATCATGCAGATGCAGTTTGAGTCATGGGTTCAAAGGTTACTACATAGTATTTCTTTTATTACTAAGGAATTTAGGCTATTAAAAACATCTCCCTTTCTCACACATTTCTGGGACCAGATAAGGACTGTCTGTGTGAATCCGGGGGAGAGGCACATCACAGCTTTCCCAGCCAGGCTGCAGCGTAAATATCCTTGGGCTAGATGGATTTATTACTTGCCCAAAGGTTGTAAAGGAGAGGGGGGCAGCAGAGACTGGTGACCTGCTCTTTGTCTGAGGAATCATCATAGCACACAGAAATATGCATGCTTGACAGGTTACCTCAGACTTCTCATTACTTTCTAGTATCACTGCATTTCAACATGAATGTGGAAGCTTTATAACTGGAATATTCAGAAAAGCCACCATTTGCAGGACTGTATTTTATATGCTATTTGTAAACATGTATACATAAATGTATGGCCAGAATTCAACAAAATACATATTCATATGAATATTTAGAGGATGATGACTCCTTTTAAACTAAACAACTTTTCTCCCTATCAGTGACCCAAGACATTAAGATGGAGCTCTTTTTTGTTGAATTCTTGTAGATATAATTCTTTTCATGAATTAATTGACCACTATAATATAGGTGGCTTCCAGTTTCAGAGAAGTGAACAACCCACAAAAATGCCATGCAAAATTAGCGTTCTAAATTAAAACTGTCTCAGCATAATCTTTGGTGTGTCACTCAGGTAAAGCTCAGGGATTCAATGAACACTGATTGGGTAGATTTCTTCCCCCTGGCCTTTGTCATTAGAAGAATTTTTGTCAACATTTTGTTCATGACATTGATATTAGGGGAAATGAGCACTCCTTAAGTTTCAGCATCCAGATGTTAGAACACAGGCAAATCATATGTTAAAAAAATAATACACTATGAAAGCAGATCAAGGGATGCCTATAAAATCAGACAAAGACAATCAAGAAACCACCATGGAAACCCTCTGAGAAACTGTTGGGCCAGAATATTTTCACTATAAGTAAATCTGATTTGGGGTGGCAGTAATTTACTTAATTCTGATACAATGCCTTTAGAGTTAAATAGCACATCTAGAAGGCAGTTCATTATCCATTGGCTTAAACTGAGCTATCATACAAAGAGTTGCTCTGTGAACTGGCTGTTATTAGAGTTGTTTGCCTATAGAAAGTAAACAGACCCACCTTTCTTTGCAGTCTTATTCAAGTCCCTGTTCATTTTGTATCTAGACAGCTCATATTTTTTGCAGTCATAAACATCTCTCTAAAGTGTTCTTTCAAAAGTTCCATCCAAATGATAACAGCATGTGAGTAAAGAGGCATAACCTATTACAGGTTCTTTAGTTGTTGTTGTCAAGTCACAGCTGATTTATGGAGACCCCATAGGGTTTTCTGGGCAAGAGATATCCAAAGGTGGATTGCTGTTGCCTGCCTCTGTGTCATGACCCTGATATTCCTTGGAAGTCTCCCTTTCAAATACTAGCCACGGCTGTCTCTGCTTAGCTTCCAAGATCTGACCAGATTCAGCTAGCCTGAACTATCAAGGTCAGGGCAAAAAAGGGGGAGGCCCTCTAAATTGAGATATTTTATCAGCAAAAAAAAATTCTTTCTGAGACAATACAAACTCAGATATAGGGATACACAGATACCAAAATACCTTACAAAATCAGGATGGTCAAAACCTAGCTGATACAATAGTAACAGAGAAGTAACATTTCTTTGCTGCTACCACCACTGGTGGGGTCTATATCACAACCTGTCAAATTCAGCATGAGTTTTCTTCCATTGTCATACTAGACATCTTCCAGCTCTCTTCAGATCACCCAGTTCTGTTTTAAATCAAGGGGCCAGTTTCTGCCTCAAAGGCAGGAGAGGTCAGCAAACAGCAACCAATGGCAAGCTTCACATTCCAATTTCCACAGCAGCCTGGACAGAGCAGCTGTTTGGAATCCTAAAATCCCACAGAGTATTCTGGAATCAAGTGGAATGCATGAGACTCCATAGTTGGATCATTTTAACAGGGACACTTTTCCAACTAGTTGTCAGTGCCACAGTCACCCTTGCCTTGAGAAAACAGTGATCAGACCATCTTCAAGCAAAATCTTTATCCTGAAACCAGACCACCTCTCAAAGGCTCAGTGCAGAAGATTAAGTCAAAGATGTAAAATCATTCATGTGCAAGGCCTGTCATCATTTGAAAGAAGCCCAAGGCAGACAAACAAGTTATAAAATCCTTTACTGGCTTGGTGAAGTATCCACAGCATGGATATTGAAGAATAATCAGTTTAAGTTTTTCCAGCACTATGCTTGAGAGCACCTCTACCAATTCAAATCTTATGGAACAAGGTAAATAAGCAGTATACCTAATCTATCCTTAATCCCTGTGATCAACATCAAGCAGAGGCATGTTTAAAGGCAGTGCTGCTTGGAAGACAGTGAGTTAGCTGGCCATGGAACTTGTTCTGATTTGGGAACTGCAGCTAACTGTCGAGAAGAGTGTGAAAGTTAGGCAGTTAGAAGTTGGTTGGAGAAGTGAGTGATGGCTGGGATCCAAGATCACTGCAGATGGTGACTGTAGCCATGAAATTAAAAGAAGTTTGCTCCTTGGGAGGACAGCTATGGCAAACCTAGGCAGTATAATAAAAAGTAGAGACATCACCCTGCCTACAAAAGTCTGTATAGTCAAAGCAATGGTATTCCCAGTAGTAATGTATGATTGTGAGAGTTGGACCATAAGGAAGCCGAATGCAGAGGGACAGATGCTTTTGAGTTGTGGTGCTAGAGAAGACTCTTGAGCGTCCCCTGGACTGCAAGAAGATCAAATCAGTCAGTCCTAAAGGAAATCAACCCTTACTGTTCCATGGAAGGTCAGATGCTGAAGCTGAAGCTCAAATACTTTGGCCACCAAATGAGAAGGGAGCACTTACTGGAGTGTAAGCCAAATTGCCCTCAAAAAGAGTTTGGGGAATTTAATCAGTGGGCAAAGATGGCTCAGCAGGATACAGAATCTATGTATACAGGAGATGACTTCCAGAACTTCCCTCTAAGTAATGAGGAGATGTTGACTAAAATAAATGGCTTTTATTATAAAATAAGACAAGCATACAAGAAAAATAAACTCACTCAGCATACATACAGATCTATGAATATAGTAGGAAACTGACAGGGGTAACATGAGGGTAAAACAGAAAAGGTGTTACTATTACCTATTGTAGTCTTCAATGGAAACTCCAATAGCAACAAAGAAGGAAGGGGAAGCAAGACACAGCCCACATATCTTACTATTGGGGACCTGAAACTGATCAGGTTTGGGGGGTGAGTCTATACAGCAGGGTAGATAGGCTGTCTGATGCACACCTGAGGATCATTGAGTCAGACCATTTAAAGACTCCCTTGTGTCCTCAGGGAAAGGAAGTCAGATGACCTATGACACTAGATCAGGTGGGTCATGATGAAGAGACATGTGGTACATGACCTCAGAAAAAGGGGGAGGCTCCATGATGACGTTTGGAAAGTAACAGGTAATGAAGGGATTAACTATACTACACAAAGTTATCTGGAGTGACAATATAGAGCCAAATTGTTATCTAAGGTGACACCCGATTTACACACTGGTGCTGGTCTCCTGGTTGGGCTGGGCATTTGTCTTCTTCCCATCTAGGCTTGCTCAGTCTTTTGTGAGATGTTCTGTTTGCAATAGGCTCAGAATGTCTGGCAGTATAAACCCTGAGATAAGCTTGATTGCTTTATGGAAATGCCCAGGGTGAATAATGGGTACATGGGTCTTCCGCTGTGCTCTCATGGTGTCCGAAGGTACAGGAAGATGATCACTGCTGTTGTCAGTCCTTGTAATGGCTTCCTTCAGGAGCGCTGAAGACCAAACAGCTGGACAGTTCATGGCAGTGATGCGAACTCTTTCCCTGCAAGCTGGGGACTCGCTCATGATAGCAGGCTGGAAGTCTTGTTTGTCAGGCGGGGACCCATCTGAGAAGGTTCTGCCTTGAAGACTGGTATCTATGTTACTCACATAGGCCTATCAAGAAACTGGCAGCAGAGGCCTATGTTTCAGGGTAGATGTGTGCGAGTTGAAAGTCCAGGCATCATGGCAACCAAACTAGTGATCACAATGTTCATGTATGCATTAAATAGGGGGTTCTGGCTCACAGGAGAAGACCCTGATGCTGGTAAAGACAGAGGGCAAAAGAAGAAAGGGACAGCAAAAGATGAAATGGCTGCACAGTGTTACTGATGTAACTAACATGAATTTGAAATTACTTCGGAGGATGGTGGAAGATAGGAGGGCCTGGCATGACTTGGTCCATGGGGTCGCAAAGAGTTGGGCTCGACTGTGCAACTGAACAACAACTAGTGCGAGAAGAGTCTAAAAAGCAGAGTCTGTTTCAAAGCCAATGTGGTGCAGCTTTGGAAAAAGAATAGACTATGGAGGAGACTGTTCCAGTAGTATAAACAGTAGTATATGTGTGAAACAACTTGAGAGGGAAATTAGTTTTCCAGTTTTAAGCTTAACATCCGGTAAGAAAAGTGTGTCAATTTGGAATGTAAGACTTTGGGAACTGGTTTGAAGTGGCATTGAAAGGCCCTAAACACGCTAAAAGTCTAGATTATTGACCTTAAAGAGAAGATAATAATGATCTTGCCGGATAAAAGGGTCTAGTTGAAAAATCCTAGTCTTAAACAGAGGGATAAAGCTGAGGACATTCTCAAGACTGTGTGATTAACCAGTGTGAAGTTTAGCCAACATACCTTCAGTGAAAGCCAGACAGCCCTAAATCTAAAAAAAGTATCTTGTTTAGTCAGCAACATAAGATGCAGTTCTGTGATTCTGTAAAACTTTCTGTCTACCAATTCCAAATCCAAAACACTGTAAAATATTGATTCCCTTCCCTGCTAGTTGGTTTAAATTTATACCCCACCCTCCACTCCGAATCTCAGAGAGGCTTACAATCTCCTTTACGTTCCTCCCCCACAACAGACACCCTATAAGGTAGGTGGGGCTGTTAGAACTCTCACAGAAGCTGCCCTTTCAAGGACGGCTCAGCAAGAGCTACGGCTAACCCAAGGCAATTCCAACAGTAGCAAGTGGAGGAGTGGGGAATCAAACCTGGCTCTCCCAGATAAAAGTCTGCAAGATGTCATAGATATCATAGTCCCACTGTATACATTGGTCAGGCTGCATTTGGAGTATTCTGTGTTGTTCTGGAGACTTCATTTCAAAAAGGTTGTGGACAGAATGGAGCAAGTGCAGTGGAGAGCAACAAGGATGATCCGGGGCCTGGAGACCAAGCCCTATGAGGAAAGGCTGAGGGACTTGGGAGTGTCGCCTGGTGGCTCCGGAGGCGCCACCTGGCGGCAGCCGTGGCTCTTGGACAGGGATGGCTTGGACAGGGCTTGAGTTGGAGCTGCGGTGTGTGCTCCTGCCAAGGAGACCTCAGCACCTGGGGAGCATGGAGGGGATCTCTCTCCACTTCGTGCTCACCGGGGCTGTTGATTAGTAGAACAGACCTGGCCCAGCTCTGAAGACTGCAGGCAGGCATATACTGTAGCACTTTAATTATAAGCACTTTATTCCTATTTATTCTACACTATTGCCTATTGCTGATAACAAGCTATTTATTATCTATTTTTATGGTTTAGCTGCTAAATTTAATGGAACCTAATTTATTAGTGGTTGATTGATGTGGGAGGAATAAAATAGGGGGGATGCATTAATCTGGGGGAATCAAATATGGGTATAATTTATTAACATTGAATTAATTAGCTATTAGTAAATTGATTTATTGGCTGATTGAGTTAGGAGTACAAATTGGAAGTTTCAGAAATTAACTAGCTTAAGAGATAATTACTAGCTAATTGATTAATGGACTAGATTAAGGGTTTTATAATTAATTGGCCATTTGGGGGAGGTTAAATTGGCAGGGTTAATAAAGTGACTGGGGGAGGGGCTCTTAGTTAGTAAGGGCAGTGGTGACAGAGACAGAATTAGTATAGGATTACTACAGGTCATCTGACATTGGTTGGAGGTGATTGTGGAGACCAGTGGGGGGATGACTGGCCTGGGGATTCCAGTGCTCCTGGGGCGGGGAAGATATGATGGTGGGAACAGACAGAAATGTAACGAAAGGCAGTGGAGACATGTGGGTGCTCGGCCCCCTTCCAGTCTGTGTCCCATCCCAAGGGTGACAGGGGGTGGGGACAGGTTGAACTATCCACCTCCATCACTGGTGATATGCAGTGCCAGGTCCATAAATAATAAGACTGCGATCCTTTGGGACTTCCTGTGTGAACAGGATATGGACCTGGCATGCGTGACTGAGACCTGGGTACATGATGGGGAGACGGTAGCTTTCTCCCAGGTAGCCCCCCCAGGATACTCAATCTTTCACCAGTCACAGACTAGTGGGTGGGGGAGAGGAGTGGCATTATTCATACAGGAGGCTTACTTCTTCCGGGCGCTACTGACACCAGAGATCAACGGCATTGAATGTGCAGGTCTGAAGTAGGATGTGGGAGAGGGGTTGGCAATCTGGCTGGTGTACTGAGTGCCTAACGCACCAGCCAGAGCCTTACCATCCCTGATGAAGGCCGCAACAGACTGGGCGCTGGAACACCCAAGGCTTCTAATCCTGGGTGATTTCAGTGTCCATGCTGATGACTTGAACTCCAATTGGGCAACGGACCTAGTGTCATCCATGTCTACGCTAGGACTCTCTCAATTTGTAGTCACACCCACACATCAGGCCGGGCACATGCTGGATTTGATCTTTGCGTCGAGAGTTACAGTGACCTGAATTACTGTGGATGCAGTGCCATGGTTGGACCACTATGCCCTGAAGGCCCGCATGGATGTGCCACCCCAAACCTGTTTAGGTGACGAGCATATTTTAGCTCGCCCAAGGAATCTAATGGACCCAATATGGTTCCAGAGGGAACTGCGGGATCCCTGGCCCCCTGGCAACTCACTTGATGACATGGTTGAGTTATGGCAAAATCGGCTCACCATGGCCATTGATGAGATCGCTCCTCGGCGCCCTCTGCACCCCCGTGAAAAGGTGGCACTGTGGTATAATGCGGATTTGTGATCAATGAAATGGAGGCTCAGACGACTAGAGAGGCAATGGTGGCAGACTCACGACGAAGCAACCAGAGCATCTTATAGAGAGTATATGAGATCCTATGAGATGGCCATCAAGGCCACAAAGAAAGTTTACTTTGCAGCCAAGATTGCATCCGCAGATTATTTAGTATTATTTGGACTCTTACAACTCTGCCACAAGGCAAATATGCTGTGAGGCTTTTGCAACATTTTTCACGGATAAAGTCTCACTGCTCCGCTGTGACCTCCCTGTCACAATTGAAACAGTAAGTGAACTCCAGGCTCCATGCCTGTTTTCAGGATTGGCTTTAGACAGCTTTACAACACTCAGCCTGGAGGAAGTTGACAGAATCCTCGCAACTGTACGCCCAACAACATGAGATTTGGACCCTTGCCCATCCTGGCTGATTAAAGCTTGCTGGATGGAGCTTCAAAATCTTGTACAGGATATTGTAAATAGGTCCTTCTCGGATGGGCTTTTCCCAACACCTTTTAAAGAAGCGATAGTCCATCCCCTCTTGAAAAAACCAACATTAAACCCGTCCGAATTGGCGCACTATCGGCTGGTCTCAAATCTACTTTTTTGGGGTAAAATTATTTAGAGGGCAGTAGCGCTACAGTTGCAGAGCATCCTGGAGGATGCTTCCATCCTAGACCCACACCAGTCCGACTTTCACCCGGGCCATGGGACGGAGACGGTGCTGGTCGCCTTAGTAGATGATCTCCAGCGACAACTGGATTGAGGAGAGTCAGCAATACTGTTGCTATTGGACCTGTTGGCAGCGTTCGACATGGTTAACCATCAGTTGCTGGTTCACTGCCTCGCCGATGTGGGGATTCAGGGGTTGGCCTTACAATGGCTTTCCGCCTTTCTCTGTGATCAGGGACAAAGGGTGGCGATCGAGGGATGATTGTCCCAGAGGCATCTGCTTAATTGTGGGGTGCCTCAGGGGGCAGTGCTTTCTTCGATGTTGTTTAATATCTATATGCGCCCCCTTGCCCAGATTATCAGGAGGTTTGGGCTGAGTTGCCATCAGTACACAGATGACACCCAGCTTTATCTGCTGATAGATGGCTGGCCTGCCTCCACCCCAGAAAAATTGTCCTTGGCATTACAAGCCGTGGCGGAATGGCTCAGGCTGAGTTGTCTGAAGCTGAATCCAATGAAGACGGAAGTCCTTTGTCTGAGTCACGGTGGCCTGGGAAGGGAAATCCCTCTACCAGCCTTTGATGGGACGCCACTGATATCAGTGCCTAAAGTCAAGAGCTTGGGGGTGCTACTGGAGCCCACATTGGCTATGGAGGCCCAGATAGCAGCCACTGTGAGATCCGCCTTTTTCCATCTTAGGCGGGCACGGCAGTTGGCACCCTTCCTAGAGCACAGCAACTTAGCAATAGTGATTCACCTCGAGACTGGACTACTGTAATGCCCTCTACATGGGGCTGCCCATGTCTCGAATACAGAAGCTGCAGTTGGTGCAGAATGCTGCAGCCAGGCTGTTATTGGGTCTCTCTATTTGGGATCATGTACAGCCGGGGCTGCGGAGGCTGCATTGGCTGCCAATAGCATTCCAGATTCACTACAAGGTGCTGGTTATTACCTTTAAAGCCCTATATGGCTGAGGACCTGTCTACCTTAGGGACCATCTCTCCTCATACATTCCCCAGAGGGTACTTAGATCTGGATCTCAAAACCTATTAGAAATCCCCAGGCCAAGGGAGGCAATACTGAAGGCTACCAGAGAACAAGCCTTCTCTATTGCGGCCCCCCACTGGTGGAACCAACTCCCAGATGATGTTAGAGCCTTGCAGGATCTTGTCCAATTCCACAAGGACTGAAAAACAACATTATTTCGAATGGCCTTCAACTAAAGTACAGAGTTGCTTAACATCATGGTATGGAGCTTAGCACCAAAACTGCTGTTTTATAATTGTTTAGTATTTTAAACTGCAATTGTTTAATTCTAACTTATATTATTGTAACTGTTTTTTACTGCTTTATGGTTTTATTGTTTTATTGTTGATATTCAATGTTGTTAGCCACCCTGAGCCTGCTTCGGCAGGGAGGGCGGGATATAAATACGAAAAATAAATAAAATCTGGGAGACTCTAATCCAAATCCCCACTCTGCTATGAAGCTTGATAGAAGACCTTGAGTCAGTTACACATTCACAGCCTAACCTCCTTCACAGAGTTGTTGTTGCAAGGGTTAAATGGAGGAGAGAAGACCCCTGTATGCTATCCTGACTCCCTTGGCAGGGGTGGAATAAAAAGGTAAGAGAGAGATCTTGGGGTCATGGGGACACTGAAAATGTCGAGACAGTGTGCAATTGCAATAAAAAAGGCCAACGCCATGCTGGGAATTGTTAGGAAGGGAATTGAAAATAAATCAGCCTGTATCATAATGCCCCTGTATAAATTGATGGTGCAGTCTCATTTGGAATACTGTGTACAATTCTGGTCACCGCACCTCAAAAAGGATATTATAGCATTGGAAAAAGTCCAGAAAAGGGCAACTGGAATGATTAAAGGTTTGGAACACTTTCCCTATGAAGAAGGTTAAAACGCTTGGGGCTTTTTAGCTTGGAGAAACATCGACTACGGGGTGACATGATAGAGGTTTACAAGATTATGCATGGGATGGAGAAAGTAGAGAAAGAAGTACTTTTCTCCCTTTCTCACAATACAAGAACTCATGGACTTTCAATGAAATTGCTGAGCAGTCAGGTTAATCACCAAAGGGTGATTAACATGTGGAATTCACTGCCACATAGGCTTCCCAAATCCCCTGCCTTGCCTGGTGACCCCCGATTTGGAGCCTTCTTCCCCCGCTAGCCAAAAATCTGGAAAGCGGGGGGAATGGCGGCCCTTCCCACCCAGCCCTGATCTGAGCAGCTTTTCCTTGCCCTGCCCTTCCCACCCAGCCCCGATTGCAGCAGCCTTTCTTCAGCTTTCTCAGGCTGCTTCCGGTCCCAATCAGCTGGCTGGCGGGGGAGGGGGGGAGAGGGAGCCCCACCCGCAAAGGACCATGTGCCTTTGCACCTCCAGAGGCTTGACTTGAAAGGCTTCCATTTAGGATGGTGTGTCTGTGTGTGTTTCTGTGAAGAAGCTGGCAGCAAATGGGGAGTAGAGAGGCTGATTCGCTGCTTCAGACTGGCCAGAAAGAGGGTGGGGGGGAGAGAGGGAAACGTCTTCATTATTTCCTATGTGATCAATTCTCATAGGGTATAATGGGGAATTGTTCTGGAGGTTTCGGGGGCTCTGGGGGAGCTGTTTTTTGAGGTAGAGGCACCAAATTTTCAATATAGTATCTAGTGCCTCTTCCCAAAGTACCCCCCAAGTTTCAAAACGATTGGACCAGGGGGTCCAATTCTATGAGCCCCAAAAGAATGTGCCCCTATCCTTCATTATTTCCTATGGAAGGAAGACATTTAAAAAGGTGTGCTGTCCCTTTAAATGTGATGGCCAGAACTCTCTTGGAGTTCAATTATGCTTGTCACACCCTTGTTCCTGGCTCCGTCCCCAGTGTCTCCTGGCTCCACCCCCAAAGTCTCCTGACTCCACCCCCAAAGTCCCCAGATATTTCTTGAATTGGACTTGGCAACGCTACTGCCACAGGAGGTGGTGGCGGCTACAAACATAGCCAGTTTTAAGAGGAGATTGGATAAAAATATGGAGCAGAGGTCCATCAGTGGCTAATAGCCACAGTATGTGTATATATATATATATATATATATATATATATTTATGTGTGTGTGTGTGTACACACACACATATATTGGCCACTGTGTGACACAGAGTGTTGGAATGGATGGGCCATTGGCCTGATTCAACATGGCTTCTCTTATGTTCTTACGTAATAAATAAATATCCTACATGCCAGTCATTAGCTGTGAGCTCTTTGGATGCATTGCAGTGAATTAATGTTTATCCTCTCTCCTTCCAAAAAGCTAAGGACTGCGCATATTAGTCTCCCCTCCTGTATTTAACACTCACAACAATCCTGTGACATCGGCTAGGCTGACAAGGTGCAACAGAGTCAAGTGTGAATGGACAAGAAGTGGAGATCCTATGCCAGCACTTTAACCAGTACACCAAACTGGCTCTTACTACTTAAGAGAGCCAGTTTGGTGTAGTGGTTAAGTACGTGGACTCTTATCTGGGAGAACCGGGTTTGATTCCGCACTCCTCCACCTGCACTTGCTGAACTGGCCTTGGGTTAGCCATAGCTCTGGCAGAGGTTGTCCTTGAAAGGACAGCTGCTGTGAGAGCCCTCTCAGCCCCACCCACCTCACAGGGTGTCTGTTTTGGGGGGAGAAGATATAGGAGATTGTAAGCCTCTCTGAGTTCCTGATTCAGAGAGAAGGGCGGGGTATAAATCTGCAATTCTTCTTGTTCTTGTTCTTCTTCTGCTTCTTCTTCTTGTCTCCAATAAACACAACCCTAAAGACACTTCCAAGTAGGGTGGCCAGATTGTCCCGGTCACCCGGGAAAGTCCTGCTTCTGGCCGCAAATTCCCGCCTCCCGGGCTGGCTATACCGGGACCATTAGAGATCCTGGTTTAGCCAGCGAGAGGAGCCGGCGGGCCGCGCGCACGGGCGGGGAAGGCGGCGAGTAAGGGAGGGAGCGTCCGTGCACGTGCGCACGGCGATTGGCGACGGTGTGGCGGGCTCTGCACATGCACGGGGCCAGGAGAGTGGGTGGCGTAGGGCCCGCCACACCGCCGCCAATCGCCGTACGCACGCGCAGGGACGCTCTCTCCCTCACTCGCCGCCTTCCCCACCTGCGCACGCGGCCTGCCGGCTCCTCTCGCTGGCTTCGGGCCCCGGCGGCGGTGGCGGAGGGGGAGAAGGTGGAGAGGCCGGCGCTGGAGGCCCGCAGGGGGAGGCGGCGGCAGCAGCAGTGGCCGGAGAGGGAGGCAGGCCGGCGGCGCCTGCGGCGGCGGCGTGGCGGGAGGCCCCGGGTCAGTGGGCTTGGCCGCCTCCTCCTCAGCCGCCGCCAGCAGCACCAGCCGCCGCTGCGCCTCCTGGCCAGCCCGCCCGCCCGGAGGGGAGGTCGGCACCCGCGCCCTGGAAGAAGGTAAGCAGGCAGGCAGGGAGGGAGGGGGCCGAAAGCGGGGGGGGCGGCTGGTGGGAGGGGGCAGCTGGCCTTCCTTCCTTCCCTCCCTCCCTCCTCCCTTCCTTCCCTCCCTCCTTCCTTCCTTCCTTCCTCCTTCCTTCCTTCCTTCCCTCCCTCCCTCCTCCCTCCCTTCCCTCCCTCCCTCCTTCCTTCCTTCCTCCCTCCCTCCTTCCTTCCTTTCTTCCTTCCTCCCTCCTTCCCTCCTTCCTTCCCTCCCTCCTTCCTTCCCTCCTTCCTTTCTTCCTTCATCCTTCCTTTCCTCCTTCCTTCCTTCCTTCCCTCCCTCCTTCCCTCCCTCCTTCCTTCCTTCCCTCCTTCCCTCCTCTCTTCCTTCCCTCCCTCCCTCCTTCCTGCCTCCCTTTCTTCCTTCCTCCCTCCTTCCCTCCTTCCTTCCTTCCCTCCCTCCCTCCTTCCTTCCTTCCCTCCCCCTCCCTTCCTTCCCTCCCTCCTTCCTTCCTTTCTTCCTTCCTTCCTTCCTTCCTCCCTCCTTCCTTACCTCCCTCCCTCCTCCCTCCCTCCCTTCCTTCCTTCTCCCTTCCTTCCCTCCCTCCCTCCTTCTTCCCTCCCTCCCTCCTTCCTCCCTCCTTCCTTCCTTCCTTCCTCCCTCCCTCCCTCCTTCCCTCCTTCCCTCCCTCCCTCCTTCCTTCCTCCTTTCTTCCTTTCTGCCTTCCTCCCTCCTTCCCTCCCTCCTTCCTTCCCTCCCTCCTCCCTTCCTTCCCTCCTTCTTTCCTTCCTTCTTTCTTTCCTTCCTTCCTTCCTTCCTTCCTTCCTTCCTTCCTTCCTTCCTTCCTTCCTTCCTTCCTTCCTTCCTTCCTTCCTTCCTTCCTTCCTTCCTTCCTTCCCTCCCTCCCTCCCTCCCTCCCTCCCTCCCTCCCTCCCTCCCTCCTTCCTTCCTTCCTTCCTTCCTTCCTTCCTTCCTTCCTTCCTTCCTTGGCTCTCAAATATCCGATGTTCATGTCAAGCACTGATTCAGTGTAAGGGAGCTTTGTGTTTGTGTCTTCTGGTGCAATTTTGTTCTCAAATCCTGTATTTACTTCATCAGTATATGGGATAAGGCACTTTCTCAACTGTGCTGCATAATGCAGCCTATTTATTTTGTCCTGTTTGCTCTGTTGGCTCTATCTGCGCCACCTTCATCACTTTCGGGGTGTGGATCCCCCAGTGGGGTGGGCTCCAGACTCCCTCCGCCAGCTGTTTCTGATAGCCCTGCGCCCCCTCTTTCATTTGATATGTGTCCCGTGCAGGTGCCACCCTCCCGCCGGGAGATGCCGCAAAATGAGCCCCCTTGAGGCTTATGGCGGCAGGGCTCGGGGGAAGCGAGCTAGACTGCTGTTCTTTTGAGGAGTTATAGAGTGTTTCGAGCCCGTCCCTGTGACATTGGTTCCATCGTTGTGGGACCCAGGGGGCCAGCGCAGCGGCCCACTGAAGCAGCCTGTTGGTCACTTCCGGGTTCCTGACCTGCATCTCGACCTGTGTTATTAGTGACAGGCTGCTTCGGCGGGCCGCTGCGCCGGCCCCCTGAGTCCCACAACGATGGGACCAATGCCACAGGGACGGGCTTGAAACACTCTATAACCCCTCAAAAGAACAGCAGTCTAGCTCGCTTCCCCCGAGCCCTGCCGCCATAAGCCTCAAGGGGGCTCATTTTGCGGCATCTCCCGGCGGGAGGGTGGCACCCGCACGGGACAAGATATAAATTCTAAATAAATAAATAAATATAGGGCTTTAAAGGTGATAACCAGCACCTTATAGCGAACACGGTACACAACCGGCAGCCAGTGCAGGTCCCGCAGCCCAGGCTGCACGTGTTCCCACCGAGGTAGTCCCAGCAGCAGCCTGGCCGCCGCGTTCTGCACTACCTGGAGTTTCCGTGTTCAGCATAAGGGCAGCCCCATGTAGAGGGCATTGCAGTAGTCTAGTCTCGAGGTGAACGTTGCGTGGATCACAGTTGCTAGGTCGCTGCGTTCCAAGAAGGGAGCCAACTGCCTTGCCCTCTTGAGATGGAAGAAGGCGGATCTGGCTGTGGCAGCTATCTGGGCCTCCATTGATAAAGAGGATTCCAGTAGCACTCCCAGGCTCTTGACCCTGTGCACTGGTATCAGTGGCGCACCGTCAAAAGCCGGTAGGGTGATCTCCCCTCCTGGTCTGCCCTGGCCCATGCAAAGGACCTCAGTCTTCGCCAGATTCAACTTCAGCCCACTCAGCCTGAGCCAGTCAGCCACGGCTTGTAATGCCTGGTCCAGATCTATAGGGACATCGCCAGTCCGGCCGTCCATCAATAGATAGAGCTGGGTATCATCAGCGTACTGATGACAACCAAGCCCGTACCTCCGTGCAATCTGGGCAAGGGGGAGCATGTAGATGTTAAACAACATCAGGGAGACAACTGCCCCCTGAGGCACCCCACAGTGAAGTGGGTGTCTCTGAGACAGCTCCCCCCCAATTGCCACCCTTTGTCCCCGACCTTCAAGGAAGGAGGAGAGCCACTGTAAGGCTAGCCCCTGACAGCTCCCCCCCCCAATTGTTAAACAACATCGGGGAGAGAACTGCCCCCTGAGGCACCCCACAGTGAAGTGGGTGTCTCTGAGACAGCTCCCCCCCAATTGCCACCCTTTGTCCCCGACCTTCAAGGAAGGAGGAGAGCCCACTGTAAGGCTAGCCACTGTGAAGCTAGCTATCCCAGGGCAGCAGGTGGGGGCAGTGCAGTTGCAGTCACCAGCCGCACAGTCACAGCAGATGCTGCCTGGGACACTGCCATGGGGCCAAGCCCCCTATGGGTAATGGTTGCCCGGCTAGCCCGCCCAGCAGTGGGGGGCATGGGGTTTCACTCCGACCCCTTATGGGGTGGTTCCTTTTCCCTGCCACCCGTTCGGGGACACGGTGATGTCCCTTGGGGATCATTTCATGATTGCAACACGGGAGAAAATAGTACAGGGTGAATATGTTGATGTCTTCAGTCTTCCCTACAGGGAGATGGAAAAGAAGGAGAAGGATGAGCTGGACGACAAAGACAAGGAAAAACTTAAGTGTAGGAAAGTGGACAGGAACTGGGCCAATTGGCTGCCGGGTTTCTTGATATATGCAGCGTGTGCAGAGCCTTTACAGGCAGCACCACTGTTTCAATACACTGATATCATTTATAAAGCCTATACGGACTTCTCAGAACCTGCATGGCTGCAGTATGATGAGGAGTTTCGTATGCAGGCGGCCCTTAATCCTGCCATCCCTTGGTACCAGATCAATCAGCAGCGGTGGCTGCAGTTGATGTTCCCCGCTAAGCCCAATAGTGGGGACCGGTCTAACAGTGGCCATTTGGTGGCCAAGCATGCTAGTGCTCCCAGTTCCTGCACAGTAGCGGGTCAGTCGGTTCAACCCTGGCTGCTGTGCTAGGAATGTACTTCCCAAGGGGTCTGCAATAGGAAGACCGGTAAGTATAAGCATGAGTGCCCACTGTGTGGGGGGCTCCGATGCCTTCTCCGCTTGTACGAAATCCAAGCCCAAAGCAGGTCTCAAGCATTCTGGGGTCAGGGGCCCCTCCCAGGCACCTGGCAAAGGGCCTCAGCCCCATCAAGCTGACAGTACTTAGGGACCTTTTGTCTGGGTATCCCAACTTAACGGATAAGGCATACCTGTGGGAGGGCTTTAAGTTTGGATTCCATATTCCCTTTCAGGGCCCCAGGGGCCCTGTGATGGCTAGGAATCTTTGATCAGTTTTGGGGATGGAGCATATTCTAAGGGACAAGATTACCAAGGAGTATGATGAGGGTAGAGTTCTTGGCCCCTTTGCCGCTCCCCCTGTTCCTAATTTACATGTGTGTCCTCTGGGAGTAGTTCCCAAGAAGGCTGCTGGTAAATTTCGCTTGATTCATCATCTTTCTTATCCAAAAGGTGGGTCGGTGAACGATGCCATTCCCAAACACCTGTGCTCCATCTGATACACATCATTTGACCAGGTGGTCAAAGTGGTGTCAGTGTGGGGTGGGGGCGGAAATAGCGAAATGCGACATCAAGTCGGCCTTTCGCCTTCTCCCAGTTCACCCAAAAGACTTTGAGCTTTTGGGATTTGCGTTCGAGGGCAATTTCTATATGGATAGAGCTCTACCAGTGGGGTATTCCATATCTTGTTTGGCCTTTGAACGGTTCAGCACATTTTTAGAGTGGGGCCTCCAACGCAGGGCGGGTTCAATCAACAGGGTACATTACTTAGATGATTTCTTGGTGGTGAGTCCTGCAGGGATAGGTCAGTGTGCGCAGCTGCTGGAAGCTTTTATGGGGCTTGCTGGGGACCTAGGGGTCCCTTTGGCACAGGAGAAGATGGAGGGCCCTGCTTCCATGTTGACTTTTCTGGGTATTGAACTGGACACCACGCAGCAAGGTTCACGGCTGCATGTGGATAAGGTTCTTGGTCTAAGAACAAGATTGGTGGCCCTAAAGGGAAAATAGAAGGTTTCCCTTTTGGAGCTGCAACAAATCGTGGGTCACCTTAACTTTGCGTGCAAGGTGGTGGCCCCAGGGAAAGCTTTCCTGTGGCAACTATGTGATGCTATGGGGACTCTGCATCTCTTTCACCATAGGGTTTGATTGAATTGGGGCATGCGGAGGGACTTGAAGGCCTGGGAGGGACTACATGCGGATTGAGACAGACCTGCTGGTCACTTCTGATGCTGCCGGTTCAATTGGCTTCAGGGTCTACTTCCACAGGCACTGGTCTATGGAAGAGTGGCCTTCGGAGTGGCTCAATAGTGATCTCTGCCGTAATTTGACCTTTTTGGAATTTTTTCCAATAGGCGTGGCTGTTTTGCTTTGGGGGGCCGAGCTAGCCAATCACGCCGTCCATTTTTGGTGCGACAACCAGGCAGTGGTTCACGTAATTAACAATCTGTCCTCAAAGTCTGAGCCAGTCATGAACCTAGTTAGAGCATTCACACTTAGCTGCATGCACTTGAACATTATATTCCTCGCTAAGCATGTGCCAGGGGTTAGTAACGGTGGGCATCCGCCACAAATGGAGCAGTTTTGTCAACTCACACTGGAAGCTGATCTTTGGCCGGCACGGATGCCCCCGGACATGTGGCAGCTTGGCAGGCTGAGGCTTTCAGGGCAATGCAGCTAGCTCCGGCCCCCAGTACTAGGAGAGTGTATGACCATATGGTGCATCAGTTTCATTCCGTTAGGGGCCAGGTGGGGCTGCACGATCTGTGGCCTATTCCAACCATACAACTTATGTGATTTTGCATTCACCTGAAAGGTAAGGGACTGGTAGTCAAGTCCATAAGGGCTCATTTGGCAGCTCTGGCCTTCACCAGTAAGATGCAGGGCTTTACCAATGCTTCTGGTGATGTTTGGATCAAGAAAATGCTGGAAGGGTGGGCGCATGAACAGAGCCCCCGGGCTCTGATGTAAGGGAGCCCATATCACCTTCTGCCCTTAAAGGGCTGCACAGGGTATGACCAGTGGTCTGTGCCTCCAGCTATGAGGTGGCGCTGTTTCATGCAGTGGTGTTAACCGCCTTTTTGGGGGCCCTGCAGGTCAGTGAATTGGTTCTACTGTCTCACAGGGATCAGTTAGGCCGCACTTTGCAAGTGGGTGATCTCAAATTTTTGGGGGCCCAGGTAGCGCTGCATGTTAGACATTCCAAGACTGATCAGAAGCAGAAGGGGATAGTTATCACATTGAGCCCCTGCCAGGAAGCTGAGTTAGGGCCCTTCAGCAATATATAGCAATCCGGGGAGAGGCCAAGGGCCCCTTGTTCTGTCACAGGGACCAGTCCCCATTGACTAAGTCTCAGTTCTGGGCCATCACCACCAGGGCTCTGGAGGCCCTCGGGTTAGGGGGGGTCAAATTTGGCACCCACTCATTCCGTATTGGTGCTTCATCAACGGCAGCTGCTATGGGATACCCAGGCCCGGCCATCTAGCGGGTTGGTAGGTGGCGATCTTTGGCATATCGGGCCTATGTCTGCCCCCTGAAGGCCCCATGAGGTGTATTTCTGTAAAGTTTGTTGCCTCGTTGAGCCTATTTATACCTTCTAAAACTCGTTTCCTAGGTGCTGTTGCTCAGCAGGAGAGATGGAGGATCCTCATCACTGAGCACAGCAGGATATTTTGGGCAGCCCATCAAGCCCGGCGGACGCCAATCGGGTCCCAGCTAGGGCTCAGTGAGTGGGCAATGGTGGAGTGGCAGGTGCACTGGGGCCTTTGTTGGTCCGGGCTCCTCCCTCTGGTTTTTCAGGGGAGGAATGGTCCTCCACCTCACATCTTGGTGGTCCACTTAGGTGGCAACGATCTGGGCCTCATGAGAGGGAAGACTCTTTCATTGCAGGCCACTGAGGATCTCCATATCATACATGGCCAAGGACCCTGATTATCTGGTCGGGCATCCTCCTTTGTAGGGTGTGGTGGGCTGCATGGGACCCCGCTGGCATAGAGAGAGTGTGGCGTAAGACCAACAGGGCTCTCCAAAAGGCCTTGGGGGCAGGTTTGGGCATCTTTCTTCCTCACCCCGCCATAAGGGTCGAGCGGGCCGACCTATACAGGTCCAATGGGGTCCACCTGTCTGTCATGGGTAACAGGGCCTTCTTAGAGGATCTCCTGCTGGGGCTGAGGGCGGCTCTGGGCCACCTGGTGGGCATGAGTGCCTAAGCAGAGGCTTGGCAGTGGCAGTGGCTGGAGTTGGCTAGGGATATTATAAGCTTCGGTGAGTACCCCGGTTTACACGGTTTTCACGGGAAAGTGGCAGCCTGAAACTGCAGCTGGGCTGTACAGCTCTCTGCAGTGAGAGCCTGCCACATGATCCCCTCCTATGGGTGCACTAGTTCTGTTAAGGTTGTGCACAGACTAGGAGGGCAATCCATGCCAGGCCGGCCTGGCAGTAGCCATAGTGCATGGCTCCTGTTGGGAGCAGGGTGCTTCGCCAGTACAGGACAGGGAAGGGTCAGGGTCTATTTGCCCCATGACATTGATGCAAGTTAATAAAGTGACCCTGTTTATACCCAACTATGCTTGTTGCCTCGTTATTCCAGCTGAGGGGGCAAACCAGAAACACCACAGAAGCCAGCCAAGTACCAAGACAGACTGAGAGAGCATTTTGCAAAGCCCTAAGCAAGAAAAAAGAGAGAACAAATACTGTTATCTGCCTGATCATAACTTTAACTGAATTGCCTGAGTTGAATATTTGTACAGACATCCTTCCTTGATATCTTTCTTAAATAAGCCTTGTTTATGTTTTAGGTACTATTTATGAAGGGTAATATTTTATTTAAAAATAAGTAGGTGTTAAACAGACAGGGTTCTAGTTTGATTGTTTCTGATTGATTTCTTGCCCCTTTTTTATGGATTTGCTTCCAGGACTTTGAGATAATCAAAGCTATATCGTCAAAAACCAATCATAAAATTACAGTTCTGTTTGTTCCTGTGCCATTAGTCCTGTAGATTATCCATAGGAAAGCATGACAGACCTTCAAGAAGCCCAGGGTCATGATGTGGTAAATTTCAGAATTTGGGACCCTCTCAGGTCAGAATTACTGGCCATATTCAAGAAAAATATTGAATGTCAGTCTATAAAGAACTGTGGCAAGGTTGGAGCTTTCCCTCCAGCTTCTCCAGGAGTCAAGGTTTGCCGGGGATTCTGGGCTTCTAGCAAGGACCAGGAAAACTCCTGCCGAGCTGCAGTTCTAAGGGTTCTTTGGAACTTCATGTTGGTAACAATTTGAGACCCAAAGAAAGCCAAAGATCAGCTCTACTTTTTCTGTGAATCCATGTTAGTGCTGCTACAAGGTAAGTTTAGAGAAAAGAGAAGGAAGTCTTTGTGAGGGAATTGAGGTAGGAAAGCTTCCAGGCCTTTACAAGAAAAAAGAGAGGACCTTCTCAGTAGTCAGAAAGCAGAAAAGATTAAACTATGCTGCAGGGAAGGCTAGGGAAGTCACAGAACTTGTGAAAAAGCATTCTGAATGGTCCAGATCTTTTTAACTTTCAGGATTCTGATCTTTTCCCCCAAGAATGTTCTTGTTGTGTATTGGTTGTTTTGACTGCTGGTTTGTTATGTCTGTTAGTTGACCTTGAAGCATTCTTCATTGCCCTCCAGGACCCTGATGCCTACATTCCAATTGGCTGGTGTTTTTTTAAAAAACCAGCCAATTGGGACACAAGGCATTTATCTCAGGAAATGCAAATAAAGGATCCTGGAGAGACCAATAGGGTGGATTGCTGCCCACATAAGGGTGTGTGTTTAACTTAGGCCAAATGGATATAAGGAGTGGTGTGGCCTGTTTGTATTGAGTTCTGCTCTTGTTCAATAAACGTTCTTGCTTACCTCAAGCTGGCTGAACTCACTATACAATAGTTGTGAAAAGTTTTAGGAGGCTAAGTCCAGTCCCAATCATCATGTTGAGTCTCTTCCCATCTATAGCTACTGTGTTTTTCTGGGAAACAGTTTACAGAATATGACATAGATAGAAAACAGGAAAGGGTTCCTCTGATTTCTCATGATTTGTAACCACATGCAAGCAGGCATTAAATAAACGCCAGAAGTTATGGAACGAAACTGAAAAAAAAATCAGAACATGAATGAAACTCAACATTGTCAGAAGTTTTGCCACTCCTGTCTAGAAATCACTCTCTAGAAATCTGGTGATTCCTAAAGATGTCACTTCTAGATTCTTCCCGCTAGTGAAATCATGTTGTCACTGATGGCCATCCCCCTGCATAGACCCAACCTAAACCTAAAAGAATTCAGTTTGAGCTTGGTCTTAGTTCTACTTTACCTTGCGTCCCTTCCCCTTCTCTTCTTTATTCCATCTTTCCCAGATTTTTTATTATACTATAATACTGGTACATCTGAAAAACAAAGGACATTTTTCAGATTCAGATTATGGAAATCCAAACAGTAACAGTCCCCTATTAACGTTTTGAGATTCTGGTTTTGGGTTTTTCTGGGATTCTGGAAATATTTAGGTTCATTGTTCCCTCCAGTGAGCTTAAAAGGCTTTCAACCAAATTACACCAAAATTGGAGGGGACCTAGTGCTGCCTGTCTACTAAAGAACCCCCAAGATTCAAATTAATTGGACCAAGTGGTCCAATTCTACAGGTTCCTAAATAAGTGCATCTACCCTACTTGCAGGGGTGTGGACCGGGATGGGAAGAAAAGACCTCATGCCCACAAAGGACTGAGGCAAGAAGGGAGAAAGAAGGAGTCAGCCAGACCCACACCTTTGCCAAGGCTGGCACCTAGCTTGTGCTGACCAGAACCACCTTTCCCAGGCCAAGCAAGACCCGAGACAGCCAGAAACCACCTTCCCAGGCCAGGCCAAGAAGAATCATATCATCTGGGAGCAACTACCTCTAAACCCAGAGAGATGCCTCTCATTTCTCAGGAAACCTGTTAAAAGGAAAACCAGGCCAGGTATCCTTGAAATGGTAGCCTGAGATATTCCCCAATATTTCTGCAAATAGGTGGAACCTCCACACCAGTATTCTCAAGAATCATGAATATCACTCCAGATTTCTGAATATACCCCCAAAATACCAATAAGGTGTTTTCAAGTATATAACCAGACCAAATATATCTGAGCTCAAATCCCTAGTTTGTAAAGCAATTATTTTCATAGCTGTCCTCCCCACTCCCACTCCCCACCCCAGAAAACTACTTTATTGTATAAATAAATGAGCATTGTACATAACTGTGGACCACATAGACTATTCATTTAAGAAAATAAGAGAAGTCATGATGGAGCAGGCCAATGGCCCATTCAGTCCAACACTGTGTCACACAGTGGCCAAAAAAAAAAAGTGCCATCTAGAGGTCCACCAGTTGGGCTAGAAGTCCTTCCACTGTGCCCCTCCCAAACACCAGAATACAGAGCATCACTGCCCCAGAGAGTTCCAATGATAAGCTGTGGCTAATAGCCACTGATGGACCTCTGCTCCATAGAAGAACATAAGAAAATAAGAGAAGCCATGTTGAATCAGGCCAATGGCCCATCCAGTCCAACACTCTGTGTCACACAGTGGCCAAAAAACCCCAAAACCAAGTACCATCAGAGGTTCACAAGTACATATAGAAGCCCTTCCACTTTGCCCCCCCCCCCAAGCACCAAGAATACAGAGCATCACTACCCCAGACAGGTCCAATAATATACTGTGGCTAATAGCCTCTGCTCCATATTTTTATCCAACCCCTTCTTGAAACTGGCTATGCTTGTAGCCGCCATCACCTCCTGTGGCAGTGAATTCCACATGTTAATCACCCTTTGGTTGAAGAAGTACTTTCTTTTATCTGTTTTAACCCGACTGCTCAGCAATTTCACTGAATGTCCACAAGTTCTTGTATTGTGAGAAAGGGAGAAAAGGACTTCTTTTTTCTCTAGTTTCTCCATCCCATGCATAACCTTGTAAATCTCTATCATGTCACCACGCAGTCGACATTTCTCCAAGCTGAAGAGCCCCAAGCGTTTTAACCTTTCTTCATAGGGAAAGTGTTCCAAACCTTTAATCATACTAGTTGCCCTTTTCTGGACTTTTTCCAATGCTATAATATCCTTTTTGAGGTGCAGTGAGCAGAATTGTACACAGTATTCCAAATGAGACTGCACCATCAATTTATACAGGGTTGTAATGATGCTGGCTGATTTGTTTTCAATTCCCTTCCTAATAATTCCCAGCATGGTGTTGGCCTTTTTTATTGAAAATGCACACTGTCTGGACATTTTCAGTGAGTTATCTACCATGACCCCAAGATCCCTCTCTTGGTCAGCCTCTGCCAGTTCACATCCCATCAACTTGTATTTGTAGCTGGGATTCTTGGCCCCAAAGTGCATTACTTTGCACGTGGCCACATTGGACCTCATCTGCCATGTTGACACCCTTCACCCAGCCTCAACAGATCCCTTTGGAGTGCCTCACAATCCTCTCTGGTTCTCACCCCCCTGAACAATTTAGTGTAATCTGCAAACTTGGCCGCTTCACTGCTTACTCCCTACTCCAAATCATTAATGAACAAGTTAAAGAGCATGGGATCCAGTACTGAGCCCTGCAGCACCCCACTGCTTACTGTCCTCCACTGCGAAGACAGCCCATTTATACTCACTCTCTGCTTCCTATTAATTAGCCAGTTTTTGATCCACAAGAGGACCTGTCCTTTTACTCCATGACTCCCGAGCTTACTAAGGAGCCTTGATGAGGAACTTTATCAAAAGCTTTCTGGAAGTCAAGGTAAACAACATCTATTGGGTCTCCTTTGTCCACATGTTTGTTTACCCCCTCAAGGAACTGTAACAGGTTAGTGAGGCAAGATCTTCCCTTAGAGAACCCATGCTGAGTCTTCCTCAATAACTTGTGTTCATCCATGTGCCTACTCATTCTGTCCTTGATAATGGTTTCTACAAACTTTCCCGGTATTTAAGTCAGACTGACTGGCCTGTAATTTCCCGGATCTCCTCTGGAACTCTTTTTAAAGATGGGGGTGACATTTGCTGCCTTCCAGTTGTCAGGAACGGAGGCAGATTTAAATGAAAGATTACATATTTTAGTCAGGAGATCCAGACGTTCTCCTTTGAGTTCTTTCAGAACTCTTGGATGTATGCCATCCGGACCTGGTGACTTATTAGTTTTTAATTCGTCTATCAGTTGTAGGACCTCTTTTCTTGTCACCTCAATCTGACTCAGGTCTTTCAACACCCCTTCCAAAATTAGCGGTTCTGGAGCAGGCTAACACTTCTCATCTTCCACAGTGAAGACGGAGGCAAAAGAATGCATTCAGCTTCTCAGCCATTTCCCTATCCTCCTTCAGTAATCCTTTTACTCCTTTGTCATCCAAGGGCCCCACTGCCTCCCTGGCTGGTTTCCTGCTTCTAATATATTTGAAGAAATTTTTATTGTTGGTCTTTATGTTTTTTGCAATATGCTCCTCATAGTCCCTTTTTGCCTGCCTGATCACAGTCTTGCATTTGATTTGCCACAGCCTGTGTTCCCTTTTATTAATCTTTTATTAAGCTTTCCACCACTGAAAGGAATCCTTTTTACCTTTTACAGCTTCCAATACTTTTTTTTGTTAACCATGCAGGCCTTTTCTTATACCTGTTTGTGCCTTTCCTAACTTGTGGTATACATTTTATCTGAGCCTTTAGGATTGTAGTTTTAAATAGCTTCCAAGCTTCCCCAAGGGTTTTGACTGTATTTACCTTTCCTTTCAGTTTCCTCTTCACATGCCTCCTCATCTCAGAGAATTTACCCTTTTTAGAGTCAAACGTGGTTGTGCTGGTCTTTTGGGGCAACTCGTATTTATACAAATTGTGAAATCAATAACATTATGGTCACTGCTCCCAAGTGGTGGAATCACTTTTACATCTCTCACCAAGTCTTGGGCATTACTTAGGACCAAATCCAAGATCACCCCACCCGTGATAGGTTCTGTGACCATCTGCTCCATAGCACAGTCATTGAGAGCGTCCAGAAACTCAATCTCTTTCTCTCGATATTGACCCAATCAATCTGCGGGTAGTTAAAATCACCTATTATGACACAGTTTTTTCATTTAGCCGCTATCTTGAATCCTTTCATCATATTATAATCATCCTCTATCTTTTGATTTGGTGGGCAATAACAAACTCCCATAGTTAAATTTCCTTTTGGGCCCTCTATTTCGACCCAAAGCATTTCTAGAAGGGAATCTAATTCTCTGACCTCAGTCTTACTGGACTGTATACCCTCTCTGACATACAGAGCCACCCCACCTCCAACCCTTCCCTCTCTATCCTTCCGTTATAACTTATATCCAGGAATCACTGTGTCCCACTGATTCTCCTAATTCCACCAAGTTTCTGAAATTCCCACAATGTCTATGTTTTCCCGCAACACTAAACATTCCAACTCACCAATTTTGCTTTGAACACTTCTAGCATTTGTTTACAAACATCTATATTTTCCCAGGCAAGTTAGGCCCGCAACCTTCCTCCTGCTGCCTCGAGACTTTGGCAGATAGTCCATACTGTTTGTTACCATCTTAGTGGACAACTCTGATCCATTACCCGATAGAAAAGTAACAGCTAATCATTCATCTCTTTGAGATGAGTCCTCCCAACCCAGAGACATTTCATCTCCTGTCGGCTTTCCCCCAAGATTTAGTTTAAAAACTGCTCTGCCACCTTTTTGATTTTAAGCGCCAGCAGCCTGGTTCCATATCGGGACAAGTGGAGACTGTCTCTTTTGTACAGCTCCCGCTTGTTCCAGAAGCATCCCAGTGCCTAACAAACTTAAACCCTTCCTCCCTACACCATCGTCTCATCCACACATTGAGACTTCTAATTTGTGCCTGTCTCTTCATCCCTGCACATGGAACAGGTAGCACTTCTGAGAAGGCTACCTTGGAGGTCCAGGCTTTAAGTCTCTTGCTTAGCAGCCTAATTTTTTTCCTCCAGGACCTCACGACTGCATTTCCCCACATCGTTGGTGGCAACATCCACCACGACCACTGGCTCCTCCCCAGCACTGTCTATCAGCCTATCTACAACATGCGTAATGTCCGCTACCTTCGCACCAAGCAGACAAGTCACCATATGGCCAGTACGTGGTTTTGCCACCCACCTGTCTACTTGCCTAAGGATCAAATCACCAACTACCAAGACCCCCCCCCTCTCTCCCTGCCCAGGGATGCTTATCCATTCCCCTCTTGAAGTTGTCAATGCTTGTAGCCGCCGCCACCTCCCCGTGGCAGTGAATGCCACATGTTAATCACCCTCTGGGTGAAGAAGGACTTCCTTTTATCATTTCTAACCCGACTGCTCAGCAATTTCATTGAATGCCCACAAGTTCATGTATTGTGAGAAAGGGAGACAAGTACTTCTTTCTCTACCTTCTCAATCCCATGCATAATTTTGTAAACTTCTGTCATGTCACCCCGCAGTCGATGTTTCTCCAAGCTAAAGAGCCCCAAGCATTTTAACCTTTCTTCATAGAGAAAGTGTTCCAACCCTTTAATCATTCTAGTTGCCCTTTTCTGGACTTTTTCCAATGCTGTAATATCTTTTTTGAGGTGCTGTGACCAGAATTGTACACAGTACTCCAAATGAGGCCGCACCATCAATTTATATAGGGGCATTATGATGCTGGCTGATTTGTTTTCAGTTCCCTTCCTAATAATTACCAGTATGGTGTTGGTCGTTTTTATTGCAATCGCACACTGTCTGGACATTTATCTACCATGACCCCAAGATCTCTCTCTTGGTCAGTCTCTGCCAGTTCACACCCCATCAACTTGTATTTGTAGCTGGGATTTTTGGCCCCAATGTGCATTACTTTGCACTTGGCCACATCGAGCCTCATCTGCCACATTGACGCCCACTCACCCAGCCTCTACAGATCCCTTTGGAGTGCCTCACAATCCTCTCTGGTTCTCACCACCCTGAACAATTTAGTGTCATCTCTCCCAGTATTTTATTGTTCATTTTTCTAACAGATAAAAATAGATAATTATTCAGGCCCTTGTTCCAAAACCAGCTTTCTGGTGTGTCAAAGATGAGGGCACTGAAATATTTATTTTCTTTGCACCTATTCTTTCCTGCAACTCTTAACTTGTCTAAGAAGTTAAGAAAATAATTTTATTGCCTAACAGGGGGGAAGGTTGCCTTAATTTTGTTGTCACTGGGAGTCTAAATGTATAAGGACAGCTGCTGTGCTCAAGCAACAATGCAATCAGTTAATGCTTTCAGCAGGGAGACATTAGCCTTCTCTGCCTGCTAGGCAGGGGAAAAGAACTTATTTTGGGAACTTTTAAAAGAGAATTTATCTTTTCCTTAAGTTGTTGAAAGACAAGAAAAGCAAATAAACAAAGAGAGTTACTACTAGTATATTATCACACTATTATATACTAGTAAAATGCCCATCATTATGAGAAGTAGGATAGGTACAGGGAAGACTGTATATTGCAGAGACTCTTTCTCTGCCCATCCCTGATGATTCTAGCTTTTGGAGTGAAAAGCAGATTTCCCCATGGTCAAGTCTCATGTCTGTCCCAGATTGCTGTTCATTACTTTATCCCAACTTCTAGCCAGTGAAACAAAATGTGAATTAAGCCTGCTGTATCTATGTAGCCCTGTCCTGAATTTTGAGATGTAATGCTGGCTTTTGTATATATTAATAGTAGCATTATCAATGAGGGCAATGGCATGCTGAGATGGCCCAAGGATTTTTAGTGCCCTAGACTATGACTTTGGTGTTCCCCCCATTCTATAGAAAGAAAAGAAAAGCCTAGAACAACCATTTTACTTATTGGGCATTTCAAGTGAACAATGTAGAATAAAACTAGATCTCTCTCTCTCTCGGCTTGGCTTCGCGAACGAAGATTTAAGAAGGGTGCAATAGTCCACGTTTGCTGCAGGCTCGCTGGTGGCTGACAAGTCCAATGTGGGACAGGCAGGTCCGGCCACAGCGGCTGCAGGGAAAAGTCTGATTTAGGGTTGGTCCTGTAGCAGTGCGATTCTTCCTCAATCTCCTTTTGTCCTCAAGACCAGCTATGCGTGCGTTCTCAAAGGAAGAGACAGCCTGGTGGATGGTGTGCCTCCATGCTTTGCGATCTGAGGCTAGGTCAGACCACTGGTGATGGTTGATGTGACAGGTGCTAAGGGATTTCTTCAAGGAGTCCTTGTACCTCTTCTTTGGTGCCCCTCTATTTCGATGGCCGGTGGAGAGTTCGCCATACAGGGCAATCTTGGGAAGGCGGTAGTTTTCCATCCTAGAAATATGCCCTGCCCAGCGCAGCTGCGTCTTCAACAGCAGTGCCTCGATGCTGGTAACCTCCGCCCGCTTGAGGACTTCAGTGTTGGTCACAAAGTCACTCCAGTGGATGTTGAGGATGGTGCGAAGGCAGCGCTGATGAAAGCGCTCAAGGAGTCGCAGGTGATGACGGTATAAAACCCACGATTCGGAGCCATAGATGAGGGTTGTCATCACAACCGCTTTGTAAACATTGATCTTTGTGCCTTTTTTCAGATGCTTGTTGCTCCACACTCTTTTGTGAAGTCGGCCAAATGCACGGTTTGCTTTTGCCAGCCTGTTGTCAATCTCCTTGTCGATCTTGGCATCTGAGGAGATGATGCACCCCAGGTAGCTGAACTGCTGGACTGTCTTCAGAACTGATTCACCCACAGTGATGCAGGGAGGGTGATAATCTTCCTGGGGTGCAGGCTGGTGGAGAACTTCTGTCTTCTTCAGACTAACTTCTAGGCCGAATAGCTTGGCAGCCTCTGCAAAGCAGGACGTCATATGCTGCAGAGCTGATACCGAGTGGGAGACGAGTGCAGCATCATCAGCAAACAGTAGCTCTCGGATGAGTTTTTCCATTGTCTTGGAGTGTGCCTTTAGTCGCCTCAGGTTGAACAGGCTGCCATCGGTGCGATAGCGGATGTAGACACCATCGTCCTCATCTAGATCTACTGCGGCTCTTTGAAGCATCATGCTAAAGAAGATCGTAAAGAGAGTTGGCGCGAGAACGCAGCCTTGCTTTACACCTGTGCCTATTGGGAAGGGCTCCAAGAGGTCATTGCAGTGTCTGACTTGGCCTCGCTGGTCTTCGTGTAGCTGGATGATCATGCTGAGGAACCTTGGGGGACATCCTAAACGTTCCAAGATTTGCCACAGGCCTTTCCTGCTAACGGTATCGAAAGCTTTGGTAAGGTCGACAAAAGTCACATACAGACCCTTGTTCTGTTCCCTGCATTTCTCTTGGAGCTGCCTGAGAACAAATACCATGTCGGTGGTGCTCCTGTTAGCTCTGAAGCCGCACTGGCTCTCTGGGAGGAGTTCTTCTGCAATGGTGGGCACCAGTCTGTTCAGGAGTATTCTGGCAAGGATTTTGCCTGCGATGGAGAGCAGGGTTATCCCCCGGTAGTTGGAGCAGTCTGACTTTTCCCCTTTGTTCTTGTATAGGGTGATGATGATTGCATCGCGAAAGTCCTGTGGTAATTTGCCTTGTTCCCAGCAGGTGACAAGTACTTTGTGAAGTGAGCTATGTAGTACTGTGCCCCCATGCTTCCAGATCTCTGGTGGAATTCCATCAACTCCTGCTGCCTTGCCACTTTTCAGTTGCTTGATGGCTTTAACAGTCTCTTCTAGGGTGGGGATCTCATCCAACTCTGTTTTCACTGGTTGAAGTGGGGTGAGGTGGATTGCTGAATCTTGAACTACGCGGTTGGCACTGAAGAGAACCTGAAAATACTCCGACCACCGGTTCAGTATGGATGCCTTGTCTGTGAGGAGCACTTGGCCGTCTGCACTATGCAAGGGACTCTGAGCCTGATATGATGGACCATATACTGCCTTCAGGGCTTCGTAGAACCCTCTTAAATCACCAGTGTCTGCACACAGCTGGGTTCTCTCAGCAAGCTTGGTCCACCACTCGTTCTGAATGTCTCGAAGCTTGCGCTGGAGGTTGCTACATGCAGCGCGAAAGGTTGCTTTTTTCCCAGGACAGGAGGGCTGAGCAAGATGTGCTTGGTAGGCAGATCTCTTTTTTGCCACTAATTCTTGGATCTCTTGATTGTTCTCATCAAACCAGTCCTTGTTCTTCCTTGTGGAGAACCCGAGGACTTCTTCAGAGATCTGCAGGACGGTAGTTTTTAGGTGTTCCCAGAGTGCTTCTGGAGAAGGGTCTGTGGGGCAACTGAGGTCCTCAATTCTTGACTGGAGTTTTGCCTGGAAGGCAGCTTTAACTTCGGCTGACTGGAGGCTGCCAACCTGAAACTTCCTCCGAGGGATACCTCCTCTCCTGGGTGTGGGTTTAAAGTGAAGACGGAGATTGCAGCGTACAAGACGATGATCCGTATGACATTCTGCGCTGGGCATTACTCGGGTGTGTAAGACATCTCGAAGGTCTCTCTGGCGCACCAGAATGTAGTCGATAAGGTGCCAATGCTTGGACCGTGGGTGCATCCAGGTTGTCTTCAGACTGTTCTTCTGCTGGAAGATAGTGTTGGTGATGGTGAGCTGGTGCTCCATGCAGAATTCTAGCAGGAGGCGCCCGTTGTCATTGCAGTTGCCAATGCCGTGTTTGCCAAGTACTCCTTTCCAGGCTTCCGAGTCTTTACCTACTCTGGCATTGAAGTCGCCAAGGATGATCACCTTGTCCTCTGTAGGGGTCTTCCGTACGAGGTTGCGTAGATCAGCATAGAACTTGTTCTTTTCTGCAGGATCTGCTTGAAGGGTTGGGGCATACACACTGAAGAGTGTTGCATGCTGCTTGTTTTGAAGTGGGAGGCGCATGGACATGATGCGATCTGAGTGACCTGTTGGAAGGTTTTCGAGTTTGGAGGCAATGGAGTTCCTGACCATGAAGCCAACGCCAGAAAGGCGGCTCTCAGCCTTTGACTTACCCGACCAGTAGAGGGTATAGCCAGCACCGTGTTCTTGAAGACTACCTTCCTCAGGGAAACGGACCTCACTGAGAGCTGCTATGTCGATATTCAACCTGAGAAGTTCGTGGGCAACTAGAGCAGAGCGTCGTTCAGGGCGACCACTGCCTACTGTGTCAAGCATGGTTCTGATGTTCCAACACGCAAGCTTTAGTCTTTGCACACTTTGTGAGGCAGGTGCATGCCTTTTCTTTGTTGTTATTTTTCGACCGCAAGTAAGGATGCCCGTTGACCGCGGCTAGCCAACTGGGGTGGGGGAGACGAGCTTTGTTTAGGCCACCTTTTCTAGGCCCCTCTCCGTGTGGAGCAAGCAGTGCTGTCCCTAGATAAGGCTGCTTGGTCGTTCAGGGTGCTGCCGAAAGATGCTTTCGTCTCCGGGTTAGCATCAGGCGACCAATATCCTGAACCGCCTACATGCAGGATCGGGACTGCGGCTTCCAGTGGCACCTTCCACCTGCCGTTTCGCCCCTTGCCTATCGCTGCAGGACTTGATGCGTTGTGGGTTGTGTGTGTGGATATGCCCTTCAGGCCTGCGCAGAGGAATTTTTTAGGTGAAGCGCAGTGTGCGCGGTACTGGCTCCACCCTTTCACCTGGGGGTCATCTGCCATGGCCCAGTAAGCCGGGACGCCGGCAGCGAGTCCTCCAGGTGGTAGGTGTTACATTAACGAGCTCTATCTGCCCGGGTTTGATGTTAGAGTTTTCCTTCTCTTAGGCTGACGAAGTTGGTGGGCCCAGCCTGCCCATCCGGTTATACCGCCGGACAATTCGGTCGCACCATGACGTAGCAAACTCTGTGAAAACGGGGGGGACCAGCGAGAAGGTGTTGCTACGGATGCAGTAATGCAGGAGAGGCCATTGCAGTGAGCATCTGCCAGGCATAGCCAGACAGTGACCACACGGCGTTCACTACACCGGGAGAGGAGAGGCTATGTATTGCGCATGCACTTTCCCTGGGGGGGTAGGATTCCCAGAGGGAGCCCACCCCCACCACCCCCCATAAAACTAGATAAGCTCTTTCAAAATGCTCCCTATTTTAACATGGCAGTTATATAGGGTTGTCAAATCCAGGCTGGAAATCTGTTGAGGATTTGAGGATGGAGCCTAAGGAGGACAGGGACCTCATGAGGGTACAATGCCAAATCATCCATTTTCTCCAGGGGAACTATCTCTGTAATCTGGAGATGATTTGTAATTCCAGGGAATCCCCAGGTCCTACCTGAGGCAGGTATCCCTATGGCTGGGTTATAGCAACACAGTGTCAACAGATGTGGATTTTCTGGAAGCCAATAAAGGAGATGCCTCTCACTTTTCTGGCACCACTCAAGAGCTGGGATCCTAGGTTATCACATAGGTTTGTCTAGTGGTTAGTCCAGCCCTGACTGAAAGAATCCCTGAAAGTGCAATACATCCTTGTGTGTACTGTGCTCTGAATTAGAGCATTCAGTGCAAGAAATAGTGTTTCCTCTTTCCACACCATTTCTCATGTGCAATGCAATATCTTTCCCAATTCCCATGAAAGTCAATGATAACTCTCTGTGAAAAGAACTGAAAGTAAAGGAGTATGCTGAATGACTTCATTATGAGACACCCCTTTCCACTCACGAAATGCCTAAGACCCTTCTAAACCTCTCTCTCAGGTTATGTGTTATATCTAGGTCTTTATGTATACTGGGGTAAATCAAACAATATTGATGACACATAAATACATATTTGAACAATTACCCAAAACAAATTAATGATATCAGATTTCCAAGGATGGAAATAATATCTATTTCCCTGATGAAGTTTGAGTTCAGTGGCACCTTTAAAATCAACAAGGTTTTATTCAAGGTATGAGCTCTTCTTGTGTACATATACACTTCTTCAGATACAATGAAATGGAAATAGAAATAACTCTTCATTATTCTGTATGCTAATTTATTTCCCACCCTCTATATGTGTGACTATTATTTCTATTTCCATTTCATTGTATCTGAAGAAGTGTGCATGAACACAAAAGCTCATACCTTGAATAAAACTTTATTGGTCTTAAAGGTGCCACTGCACTCTTTGTTCTATTGCTTCAGACCAATATGGCTACCCACCTGGATCTATTTCCCTGATGTTTTAGTTGGAGATATCAAACTTCAACTGCTTTGGATCATTTTCTGTTTATCAGTTACAAACATGGAGTCAGTGTTTTCGTTGATCATTCAGCTGTCTGTGAAAAGTTCAGACCTGTTTGTCAAGTTATTTTTTGCATATTCAAACAGTACAGTACAGTACAGTACAATACAATACAATCAGCGGTGTTTCACATATATGTTCTCAAACCATCTAGTTATAACTTTAGCCTCTCCCATGGACCTGTCATTATTGTATATCACTTGACAATCAATCCATATCTAAATAAACAGTACCCAGATCAGTTACCCAATAACACATTTGTAGAAGAAAAATGTTTTACGATTTCATGGTTGTTTACATCTGTGTTATAGAGGTTATTTTGTGTGTGCACCTTTTTGCAAGCCTTATGGGAGGTGTAGCTCCCTTGCTATATAATTTAATTACCAGGCCCTACCATCCATGTCCCTGGATGCGAATTGATTTCACTTACTGTGCTCATCCTAAAGTGCCTGCAATGCAAGGAAATGAAACTCCATCACCACAGCTATGGTGGAACAGCAAAGATGTTCAATAGTGGTTCAATTTGGATGGCAGCAAGCCAAACAGATCTGAGGCTCAGTTCACAGCTGTTGAACTGAGGATGTTCACCTGTCAGACATATTTGCTGCAAAGTTGATAGCATCCTAATTATATCGTATGATATGGTCTTCTTGTTGTCGCTATTATGTAGAGAGGAACATGCATGATATCTGTGAATCAAGATTAGAATATCCTAAAGAGCAGTTACTGATTGATTAAATTTGTTACCAGACAAAAAGTATAGATGATAACAATACATGACTTAGTACCCAATGTACTAACCCCATCCTCAAATGACAGTGTGTTGCAAACCTCACAACCAAGTCATAGATTTCAGATCAGAATTGTTCTACAGAACACAACCAATGAACTCTAATCCTCTTTTTCAGTACTGCAGATTTTAAGTGAAATTTCATGGCATGGCTTGATACACAAAACAGTTAAATTTAAAGAGGGAGAGCGTGTTCTGAAAGTGATTGAATTAAGACACAGCCCTAAAATGGAAAAGCATCTGGAGGTAATTGGGTATGCCATTTCCTGAAAGGTGTACTGGGGAAACAGGATGAATGCATATTAGAAAAGCATATGTCTGTTTAAAATGCAGTAACCTAGAGATACTGGTATGTGGGCTAGCCTTTAAATAAAATGTATTATAAATTATGTATACAAAACACACACACACTTTTGCTGCATGATATCAGCACTGTGACAACCATTGCACAGAGCTTCTTCCTTGAACTGCCAGGATTTATTAATTTCTTTCAGTGCTCATCTCCCATCCTTCTTCTAATGAGAAGAAGCCCAGTGAAATGGGCTCATGACAGGATAATGTACTGCCAGGATGTAATAAGTCAGGGCCCCTTCAAAGGTACCAGCTCCGTAGCTCCTCCCCATGTCAGTGATGCCCTAGTTTGGTGGAGGAACAATGCTGGTAAGAGGAGAAAGCACTCTATAGGTTCATAAATGTTTTGGGACACTTTTAAGCAGCATGCCTAAAGCTCTGTAATTGTGGCTAATTGCTTCTGTTTACAGAATATTTTTAAGCTACATTCTTCAACATTAGCCAACACTGTACAAGCTACAAATAGGATTTAGAAAGTGATTTAGAATCACTTTTCAATAGGTTCCATCACACACTATATAGAGTTGCCCCTTATAAATTGTAAGCCAAATACTGTGTTTTCAACAAACCGCCATATTTCACTGGACTCTTATGGTATGGATTCACATTTGCACCATGCCAGCTATGAGCAGCAGGCCCACATGGACTGCCATTCTGCTGAACCTGGCCAGGATCAGAACACCCTTGCTTGGACTGCTACAGTTTAACTACTTGTCTATCAAGCTATAACCACTCCAGATCATGCTTCACCTCCTTGACAACACAGAGCATCAACTGCAATTCCAGTTCCTGAAAACATGGGCAGCTACAAACCAAGGAGAAGCCATGCTCCTGGAGAATTGTAAAAAGGACATTTTTTCTGTCAGCCTCCATGAAGATGCTCCGAAGGACTCATGTAGTGCATACCAGGATCATTGCATAAGCTTTACTTATGTAAATGCAACCTCCTTGTTGCTAACAAAGGACTGTTGCAAGTTACAACAGACTCTGTCTGCCGTGCGGCCAGGAAATCACCTTGTGTCAATAGACCATTGTTGGAGCCATTGACCAGATCCTGTCATGGTTCCTTTCAATACTTTTGTCTCTTCTATGTTTCTCTGGAGGTGTTAAAATAGACAAATATTGGCCCTAAATTAACATATATAGTTTTCATTGTTTTAGCATATAGTCCACTCAGAGAACCATTATCACTCTCTGGGAATCTTTTGTCAAATCACTTGGGAAGTTGGGAACTATTACTGGGCAGGAACTTCCCATCATGGGATTCCACCTTGGGATATGAAATTGGCTATTTAAGGCCACCTATTTGGTCATTTGGGTGTGACTACCATATTGCCAGAGCCACCCCCTCCTGATCAGTTTGGGCCCATTATTGTAGGTGATGCTGGTCATCTCACACTACCCCTTCCCTTTCCCTTCATCTTCACTGCGGAACTTTCTCTCATCTTGTCAGAGAGGTACAGTATAGCCATCATCGTTATCCTGCTAATGCAAACATCTCTGTCTTTTCCCACCTATTTTTCCTAGTTCTGTATTGCTTGTGTTGAATGTGCACTTTTATTTTAATTGTGTGATTGAGATTATTCCCCAAATAAAATTAATTCTATTTGAGTATAAAGCTCTCCTGGGAAATACTGACTCTTGCATACATAGGCCATTGCTCCCTAAATATTTTGCCATCTTGCTTACCTAACTAAAATTCCCCAAATCAATTTATAAGGTATTTGGCTAACAATATTGTACCCCCATCTGACAGTGGGTTTTGGGGGGGCAATCCAGGGGTGGGTGAGAATGTCATGTGACATCCTCAATGTGATGACATCACCCAGAAGTGACACCATTGAGTTGAGGATGTCATGCAGGGACTCTGGTATTTGTGCAAAACTCTATGGTTTTTTACCCTTAAAACCATGGCATTTGCCCAGGTACCAAAGTGTCCCCATGCAATGTCCCCGACACAATGATGTCACTTCTGGGTTTCCCCTATCAGTCAGCTGGTCCATGACAGAGGAAAGCTCCCCAAATTGCTGGGACTTGGGGGCTTGGCAACAGAAGTGAGAATCATTGAAAAGGTGGTAAAGAACAAAGGCATCGCCTTTGCGCAAAATAGTATAAGATACAGGGAGTCTATCAGGGTCAGTATGGATAACTTTGACTGGCAACTGTCAAGAATCGATATTTTCCAATAAACAGTCTTTTGTTATTGAATCAAAAGTTGCTTTATTGTAGAAACTCCATAGCTTTGCCAAGGACAGAATCCTTGGAAGTAATAACGTATACAGACTTACATATTTACTTTATAGGATAGCTTCAAAGGATAACATACAGATGCAATTTGAGTCACGGGTTCAAAGGCTACTACAAAGTATCTCTTTTATTACTAAGGAATGTAGGTTAACAAAACTGGAGGACTTCTTTCCGGAGGCTTTCTGGCACATACAGCTTACAGTCCTTGTACCAGAATCTGCCTTCGCCCTTCACTACTCCTTCAGGTCTAGCCTCTCCTTCTTTCTCCACTTTGGTGATCAGTTTATCTCCCCCCCCCCCATTTCTCTTCTAACTTCTCACACTTAGCTTTCAAGTGCGTAGTCACAGCTCCCCCCAACTGACTGGGAGATATGATGGAATTGATCACCTCCCCCCTTTGACTATTGTGCTGAGGAAGTCACGATAATGCATCAGCTAGAAAGTTCTTAGATCCAGGGATGTGTTTTAATGTAAAATCGAATTTGGAGAAGAACCCCGCCCACCGGATTTGCTTCTCAGGTGGCTGTCCACAGTCTCAAGGAGAAGGGTTTTTCCCCCATATCACCTGATTCTGCTAACTTGATTTGAGGGGACTAAACCTGAGATCTCTTATAAGAAAAGGAGTTTTTTAAAAATTACAAAATGTGTATCTCATTTGTCTGCCTTCATCGTGGCCACCGAGACACCTAACAGATTAAACGCATATACAGTAAAAACACATCTTAAAGGGGGTTTGTACGCATGCGTTAACTAAGCCGGCTGTGTGCTCGTCCTCCCCTTCGAACTGGAATTTTAATTAGCTCAAAAGAATGTAAATAGCTCTTTGGCAAGTCTATTTGAAAAACGAGCTTACTTACGAAGGTCTGAAGATCATAAGAATTCCTTTCTGGGGTCCCAGAGGGTAAGACAACAACTTTTACTATCAAATTAACGAGGCAACGCCCTGGTTAATTACTCAGCGGTCGCGGGTAACTCCCAAAAATAATTATCATGGCTAAGACAATTAAAGAGCTATCTGAGCAGATATCAGCTTTCCAGACTTTAATAATGTCGTCCCAGGACCAGATGAGATCTGAAATTAAATCACTCAGGGATGCTTTTACAGAGTTGAGTGCAGAGCTGAAGGACACACGGAACATTGCAATCTCGGCTAATGAGCTGGCCTTATCTAATAAACAAAAAATACTCCAGCTGAATTCGCAACTTACAGAGCTCTCTGATCATAACAGAAGAGCGAATCTGATCCTGGGTGGAATTTCAGAGGAAATAAATAATAAGCTCCTGGAAGGAACCCTTATAGACTGGATGGGTGAGCAAGGAGTCACTCTGCAATCTCAGGATATTGAGAGAGCTCATAGACTGCAAAGGAGACAAGATGGGGGTGCCCCAAGGGAAGTCATAATTAAATTTTCAAGGGAAAAGACTCAGCAGACAGTTTTCAAGACTTTGAAAAAAAGGAAAGACCTTTCTTTTAGAGGAAGGAAAGTTTGGGTGAGAGAAGACTTCTGTCAGGAAACCATCAGAAAGAGAAGGCAAATGAGACCCTTTGGGCAAAAATTATATGACAACAAGATTAAATTCTCTTGGGGGTACCCCTCCTCAATAGTTATTTTTAAAGATGAAAAAAGGCTGGTGGCCTGCAACCCTAAAGAAGCAAGAGATCTCCTCACTCGCCTGGGCATCACCACAGACGACCTGAGAGACCCAAGAGAGGAAGAAGAAGAAGAAACAGTGGAGCTCGATGTGGACCCGGGAGAAGGAAGCTCAAGTAGACAAGAGAAAAGGCCAAGAACGGACTACTAAAGGGAAGTATAAAATATTTTGAGCTAAATTTAGCTATAAGCTTGAAGGGGAGAGCGGGATGCGTGCCCCCAGGAAGGTGGAAGACAGGATGATGGTTTCATCCAAGAAGTTGTCTGTACCACAGGGGAAGGGAATAGGGGGCGGGGTTTCAGTAAGAAGTATAGAAAAATACCCTCAGCCATTAGGGCCCAAGTCTGTTACATATAAAGAGAATGGATAGATCTTTAAGAGTCCTTTCACTGAATGTGAATGGTCTAACATCAAATCTTAAGAGATTCAGAGTAATTAAAATGGCTAAAGAACAAAGAATAGATTTGTTGTGCCTACAGGAAACTCACAAAAAAATAAATGATAGAAAACCATTGATAAAAGATCTGAGGTGGCAGGTTTTAGCAGAAGCAAGAGGGACTTCCAAAGCTAGAGGTGTGGCTACATTGATTCGTAAGGACATTAAGGTGGAGAACATGGAAAAATTAGTAGATAAGGAAGGTAGATACCTCTTAGTTAAGTTTAAGCTGGAAGCAATAAAATTCACTATAGTAAATGTTTATGCACCAAATAAAAGACAAAAGAAATTCTTAAACTTGGTTTTTAAGAAGATACAACAGTTTTCAGAGGGCGAACTAATTGTAGTGGGCGATCTAAATATGGACATAACCAAGAATAATAGTATTAACCTAAGAGATTGGGGCCTGAAGGACGCTCATGAGTTCATCAATACGAGACCCAGCCCGACACATATTTCTTGTAGACATAAAACAGCATCCCGCTTAGATTATATAATTTTGGAAAAAAATAACAATATGGTGGTTAAAGAGATCAAGACCCATCCAATTTTGATCTCTGATCATGCCCCTCTAAGTATTGAATTAGAATTAAACCTTCCCTCGAAAAATAGACCTTGGAGGTATAACAACTTGGTAATGACAAAAGAAGAGGATAGGGAATACTTAATGACACAGTTAAAATTATATTTTAAGGAAAATAGAGGATCTGTGTCAACTAATATATTGTGGGACGCTGCTAAAGCGGTAATAAGGGGCCATTTGGTTAGGAAGGAAAAAGATATAAAAAGTGAATGGTATAAAAAAAGGCAAACAAAACTTAAGGATTTGGAGGAGTTACAAAAAGAAATAGTGGAAAAGTGTAATCCTAGTTTACAGATTAGAATTAAAGAGATTCAAAAACAGTTGGAGGCCCTAGATATGGCAACAATGTGGAAAAAGGAAATAATGGTTAAGAACGACTTCCAGAGGAATAGCATTAATACAGCAAAAAGATTAGCTAATTATTTGAAAGTTAAAAAGGCAAAACAATCAATTAGAACTATTAAAATTAATAATAGTATAACTCAAAACTCTAAGGAAATCACTAAGGCATTTGAAGACTTCTATAAAAATTTATATATGAAAAAGAATATAACGGAGGTGTGGGACGCACCTAAGCTAATTATAGAGGAGGAAGCAAAAGCCTCACTGGGTGCTGAGATTACACTCCAAGAGATAAAGGAAGTAATAAAAGCGCTCAAAAAGGGTAAATCACCAGGGCTGGATGGCTTTACTTCTGACTTTTATAAAGAAATGGTAGAAATTATAGCACCTGAATTGCAGGTAGTTTTTAACGAAGTCTTGGAAGGAAAGAAAGCCCCGGACTCATGGAAGGAAACAGAAATAATTTTGATATTAAAGCCCCAGAAAGATCCGGAAGAAGTAGGCTCATATAGGCCCATTAGTTTACTAAATCAAGATTATAAGATTTTTGCTAAGGTTTTAGCAAATAGACTTAAGAGAGTTATCCCGTCAATCATAAAAGGGGACCAATACGGTTTTATTGAGGGTAGATCTATTGCCCACCCTATTAGAAATATCTTAAATGTATTGCACCATGGCCAAAAGAAAAAAATAGCCCTGTTAAAGTTGGATGTTTATAAAGCCTTTGATACTCTTTCACATGAATTCTTGTGGCAAATATTAAAGAAGATAGGTTTAGAGGAACGGTTCTTACACGCTATACAGGAAATATACAACGGAGGTAAGGCCAAAGTTAGAGTCAAAACTGACCACTCACAAGCGTTCCCAATTCAAGGGGGGGTAAGACAAGGCTGCCCACTATCCCCGCTTATATTTATAATAGCTATAGAGCAACTAGCAGAGCGAATTAGGAATGCCGGGAGAATAGAGGGGTATAAGTCAGGTATTGAAGAAATGAAAATTAATTTATTTGCGGATGATATCATAGTAATTATGTCTAACCCAAAAGACGGAGTTAAAGAGATTAAGATAATTTTAGATGATTTTGAAAAGTGTTCAGGGCTCGGAGTGAATATGGCAAAATCAGAAATTCTATACCTTAATGTTAATAGAGAGGAAAAACAGGAAATAAATAGGATTACGAATATAGGAATGGGAGCCAAGAGATTAAAATATTTAGGGATAGTCCTCCAAAAAAATATGGACAAAATGATAAAGGAGAACTATGGTAAAATATGGAAGAAAATAGAGAGGGATATGAATAATTGGAATCATAAAATACTAGGGATATCATCTAGAATAAGATCTCTTAAAATGTTCATGATACCAAAGTTAATGTATTTATTCCAAACCTTACCCTTAGGTTTGAGGGAAAATCAAATTGAACAATGGAATAAAGCAATCAAAGAGTGGATTTTTAATAATAAAAACAGTAGGTTTCATAAGAGAATTCTATACAACCTTAAATCAGAATTAGGCTGGGGAATCCCAAATTTAAGTAAATATTATGAGGCCTTCCAACTAAGAGCGTTACTAGATTTGAGTGAGGATAAGGTACAGAAGTGGATCAATTTCGAGAATGCGGTCAACAGTGGCATTGGAAGATTTGGATTTTTTTCCACAGTGTCGACAAAAGATCTAAAATTAGCTATAGGGCCCAGAAGAGCAGCATTAGAAACCTGGATGAAATGGTACCCACAGTGGCTAGGGAAGGTTTCAAGGTGGAGCCCCCTAGAAGCTATTGTTAAGGAGGTGCATGCTATAAAATGGTGGGAAAGGCTTAAAAACAAAGGCTATTTTAGAGTGGACGATATGTTTAGGGGTGGTAAGCTAAAACCCTTACAGGAAATTATAGAAGATTTAGGTAATCAATACTGGTTAATCATAGCAGGCTTGCACAAGAGTGTTAAGACGATCAGTGAAAAGGGAGAGCTTTGGCTAGACACTCCAATGGAAGAGATATATAAGGTAATGGCCAAACAAAGGAAGGGTCTAGTGGGGTTAATATACAGAAAAATGATTTCAAATAAAGATAAAATAATAGTACATTTACAAAAGATTTGGAGTCATGAAGGTCAGTTAACAGAGGGGTTGGCTGGGAAAATCTTGGATGGTCTAGAAAGGATTAAAGTAACCAAATTTAAAGAACTGGAACATAAATTTTTCACAAAATGGTACAAAACTCCCGCACAAATAGCCAATATATTTCCAGGAGTGAGCTCCAAGTGCTGGCATTGCAAACAATTTAAGGGTTGGTTTGCACATATGTGGTGGGAGTGTGAAGAGGTTAAACCCTTTTGGAGGGAAATTATTCAATTTATTAAGAAAGTCTGCAATGTACCATTAACCATTGGCTTTAATATGATGTTGTTAAGTACAATAGGAAGTCCAGCACTAAGTAGACCCATGCAAAACCTTGTCAAGGCAATGATATTAGCGGGGAAGGCGGTCATCGCTTTGGGGTGGAAAGATAAAAGTAAATGGTCAATAGAAATCTGGCACAGCTATTTGTTTGATTACATACAGTCTGACATCGTGGCAACAATAAACAAGGATTCCACGTGGGAAGATAAAGCCAAGGAAATCGAGACCAGATGGAACCCTTATTTAGAGTGGATCTCAGGAGAAACAAGGAAGGACATTCAGTGGAAGATCAGGACTCTGTGCCCTTGGCTGAGGGGAAAAGACTAAGAGAAGACGGGGAGGGTTGGGGGGGGAGGGTTATTTGTAATTTCAACATCCATATGCTGTAATGGCCAATTGTACTAAAGTCAATAAAACATAAAAATATTTATTAAAAAAAAAAAACACATCTTAAAAAGTATTAAATCCAAGCAATTACTCATTAAAATCAAAGCTAACACATACCAAAACACAGAAACAACAATTAAAACATATGGCAGGAACAGATCATTGAAGGAATGCCACATAAAAGAAAAGTATTTTATCTGCTGGCAGAAGTCACAAGAGAAGGGAACAGACAAGAAAAGGCAGAGGCATCCAAAGCAGATACTTGTAAGAGGTCCTTGGGGGGGGGGGAACGGGACAGTAAGAGGGCTTCTATTATCCTGGCCCCACTGATGGACTTCCTGATGGTATCTGGTGTTTTGGTCACTGTGTGACACAGAGTGTTGCACTGGATGAACATAAGAACATAAGAGAAGCCATGCTGGACCAGGCCAATGGCCCATCCAGTCCAACACTCTGTGTCACACAGTGGCCAAAAAAAACCCCAAAACCAAGTGCCATCAAGAGGCTAGAAGCCCTTCCACTCCCCCCCCCCAAGCACCAAGAATACAGACCATCACTGCCCCAGACACTTCCTATAATATGTTCCAAACCTTTAATCATTCTAGTTGCCCTTTTCTGGACTTTTTCCAATGCTATAATATCTTTTTTGAGGTGCGGTGACCAGAATTGTACACAGTATTCCAAATGAGACTGTGCCATCAATTTATAAAGGGCATTATGATACTGGCTGATTTGTTTTCAATTCCCTTCCTAATAATTCACAGCACGGTGTTGGCCTTTTTTATTGTAATCGCACACTGTCCTGACATTTTCAGTGAATTATCTACCATGACCCCAAGATCTCTCTCTTGGTCAGTCTCTGCCAGTTCACACCCCATCAACTTGTATTTGTAGCTGGGATTTTTGGCCCCAATGTGCATTACTTTGCACTTGGCCACATTGAACTTCATCTGCCACATTGACACCCACTCACCCAGCCTCAACTGATCCCTTTGGAGTGCCTCACAATCTCACCACCCTGAACAATTTAGTGTCATCTGCAAACTTGGCCACTTCACTGCTTACTCCCAACTCCAAATCATTAATGAACAAGTTAAAGAGTATGGGACCCAGTACTGAGCCCTGCAGCACCTCACTGCTTACTGTCCTCCATTGTGCAGATTGCCCATTTATACTCACTCTCTGCTTCCTATTAATTAACCAGTTTTTGATCCACAAGAAGACCTGTCCTTTTACCCCATGACTCTCAAGCTTACTAAGGAGCCTTTGATGAGGTACTTCATCAAAAGCTTTCTGGAAGTCAAGGTAAACAACATCTATTGGGTCCCCTTTGTCCACATGTTTGTTCACCCCCTCAAAGAACTGTAACAGGTTAGTGAGGCAAGATCTTCCCTTAGAGAACCCATGCTGAGTCTTCCTCAATAACTTGTGGTCATCATTGTACCTACTCATTCTGTTCTTGATAATGGCTTCTACCAACTTACCTGGTATTGAAGTCAGACTGACTGGCCTGTAATTTCCCGGATCTCCTCTGGAACCCTTTTTAAAGATGGGGGTGACATTTGCTACCTTCCAGTCATCAGGAACGGAGACAGATTTAAATGAAAGATTACATATTTTAGTCAGGAGATCCAGACGTTCTCCTTTGAGTTCTTTCAAAACTCTTGAATGTATGCCATCCGGACCTGGTAACTTATTAGTTTTTAATTCGTCTATCAGTTGTAGGACCTCCTCTCTTGTCACCTCAATCTGACTCAAGGCTTTCAACACCCCTTCCAAAATTAGCGGTTCTGGAGTGGGCTAACATTTCTCATCTTCCACAGTGAAGACGGAGGCAAAAAATGCATTCAGCTGCTCAGTCATTTTCCTACCCTCCTTAAGTAATCATTTTAACCCTTGGTAAAGCCCCACTGCCTCCCTGGCTGGTTTTCTGCTTCTAATATAATTGAAGAAATTTTTGTTGTTGATATTTATGATTTTTGCAATATGCTCCTCATAGTCCCTTTTTGCCTGCCTGATCAGTCTTGCATTTATGTTGGCTTGATCCAACATGGCTTCTCTTATGTTCTTATAACCATAGTGTCAGGTAGTTTTGTAAGATAAGCCCTCAAGAATGCTGGTTCCAAGCCATGCAGGGTTTTAAAGTTCAACACTATCACCTTGAGTGGTATCTACAAACAGATTGGAAGCTAATATAGATGTTTCAAGACTGGAGTGATATGATCCCTCTGACCCAATCCAGTCAACAACCTGGCTGCAGACGTTCTACTACTGAACCACAATTCAACCTGGTGCAGTGGTTAGAATGTTGCACTAGAATCTGAGACCAGATTTAAACTACCACCTTGTCATGGAAGCTTGTTGAGTGACCTTGGGCCGCTCATACACTTTTAGCTAAATCTACCTCACAAGGTTGTTGTGAGAAGGCAAGAATGTTGTAAGCCAGTATGGATCCCTACTGTAGTGAAAAGCATATAAATGGGGTATAAATGAAATAAATAAATAACCTATACTTTCAGAGTAGCTGAGCTCATATGTGCAGCATTAACAAAATTAAATTACAAATGTATGTACGCCTTTTGTGTTTGCACAGCCAACATCATTGATCAGTTTGCCGCATTCGTCAGATTGGTACATGCACAGGACTTACTGAATCAAGCTGTGGTTCCCAGGTGGCAGTTTAAGGAATGTGTTAGTCTTAAAGGTACCTCTGGATTCTAGTTACTTTTGCTGCCACAGGCAAAAATAGCTACCCCTCTGGAACAATTTAGACAGTCACTGCACCATAAACATTCTAGTAGTTGAGTAATACAAGGGGAAATGCTGGTATAATATGAACTGGACTCAGTGAACTAATGCTTCTCTACTTGCCTGATCAACTGAGTTCAGTTACATTACTGATTCCTGCTATTAGACTACTAATAGGAGGAAATCATTAGTAAATTATTGCCTGCTAAAGACAAATGGTGTTTCCTTAATACTATTATCAGTATACAGCAAAAAAAAAAAAAAAATCCACAGAAAATGTATGAAATCTGGCTTCAAAAGTTAGCTCCAGCAGCAAGATCTTTGATATGCAGGTCAAGGAAAGCTCACAGGAGCAGATTTGATTTAACATCAGAGCTTGTGATAAATGTTTAACTAGCTGGAATTTACTACCTTGTGAGTTTAATAGGCTTCATCCTTGATGAAGCAGAGAAATGGGACACTATAAACATTCCCAGCTTCTATTTTATATAGATATGGGTATACTCAAATCACCCAGACTTGGATAGTTCAGGCTAGTCCAATTTTGTCAGATCTCAGAAGCTAAGCAGGGGTGGTCCTGGTCAGTATTTGGATGGGAAACCACCAAAAAAGTCCAGGGTTGCTACACACAGGCAGGCAATAGCAAACCACCTCTAAATGCCTCCTGCATCTAAAACCAGTGTCGCCATAAATCAGATGCAACTTGACAGCAAAGAAAGTAATCTCTGGGTTTGAACACTGCAGCAGGTGGGAAAAGTGGATAGAGATAGTCCAGGGCACTCAATGAAGTTGATGGGCAAAACATTCAATAGACAAAAGGATGTGTGTGATAGGCTGCACTTTTAAAGGCTTAGAAGTGCTGTACAAACAGCTGAACGACTGTGAATTCTTGAGTGACAGGCTGTTCCAAGAGATCTGATTGGTTACCATCAGCTGAGCAGAGAGAAACTTTGGAACTGGATGCTGAGGACAAATCAGTCTGATTTCAGTCCTATCTGAAAAGAGTCGAGTACTGACAGTTTTGGAATTCAGCCTTCACTGAAAGCAGTTTAAACAGACAGAAGAACTGGGATAAAGTTGGCAAAGATGTTTGGGAAGTAGGTGAAGACTCCCATCAAAGTCAAGAAAAGGGGATAGATCTAGAGAAAGAAACTTCCCTACCTAGTCAGATAGGGAGTTAGCTCTAAAGAGTGCAGAGATCTCTGGTCTAATGTCATTAGAAAGTGCCTTTAGAAACCTTAAGAGTCAGTTACAAACTCAAGATGAGTACTGGTGTTTCAAGAGAAGAATTTTGGGTAATGAAAAGAGTGCACTAGCCTTCTGGAAACAGAAAGTTAGAGACTACTTGAAGAAAATGTACTAGATTGTTTGGGAAAACACTGGAACAAAAGCATCTTAACATAAAGATTTAAGTAACTGTGAATGGCTCAAGAAACTCTTATTAGTCTGAAATACAAGAACCCAGGTCTGTGCATGTACTGGTTTTACCTCAGAAACTTCAACCCCTGATTTCACCCGACCTTTACTCTCTGTGTTAAATAAAATATTCTGTTAATTTTGAATTTCAAAATGTCTCAAGTGCCATTTTCAGTGGCTTAAGTTAAAGGGCAATTATCAACCCTTCCCTCTACTTCCTGGGCTGAGCTAATAGTAAAATATCATACTGAGACAGGGTGGGATAACCAAAGTTCTTCGGGAAAGAAGAAAACTGACCACTAGGGCTGCTCAGTCAGAAAAGGAAAGAAAAGCAGAGGGAAAATCTTGCCTCAGAGGGAAGGAGGTGGATGGGGCCATCATAATGTACTTGCTTTAATGAGTAATTAAATTGTAAGGTTCATTTCCAGTAGCCGGAAGCACAAATGACTAAAAGGGAATTATACAGATTTATGGAGGAAACATCTATCAACAGAAGCAAACCATGGTAACTAAAGTGAACTTCCAAATCCAAGGGCAGCAAATCTTTGAGTAACAGCACTAGCAGACACCATCAGGGGATGGCCTTAGCCACACTGCCCTGTTTGTTGCCCTTCCAGGGTAAGTGGTATGCCACTGTGCTCAACTAGATGGACAACTGGTCTGATCAGGCAATGCTCTGGCAGTGAATTCCAAGATTACATTCTTATGCAAAAGAGACAACAGCCCATGTAAGTTCAACCCAGATGTAGGTTTGGCAGGCTTCTCTCTATAGCTACTCCAAGTGACTCTGGGATAATTTTTTAAAAGTAATATTTTCCCATGATTCATAGAGATACACTTTGTCAGTTCTGGGTTGTACCAGGGAGTGACATAACAACATTGCTGTTGTCAGGCTCAACCTGGCAAGATGCTACACAGATTCTGCAGTGACATGCATGAACAGACTCCCAATAAGTATTTTTCACTGAAAAGTAGCCTCAAAGACTATGGCCTGGAGCAGAAGAATAAAAGGAGAGAAATTGCCTGACCCTTCTTTCCATCTGTCTATTCAAATTCTCCTCTCTTTCCCATCTGTATTAGGATGGGAAATGGTTAAGCAGCTCTTCCTGTTCATCATTATCCACACCATTGTCCTCTGTGCGCTTCTGCTCTAAGATATTTCTGCATTTGACAAACTGGCCTATAGGATGGAATGCAAAGTATTTGTTTCCAGGTAACTCCTATTAATGGGACCTCTTGGAAGAAAATATTCTTGGAATAATGGAATTCAAAGGCATAAAAAGCAAAGGGGTGCATTGTCATCTAGGCAGGTCTACCTAAATATCAGAGTTAAATAATCCTTTAAAACGGAGGTTCCAAGTAATAATGGTATAAAAAAGTTATGAAGTGTCTGTATATTAAAAATGTATGTAAAAGATATGAAGTTCAGCAAAAATGCATGAAGAAGTGCACTATATAATTCATCCCCAAATTGGAACAAACTAAATTGTATTTTGGAATATATAGTACCAATCATGCCTGTCCCTTTTCCGGAAAAGTTAATATTGATAGAGCAGTGCGATCATATGAGTATTGTATGTGTATTGGACATCATATATGTATTGCACAAGGGTGTAAATATTCTATTTTATCTGTAAATGTAGCTTTAATTTATTATGCTATTTAATAAGAACATAAGAGAAGCCGTGTTGGATCAGGCCAATGGCCCATCCAGTCCAACACTCTACAGAGCCAGTTTGGTGTAGTGGTTAAGTGTGCAGACTCTTATCTGGGAGAACCGGGTTTGATTCCCCACTTCTCCACTTGCAGCTACTGGAATGGCCTTGGGTCAGCCGTAGCTCTGGCAGAGATGTGTCCTTGAAAGGGCAGCTGCTGTGAGAGCCCTCTCCAGCCCCACCCACTTCACAGGGTGTCTGTTGAGGGGGAAGAAGGTAAAGGAGATTGTGAGCCGCTCTGAGACTCTTCAGAGTGGAGGGCGGGATATAAATCCAATATCTTCTTCTTCTTCTGTGTCATACAGTGGTTAATATATATATATATTTACTTATCTCTGTCTTTAAGTAACTTTGTGGTTAAATTCATGTTATTGAAATGAAAGCTTGCAGAATTTTTCCTGCTTGATCAGTGTTCTGCCAACAAATATACAGGTTTGAGGGCTTGTGCATGATACCATCAGGCAGTAATCCTCTGGGCTCTTTCTGTTTGTTTTCATGGGGCTATTTGGGACTATTTTTGAAACTTCAGTCACCTCCTGAACAGGCTTGCTTAATCACTCCCGGGTTCAGATTGCAATTTCTGAATTACAAGCAGAAACTTCGAACCTCAAGAAAGCTGGCCTTTTGGGATGTTCAAAATTGGATTTATTTTTTTGTACTGTTTTCCCCATCCCTGTCCCTCGTCCATCATCTTTGCCATGTGTTGCTTCATCTCTACCTTCACAAAGTTTTGATTCTTAGATGCCCTTCTTCTCAAATAGAACTTGAATTGTATACCTTACCAGTAGAGCATTAGCTCTCAAATTTAGCTACACTGAGAGCCAGTTTGGTGTAGTGGTTAAGTGCATGGACATTGATTCCCCACTCCTCCACTTGCACCTGCTGAGATGGCCCTGGGTCAGCCATAGCTTTCATAGAAGCTGTCCTTGAAAGGGCAGCTGCTATAAAAGCACTCTCAGCCCCACCTACCTCACAGGGTGTTTGTTGTGAGGGGGGGGAGAAGGTAGAGGAGATTGTGACCACTCTGAGATTCAGAGTATAGGAAGGGATATAAATCCAAAATTTTCTTCTTCTTTATTCTGAACTTAAAAACACATTTTTGCAAAAAAAAAAAAAAAAAATCTGTTAGAGACATCTGAATTTACCTTGTATAAAATTAATCTAAGAACATAAGAACATAAGAGAAGCCATGTTGGATCAGGCCAACGGCCCATCAAGTCCAACACTCTGTGTCACACAGTGGCAAAAAATTTTATATACACACATACACTGTGGCTAATAGCCACTGATGGACCTGTGCTCCATATTTTTATCTAAACCCTTCTTGAAGGTGGCTATACTTGTGGCCGCCACCACCTCCTGTGGCAGTGAATTCCACATGTTAATCACCCTTTGGGTGAAGAAGTACTTCCTTTTATCCGTTTTAACCTGTCTGCTCAGCAATTTCATCGAATGCCCACGAGTTCTTGTATTGTGAGAAAGGGAGAAAAGGACTTCTTTCTCTACTTTCTCCATCCCATGCATTATCTTGTAAACCTCTATCATGTCACCCCGCAGTCGACGTTTCTCCAAGCTAAAGAGTCCCAAGCATTTCAACCTTTCTTCATAGGGAAAGTGCTCCAGCCCTTTAATCATTCTAGTTGCCCTTCTCTGGACTTTCTCCAATGCTATAATATCCTTTTTGAGGTGCGGTGACCAGAACTGCACATAGTACTCCAAATGAGACCGCACCATCGATTTATACAGGGGCATTATGATACTGGCTGATTTCTTTTCAATTCCCTTCCTAATAATTCCCAGCACGGCATTGGCCTTTTTTATTGCAAACGCACACTGTCTTGACATTTTCAGTGAGTTATCTACCACGACCCCAAGATCTCTCTCTTGGTCAGTCTCTGCCAGTTCACACCCCATCAACTTGTATTTGTAGCTGGGATTCTTGGCCCCAATGTGCATTACTTTGCACTTGGCCACATTGAACCGCATCTGCCACGTTGACGCCCACTCACCCAGCCTCAACAGATCCCTTTGGAGTTCCTCACAATCCTCTCTGGTTCTCACCACCCTGAACAATTTAGTGTCATCCGCAAACTTGGCCACTTCACTGCTCACTCCCAACTCTAAATCATTTATGAGCAAGTTAAAGAGCATGGGACCCAGTACCGAGCCCTGCGGCACCCCACTGCTTACCGTCCTCCACTGCGAAGACTGCCCATTTATACTCACTCTCTGCTTCCTATTACTCAGCCAGTTTTTGATCCACAAGAGGACCTGTCCTTTTACTCCATGACTCTCAAGCTTTCTAAGGAGCCTTTGATGAGGAACTTTGATGAGGAATCTACTTCAGCTATCTAACACATGGTGTAGTTAGAGTGTCAGACTGCAAGATCCAGGTTCTAATTCCCCCTGTACCATGGAAACTTGTTGAGTGACCTTGGGCCAGTTACACATTTTCAGCCTAGCTTACCTCAAAGAGTTGTTGTGAGGATAACATGGACAAGGGGAGAATGTTGTAAGCCCTTTCGAGTCCCCATCAGGCATAAATCAAATAAAATCTACGTACGTCTGTTTTTATGCAGCACCAATTTTCTCTGTGTTCAAAATGAACAAAATTTCAGGTAGTTTGGTATCTGTGCAGTGTCAGCATTTGACCTGCTGGCTGGTGAGGCAGCAACTGCTAACACATGCTCACAGTTTACTACTTGCTGGATTATGTATGTCCTAGGGCAATTATAGTCATCATGACCATTTAAATTAATGTTGAATAATTGACTTTCAATTCACTTTGATAATTGTTTATAAGGGAACTTTGCAATTGGAAGTTACCCTGTGAAATACCAAAGTACACTGAAAGTGGGTGGAAAGTGCATTATTCAGTGTGTGTGAAAGCGTCCTATGTAAAAGTGCTGCTTTTCTACCTGTGCAGTGAACAGTTTTACCAGATCAGTGGCATTGATTGTGCTGCAACCTTGCTCATAACTGACTTGATAACTGTACATTTCCCAGGTGACAAAGGGAGAACCCATCAATACAATTAATGCAAATGAACACAAATAGACTCTGCTTTGGGAGGGAGGGAGGGAGGAGAAGGCTGCAATACTGGAAGAGATAATCCATGTAGCTTCCTTCATCATAACAAGATCGCCTAAGAAATCACTTCTGTTTTTTTAGTATTGCAAGTACTATGTAAAGCTGAGGTAGAGAATGGATAAGGGAAAGGGAGTACCATGGCAAAATGTTTGCAGTCTGTATCTGATGAGTATTCTATTAGCCAGGCAAAATGGGCAAGACCAGAATAAAGAAACAAAGCATGTAAATCCCTACCTTCAACAGAAGTAAAACTACTCAATTACAAATCACTGGCCACAGAAACAAACAAACAAACAAAAAAAGCTGTTGGAGAGTAACAGTGCAATCCTAAAAACATTTCCAGGGAGTAAATTTCCTGAAAGCAGGAGATGACCTCCTTAGGATTGCTGTCTAAGGACTGATGTTCTTACACATTTTCCCTAAATGGGCATTTCAGTATTCTCCTTTCTTGTGTACACAACTGAGCCATGCTTCTTTCAGAGCACTCAGCTCCTGATGTTTCTGTTTGCATTGCAATGTAGCTTGGTTCCTTAAAAAAAAAATATTCTTGGCCACATTTATCCTGATACAAGGGAACCATATTTTTGTTCAACTTCCAATTAAAAAAAATACTGTTTGCACAAAACAAGGTAAGATTGTTAGATCCTCTAGTTCAGTGCTTAAGTAAAGGCTGAAAGGTATGCAAACTGAATAAGCATTAGATAACTAAAGAAATCAAGAGTTTTTTTTTTCCTTACTGATTTAGACCCCTTGATACCACTAATGGTGAACTGGTGGTTCAGTATAGATGGCATAGTCCTAAAAACTAACAGTGTAGTCCTAAACAGAGTTATATCTTTCTAGTCCACTGAAGTCAATGAGTTTAGAAGTGTATAATTCTCCTAAGGATGGCAATGCAAATACCTTAGGAAAGAAGTGGAGATGGACATTGGAACAATGGGGCCTTAATCCCCCACAGACTTTCTAGGCAAATTTCCCCCTCTTTTAGTAGATCTAAATTCCAGGCTTATATTGGAAATGACAGTCACAGCCATCCCATTATTCAGATACTGTGCTTAACATATGCCCAGAAACAAAACAATTGGTAAACAAAAAAAAAATAAAAAGGCAGTTTGATGGGTCAACATTTGCTTTTTGAGTGTCCTAGTTTTAAATGTCAGTTTATATACAGACTCACTAGGATGGCCTTGGGTCAAAGCATTCAGTATTGGCTTCATGACAAATAGCCTTTGGTATAGCAATCCAGTTTGTTTTTGAGCAGGGATGAACCAGTAGGAAAGTCTCAGCCTATTACAAGTACTACAAATTGTAGCAACATATTCTAAAGATAAAGGAGCTGGAACTTTGTGATTGGGAAACATGGCTTAAAAGTCTTTTAGAACTATTAGCCCATTAGTGACGCCAATAAAAACACATTTCCGCACACACACTAAGCTCCAGTGTTAATCTTATTCATCATTATTAAATGTTGGAAGTTTAAATTTTTAATGGAGATGAGATGCTATGAGATGAAAAGATTTAAACAATGAAGGAAGTTTTTGCAAGCAAAGCCTGGTAATCTTCAAATACTGAGGGAATCGGCAAAAGACCAAGGCAATGAAAAGTGAGGGAGGAGGGACACACTGAGGACTCAAATAAATTGTTGGATAATCCTTTATTTGTAACATTTGTCTTAATTCCTAAGATCTGTTGAAAGGGGATTTAAAGAAGATGAATCAGTAGTAAAACTTCTTAGGAAATGACAAACTAAGACTTTAGATGAGTCTCTTTGGAGAGCAGTGATTATCTGAAAGTGAGTAGAAAATAACTGGAAAGCAAGGATACTGATAGCTGGCCTTACTGAATGGATTCTACAGTGTAAAATATATGCATATGACTCAGAACGTGTATTGCATATCAGCAAACATGATGCTTTGCCTTTGAAAGGGCTACACAACACTGAGCCAAATTAATTTATGGCTGTGCTTCAGCCATAGATGCTGTGCCTATCCTCTCTAGTTCAAATGTAGCCCAAGACTTGATTGGTGGAATTATGGAAGCACCCAGCTAAAAGGAAGGTTTGTGAGTGGTTTGACAATCCCACGGGCCTTCCAGGTTAGATATTGCCACTGCAGTGCACAGACCATACCAATTGGATGAGGAATCAATGTCATAACATTAAGTAAGATGCAACTTGTTCCTTTGAACTTGGAAAAGTTCTTTCCCTGCTATTAAGTTGTATAAGTGGGGGCCCATGAAACATGCAGGTGGGTCTATTCCATCTCCTCCCCACTTTCTTACCAGACCTGGTGCTGCCCATAGAATCCCCTGCAGCTGCTACTGGGTTCACTGCCTTCTCGCTCCCCTCACTCTCTGCAGTTTGCTCAGAGCAGCTCCAGGTGAGCCAGCTGAGGCTTCCTCCCCTCCTGCTCTCAGCAGCTCACCTGGTGTACTCACCAAGGCTCCCCCCCCCCAAGAAGATCTGAAGTTCTGTCACTGCAGTAACTGCCAAGCCCCTTTTCAGCTGCTCTATGGTAAATGCATTGCCTGTGCTGACAATGCTTTTTATTGGGGGGAGGGTGTTAACTCCCAATGTATTTTTTTTAACTTTTCAGATTTTTCTGCAAATCTAGGGGGGGGGGTTCTTAAGTTTGCAGAAAAGCCTGTCTGGAGTATTTAGGTGTTTACAGATAAGAGGCACACTTGGGAATTAGATGTACAGATGGCAAATCCCTGTTGAAGAGCCAGATTCAGTGGCTCTTAAAGTGAAAATAGAATCATGTACATTAATGACACTTTGCTGATGCCTTTTCCAGCAACTGGTGAAAGATGGACGTAAATTCACTCATATATTCTACTTGATGTAAACAGTGGCCTGTTGGCTTTATTTATTTATTTATGAATCTTCTAAACAACAAATAGAAATGTAACATTCTGTAGAAATTGGAAGTTGTAATTAATGGTTGTTCTTTGAAATTTGATGCTTTGAAATGGGCTCCCTTTAATTTCCCTCATGAAACTATTTGTCTTTGAACAGTTTTTAGAACTTCATAAAAGGCTATGGAAGGTTTCTGTTCTAAGCTGTCAAAAGGGAAACATAATTATAGACATACATATATACACACACAAAACATGTGTGAGAGAATTTACAGAATGTTCATATCTGTGTTACAGATTATGTATAAACCAGCGGTGGACCAGCAAGCACTTGCAGAAAAAGACTTCTCCTTTCCCTTGTTATGGGAAATGCTTATGTCTCCTTTTAGAATGGGGAAATTAGCAATATGGAGACTAGGTAGAGCGAATTAGGAGCAAAGGATCTTTTCTTCAATAATACAGAGGTCAGGTTTTCAAGCAAGAACACTCCAGACAAACATTCTTCTGTAATGTTTACTCAAAATATGTAAAAAGAATACATTCACAAACACAAATACACAATACAGGCAATCAAGAAGCTAGGAATGGCTCCTCAGTGGTGGAATCAACTACCAGAGGAGGTGCAAGCCCTGCGAGACCTGAATCAGTTTCGCAGGGCTTGCAAATCCGCCCTCTTTCAGCTCGCTTTTAAGATGGAACCCGGTTAATTGATATCTAGCCATCCTTTACATATTCTGAATTGTAGCACCTTAATTAATAATTTACAATGGTTTAACTGTTTTATCTAACTTTTAACTTAATTTATGACCGTAACTCAACTATATTATAATTTGTTTTATAATAATGATTGTATTTTATTGTAATCATGGTAAATACCATGTCCTGATGGAGGCGGTGGCGAGCTGGGTGTTGGAGTACCCAGGGCTTATGGTCCTGGGTGACTTCAATATCCATGCTGACGACGCAGCCTCCAATCGGGCAATGGATCTAGTGTCTTCCATGGCGACACTGGGACTCTCTCAATTTGTTACGACTCCTACGCACCAGGCAGGGCACATACTAGACTTGATCTTTGCATCTGGGATTCGGGTGAACAATATCGCAGTGGAGGCGGTGCTATGGTCGGATCACCTAGCCCTCAAGGCCCGTATGGAGATGCTGCCTCAACCCTGTAAGGGCGGAGAGCCTATTTTGGCTCACCCGTGGAGCCTGATGGACCCGGAATGGTTCCAAATGGCTCTACGGGATCCCTGGCCCCCTAGCAATTCCCTTGTCATCCTGGTTTATGCCTGGCAAGATCGGCTATCCAGAGCAATCAACGAGATCGCACCCCGACGCCCTCTGCGCCCTCGTGTGAGGCTGGCCCCATGGTATACCTTGGAGCTACGTCAGCTGAAACAAGGGCTCAGATGACTAGAGAGGCAGTGGCGACACACTCGTGATGAAGCAACGAGAACATCCTATAGAACGTTTATGACGTCTTATGAGATGGCAGTCAAGGCCGCGAAGAAAGATTATTTTGTGGCCAGGATTGGGTCTGCAAATTCGCGCCTGGCACAATTGTTTAGAATAATTCGACACTTAACTATACTGCCTCAAGGCAGACCAAATGTTAGAGAATTAGAAATAGGCTGTGAGGCTTTTGCGAAATTTTTTGCAGACAAAATCACGTCGCTCCGCCAGGACCTGCCCATCACATTGGATACAGTACATGAACTGGAGGCTCTGTGCCTGTCTTCCGGTTTAGTTCTGGACCACTTCGACCCACTCAGCCTGGAGGAAGTTGACGGAATTCTCTCCTCTGCACGCCCAACAAATTGCGATCCGGACCCGTGCCCCTCTTGGCTAATTAAATCTTGCCTGAGGGAGCTTAGATTCCTTTACGGGACATCATGAATAGATCCCTCCTGGAGGGGTGTTTTCCAACACCCTTGAAAGAGGCTATGGTCCACCCCCTCCTGAAAAAAAGTACAGCAGACCCGGCCGAATTGGCAAACTACCGACCGGTCTCTAATTTACCGTTTTTAGGTAAAATTATTGAGAGGGCAGTGGCGTTGCAGTTACAGGGTTTTCTGGATGACGCTCCCATCCTAAACCCTTGCCAGTCCGGCATTCGTCCAGGTCACGAGATGTAGACAGTGCTGGTCACCTTGGCAGATGACCTCCAGTGGCATCTGGATCGGGGTGGTGTGGCGGTGCTGATGCTATTAGATCTGTCGGCCGCGCTCGACATGGTCGACCATCGGCTACTGACCCGCTGCCTCGCCGACGTAGGGGTTAGGGGGTCGGCTTTACAATGGCGCTCCTCCTTTCTCGAGGATCAGGGACAAAGGGTGGCAATCGGGGGTGAGCTGTCCCAGAGGCGCACACTAGATTGTGGGGTGCCTCAGGGTGCAGTTCTCTCACCGATGCTATTTAACATCTATATACGCCCCCTTGCCCAGATTGCCCGGAGGCATGGGCTTGGGTGTCACCAATATGCAGATGACACCCAGCTCTATCTGCTAATGGATGGCCGGCCTGGCTGCGTCTCAGGGAATTTGGACCTGGCACTGCAGGCCATGGCAACTTGGCTAAGGCTGAGTGGGTTAAAGCTGAATCCAGTGAAGACAGAAGTCCTTTGCATGGGTCGGGGTGCTCTGAGAGGGAAATACCTCTCCTGGTTTTTGACGGGTCAGGAGCTTGGGAGTTCTACTGGAGCCTTCTCTATCAATGGAGGCCCAGATAGCAGCCACTGCTAAGTCAGCCTTTTTTCATTTAAGGCGGGCAAGGCAGTTGGCCCCCTTCCTAGAGCGCCAAGGCCTAGCAACAGTGATTCATGCAACGGTCACCTCAAGACTGGATTCCTGTAATGCCCTCTATCTGTGCCAAACCCGGAAGCTGCAGCTGGTGCAGAACGCGGTGGCTAGGCTGTTATTGAAGTTCCCAAAATGGGACCACATATAGCCAGGGCTGCGCGGACTGCACTGGTTGCCGGTTACATACCGGATTCATTACAAAGTGCTGGTTATTACCTTTAAAGCCCTATATGGCCGAGGACCTGCCTACCTGAGGGACCATCTTTCCCCATATGAACCCCAAAGAGCACTGAGGTCAGCAGGGAAGAACCTGCTGACTTCCCCAGGCCGAAGGAAGCAAAACTACAGAGTACTCGCATGCGGGCTTTCTCCGTTGTAGCTCCACACCTATGGAACCAGCTCCTGGAAGAAGTGCGGGCCCTGCGGGACTTTGAACATTTCCACAGAGCCTGCAAGACCATCCTCTTCGGGATGCCTTCACCGATTAAAAGATAGAGAGACTGCTTAAGTGATTTTTACCATCTGTTGAAATAGCATCAGGATGTTAATTTTATTAATTTTAGAATTTTAATTAAACTGTTAAATTAGCTATTGTTTTTAAATATTATTGTATAACTTACTGTATTGATTTGATGTTGTTAGCCACCCTGAGCCTGCTTTGGTGGGGAGGGTGGGATATAAATAAAATTATTGATTGATTGATTGATTGATTGATGATATAAAAGGCCTTATTGAAACTTGGTGGGATGACACTCACAACTGGAATATTAGGATTCAGGGGTACAACTTATTTAAAAGGGACAGGCAAATGAGAAAGGGTGGAGGCGTATCAGTATATGTAAAGGAGGTATATACTTGTGAGGAAATATATGAATCGGAGCATGGCAGCTCAGTTGAGAGTCTCTGGGTAAAATTAAAAGGCATAAGAAACAAACAGTGATATTATTGTGGGGGTCTGCTATAGACCACCAAACCAGGCAGAGGACTTGGATGAGATACTCCTACAACAGATTGCAAAGTTTTCCAAGAGAAAAGATACAGTGATTATGGGAGATTTCAATTACCCAGACATCTGTTAGAAATCCAACTCTGCTAAAAATGAAAAGTCAAATAGATTCCTGACTTGTCTTGCTGACAACTTCTTTTTCCAGAAAGTGAAGAAGGAAACAAGGGGATCTCGGAATTGATTCTCACCAACAAGGAAGAATTGATTGAAGAAGTGGAAATAGTGGGCACCCTGGGCAGTAGTGATCATGTGATTTTGAAATTTACAGTCTTAGGGAAGGGAAAAGCTACATGCCGTCAGACTTATAGGTTGGACTTCAGAAGGGCAAACTTCGATAAACTTAGAACTATGCTGGGTAAAATCCCATGGTCAGAAATACTTAGGAAGAAGGGGGTTCAGGAGGGGTGGGAGTTTCTTAAAAGCAAAATACTGAAAGCACAATCACAGACAATTCCTATGAGAAGAAAAAATTGAAAAAGCCTAAAGAAGCGGAGTTGGCTTCATAAACATCTCTCTAAAGACTTGAGAAATAAAAAAAGACTCCTTTAGGAATTGGAAGGAGGGCCTTATAACTAAGGATGAATATAAACAAATCACCAGTGCTTGTAGAGAAAAAGTTAGGAAAGCTAAATGGCTGGCCAAAGATGCTAAAAACAACAACAAAGGGTTCTTTTCTTATGTTCAGAGTAAGAAAAAGAGCAAGGATATGGTAGGCCTCTTGCGAGAGCAAGAAAGTGAAATTGTAACAGGTAATGAAGAGAGTGCGAAACTGCTGAATTCCTACTTTTCCTCAGTCTTCTCTTCTGAGGGAAACATTGCTCAACATGGCAAAAACAGACCATATAAGGAGGGTATGAAGCTCCAACCTAGAATCAGCATAGGCATAGTATATAAACATCTAGTTTCTTTAAATGAAACTAAGTCCTCAGGGTCAGATGAATTGCATCCAAGAGTTCTAAAAGAGCTTGTGGATGTAATTTCTGAGCCTCTGGCTATTATTTTTTAGAATTCTTGGAGAACAGGAGAGGTACCAGAAGATTGGAGGTGTGCAAATGTTGTCCCCATCTTCAAGAAGGGGAAAAAAGATGATCCAGGTTACCGACCCGTCAACTTGATGTCTATACCTGGAAAAGTTTTAGAACAAATCATCAAACAGTCGGTCCTGGAACATTTAGAAAGAATGGATGTGATTACTAAGAGCCACCATGGATTTCTCAAGAACAGGTCATGTCAGACTAACCTGATCTCTTTTTTTGAGAAAGTGACTACCTTGCTTGATCAGGGGGATGCTATAGACATCGTTTATCTTGATTTCAGTAAGGTTTTTGATAAGGTTCCACATATTGTCCTTGTTGACAAGTTGGTAAAATGTGGTTTGGATCCTGTTACCATTAGGTGGATCTGTAACTGGTTGACAGATCGCACCCAAAGAGTGCTTGTGAATGGTTCCTCATCCTCTTGGAGAGGAGTGACAAGTGGAGTGCCTCAAGGATCTGTCCTGGGGCCTGTTTTAGTCAACACCTTTCTAAACAATTTGGATGAAGGAATAGAGGGAATGCTTATTAAATTTGCAGATGATACTAAATTGGGAGGGGTTACAAATACAGTAGAAGACAGAAACAGGATACAGAATGACCTTGACAGGTTGGAAAACTGGGCTAAAACCAATAAAATGATTTTTAACAGGGATAAATGTAAAGTTCTGCATTTAGGTAGGAGAAATCCAATGCATGGTTATGGGTTGGGGGAGACTTGTCTTAGCAGTAGTATGTGCAAAAAGGATCTAGGGTCCTAGTGGATAATATGCTGAACATGAGTCAACAGTGTGATGCAGTGGCTAAAAAGTCAAATGCAATTTTGGGCTGTATCAATAGAAGTGTAGTGTCCAGATCATGTGATGTGATGGTATCGCTTTACTCTGCTCTGGTAAGACCTCACCTAGAGTATTGTGTTCACTTTTGGGCACCACATTTTAAGAAGTATATAGACAAGCTGGAACAGGTCCAGAGGAAGGCAATGAAGATGGTGAGGGGTCTGGAGACCAAGCCCTATGAGGAAAGGTTAAAGGAGCTGGGGATGTTTGGCCTGGAGAGGAAGCAGCTGAGAGGTACTTGAAGGGCTGTCATATAGAGGATGGTGTGGAATTGTTTTCTGTGGCCCCTGAAGGTAGGACCAGAACCAATGGGTTGAAATTAAATCAGAAGAGTTTCCGGCTCAACATTAGGAATGACTTCCTGACCGTTAGAGCGATTCCTCAGTGGAACAGGCTTCCTCGGGAGGTGGTGGGGTCTCCTTCCTTGGAGGTTTTTAAACAGAGGCTAGCTGGCCATATGACAGCAATGAAGATCCTGTGAATTTAGGGGGAGGTGTTTGTGAGTTTTCTGCATTGTGCAGGGGGTTGGACTAGATGACCCTAGAGGTCCCTTCAAACTCTATGATTCTATGATTACTTACAGAGTTCCATTCAGTGCTAACAATGTCAATTACCTGTTTGAGAAGAGATAGGGGAGGTCAATTATTTTCTCTAGCTTCCCTCTCCTTCCATATCATCAACACCATCACTACTGGTTTGACTGGGTACCATTAGAAAAGGATGCTGTGATTGTATGCATAAGAATATCAACATACACATAATTCACATCTCTGTAACTATGTGTAGACTGACAATGGGACATTTTCACTGCTGTTGTCAGAACCTGTCAGCCATCTTAAGTCTGCTTGGCAACGAGAGTGGGATATAAATTGAATAAACTAAACTAAACCATGGGATAATGCTCAATAGCAACCAGCCCAAAGCATGTCATGTCACAGATGAAGAATATTCAGGTATGTAAAAGTTTCTCTTTCATATGCTTGAATCAGTTTCTGATCTGAGAACCAGACTGGTATTCAGGAGTGCATCTGTTTGTGGAACAAGCAATATATTCCTTACAGCATCTCCTACTGTTGTAACCTCAATTCAGTTCGAAGGAGGACTTTTCACCTATCTATTTTGTCATACTTTTGCAAGGAAAATATCAGGCAGCTCCTCTGCATTCAATTCTTACCTACATGCCTAAATAATGTCTTTGGGTTATGGCTATTCAAGTTGAATAGTATCTAAAAATACTTATTTTCTCTATCAAAATAATTTGTGAGGGGTTGGATCTTCAGAATACTTTGTCCTTCAGATAAGGTGTTGCCAAATGCCTTACAGCTGTAATGCCCATATTAAAACCCTATTTCTTCTCAAGTCTTTCTCAATGAAGGGGGAAAAAAACTCCTTCCACAAATTATAACCTAGCTAGGAATCATTTCCTTTTTACAGTCACCAACCCCAAACCAACAGAATAAAAAATAATTCTATGCTATCTGAGTCTACTGCAGAGTATGCAGCCAGGTTTTGTTTATTTCTGCATCTATTATCATATTAAGGAACTTGGCTCTCAGCCATGATAATGCAGCACCATAAAGTATAAAGTTTCTTTTCAGGTTTACTTTTGTTGATTTGCATTTTGTATCACAAAGTAAATTAAATTTATGCTAATATGGTGCATATACATTCTTCCTTACAGGATATGATCAAAAATTGGATTACACAGCACAATATTTTGAATAATTACAGCTGTTTCTCACAATGAGTCAATGATTGTGCTGATTGTAGCTCTTAAAATTTTTACAGAATTGTCTTGATAACTAGCCTTGGAGCACCTAGATACAAAAAAAGGGGGAAAGGAAGAATTCAAGGATCACTTACATTGGTACAGTACATATAAACTGAATTCATTAGTTGTAATACAGAAGTGTAAGTATCAGAGGAGGGAAACTCTAATTTCAACTATTCAAAACAGGTTTTGTTATTCTTCAGAGAGCTAGCGGTTCAGTGCCTCATGGATGTCAATCTAACCATGGACTTATCCCAAACCATTTTCATCTCAGTGCATAAAGAGAGATATAAGCTTGACATGATTTTGTCTAAGGACGACTCTGCCTTTGTCACAGGCTGGCTATTACCTGTTGATTTAGACTCACAAACACTCCAAAACTCTGAAAGCACTAGGGGCTGGTTAGAGTGTGGGGGTGTGATGCTTGCCCACCAGTGTGGCCATACACTTCAACATACAGTCCAAAATGCAACAGCCATGGTATTGGCAGAAGCCGAATACAAAACCCACTGGCAATTCAAAATTATGAAGCACTCTACAAAGAAAAATTGGTGGTTTCATTTTGGAGAACGTTATTTGCAAGAATTGCAGCAGCACTGATAGAGATTTCATTGATATGACCCTACTGGACCATAGCCATGATGTAGACTAAGCTTTGATGATGTAAATAAAAAGGCTGATTTGCTAACACCAGACTGTCTTTTGAAATGTAATGCAACTGATTGCACCGGCAACCCCTTAGAAAGTCTAAAGTCTGGTACTCTTTAATTAGTGAATGGCCTGTTCATGCATGCAGGGTGTGGGGGTGTGATGGTTGCACATCAGTGGTATTAATCTGCTGTGATTTAGAGTATGTCCTATAAACATTTAGAGCATATCCTATACACATTGCCATCTAAACATTTTTTTGCATGTCACTTCCCCAAATTGCATCTAAATCTGTTGTTCTGTGACATTTAGCATCATTCCATTCCAGTAAAGGTTGTTTCTTTTCTTCTCAATGACTTTGTGACCTGTCTTTAAAGTCAACACTCCAATCAGCCTTCAGTGACATACAGGATATAGTGACATATTGACTTTTACAAGAAGTCACCCAACATGAATAGATGAGAACTTGGTGCTGAAGTTTCCATTTGAATGGAGCTGTTGACAAAATAAAAGAAAGGTCATTCCTGATAAACAGCAGTTATTGTTATGTTTAATTATATAGTCGGTGATTCTCATGTATGACTATCTCTTAAAGCCAGATTATGCATCTCTGGTTTGTAAATACAAACAGATCCGTAGAACAAATGTACCAATACATTTCTCCATTTTTAAACAGGAAAAAAATAGATCAGGCTAAAGTTGTACATGTTTTCACAAATGAGTGAGATGTTTACAGTGGTTTCTACATCATTTTCCACATGTGGGTTTTTTCAAAATTCAGAAAGTTGGTTCAGCAAATGAATATTAAAATTGTATTTGCTGAAATGGAGCTGCATTTCAATTGCACTTCTCAGAACAAGCCCATTCATATTTATAAGTGAATATTTTGAGAGCTGACGAAACAGAGAAGTACATCTGGGCTCTTCAGGTACTTTTAGAAGTCAAGATTGGCTAAAAGTTGGTAGCAGGAAGGCTTGACGAACATTCCACACATTTTAGGCAATTTTACAAATTAAGTATTTAAGAAGCATAATTTTAAAATTGTTCAATAAATGCAAATTAAATCATAATCATTTTCCATCTTAAAACCTGAGATTAAAGTGATTCATCTTATACCCTTAAACAAGACAAATTACTTTCACATGCACACAGTACACATGTGCCATTCATTTACTTAATCTATAGTTTGCCTTTCTTACTTAGACTCAAGGCAATTTACAGCTAAAACTATGCAACAAGAGCAGTATAATACAATAAACGTTTACTCCATAGTAACTGTAAACTAGGCAGACCTGTGGTGCAGAGTGGTAAACTGCAGTATTGTAGTCCACATTTTGCTCACAACCTGAGTTCAATCCCAGTGGAAGCTGGATTGAGGTAGAAGAAGAAGATGATATTGGATTTATATCCCGTCCTATACTCTGAATCTCAGCGTCTCTACCTTCCCCCACCCCACAACAGACACCCTGTGAGGTAGGTGGGGCTGAGAGAGCTTTTTACAGCAGCTGCCTTTTCAAGGACAACTCCTGTAAAAGCTATGGTTGACCCAAGGCCATTCCAGCAGCTGCAAGTGGAGGAGTGGGGAATCAAACCCGGTTCTCCCAGATAAGAGTTTGCACACTTAACCACTACACCAAACCGGCTCAAAATTGACTCAGCCTTCCATCCTTCTGAGGTTAGTAAAATGAGGACCCAGCTTGCTGGGGGCAAAGTGTAGATGACTGGGGAAAGCAATGGCAAACCACCCCATAAAAAAGTCTGCCATGAAAATGTCATGATGCATCACCCCGGAGTCAGAAATGACTGGTGCTTTCACATGGCACTACCTTTACCTTTTACTTTTTAAATGTAAACTATTTGCAGAACATTGCACTGATAGAACAGTATAACATAGACAGTAAAGCAAGAGATGCAGGGGTGGAGAACAATGCAGAGAAATATTCTATTGCATACATAACACAGCATAATAAATTAGAACTAGGAAACAATTAAATGAACACAGTGTTGCCAGGCAGACACAGTTTTCAGAAAACCCCTCATAATTGACAATGGACTAATGAACTGTACACTAACTGGCACTCATGCCAGGCCAGCTTTTGGGAACATAGCCCTCATGGACTGTACACTAACTGGCTCCTATGCCAAGCTAGCTATGGGCAGTTGACCCTCATGGACAGTCATAGTGCTGAGCCAGGCCAGACTCAGAGCACCCCTTTTGCTTGGACTAACATAGTAGGTACCTTCTGCCCATAGAGCCACAAAGACTTCAGACAATGCTTTAACCCTCAGCTGCCCAGATGTTCTGTTGCAAACAAAATGCAGCCATGTCTTCACAAAAGACAAGACCAGTAGCAGCCCTAAGAGAAGCCATGTTCCTGAAGCATTTCAAAATGACACACTGTTTTCCTGTGGAAGCCATGAAGAAGCCATCACATATTCTTTGCATCAAGCTTTGGTTATACAGATATGGCTGCCAAGCTACAGACAAAAAGAACTTATATGAAGCAACTAGTGAACAAAGGAATCTTTCTGCTACCAATTTGGAACAGCACCTCTGTCAATAAAACATCATTGGGTTAATCTCATCATCATCTACATCCTGCCACCCATCTTCTCCCCTCCCAACCCCTTTTGTTTTCTATTCTTCCTCAACAGGTGTCACAATAACAAATGTTAGACCCTAAATTGCCTAACATTTTCTTTGTCTTAGTATATGATCTATTCAGAGAAACAATTACTACTCTCTGGGTGCTTATGTCAAACTTTTTGGGAACTATTGATCAGCCAGGTAATCACATCACGAGGCCCTGCCATTCAGGTGTGGCTTTTTCCTGACCACTGCTGGAAGAAATCACCCCCATTCCTGATCAGTTTGAGTCCCTTCCCATCATGGCACTGGTCATCTCATGCCCCCCATCTCTCTTGTTGCTGAATCTCTGCCTCTCCAGGACAGGTAAAGTATAACCCCATCAACAATATCTCCTGCTAATGCAAAAATCTCTGACTGATTTCCCACTAGCCTTACGCCACTCTCACGCTCCTCTTCTCTGTGGGGGTTCCGTCGGATTTCACACTATCTGCCTCGGGGCTGCAACGAGCCTCGCCTTTTTCATGCGGCCAACAGAAACTGGTTTTTAGAGGTTTCTGTTTGCCATGCAAAAAAGGCAAAACTAGTTGCAGCCCCAGGGCAGATAGTGTGAAATCTGATGGAACCCCCACAGAGAAGAGGAGCGTGAGAGTGGTGTAAGGCTAATGGGAAATCTGTCTCTGTCTTTTCATATCTATTTTTCCTATTTCTGAATTGCTTATGTTGAGTGTGTTTTTATCTTGTATGCTTGAAGTTTTCCTCCCAATAAATATAATTTGTTTTAGTTTTAAAACTCTCATCATTGACTAGGGAGCTCCTGGGAAATATTGACTCTGGTACCACAGGTTACTGTTCCCATGCTATTTTTGCCATCTTGCCCACCTAACTAAAATCCCCCAAATTTATTCAAAAAGGCAATTTGGCTTACAACAGCATAATATATTCAATGAACACTGCCTTAAACCCCACCAGTATTAACTACATTTTGATTCCCTTTATTTTATTTTTTTAAGTCCTTTTAGATACTCAACACACAACTTTTAGGAAAGTTTACATCTCCATTAGTCCTCCACATGGAGGAGTTATACACAGCATATTTTGTGGAGTTGTAACTAGCTCTATGAGTCACCAAGTAATAAACTGTAAGTGATTAGGCAATGATTAATTGTTTAAAATGTTCAATAGCAAGATAGGGCATGACATTAGCTCCTCACTCTCTTCTTCAAGGAGAAGGCTGAGGACCTTGAACTACTCAAGGAGGCAGCACCCACGACACCTTCAAAACCCCATTTAAACATTCAGAAAAAGCCTCAAGAGAAACTCATTTAGGAGGTAGCCTTGCTTTAAAACAAGCTGTGGGCCCCCTCCTACATTATTCTGTTAAATTCAAAGAGGCCAAGAACCATCCCAGCCATAGCACAGCACCCACTGCCGTAGATAAAATTAGCACCTTTAATTGCTTGTGGTTTCTCTCAGCAACTCCCTTCAAGAATCCTTAAATCTTAGCTGTTAAAACAATATCTTAAGTTTCTTGCTTGGCTGAATCCAACTAGGGATGGATGGGAATGAAACAGCTCATGAACTAAGTTCATCATGAATTTTTGCCCATTCATGGTTCATGAAGTGATGCTCGTTAACTAAAGATGTTCATTAACTAAAGGATTCTATGAATTTTGATGCAGTTCATGGCAGTTTGTGAAGAGCAGAATGCTGAGCCATTTAAACCCCCGCTTCCTGCTCTTCATGAAAACCAGCTGAGTGATGGGGAGTTCCCCACTGTTTGGCTGATTGGTTTAAATGACTCAGAGCCATTTAAACCACTGCTTTCTGCTCCCTGTGAAAAGCCACAGGGGTTTAAGTGGCTCCAAGCTTTCTGCAGAGAACAGACAGAAAGCTGAGACTGTCTTGCTGCCCAGCCTCCCTCTCTCCCTGAATCTCTTTTAGTACCATACAGAATACCTGTATGACATGGATTGGAGAATACCATAACTTTTATTTAATCCTGTCATCTAACGCTGATCCGATGCTAACAAATCATTCCCCATTTAGAAAGCTGTACAGCTAATGCACAAACAAACCTGACAACCAGATTTTGAATGCAATGTAAGTTTCTTTTACAGCTGTATACATGATAAACATTGTTTCCATTTAAAATTAGAACTTCAAGCAACAAAACAATGAAATAATTCTTTCCTCAAATGCCCTGTAGCTATGGGGGTCATTTAAAATTCATCTATTGCGCTGAATGAAATGTTATATGATGCTGATGAAGCCCCAGGACCTGTTTTTTTTTTTTGTCTTTTGAGTTACTTTTGTTTTTCTTAAACATAATGAATATCAGAACTAATGTAAGTAGATTATGGCAGAATAGGATGAGATGTCAATTTTCTATAAGTGCAGGACAGCGAGGATCACTGATCTGTTTCCTATTACTTTCTGCTCTTTACTCAAAGAGAGTTTTCTGCAGAAGAACATAAATGTAAAATACCAAGAGAATTAACATTTTGTTAAGATGGTAGTAAAATTACCAAACTTGTGAAAAGATTGTTGAATGCAGGTTGGAGTCATTTACTATTTAGAAAGGGTTAAAATATATATAAATATATATATATATATATATATATATATATATATATATATATATATATATATATATATATATATATATATATATATATATATATATATATTTGGCCGCTGTGTGACACAGAATGTTGGACTGGATGGGCCATTGGCCTGATCTAACATGGCTTCTCTTATGTTCTCTTATGTTCTTATACATTGTCACTGGTGGTATTTCATTTCATTGGAGATACTGGTTGAAACTATTAGCTCAGCATGAGGGATGTGTGAAACTGGAAACTGGAATTTATGAAGTGTTTGGGCACACATATAGGTGAGCCAGTTATTTTTGGAGCTAAAAAAAAGGGAGAGTAGGTGACAGAATATGCAAGCAGGTTGGATAAAGGTCCTCAGCAAGTTGGGTTACTTATCAGCCAGATAATATATGGTTGTCAGAAGGATAATCGGAGTGGAGGAGACACAAATGAACTTGCTGTTAATAATTATGCACTCAAACAGACAGACAAGTTTAGATAACTTAGAACAGCTACCTACTAGATAGAAAAATGAGATTCACAGAAGAGTTCAAAAAGTTAGGAAATGCATTCTGCACTGCGCTCTCTCTTGGCACATAACATGTAAAAGAAAAGAAAAATAATTAACTATAAAAATGTTTGATATTCTATGCTATTCTATATATATAAAGAATCCTGACAAGACAGAGGTTCTCTGGTTAATATAAAAGGCAGACAGGGACTTCAGATTCCCCTTGTCTTGGATGGAGTTACACTCCCCTTGAAAACCCAGTTTTGCAGCTTGAGAGTACTGCTTGACACAGAGGTCACCTTAAAAAAAAACAGATGGCTGCTGTGGCTCTGTGTTTGCCCCTCTCTAGCTGGTGTGATGGCTGAATCTGTTTCTGGGTCACTCAGATCTAGCCATGGTGATCCATGTCTTATTTACATCTAGACTGGACTATTGCACTGCACTCCTCATGGGACTACACTTGAGGAGTGTTTGGAAGCTGCAGCTATTGCAGAATATTGCAACTATCAGGAGCATATATTTCCAGTTCTACACTGGCTACCAATCTACTCTTAAACCCAGTTCAAAGTTGTTGGTTTTATCCTTTAAAACTCTACCTGGACTACGTAGACTAGGGATGGGCATGAACCCAAAAATGAACTGTGGTTTTGAATATGAACTGGGCTAGTTCATGGTTTGTTTCAAACTGCTTCATTTGGTCATGTCATTCCCAAACCCCAAAATAAATTGCATTATTTCTGTGGAGGTTTGGGTGGTTCATTTTTCCAGTTCGTTCTCCAGACAGGAATTCAATCAATTCCGGCTTCCGGTGTGAGAATCCAACAGAGCTGACGTCTCCTGAATAAGGGGAAAACTTAATTCTTTGTTCAGGGTAGTAAGAAGCCTTTATGGGCTTCCTGCCTGCATTCCTCAGATAGAGATTTGCCCAGGATAACGTATAAAATACCTTGAGCCATGTGACCTCAGCTAATGATTGATCTCGGAGGGGGTCTTTCTGAAGCTTTGAGGTCCGGCGTAGAAAAGTGGCGTCGTTTAGCATCTACAAAGGATTAAGAGCCATTTAATTGGCATAAGCCTGTCTGGATCTCACTCTCTTTTGGGACTGATAAACTTCTGAGAAGCGACAAGTTTAAGAGGCATAGCCGTTAAGGTACTTTGATTACAATCTCTCGCTCCTTGACTTTTTTAAGCTAATCTAAATAACATTGGAAGGTGGGAAAATTCGAATAATAAAGAAAGAGAGGGGAGGAAAAGGAAACTTGAAACTTGGACTCTGTTAAATTAAAGACTTTGATAGAATCTGGGAATGAAAAGAATTGTTTTGAATATCTGAGGTCACTGACGTATGCTTCGGTGTTATGGCTCTGCACTTGCAATTAACATAACAAGCATTTAAAGACTGCGATATTTGGAGAACGAGAACTGGGCTCAGTGAACCAGGAAGTAAAAGCTGAAGGTGCACTTGCAATCAACATAACAAATATTCTAAAGACCGCGATATTTGGAGAACGTGATCTGGACTCAGTGAACCAGGAAGTAAAAGCTGAAGGTGAGGGGAGCAAGAAGAAAATCTTTGCTAGGGATTTTTAACCATAGAGAAACTGCGATCGCCATTTTGAAGAAGGGAAAATTGCCAAAAACTGTTAAAAATCAATATCTCAGCCCAGGAAGGTAGGAGAAGGACGAAAATAGTCTTATTTTAAACAGCAAGTTCTAAGCTACTCAACTTGGTGCTGGATTTAGAATTGGAGTCTTTGGATTTTTTGAAGGTTTCTTTTTATGTCAGAAGAAAGACTAACTCGTGCAAGATCTCATTCTTTGGACAAAATGCAAAGTCAGTTTGATACCATGGAGGCCGGGATCATGAAGGGTGGGGAGAAGATGTTAACAGCTTGCAAAAGAAAGCTTAAGAAGGAGATTGGAGACCTTAAAAAAGAAGTTGAAGATTTTAAAAAATGAGCTGGGTATGGTTACAAACAGAGTCAAGGATGTTGAAGAGAAAGTTGATGTGCATGCTTCCACCTTATTAAAACTTCAAGAGAAGGTAACCGTTCATGACTGCAGATTAATGGAAACTTATGTGCGTCTGAGAGGAATACCTGAAGGGGAGGGAACTGATTTAATGGACTACATGGTGAAAATAATTGCTGACTATTTAGAGGAAGATCCTGAAAGGTCCAGAAACATGTTGGACAGTATCTATAGAGTTAATTCATCATATGCAAAAGATAAAGGCTTACCAAGAGATATAGTTATAAAACTAAGGACAAAAGATATGGCAGGGAAAATTCTAAATAAAAGTTTTCAAAAGGCTCTGACAGTGGAAGGGAGCAGAATCAAAATAATGAAAGACAAGTGATAAACGACAGGAAGAAATACAAGAGATTAACAGAGAAGCTACGTGCAGAGGGAACGAGATATAGATGGATACTACCCGAAGGTTTGGGCTTTGAGCAACGTGGAAGAAGGATTACAATAAGGAATGAGCAAGAGATGAATAGTTTTTTTGAAGAGAATAAAGACTTTGCATCATAATGGATTACAAGTTATTATCTTGGAATATAAATGGACTAAATTCACCACAAAAATGAAAAGCAACATTTCATTGGATTAAAAAACAAAAATGTAATATAATTTGTTTACAGGAAGTTCATACACAACAAAAGGATTACACATTTTTGTGGAACAAACAATTGGGGTTGGAATTTTTTTCATTGGCAGATCAAAAGAAAAGGGGTGTGGTCTTTTACATTAAAGAACAATTAGAACCAAAATTGATATTTAAAGATAAAGATGGAAGATATATAGCAGTGGAAGTGATGATGGATGCAAAGAAAACGTTATTAAGACTATATGCACCTAATGGAGCAAAAGATGTTTTTTTTTAAGATATTAATCGACAGTTGGATGAAGTGTCCTATGACCAGATCTTGATGATGGGTGATTTCAATGGAACAATACAAAACAATATAGATAGGTCTGGCCAAAAGAGTAATAATAAAGAAGGGAGATTGCCAAAATCATTTTTTGAGTTGGTTAAACAAGAAAGCTTGGAGGATATTTGGAGAAAATTTAACCCTGAAGTAAGAGACTATACTTTCTTTTCAGCAAGACATAATACTTTTTCCAGAATAGATATGCTATGGGGCTCTAAAAGTTTGGGCTTCATAACTAGAAAAGTGGAGATTCTACCAAAGGTATGTGCAGATCATAATCCAATATTTTGGGCTACAAAATTGCAAAAGAAAACAAGAAGATGGAGAATAAATGAGGATTTGCTACAAGATAAAGATATTGTGACTTTTCTAGAAAAAGAAACTATAGCGTTTTCCCAAATAAATGACACTGATGATATAGAATTCCAGACGGTTTGGGATACTTACAAAGCAGTAATGAGGGGACTATTGATTACATTGAATAATAAAGATAAGAGGGCTAAAGAAAAGCAGATGTTGGACATACAAAATGAAATAAAGAAAAAAGAAGGGGAACTAAGAAAAAGACCAGGGAAAAGGAAATTAATAAGGGAAATCACTATGGCATTACAAGCCCAAGTAAGACATTTGTTGAATAAAGAATTAGAATGGAATTTAAAAAGTTTGCAACAAAAATCGTTTGAAGGTGCAAATAAACCTGAGAAGTATTTAGCTTGGCAACTGAAGAAAAAGAAAGAAAATAAAATTATTAATAAAATCGTGGCTAGCGGAAAAAAAATAGTAGACCAAGAAGGAATTAAAAGAGATTTTTTAAAATATTATGCAAATTTATTCAAAGGTGTGAAAATTAAACAAGAAAAAATGGAAGAGTATTTACGAAATATTAAAATAGCACCCCTGGCTGAGTATATGAAAAAGATTTTGAATGATCCAATAGAAAAAATTGAAATTGAAGCAGCAAAAAATGTAATGAAAGTAGGTAGGCTCCCAGGTCGGATGGATATACAACTAAATTTTATAAAACTCTCAAAGATGAGATAGTACCAAAATTGCAAAAAATTGAACACAATAAGAATAAAAGGGGAAATTCCAAATACTTGGAAAGAAGCTGTAATCTTGTTGATTCCCAAGGAAGATAAAGATGTCACAAATGTGAAGAACTATAGACCAATTTCATTATTAAACAATGACTATAAGATATATACAAGAATCTTGGCAGAATGACTTAAGCAATATTTGTTCAATTTTATAAGGGAAGATCAAGCGGGATTTCTCCCTAAAAGGCAAATAAGAGACAATGTAAGAACTGTTGTCAATATTGTAGAATATTATGAGAAGCATCCAGAAAAAGAGGCAGCGTTATTTTTTGTAGATGCAGAAAAAGCCTGATAATCTGAACTGGGACTTTATGTTTGCAGTAATGGAAAAAATAAATCTGGGAGAATATTTTATAAGAATGACAAAAGCAATATATATGGATCAACACGCAAAATTGTGTATAAATGCAGACCTTACAAATGAAATTAAGGTGAGCAAAGGTACAAGACAAGGATGTCTACTTTCACCATTGTTGTTTATAATGACTCTTGAAATTCTGCTAATGCAAATACAAGACGATAAAGAGATAGAAGGATTGAAAATTAGAGGATTTTCGTATAAATATAAAGCATTTGCAGACGATATTGTGTTTATAATTGAAAATCCGATACAAGTGGTACCTTTGTTGCTAGCTAAGATAAAAGAATATGGAGAAATGGATGGACTCTATATAAATAAAGAGAAGTCGAAATTTTTATGTAAAAATATGCAACTAAATAAACAGAAAGAATTGCAGAGTTTGACAGGATGTGAAGTCACTTCTAACGTTAAATATTTAGGTCTAGAAATAACTATGAAGAATATTGATTTGTACAAAAACAACTATGAAAAGTTATGGCGTAAAATGGATGAAGATATGATGAAATGGAATAGATTTAATCTGTCCTTGTTGGGTAGGATTGCTGCAATTAAGATGAACATTTTGCCAAGAATAATGTATTTGTTCCAAACTATTCCGATTGTGAAAGATAGTAAACAATTTAATAAATGGCAAAGGAAGATCTCAGAATTTGTATGGGCTGGGAAAAAACCAAGGATTAAGATGAAAATTTTAACGGATGCTAAAGAGAGGGGAGGATTTCAGCTTCCAGATTTAAGATTGTATCATGATGCAGTTTGTTTGACATGGATAAAGGATTGGATGATGTTATTAAATAAAAAGCTTTTATTGTTAGAAGCTCATGGAAATAAATTCGGCTGGCATGCTTATACGGGGAAAAAAAGATGGATGGTCTTTTTTCTCACCATCATATTAGAAACATCTTACTAAATACATGGATAAAATATAAGAAATATGGTGATGAAAGAAAGCTGTTATGGATAGTGCCAGCAGAAGTAATAAAAATAACAGTTTTATCGTGGAGTGAGATGGATAAACTAACAAGAACTTTAAGAGACTATGATTTGGAAGTGTTTAAAAGGGAGTGGAAGAAATTTAGAGGATATATAGAAAAAGAGTGGAACCTAAAAGGACATTGGACAATTTTTTAATAATGAGTATAAGAAAAGGGAGAAACTGAACTTTGATTGGTTAAGGGTACCTTTATAAGTGAACTCAAGTATATAACTTCGGTGGGAGTCTAGTAACGGAGGGAGGGGGGATTAGAAAATATCATATGGGTTAGGGATAGTAATGATATAAACAGATATTGTTACCATATGTTATTAATAAATTGTTTAAAATCAGGAATTCAATCAATTCCTAGGCAGTGCTGGAGGTGGATTTGTGGAGAGCCCAAAAAAAACCTAAAGCAATTGTCCGTAGCTTGATTGGCAGCTCTGAGAGCCCACCCCAAGTCTCATTCTGCTCTATGGGAGCAGATTATCTATTGACGATAATTCGGCCCATTCCCAGCTGCGCTGCATCAGCGGCTGTAGGCTGGGGGCCGCGGTTGCCTCCTTGTTGGAGGAGAAGTCTGTGTGCTCCCTGGGCATCCGGGGCTTACTAGCAGGTGGAGCGTCGGGACTATAAGAGTCCCGACCCCGCCCTGAGCCACGCAGTTGTTTTGTGGCTCTCAGGGAGTTCCCTTTGTGGCTGTGGGAGCACGTTGGGCAGCCGAGAGCCTCGGGGACGTCAGCGAGGTGAGCGGAAAGGAGCCTTTTGGGAGCTGGCAGCTGGTGTTGTGGCGATGGAACTTGGTCTCTCCCTTGGGGCTTCAGGCCTGTTCGGGGGTGGGGACTGGTAACAGGGGCAGCAGCTGGGCGGCCTCATGGCTGGTGTTCCGGTGGTGAATTAGGTCCCTCCCTTGAGGCCTCAGGCCTCTTCGGTGTGGGGATTGGTAATGGGGGCGGCAGCTGGGTGGCCTTGAGTTTTGTGCAGTGTGACATAGTGTGAGCGCAGGGAGGCTAACAGCCCATTTGCGAGAGGCGCTGCTTGGGGCAATTTACCTGTCCCTCTCCCCCCCTTGTGTTTGAGAGGGGTGAATTGGTTGAGAAGGAAACCTTCCCTTGGTGCGTTGCCCCCCCTTTTTGTTTTTCCTACCCCACCCCTGTCAATTGATATGGCGCCGAAGAAGGGGCAAGGAAATTCTAAGGGGAAGCAGCCTGCCAAGGCACCTGGGAAGAGGAGACAGAAGACTAACCCTGACGCTGGTGCGGAGGAGTCAAAGTGCTTGCACCTGGCAATCATAGATAAGATTGGGGCTTAGAGCAACTAAGGGGTTCTGCTGGGGAGTTTTCAGGATGGTCGGAGCGGCCTAGGGTCACTGGACAGTCGGGCACTACGACTTTTGAACGGGAGGTACTTGCACGGCTCTCTGCATTGCAGGATAGCGGAGGTGGCGGGGAGCAGTCTGGAGGGCAATCCTTGGAAAGGGAACCTGATGTTGAAGATGAGTTGGATGGCAGTGTGGAAGTACCAGAGCTTTTGGTGGAGCAGGAGTGGCTGGCCCAGTTAGCACCGGTAGCTGTGGTGCTGACGCCACCCGATGTTGAGGGTAAGTATTTTCAGCCACAACAGGCGTAGGCATGGCCATGGGGTCCCCCTACAACATCACTGGGTGGTGGCCCGGTCAGTGGTTCTTCTCCCTTGGTTGGGCAGGGGGCATTGTGGTCGTATCCTTGTCAACCCGGTCCATCATGGGCAGTGTCCAGGCCTTCTCAGCAGATTATGTGTCAAGTTGGCCTAAGCGGGGTCCCCAGCCTCAGGTGGGGGCTACTGCACCTGCAGTTTCACAGGGTGTTTTAGGGCAGTCAGCTACTGGGGTCCTCCCATGGGGGGGACAGATGACGTTGCATCAGCCAGGGGGATGGCCCAGTGGCCAGTGGACCACTTGGGGTTATTTGCCCAATCCTTATGGGTCAGTTCCGTTTCAGGCTATCCCCTTTGGTGATACTGCAATGCTTTTGGGGGACCATTTGACCCCCATTTACTCATGAGAAAATTTTATGGGGGGAATACGTGGACGTATTTAGTTTGTTATATAGGGAGCTTGAGAAGAAGGAGAAGGACAATCTTGATGAGAAAGAGAAAGAAAAGCTGAAGCGCAGGAAGGTGGACAGGACCTGGGCCAACTGGTTGCCTGGTTTCCTGATTTATGCTGGGGTTATTGGGCGGGTGCAGCCTTTTAGGGCTGCGCCCCTATTTCAGTACTGCAATATTATCTATCGGGCGTACACTGACTTTGTGGGGGCTGCATTACGATGAAGCCTTTCGTATGAGGGTGGCAATTAACCCAGCTCTTCCATGGAACCAGATAAACGAACAGCTGTGGCTCCAGCTGATGTCCCCAGCGAAACCCAAGTGAGTGATTGGGCTGACAGCAGTCACATTGTACACAAATTGCAGAGCACGCCGGGAGCCCGCACAGTGGCGGGCCAGTCGGTTCAACCCCGACTGTTATGTTGGGAGTTTACATCCCAGGGGGTTTGCTCAAGGAAAGCATGTAAGTTCAAGCATGAGTGCCCGTTGTGCGGGGGGTCGCATGTGTTTTCATCCTGCACCAAAGCCAAAACCAGAAGCGGTGCCAAGAGAGCTGGGGGCGGGGGTAATCTTTCACAATCTGGTAAAGGGTCCCAGCCCCATTTGGGTGAAAGCACCTAGGGAGTTATTGAAGGGGTATCTTTGGTGGCAGACGGTACCTATCTGTTGGAGGGTTTTACCCATAGGTTCTGGATCCCGTTTCAGGGTACTTGGGCGCCTAGTATGGCATCCAATCTTTGTTCAGTTAAGGGTATGGAACAGGTGGTCTGGGGAAAAATCGCCAAGGAGTGTAGGGAAGGTCGGGTGATTGGCCCCTTTGATGCCCCTCCGGTGCCTAACTTAAAAGTGTCCCCCCTAGGGGTGATGCCGAAAAAGGCACCCGGGAAGTATCACCTTATTCACCACCTTGCATATCCTAAGGGTGGCTCGGTGAATGATGCCATCCCGGACCAACTTTGTTCCGTGCGATACACCTCCTTTGACCAGGCGGTCAAAGTGGTGCGTGGGTGTGGTCTGGGCGCTGAAATGGCTAAATACGCCATTAAGTCGGCATTTCGCTTATTGCCGGTCCACCCCGGGGATTTTGAGTTGTTGGGGTTTATGTTTGATGGTAAATATTTCATGGACCGGGCCCTGCCAATGGGTTGCTCAATTTCTTGCGCTGCCTTTGAGTGTTTCAGTTCCTTTTTGGAATGGGCGCTTCAGGTTAAGTCGGGGCTGACCAAGACGGTTCATTACCTTGACGACTTTCTTTTCATGGGCCCAGCGGGCTCTGGGCAATGTGCTAGGTTAATGGAGACATTCGTTCAACTGGCAGCAGAGCTTGGAGTTCCACTGGCACACGAAAAGACGGAGGGCCCATAATCGGTTTTGACATTTTTGGGCATCGAGCTGGACACCTACAGGCAAGTGTCACGGCTTCCGGAGGACAAGGTCCAGAATTTGAGGGTGCGAATTGCAGCATTTATGGGACAAAGGAAGGTGTCTTTGCTCGAGCTACAGCAGCTTGTTGGGCATTTGAATTTTGCATGTAGGGTAGTCGCCCCAGGGAGGGCGTTCCTTAGGCGGCTATGTGATGCAATGGGTTCCCTCCGCTTTCCTCATCATAGAATGAGGATAACTGCGGGTATGCGAAGGGACCTTGAGGTTTGGGAAAGGTTTTTGGAATCGTTCAATGGGATTTCCTTTTGGAGGGAAGACATGCGTATTGAAGCTGACCTCCAGATAAATTCTGATGCAGCTGGATCCATTGGATTTGGGGTGTTTTTCAGGGGGCATTGGTAGAAGAAGAAGAAGAAGATATTGGATTTATATCCCGCCCTCCACTCCGAAGAGTCTCAGAGCAGCTCACAATCTCCTTTACCTTCCCCCCCCCCCACAACAGACACCCTGTGAGGTGGGTGGGGCTGGAGAGGGCTCTCACAGCAGCTGCACTTTTAAGGACAACCTCTACCAGAGCTCTGGCTGACCCAAGGCCATGCTAGCAGGTGCAAGTGGAGGAGTGGGGAATCAAAACCGGTTCTCCCAGATAAGAGTCCACACACTTAACCACTACGCCAAACTGGCTCTCCTTGGTGAGCCGAAAGGTAGCCCAGGGAATGGTTGGCTGGCCGGCTCTGCAGAGACTTAACATTTTGGGAATTTTTTCCTGTTGTGGTAGCATTGTGGCTCTGGGGTGAGCAATTGGCCAACCATGTGGTGCATTTTGGTGTGACAATTTGGCAGTGGTTCAGGTGATTAACTCAGTGTCCTCCAGATCTGCCCCAGTAATGAACCTGGTCCGAGCCTTTACTCTGCGCTGTCTTCAATTGAACCTGTTGTTTATGGCTAGGCATGTTCCAGGTGTTAGTAACGGTGTGGTGGACGCTCTGTCTCGCCAACAGATGGAGCGTTTTCACCAGCTGGCGCCGAAAGCTGACCCATTGCCGGTCAGGATGCCTCAGGACTTGTGGCAGCTTGGAGGGTTGAAACTGGTAGGGCAATCAGTTTAGCCTTGGCGCCAAGTACCCGAAGGGCGTATGAACGGGCCATACGGCAATTCCGGGGTTTAGAACCGAAGCAGGATTACAGGACATTTGGCCGGTGTCTGTGCCCCACTTTATGCAGTTCTTGGTATATCAAAAAGAGAGGGGCTTGGCATTTAAGTCTATACGGGGGCAGCTAGCAGCTATTGCCTTTGTAAGTAAGGCCCACGGAATTATGGAAAACACCGGCGACTTCAGGATCAAGAAGATGCTGGAGGGCTGGTCCAGGGAAAGAGGGTCTGCCTGACTCACGGCAGCCTATTTCACTCACCATGCTTAGGGGGCTGGGTCAGATTTGGCCAAAGGTGTGCGTGTCACCCTTTGAAGTTGCCTTGTTTCATGCAGCAGTGCTAACAGCCTTTTTTGGGGCCTTGAGAGTTAGCGAGCTGGTGGCTCAGTCCCGTAAGGATCAGTCTAACAGTGTTTTGAGGGCCAGTGATATCACCTTCAAAGGGGAGCAGGTGGTATTAATGGTCAGGTGGTCCAAGACGGATCAAGCGGGCAAGGGTGCAGCTGTTATACTCGGACCTTGAAGCGAGTCTGAATTGTACCCGGTTAGGGCGCTACGGCAGTATGTTTTAATAAGGGGGGAGGTAAAGGGTCCGTTATTCTGTCATCGGGACGGGTCTCTGCTGACCAAATTCCAGTTCTGGGTGGTAACTGCTCGGGCTTTGGATAAGCTGGGGCTCTGGGGGATCAAATTTGGAACCCATTCATTTAGGATTGGAGCGGCCTCCACAGCGGCGGTGATGGGGTACCCAGGCCCTGAAATACAGAGGGTTGGTAGGTGGTGTTCTGCGGCCTACCGCTCATATGTGCGCCCTTTGCTTCCTCCAGTTTAGGCACGGCTAACCTTTTCTTAACAAGGTTAGGCTGTGATTGGCATGTTTGGACAAGGAAGGGTCATGGGATGACCCCGGGGCTTGTCCGGCTTCTGGTAACCCTTGCCATGCTAGTTACAGTATGGTTATATTCAATAAAAGGCCCATTTTACCAAACATACGTTGTGAGTCTCTTCATTCCAACTTGGGGGGCAATAAGTGCCTCCCCGTGATGGTAAAATTAAGCACCCCCATTGGTTGGGACTAGGATAGACTGTGGGGCATCAACCATTGGCCTGTCAAATTATCAGTCAATGGTACTTGTGTGCCAATGGTTCAGCCTGCTCCTCTCTCCCACCCAAGTAGCTGTTGCTAACCAGCAAAGCTGATTCTCTCAGTGAAACACAACCAACCTGACTCAGCTGATTTCACATTGCATTAAAAAAAGAGAGAGTTAGTTGTCATAAGAGCAGAAGAAGAATTGCTTGCTGCATGACTGATTTAGGGGAGACTTTGAGGGATTCCTTTTCCCCACACACAGTGAAACAATTTTTTAAACACCTCTCCCAGCTGGGAAGGTGGTTTTTGCTGTGGTTTCAGGGACTGAACCTGAAACTAGAGCTGAGTTTTCCTGGTGACACCTGTTTTGGGAGACTATAACTCAGACACTCCAAATCCAGTCTTCACCAAACTTAGAGGGTGGGTGGAGGAGAGCCTGCTGAAACTCTATGTGAGTTTGGAAACTCTGTCTCATGAGAGGCCTGTTCTACCACTTCCTGAACCAAATGAACCATGAACCGCTTCAGGAAAATAGTGGTTTATGTAAGTTCATGGTTTGTACAATCAAATGAACCATGAACCAACATGAATTACCATTTTCTCAGTTTGTGCCCATCCCTAATTGGGACTACTGCAGACCCAAGTGGCTGCCTTCTGAATCTAGCTTGTAGCTCAGTGGTTTGGATTTGCCTTTCTTGTTTGAATTGCATGCCTGAAGCAAACCACATTCTAGCTGGCTCACAAAACCCATAAATCTTTTTTTTTTTAAGGGAGGCCATACTTTTGAAGTAGAACTTTCTGGTTAGCTCTAGAAACTGCCTGAGGACTTCTGTTCTTTCTTAAGACCAGATATACCTGCTATTTTTTTCTCTTTCCTTTGATTACTTCTCAGTTGCTACTTACTTCTACTAGAGATTTTCATCCTTGCACATTGACTCCAACTTACGCATACTTAATAATAATAATAATAAATTTTATTTATATCCCGCCCTCCCCGCCGAGGCAGGCTCAGGGCAGCTAACAGCATCGGTCAATATAACAGATTATACAATAATTTAAACAGTAGGTAACAATTAATTAAAATTCTAAAAACAGTAAAACAATAAAATTAACATCTTGGTGCTATTCCGGCAGATGACAAAATCATTTAAGCAGTCTCTCAGTTTTTAGTCGGTAAAGGCTTCACCAAAGAGGATGGTCTTGCAGGCCCTGTGGAACAGGTCAAAGTCCCACAGGGCCCGCACTTCCTCCGGGAGCTGGTTCCATAGGTGTGGAGCCACAACGGAGAAAGCCCGAGTGCGGGTACTCGCAGCTTTGCTTCCTTCGGCCCGGGAATAGTCAGCAGGTCCTTCCCTGCTGACCTCAGTGCTCTCTGGGGTTCATATGGGGAAAGACAGTCCCTCAGGTAGGCAGGTCCTCGGCCATATAGGGCCATATAGGCTTAACTGTACTTAACTGTACAAATAACCTCACATTAGAAACTATGTACTTAACTGTACAAATAACCTCACATCAGAAACTATATCCAAATGAACTTAGGCCAGTTGTCAACCTCAGACCCAAGCCCTGTAGGCCAGGCTTTTGACACTGAGTACCAGGGAAAAAGAAAGAATAGTTGCCCCACTCCTATCCTTTAAAATACTGTTTTAAAATTCTTTTCACAAATAGCCTGTAAATCTTACTGGAGGAGGGAGGGAAGCAGAATTGCATTTAGCCCCAAGAAAGTATCATTAAAAACAGATTCTGTCATTTATCTACTTTCCAGTTTTTTAATGAATCACATTTGTTAAAAGTGGAAACATTAAAAAAAAAGTATCTGTCCATTTTTCTTTTGATCAATCTAGCCCTTTAGGCTCATTGGCATGGATCCCCCCCCCCCAATCGATCAATAGCCAAGTCACACAGTCTGAAGGAAAGTTTTTTTTTGCTAGGCTCAGAGCTCATTTTCAACAAGTCTGTATGATGAGAATTGTTTTCTGCTGCTTATATACATTAATAATGAGACAGCCCTTGAGCTTCAAGTTCCACTTCAAAGCTGCGGCCAATGGCTGCAATGATATTTTCTAGATATACTTATTTGAATAATCAGATAGAAAACATTAACTGTTTAATGTATGAACACAGGTTTTATATAGACAAACAGCAAAATTCTGTCAGTCTCAAATCTCGTGTAAATTGAGGATGGTTACAAGTGGTTGCTAGTGCTCATCCTGGTTAGAAGGATGTGAACCAAACCAGTGAGTAATTGAGCCATCCCTACATAGCCTCTGTATGTCCATCTGCTTTTGTTTTGGCAATGAAAGAATAGCATTGCTCCAGCTTTAAAAAAAAAAGTTCTGAATTTGCAAAGCAAAAAAAAAAAAAAAACCTAAAAATTATCCAGCAAGATAAACTTACTTTTGTGAGGTGCTAACAACAGTTTTCATCTCTTTACTTGAGATGAAAATGTGCTGTCAATTGAACTGTGGAGAGTTTTACTTTTTTTTTTTTTTTTTTTTTTGATGAGGCTGCCTGCTGTGAAACATGGAGCACTAATTGGTTTATGGGTGGTGGATAGGAAGCATTAATCACCGTTTGTGGGATTTTTGTTACCTTTTGTTTTATCCATATGGTTCCTATTAGATATTATATCAGCAGCCAGAACACAAGGCACTCAAATAATATGATTAAACTATACAATCAGTCATCAGTAGTCTTTGGCAGTGTGCACCACTGGAAGATTTCATTACATAAGAAAACAAGCATCAACACATAGATACCTTACAAAGTCCTAGTGATGTTCTTATTGTAACCCCCTTTTTTCCAATTTCCTTGAAACATTTTAAAGCCATGAACTCTCCATTCCCTGATCAGGGACAAAAAAAAAATCGTTATGGTTTACAAAATTGCCTGAGAAAGTTAGCCTCATTCCAAGTCACATGCTCAGCATTTCTGTTTAAATCTGATGCTAGGCTGATCAAATTCACAATAACAGACCACTATGGCTAAAATCCAGAGTGTACCAAAGGGATTTGGGCTGATGTTTCTTAAATATTAAATTTATGTGCATGTTTTACTTTGTGAGCTGCTTTTGAAGAGGAAGACATTCAAAAGCAGTTGGCTATAAAGCCTATAAGTCTGCTGTTCAAGAGTAAATAAGTCAGTTGTTGTGGCAAAGCCTTCAGGCAACGGATAGGAAAGGCTTATGGAGCTCTCAGATTTTTACCTGTTATAGGCTGGGGCTGCATGAGGCTCTCAGCCCAGCACTGCCCCATTGATGCCTCATATTTCTATTCCCTAAGAGAGATTATATCAAAGGTCCCACAAGGTGGCATTAACTAACCAAGAGAAAACATGACAATAATATAGGTTTGGTTAGATGGTATAGATATTCTCATCCTCATGCAAGCTTGAATGTTAGAGTCTAACTACTTAAAGTGTTTTCCCTCACAAACATCCCTAAATTAGGTCAAAAGAGATGTTCAGGAGTTCTCGCTTCCCAGGTATGCAGACATGATTCAGAGTGGGATCATAGCACATGGGGAGACCTGGCTTAGACTCCTCCCCACATTACTTTCTTGATGTAAAATGGCTCTGGGGAATCACTAGGGTAGATCCAACCAACTTTTCCACTCAGTGTTGCCCAACTCCCCTGCTTACTTGCAGCTCCTGTCTCACATGGTTTTGGTCAGTGCAGGCTTCACAATTCCCAGCATAACCATTTTAGGTAATCAAATGAGACCCTTCATCAGTGAAAAAGTTAGTTGGATCCAGCCTTTGGAGAAACTATTGGGGAAGTCTTCACCCACTGGAGAAAGATGGAAATGAAGGGGACAGGTGAGTCTCCCTGGGGAGAGAGTCCCAGAAGTTTTGTGCCATAACCCAGAAGGCCCTCTCCTGCCTAATTTCAGAAGGTGGGGACACCCAAAGTATGATCTCCAAAAATGGTCATAATAGTTGAGTGATTTCATAATAGTTTTGTGTTTCATATGGATGGTGGCCATTCAGGAAATAACACATGAATATTCACTGATGCTTATTGGCAAAGTTATATGAATCAGTGGGTGCAGTTCTCCCTGGTTTTAAGGAACTGACAGAACCTTGAATGGTTACTGCACAGCAAAAGTAGAAAACAGTGAGGCTCAGCCAAAAAGTTACACAGTGAGCAATTGTTGAAAATGGCTGGGCAAGGAAAACAAAATTTGTTAATGCAGGTAAACTGAGCTTGCATTTCCTTAACCTATTCTTGCTTATCTTCATCTGTCCCTTAGATTCAGCAGACATGGCTTACACTTCTCTTCTGCAAGAGAGTACTTCTTTGTGAGTATTTGCAAGAGAGTATTTCATTCATCCCACCACTGCTGAGTCCTGGAAACATGCACATGATTGCCTTGGGTGGGGAGCGTTACAGATTTTTGCCAAGCGTGTGCCCCTTATCCAGGAATGGGGTCCAGTTTCCCACTGGAACTGGCAAGAATGAATCCTGAGGCCTGAATTTTGTCTAGAAACTTGAGGGCAGAAAAAGTATCATTAACCATGTAGCTTCTGGCCCTGAGCTGAAATATCAGAGAAGATGACTTTGCTAACACTAACATTATATCAGTGAATGTCCAAGTGTTATTCCATTAATGGTCTACATTCATGTAAAATGCAAATACTCTTACAATATATTTATTAGACTCCAAAAGTGCATTATACAATAATACATTATATAGATTTCTTATAAATTATTTTTTAAAAACTGTTTTTATTTAGATTTTTTTGTTCTAATGGAAAAACCTAGTTATTTGGATATTGACAAGTTTTAAAATACAATGCCTTTTAGTAATATCCACCAAACTATCAGTTTAGAACTCTCTTAATTTTTCTCTCTCCATTTTCTTTGTCCCACTTTAATTTACTTGAGAGGAGCACCGTGGCACAGAGTGGTAAAGCTGCAGTACTGCAGCCCAAGCTCTCTGCTCACAACCTTAGTTTGATCCTGGCAGAAGCTGGTTTCAGGTAGCCTGCTCAAGGTTGATTCAGCCTTCCAAGGGCAGTAAAATGAGTACCCAGCTTGCTGGGAGGAAAGTGTAGGTGTCTGGGAAAGGCAATGAAAAACACCCTGTAAAAAGTCTTTCAAGAAAATGTCATGATGCAATGTCACCATAGGGTCGGAAATGATTGGTTCTTGCACCTTTACCTTTACTTTAATTTACTTGAAATGGTGTTCCTGATAAATTATTCTACATTGTTAAAGAGAAACAATTCATCCTGTTTTCCTGATCTCGATAGAAATCTTACAGTCCTCTTTTGCTGGCCAGTGTGATGCTCTTGGTTTTTTTCAGAAACTTTGTTTTCTGAAACATTTGAAAAGCCTTTGATCAGCCATAGATGATGAATTTAAAAATTCAAAGTTAAAGCTAATATTAGAACCCAGGAGTCATATATATATATATATATATATAAAAGGAGCAGGAGGAACAGACAATAGAACTTAAATATTTTTTAATTTCTGGCTTTGATTCAAAATTTGCACTGTAAGAACATTTTCGCACATAGCTTACCACGCGGTCACGTTCCTGTTCTCTCCACAGCATTTGTCAGATTTCCCATTATCTGTGCCAAAGTTACAGGAAGTGCCGTGGCTTTTGCGCAGCAAACGTAAACTGGTTTTTAGCGGTTTACGTTTGCTACATAAAAGCTGTGGCACTTCCTGTAACTTCGGTGCATATAATGGGAAATCCGACGGACGCTGCAGAGAGAACAGGAATGTGACGCCATGGTAAGCTGTGTGCGAAAACGGTCTAACTCTTCATATCAGTGACACAGGAAGCTCCTCTGTTTCAAGGAATACTTCTGCAAAGTGGTCCCTGATACTGGAATGAACTCGGGAAGACCCTCCAAACATAAAGCCCCTATATGCTGGAATGATGCTGGAATGATGTTCAGCTTCTACTATCTGCTATGATGGGTAGGGGAAAAGAACATAGGAGATAATTTTTTTAAGGGCAAGGAAAGGTCTTTAAGCAGATGGGTAGCAGAGGTAAAAAATTCAGCACATGAAAATGCCTTGGTACAGCTGTGTCTCTGCAGCAAACAACGTAAACAAAGTCTTTTCTCTTTGACATCTAGAGCACAGATGAAGTAAACAAGGCAGAAACTACAATACACCTTGGGACCAACCTTCAATTAAGTCTCATAACAAAAATCATTGTGCCCATTCCCTAGCAACACAATTGCTAATCATATTGAGCAATTAATTGCATAATTGTTCAACAATCATGAAATGTTCTGCTCGATTTGGGACCATCAAGGCAAGAATAACTATCCATCTTAACAGCCGCCTACAATACTAAATATAATTAAACAGAGATATAAAAAGCACAACATGACCTAAATGTACATGGAGTAAACTGTTGGGATATGACATTTACTGCCGTTTCACTCTAGGGTGTTAAGATCTTTCCCTTTTCAGTCAAAAATATAGCTGTATTGTTATTCCACTTACACTATCCTTGTCAAAGAAATTCCTGACCTTATTTCATAAAGTTTTAACCTGCTTGCCGGCAGCAAAATTGTATTCTCTTGCGTTAAAATATTTGTTCATGGGAGAGGGGGCAGTGGTGAAGATAAAATTAAGCATTCTGATAATCTCTCTTGGGTCACATATCCTGTAAGGAGAAATGTCCCGTCATCTGTTCCACTTGCTCTTCCTTACAACAGAACAATGTGAAAGTGCTGAGTATTCCTGAGGATCAAGAAATTTCGAAGGAGTTGCGTACTTCTTAGTTAAAAAAATGTAATTCATTCATTGGTTAGCTGAAAAGTCACACATGCACCTAACACCCTTATGATCTCTAAGGAGAATTTAGCACCTTCCTATTTAGTATGCAGGGCTGAAGGGTGGGACACTTTTACTTTTCAGTATTCTGATATAGCCTAGTTCTCTGTTCCTGGCTTATATGTACAGATAGGAGGTGATCATTAGGAGTTACACAAGTGGAGGCCAGAGGGAGGGATTCCCCAGCTCGTTGCCCTGAACCCAGTGTTGCCAGATCCAGCTTCCTTCACCTCACCTGACCTCCTCCACTGGACCTAACATAGTCCCCAGTCTCTGCTACTGAGCCCAGCCTCCTCCACTGTTGCTGACAGAGGAGAAGGTATGTGCATTCACTTTTTGGGAGGTATTCCCTCTTATAAACCCTGTAATGTATTTGGCCACCAAATTAGAAGGGAGCACTCACTGGAAATGATCCTGATGCTGGGAAAGACAGAAGGCAAAAGAAGAAGGAGATGGCCAAAGATGAGATGGCTGGACAGCATTACTGATGTAACAAACACAAATTTGAGCAGACTTCAGAGGATGGTGGAAGACAGGAGGCCTGGCATGACTTTGTCCATGGGATCACAAAGAGTCGGACTCGACTGTGAGACTGAACAACAACAAAAATGTATGTTTATGGTTTTGAGTCCCCAAGGTTTATGTCAGTGTAGCCCTAATAATCAGATTTAAATATTTGCAGATGAGTAGGGTTGCCAAGTTCCACTCAGGAAATATTTGGGGACTTGGGGGAGGAGCCAGGAACAAGGTTGTGACAAGCATAATTGGACTCTGAAGAGATTTCTAGTCATCACATTTTAAAGGGATTGTGCTCCTTTTAAATTCCTTTCTTCCATTGAAAATAATTAAGGATGAGGTACCTTCATTAGGTGTTTATAGAATTGTACTCCCTGGTCCAACCATTTTGAAATTTGGAGGAATTTTTGAGGAGAGGCACCAAATGCTATGCTGAAAATCTGGTGCCTTTATCTCAAAAAACAGCCCCTCCAGAGCCCCAGATATCCAAAGATTGATTTTCCATTATAATGGAGTGCCCAGCAGGTATTTTCCCTCCCCACCCCTCGCTTTCTAATAATCCTGAGGTGAGGGGAGGACCTCCAAACTGTGAGATTCCCTGCCCCGAATTGGGAAATAACAAACACTAGAAATAAACCACTGCTTTTCTATGTTGCAAATAAATGCTTAAGCAATTTTTTTCATAATGATGCAATTATATTATTATCATCACAAACCAAAATTCATTAAGTGTCCATAGAAAAATCAAAAAGTTATTTCACACCACATAAAAGAGTGGCGTAACTGGGGTGAAGTAATCTGGGAAAGGTAGGCAGCAGGCAGCCCATGATCTGGGAAGATGCCAAATGCTAAAGGGGAACAAGTTTTATGTCCAGAAGAACAAAGGGACTGTTTCTTAATATCTAACATCCTCTGTTTCAGGATTCTGAATGCCTGTGTTTCACTTAGCATATAGAGGTTGTCCAAGGGTACGCCTATGGAATGTATTTTCTTCTGGATCTGATTATACAAAGTGGAAACGAAAGAATTCTCTAGCATCATATGGATATAACTAGCAGGGTCTGCCCTAAAGTGTAGGCATAGCCAAAACTTTATAGTTAGTAGCCATGCACTGGTTTCAATCAAATGGGTTCCAGTCTCTAGGCACATTGCAGCATAGCTGACACAGTTGGGGACCCCTAAAATACGGCGTAAAAATGCTGCCTGAATTTGCTCAAGTTGGAAATTGAGGGCGCAAACCCAAATGGGGATCCCATATAACAACTAAGAAACTGTTTCAGCATTAAAAACACGATGGCAGCTGGGACGAATTGGCTGCCATTCTTGTAAAAAAAGCTAGCTACCGCAGACGAACTACACCTTGCTTGAGGCCAAAGTTGACTATTAGAATATAGGATTACAATTTCTTCTGCTCCAATCCAATTTGTATTTGCTCTTTTTTTAAATTCCTGAGATTTAAACAAAAAGACTTTATGTTGAATTCTGCAGAGTTTCAAGAAACAGAACTAAAAAGGTTCTGTTTCTTCACTGTCCATGAAGACTGTGGATACCAGGGAGAGGGATTAACTCCCATTAGTGCAAATTTATGCAGCCACAATATTTGGGAATCCTAGTAAAATCACATCTATGTGTGTCACATCAAAATTTTAAAAGAAAGAAAGAAATCCTTTTAAAACTGGTCAGTTGTGTGCCATAATATGTAAAACCACAAACCAACAACAATAAAAAGAGTACAACCCTACCTCCACAACTGTTCTTTAGTAGGATTACAGATTGAGATTCCTTCTGCTGAGCAGTCCAAGAGAGGAAGATCATGTTTCAGTTGTGAAATTTGACCAAAATTAATTGTGTGATTGGGTATGCTGGTCATATAGGTGGTTTGTATAAGACATGCGAAGGTGCCTTAAACTGAATCAGACACTTGGTCTATCAAAGTGTTAACTTTGACTGGCAGCAGCTCTCCAGGATCTTGACAACAAAGGGGGCTTTGTTTGTTAACAAATAATTGAGCTTATTCCAGGCAGGTGATTCAGTTAGGCCTCTGCTTAAGCCGCCCTGAGCCCGCCTCGGCAAGGAGGGTGGGGTATAAATCGAATTAAACATAAACATTAACCAGAGAAAGAATTTATGTCTCTGGGGTTGTTAATTTTCCCCTGTGGCCCAAGAATGAATCTCTTCTCCAAAAGTTCCACTTCCTTGGAACAGAAGGTGCTTCAGAACAATCCTGGAAGCATAACCTGCTGTGAGTGTCCACTTGAAAGTAGCTATCAACATACGTTTCATTAGAACCTTTCAACATTTTGTGTTTGGTCATACCTCACATGGCAGCTGTTTTGTAGTGGCACCCGCTACACTTCCTCAAAATTCCAAAAGTGACTGCAAGACCCTTGTACAAGAGAAACACTTGCACATACAAAGTTGGCAAAACTTTAAGTGCCTGTATTTACTTACTTAAGAGCCCTGTGGCGCAGAATGGTAAAGCTGTAGTACTGCAGTCTGAGCTTCCTGCTCATGACCTGAGTTCGATCCTGGTGGAAGCTGGGTTCAGGTAGCCAGCTCTGGGTTGACTCAGCCTTCCATCCTTCCGAGGTCAGTAAAATGAGTATCCAGTTTTCGGGGGAGGGGGAGTGTAGATGACTGGGGAAGAAAATGGCAAATCACCCGGTAAAAAGTCTGCCGTGAAAACAATCCGTGGTGTAGCTGCTGCGCCGCTAGTAGACTTCAGCCCCCCCTTAGTGCCCTGCACACAACAGCCCTGTGGGGTCGGGTAGGCTGTCAGCCTGGGCAGGCTGAGGGGTGGCACTCCCCTCCCCTGTCCAGCTACATGGGAGGGGGCAGTGTGGTGACAGCAATATAAGGGAAGGGGGCGGAGACCTGTGAGTGTTCGGCTTCCTTTCAGTCTGTGTCCCATCCCGAGGGTGACAGGTAGCAGGGTCAGGTTAGACCCGCCTCCATCATTGGTGTTATGCAATGCCAGGTCCATTAATAACAAGACCTCTGTCCTTCGAGAGTTTTTACTCGAACAGGACATGGACCTGGCTTGTGTGACCGAAACCTGGGTATGAGAGGGTGATACTGTAGCCCTCTCACAAACAGCTCCCCCGGGCTATTCGGTCTTCCACCAATCGCGGACTAGCGGGTGGGGGGGGGGAGTGGCTCTGTTCATACGAGAGGCTTACTCCTTTAGGGCGCTCCCAGCTCCAAGGATCGAGGGTACTGAATGTGCCAGTCTGACATGGGAGGCTGGAGGGGGGTTAGCGATTTGGCTGGTGTACCATTCGCCTAGCGCACCAGCCAATGCCTTACCATCCCTGCTCGAGGCGGTGGCAGGCTGGGCTTGGAGCACCCAAGGCTGGTGATCCTGGGTGACTTCAATGTCCATGCAGATGACCCAGCCTCTAGTCGGACCTAGTGTCATCCATGGCAACACTAGGACTCTCTCAATTTGTGACATCCCCCACGCATCAGGCCGGGCACAAGTTAGACTTGATCTTTGTGGCCAGGTTGTGGTGGACGATATAACTATAGAAGCTGTGCCATGGTTGGACCACCGCGCTCTTAAGGCTCGTATGAACGCTCCACCCCAAACCTGCTTAGGCGGCGAGCCTATTATGGCTCGCCCGTGGAGCCAAATGGACCCGGAACGGTTCCAAATGGCTCTGCGAGATCCCTGGCCCTCTGGCGATTCCTTGGAGGCCCTGGTCGAGGTCTGGCATAGCCAACTCTCCAGGGCTATCAAAGAGATCGCACCTCGATGCCCTCTGCGACCCGGGACTAGGCTGGTGCCATGGTATACCCCTGAACTACGCCAGCTGAAACAAGGCCTCAGACGGCTAGAGAGGCAATGGTGGCGTACTCGAGATGAAGCGATTAGAGCATCTTATAGGGAATTTATGAGATCCTATGAGAAGGCAGTCAAGGCCACAAAGAAAACGTACTTTGCGGCTAAGATTGCGTCTGCAAATTTGCGCCCGGCACAATTATTTAGGATAATTCAAACATTCACTACATTGCCACAGGGCAAACCAAATGTTAAGGGATTAGAGATAGGCTGTGCGGCTTTTGCGAAATATTTTGCAGACAAAGTCCAATCCCTTCGCCGCGACTGCCCTGCCATATTGGATTCAGTATGTAAACTCGAGGCTCCATGCCTGCCTTCCAGTTTGATCCTAGATCATTTCGACCTGCTCAGCTTGGAGGAAGTTGACAGAGTCCTCTCAGCTGCATGTTCAACAACTTGTGATCTTGACCCATGCCCCTCCTGGCTAATTAAAGCCTGCCTGAAGGAGCTAAGATGCCCTATACGGGACATCATAAATAGATCTCTTTCAGAGGGCCGTTTTCCATCCCCTCTGAAGGAGGCAGTGGTCCGCCCTCTCTAAAAAAGGTTACATCAGACCCGACCAAATTGGCGCACTACCGGCCGGTCTCAAATTTGCCCTTTTGGGGCAAAGTCATTGAGAGGGCTGTTGCGTTGCAGCTGCAGGGTTTTCTGGAGGACGCTCCACCTTAGATCCATTCCAGTCCGGCTTCCACCTGGGACACGGGACAGAAATAGTCTTGGTCGCTCTCATGGATGATCTCCGGAGACATCTGGATTGAGGCAGCGAGGCGGTTTTGATGCTGTTAGACCTATCGGCTGCGTTCAATATGGTCGATCACTGGCTGCTGGCCCACCGCCTTGCCGATGCAGGGATTCAGGGGTTAGCTTTATAGTGGCTTTCCTTGAGGGTCGGGGACAAAGGGTGGCAATTGGAGGAGAGCTGTCCCAGAGCCACTCACTTAATTGTGGGGTGCCACAGGGAGCAGTTCTCCCTCCGATGTTATTTAACATCTTTATGCACCCCCTTGCCCAGATTGCCCGGGGATATGGGCTGGGTTGTCATCAGCGTACTCTATCTCTATCTCCAGCTCTATCTACTGATGGGTGACCGGACTGATGATGCCCCAGAAAATCTGTACCAGGCGTTGCAAGCCGTGGCAGACTGGATTAAGCTGAGTGGGCTGAAATTGAATCCAGCAAAGACAGAGGTCCTTTGCCTGGGTCACGCCGGTTTAGGGAACGGGGTCTCCCTCCCAGTTTTTGACGGGGTGCAACTGGTAGCAGTGCGCAGAGTTAAGAGCTTGGGAGTTCTACTGGAGCCTTCCCTGACAATGGAAGCCCAGATAGCAGCTACTGCCAAGTCCGCCTTTTTTCATCTTAGACGGGCGAGGCAGTTAGCCCCCTTCCTGGAGCGCAGCAACCTGGCAACAGTGATCCATGCTATGGTCACCTTGAGGTTAGACTACTGTAATGCCCTCTACATGGGGCTGCCCCTATACCAAACCCAGAAACTGCAGCTAGTGCAAAATGCAGCAGCCAGGCTGCTATTGGGACTGCCTCGGTGGGAATATGTGCAGTCTGGGCTGCAGGAGTTGCACTGGCTCCCAATTGTTTACCGGGTTCGTTACAAGGTGCTGGTTATTACCTTTAAAGCTCTACATGGTCGAGGACCTGTCTACCTTAGGGACCGCCTTTCTCCATATGTTCCCCAGAGAGCACTGCGATCAAGCTCAAAAAACCTATTGGAAATCCCTGGGCCAAAAGAAACCAAATTAAAAACTACCAGAGAACAGGCGTTTTCTACAAAGGCTCCCAAATTCTCTACAAATGGTGGAATCAACTGCCGGAAGAGGTGTGGGCTCTACAGAATCTTAACCAGTTCTGTAGGGCCTGCAAAACTGCCCTCTTCCAATTAGCTTTTTAATACGGAACTCCTGATAATATCAATAACATCGAGCCATCTTGCACATATTCTGATTGTACTATAGTGTTATACTGTTTTATTGGTTTTATTGGTTTTACTGTTTAAATTATTAATTATTGTATTTTATTTGTATCATGGTTTACCATGTCTTGTTAGCCGCCCTGAGCCTGCCCAGGCAGGGAGGGCGGGGTATAAATAAAAGTTATTATTATTATTATAGACCATCCCCCCCAAAAAAACCAAGTCTGTCCACCCTCCCAGGCATTCCCTCAGAGAGGTCACTGATGCCGGGGGGTGGGGGTGTTGCCCAGGGAACGTGCAGCAGATGCCAAGCTGGATAGACAACAGAGGGCATAGCTCAGACTTTATTTTTCTGGAACAGAGTGCAACAGTCTCCCTGGCGTGCACTGGGCAGTATCGCTGTGGGCAGGGCTCCATTCCGAGCAGCAGGCAGAAACAGCTGAGGGAGTGGGGGTGGTGGAGTGACACTCACAGAAGCCTCTGTGTTGGAGTCCCACCTGCAAAACAGAGATAGAAATCAAGAGCACCTGAAGGGGCGGCGACTGGAAGAGCAGGCTGTGTTTCAGCCGGGCGCTCTCTTAAAGGGACAGTCTCTGACCCACCTCCATGCAATGGGACAGCTGCCACACACACCGTACCCTGCCAGGGGTTGGGAACGTGGTAGAGGGCAGACCAAGGGAAGGGAGCAGGCAGCAGCACAAGGGAGTGGGGTCAGCAAATGCCCTCTGCCGGAGCCCACTACCTGGTTCAAGTGTCAGAGACGCTCGCACACGAAGTGGTCAAGAGCAAGGGGAGGAGGAGGACAGGAGGGGGACAGTGGAACTTACCCAGCCATGGGAGACAGTCCTTGCCTGCAGAGCCTCCGGGAGCCCGGAACCTCTGGACACCTGGAAACAAGAGCAGTTAGCCCCAGGGGAGAGACCTCTCTCTCCCCCTGGCAAGTCAAAGATACTGTCAAAGCAACCACCCAGTGAACGTCACCAACGTGCCTGCCTGTCCCTCACTCTAAGTCTGTATGGCCGGGAGCTCACCACCAGAACTTCCTGGGTGCTGAGGAGGGGGCTCGTCAGCCTGAGGCATGAGGGGATTGGTGAGGCAATCATGCCACTCCCTAAGGGTTTTGCGAGCTTCCACAGTGGCGGAGGCGATTTTTGTTTTTTGTTTCAACGAGTGCCTATGGGTCACGTCACCATTTTTACTGGCATAAAGTTGCGCATCTCAGGGGGGGGGGTGTCCTGGGCCAAACTGCTCAGGAAGCTGCCTAAGCCTGACCGTGCCCCTAACTCCACCTCTCCTCTGCCTGAACATCACATTCTGCCTCACTTCCACCCATGCTCAGGCACAACCCTCAGGTGCCGCTGCCCTCAGACAGAGCGGTGCTCGGGTGGCCCACCCACCCACGTAACTCCCCTCCACTGTGGCGGCGTCGGTTGTATGTCGGTGCAAACCCTTCCTGCGCCCACGTAGCAACTCGTCTGCTCCCAAAAGACTTTCCGCCCCCTCCCGATTGTGCTGTTAAAAATATAACTGTAAAAAGTGCCCTGTATATTAACTTTATTAATACTATTGCATTCACAGCATATTATCTTTAAACTCTTTGAAACATCCATCATTTATTATTGGTGTCCAAGCATGATTGTGTAGTTGTATAATACGAACCTATGTGTGAGTGTTCACCAGTTAAAATTCAGGTTTCAAGCTACAAGAGAATTATAGAATGCAAGACTGGTGTGCTGCATTAATAAAGCATGCCAAAGTGGGACCACTGGAATATATGCTGAAAACAAGATGTTTAATTTTTTTAAAAGAAAACAATTGGTGATCAAATACAGACTAAGTTTCAGGTCACCACTAGGAAGGCTGGAACACTTTTCATTTTGACTTAGGAAAGCACTCCATGACACAACTTGGGAAACACTGCTTAAAATTAATACTTCTCAGCAATCAAGTTAAACCCCTGGGAAAGCCAGTGTATTGTTTATACAATAAAATGCTGTTCACAGTTTGGATGCTGTTGAAGGCCAGTCATTAAATTTAATTTTCTGCTGCTCTTTTTAAAAAAAATATATTATTCCCAACTCACTCAGCTTTAAAAAGTGTTAAAATTACAAGAGAAAATGAAAGCTAAGAAATTCATAGTGAGTCTCAACAGGGTATCTTCTTAACTAGGTCTTGAAGATATCGTGTTCTGTCACCATGTGCTTCGAAGCATACATTCTTTGTTTTCATTACTTCCTATCACAATGGTAGTTCTTTTGATTGTTTGACTCACATATTCCCTTGAGTGAGGATAAGCAATTCATTCTTGTTTCCCTGCTTAGCTGTTTCATCTCAAGTTTGATTAAAACACAACTTATTTTCATATTTCATATTAGTATTTAAAGGAAATGTAAAAAAAACCCTAGAAGAACTGTAAATCACCTTTGTGTGGCTAAAAGTAGGAAGTAGCCTTTTAATGAGCCACACCATGGACAGAAACTTCCATCTGCCTGTAGAGGTTACCTGACAAGACAAACTCCACAGGTATACAGCTGCTACTCCTTCCAAGACTTCCTTCCCTTGTTAGTGCTGCAACAGCCCCCTTATCTTCCAAGCAGCCATACCTGTTCCCTCAAAAGACTGAGGAAAGACAAAGCTACTCCAAGGATAGTCAATGCTACAAGTGGAAATGGTGACAGTTTATTAATTTATGTAGTGTATTTTATTTCTGAACTTCCTTCAATCCAGCGAAGACAGAGGTCCTTTGCATGGGTCGCGGTGGGCTAGGAGAGGAGATCTCCCTACCAGCCTTTGACAGTGCGTCGCTGATACCAGTGCGCAGGGTCAGGAGCCTGGGAGTGCTACTGGAGCCTTCCTTGACAATGGAGGCACAGATAGCAGCCACTGCTAAATCCACCTTTTTCCACCTTAGGAGGGCGAGGCAGTTGGCCCCCTTCCTGGAATGTAGCGACCTGGCAACAGTGATCCATGCAACGGTCACCTCAAGGTTGGACTACTGTAATGCCCTCTACATGGGGCTGCCCCTGTACCAAACTCGGAAACTGCAGCTAGTACAGAATGCGGCAGCCAGGCTGTTAGTGGGACTACTTCGGTGGGAACATGTACAGCCTAGGCGGCGGGAGCTGCACTGGCTGCCAATTGTGTTCCGAGTTCGTTACAAGGTGCTGGTTATTACCTTTAAAGCCCTATATGGCCAAGGACCTGCCTACCTTAGGGACCGCCTCTCCCCATATATCCCCCAGAGAGCACTGAGATCTAGTTCTCAAAATCTTTTAAAAATCCCTGGACCAAGGGAGGCCAAACTGAAAACAACGAGGGAGCAGGCCTTCTCAATAATTCCCCATTGGTGGAATCAACTACCAGAGGAGGTGCGAGCCCTGCGGGACTTCAATCAGTACAGTATATATATGTACTGTACTGTAGCACCTTTAATTTGTAGTGGTTTTAATTAATTTATTTATCTAATGTGTTTTCACTGTATTTTATTGTATAATTGTATTTATTATAATCATGGTACACTCCATGTCTTGTGAGCCGCCCTGAGCCTGCCTTGGCGGGGAGGGCGGGATATAAATAAAAGTTTATTATTATTATTATTATTATTATTATTATTATTATTATTATTATTATTATTATTATTATTATTATTATTATTATTATTATTATTATTATTATTACATGGATCTTCCTTTTCCCATTTTATCTTCACAATAAGCATTTGAAGGAGGCGAGGCTGAGAGAGACTGAATGGCTGGAGGTCTCCAAGCAAGCTTCATGGCAGAATGGGAACTTGAAACTAGGTCTTTAAGATCTTCATAGGATACCCTAACCACTATACTACACTGGTTGGCTGTACTGGGAAAAGACTTTCCAGCAGCAAGCATCTGTACAATTTGACTCAGCTGGAAGAAGTGTTTGCTTGATGGCTTTTAAAAAGACCTGGATTTTTCTCCATTTTTCCAGTCCACCTGACTATCTCTGAAAATTAAGTTAAAAGTAAAATTGAGCAAAGGAAATCCAGACATTAAAGCAGCATTGTACAGTGGTTAGTGTGATGGACTAGTCACTAGAATCTGAGAAGCCCAGGTTTAAATCTCACCTTTGTCATGTAACTTGCTGGTCACTCACTTTCACAGAGTTGTTGTGAGCAGTGCTGGCACGACCCAGTAGGCCAGGTAGGCAGCTGCCTAGGGTGCCACCTAGCCTCAAGGCTGGGCAGTGGGCACCCCGCCACCCCTGGTGCCCTTTTCCCATTGCTGTTGCACTTGCACCTGCCACCTTGCTGCCTTCCTGGGTGGTGGAGGAGAAAGGGCTGAGCAGGGGCAGTGGGTGTGGCATGATGGCAGGATAGCCAGCTCTGAATGCCTTCAAGCACACACACCACCCCGCCCCTGTTCAGCCTTCTTGAGTCTCTGCTTCAGACCCTGGAAGGCTGAACAAGGGAGGGCAGGGCATGAGCTTGGAGGTGCTTGGAGTTGGCCCCCCCTTGCTGCAACACATCCGCCACTGCTGCACTCAGCATCGCTACTGCCCAGGAAAGTAGTGGGGAAGGGGCTGAGGGGGAGCGGCAGGGCATTGCAGCGGCAGGTGCACTGCAGCAGGAGTGTCAGCTCCAAGCACCTCCCAGTGCATGAACCACCCCCATTCAGCCTTCCCAGGTCTGTACACCTCAACCAGAACCAGAGCCAGGTGTCAGCCTGGTAATATACTCTCCCTATTGAGATCCAGGCACTGCAGGACTTAATGTTGTGCCAGGCCTATAGTTGAAGCAACAAAGATCTGCTACGTTGGCCTGACTGTCATCTGTACTGTCTTTCATCCAACTGTTGACCCCAGCATCAGTTGTCATCCACCTGCAAGCACAGGAGCAGCTGGAGATGGTGATAGATTGGCTGAATAGCACCATCGACTGTTACTGTTGACATATTATTTGTTTTATCACAATGTGGGTTTTATTAATTGTTATACCTAATTATGGAATCATGTAATTGTGCCATTCCCATTCCTACAGTCCCTATCTGTATCTTTTACATTGTATCCCAATGATAGTTTGAAGTTGTATTGACCTCAATGGGAAAATAATGCCATCAAGTTATAGAGGACTTTTTAAGTGTTGTGATCACTGCAACGTGCAATCATCAGTTTTGAGTGCATTATAAGGACATTTAAAAGAAATGAAAAATGTTCCTCCTCTCTTCCATTGCTTATAGCTTCAAATGTATCATGCAATACAAGTGGTCCGACATAGCAAATATTGAATTATTAAGTGATTTATTAGACAATTAGAGCGACAACTTTCCCCATGTTTTTGAACATTTTTCCACAGTTACTTATTACTCCATTTTTATTACTCCATTTGTGTCAGTCTTATTTCCCACGAAGAGGAAAGGGGACCACAAGTGTACAGCCCCTATATCTTTCATGTACAGGCTTGTCATGGGGAATCTACTTTCAGATTCTCTTTAGCTCCATTCTTATACATACACTGAAACAAGTGAGGTGTCTGGGCTTGTCTTGGCTTTTATCTATGCATAGGAGCTGTACAGTCATTAAAGGTTCTTTTCCTTCTGTACCATTTTGTTTCTTCATCTTTGCCTTATTTCCCATGGACAACTTTTACTTACTTACTGTGAAAAAATAAGTAATTTTCTGATCATCCAAAATATAATAGCAATCTTACTGTTACATACATAGACCCAGACTGTAATTTCTTAAATTGGTTGATCTCTAATCCCTGCAGTTTCCACTGAATGGGCTTCATTTCTTTATTTGGAATGGACCATTAATGCTTCTTCCATGCAGGGCTGGCACCAAGGTTTTTGGCACCCAAAGCAAGCCCCTCTGCCTCCAATTTCTTGTTCCACCACCCATGCCCTTCCTCCCCCCCCACACACACACCTGCACTCACTGCTGCCCACCTCTCTGCCACCTTTCTCTGCCTTGCTATCCAGCCTGGTGTGCTGCAAGCAGGTGGCAGTGGGGAAGGGGCTGAGCAGCGGCAGATTCCTAATGTTTTGATGCCAGTCCTATGCAAGTTTGCAAGAAATATGAAAGTGCCAGTTCAATTGGACATTGCCCCTAAACAACGGTGCACAGACTGTCATGTAATGCACTTCCTCACCAGACAATCCAGCTTCTGAAGTCAGCATGTTTCAGAGGTTGTGGTGACTATAGTTCTGCTGTGCAGACATCACTAAGCTAAAGGGAAGATGGGGAAAAGATGTTAAAATGATTGGAAACTGTGGTGTCTTGTCCTCAATTTTAACTTGGGGAGGGGATTAGAAGAGAGTTTGGTCCCTGCTTGGGATTGCAATTTTACAGACTTTCCACCACTTGCTTTTGTTGTTCCTAAGCCTGTGCTGCGCGTCTGAAGAAAAAAGGCTCCCGGGGACTGAGCCATCTTCCTCCTGCTGCCATCCTGGCTGAGAGTGCCAATTGTGGGTGTGACTCCACCCGAGTACTATGGCTCTCCTGTGAAATAAGGACTGTGGGGTTTTGAAATCCCAGAAGAGATTAATCACCTATAAAGAAGGGGCTGACTCCTACTGTAGGACTTTTTTGTGTGGCTTCTTCCTTGAATCTTCAGTATCAACCAGCTTCTTACATTCATTTGCTGGGGTAAGTGGGTTGAAAGAAAAAAGGAATCCCCCCCCCCCAAAAAAAAAGAATAAAAACAGACAGATCCATTTTCTGCTAAGTTTTGGTTTGTTTTCTCTAATCGATCCTAAGGGAGGCAGGGGATTGGGCAGGAGGCAGGACTCTGTTCAAGCACAGTTGATTTAATTGGCTCCCTTTTTTAATTAGAGGGGGAAGGCATCAAACAGCGAGCAGGAGGGAGAGGGAGGAGATGTAAACAGAAGGTGAAGACAGATCTGGAAGGGTTATAGATTAAATTCAGGGCAGAGGCAAGTAATTAGAAGAGGATCTCTTCAATGTGCTCAGGATCAAGAGAAATAACTACCCCAAGGATGGGTTGGGAGGGGGTGGGGTGCAGGGAACAGCAGACAGCTGGTAGAACGGAGCCTCCTGCAGCCCGCCGCATCGCGGCGCGGCTGCAGGGGAGATTTTGCCCTCCCCCGGAGGGTGAGCGGACTCTTCGACGCACTTTTGGGTGCATCGGGAGGGGGAGGGGTTTTGGCAGTTATACTGAAGCCTCCGCTCCCCGTCCCGTCAGTCCTCTCTTCGTGCTTGGCCCTCCCGCCCGCCCTGTTTGTTATGTAGGTAATTGCTGGTTGCCTCTTTTGTGGAGGGGCCGGGTAGGAATTTTTTACTCCCCTGCTGTTTGGCTGGTGACTGGGGGGGTGTTTTTTGCCTACCCTGCATATCATATCAGTGGATTGAGGAATTGGCCTCGGGTTGGTGCCTTCGTATAGATTGGTCACTTTTTTAGGCAGGTTTTACGGGGTTTATGGCACCATGCGGCCTGGGGAGGACCGGTTAGCCTCCCCCTTTTGGGGAGTTAGGGGTCTGGCAGGATCAACCTTTGGGTGTGGCCTGAGGTGTGTGAATGCAGACTGTCCTGGAGACTCGATTGGATGGGTGCCTTTCACTGAGACTCGCGTCTGGTGTCTGGGCCCTCCGGTGCAAGCCTCCCTGCTGGGCCTGCCTGGCGGGAGCTGTGGCACACAGCTCCGGCTGGGGGCTCAGGTCTTTCACCACTGAAAAAGGCAGGGGAGCAGTCTGAGGAGACCCCTGGCCCTGACCTGGCCGCAGTTCGGTTGCCATTGCCATTGCTGTGTTATTTAATAAAGTGGCCCATAGTTTCACCAATCTAATTGAGTTTCACCAGTCTTTATTCCGACTTGGGGGACAAAGGCAGGCTCACTGAGCAGCTAACCAATCAAGTTTGTGAGTGGCCGAATTGCCTTCCTGAAGGACATCAAAGCAAGTGAGGCTGTCTCCCATATTGAACTGCCCTGGGTTCAGCGGCTAAAACTTCCACATGTGGCATCAAACTGCCTGATTTATTAGTTGTATGTCCACTTAAAAAAAAGATCAAAACTGCATTCTTTTAGGAATGGGCAGAGCCAGGAGTTACCAAGCCTCCCCCTACCACCATCGCATCCTTTTGGCTTTACACTGAAACACCAAATTCCATCCACAGGTGGAGAAAAGGCCACCCACACCAGTCAAAGTAACTAATGGCAGAGACTTGGCAAGCCACATTTGTGTCCCAGACAAGCACTGTTAGGTGGCATGCTGGGAGGGGGAGTGTATCTGCTGCCACACCGCCAACCCCATTCAGCCCCTTCCCCACTGCCACCACTTGCCCACCTGCTCACAACACTCCTGGTAGGCAGCAAGGCAGGTGGGTGAGCAGCAGCAAGGGCAAGCATGGTGGCAGCAGGGAAGGGGTACCGGGAGTGGCAGGGCATGCACAGGGGGGGGGGGGAGAGAACATACACCACATGCCCCTGTGGCCAGGTGGCAACCTAGTCAGCTGTCTAGCTGGCCTACTGAGATGTGCCAGCCCTGCTTCCAGGTTTCAGTTAGTTGCTGAAACTGAGTATTTCTAGGGGAAAAGAAGAATGGAAAACATTCAGAGAAATTGGCCATGATGTATTTTTTACGACAATTATAATAGAAAGTTAACTGAGCTTAATTGCAAAGCTGTCCCACACAATTTTAAGATTAAACCAATTGCCCCTACTTGGAAAGAGTGATCCTCCTGGGTTCTGCATATAAATCAGCCTTCTGGATGTCATCCTGTTTGCATCAAGGCAAGGGCATGGGGCCCCTATGGGTATCTATTCGGAGAAGACATCCTTGGCGCTCAAAGTCTGCTGATGCACGCATACCATTTAGCTGACATCTCCCAAAACTGTAAATGTCACAATGTTGACACCACCATATTAAATTTCATGAGAGATGCCAGTTAGATAATAAGTTTGCAGAGCATTGGCCATTGTTTATTCAGTATTGGAATGAGAAATAATATTCAACCATATGTTCTTTTCTCCTTGTTGTAAAAACAGGCTCTTTCTGGCATGATGATTCTTTTCTGTCTCTTTGACACATTGCTAGAGGGGGAAAAAAGAATAAAATAATTACTTTTTAAAAATCATGAGGACATGGAATTTAGCAATATGGTTTAGCATGTGTTTCTCCTGTGGATAGACTTCTATTGCTATTTAATGACAATGGGGTGGGGGCGGGGGATCTATCACTGCCCAAATGAGATGCATGACCAGGAAGAATGGTATTAAGATTACATAAAGAATTGAGAATAAATATTCCTTCCATTCCAAATTTTCCCCTGCAAGATATTCTAAGGCTGCAATCTTAAAAATGCTTAACTGAAAGCAAGCCTTATTGAGTGAAATCAGACTTACATCTGAGTGACCTGCCTAGTACAGCTTCCTAAGATCTTAGGGGCTTTAGCAGGACTAGTTTGCCATGGTCCTCTGCTTTCCCTATCCTACTGACATAACTTCTTCCATAACATTTGAAGGGCAAGAAACAGGCTTAGACTACATAGGACTGTGTTTTCTGTTCCTTTTCTCCTTTTTTAAAAGATGTACATAATCATATTGATCTACATAATAGGAAGAAAACATACCTTTCTGGGTGGTTCCATTTCATTATTGGTGAATACTGATTCAGTCCTAAATTCTGCTATCATAGAGAATCTAGAAAATTCTGTATGGCATATTATTGCTCATAGAAATAATAATAATATTTATATTAATTATTAATGTTAATAGTATAACTATTATTAAATATTATTGGGAATGCTGTATATTGGTGTGGATGTTTTGTAAGCCTTATGTGTTTTGTAGTTTTATTGTTCTTTAATTATGCCTATGGATTTGGGGGGTTTTCAGACACCATGTGAAGCCTTGTTGCTCAAAAGACATGCACAGATATTTTGTATTAAGTGAGACATTTTAAAAGGACTATTGACATACCAGATTCTACATGAAAGAAGGATGCATAGGGAAGGGTCTGTAAGAACTGTAGATATCCTCTACCCTTGCAGCAAATTTTACTACTCTGCTTCTCTCAAAATAATCCTCTGACACCTATCAAATGAATGATACATCATACATACTTCTCTGTTGTAGAGGATTCCTACAACAAAAATCTGAGAGAAATGTTTCCTGAAGCTACAAATCAGTTTATAGCCAAGACCTACCATTGTATTGAACTCTGGGCTGCCATATGTCCTTCCTGGCACCTAATTGAATTATCACTGCTTTCTGAGGGACCATATGCTTGAGATGTTGCCAACCTTAACCAGAAGAGCAACAGAGAAGAGCAACAGAGCTTTGGTTTAGCCAACAGTTGGGAACAGGACCTTCTGTAGTCCTTTCAACGCAACCTGTGCAACACTGATCATATCTCTGCTGGGGATTCTTAGCTTCAACATAAGCAGCAGGAGATGTTGACAAATCTACCACCACTCACCTGGCCTCAACTAGATTCAAGTCCAGCAGCACCTTAGAGACCAACACAGTTTTCAGGATATAAACTTTCAAAAGCCAAAGCTCCTTTCATCAGATACTTGACTCTTGAAAGCTTAAATGCTGAAAATCTTGTTGGTCTCAATGATGCTACTGGATTTGAATCTAGCTTTTCTACTGCAGACCAATATGGCTACCCTTTGAAACCTACCTAACTTCAATTCTTCACATTAGTAATCCCATGCAGAGGAAAGTAAGAGGAGGAGGGATATTCATACATGGGCATTCCATTCCATACTACATGTGCTAATGTCTATGTTGTGATTTGTGTGTTTTTTTCTGTGTAATAGTGAACAGTGTGATGAGCAGTAAGTCCAGCCATCCTTCCGTTCTAGACCTATAACTGGAACTATTTCACAACGTAAAACGTAACACAAGTTGATTGCTAAAATTGATGTGCTGCCTGACTTTTAAGATGGGCTGCTTCAAAAAAGGGCAACCATTTAAAATTACTAAAAAAGATCGAGAAACGTGCTATAACATACTTTGCCGCTCCCATTGAACAGGTAATTGCTTTTATTGATGACCTCTTCTCTAGCTTCCCCAGAGCTGTGATGTTATTAAGGAAATCTGTCTTTTTTTGTGCAAAGTGATAATTTAACTGATTAAAACAGCTTCACTGTCAATACTCTTTCATATAAGTCCCTCAAGCACCATGCCAATTTGAGATGGCATATCTTTATGCATGAAAACCTTACATTGTATACCAACAAACTGTATTTTCTTTTATCTCTCAGAATTTGTAGTGATAGCAAAGTTGCTTTGACTAATGAGCTATATCCATCGCTGTCACTTGGAAAACAATAGGAACTGTTCTCAGTTGTTCCTAGCATATCCTACTGTGTTATAGTAGCTTGTGAAGATTTAACTCTACTACATCATGAGGAGTTTTAATGAACAATTCTTAAATATATTTATAGATACTAAACACATGTAAATCTGAGACATACTGTAGAATTGTACTGGATATTTTAAAGGCAAATAAGTTGTCAAACTTTGAGAAAACCACACTGGAAATATTCTTCTACAGCTAGACAGTGGACAGGAGGGGCACAAGACACCTGTTCCCCCCAACTCCTGCTAGTGTTTCTGTTTTGCATATGAACACTTGTGGATATGGTTGCCCGCATCTGGCTTAGCTTAGCTCATCTGGTGACAGGCAGAAATCTGGGGGACTGGGGACATGTGATGGCATTACATCACTTTCAGGGAAAGCCTGGAAGTGATATCATGCCTCTCTAGAAATGGCTGGGAACTCTATGTTTTTCCTTGAAGTGCCTTAACACTCTTGTCCCATGGCAATTTTTTCCTGTATTATTTCTTCCACCCACTGAAAGAATGGCAGCGGGCAGCAGGGTGTTGCTGACAAGAGATACCCAATAACCTGGGGGACCTGGAAACCCTGCTTGACAACCAGAAAGCTTTCTCTATTTTGGTCACTTTCTTCTAGGACTCAGTCACAACTATGGGATGGAATAAGTTGATCTGCTTTGAAAGCATGTTTTAAAACCCTCTATTCAACAGAAATATCTGATAAAATATAACCAATATTTAAAAGGAGGCACCTATGCCATGTTGCAGTAGAAATATCTCAACTTTCTAAAGTTTCCTAAGAAATAGACATTTGCAGAGAGGAAAAAAGGGGAATATTTATCAAACTTTGGTAGCACCTTGGGCTATTGCAAGCTATAAAAACTGGCTAATGGAATTGGCCCGAGACTTTCTTTTTTCCTACCTGACATGTTTTAGCTATCTTCCAGATACCAGAAGAGACATGAATGTATTAAGGAAGTAATTGGATCTTTATATACAGTAATTTCAAATCTTGTTAAATAAAATTTTGAAAATAATTATATAGACTTTGTCATATAATAATTAAAATGGAGAATAGCATGGGTCTTGTATTCATTGAATATGGAGATGGTGTGAGGAACTAATAATTGGTTACCATGGTGATTCACAGCTTTTTATGCAGAATAGCAGGGCAATTTTACAAAAAACCCTCCAGACAAATTTAAATATGTATGTTCAGGGCTGGGCTCCCCACTCCCATTTTTTTACTCATGTTTTTGTGTTCTTAACTCAGAAACACTGATCATTCTCCATTTTTACTCGTGTTTTATTAAAGTTGCTCTCCCTCTCTGTCTCTCTCTCTCTCCATATATATGTATGTATGCGTCATTAGGTCAGTCAACAAATATAACAACACAACTTTCAAATGAATTATCTATCATTCCTCAATCAATTTAAATTACAAAAAAAACTATTCAAAAATAAATCTGGAAATATTTACATTTGTCTGCATGATGTTGTATAGTGCATTTGCCATTTTACTGATAAAACTATGTTGTAGGGAGCAAACAAAATTGGATTAGCTGACACACTGGTGTCTCCTTTCATGGGTCTGAAAGCTATCTTCTTCATACACAGCTGATATGACAATAACTTTACAAAGAAAAAAAACCTGAGCCGCATATCACTAGCACTACACAAAACAAAAGCCCACGGGTGTCTGCAACATGGAAACATAAACCATCCTGCTAAACCTTTGCACCCATAGGCTAGCACTGCCATAAGAAAAGCTAGACATATGCACACCCTCCATATATCTGTCAGCAACACAGACAGTCAGAAGAAAAAGTGCAGATGTACAAACAAAGCCGCCAGCTTCACATGAGAGCAAGGACTCTCTCACCCACTGCCCCTTTCTTGCAATTATCAATGACAAGGGCTGAGAACACAGAGGCAGACAGATAGCAGACAAGAAACCTGACATAATCATTCAGGACGGCATTACAAGGCAGGGTGGACAAGCCGTGCGTGCCTCTACCCAGAAGTTGCTTTTCTGGCCTTTCTACCCAGTCAAGGTTTCCATGGAAATGAATGGCACGATGTATGAAAGGCTGGTGGGAGAGGCTGTTGCCAGGCAGATTTTACTGAGACAAGAAGTTCCAGTAACTGCTACCAAAAGTGAGCCTAAATCAAAATCATACCAAGAAATACCTGAGGCATTTTTAAGGAAGCAGGAAAAAACAGAGTTCTACATAAATTTATATTCCTATTATGAATTTATTTCCTACTGAGTTGTAGGAGGCAAGCTACAATTTCCTTGTAAATGTTTGATCAGGTATCAGAAGAAAAAAAATGGAAAAAGCTTAAACCAGAGGTATCAGACTCGTTATGAGGGCTGGATCTGACATAAATGTCACTTTGTTGGACTGGACCATGTGTACAATAAAACATAATCCCAAGATATCTTGCCACTGACTGTGACCCACATCCCTCCTCAGCACTTAACTAACTACCCTGACCATACCCTCCAAACCTCCCAACCTCTGTTTCCATTCAGACTGTTACCTAAGGCAGAGCCTACATTCAGACAGTAAACGTGTTTTGGTTTATTTAATCTGCAGGAGAGGAGCCACAAACATTTGGACCAGCAGGTTAGCAGGCTCCAGCTCACCCAACTTCGAAGGCCTCCTTCACCCCCAACCCTCACCACTCTTCATGTGTTGCATCCCTTACATAAATGCTGGGCTTTTCTCTCTATCCCAGGCTGCTATGCATAGTGCACTCAGCTTAGCCAGTTGCTCCATTCACACACTTGCATAAGCAGGCACATTCGGTGAGCTGGCCAGCACCTTGCCTGGGCTGCCTGAAAGTGGGAAGCTGCTTGGCTGAGTTTGGGGAGGTGGGGCCAAAGAGATTCTGCCTGCCATGCATATACAGCCAGCCATCTTTTCGTCAGCCCAGGTGGCACTGGCAAGAGCCCAACACACTCTGGCCAGAGGAGGAGGAGGAGGCAGCAGTGGCAGACCAAGTCCTTGGCCAAGGGCAGCAGGCAGGCAGACCAAGGACAGACCAAGTCCTTGGCCAAGGGCAGCAGGCAGGCCCCCAGGGGACCAAACCAGCCCTCCTCACCTTTTATGGCAATCCCTGGAGATCTGAGGGAAGACCCTGGGACCATCTGGTAAAGGAAGGGATCTCAGCAGTGCATATAATATCTTAATATAAGCCCTCTTAGTGCACATTTGGACAGGTCGCCCCCCCCCCCAGTTGCTTCCGGGATGGATAAAAGCCCTGGATGGACAGGTTCTGGCCCCCAAGCCATACATTTGACATGCCTGGCTTCAGGGCTTTTTTTGTAGAAAAAGCCCAGCAGGAACTCATTTGCATATTAGGCCACACACCCCTGATGTCACCATTATTTCACACAGGGCTTTTTTGTAGAAAAAGCCCAGCAGGAAATCTTTTGCATATTAGGCCACACCCTCTGATGCCAAGCCAACTGGAACTGCATTCCTGTGCGTTCCTGCTCAAAAAAAGCCCTGCCTGGCTTAAAGGAAGAGGTCAAGCATAATCTATGCTTAAGAATCTTGTGAAGGTGTGGTATAAATAACCACTACATACTGACCAGTGCCAAAACATGAAATGTTTGAACTAGGCTTGTATCTAAACAAAAAAAAAATCAATTATCAACATTGAATACTGCTTGTGGGGGGCGTAAATAGATAATGCATTAGGTCCAGTCAGCTTTTCAGCAGTTGAAAAATAATTGAGGGATAGGATTTGAAAAAATGCTCTGGTGGGGATTATGTTTAGGAGTTGTGGTGGGGAGAAGTGGGAAGTTAATCTTCCCTGCCACACATTTTTCCATTGCCAAATGCCCAGTTTTGGGGAAAATTATCAGAACCCTCACAACCACTAGCTAACAATACAAAATGTTCAAGAGATCACTTCATGGATTTGTCAGCATGTGTCTTGAATTTGGTGCTTCATGCTAAAACTCATGCTTTAAAATTCAAAAGGCACATGCATTGTCAAACAGTTATGTGCCTGGAGTGCTTTCTCTGTCTCCCTCTCTTTTCTGCACCTCCTGAAACCCCAAGTTCCACCTCCCAAAGTTTCAGGAAATACATTATCGTTACTCCCCAGAATGTGGGAGTGCTTGAGGTTATATCAGAGATCGCTTAGATGACCCAAACAGCTGGTTTTGGTTTTAATTTCGACTCCTAGTATCCAAATATACACCCCTAATTTCCATCCCTTGTGAGCTTTGTGGGTCCCCAGCTTGTATTATCAAATTGTTTATCAATTTGTTTGAGGTTGCCTATAATCAAAGCTATTTTTTCTCTATGTTGATACCTCGTTTGGTCTTGTATTCCATTAGTCTATCATGTTCATTAACTAGTGGAGTCCATCTGCTAAGGTTCTGTCTGGAACAAATTTATTAAATGGCAGATCAGAGACTTTTCTAAATGATGAATACCTGTAATTTTGGAAGTGAGTTTTTTACCATAGGTTATGAAGTGTTCTGTGACCCTGCGCCTTGTTTCAAAAAGTTAGAAATGCAGAATAATAAAAAGAAGTATTTCTCTTTGTTTCTAAAGAATATTTATGAATTTCATCTCAAATCAGGATTAATTTTCCTGTGAATGTTTTGTGAAGTTCAACCATATCACCATCTGTGCACAATACATTAGCAGTTAATATTCTCTGTATGCAGTCTTATTTGTTTACCTCTCATGTGTTATCTCACTCTTCTCTGGATAACACTGATAGTATTACGTCCTATCTCTTTCTGAACTATGATACAAGTCAGATTACTTCTCTCCCCTATTTGCAGGTGCAGGCAGCAATCATAATATTAAAACAAATATAGAAATGTTTTCATTTAAAATGTGCAAACTATTAATATATAGATTCTATTCACAATCAGTTTTATGTTATAAATGAATTCTAGTGTACAGAGAACTGATTACAGGTTTATAGAATGCGTCTTTTAACAACATTAAGCAGCTCTTCCCTTTCCCCTCTTTAAGTAGAAGCAGAACTGCATTCCTCGGATATTTTGTCTATAGTTCACAGTATTTCCTTCTTTCCCCCTAGCAAAGAACTAATGGCAGACAACACATGACCTATGAAAAATAGACAGCATAGGACATATCAGTAGGTAAATTTTTGCAAGTTATTTTGTATTTAGGAGCACAAAGCTTCTCCTTTCTTCACCTCCCAGATTCACACATTCAAAATGAAGTATACTGAACTCATAGTGCATTGTGAATAAACACAGGGGAAATGAGAATCAAAATTGCTTGTGGAGCCAGACCCTTTCAAGATAGGTCTGGACTAATGGCTGTGTTTTAATGGACATGAAGACACTTAGCTCATGTATTCTGTTTAGTCAGTTTCCATTAGTAGAGAAAAAGAATTCTAACAGCTGCAGATAAGGCATGATACCACCTTCCATAAGTAGTCTAGTTCCTGAATCTGGTAGACGTAGACGGAAATTCAGCACTGAAGTTGGTTCTTCTGCTTAAGTAATTCTGAAGATGATTCATGGAACTTTGTTGGGTAACATGGCCTTAGAATTCAAACCCATAGCAGATCTTGAGCATAGAATGTCAGGAATAAATACTCTGTGTAGTGTAAGAGATATTTGTTTGTGTGTGCATGTGCACCCGATAGACACTTTAGAAGAATATGGAGAAAGATGGCCTACTCTGCATAAAGTATCTGTGCAGGAGATATGCCAGACAAAGTAATGGAAGAAATTTAATTCTGAGTTCCTTCTGAAATTACATTTTTGGCACACGAATCAGTGCACCATGTTTGCTTCCTGGTTTTCATTTGAGAAGCCCCAGCTCATGCCCCGACCTGGATAGCCCAGGCAAGCCCAATTTTGTCAGATTTCAGAATCTAACAGGGTCAACTCTGGCAAGTACTTGGATTTGGGACCCCCTTAAAATACAAGCAGTCAGGAGGACAGCCACCTCTCTGAATATCCTCTGGATATGCAGTAGGGGTCAGTCACCAGAAGTCACCATGACCTCCAGATACATGCATGCACACAGACACACACTCATTCTCATGCACACACACACATTAAAAATATGAAAAAGAGAAGCTCCAGCTCATCTAGGAAAAGACTTCACACACCCATTTTCTGGAGAGGTAATATTGGTCTTGAAGGATCTACGATATGGACTTCTATGTTATATAAGGGTTTGGGCAATACTTTTGGGTGGGTACGTACTTTCTGAAAATTATCATCTCAGAACTGATGTAATGCTAACTCAAAGCAATTTGAAGAGATGCACAGAGCATCTTCATTTCTTTTCTTTGTTGTCTGTAGTACAATTTCTGCCTTCCCTTCTGTGATAAGATGTCTTTTGACTTTTCATACTAATGATTCAAAACTCAAGTGGATGTGGAGCTGGTACACTATTCTCAAATGCGGCAAATGTTCCCAAATAGGGCTGATTTTATCAACAACCTGTATCTTCTGTAAATCAGATCATCCCCTGTGACACAGAGAACAGAAATGCTACTATACACATATGGGTCCAGACCAGCATTTTGAGCCGGCACATGGATGGGATGCAGGCGGACCAAAAAAAAGCATGACCAAATGCACATGTCTAACTCCTATCCCACTCCCTCCCCTGGGCCATGCCACTCATGCCACAAAGAGCTACCACTTCTGAAGTGGTAGCTTTTTGTAGTGCGAGTGAGATGGCCCTCAGACAGGTTGGGGGTGGGAGTGGGATGGGCTGCAGATGTGTGTGGTTGTGATTTTTTGGTCCACTCACGTCCCATCCATGTGCCAGCTCAGAATACCGGTCTGGACCCAGTTGTGCACTCTAGCCATTTGCCTGTGTAAGTATGTCCCAGTTTCCAATCTGAGCCCAAATTCACAAGGAAAGAGTTTGAGCATACAGAAGAAAACTTTTTTCCCTGTCCTTTTTTACTCCTAAATTGATAGTTTAAATTCTAAATTCACTTCAGGAGCAAAGCTAGATATTACATTTTTAAGAAGCTGGGTTAGACTTCAGCACATGTAGGGTTGCCAGGCTGTTATTTGGCACCCCCCAGGAGCTTTGAAGGCAGGGCAAAGAGCAGAAATAATATCATGTTATTAGGCAAAGGTCAGCGATTCCACAAACTCTCTAGTAATACCATTGAGTTGTGGGGAAACCCCAGAGCATTTCCTGATGCACTGAGGTCACAGCTTTTTACCTGGAAGTGACATCAATGTGTCACATGGCCTCATTCTTCTCCTCTCCCCTACTTGTAATCTTTCCAACCTGGGTGCAAGGGTGGGTGGGTGAGCCAAACACCAGGGAGGTTTCCCACCTGAAGCAGGAAGATGGTAAGCCTAGCCAGAGTGCAACAGCCAGGAATTAAGTTCCCAACTGCTGCAGGGACCAATTCAGACTGGGACTGTAGCAAAGGGAGAGGAGTGACTTCATGTGCCATTTTCCTGATTCAAAATATCTCCAGGAGCCTTATTTACCTCAGTGAGCAGCTGTATATGCACTGAACACTGTATATGCAACCCTTCAAGATGGCCAAATACCAAGACAAGGCTCAAGTGTCTGGGCAGCAAACAAGCCAAAAGGGGAATGTAGGGAGACTCTGGACTTGTGTCAGTGGGTGCCCCATAAGGAATGCAAAATATTTATTGTTCCTTTCTCACCCATCCTCTGCATTCTTTAATGTTCTACAACTGTAATAAATCTAGTGGTATACGCAGCCACTGGAAGAGTGCTGTATTCCAAGCTCATTGAAATTAAGACATATTTTGAGATAATATAGAGTGCAAGGGTCCAAAGAAACATTATGGGTGTGAGTGGGTGTGATTACCACACAGAGAGAGACCATAGGAAACAATTATGCTTTAAAGAAGATGCTCATACCATCACATCAGCAGGGGGCTGTTTTAAAGGTTAATTTTTATGAAATTATAAAGACCCATAAACTTACTTTGAGAACAGTTGTGTTTATTCACACAATTACTTAATTATGCACAAGTTGAAGGAGCATCTTTGAAGATTAACCTATTTTTAAACAATTTTGAAAACTGACAATGTAACCTTATGAGATACAGCTAAGGGAAGATCTCAGTTCAGCAATTTCAGGCATCCTAGTGGAGTTTTCACTGATTTCCCTACCTTCAGGTGAAACTGGAATTTATCATGTCGGGGGAGCATGCATGTATTTAATACATATAATCCACTTCCCAGTTTATCAAGCTGTTGTACAGTTTGCGCCACTCCCTGTTCTGAATGAGGCAAAAGGTGCTGATTGGCTTCTGGATGGACTGTTTTCCCTTGCCAATGACAGCAGCAATTTAAGCTAACTCCCTATCCCCATTGTAAGCTTTTACTGAAAGGCAATCTTCTCTCCTTTCCCATAGAATAAAGTGGAGTTATCTTGTTGCCTTTTGGGACCAAGCAGGAATTTGGGGAGGTTTATCAGAACCCCCAAGGAACAAGGCCTTTTTACACCTATCTTTCTAGGGTTGGTGGTTTCATTACAATTTGGCCTAGTCTTTAGACCTGTTAGGTCATAACTAAGAATGGCAGAAGTAGTGTGAGTGGTTAGAGCTAAGACTAATTGGCCACCACACTGAGGCAAGCACCAGAAGCTCCTGAAGCCATTTGGTTGGCCCTAATGAAACGTATCCCATGGATTTTGTTTTTCATTTTGAAGCCAGCCTATCACTGGCTTGAGCAGATAGATGGGTTGGGGAAAGGATGCTATTGTTGTTTAGCAGCATCACCCCAATCCCTTCATTGCTCGAACAGCACAAGGGGATGGAGTGATGAGACTTAACACCTTTGTGCAGACTAAAATAACAAAAGCCAGTGGTGATGCCAACAAAGTCTGGAGCCAAAGTAATTTTGCTTAAAACACTGGAAATGTGATAGGTTACTGCTTAGCAGCAGCCTATGATAGTATTGCTCAGCTGTTCCCCTGGTTCTTTCTTTCCTTCTTCAATGACCACCTGCACTAATGTCTAGAACTATTTCCTTTAAAACCCCTCCCTCTTTTTTCTAAATGTTTTAATTGAACACCATGAGCACTGCTGTTAAGGTGGAACTTCTCTGGTGTATACTTGCAGTATTGATTGTCCTTTTTATCTGGCAAATTTAGCTTCTTCCTCTGACATGTGGGGATCAGTTTTCCCTGACCTGAAATTAAGTTCAAGCATGGATCTTCTCTTGTAGTTTTTTAAAAAATATTTTCCAATAAAATATGTGATGATTTCACAAAAACAGTTCAAAAGAACACCCAGACTATGTGTACCTGATGAAAAGAATGAAGGGCCACCAAGATAATAATAAATGTGATATTCTAGCATGTATCTGTTTTCCCCTTCCACAATAATGATAGCATCATCAACTGGATATCAGAGGCAGCAGTGGGTTAAGAAATCCAGTTTGACCCTGAGTCAATGAGCAATGGGGAGAAACATCCCACCCAGACCTGAAAAGCAGAATAAAGGCTCACACTGAAGGACAATAGGAACACTTCAAAATTTGGAACACTTTGACCAGTTCTGCTAAGGCAGCAGTTAGCTAAGGAACAACATTAACCTTGGAGCACTATCTTCAGATTTAACTAGTAACAGACCCACAACAGTCCTGCAACAGAGTGATGTGGACTGGAATGTAGCATAGGATTTGCTATTGCTGACACAGTGAGAATTTAAACTAGAATGAAGCATATTATTTAAAAATGCAAATGCTGATTTTCCTACTCCTTTGAACTGCTTCTTGAGTTTACTTACATCAATAAAGATGGAGGTAGAATTGTGATTTTGGGACTAGAAATATGAAGACCCAGAAAAAATGTAAAACTTGCCGGAGGGGAATCTGTTTTTTTTTTCTTCCCAAGGACTTCTTTTCATAGAATCATAGAGTTGGAAGGGACCTCTAGGGTCATCTAGTCCATCCCCCTGCACAATGCAGGAAACTCACAAATACCTCCCCCTAAATTCACAGGATCTTCATTGCTGTCAGATGACCATCTAGCCTCTGTTTAAAAACCTCCAAGGAAGGAGAGCCCACCACCTCCCAAGGAAGCCTGTTCCACTGAGGAATCACTCTAACGGTCAGGAAGTTCTTCCTAATGTTGAGCTGGAAACTCTTTTGATTTAATTTCAACCCATTGGTTCTGGTCTTACCTTCTGGGACCACAGAAAACAATTCCACACCATCCTCTATGTGACAGCCCTTCAAGTACTTGAAGATGGTGATCATATCACCTCTCAGCCACCTTCTCTCCAGGCTAAACATCCCCAGCTCCTTCAAAATTTCTTCATAGGACTTGGTCTCCAGACCCCTCACCATCTTCATCGCCCTCCTCTGGACCCGTTCCAGCTTGTCTATATCCTTCCTAAAATGTGGTGCCCAAAACTGAACACAATACTCCAGGTGAGGTCTTACCAGAGCAGAGTAAAGCGATACCATCACATCACGTGATCTGGACACTACACTTCTGTTGATACAGCCCAAAATTGCATTTGCCTTGTGATGCACCGCATCACACTATTGCCTCATGTTCAGTGTATGATCCACTAAGACCCCTAGATCCTTTTCGCACATACTACTGCTAAGATAAGTCTCCCCCATCCTGTAACCATGCATTGGATTTTTCCTACCTAAATGCAGGACTTTACATTTATCCCTGTTAAAATTCATTGCCTCCCCAGTCGGAATAATGAGACAGACACAGGTATGGATTAAAGGGCCACTTTATTAACTTAACGGCAAGGGCAAAACAGTGGGGTGGGTCAAGCCAGGGGTCAGTACCAGACCACCTCCTTAACCCAGAACTGGGCAAGCCCCAAGCCCCGGGTGTGAGCCAACCAAATGGCTCAGACCTGGCCAGCCAGGCCATGAGATCCCATTCACCTGAGCTCTACCACCCCCCAAGCCATACAGCCTGTGATGTGGACACTCTCCAAGTGATGAGATCCCAAGGCTCCCTGGAGCCAACCTTGGGCCGTACAGCTTAACGTTTACCCCAGGGAAACCATGCACCCCAATGGTGCGGTGCCACGGGAGCTCACCAATACCCCACACAACATATTCCAAACAGTAAACAGCCACCAACAGGGCCAAGCCTCAGCTTAGGCCACTGTACCCACACTAACCTAGAACATGTTCCAGCCCCTGCCGCAAGTCAGCCAAAAAGGCCTCGTTGACCTTTACTGAAAGATGGACCCCATCCGGCCTGTACAAATCCTCAAAACATGCCTTAATTGAAGGATGTGGAACATAAACTCCAAGACCCCTCCCCAGGGCTATTTGCAAGGCCCTGTTGGCCTTCTTCTGGGCTTGCTCCAAACCTGCTGGGTCCCAGGCCGCCCTCCACACCCGGCGCAGCAGCATGGCTGACCACAGGATGATTATGCCTGGCCACCTTTTGCCAATCAAGATGATAACATCCTAGGCCGGACTTCCAGGGGAAGAAAATGTTGAGCTGAGCTGTTTCTCATAACGGGAGCAGGCTGGAGCTTCTGTTCGGGGTAGTGGAAGACAATTTAATGCCTACTGCCTACTTTTCTCAATTAGAGATTAGTCCAAGATATGCACAGGAAACTTTAAGGAGATTTACCTTGGCTAAAAGGGAGTCCCGGGGGGGGGGCTTCTTTGAGGGGTCTCCAGGAAGAGTTGCATTTTCATCATCTGCAGAAGCTTTCAGAGTCATTTATTTGACATAAGCTCGACAGGATCCTAACCTTCTTGGACTTTGCTAAACATTTAAAGCTTTGAAAGACCGGTGAGAACTTGGATAATTGGCAGAGAAGGTACAGATTACTATCTTTCATTCTGGAACTTTTTATAGCTTAATGGAATAAATTTAAAAGGTGGGAAAGGAAAATCTAGAAAGTCTGGAAGAAGAGGGGATGAAGAGATGAAATTTGGACTTCATAAATATAAAGGACAGTGTTAAAAAGAGCTAAAAAGTGGAAAGGAATTTATTGTTTAGTCTACTTGCGGTTTTAAAAAAAGAGCACCATCGTCACATCGTCACAGACCTGCAGCACATTCAAGCAAGACAGGAAGTACGTCAAGTATCGTGAGATCTCCTTACCAGTGTGAATGAGACTTTGTGGCAACAAAAGCAGGAAGTAGCGGAAGGAAAACCTACTCTAGGAATTTACTACCATTGAGAAACATTGGCAGTCATTGCTGGGAAGTCAAAATAAAAACAATGTTTTTAAAGAATTCGGAACATTAAAATTTGTTGGAGATAACTGAGAAGAGGGTAAGAACATAAATACTATTGGTCATATTATTTGTGTGGACTTTGGACATTTTTAAAAGGGGGAAAATTGTAAGGAGCAGTAAAAAAGTTGCAGCCACCATTTTGGAAGATTTAAAAACTTTAAAAATAAATATCTTGACTTTGGGAGCTCTGAGGATGGCGAAATTGGGCTTGTTGTGAAGGGCAAGTCCTACTCCTTTGAACCTGATAGTTGAATTGGAAATTGGTGAGGTTCAAATTTTTGCTGTTTTTAAATGTCTGAACACAAGCAGCCCCGTACAAGGGCTACTTCATTGGAAAAAATGCAGGACCAATTGGAGGCAATAGAGGCCAGAATGATGAAAGGGGTGAGAGAAAAGATAAGTGAATTGGAAAAAAAAATTATTGCAGAGATTTAAAAAGATATGGAAGATCTCAGAAAGGAAACTGAGGAAACATCTAAGAAAGTGCAGGAAGTAGAAGGCAGAATGAATGTATATGATTCCACCTTGTTGAAAATGCAATAAAAAGTGACAATCCATGACTGCAAATTGATGGAGACTCAGATACATCTGAGAGGAGTACCTGAAAAGGAGGATGGCGATTTAAAAGAATTTATAATAAAAATAATGGCAGAATTTTTAGAGGAAAACCCTGAAGAGACTAAATACATGTGTGATTATATGTACAGAGTGAACTCACTTTATGCCAAGAAAAATAATTTACCAAGAGATGTTGTCATAAGATATATGACAAAGGAAATTGTGGGAAGAATCATGAATAAAAATTTTGAAAAGACATTGATAGTGGGAGGCAATAGAGTGAGAATCATAAAGGAGCTGCCAAAGCAAGTGATAAATGATAGAAGAACATATAAAAAGTTGACAGAAAAATTGAGAGACAATGGAATGAGGTTTAGCTGGATAATAGCTGAAGGTTTGAGCTTTGAACTCCAGGGGAAAAGAATCACAATTACAAATGCACAGGATATGCGTAGATTTTTTGAAGAAAATAAAGAATTTGCACCATGATGGATTACAAATTATTGTCTTGGAATGTTAATGGACTAAATTCACCACAAAAAAAGAAGGGCAACATTTCATTGGATTAAAAACAAAATTGTATAATTTCTTTGCAAGAAGTGCATATTAAACAAAAGGATTATAAATTTTTATGGAACAAACAATTGGGAGTGGAATTTTTTTCATTGGCTGAACAGAAGAAAAGGGGAGTGGTTTTTTATATTAAACAAGAATTGGAGCCAAAATTAGTGTTTAAAGATAAAGATGGAAGATTTGTAGCAGTAGAGACAATACTAAATGGGGGGGGGAGTTGTTATTGGGATTGTATGCGCCAAGTGGCGCAAAGGATGCTTTTTTAAAAGACATTATACGACAGCTTGATGAACTGACTTATGACCAAGTTTTGATAATGGGAGATTTTAATGGAACAGTTAAGAACTCATTGGACAGGTCTGGAGGGAAAAAAAAAATAACAGCAAAGAAGGAAAATTGCCAAAGTCTTTTTTTTTTAATTGGTCAAACAAGAAAATTTGGAAGATATATGGAGGAAATTTAACCCTGATGTTCGGGACTATACTTTTTTTTTTCAGTAAAACACAAAACTTTTTCCAGAATTGATATGTTGTGGGGCATTAAAGATTTAGGTCTTCTCTCTCTCTCAGCTTGACTTCACGAACAAAGATTTAAGAAGGGTGCAGTAGTCCACGTCTGCTGCAGGCTCGCTGGTGGCTGACAAGACCAATGTGGGACAGGCAGATCCGGCCACAGTGGCTGCAGGGAAAAGTCTGATTTGGGGTTGGTGCTGTAGCAGTGCGATTCTTCCTCAATCTCCTTTTGTCCTCAAGACCAGCTATGCGTGTGTTCTCAAAGGAAGAGACAGCCTGGTGGATGGTGTGCCTCCATGCTTTGCGATCTGAGGCTAGGTCAGACCACTGGTGATGATTGATGCGACAGGTGCCAAGGGATTTCTTCAGGGAGTCCTTGTACCTCTTCTTTGGTGCCCCTCTATTTCGATGGCCGGTGGAAAGTTTGCCATACAGGGCAATCTTGGGAAGGCGGTGGTTTTCCATCTTAGAAATATGCCCTGCCCAGCGCAGCTGCTTCTTCAACAGCAGTGCCTCGATGCTTGTAACCTCCGCCCTCTTGAGGACTTCAGTGTTGGTCACAAAGTCACTCCAGTGGATGTTGAGGATGGTGCGAAGGCAGCGCTGATGAAAGCGCTCAAGGAGTCGCAGGTGATGATGGTATAAAACCCACAATTCGGAGCCGTAGATGAGGGTTGTCATCACAACCGCTTTGTAAACATTGATCTTTGTGCCTTTTTTCAGATGCTTGTTGCTCCACACTTTTTTGTGCAGTTGGCCAAATGCATGGTTTGCCTTTGCCAGCCTGTTGTCAATCTCCTTGTCGATCTTGGCATCTGAGGAGATGATACACCCCAGGTAGCTGAACTGCTGGACTGTCTTCAGAACTGATTCACCCACAGTGATGCAGGGAGGGTGATAATCTTCCTGGGGTGCAGGCTGGTGGAGAACTTCCGTCTTCTTCAGACTAACGTCTAAGCCGAATAGCTTGGCAGCCTCTGCAAAGCAGGACGTCATATGCTGCAGAGCTGATACCGAGTGGGAGACGAGTGCAGCAGCATCAGCAAACAGTAGCTCTCGGATAAGTTATTCCATTGCCTTGGAGTGAGCCTTTAGTCGCCTCAGGTTGAACAGGCTGCCATCGGTGCGATAGCGGATGTAGACACCATCGTCATCGTCTAGATCTACTGCGGCTCTTTGAAGCATCATGCTAAAGAAGATCGTAAAGAGAGTTGGCGCGAGAACACAGCCTTGCTTTACACCTGTGCCTATTGGGAAGGGCTCCGAGAGGTCGTTGCAGTGTCTGACTTGGCCTCGCTGGTCTTCATGTAGCTGGATGATCATGCTGAGGAACCTTGGGGGACATCCTAAACGTTCCAAGATTTGCCACAGGCCTTTCCTGCTAACGGTATCGAAAGCTTTGGTAAGGTCGACAAAAGTCACATATAGACCCTTGTTCTGTTCCCTGCATTTCTCTTGGAGCTGCCTGAGAACAAATACCATGTCGGTGGTGCTCCTGTTAGCTCTGAAGCCGCACTGGCTCTCTGGGAGGAATTCTTCTGCAATGGTGGGCACCAGTCTGTTCAGGAGTATTCTGGCAAGGATTTTGCCTGCGATGGAGAGCAGGGTTATCCCCCGGTAGTTGGAGCAGTCTGACTTTTCCCCTTTGTTCTTGTGTAGAGTGATGATGATTGCATCGCGAAAGTCCTGTGGTAGTTTGCCTTGTTCCCAGCAGGTCACAAGTACTTTGTGAAGCGTGCTATGTAGTACTGTGCCCCCATGCTTCCAGATCTCTGGTGGGATTCCATCAACTCCCGCTGCCTTGCCACTTTTCAGTTGCTTGATGGCTTTAACAGTCTCTTCTAGGGTGGGGATCTCATCCAACTCTGTTTTCACTGGTTGAAGTGGGGTGAGGTGGATTGCTGAATCTTGAACTACGCGGTTGGCACTTAAGAGAACCTGAAAATACTCCGACCACCGGTTCAGTATGGATGCCATGTCTGTGAGGAGCACTTGGCCATCTGCACTACGCAAGGGACTCTGAGCCTGATATGATGGGCCATATACTGCCTTCAGGGCTTTGTAGAACCCTCTTAAATCACCAGTGTCTGCATACAGCTGGGTTCTCTCTGCAAGCTTGGTCCACCACTCGTTCTGAGTATTTCGAAGCTTGCGCTGGAGGTTGCTATATGCAGCGTGAAAGATTGCTTTTTTCCCAGGACAGGAGGGCTGAGCAAGATGTGCTTGGTGGGCAGATCTCTTTTTCGCTAGTAATTCTTGGATCTCTTGATTGTTCTCATCAAACCAGTCCTTGTTCTTCCTTGTGGAGAACCCGAGGACTTCTTCAGAGATCAACAGGATGGTAGTTTTTAGGTGTTCCCAGAGTGCTTCTGGAGAAGGATCTGTGGGGCAACTGGGGTCCTCAATTCTTGACTGGAGTTTTGCCTGGAAGGCAGCTTTAACTTCGGCTGACTGAAGGCTGCCAACCTGAAGCTTCCTCCGAGAGATACCTCCTCTCCTGGGTGTGGGTTTAAAGTGAAGACGGAGATTGCAGCGTACAAGACGATTATCCGTATGACATTCCGCACTGGGCATTACTCAGGTGTGTAAGACATCTCAAAGGTCTCTCTGGCGCACCAGAATGTAGTCGACAAGGTGCCAGTGCTTGGACCGTGGGTGCATCCAGGTTGTCTTCAGGCTGTTCTTCTGCTGAAAGATAGTGTTGGTGATGGTGAGCTGGTGCTCTGTGCAGAATTCTAGCAGGAGGCGCCCGTTATCATTGCAGTTGCCAATGCCGTGTTTGCCAAGTACTCCTTTCAGGCTTCCGAGTCTTTACCTACTCTGGCATTGAAGTCGCCAAGGATGATCACCTTGGGGAGGGACGGTGGCTCAGTGGTAGAGCATCTGCTTGGGAAGCAGAAGGTCCCAGGTTCAATCCCCGGCATCTCCAAAAAAGGGTCCCGGCAAATAGGTGTGAAAAACCTCAGCTTGAGACCCTGGAGAGCCGCTGCCAGTCTGAGAAGACAATACTGACTTTGATGGACCAAAGGTCTGATTCAATATAAGGCAGCTTCATATGTTCATATGTTCATCTATGTCCTCTGTAGGGGTTTTCCGTACGAGGTTGCGTAGATCAGCATAGAACTTGTTCTTTTCTGCAGGATCTGCTTGAAGGGTTGGGGCATACACACTGAAGAGTGTTGCATGCTGCTTGTTTTGAAGTGGGAGGCACATGGACATGATGCGATCTGAGTGACCTGTTGGCAGGTTTTTGCGTTTGGAGGCAATGGAGTTCCTGACCATGAAGCCAATGCCAGAAAGGTGGCTCTATAAGATTTAGGTCTTATAACAAGGAAAATAGAGATTTTACCCAAAATTGAGGCTGGATTACAAAATTTTCGAAGAAGTTGAGAAGATGGAGATTGAATGAAGATTTGCTACAGAATAAAGAAATAGTGACATCTCTAGAAAATGGAACTAAAGCTTTCTTTCAAATGAATGACAAAGAGGATATAGAATTTCAGACGGTCTGGGATGCCTATAAAGCAGTAATGAGAGGAATATTGATTACTCTGAATAATAAAGATAAGAGAGGAAAAGAAAATCAGTTGTTGGACATTCAAAATGAAATAAAGAAAAAAGAAGGGGAGTTGAGAAAAAGGCCAGGGAAAAAGAAACTTATAAGGGAAATTACAATATTACAAACGCAAATGAGACATTTGTTAAATAAAGAATTGGAATGGAATTTGAAAAGACTGCAGCAGAAATCTTTTGAGGGAGCAAATAAACCTGGAAAGTATTTGGCTTGGCAACTGAAAAAAAAGAGAGAAAATAAAATTATTAATAAAATTGTGGTAGATGGAAGAGAGGTGGTTACCCAAGAGGGAATAAAAACAGAATTTTTAAGTACTATGCCAAATTGTTTAAATGTGTTAAAATACAGAAAGAAAAGATGGATGAGTATTTACAAAAGATAAAAAATAGAACCCTTAACTTAAAATATGCGAAAAGTTTTGAATGATCCAATTGAAAAAATAGAAGTTGAAGCAGCAATTAATGCAATGGAAAATGGAAAAGCACCTGGGCCAGATGGATATACAGCTAAATATTTTAAAACCATTAAAGATGAGTTAACACCAAAATTGCAGAAGTTGATGAACATGATAAGAACAAAAGGAAAAATATCAAACACAAGGAAGGAAGCTGTTATTTCGTTGATACCTAAGGAAGATAGAGATGTCACGAATGTAAAAAATTAGTCCAATTTCGCTATTAAATAATGACTATAAAATATATACAAGAATCTTGGCAGAACGGTTTAAACAACATTTGATAAATTTTATAAAGGAAGATCAAACGGGGTTTCTTCCCTAAAGGCAAATAAGAGACACTGGGCGTTTTCGCACAGGGCTTACCCCAGAGCGACATCCCTCTTCACCGCGCAGCGTCTGCACGGATTTCTTACCAACTGCTTCGTAGAACCCGGAAGAGCTGCAAAGTCCCGTGGCTTTTGCATCGCAAATGTAAACTGGTTTTTAAACTGTTGTAAATATTGTAGAATATTATGAAAGACATCTAGAAAAGGAGGTAGCATTATTCTTTGTGAATTCAGAGAAAGCATTTGACAATTTAAACTAGGACTTTATGTTTGCAGTAATGGAGAAAATGGAGCTGGGAGAAAGCTTTATAAGAATGATAAAAGCAATATACACTGAACAACATGCAAGGCTATGTATAAATGCAGATCTTACAGAAGATATGATAATCAGCAAAGGTACAAGGCAAGGTTGTCCGCTTTCCCCATTGTTGTTGGTTATAATGACTCTTGAAATATTACTGATGCAGATCCAAGAAGATAAAGAAATAGAAGGATTAAAAATAAAAAGATTTACTTATAAATATAGAGCATTTGCAGATGATATAATGTTTATAAATGAAAACCCCATACAAGTTACACCTTTGTTGTTAACCATTGGTTGTATTAACACCATTGTTGTTTATAATGACTCTTGAAATATTACTGATGCAGATCCAAGAAGATAAAGAAATAGAAGGATTAAAAATAAAAAGATTTACTTATAAATATAGAGCATTTGCAGATGATATAATGTTTATAAATGAAAACCCCATACAAGTTACACCTTTGTTGTTAACCAAAATACAAGAATATGGGGAGTTGGCGGGACTTTGTTTTAACAAAGAAAAATCAAAACTTCTATGCAAAAATATGCAAATAAATAAGCAACAAGAATTGCAGAGACTAATGGACTGTGAAATCACCTCCAAGGTAAAATATTTAGGTGTGGAGATTACAATGAAGAATATTGATTTATTTAAAAATAATTATGAAAAGATATGGCGCAAAATGGATGAAGATATGTTAAAATGAAATAAACTTAATTTGTCACTGCTGGGCAGAATAACTGCAATTAAAATGAATATTCTACCAAGAATAATGTATTTGTTTCAAACTATTCCCATTGTGAAAGATAGTAAACAATTTGATAAATGGCGAAGGAAAATTTCAGAATTTGTGTGGGCTGGGAAGAAACCAAGGATCAAAATGAAAATTTTGACAGATGCAAAAGAGAGAGGTGGATTTCAACTACCGAATTTAAAATTATATCAGGAAGCAGTTTGTTTAGTATGGATAAAAGAATGGATAATGCTGTTAAACAAAAAACTATTAGTGTTGGAAGGTCACAGAAATAAATTTGGCTGGCACGCGTATTTGTATTATGGAAAAAAGAAGATGGACAGTTTTTTCTCTCACCATTACATAAGAAATAATTTGCTAAATACAGGGATAAAATATAAGAAATATGGAGATGAGAGAAGACCGTTATGGATAGTGCCAGCTGAGGTAATAAAAATAACGGCTGAGATAGGTGAAGAAAAGTGGTTGTCATATAATCAATTATTAAAAATACAAAGTGGCAAAATAGAATTGAAAATTGCTGAAGAGTTGAATAATATGATTGGTTCCAAATGCAACAAATAAAGAGCTTGGTGGATAATGGTATCAAAACTGAAGGAATAAGAAAAGAACAAACAGAAATGGAAAAAGTTCTGCTTGGAGATAATGAAAAATTAATTTCAAAAATATATAAATTACTTTTAAAATGGTCTACGGAGTATGAAGTAGTGAAATCTCAAATGATTAAATGGGCAATTAATGTAAATAAAGAAATACAGATAGAAACTTGGGAATACTTGTGGAAGCATTCTATGAAGCTTTCGACGTGTCATAGTATTAAAGAGAACTGTTTTAAAATTATGTATAGATGGTATATGACTCCTAAAAAATTGGCAAAGATGAACAATAAGATGCCAGATAGATGTTGGAAATGTAAAAAACATGAAAGTTCTTTCTACCATATGTGGTGGACTTGTAAAAGAGCAAAAAGTATTGGCAGATGATTCAGCAAGAAATTTCTAAGCTCTTGGGATATGAATTCAAGAAAGTTGCAGAGACTTTTCTGTTGGGATTACAAATGGAAACATTTCCAAAAGAAGATAGAACTATAATTTGGTACTTGCTTTCAGCTGCTAGGACATTATATGCGCAGTTGTGGAGGCAAGAAAAAATACCAGAGAAATGGGGTTGGATTATAAAAGTTATGACATGGAGTGAAATGGACAAATTAACAAGAATATTAAGAGACTATGATTTAGAAGTTTTTAAGACAGAGTGGAAAAAGTTTAGAAGACATGTAGAAAAAGAGTGGAAAATAAAAGGACATTGGACAATTTTTGATAATGATTAAATTTAAAAAAAGAGAAGAATATAAATTTTTGTTTTAATAGTTAAGGGTACCTTTAAATATTTGCATTTTAAGTAAATAACACCAGTGGGGGTCAAGTAACGGGGGGAAGGGTGGTTAGAAAGTAATATATGGGGTAGATAAAAGAAGTTTTTAAAGATGTAAGAAATAGATTTATTACCATATGTTACCAATAAAATTGTTTTAATCTAAGATGATATCATCCCGGGCCTGAAGTGAAAGGGCTTTACCCTTCATTAGGCCCAAATCATTCTCCCCCAGGTGAATCACCAAAATATGCGGCAAAGGGGCTCTCCTCTCCTTAAAAAAAAGTGAATATAGTCCCGACCACTTCATGCCATGGCGGCCTTGCCACTCAATGATGGCCCGCTCACTCAGGCCCAACTGAGAACCAATTGACGTCCGCCGAGCCTGATGTGCCGCCCAAAAAACAATACTGTGGCCACATATGAGGATCCTCCTCCTTTCAACGCCAGCCACAGCACCTGGAAAAGAAAAACCATTAGAACTTTTCCCAGCATAATAACAGAACCTAACAACTTGGAATGAAAGTTTCCACAGGGGGGAACAAACTATGGCCGCAAAGGTCGGATATACATCTGATAAGCCACAGACCTCCACCGTCCTACACGATGAATGGCCTCGCCCTCATATCACATAGCTGCAGATGCAGATGCAGCACCAATCCTGAAGGAATGAGTGCCAAATTTCATACCCCCAAGACCTAACTTCACCAATGCCCGGTTAGTCATGGACCAAAATTGAAATTTAGTCAAAGGAGTTGTGTCGTTACGGTGAAACAAGGGACCCTCCGCCGACCCACACAAGTCCACATAATGTGCTAGGGCAGCCACCGGACACAACTCCCTATCCAAGCAAGGTCCCAAAGTAACCGTGCAACCCCTCTGCTTCTGATCAGTCTTTGACCGACATACCCGTACAGCCACCTGACCACCAACAAATTTGACATCCCCAACCTGCAGGGCCCTAACTTAAGTATCCTTGCGGGAGAGCGCCACCAGCTCCGACACCTGCAAAGCCCTGAAAAAAGCTGTCAAAGTGGCTGCATGAAATAAGGCCTCTTCAAAAGCTGAGGCACAAACTAAAGACCAAGTAGCATGTAGCCCTTGCAGGATAGATGGGGAAATCGGTTGCTTGCCATCATGGCATTGCCCGGCCTTCCGTGACCATCCTTCCAGCATCTTTAAAATGCGAAAATCCTTTGTCAGCTCTGGATACCTCTAAGCCTTACTAAGGAAGGACAACCCTGCCAGCTGTCCCTTAATAGATTTCACAGAGAGGCCCCTCCCCTTCTGCCACACACAAAACTGCAGCAGCCCCGCCCCTTCCCAAAAAAACAGTAAACTGACTAGCCACCCAGTCATACGACCTTTTTGTGCTAGGAGCTATGGCGAGGTGGATTGCCTGGTTAACTTCATTGGCCACAATTCTGGTGGGATGCGTGAGGGTAAAATGTCCACCTCTGGAACTAGCTGACAAAAACGCACCATCTATTGGCAAGACAGAGCGTCCACTATGCCATTACAAATGCCTGGTACATGCTTCGCCAAAAACAAAACATTTAACTTAAGGCAATGCAAAGTAAACATCCCAACAAGCCTCATGACCGGCTGGGACCTAGAGGTCAGGTTGTTGACAACGTGGACGACTGCCATGCTGTCACACCAGAAGTGCACCATGTGATTAGCCAAAGAGTGTCCCCAGAGAAAAACAGCAACCACTATGGGAAAACACTCCAAGAAAGTCAAGTTACAACATAACTCAGAGCCCAACCACTCACGTGGCCAACGCTCGGCGCACCAATGTCCACGGAAATACACACTGAATCAGTGGTGCCGGCAGCATCTGCAACAATTTGAAGCTCCACTTCCAACAACATAACACCCCTCCAAAAGGAGGAACCGTTAAAATCCCTCAAAAAGGTCTCCCAAACCTCCAGTTCACTCCGCATCCCCTCGGTAATCCGGGTGAAGTGATGTGGTAAATGCAGGGCCATCATGCTGTTACAAAACTGCCTAAGAAACGCCCATCCAGGGGCCACCACTTTGCATGCAAAATTCAGGTGGCCCACCAGCTGCTGGAGCTTGAGGCCTTATGCTTAACCTTATGCTTAACCCTTACAGCCCTCACCCTGCCCCGCAGGTACTCCAACTTATCACGCAGCAGCCTAGATAGCTGGCGCACCGTATCCAGTTCTATTCCCAGAAAAGTCAGAACTGTCGTTGGGCCCTCTGTCTTTTCCTGAGCCAACGGGACGCCCAACTCGCCTGCCAACCGCTCAAATACCTCTAACAAATGGGAACATTGACCAGAACCTGCGGGGCCCACAAAGAGAAAATCATCTAAATAATGCACCGTATCATGCACCCCAGTCCTAGATTGTAACGCCCACTCCAAAGATGTGCTAAAACGCTCGAATGCAGCACATGATACAGAACACCCCATCGGCAGAGCTCTGTCGAGATAAAAACTGCCATCAAAAGCAAAACCTAATAATTCAAAATCAGCGGGGTGCACAGGGAGGAGGTGGAAAGCCGACAATGTCACATTTTGCCAGCTCCGCGCCAACCCCGCAACGACGCACAATCCAGTCAAAAGGCATGTACTTAACAGAACACAGTTCAGCGGGGATAGCATCATTAACTGACCGCCCCCTAGGGTAGGACAGATGATGTATTAAACGAAACTCACCTGCTGCTTTTTTAGGTACCACCCCCAGGGGAAACACCCGTAAATTGGGCACCGGAGGAACCGCAAAAGGGCCCAACACTCGCCCCTCTGCACACTCCTTCTTAATTTTTGCCCTCACAACATGCTCCAAACCATGAACTGACCGTAAATTTGAACAAGAAAACGGGTCTGAGGGCCTTGATAAGGAATTCTGAACCCCCGTGAAAACCCCTCCCACAAATAATGCTTCTCATCCAAACGCGGATAGTCACACAACAATTCTCTAAGAACCTTCAGTTGAATGGGGCTGGGCCCCTTTTCCAGTATGCTGACTTGCCCCCCCCCCCCCGCTGCTTGCTAGACCCTTTTGGTTTGTACCTGTTGCAAGCCGTGAAGGCATGGGGCCCACCACACAACGGGCATTCGTGCTTATACCTACAGGCTTTTCTGGCGCAAACACCTTGGGAGGTGATCTCCCAGCAAAGCAGCTGTGGCTGAACCGACTGCCTCACAGCCACACGGGTGCCTGCAGAATTAACCGACTTCTGTACAAGATGACCACTATCAGATCTGTCTCCAGCGTTTGGCTTTGCAGGAGCCATAAGCTGCAGCCAAAGCTGCTGGTTGATCTGGTCCCAAGGTAGACCAGGATTAATGACTGCTTGCTTATGGAATTCCTCATCATATTACAGCCACGCCCCCCACCCCGTAAAATTGCTATATGCCCGATAAATAATATCGCAATACTGGAAGAGGGGGGCAGCCCTCCATGGCTGGGCCCTAGCAATGAACCCCCCGTGTATATGAGAAATCCCGGCAACCAATTTGCCCATGACATGTCCACCTTCCTCCGTTTCAGCTTCTCTTTATCCTTCTCGTCCAGCTCATCCTTAGACTTCTTCTCCAATTCCCTATATAAAAGGCTGAACATGTCTATGTATTCCCCTTTTAGTATATTCTCCCTCGTTGCCACTGTAAGGTGACCACCAAGAGGCATAGCTGGATCCCCGAAAGGCAGAGCATGAAACGCTACTGAACTATAAGGTACAGGGGGGTGAGATGGAAAACCCCAACTCCCCCACTGTTGCAGAGACCAGGCTGGAGGCAGGGCTGCAGATTGCTGCCATCCCCAAGGAAACACGCCCCCTGACGCCGACGATCCTACTGACCCCATATTACCAGCCTGCCCTCCTCCTGCTGCAGCCGAGGGCCAAGGTAACCAGACCCCTCCCTGGCCAGCAAATGTAGGCATTGAACCTGACAACACCTGTTGACATGTGGGGGGACCCCCTCCCACATAGGGCAACCCTGTAGCCAGGGAAATTCCTGCCACCCTTGAACCCGCCGTTACAGTTGATCCCCGCGGCCCCAGGGCCACACCATTCCACGCTGCTGAGCCGGTGACTTACCAACCACCTCGATTGGCACCGCAGCAACCGCTTCTGGCTCCTCCCGCTGTTCTTCCAATGGCACCACCTCGCTCATGCTGCCACTGCCTTCCTTGCCACCCTGTAAGGCAGAAAGCCGAGCAAGCACCTCCTTTTGAAAAGTTATGGTGGTGGCCCAACCAGAACCTTTAAGCCCCGCAAATCTCCGTGATGGCCTGCCACCCCTTTTTCCCCCTCCAGCACAACCAGTCAGTCTAGAATGGCCTGTCGTGTCCTAACATCATCTCCCTCCTCCACCGGGGACTGAATGGGAAGAGGCCTTTTAAGGGCCTCTTAGCTGTCTGCTTCCCCTTTGAAGGGCCTTGTCCCTTCTTAGGTCCCATGACCTCTCTAGCTGTAGCCCAAAAGGGAAGCCTCAATCTCTTGCCTCACCAACTCCCCTTAAGGAGCACGCCTCCCTGGCGGACGGCATGGAGCGGGCCCTATTCCCTTGAAAAGGGGAGCTCAGACCAGCCTACACCACCCTCTAGGGCCCCCTGAATCAAGCCCCTTCTCCCTCCGTCTGCAGGCCCTGCGTCACGCCGCTTGGCCTCTCTCCACGGCCCGCAGAAACCCCGACGATGGGTGGGGGGAGGGGGAACAGTCCCCGACCCCCTCACCGCTGCTATACAGATGGAGCTCCGACTGGTTCAAGCCACGCCACCACCGCGAAACCTTCACGCGATGCTTCAGCACCCTCCCCAGACGCCGGGAAAGAACGCTGCCCTGGCGCCGGGGCCGAAGAGCTATAGAAAGCCACCCCGACTGCACAGCTGACGTGCGGCCGATCTTCACTCTCTGAAAGCGGCTTTCCAACTGCGACACTGGGGGGCAGGGCCAGCCTTATAAGGCTACCCACGCCCCCCCAATGGCTCTAGAAGAGTCCACTGGTTTGGTTTGTGTCAGGCTTGTGACTTTTTATGGATTCTTGTGTTTTTCATTGAGAGTCTCCAATTTTACAAAATTCAAGAATCTCAAGTGTTACAGTTTTGGATTCCCAGGTGTTACATTGTTCGGGCTTAGCAATTGATTCAATTGGGGTATTCTTGGGTTTTACATTTTCCCAGCCCCCGCCCCCACAGATAGCTGGGGACACCTTGTTCAGACGACCATAGAATTGGACCCCTTGGTCCAATAGATTTGACATTTAGGGATTATTTGAAGAATAGGCGTCAGCATTTCCTCTGCAATTATGGTGCCAATACCTTTTAAAATGCTCCCCTAGTCTCTTGGGATATTCCCCCCCATAGAGAATAGTGGAGCAAAAAAAAAAAAAAATTGTTGGAAATCCAGAAAAAATGTCATACTGGTATTTGGGACCCAAGAAACTTGGTCTACAGAGTTTTTGGAGTTTTTTGCTCCAATATACCCACATCTGAAAAACATTTTATTTAGCTGCACACCCCTGCCTTTGGCTTCAAAATTCCAGACACCTTATATTTTTCTGAGATATTAAATACATTGATTGAAGGAGAAAGGGGACTATAGCAGCGCCCACCTCACGGCCTCACTGGATCTCTATATTTTCGTCTCTTCGGGGTATTTTTACTTGTTCTGTTGATGGGACCCCAGCAGCTTTGTTTATTCTTCCCACAAAATATATAGGCTCACGAGAACTTTAACTTAAACCACAGATTTATTGTAACAAAAAGTCTTAACTGGGGATATGGGAGATATTTACACAGGCTTATTCTTTGTTCAGTTGTTTCAAGCTTACAGTCACTTTTACTTTCTTGGATCTCTCACAGTTACACAGTTCACCGTTCCCTTTAACTCACTCTCCCTCTCTAGCCAAGGTCTGGCCTCTTGGGATTGATGTGTCTAGTCTCACCCCTCGACTGGAGTCTCTCCTCTCAGCCCTCTTGGTGTCTCAGACCCACATCCACTCCCTCAACCTCCTCACTAGATCTTCAGAGTGGTTCCTAGGTGTCTGTGACCATTCTGGTCTTAACTGACTCACACACACACAGCCCTCTTGGCTGGTTTTGTCCAGCTGGCAGTCTCTGGAAGACTTCCCCGTCTCCGTCTCCAGCTTCTTCACAGGATCAACTGCCCTCTTAGCCCTTCTGGCCGGCACTAACTGACCCTCTCAGTCTCTGTCAGGTCCCCACTGACAGACTTCTCTGACAGGCCTCCACTCTGTCAGACTCCAACTGACTGAACTCCTGCCTCAGCAGTTTCTCTCACTAAACTAACTTTTTTTCCCTCCCTGAGAGCTCAGAGCACTTTGCCCCCACCCTCAGGTCACCTGACGCAGCCCTGTGCGTCTTCAGCTTATGCTTAACCCATTGCTTTCCGTCACAGGGACTGACTCACTATTAAGAAAACAATAGGCAGTGGAAACTTCAACTGAAGTTTTCAGACCAGAAGGCAGCAGGACTCTTTTTGGCTTCTTTGAGCCCTTGTCAGCTTTTCAGCTTTTGATGTCTGAAAAGAGTTTCGGACAGGGCTTGGCAAAGTATTCATGCTTTTCTGAACCCTGCTGCTTTAGAGATGCCAATTTCCAAGAAGAGGCTGGAGGTGTCCCAGAATTAAAACTGGTCTCCAGGTTACAGAGATCAGTTCTTCTGTAGAAAATGGCTGCTTTGGAAGGTGGACTTTATAGTATTATGTTCTACTCCCCATCCCAGCCTATGTCCTCCCCAGGCTCCACAAAAAACCTCTAGGAATTTCCCAACCTAGAGCTGACAATGGATATTCTAGTTGTTCCTGGTTCCTACCCACTCTCCCCACCCCACAGCTGTTTACAGCACACAAGCAGTTCTGTCTGGTCCCCTTCTTCACAACAGCAAATGCAATCCTTAGATTAGAAGCATTTTTTCCCTGCAAATCTGAGGAGCACACCTGTATAAAGCCACTTTGTTTTGTTATTTGGCCACTGTCCTTAATTCTTAACTATAGTTGATACTGAGTCTGCTTGAGGAGAGGGCGGGATAAAAATCTAAGGTAAATAAAATAAAGATACAATGAATTATTGTAAATAAATTATCCAGCTCACTGAAAATTGCACTCTGCATCAGTTTTTGTAGTTGGTACACATTATTGCAAATATATCCATTATTCACAAGCTTTTAATGTATAATTTGAATAAGGATTTTTCAGTTGATTTCTGGAAATCTGTCTTGCAGCCTCTTTGGTTTATCATTAGCTCATTGATAAACCAAAGGTCACATTTCTTATTGGTTGTAAAGAGAAAACAACAGTCACCTGTTCATTTTATTTCCTGATTCATGATTGATTGTCTGTATTTTGAAACAGAGAAACAACAATAAAATATTGTTTCAGTGTTAAGTCAGGCATTTGGCCCTGTTTTCAACCCAGATGTCCCTTCAAATACAAGCCAATGTGGAAAGAGCAGGCAAAACTAAACAGACGTCTGCCTTTCAAATGGATGTTTACAGTACTTGAGATTCTTTATTTAGAAGCTATTTGAAAATGTTCAAGGCCCATCCCTGTGTGTATTACCCCTTAGTAAAATTAGTTACTGTGTTTGGGTGCTCATGCATATCAAAGGGAAAGACAAAGCAGCAGGTATATAGCTTTTATTCTCAGCTTGATTGTACTCTGACTTTTACAAGCAGTGAAGCTGTCATATTGAAATGAAATGTCTCTCAATGGAGATCCCATTGACTCTGAATTCATTTTCCTGTTTGGTTTTAAGTTTCTTTGTATGCTAATTGATAGCCGTATCAAAACAGCCCACTCTGACAACAAGAGGCTTGTATATAATTATGTATATTTCCAAGAATAGTTAGTACAGATTAATTATCCCTTAACACACTCCAACCATACTGGGCTAGTTCAACAAACCTTCTCCTTGATCTATTCCTTATTCATGGAGAAAAAGCAAAAAGAACCTTGCTTCTTCATCTGCTGGGCATCTACTTACAAGGATGCTTCAAATCTTGTGAAGAAGTACAATCAGCATTCAAATTCACCATAATTGAAAGGCTCATTTACATTTGAGTTGAGCCCTTCACTTGGATGGCTTGACATGTTGCTTTAAGTTTGATTAGAGCACCATATCAAGACACCTGGATCTACCATATAAAAACAATTTTAACCTGAAGTTTTATTTTCTACCATCAATAGGACTATGTCTGACATAGCATAGCATATTCAGTTCAGGCCACTAGATGATTATTTGAAACAGAAAATAATTCGGAGGGAAACCACAATGGTAAAAAGTGCATAAAAAGCAGGTCATGTAATGATAAACTGAAACACTTGAGTTTGTTCTACTGAAAACTTGTGAAAAATGTGACAAGCCTACTCTCAATGAGACATAACATGATTGGTGCTTCTTGTGAAGAGTTAGATTTGAAAATTTACGAAGCTTATTACACTCTCTGCCATCTTACAATAAATACATGTCTTGGTACCTTTAAAGATGCATCTCATTGAATTGGATTTCATAGTTGGTTTTACCTTCTTCCTTTTGCTTTTTTCCTAACTCCATCTTTAAAACATCAAAGATCATTTGTTCAAAGGCTGTACTTCAAAATGTTTTATTTTGCCATCTTTCAGACAGACTATATTGTTTTAACTAAATAAAAGTGATATAATTTTTTTATACTAACATCTATAATGCCTCTTTTAAATGTATAATGATCAGGGCCGACCTCAAGGTGTCACTTCCGAAAGCAGTGTTGGCTGGACTGAGCAATGGTGGACAGGCAGCATGCACTCTGAGGTGCAGGTGTCGTACTGCCGTGCTAACTCATTTCCCTCACCAAGGAGGCGAGGGTGAGTGGACAAGCCCAACTTGCCCCTCCAGGACCATGGCCTAGGCAGTTGCCTAGGTCTGCCTAATGGATGGGCTGGTCCTGATAATGATAAAAGGAGGCATCTATCTCTCTGTCCATCCAGGACAGGCATAACTCATCAGAAAATAAAATTAGGAGGCTCAAAATTAACCATTAGCTTCAGGATGGTCATGGGAGCTGCAGAGATAAAAATGAAGGGAATTTGAACATCTGGGGCCAGATTATTTCAGAACTTTATTATGTCTGTAATGGAAGATAAAGTCTGTTTGTGGCAGGCATAACTCATCAGAAAATAAATTGGCAAGCAGCTTCAGAATGTCTGTAGGAGTTCAAAGCACACTGTCAAGGAGACATAACATTATCAGTGCCTCCTGTAGAGAGTTATATTTGAAATTCATTTGGCCTAATACACTTTATGCAATTCTTCAATAACTGACAAAAAACAAAGAGAATCAAAACAGCCTGGCCCAGGTTTTCTCAAGAACATCCTTCTGCTGTTTTCAATGGAAGCAACAGCTTAATCTTGAGAAGCCAGGAAGATGGGAAATATCCCTCTTTATAAAACAAATGGGCTTCAACAATTTCCTGAACTATCTGTCTGAACTGTATCTATGAGAACCATGTATGAATCCCTACTCTTCCATGGAAGCTTGGGCCAGCCATACGCTCTCAGCCTAACCTACCTCACAAGGTCTTGTGAAAATAAAATGGAGGAGAGGATAACAATGTATTCAAATTGGATTCAAATTGGAGAGAAAGGCAAGGTATAAATGAATTAAGTCTTGAATAATAAAAAGAGATGGGCATGGTCCAATGACCTAATTTCATTTGGGGGCTGATTTGTGGCCCATTTGCATGGTCTGTGTATTTGCGATTTTGATGGACAGCCCATTAACTGCAATTTTATTAGGTGGTCCATTTGGTTTGTTGGAGTGATCTATGGACCAGGCATGCTGGCACCCAGGGAACCTTCTGAAGCATCGCAAAATGCCTCCTGAGCTCACTGGCATCATGCTGCAGTGGTAGTGTGACCCAGAATAGGTCTCAGAAGGCTCAGATTTTGAGATCTATGAGATTAGATTAGCTTGGACCATCCAAGTCAAAGTACTACACATTTATTTCTTCTCTATATATCCTTACAACAGTTCTGTAAGGTTGGTTTAGCTGAGTAGCTTGAACTTTGTATATGAATGAGAAGTTGAACCCAAGTCTTTCCAGACCTAGCCTGACACTCTAAAAACTGCATCCTACTGACTCTCTGTCAGGCCTTGCCCTGCCACTAGGCAAACTAGGTGACTGCCTAGGGTGCTGGTCTTCTGTGTGATGCATTGTGTACTCCCCATGTGACTCAGTGCCAGAAGTTAGCTTTCCCTAGGGTGCCAGACAGTCTAGGGCCAGCCAAGCTCTCTGTAGTTTGTCTTTGGTATCTGATTCAGATTCTGTATGGCCTTGTGGATGATACAAGATTTAAATCCTCAGAGGTTCAGAAAGTGGACCTTTTGACACAATTATGCCAAATATATGCACACATACTTTCCTACAAAAGGAAACTGATGTGGGGAAATGGCTTTAGTAGTACATTACCTTCTTTCTCATCCAGTTTGCAAAGCCTCCCTCAGTGTCCCTAGCTGTTCTGTCAACTATTGAGCCCAGGTCAGAGATCTCACTGAATGGTACCTTAGAGTACATCGAGTTCTAAAAGCATGAACTAAAGCTTTTATTGATTGTCTGGGGGCAAAGATACAGACTGAGCCAGCTTCTATTTTGCAGGAGCTACATGATAATTGTACAGATAAATCTGCTGCAATTTGATGAGTGTCAAAAATGACAATGCTACAAAGAAATCTGCAGTGGGACCTTTTCTCTGTCTAGTGCACAAACCTGAACACAAAGGTTTATCAATCAGGAAAGGAAAGGGTTAGCTCAAGCTTTAGTTTTCCACACATTTGTTCGTGTGAGGCAGGACCCTGGCAATCATCATTCAGCTTCCCCTAGAGAACATATGAAAGAAGTACAGAAAACTGACCTGTGAGGGCCAAGTTTCCAATAACAGGTTGGAATGTTTGTCTTTCCAAGTTGCTTTTTCAAAGAGCAAGAAAGGTGGAAGAGAAGAAACCTGAGTCAAAAGCACATTGGAATCTACAGACAGATGGTGCTAGAAAGTTAAGGCCAAGTTTCAGGGACATCCTTTCTTTCCTTTCCATCAAGGAAAGGGATTATGTAAAAACATAACTTTGTCCTGTTGAGACTGAAGAGTGAGTTGGTTACACAGAATGTAGAACAGTGCATATTAAGCACCTCCCATGACAAAAGAAAACATGAAAGTCCATTGAGCAGTGACAAGGCAAAGAATGAAAAGGGTGGGAGGCATGTGGTTCTTCTGGACACAGACAAAAATGTGCATAAGGGAAGAGGAGGAGGATTGCAAAGGTTAACCCAGCCCTTGATCTATGCACACACTGAGGGACTACAGCTCACTGGAAAAGCATTTCCTTTGTATGAAGAAGATACCAGATTGGGGAGGGACAGTGGCTCAGTGGTAGAGCATCTGCTTGGGAAGCAGAAGGTCCCAGGTTCAATCCCTGGCATCTCCAAAAAAGGGTCCAGGCAAAGAGGTGTGAAAAACCTCAGCTTGAGACCCTGGAGAGCCGCTGCCAGTCTGAGAAGACAATACTGACTTTGATGGACCAAGGGTCTGATTCAGTATAACGCAGCTTCATATGTTCATATGTTCAGTCCTTATCATCTCGAGTTAAAAAAAAGCAGGCAACAGGTGATGTGAAAGACCTCTACCTGAGGGCCTAGACTGCCAGTCTTAATAGACAGTACTGACCATGATGAATCAATGGTCTGATTTAGTACAAGTCAGCTTTATGTGTTCCATTCATGTTCATCTGAGTATACATACTGAGTCTACACACATGCTCTCAAAAGAGAGTTGCCAGATGCAGGTTGAGAAACTCCTGAAGATTTGGGGGTGGAACCTATTAGGGAGGACAGGAACTTCAATGAGGAACAATGCCATAGAGTCTACCCTCCATCACATCCATTTTCTCCAAGGAAACTGATCTCTGTGGTCTGAACATGAACCATAATTCTGTGGGATCCCCAGGACCTTTGTCTCTTCCCTACTCCCCAGGAATATTTTCCTACCAAAAATTTAGTTCCCTTTTGTTTCTGAGCTGCCCCTCTGAAGCATGCATTTCTTCATTGTCATAAAAGACTTGACTTTGTCAGAGATTTAGTTAGAGATTTAGTTTTACCCAACACAAGAACTTGAAGGGAAAAACAGGAGCCCCTTTGTCTTAAATGGTACTCTTTTAAATGGTACTTGAGACTGTATAACTTTCAAAATATATATTTTTTAAAAAATTAATAGGCAGGGAATATACAGAAGTCAAGGTTTAGAAATGCTGAGGTAAATATATATACATTACAGAGTGAGTTGTTGTGGCTTATTTTCAGATATTTCTAGATTTTTTTCAGTAGGAAGTATTTTGCTTAGTAAATTTCAGCAGTTTCAATATTCACAGTTTCCTGAAGATTTGCTCTTTCTTAGAGTAACTTCCTCCTTTTTGAAATCACCCTTTTCCACTAACTCCTGAGGTGTCTAAAGCTTATTCCCATCACCATAGACCACGGTTCTCTTAACTGGCAGGAATTATTCATTTCCTAAGAAGCAATAACCCTTTTCTGTTTGGCTTGATTGGGAGTTACAACCTAACAACCTAGACACCCTTTCTAAATCTCTCTTCCAGTACTGATGTCTGTGTAAAGCAGTTTTTAGCTCTCTAGACTGAGAATCACAATTCTCCATCAAAGTAGTTCTTATTCAATTAGGGGAAAGGAGTCTCTTTACTCAGAAGAAGAACCTGTTTGACTAATCCTTCAGAACCACTGACTCTGGTCATCTCGTTCTCTGTCAAAAGTCAGCTCCCTGGCTTGCTGACTCCAAACAAAAAGCTTTCCCCCTCCAGTACACAGCTGTTCATATGCTTTCTCTCAGCTGATGCTGCCCAATCAGAGAGCATGTAGAGCAGCCTATCAAACAAGTTCTCCAATCAAAGAAAGATTAACTCTTTTCCTCCCAGGCTCTCTGAAAGAGCAGCATTTTAAAGCCTGCTTTTCACGTGCTATCTATCACACATCCCTACTCATGAAAGTGTGCACAGTTTTCTTTATGTAGTTGCGAATTCTGTACATGTGTAAATCTGTACTTGAACAGTCTCCTTACATGCCTTAAAATTAATGCATGCAGATTTACTATACTTCCTAGACTGCCTTCTCCATCATTTTTTAAAAAATAGTGGCAAGTCTGGTTCTGATACAAGACAATGACCTAAGAAGGATAAGAAGGTTTCTTGTGCTACTCTCTGATCTTCTTTCTCTTACCCATTTCAGTTAAAGGCACTGGCAACTGGGGAACTTTTCCATTTATGTAAACTGCTGACACTGGCTGAAAGATTCATGCAGCAGACTGAGACTTTATGACCTGAGGATCAACATTTCAACAGGCAGTCTTGATTGCTATGGCACTGCAATGTTAGAGGCAACAACTGAACATTAAAATTCTCATGATGTCTCAAGAAACAAAGTCTTATTGCTTAACACAAACCAAAGATATATGGATCCCTTGATTATTTGTTTGTTTGCTTGCTTGCTATAGGGCAACATTCATCCATTTTACAAATAAAACTTTATGAATTGAAAGTATCTCCCAAATCCTCTCCAACTTTCCTTCAATTGTGCAATATTTTGAAAAACTCTCAGATCTAGCTGATTTGTGTTATCTGAGGTGGGATGGGGGGGGGGTCACATGATCCAAGCACTCTTGCAGATTCCTTATTTCAGCTACTATATCAATAATGATAGTGATAGGTTCTCTTGCTTAGGAATGATAGCCCTTGTTCCCCAACACTGCAGATACTTTAAAATGTCCTGGCAAATTTCCATTTAAAAATAGAGGAGCTCTTCAGGTCTGAAAGGCATCTGTATATGTTCACTGAATATTAGCACATTACTTGGGATATAGTTCTCTTCTATTTCACTTACAGAATGTTCTCTTCAGAGATACGTGCCAGGACTGCAGACTCTGAAAAACACAGCACACACAAATACTTCATGAAATGTGATTTATTTGGCATGGAGACTGGTTGTTTAGAAGCTACACGAATCAAGCAGAAAACCAAGCTGGATTATGAATGAATTCAAGGCCAGCCTTCAACCAACAAGGTAGGGAACCGATTTATTAGGAATGCATGCAATGTTTTGTTTGGCTCCCAAGATTTTAGGACCAATTTCACTCTGTCCATACATGAATATGTGGGATTATGGTGGCCAAAGTTCCTGAGCGATCAGCAGTATCACCAAGGAGACCATACCCAGCCACCAGCAGATAAGAACAGCAATATTCCCCTTGATGACAAGAGGTGTTTTTGTCTGAAAGCATCCAGGAGAGCAATGCTTGCCCAGTCACAAAACCCATCAGGCAAGCCTGGAGGCAATTCAAAAGCTGCCAATGCATTTGTCAGAAATGTCTGCCAGAGAATGGGATGCTGCTATTGCAGAAATATTTTCCAAAGCTTGGCATCTGGGCCTAGCAATCTTGATCCAAAAAAAGGAGCATATAGTTCAGTGAACAGAATCATATTGTAGCAGAAGAATGTTCAGTCTTTTGCACTTCCCATCATCACTGTTATTTTTTGAGCTAGGGAAGAGGGGGAAAGGAATGCTCTGAAATTAACATAGATTCTATTAAAGCAAGCACTCCCACAGAAAGTAAGTTCAGAACAGGACTCTTCCAGGAGCCTCTTTTTCACCTGTTCCATCTGTGCTGTTTCTCTGGGATGGAGTTTTTTCTCATTAAATAGGCCTGGTTTTATAACTAGTTGGGCCACAACTAGTTGGCGGGAATAGGGCAGGTTCCTTTGGATAGGTTTATCAGGAAGCACCCCAAAACATCTGCATGATGGAGGGGGTGTCCAGAACAGGCCATCACATGCCTTGAGGCTGAGACCACTATGAAGGAGCACCCATGGTGCTGAATAGCATCTTTTAAACTGGTAGGAGCCTTATGGCACATCAGTGGAGTGGGATGAAGCTGGGCATCTCTCTGCACATAGGGATACACAGGCAGTGATAAGCAAGGCTAGTGGTAAATGCTGACCAAATCTGGAGCCAGAGTGAATCTGTCCAGAGGGGAGTCCACGTGGAAGCCTACTGCAGCTTGCTCTCACAATCATCAGCTTATTGAAATTAACAGTGATGTAGGCCAGTCATTTACATCAGTTGAATACAGTTTAAGAAAGAAATTGGTCGAACCCATGCTCACTGTCACGTGTCTTCATTTAGGGGAGGGTACAGGGACAAAGGATTTCAGTAGGGAAGTTATGTGGCTAAATGGTGGCTTAAATCTCAATCCATGACACCTCCAGTCTCAATCCATGACACGGCATCAGACCCTGGACAGCTGCTGCAGGTCTGAGCAGACAATAATCAGGAGCTCTGGTCTGACTTTATATAAGGCAATAAATAGCCTCCTTGCTTATATAAAGTTAGTGGTGCATCAGCAACTTGAAAGACAAGAATAATTTTTTTAAAAAAAATCTTCCCTTTCTTGTTGCCTGGAGATAGTTCTAACTTGATATTTACAAATTTTTACAAATGTTTTCATTTTTAGCCCCACTTCATAATTAGAAATTGCCAGCCAAGCCTGAAATAGAGAACTGCTCAAGGAAAGGAAGACATTCCAATTAACATTTCAAGAAATCATGACTTGTGGGTCTAGCCATAAACCTCAGCATCCACCAAGTTTTCCATAAACCTCAGCATCCACCAAGGAGACATTAGCACATATGGAAATGCTTAATGTATTCCCCAGTCTGTCTCTCACTCCATATTTAAAGATCTTGCTCATAAATAAGCTTTCAGCATTTGTTATTTTCCATGCAAAGTCAACTTTAGGAACTATATATGCAGGCAAGGTACTTGAATGTCAGTGTTGATAACACCCTTAAACAATGCATTGTCAATGTACAGGTTCTCTGGATCCCAAGAAAAGAAATTACTTAAAGACATCATAGCATCTAAGCATTCTTTCTTGCAGCAAAATTGATATAGTTAACTTTCATTTTGCTATTTATCAACTCGGTAAGTTAAAAAATAAGGAGCGAAAAAGATGCCACAACCCATGCGCAAGATTTTCCATTGTTATTTCTGGCCTCTTCATAGTCTGTTAGTGATCTGAAAGCTACAAACTGGCTTATGTACCAAGAATTCTGCAATGAATCTCACATTTAGAGGCACTGTAGAGAAAATGATGGAACTCCAGAAGAGGCTCAACACAGTGTCTAAAGGAACATCATCAATATTTGTTTATTATGTCAGTGAAAGAAATAAATCTGTTAGCTAATTCATCTTCACTTCATTCCAGTATTTCGGCAGGAGTTGTTGGGTTTCACTGTGAGTGCTATACAGATGCTTAATGGTGTTATCAAACATTTCTCAGTCATGGTCCCTTGGAGATAGTGAGACACAGGAAAGCATAATATTTGGTTGTAGATGATGAAATATTTGCCTAGGTTTGGATATAGACAGACTTATCTCTGTAATGTGACAGATCATCTATGCATGGGATGGCATGAAAAGGCAGGATGAGAAACAAAAGCTGGAGAAAATGTTGTGGCTTAGTGGCAGATCTGGTATCCTTGGAAAGAGGATATGGATGAGAAAAGAGGTTTTGTGTCAATGTGCCAAAGTTTCTTTAGAAGAAGCTACCACTCAGCTGATTAGCATGGACAATTTTACAGGCAATCCAAGTCAAAACATGGTGACTTTTTGAGAGTTATTGAACCATACTTGTGAACATTCTGGAAATCATTGATTACTAAAATGTTCAGAAAAAAATCCCAGTCAGACAATCTCAACTGCAACAGATCTGAGCTCACACTAGTAGGAATGACAAGGCTTCCTTGAACACTGCCTTATACTGATAGATTCAGGCAAGTAACTATGATGGTCTGAAGCAGCAGAACAAAGTTTGAGTCCAGTGGCACCTTTAAGCCCAACGAAGTTTTATTCTGGGTATAAGCTTTCAAGTGCATGGTCTTAAAGATGCCACTGGACTCAAACTTTGCTCTGTCTTATACTGTGTCAAGAGTATTGATCTATCATGGCTATTTAACAGATCATTCAAAAACAACAGAGGCTCAGCTTCATGAACTCCAGCTTTATGACAAGTGGAACAAACTGGCAGCAACTATAACCACTCCCTTAGTTCACTTTCCTCTCACCAGGCTGCGTTTGCAATTCCTTGCTGACTAGATACAGTCTTTGTTATAGCTCTCTCTATTGGTCAGGATAATTATTCTATTAAAGTTTAGTAGCATCTATTCTGGCTGGTAGTGACTAAAGTTTCAAGCAGAGATCTTTCACATTGCCTGCTTTCTCAGTTTTTAAGGTGGCAAGACCAGAGGCTGAATCTGACACATTCTGTATGCCAAGTAGGTGTTCTGCCACTGAGCAATAGCCTTCACCTTCCTTAGATTTGCATTGATGCAGAGTGTGGGCTGGTATTTAATAGTAATCGGGGGTTATTTGGTTTTTTTTGCCATAGCAACATCCATAGCAATGAAAAAAAAATATTATTTTGCCATAGCACATTAGGGTTTGTTCTTCTTACCTTGCCGCCACCATAGAGCAGCTAGTGCAGCACCCGTTGCTGACCAATCAACAAGCTCAAACAATCAAACTTTTTTTTTTACAACCGGAAAAAATACAAATACAAAGAAAAACCAGAAGAGATACAAAGAAAGAAGGAAAACATTTTATGTTTTGACATGACAAAACACAGGATTCTTCATTTTCTGTTAGAAGCGTGCCTGCTCACTCCACTCAGCAGCCCTGTATATCCCAGTGCTTGCAATATTTAACATTAGTGTGAATACTGAATTAACAGCTCTGCCTCCTGCAAAAAACACCCACAGCAATACTGGATAGAACAACAGCAGAATTTGTCTCTTCTTCCCCTCACCCCTGTAAAAAAAAAACCAACAACCAAAAATAAGTTGTATAATAAAAGCAGGGGTGGAATTCTAGCAGGAGCTCCTTTGCATATTAGGTCACACGCCCCTGATGTACCCAATCCTCCAAGACCTTATGAAAAAGAGCCTTGTAAACTCTTGGAGGATTGGCTACATCAGGGGTGTGTGGCCTAATATGCAAAGGAGCTCCTGCTAGAATTCCATCCCTGAATAAAGGCCATACCCTGACTTTCTTCCCAGTGGAGACCCAGAGCAGCTTCTATTGTTTCCCTCTCCTCCATTTTATCCTCTCAAAAACCCTGTGAGGTAGATTAGGCTGGCAATGCTTGATGGGCCTGAAGTCACTCACAAGATTTTGTGCACAAATGGAATTTGAAACTGGGTCTCCCAGATCCTAGTCAGACATTCTAACCACTACACCACAAAATCACATTGGCTTTGACAGCTCAGGAAGGTTCTTAAACTCTGTTTGTTTTGTAAAGGAGGGATATGTTCCATGTTATGTTTGTGTTGCCTTTTCACACAATGGGGACCCAAAAGGACTTATTCTCCTCTCCTCATTACAACAACAACCTACTGAGCTCACAAGGTATGATGGGAGGTCACCCAGCAAACGTCTGTCATAGAATGGTGATGCAAACCTGGATTTCATAGATCCTAGTAAGACACTCTAACCACTATATTGCACAGGCTCTGATAGGTCAGGGAAGGTGTTTTCATGGCAGGAATAACTCATCAGAAAATAAAGCTAGGCATTTTAGAATTGGCCACCAGGTTCAGGGTGATGATGGGAGTTGTGGTGCCAAGAATTAATGACATTTGGAACATGATGGCCATAGTTTCCCTGTGAAGTGGGGGGGGGGGACTTCTGCAGATAAACTGGGACAGAATGGTTGGATTCCCCTCTCACTGGCATTGCAACTGCCACAATCATCCTGAAGCTGGTGGGCAAATCTTAAGTGCTTAGCTATATTTTCTGATGAGTTTTGCCAGCCACATATGGGCAGACAGATGGATTGATGGACAAACAAATCCTTTTATTATTATAGATTTCCTTTTATTTCCTTTCCCCCTCATCTACTTCCTTTTAAGAAGCAATGATCCTATGTGGATTACTTCCGTCACAGATTTCAGCTACCTTATATTACAGTCACTCCACATGTGCTTGCACTATAACTTTCTTAGAAAAAAAACCTTATGCCTAGCTGCACAAAAACACTGGTTTTCCAGTGGAATTTTTCCTCAGGGATACTGCAGTTAGAAGCAGTTATCTGTCAGCCGCAACGTGCTCAGAAGTTATTGATTGAAGTCCTAGGCAGGAGTGCAGGAATGCATAAATCCAGTTTGCACAAATTAACACCTTGAGAGTTATGTATGAAGACAAAATGACCATGCTGGAACTCTTGAGAGACAACCAAGGAAATTACCACTTTTGTAAGATTTTGTTTTTCTGTTGGGTACACTGGGCAAACAGATGCGAAAGAGGAAAATCATAGCAAAGTATCTGCAATTCATACCTTACAAATATTGAGTTTTATGCAACCTAGTAGCAATTTGGATGTTGAGTTAACTGGGCAAAACATGGAAGACCACAATAGGTCCAAGAAAGAGTGAAAAACTATTTTGACTGTTTTAATTATTGAATGTATAATTTTATAATATGTATGATTTTAATTGTATGTTGTGGTTTTATACTGTGAGCTGCCCTGAGCCTGCTTCGGCAGGGAGGGTGGAATAATAATAATAATAATAATAAATTTTATTTCTACCCCGCCCTCCCCGCAAAGCGGCTCAGGGCGGCTAACAGTAAGTAATATATTAACATAAATAGTAAAACATTAGATTAGCAATTAAAATTACACATATAAAAACCCGTTAATTCAGTTAAAATACTTAATTTACAATTACATTATATATATATCTGGCAGTAATAGCTGTTCTGGCGCTGATTCTGCCAGTTTAAATGGTGTTAAAGATGGCGGTTCTTCGTTCATTGCAACTCAGCAGTCCGTATCTTTATAGGCGTGTCTAAAAAGGGCAGTCTTGCAGGCCCTGCGGAACTGGTCGAGGTTCCGCAGGGCCCGCACCTCCTCCGGGAGCTGGTTCCACAGTGCAGGTGCCGCAACTGAAAAGGCTCGCACCCTGGTGCTTTGGAGCCTGGCCTCTCTCGGCCCAGGGATGGTCATTTTGTTTTTACTTGCTGACCTCAGTGCCCTCTGGGGTTCATACGGGGAGAGACGGTCCCTTAGGTAGGCAGGTCCTCGGCCATATAGGGCTTTAAAGGTAATAACCAACACTTTGTACTGGACTCGGTAGATAACCGGCAGCCAGTGCAGTCCGCGCAGCCCCGGCTGTATGTGCTCCCATTTCGGGAGCCCCAGTAACAGCCTGGCCGCCGCATTCTGCACTAGCTGCAGCTTCCGAGTCCGGCACAGAGGTAGCCCCAAGTAGAGGGCATTACAGTAGTCCAATCTTGAGGTGACCGTTGCATGGATCACTGTTGCGAGGTCGCGGCGTTCCAGGAAGGGGGCCAACTGCCTTGCCCGCTTCAGATGAAAGAATGCTGACTTGGCAGTGGCTGCTATCTGGGCCTCCATTGATAATGAAGGCTCCAGTAAAACACCCAAACTCTTTACCTGGCGCACTGGTTCCAATAGTGCGCCGTCGAAGGTTGGGAGAGCTATTTCCCCTCCCTGGGCGCCGCGACCCACGCAAAGGACCTCTGTCTTCGCTGGGTTCAACTTCAACCCACTTCAATAAATAAATACATTATTTATAAAACATTAGGTGCAATCAGATGAGCAGGTTGTTGTGACAGGATCTTGATTTTTAAAAGGCCTTGTGAGCTTGCAGTAGTTTATGCTGATCAGATAGTGCCCCCTATGACAGCATCATAGCGCAGTGGCCCATGGTTGGTCATCCACATCTTTAACATGCTGCAACCACAGGCCCATGGATGGGCTGGGTTTTTTCCCCCTAAGTCCTGCTGTGCAGTGTTTAGAAGCAAACAAGTGCACATCTGCTCCTGCCCAGTCCTATGGGGATGCTGAAATGCACATCAGAGTGGGGTTTGGTGGGGAAGGATGTGTTGGAAACTGAGTGGAATGATCACACCACTCATGCATTTCCATGGCAAGCCAAGGCAATCAGACAGCCAGAAACCCATCATGGAAGCACTTCACTGGGGAAGCCACCTAAATTTACCAGTGTCTATTTAATCCACATGGGACTTATTTCAGCATGAGGTAAGGGTGAATGGGACATGGGAGCCAGATGTGTGTGTGTGATCGCACCCATTTAACCCAGAGAGGAGAGTTGGCTATGATAGGCCAAACTCCTCATGTTAGCACACCCATTGCTTTAAAATTCATTTTAAACAAAATTATGGTGAAAGCCTGTGAGACTGCACATGCACAGGAGATTTCCAATCCAATTTCAATCATTCACCACCACCCCAAGGTCCTGTCAGCCATTTCTAAAGCAACAGTAATTGGATTAATTTTACCTACTGCACAAAATGTGTCCAGCTGTATATTAGAATAACCAGTGAATCAAATAAAGTGTATGGTTAAGGTCAACTGTTCTAAAATGATTGCCAACATCAGGTTGGGAAGTTCCCAGAGATTTTTGGAATACAGCCTGGGGAGGTGAGAGACCTCAGTAGGGTTTAATGCCACCCTCCAGAGCCGCCATTTTCTCCAGAGAAACTGATCTCTATTCTCTTGGAATCAGTTGTAATCTGGGAGCTCTCCAATCCTCACCTGGCAGTTGGCGACCCTATCTACTGTTTATCAGCCAACATGGTGCTGGGATGTTAAGGAGGAAAGATATGTAGGCCATTCATCTTATATTCACTACTGAATGTCCAGATCAGCACTGAGACCCAAGATGCGATTATTTCAAATTTGACTGTTGAAGCTTTCACAAGACCAGGACTTCTTTTTGAGCAGGAATGCAGTTTCAGCTGACTTGGCATCAAGGGGTGTGGCCTAATATGCAAAAAAGTTCCTCCTGGGCTTTTGCTACAAAAAAAGCCTGCACAAAACTGTGGCAAAGACAACAGCTTGTGACGACTATGTCACTGTATTCTTGATGCTTGTGGGGAGGGGGCAAAGTCCCACTTGTGAACCTCCTTTCTTTTTTGGCCACTGTGTGACACAGAGTGTTGGACTGGATGGGCCATTGGCCTGATCCAACATGGCTTCTCTTATGTTCTTAAAGATAAAGGTATGATTATTTCTCTGGGATATATTCAGATATGTCAGGACAAAATTAAGATCCCAGAATGGCAAAAACAAAACAAAACAAAAGCTGAAGGATTAAGTTCCGTATAAACCATGATTCATGCATTGTATGGTGCAGCTAATCTTTGATCCAATGTTTGGGAGCAAGATATGATTTAACAATTGTTGTTGTGTTACACACACACACACACACACACATACACACATATATATACCTTTAAATGCAAGGAGCAAGAAATATTTTTATAAATTTTAATGACAAAAATGATTTCAGCGTTGTTTAAGGGTTATTTAACAATGATGGGGTGGGAGGAAAAGCTGTGAACCAGTATCAGCCTCTAGTTAAAGTCAGGCACAGACTAAAGGCAGCTCATTTAGTTTCCAGCCTTCTAAAAGTCTTCTGCAGACAGATACCTTCAGAAATGTTTGTTCACTAAGGATTTACAGAGGACTGCTCTTTTTTTTCCTAAAAAAAAAATCTAATTTCAAAACCCTGAAGTAAAGAACTGCAAAGGTCATAGAGGTTTTGCTTTGACACTTGCTGCCCTTCCTTCATTGATCCACTAATTTTTTTTTCATTTAATAAATGTCTGTATCATTGCAAGACAAAAGTTTGGCAAACTCAGAGGTCAGTTTGTACTCAGTAGTGGCACATAATTTGAGTTCTTCAATGCTGCTACAAAAAAAAGAGAAACAATTTAGTGTTAACATAGAATTAATAATCTCATAATAACAATCTGTTTTTTAAAAATATGTTCCTGGGAAATGTTTCATAATACATTATTCATAACTGAACAAACAGTTCAGATTTTGTGTAAGCATTTTTTTCAACAAAGATTTTTTTGTGTGTGCTCACAGACCTAAACAGTAATATTTTGATTGAAGTTTTTTCTGTAACCAATTTTTATGAGAAAAAAAAATAAGAATATTTAATGGCCTACCAGTTTGGAGAGCCAGTTTGGTGTAGTGGTTAAGTGTGCAGACTCTTATCTGGGAGAACCGGGTTTGATTCCCCATTCCTCCACTTGCACCTGCTAGCATGGCCTTGGGTCAGTCATAGCTCTGGCAGAGGCTGTCCTTAAAAGGGCAGCTGTTGTGAGAGCCCTCTCCAGCCCCACCCACCTCACAGGGTGTTTGTTGTGGGGGAGGAAGGTAAAGGAGATTGTGAGCCGTTCTGAGACTCTTCGGAGTGGAGGGTGGGATATAAATCCAATATCATCTTCTTCTACCAGTGGAATTATTTTATACTACAAATTTTAGCTCACTTTGGATTATGCTGGCATGTATCTAGAGACAAATGGCGCCAGCTGGGAATGTCTGCACATGGATAAATGCTGTTTTAAACCATTTCACATTTTATATTTAATACGTATTGAAACTTTTGATTTGTTCTAGATTTTGTTTTTGTGATCCACCCTGTGTCAGCTTGTGGAGTGGGTGGAATAGAAATCTAAATAAATGGATAAATAAAATGTATCCCACCTTAGTTCAGAGAAAGTTCCTCCAGCTGATGGAGTCTTCCTCCAGCCTAATTGACTTTCTCCAAATTAAATTACTCTTCTGTTGTAAAAAAACAACAACACATTTCTGTTGCAGAAAGACATAGTGCCATTTCTGTAGGCAGTGGAGTGTAAAAGAAGGTAAGCACATTATGTATGACAAATTGAATTGTACAGCTTGTGGATTCCCATTGATATTGGAGGTGGATGTCAAGTCTGTCTGTAACTCTGGCTCGGTCAGAGAGCATTCTGGGTAGAACCAAAGTATATTCACTTGCTGCTAGCTTGTATCTTCCCTACCCCTCCCTTCCTATAGCAAGTGTCCTTGCTTTGAAATGGAAAGATGTGAAAGTCTTATATGTGCCTTCTCAGGCCTGGCTCTCCGAAGGGAGTCAAGAGCCTGCTACGATCAAGGCCATTGAGCCTGAGAATGAATTGGTAGCATCAATGTGTGAATGTGCCCTGCATAATCCTCCCCCCCTTAGGAATCCCTTTGAAGTGTCCCATATATGCAATGCAGTTACAGGTTGTTCTTTAGTCTTTCAATGCTGGCTTAACCTCAAGTATCAGTATCAATAAACTAGTTTCTTTGTATCAACGACTCGTTATTGAATCTGCTGACTTGACAGTGGAACCCACATACTATGTAGTTGGGAATATGAGACACACACATGTAGAACTGACGTATCATTCAAATCAGCCCACCCATGAAAAAATCTGGGTTAATGCTTATAGAAAGAGTCATTCAGTGTGAATATGACATGTCTATTCTGAAACAACATGGGGGACCCACAAGGACTTGTGGGAGAACCAAAATTAGCATCTCCCCTTTTCTTGTTTCCTTCTTCTTTCCCACCCATCAGCCAACCTGTCTTCATCTGCCTCTCTGTCTTCAGCTTTCCCTCCTTCCCTCACCTTGGCAGCCTCTACCTGGGACAACCCTGGATGAATTGTGCAGGCCAGTTGCTAGTCTGGACCCAGTGGAGTTTTTTTTACCATGAGCTCATACAATACTACACTAGTTCCACACTAAGCATCTTTTTTTGTCATTGCTGCTGCTTTTTTAAAAAACTAGGAATTATTTCATATACTAAAAGTCAAATGAAGTACCTAAAACTGTGAGTTTCCAATTGTCAGATTTTGCAGTTTTTCCACATCAGTGTTCTGAAAAGGATGCCACAGAACATATCCTTATAAACTATCTGGCACTGATAGGACATAATGCCAGATTGCATCCAGTAATGGTAAAGGCTGCAGAAATAATAGCTGTAGCATCTTTTTCTGAAAGCACTTTTCTTAACACTTCTCAGTATCAGCCTTTACTTGGCTGCTTTCAATTTTTGCTCAGCATCTTGACGCCTGTGGAACAGTTTTAATAATGTTTGCTGTAGTGTTCAGTCTTTATTTAGACTCCAGTCAGCATTGCTTCATTGCTGTCTGATGGACAGCAGGGGAATCATGTGTCTGATGTAGATATTTCTAATAAAAAGTGAAAGTTAAAAGCATTGTAACCACAAGGGAAATACTATCGAGAGAAGAGGCCTATCTTTGATTCCTCCTTTGAAGGAAAGCAGTGATACAATATTGTAGGGAGCATCTGCATTAAAAGGGGGGGGAGACAATGCAAACACTTTTCAAATCCTGAACTTGGTGTCTTGACCTTAGAGTAACTAGATTTTTTTTTTTACAAATAGGGCTATTACAGCCTGTGGGTAAAAGAACTAGCAGGAATAACTGCAGAGGCCCTGGGCAAAATGATCTCCTGTGCCTGGTAAGCACGCATACCCTGCCTCCTTCCTCAATGAGTGGACAGAATGCAACTGGTTGTTTTTCTACTACTAAAGTCAGAAGCAACAGAGTTGAAAGGAAGGCCTTGGGGGTATGTCATAGCAATAAACAGGAGAGTGCCCCAGAAGACCTGTCACTCCTCGGTGACCTGTGGGCAATCTTCAGTTTCTAGCTGGGAGTGGAACACAGGAAAGGAACCAAGTGTGGGTCTGCTTTTTCAACCAACAGGGCTCAAAGGAGAATGAGATCATTTTGTTCTGAAGCATCCCCTTTGCTAGTCCTCTGAACCCTCTTCAAGGAGTCATCCTGTGCTGACATCACAATGGCCTTTAGGAGAAGTAATTCAGTGGTATGAAGTGATAGTAATTTAGTTTTTAAAAGGGCTTCATTGAGCAGAGGTCTATCAGTCACTATGGCTACAAAATTTTTATGTTTAGAGCTACTATGCCTCTGAATGCCAGGTGGTAGGAAGCAGCAATGAGAAGGCTTTGCTTTCCATGCTCTGCTAGTAGGCCTTTGAGGGATATTTGGTTGCTCACTATGTGTGAAACAGAAATTAGATGTACCATTGATCTGATCATGACCGCTCCTATATTCTCCCATTTTCAGTTGTTAATGGATCAACAGATAAGCAAGACATGTGCACTCCTTTCAGTCCCTCATCACTCAAGAGGCAGTGCTGGTATCTTTTGCCCTGACAATCTAGAAGCAGAGGTAGGGCTGCTACCCCTTGAATGGCAACTGTTGGGAGACTTACCAGGGTCTGGATGGAGACAGAAAATGGTGTCACACAGACTGTGATAGCACTTCTGACAACAAAGAAGTGAGTCACTGTGTCACAGACATTCTATAGAAATCCAAACACATATATCAGTTGTACAACCATAGAGTTTTATTGGATTTCTACAGCATCACCATGACACAGTGATCTCTCTTCTGTTTTCCAGTCAGGATTGATGTTGCGCATCATGCAACACCTTCTTCCCCTCCCTGTTTTCTCCCTCTCGTCATTCAAGCAGTGACAGAGGAACAGGAAGGATTAGTGTCCACAGTAAGAAAATACCCCTAATATTCAGAACATTGTAGTCACCTGCCTGGTTGCCAGGGTGCCTGGAGACTGAACTCACACACATCTGCTAGGAGAACATGGGTTTGGCTGCCAGACTGGACAGGACTTATGAACACTAACAGCCACAACACTAAAACAGCACTCCGTGTTGTTTCTGGAGGAGTGCTAGCAAGGAGAATGGATGGTTTCCCGTCGCTTTGCGCAAACACCATCTCTGTCATTGGAACGGAAGAAGGTGCGCAGCTAGGAGCTATCCAAGCCATGCAGTTTTCAGCCTTGACCATAGAATCCACTTTGGGAGGCTAACACCAGCTATCTTCATGCAGTGCCAGACTCCATTTCAGCAAAGCGGGAGGCTCATGTGCTCAAAAGATGTCACCCATCCATGAGGCCATCAAGCTTAGGCGTGGATCCTGCCAGACTGTCTAAGCCTTTGTCCAAAAGGAACTTAGGACAAAGAAGAAGACTTAAGAATATGAAAACCATCTTCAGCAAGCCAAGTTCCTTTGTGTAAACCGGGTGTTACCTTAGGTAGCAATTTGGCCATCTATTGTCATATTTTTAGATAAGTTTAATAGTCTTAAGTACCCCTCCACCCAGTGATTTCCCCCATTCTTTTCCCCAACAGTCATCCTGGAGCTTCCCCACCCTGGCTTATTGTTACCTGGAAGCCCAATCAGGTAACCAGGGTCCAAGCTCATTCATTGGTCAGTTATGGGTACCCAATTAGGTGCCACCAATTAACTTGCTATTGGCTACTGCAGAAGTCCAGCCCTTATGGTCACTGCAGAGCCTCCTTTTTTTCCACCCCTGTACCTCCCATCCCCTAAGGGCTCAAGGTAGTCTTTATAACCTGTGACACAGCTCCCCACATGTGTGCATCTAGCAGTACCCAAGTTCCACTGTCTAGATCCATCCCTGATCCTGATCAGTTAGGGTCCTATTTCCCCCATCCTCTTTCATCGCCATTGGAGCCTTCCTTGAAGACTACGATTGGTAATTATCACCCTGTTTGTCTATCCATGTGTTGTCTCTATATCTCTCTCTATTTTTCCTAGGACTGTATGTATGTTTTCATGAGCACATTGTCTTGTATGTATGCCTATATTTTTCTGGAATAAATTTTAATTGTTTTACTTAATTAGAGTCCCTGAGTAATTTAAGCATTAATTTCTGGACGTGTATCCTGTATACACAGGTAAAAGATCCTGATTAAGCCAGGTGCCCACCTGACAATTCCCCAACCTCATATTGAGGGCATTTTGGTTTACACCACCCTCCACCTGGAACTGAATAAGTGGTGTCCTGAAGTAGAGGTAAGATTTCCTGTGAGTCATGAGAGTTAAAATGCAAAAATTGAAGGGCATCCTGGCCCACACAATCTCTAGAACCACAAACTCCCCAAGCCATTATTTTTGCACTATAAGGTAAGGTTCTCTGTTTGTGGCAGGTATAATGTCTCAGAATATAATGCTAGACATTTCAAAACTGGCCACCAACCCAAGGATGATGATGGGAATTGCAGTGCCAAAATTCAGGATAATTGGAACTTCTTGGCCCACATTATCCTCAGAATCTCCCACCCTCTGTGCTTTTGGCAACAGAAGCTAAGGTTCTCTATTTGTAGCAGGCATTATTCATCAGGGGAAAACATTGGAGGTTTATTCAGGGGGAAAAAAGTGGTTTGTGTAAGGAAACAAAAAAAAAAAAATTCACACAGTTCACATTTGGATGTGCCATACTGGATCACAACAATGAGTTCTAGGACTTTGTTTCCCACAATAGCTAATCAGATGCTCTGGAAGGACTACAGATAGAGGCACAGAAGCCAAAATGTTTCCATTTTCGCTCCCCTATAGAATCTGTCATTCAGAGACATGCTCCCTATAAACTAAGGGTGTGCATTTGGCATAAACTGAGCTGAATCATGTAATCTTGTAAACTGAGCCAAATCATGTAAGCTGAATGCAGATCAGAGATCTGTATTTGGCTGTCGATATAGCTGAGCCTGAAAAAAAACATTATTTTATTCGACATTGAATTGGGTTCAATCAGTTATACTGAAACCCAGCTGCCAGCCATTTAAACCTGACAGGCAGGGTGGTTAGGGAAGGGAAGGCAGAGAGAGAAGGCATGCTGACTTTCTTTCCCTTCCTGATCACCTAGACATGCCTTCCCTTCTCCAGCAGCCCAACTGTGACAGGAAGGCTGAGGAAGGGAAGGCAAAGAGAGAAGACATTTTAACATGCCTTCCTTTCCTCAGTAGCCCAGCTGCTGACATGCCTTCACCACTCATCCAGCTGCAGCAGGGAGGCTGGGGAACGGATGGCAGAGAGAAGGTATGCTGACATGCCTTCCCTTCCCTGGTTGCCCAGCTGCAGTGGGGCAACTAGGGAGGGGAAGGCTGAGAGTGAAGGAATGCTTAAAGCTGGCTTGGGGCAGTAGGGCAGGTCAGGGAGGGAAGGGGATGAATTCCTCCTGTGTAAACCAGTTTAGTGGTCCACTCATCAGCTGATTGGTTTATACAGGAGGAAGCCATTTCAACCCTTCTTTTCAGTTTGGAGCCGGGGGGGGGGGAGTGAAATGGGGGGATTTAAAGGCTTCCTCCCCTGTAAACCAATCAGTGATGGGTGAACCCAGTGTGCTGATCAGTTTACATGAGAGGAAGCCATTTCAGCCCTCCTTTTTGCTCCTGAAATGGTTGCAAGGCAGGCATTTAAACCCAGCATTGGGCATTTAAACCCAATGTTCCCTGTGACATTGGGCATTTAAACTCAATGTCCCCCTGTTCCCTGTAAGCTGTGGTGTGGCGTGAGCAGAAAATCTACTTCATTAGCTACTAGCATAAAAGTGTTGAGTGAGCCTACTCCAAAAGGTTGTTAGATCCAGGTGGGTAGCTGTGTTGGTCTGAGGCAATAGAACTAAATTAGAGTCCAGTGACACCTTTAAGACCAACAAAGTTTTATTTAGGGTGTGAGCTTTTGTGTGCATGCATACAATTGGAGATAGATGTGTCCTTATATATTAAGATATGCTATAAACCCATTCCACTATATTTGTAGACCTGTCTTCTGGAGAACAAGTCTACCCACCCTAGTCTACTATATTGATAGACCTGGCCTTGGACTGTCACCCTGCACTGAGCCTTAGAAAACATACCAGCACTTGTGTGTATGTGTGTGGAGGAGAACTCTTGAAGTCTGCTTTGACTTTGGGGTTTTTTAAAACTCAATATGACAACCAGCATTACAGGTTAAGTATAAGAGAGGTGGCACAATCACTGTCAGAACTATGCTTAACCTAACAAACAGGAAATTGCTTAAATATTATCAACCTGCCCAAACTACTTATTTATTCAAATATTTATATCCCACTTTGCCCTGTGACTCAAGGCAGCTTACAAATCATACTGAAAAGCATGGTAGTGGTGTGCAAAAATAAATCATTTTTCCAGCTCCATTGTCACTTATGGGGACCCATAGACTATAATGAAGAATTGAACCAAAAGTATCTCAGGTTCTGGGAGGGGACTATTTTTTGAGGTAGAGGCACCAAATTTGCAGCATAGCTGCTGTTCCCTCTTCTTTAAAAAAAAACATGTTTCAAAAAAGATTGGACCAGGGGGTCCAATTTTATGGCCCCCAGAAGGAGGTGCCCCTATACTCAATTGTTTCTAGTGGAAGGGGAAATGCCTTCTAGTGGGCTGAATCCAAAATGCCTGGCTTGGCAGCTAAAATGTTATGCACCAGCACCCTCTAGTGCAGCTTAGAGGGAACTTTGCAGCTGACTGGGGCTGTTAGGTTTAAAGGCTGGCAGCTGGGTTTTGGTATAGCTGGTTAAACCTGAATAAAAGCCGAATAAAATCAGCTTTTTTCAGGCTCAGCTATATTGGTATATATTGCCCCCCCAGTCGGAGGAACAAGACAACACGCTAATATGGAATAAAACAGGGCAACTTTATTGAACCAAACAGCCTGGGGCAACCTAACAACTAACAGGACAGGCCAAGGAAAAACCCCAGACCCTTCCCTGTCTGGATGGGGCGAGCCACCCAGCCCCCAGCAGCAGCCGGTTCAAACCTTAAACCGGGAAAACCGTGGGTGCCCACCAAATAATAAGACCTGAATTAAAGTCCCGCCAAATAAAGTTACCTAAACATAACCCAACCTCTAAGCAACAGTACAAGGTAGGCGAAAAACATCCTAACCGAGGCCAATTAGTTAAGATGAAAAAATTCCTACCTGGCCCCGTAAAATCGGCTACCGGAGAAGCCTGTACTATTGCAGGGTGGGAGGGTGGGCCAAAATGGCCAGGCAAACTGTGTGGCGCCGGACGTGGCCGGGCTTATAAAGCCCCCAGACCACGCCCAGCACATCCCCGGATGGAAAGGGGCCGTTGCCTCGCTCCATCCGGGGAGGCAAACTCAGCCCCAGCCCTAAAGCCACCAAAAGTCGGAGCGGGTGGGAAGGGGCCGGATTGCCCCCCCAGTCGGAAGAACGAGACAACACGATAATATGGAATAAAACAGGGCAACTTTATTGAACCAAACAGCCTGGGGCAAACTAACAACTAACTGGACAGACCAAGGGAGAACCCCAGACCCTTCCCTGTCTGGATGGGGCGAGCCACCCAGCCCCCAGCTGCTGCCAGGCCGGCAGAGGCCGAGTGTCCCCTCAAATGACCATGCTGCCCGCCCAGGAGAGGCCTGCCAGATGAGGTAACCCTGTAGCGGGAAAGACAGCAGAGAGCCGTGCAGCCCCACTGCCTTCCGCCCCCCGCTACTTCCCTTAAACCGGGAAAACCGTGGGTGCCCACCAAATAATAAGACCTGAATTAAAGTCCCGCCACCACAATGCCAAGCCTCAGCTTAGGCACTTGGGCTTACCAACTGGCCTAAAGCCAGTCGAAGCCCCAGCTGAAGGTCAAGTAAGAAAGCCCTGTTGCCAACTATTGACAGGTGGACGCCATCCTGCCGATACAGGTCCGCCCTGTCCGACCTTATAGCCGGGTGTGGCAAATAAACACCAAGGCCACCACGAAGTGCTTTTCCAATCACCCTGTTGGTCTTGCGACGAGCTCTCTCGACCCCGGCGGAGTTCCAAGCAGCTCGCCACACCCGGCGGGGAAGGATGGCGGACCAAAGAATTAGCACCTCGGGCCACCTGCTCCGTATCACCCTGAGGTCTTTGATCGCTTGGAGTGACAGGGCCCTCCCCTGCACCATGCCAAGATCGTTCCCTCCAAGGTGAATCACAAGAATATGAGGTGGAGGACCGTTCCTCCCCTGAAACAAAAGAGGCAGTAGGCCGTCCCAATGCAGGCCCTGACACCCCTGCCACTCGACGACCGCCCACTCACTGAGGCCGAGCTGTGAACCAATAGGTGAATGCCGTGCCTGGTAGGCGGCCCAAAATATCATGCTGTCCGATGCAATCTGGAGCTCAGCCGCGATCCGCATCTCATTGTGCCAAAAAGACACCCCATTAAAGTTGGACAAAAAATGGTCCCAGACCTCCAGGTCCTGCCTCATCCCACGGGTAATCCTAACCCGGTGATGGGGCATACGTAACCCGGCCATAGCGCCACACAGATGCCGTAAAAATGCTCTCCCAGGGGCCACAACCTTGCAGGCAAAGTTGAGGTGTCCTACAATTTGCTGGAGCTCCAATAGGGACAACTTACGCTTACCTCTCGCTGCTGCCAACAATTGCCGCAGCCTATTAATTTTTTCAGCAGGCAACCTAGAGCCTGCTGAAAAGAGTCATGCTCAATGCCCAAAAAAGTCAAAATCGAAGCTGGACCCTCTGTTTTCTCATGCGCGAGCGGGACACCCAGCTCCTCCGCCAGACGCAAAAAGGAGCGTAGGAGCCGGGCACACTGCCCAGACCCCCGACGGCCCATGAACAAAAAATCATCCAAATAATGAACCGTCTTGGTGGAGTCGGACCGCTCGCGCAGAGCCCATTCCAGGAAAGTGCTAAAACATTCAAAAGCAGAACAAGAGATAGCACAACCCATAGGTAGGGCCCGATCCATGTAAAACCTCCCCTCGAACATGAAGCCGAGGAGCTCGAAATCTTGAGGGTGCACAGGCAACAGGCGAAATGCAGACTTGATGTCGCATTTCGCCATTTCAGCCCCAACCCCGCAACTCCAAACGACCCTGACGGCCTGGTCGAAGGAGGTGTACCGGACCGTACATAAGGAGTCTGGAATAGCATCGTTCACAGACCGCCCTTTTGGGTAGGAAAAGTGGTGAATCAGGCGAAACTCACCTGGAGCTTTCTTGGGCACCACCCTGAGGGGAAATACCCGCAGGTTGGAGACCAGGGGTGAGTCAAAAGGACCTAAAACCCGGCCCTCCATACACTCCTTCCCGATCTTTTCTCTAACCACCTGTTCCATACCCTTAATTGATTGTAAATTTTTGGCCATACAGGGGCCTCTAGGCCCCTGAAATGGAATGCGAAAACCAAAAAGAAAACCCTCCAACAAGTAAACCCAATCCCGCACTCTAGGGTAAGAAGCCAAAAGTCTCCTAAGAATCTTCACCTTGATGGGGCTGGGGCCCTTTGTTACCAGCCTGGGTATTCCCGCCCTCTTTTGACCGCTTACCCCCGGTTCGGGGTTTAGACTTGTTGCACAATGACAGCGCATGGGAGCCTCCACATAACAGGCATTCGTGCTTGTATTTGCACGATTTTCTACTGCACACGCCCTGTGATGTGTACTCCCAACAGGGAAGCCAGGGTTGAACCGACTGCCCCGCGGATGCGTGGGGACCCAACGCGCTCACCTGCTTGTTTACCTGGTGGCCACTATTGGACCTATCCCCAAAATTGGGCTTGGCAGGGGACATAAGCTGCAGCCATAGCTGCTGGTGGATCTGGTCCCAGGGGATGGCGGGGTTCAACGCCGCCCTCATTCGGAACTCCTCATCGTACTGCAGCCACGCTGCACCCGAGAAGTCCGTGTAAGCTTTGTATATAATATCACAATACTGCAATAGCAGTGCAGCCCATAAAGGCTGTGCATGCGCTATAACCCTCGCATAAATGAGGAACCCCGGCAACCAATTGGCCCAGTTCCTTTCTACCTTACGCCATTTAATCTTTTCCTTGTCCTTATCATCCAAATCATCTCTGTCCTTCTTTTCGAGTTCCCGGTAAAGAAGGCCAAAGATGTCGACATACTCCCCCTGGAGAATTTTCTCCCTGGTGGCCACCATCAGGTGATCACCCAATGGCATGGCCGTGTCGCCAAAAGGGCGACAATTAAAAGGAACCGACCCCAAAGTACTTGATGGCAAACTCCAGCTGCCCCACTGAGAAACCGGCCAACCAGCGGACATCTGGTTGCCCCACTGGTGCCCCCAGGGCAGGGACCCACCGGAGGACGTAGAGGGGGTGGCGGCTGCAGTTGACCCATAGGTTGCTCCCCACGGCAGAATTTGACCCTGCCCAAAAGGGCCCAAGCCGCCAGTCGCTCCCGAAGAGCCTAAAGCCCCTACAATTACCCCAGAGCCGAACCCGGGCAACTGACCGGCCGTTGCGGCAGGATACATGGGACTCCACCCGCCCCAAGGCCATGCAGCCATATTACCAAGCAGACCCCGCTTACCGTCAGGATCCTCGATGCCAACCGCAACCACAATTGGCATAGCACCGTCGGCACCACTCGGGTGAGCAGGCCCCTCCTCCACGTTACCTTCAGCCTCAGGGTCCGAGGTGTTGCTGGGATGCTCCTGATTGGAGACTCCAGAAGGACCAGGCAGGGCCGCCATATCCTGCAATGAAGAAAGCCGAGCCAGGACCTCCTGTTCGAAGGCCCTGGTAGAAGTACGTGCTGCCTTGTGCCCCCGTGCAGGGCCAGTCAACCCAGGAAACAACCCATGTTGGTGTTCGAGAGCATCTAACTTGTCCACTATGGCCTGTCTGGTGTGAGCCTCCTCCTCCTCACCCGGGGGGGGCCACCGGAGCAGACCTTTTTTGAGCAGGCCTCAAGGGCTGCTTGTCCTTGGACTTCCCTTGCCCCTTCTTTGGTGCCATGGCCAGCACAAATAATCCAATAACAACCCCTTTTTAGCCGTCTAATAGGGCTGAGTAAAAAGGAGGGGGGTAGACCCACCAGGTGCCCAGGCCTGGCAGGCAGCTGCTCCTCCCGGCAAACCCTCCCGTAAATACCCCAAGCCTGCAAACCAGGCCTCAGCGGGGGTAAGTGGTCGGTTAGCTACGGCTAGAGGACCATTCCGCGCTAAGCACTGCCCTGGACGGCCGCAGCTGCGGGCGAAGGCTGCGCCAGCCAAATGAACCTCCGCCAGGACTGCAACACAAGCCCGGGAAGAGATGGGGAGGGATCCCAACAAACAAGGCCGCGCCACCTGCCTATGCCTTTGCCGGGCCTACCGCGCAGGCCCAGAGGAAATGGGACAGGCCGCCAAGCCGCGCTGACCAACAGCACTGCCACCCGGCCTGCTGCACAGGCCCGGGGGGAAATAGGGAAGGCAAGCCAAGCCAAGCCACCCAACTGCGCTGCTACCTGGCCTACTGCACAGGCCTGGGGAGGAGAAGCGGCGGGGGGGGTGAAGGGGGCTGAGGCTGCAATGCCAGCCGCCCGAACAGGAACGCCGCAGCCGCGGCCTCTGGGAGAGATCACACTGCTACCCAGCTGGTGAAGAGCCCACTATGACGATGACTGCCTCGCCTAAGAGCCACGCCCGGCTCGCCGCGCTGCAGAAGAGCTGGAGGGAGACGGATGCTCCCCTCCAAAACAGCCAGGCAAACTGCGTGGCGCCGGTCATGGCCGGGCTTATAAAGCCCCCAGACCACGCCCAGCACATCCCCGGATGGAAAGGGGCCATTGCCTTGCTCCATCCGGGGAGGCAAACTCGGCCCCCGCCCTAAAGCCGCCAATAGTCGGCGGGAAGGGGCCGGATTCAGTTTACAGGATGCTTAAAAAAATCAATAAGGATTTTTTGGGGGGTGGGGGTATTTATTCAGGTTGGTTTATGCCAAATACACACCCTTACTGTTGATAAACTAATTGATGTATCCAGTCTTCTAATGCAACTGAATACTGTGGCTATCACAACAGTCCATTACACTGAATTGTGGGAAGGAATTCTTTTTTTTTTTATGTGTCCTCAATCATTGTCCATCAATCTCATTGACTGCCCTTACCTGCTATTACTTTGGAGAGGAACAAAACATTTTCTTTATCCACTTTCTAAATGCTATATATAATTTTATTATGACTCAGTTTGGAAATGCATGTTACAAGGTAAATCTCTATTGGAGAAGTGCTTGGAAGTGTCCATGCAAAACATATTGATATAAAAGGTTACTTGAGCATAATTTTCACTAGTATTACTGCCTGGCATGTAAACACAAGTAGTTGCATTTTAATTTTAAACAGCAAGATTATATTTTGGGGTGGATGGGTGACATTTGTTCCTTCTCATACTATGTGTATATCTAAAGGAAGAAAATATCCATGGGTATTTCCTAACGTTACAGTGGAAATACCAGAAGACTGCAGATTTTTATTTTTAAAAGCTATAGTTGTTAAGGGTCAACTAAGCCACAAACAAGGGCCATTGCTACTTACTTGCAAATGTCATGTTTGGTTAAATCATGTTGCATACGAAATTGGAAAGCTTTCCTTCTTGTCCTGGCAGTTGAGAGAGGCTTCAACTCTTTTATTTTTTATGAAACAGAAGTTCAAAAGTTCATCTTTTATAGATTTCAGTCATAGTGATATGGAGAGGAAGAAGGCCTTCAGAAGATAAACTGCATAGCACTGCAAATCTGAAAGCAAATTTTGACTGGGTTGTTACTTTTCAGTTAGGCTATATTAAAAACTTTGCTTCTCACTCCCCATAGTGTGGACATGAAAATGCATTCTTTTGAAGAACTGACTTAAGAACTGGGTTGCAGGGGACTAGAGATACATTCTGTTTGAAGAAATCATTAGCAGGATTTATGTTTTGTGATATATAGAAAATTAGGCCAGCAGCTGTCTTGATATGTAATGGAGCATTTATTCAAGTCCAACAGCTATCCTTGTCACCACACTTAAAACTGAGCTGTCTTCCTTCTCCTCTCACCTCTCATTGGAAAGAACAAATGATGGGATGATTGTGTAAAAGAAGGGAGGGAGGATTGATTCTTCTGACAAAAATGGGGCAAAAGAGATTCCTGTTTGCCAGATCTTTCCCAAACTTAGGACTTTTTTTGAACAGGAATGCACAGGAACACAGTTCTGGCTGACTTGGTATCAGGGATGTGTGTCCTAATATGCAAATATGTTTCTGCTGGGCTTTTTCTAAAAAATAAAAAAGCCCCAGCTGTTCTCCAAATAGCAAGCCAACATCAGCTACTATTGCTTTCTACTTCAGGCTTGGTTCCAGAGGTATCAGCATGAAGTAACTTAGTGTTTATTATTTGTATTAAATACTTGACTTCCAGTTTATGCATAAAAGACTTCCAGCTGTAATCTGCTGCTGTTCCCAGCACTGATCAAGACAACTGTTGTAAATTGATAATATATCTGATTAGGATATCTGAGGCACTTGATCTCCCAAAATCTAAGCAATCATCATTCTCTCAGAAAGATTCAGTTCCAGTGTGAAACAACATGTAAACGATACATATAAATTCATTAATAATAACTAAAGAACACAGAGAGATTAACAGTGAGATCCTAAATTTGTTTCTTGGAATAGAGTTCAACATTGTTCTTGGATTTTGATTCTGAGCCCATCGGGGAGGGTGGGATATAAATCTGATTAAATAAATAACTTTTGACCCTAGGATACCCATTTAAAAACTCCAATCCATACACCAACCTCTGCAACCAAGAAGCAATCTGTATCTTACCCATATGATGGTTGCCCTTCAGTGATTGTACATCATCACCTGTTTTAAGAATAACCAAACATATGATCTTAGGTTCATTTCTGTAATGACATATTACAGACAGAAATATCCTCCATCAAGTCATTACTCTGAAGACTACAACACATATAAGCTTGCATGACCAAGAGAGAGATCTTGGGGTCGTGGTAGATAACTCACTGAAAATGTCAAGACAGTGTGCGTTTGCAATAAAAAAGGCCAACGACATGCTGGGAATTATTAGGAAGGGAATTGAAAACAATTCAGCCAGTATCATAATGCCCCTGTATAAATCGATGGTGCGGTCTCATTTGGAGTAGTGTGTGCAGTTCTGGTCGCCGCACCTCAAAAAGGATATTATAGCATTGGAGAAAGTCCAGAAAAGGGCAACTAGAATGATTAAAGGGCTGGAACACTTTCCCTATGAAGAAAGGTTGAAACGCTTAGGGCTCTTTAGCTTGGAGAAACGTCGACTGCAGGGTGACATGATAGAGGTTTACAAGATTATGCATGGGATGGAGAAGGTAGAGAAAGAAGTACTTTTCTCCCTTTCTCACAATACAAGAACTCGTGCATTCAATGAAATTGCTGAGCAGTCGGGCTAGAACGGATAAAAGGAGGTACTTCTTCACCCAAAGGGTAATTAACATGTGGAATTCACTGCCACAGGAGGTGGTGGCGGCTACAAGCATAGCCAGCTTAAAGAGGGGGTTAGATGGAAATATGGAGCAGAGGTCCATCAGTGGCTATTAGCCACAGTGTGTGTGTGTGTGTGTAATTTTTTTGGCCACTGTGTGACACAGAGTGTTGGACTAGATGGGCCATTGGCCTGATCCAGTATGGCTTCTCTTATGTTCTTATGTCATATGTGTGCAGCTAAGTAATTCTTTAATTCAAGAGCTCTGCAAATACATGATATGACTATTAGGCTGAAATAGATGCAAGCCATTTCAGTGATCCCTTTTGCTCCACACCGCTTGGAAGTGGGGCAAAACAGATTGCTGAAATACTGAAATGGTTTGCAAAAGTCATTTAAAGGGTTCCCTTTATATGGTTTTTCCAAGCCATTTCAGCATTTCTTCAAGCATTTAAAGAGTTCCCTTTGAGCATTTAAAAGGTGGGAGTGAAAGGAATTGCTGAAATTGCTTCCAACTGGGAAGGCATTTAAATGTCTCCCTTCTCCTCACTTGCTGTGCTCCTGTGATTACAGTGGGGAAACTGACAGATCCCGTCCCCAAAATAGGGAAAAATTACCTTCTTTGGGTGCCCCTAGAATTAGATTCCCTAGTCCAACCTTTTCGGAACTTGGGGGCTCTGTTGGAGAGAGGCTCCTGCAGCTTCATGGCAAATTTGGTGCATCTTCCTCAAACTCTTCCCCCTCAACCACCATGCATTATACCCTGTGTTGTGTCATTGACTTCAATGGCCTGTAAGAAACAATGGTGGGATCAGGGCACCCTGTTTGGAATCCCCTAGAATTGGAAGCCCTGGTCCAATCTTTTTGAAACTTGGGATTCTGTGGGGGAAAGTCTTCTGCAGATGCCTCTCTCTCAAACTTCCACACACACACCCCCCCGCTCCCATACATTATATCCTATGTTTTGCCATTGACTTCAATGGCCCATAGGCTATAATGGAGCTGTCTTTTCAGGAATAGCAAATATCTTTTGAATTAGATTCAGATTCTGAATCTGATATTCGGAGATATTTACTCCCCAAATGTCTGAATTTTATCTTTCTTTCTTCCTTTCTTTTTTTGCAAATCCCTCCCCAGGAGGGTGCAACCAATAAATGGACATAAGTCTGATTAGAAGCCATAATATTCAGTCGCTGACCTAAGAATAGCTGTGGTCTTACCAAGGGATTTCAATGGGAGATAGAAAGAGAGATTGCAATTGATAATGAAGCTCAAGAGGATGCATCCTTCCTGGACTGAATTGAGAGCTAATTTTCCTGTCTCATTACCAATGTGTGCTATTGTTAACTGGCATCGGAAATCACTCCACTCTCCAATATATAAGGGCTAATCCAAGTGTTCTAATTCCTAATCAGAGTCTTTTGAAAGAAAATAAAAATCCACATAGGAAAAGAGAAATCCAATCAGAATAAACCAAAATAATTTCCTCAATGTACATTGTGCTTGTCAGAAGAATCAATCCTTCCTCTCTTCTTTTACACAAAAACTTATACCTGGAATAAATCACTGTTGATTTTAAAACTTCCATGGGACTCCAACTTTGATTCTCTCTCTCTTTCCTCCACCCTTCCTTCCCAAAAGAGGAGGAGCAGCCCCAGAGAAGGAAGCAGAAACTGTGTGTGTCTGAATGAATAAGTGTGTGTGTTTGTGTGTGTGTGAAAGAGAGAGAGAGAGAGAGAGAGAGAGAGAGAGAGAGAGAGAGAGGGACTTGTCTTCTTATCTCTCCTGCAGGAAGCAACCAAGGAGATCTCTGCGTGTGGGCAGGGAGAGGGAGGCAAAAGGCAGAAAGCAGGGAACAAAGAGCCACTGAGGGAGTTGGGAAAAAAGAAAGCTATGGCGCAACAGCAGCAGCCCTGGAAAGGAAGCAGGAGAAGGAAGTTGCTTGGGGACTGGATTTGAGCCTGCATGGGCTGGATCTGTCCTATGGGCCACATGTTTAACATCCCTGATATAGACAAAGGGTTTCTTATCAGGCTGGCTCATTCCTGAAAGATTGCATTATTATTATCCCCACAGTCCAGTGCCAACACCCCTTCCCCTCCTCATCCCAGGCAAGAGGGTATTAAATATTACTCTTCAACCCCCAATTTTTATAGAGTAACCGTGTTACTCTAGCCTCATGCCTGGTCAGTTTCAGCACCGGATGCTGCTTTGCTGCCATGGACAACCCCACTCTTTCCCTGCTTCTCCTCAGGACAGGCTCAGATACAGCTTTCTCTTATAGTTTTATTTTGCCTATAGGTAGGTGGCAGTTCTAGGGAAAGGTGTTTGGTATATTATTTGCTATATTGCATTTATGTTCTATAAGTTTTATCACTGTTCTGCCTTCTTGCACAAATTAATTTGGTCTCCTTTTATGTTGTGTAAAATAAAACTCCTGTTTAAGAGCCCCCCCCCTCCAGTTTTTCAGTTGATGTGAATGTGGATCTTGGTATACATAGGCCTTACATCCCAAGTATGCCCAAAATACACATATTCCATGCAAGGAGGGACACGTTTACACATTACAGCCCTGACTCATGTATACGGATTTTGGTAATAGCCTCCACTCATGGCCCTTTAGATTTTAAAAGAGAAAGGACTGAACTGGTCCCAGACCTACCATACCAGCACTGTCTCTGCCAAAGCGTCTCCCTGCTTCCATCAGCAGAGCCTACTCCCTCAGCTGAAAAATGACATGTGGGCTGATGGGCTCCTGGTCTCCATGAGGCTTGGCTATCACAGTGGTTGTTTCCTGTCCAATTACCAGGGGAATTATTTTTATTCAGCAATTGAATAGTGTTATATAGGGAGGGGCTGTGACTCACTGGCAGAGCATCAGCTTGGCATGCAGATGGTCTAATCCCTGGCATCTCCAATTCAAAGGATCAGGTAGAAAAGACCTCAGCCTGAGATCCTGGAGAGCTGCTGCCAGTCAGAGTAGACAGTACTGACGTTGATGGACCAAGGGTCTGATTCAGTATAATGTAGCATCATGTGTTCATGTGATATAATAGTATAGCAATATGTGTACCAGGTTCACTGAACTCCCAGCTTTCTTTCTTTTTTTAACCAAAATGTAAGCTGATAGCTCCTTCTGTTACTGATATATGTCCTTTCATTTATCTCTCTGCAACAGATGGAAGTAGATAGAGACTTTTTAAAAATGAGAACGAAAACTTAGAATTGAAAAAATACAGTATACAAATTGCTATGTTATATCTATATGATGTTTTTCAATGACTTAAAAAAAATGTCCAGTGGCAGAGGAGGAAATGGCTGCAGCAACAGGCAAGCTTTGTGGGAATCCAACCAGTACACCATTTTCTGATTGTGGGGTGGGCTGTGTTGCCTTCAATGCTGGTGGGAGGGAGAAGCCTCCAGCTGGGACAATGTCAACATGTCTGGGGCTGGCTTCCTCTGTTTCCCTTCCTGCCTTTCCATTCCTGCTGCTTGGAAGGAGAGAATGGCACAAATAATACTCCTTACTTTTTGGCATCCCCCTCCCAGATAACAATCCCAAACTGGTAACAATTCTGAAATATTTGAAAAATGAAAACAGTATTCTACTCAAAACCTAAATCCAAAATTATTAAGAGAAGTTTTGAAGTGCACATTCCTAATGACACACGTGTTGCTAAAGTAATGCCAGAGGAATGCCTGATGCTGAAGCATTTCCATTACTAAATGTTATAATTTGCATTATACTCTGAATCTTTAAATCAAAAATTGCAACTGAAGTGTGTCCTCCCCCTTTATCTACTTTAAAGGCAGATACACAAATAAATGGCAACAGAAACAACACAACAGATGCTGAGAGGGAGTAAAATATACATCTTGGCAAAAGGGGGAGGGAAGGGGGAAAAAATCACCTTTGTCTGCAGTAGGGTGAGACATGCAGCAAAATAAATCTTTTGCACTTATTTGATATTCAGTTTCTCCCTTTCACCATATCCAAACATTTTTTCCTCCAAATTGACACTTGAATCTTCTTGTTTGACTTTATTTAGCTTCATTCACCTAGGAAGTAGGTGATATTCAAGTGAATATGGTTTATCTTTATTTTGACTCACATTTCCTTGGCAATTTCCTTTTGACACTGTTCATCTTAATTTAGCAGATATTCACTGAATAGCAGTTGTCTGACATAGTTCAGGTTTGTTCTCCTTACTGCTGCTTGGCAATTGTTGCCTGAAATCATCCTTCTTCATTTATTTATCATTCAGCCAACCATCTCTTAGCATCACTTGTGTACATTAGGTATGATCACCTTAACTGGGTTCAATCTTCTATTTTTAAAAAGCCCCCCCAAACCCCTTCCAGTATATCTAGCAATCAGCATTTGATCTGATATCATTTTCTTTAAACCTCTTCATAAACACTCCAGGATTATTCATCTTTATTTGTTGTTATCCACTCAGCAATTGCCTGCAGTCAGCTATATCTCATGATTTGCCACAATATAGTATGTTCTGGGAGCATGATATTTATCATCAGAAGCCCTTCCTATTTTACTTTGCTTTACAAACAATTCATCTGGGGTCCCTCTAAATTGATCAAGTAGCAGGGAGCAATATATAGATCTATTGTCTCTAATCTGCTGTCATAAGATGATTTGTCTGAGGCAAATTCATTGTTGTCATCACTAAAAAGATCTGCTTAGATCTAACCGAAGCTGTGTGATCCATCCTAACTCAATATGTCATTATACTCTGAGAACACAATAAGAATTAATCAAGAATCAGTCAAGTTAAAAATGTTCAGCACCCTTTATGCTCTTTACCCTTGACCTGAGTATGAAAGAAATGGATGACTTTGTGCCTAAATGCCCAGAAAAATTGAAGGCCATGTAATCATGACTTTCTTCTCTTACACAAGATAGCCATTTTCTTACCTTGTGGACAGTCACTTTAAAATATCCTTTTTAGATAGCCATCTGGGTGCAATAGACATGTGATTTAAATTATTTTATGGCTCTTTCAAGCAGGATATCACTACTTGATCCATTCAGCCAATTTCTAAGGTTGTCTAAAAAAGTATGTGTTCATGAACTACCTAATAAATTATTGTAACCTGGATTTTCTAATTAATTGGAAGGAAGAAAAAAATAGTACTGGATAATGTTAAGACTATTTTGTTTCTAATATGTCACTGATCATTGTGTCTTCTCTAATGGATGTATTTGGGTTTAATACCCATAACTGGAACTCAGACTCCTCAGGACTGAATGCACCAATAACTTTGAAAGAGATCTGCTAGCATGATTTTGAAAGGAATCTCAAAGAGATATTGCAAATATCAGCTTAGAAATAATAATACTTTCCCATGTACTTGCAGTCATCAAGATTATCCTCTATGAAAATGAGTAAAAATGAATTTTCAATACATGGATCCCACTATTTCTGGACAACACTAATTTGTCACGATTTTTTCCCCCTTTTTGTTGACCAGCTGGCCTCAGCAATGGTATTATGCTCTTCAAATGCTGTCAGCCCAAAGGGGACACACGGTGAAGTTAACAATTCAGGACAAGCTAACTTGTGGAACTCATTACTCTAGGAAGTCATGATGTCTACTCATTTTGATGGATTTAAGAGGGTGTTAGATAAATTCATATGGGAGAGAGGTCCTTGGATGACTATTAGATGACTATTAGCCAAGATAATGAAATAGAACTTCTATGTTCCACATCAGAATACTCCTGAAAGTAAATTAATAGGAAACAACAAAAAGAGGAGTGTTTGGCCTCTGTGGCATAGGTGTAAACTTTGGGGATACTGAGGTACTCAAGTAACCCTGAAGTTGGCCAGGGAATGCTGAGTTTCCCCCAGGCAAGCAGTGCCAAGCAATACTGACAAACTCACATTAGGGACTCAGTTCCAGTGAATGGCAGCTGAAGCATAGGTCTGCCCACATTTCTTTCTTGTATCATATTAAAATTTCCATGATTCTTTAGAGCTTTGTTCCTGTTTGCAAGTACTAGATAGTATTTGTGTGTTTATTAAGAATTTATAATGATAAAAAGGAGTCACAATTTATATAAACAATTTACAAATAAATGATAAAGAAGAATTGGGAGACTCCAAAGGAAAATATATGATTTTGAAAATCAGGCACACGGAAGGCAAGAGTTACACACTAGCAACAATATATGCCCCAAAAAATGCAAGAGAAAAATTATATGAAAAAGTTTTACAATTCATTTTAGAATTTCAAGGAGAGAGAATGAATTTCAGACACATGACTGGGACAGTAGATTTTTAAAAAGTGGGGGAAAAAACAAAGCAGGCAAGCTTTCTAAAATGTGTTTAATTATATGGAAATGTTACAATTGGAACATGCCTGGAGGATCAAAAATTCACATACTAGCAGCTATACTTTTTTTTTTCCCAGCAGACACCAAATGTATTTAAGGATTGAAATGTGTTGGATATCAAAAACCTTAGCTATTAATCTAAATAGTGCAAAGATACAACCAAAAACCTATGCAGATCTCAATCCATTAAAATGGGGATTAAGTGAGATTCTCCTTCAGTGGCAGCAGGAAATCATTCAGAACTGGTTAGGTCATGCCTCTGCTTGCTCATGTAGAGCTATGCAATTTTTGCTTGGCTCCTTTGGAGAGATCCCAGACTGACTCTCCAGTTTTGGCTAGCCCTGCTACTCAGTAGGAAACGACATGTCTGCTCCCAGCCAATTCTAACCAGTTCTGTATGACTTTGCCCTCAATGAAAGAAGAAAACTTCAGATAAGGCCCAATGTTTCAATCTTTCATTACAAGAAGATTTAGTAAAAAACATAGTTGCTACTATTATAGAATGTTTACATTTTACAACATAACTGTTTACTATATTATGTCTTTATTTATTTTATTGTATTTATATATCGCCCTTCCCGCCAAAGCAGGCTCAGGGCAGCTCATAATACGTATCTGTATACAAATGCTAATGGGGCAAGCCAAAGACAATAGGGTTGGTCAAGTTTCATCTTCTCCCCCTCTCCTTCTCCAAGCAGGAAACTGAAAAGAGGGATTTGATCCTAGGAAATCTCTTGATGATTCCTGAAGGTTTCCCAGAATGCCTTCCAGGAGGGATCCCAGGATGTACCTGCAACCTGGGCAGATTGGATTGAAGGGTGTGGAGTGATGTAAAAGGGGTGCAGACACAGGTTTGATAAAAATCAGCTTGAAAGAGGAACATCTATACACTCTAAAGAGTTGGTCAAGCAGCCATGCACAAGAATGCATTTTCTCAGAATTTCTCAGAAAGTTCTCAGAAAGAATTTCTCAGAAAGTTAATTATGTGATTTTATTAAGAATTTGTTCTAAATGTCTGTGTTTTTAAGGTGGAGTTTTTAAACAGTGTGCAAAGAAGACAAGTTATATAAAATCCTGGTTTGCATAATTGTGTGTTTTATTTGGGGTCATGACTATGGGCACTGTTTTGAATTGCCTCAAAATGTACTTGCACTCATGTAGGATATGAATTTGAAGTGAGAAGATTGCTCTGAATTCTGTACATTTTTCAGAAATTGAGTTTACAGCAACTGTTTTGTATTCTGCCCTGGCTCAGAAACTTCAGACATACAATTGTCAAACAAAGGCATCTATGATGCCATAATTTAGTAATTTTCAGTGTTAAGATCCCTTATGAACAAGGCAGAAACAAGACTCCTGTAAATAAACATCCCAAAAAACTTAAAAAAAATGTTTCCCTGTAGGCTTTTCTGTATTGCCTTTCTTAGTGTCAAATTTCTGGCCATTAGTTTGTCCAATGCACATGTTATGTATATTTGTAGATCTTGATGTGTCTATTCTAAAAGTGAACTTCAAAAACAAACCACAGTAGTTGCTGAGATACCACTATAACTGCTGGCCAACTCCCATCTTTTCCTTGGTTGCCCCAGCCCAGGGACATTGTTAGGAGAGTTTCCACAGATGCCCAGACCCCTTTAAATTTCTGGGGAGCCCCTCCCTAAATCCCCCATGGCCCCATCTCCATAGAGTCCCCTCCTTGTGATGTCACTGGCTTCTCCCTATGATGTCACTGGGCCCCAGTTCTTTTAAGGACCTAGCATAGCAATGCTTCTGAACCAGCCCCAGCACCCCCTGAGAAATTGGAAAGTCTATGCCCTTGCTCTGTGCCTCTGTGCTTCCATGACAACTGGTTGACCACAGCTGGAAGCAGGATACTTAGCAAAATAGACCATTTGTCTTTGAAGTAGGGCCCTTCTTTTCTTCTTTGCTTAACCTACATTTTAAACACTAGTCAACTGAAGAATCACAACTGTACTTAGTACTTTTCTGAAACCAACAGGCTACTAAGATTTTGATGTGCTATGTGTAGTTTGCAAACCAAAAAGATGAAATAAATTATCCCAAGATCTTTGGATGAGTTGTTCACAATGAGTTCAATATTTTCCCTTAATTTTTCAAAGCATATTTTTCTGCATTTCTAACAACCCCTTGGAGGCTTTAGATTGAAATCTATTTTTTAAAGCAATTCTCCCTCCTCCATCATATGAGCAGACAGGTTTGTTATTGCATGGTTGCTCATGAATTCTGGACTGCTGGCATTGATTTTTTTCCCCTGGCAGCTCTGAGAATTTGTTTTGAAAAATAACCCTAGTGACCACTAAATGGACTTCACAAAGAGAAATAAGTAAAAAACAATAAAGGTAAGTGAGTTTGTGTTCTAAGAACTTTGGCAGTGTTTTTTTTTAAGAGAGATGCAAGTATGGAAGAATTTTTTTCTAATTATTTGATATTTTTAGGGCACAAGAAAATTGACTAATAGTCTCTCTCATAATTTTTCAAATGCTGGAAGTGGGATTTTAGGCATGCATCTCTAATGAATTTATTTAGAGTAACTTGGCTCAAGTACCAGACCTATCTTGGAAAGTATAAAAGTTGCTGTCACATCTTAGCTCAGAGCACAATTTCTCACCTTCACACACTGAAATATGAAAGTCAGAATTTGTTAAATGTGATTCCCTTCCCTTTTCTTTAAAAAGACCAAGATTTTTTTCTGAGCAAAACAAAGGAGAAGAAAGTATGTTTTATCAAGGCAGACAGGGCAGTTGTTGATAATAGAATGCTCATAGATGTTCCCCCACTTCATTTTGTTTTTAAAAAGCTCTCTTTTGCCCATCCTGTTTAAATACTTCATGACAGGTATCCTTCCATATGAACTTACCTGTTTACTCTGGTCATCCTTAAAGACCCTGCTTCAGTTTTCCCCACCATCTGAAGATGTCTGGCAATCCAAGAAAGGGCCTTCTCAGTCATAGCACCAAAATTTTGGGATTCTCTCCCCAGGGAAATTCATCTGTCACTCTCTCTACTGGTGTCTTCGAATAGTGGGTGAAGATTTTTTTGTTTGATCTGGTATACTTCCAATAATGGTTATTGGCTTCCTTCCTTGTTTTGGTGTTGTATGTTTATGTGTTGTTATTGAATTATTTTATTATTCTAAGGGAAAGGAAAGGAAAGGTCCCCTGTGCAAGCATCAGTCATTTCTGACTCTGGGGTGACATTACATCACAATGTTTTCACGGCAGACTTTTTAGGGGGTGGTTTGCCATTGCCTTCCCCAGTCATCTACATTTTCCCCCCAGCAAGCTGGATACTCATTTTACCAACCTCGGAAGGATGGAAGGCTGAGTCAACCTTGAGCCGGCTACCTGAATCCAGCTTCCACAGGAATTGAACTCAGATCGTGAGCATAGAGTTCAGACCACAGTACTGCAGCTTATCACTCTGTGCCATGCCATTTATTCTAAATGCTGCTTTTAATTGTTTAGGTGTTTTAACAATGTCAATTTTCTCTGCCTTGAGGAAAGGTGGCATAAAAATGTATATAATTTTTAAAATGTTACCATAGATGTATGTCAAGGTGCATTTGGCCCATTTCTCACTTTAAAAGTTTTCTCTGCTCCTCAGTAAAGGCTTAAAGAGTTACTGGCTTAGATTCTATGCCAGACTTACAGATGTTCTTAAATCTAGGCGGTGATCCACACAGCAATAATTAAAAATGCCACAAGCATCATAGTAAACAAGTCTGAGTAGAGAACATAATTGGCTCAATATTCACAGTGTTATCCAAAATGCCCTAAAATTGATGCTTGGGGATTTAACGGAAGGGCAATTTGGTTTGAGCAAGATCTTTTGAATCTATGTATACAGAGGATTTCTCTTTGGAAGTCACCCAATAACGAGGAGGTGTTGCCTAATAATCAATGGGGTTTTATTGTAAAATAAAGACAAGCACACAAGGATATAAAATCACACAACACACATTCAGACCTAAGAAAATAGGGTTGAAAAAGACAGGGGTAAACACGAGATGTACAAACAGGGTAATAATTACTTATCATAGTCTTCGGGGAAGGCTCCAATGGCGATGAAAAGGAAGATTGAGACGGACCCTCAACTGATCAGGTATCAAGGGCATATCTAAACAGCAGGGTAGGGGTACTGTCTGATGCACACCTGTGGGGTGTTGAGTCAGAGGTTATAAGGACTACCTTGAGCCTTTAGGAGGTAGGAGATCCAAGGGTTTATGACACGGGGTCAGATGGGACATGATGCTGTACCACATGGTACATTACCTCAGAAAAAGAGGAGGCTCCAAAATGATGGTGTGGGTGGGATGTGGGTCAGGCATGGGTCAGGTACGGGTGTAGGGGATTACCATGAGTGTTCTAGTATGACAATAGAGGGTCAAATTGATATCTAAGGTCACACCCGGTCTACACAATAGCTCTGATTGGTCTTCCTCTTCTGGCTGGTACCATTCTTTGTCTAGAGTCCCGTTTGACAAAAGCTTGGGCAATCCACCCAAGTTAAGCTTGATTGCCTTATGCAGATGTTGGAGAAGCTGTCGTTGGATACATGAGCCTCTTGCTTCTCCATCATGGAGTCTGGCTGGGCAGGAAGATGGTCATTTACTGCTGTCAGCATTGGAATGTAGCCTTCATGGAATGGGCTCGGAAACTGCTTGACTAGGCAGCTTATGGTGGCATGACTTCTCCCACTGCAATGGCCAAGATTGTGCATGCACGGAGCAGCTAGGAGCTTGTCGTCACTCCTGGTTAGCCCCCATTAAGAAGTAGAGAATGCTGCTGTAAAGATGAGGCCCCTGGTATCCACATAAGTCTCTCAGAAAATAGCTGATGAAACCCAGGTCTTAGAGTAGATGTGTGTGAGTTGAAACTCCAGGCACCTTGGCAACCAAACTAGTGATCATGATGTCCATATATGAATGAAAATAGGGGGGCTCTCGCTCACAACAGTCACCCACAAGCTGAACTTCTGATTTGTTACCTGGCTACATCAAATATCTACATCAAACAGCTTTTCAACTGGACATTTATTTATTTCATTTCCATGCCTTGTGGAACCTTTTGCATCTAGAATAGACAAGATTTTTCTATCCAGGTTTATGTATGGTTGGGTAAGGTAATTACATGACAAGAAGGCAGAACTACACCTGCTACAAGCAGTGCAAAATGTGCATAAACAAAATAACATTGATAACACAGATTTTAAAATCAATGATATAAATTAGATAAACTATCCATAGAAGCTAAAATGATCAAAATGATGTTGTCATACTTTATTCATATTATGAGAAAACATGAGTTACTGGGAAAAGAATAATACTAGGAAAAGTTGAAGGCAGCAGTAAAAGAGGAAGACCCAACAGTAGAAGAATGGACTTAATAAATGAAGCCACAGCCCTCAATTTGCAAGACCCGAGGAAGGCTGTTAGCAATAAGACATTTTGGAGGTCATTAATTTATAGGGTTACCATAAGTCAGAAGTGACTTCATGACACTGAACGCACAAATAGATATACTGACCATCATTTGGAAGAATAAGATTCCCAACAGGTTGAATATGCATGCATATAACACTGCTGATAGTATTATTTTGTACTGTTTCAATAGATGAAAAATAACCCAATAAACAGTTCTGAACTGTATTTGAACACTTGAACTGTTTGGTAAAAAATTAACTTTCGTAAAAAGCCAGAGTTTTCAAGCAGCAACAATAAAAGATATGTGGGGGGGGGGGGGTTAAATGATATATTTTTTTATTTAAAACTATTTGAGGGAATACAGAACAAAGAAAAAGGGTGAAGGAAAATAATAAAGGGTACCAAAAGACAATATAAAAAGGAATTTTTGCAAATACAATCATTGATTCCGTGTATATTTAGGAGAAATATATAATAGCTTGAGAAACCACTATAACAACCTACTCAACCTATTCAACCATTTTCTCATAATATATTATCATTTTTATCCTGTCTTACAATCTTTATCAATTATAGAATAAAACATGAATAACCTCATGAAAATTTATATATAATTTTAACATAACTGTTGTAATAAAGATCATATAAAAGATATCATCCTTAGTATTTTATACTAAAACTGTCATATAGAATAAACCATTTATTTGCATGATTACAAAAATAGGTTTTCGTAATCATAGTAAGCTCACCAGTTATTTTCAAATTCATCTTTTGGCCTCTGATTTGTCAGTTTTGCTATAACAGCATACTCTTGCATTTTGTCTATCCAAGAGTTGGACAATCTTCAGTTTTCCACTTTGCTGCAAACACTACTCTTGCTGCAGTTATGTATCTAAGCAGTTTATGCATTGTTTTATCTACATTCACTGAAGAATTCCTAGTAACATTGTCTCTGGTAATATAGTAAATTTTATAATCATTTTTTAAAAATTCAGTATGTAGTTCTATCCAGTATTTGCTAGGTTGGTTTTTTTTTTTGTAAGACCACCAGATATGATAAAAGGTACCATCTATCTTTTTGCATTTCCAACACAATCCTCTATAGTTTTGTCAATCTTCTTGAACAATGAAGGTTCTGTTGACTTGAGTTGACTTAGAATGGTCTAACTCTGCTAAAGTGCCTATGCTAAAGTGCCTATGTCTCATCCCCCTCATTGATCTAGGGAAATGAAAAGTTGTAAACCAGATGGGGAATAAGAATGGAATCCATATAGTTGCAAATCCTGTGCCACCCAAAAAAATGGTCATATGTGGACTATTTGATTCCTTACTGAAAGCCGAAGAATTTTATTCAGATAAGCAGTATGTGTTTAGATAGGGTTTGTAGAACCTTTCGGGATCAAGTGCCGTGTTCTACTGGAGAAAGTTTTCCTTCCAGACATTTCGTTCTCAGCTGCGGAGAACATCCTCAGTGGCGTTGCAGCCGGAGCAGGCGCTCAGACCTTCTTGGCTGCTGTGCATTGAGTGGAGCCAGGGCTGCTGGAGAGCTGCTATTTCTAGGCTGGAGGGGGTGTGATGAAAGGGCAATTGGTTTGTGGATGTGCCCATTGTTTGGTGGGGCTTCCTGGAAGGGTAGTGATAAGGAAACTGGCTGTTGAATGTGACCATTATTCTGTGTTAATTGCTGGGAGGGTTGGAAGGGGTTTGTTTAGATAGGATTTTGATTAGTTAAGTTGCTAGTACACATCCCTATAAAGTAATATTTTTGATTCAGTCTATCTTAGATGAAGTTCATTGGTATGTAATGAAGCTTACAGTAGGAAATATTACACCTCTGTGCTTAAAAACAGAATGATTCAGTATATGGAACTAATATATGTGCAGACTGATTTTTTTTTTGGCCAAGTAAACGGTTGTAAATTATTCATGACCAGAATCTGTATTTTATTTTTATATTAAAGGCCTCAAGCTTATGTTTAAGCCTTTCTTTGTAAAATACTCTTTCTGCATTTATTATACTGATACAAAATGCAGTGTTTCCAGAACTTAGATTTTTTTTTTACAATATCATTTGCATTTTAAAGATAATTTATTATAACTAAGAAAAACATTACAATTTTATGTGATTTTTCAATGAGAAATACAAGGAAACTCTCCATATATTTTTGTTGTTCATTATAAAAGAAGCCCATACAAAATGACTGGGAAGCTTAGACATTTGGCTGCTGTGGTATATAGTAAGCTAATATATAAACATTTATTAATAGTGTTGCCAACAGATGTCATGTACAACCTTAAATCTAACCAAATACATAAATTTAACATGATTTGGAAAGAAAAAGGGAGGGAAATCCCTGAAGGCTAGTTGCCCCTAAAGCATTAGCAAGATCCTACATAGGTTTCCATGCACCAGCAGCAGCTCAGATTTCTGCCCCACTCATAACCCCACACACCCATACAGTATCTTCACACTCTTTTCATCAGAGATGCCAGATATGCAAATATCCTCATATTCACATAAATAAAATAATTCCATTCAAAGCAATTACTTATGGGGTTTGCTTTTTGCTGATAAAATACCTTGCTCTTCTTCCCCTTCAGATGCTGGATGCAAAATGGCTCAAGCCATAGTACAGTAGCTGATGTGTCCAAAGTACTGTCTGGACTGCACATGAATTACTTTGACCTGGTTAACAGAGCACAAGATATCTACAAGTCAAATATCTGACTGTGACAAATAATTTCTCCTCCTCTTCCCATGGGATTCTAGCTTGCTGTGCTGGTGCGGCTAGTGTGCTTCAGTGAAACAGAGGGCTGTGCTATTATTTGCATAGCTGCTGGTAGGATCTCCCATGGTAGACAGGTCTCTGCTAAGGAGTCAGACTAAATGCATTACAAACCCCCATTCAATATGGTGCAAGAATCAAATATGAAGCCTCAGCTCAGTTGTCACTCAAGTTAACAAGGACTGTGTCAGAGACTGGTGTTTCTGGATCTTGGCAAAAAATGGGTGACAGGACACAGGCTCTTTTGTTAGGCTACTGGAAGCAAGATCTTCTATAAAGCAACCAGAGCAGGGACCTGGCCAGCTACTAGAAATGTTGAAAAAAATAGTCTCAGAAACAAAAGAGAATCATCATCCAATGCTATTTTGAATCAAGACCTGAACACCATGGATATGTGAAATAAACATTTGAAATATGAATTATCCCAATTCTACCATCACTGAACAGCAACTAGCAGACGAGCAACTTTTATCATGCAATACAACTTTTTCACAGCAATAAAGCTAGAAAAAACTCAAAGGAAGAACATGAAGAACAAAAAAATAAATGAAACCAAACAAGGAACAGGTTAAGAACATAAGAGAAGCCATGTTGGATCAGGCCAATGGCCCATCCAGTCCAACACTCTGTGTCACACAGTGGCCAATATATATATCTGACTGTGTGTATACACACACACACACACACACTGTGGCTAATAGCCACTGATGGACCTCTGCTCCATATTTTTATCCAATCCCCTCTTGAAGCTGGCTATGCTTGTAGCTGCCACCACCTCCTGTGGCAGTGAATTTCACATGTTAATCACCCTTTGGGTGAAGAAGTACTTCCTTTTATCCATTTTAACCCGACTGCTCAGCAATTTCATCGAATGCCCCCGAGTTCTTGTATTGTGAGAAAGGGAGAAAAGTACTTCTTTCTCTGCTTTCTCCATCCCATGCATAATCTTGCAAACCTCTATCATGTCACCCCGCAGTCAACGTTTCTCCAAGCTAAATAGCTCCAAGCATTTTAACCTTTCTTCATACGGAAAGTGTTCCAAACTTTTAATTATTCTAGTTGCCCTTTTCTGGACTTTTTCCAATGCTATAATATCCTTTTTGAGGTGCGGTGACCAGAATTGTACACAGTATTCCAAATGAGACCGCACCATCGATTTATACAGGGGCATTATGATACTGGCTGATTTGTTTTCAGTTCCCTTCCTGATAATTCCCAGCATGGCATTGGCCTTTTTTATTGCAATCGCACACTGTCTTGACATTTTCAGTGAGTTATCTACCATGACCCCAAGATCTCTCTCTTGGTCAGTCTCTGCCAGTTCACACCCCATCAACTTGTATTTGTAGCTGGGATTCTTGGCTCCAATGTGCATTACTTTGCACTTGGCCACATTGAACCTCATCTGTCACGTTGACACCCACTCACCCAGCCTCAACAGATCCCTTTGGAGTGCCTCACAATCCTCTCTGGTTTTCACCACCCTGAACAATTTAGTATCATCTGAAAACTTGGCCACTTCACTGCTTACTCCCTACTCCAAATCATTAATGAACAAGTTAAAGAGCATGGGACCCAGTACTGAGCCCTGTGGCACCCCGCTGCTTACCGTCCTCCACTGCAAAGACTGCCCATTTATACTCACTCTCTGCTTCCTATTAATTAGCCAGTTTTTGATCCACAAGAGGACCTGTCCTTTTACTCCATGGCTCTCGAGCTTACTAAGGAGCCTTGATGAAGAACTTTATCAAAAGCTTTCTGGAAGTCAAGGTAAACAACATCTATTGGGTCTCCTTTGTCCACATGTTTGTACACCCCCTCAAAGAACTGTAACAGGTTAGTGAGGCAAGATCTTCCCTTACAGAACCCATGCTGAGTCTTCCTCAATAACTTGTGTTCATCAATGTGCCTACTCATTCTGTCCTTGATAATGGTTTCTACCAACTTTCCCAGTATTGAAGTTAGACTGACTGGCCTGTAATTTCCTGGATCTCCTCCAGAACCCTTTTTAAAGATAGGGGTGACATTTGCTACCTTCCAGTCCTCAGGAACAGAGGCAGATTTCAATGAAAGATTACATATTTTTGTCAGGAGATCCACAAGTTCAACTTTGAGTTCTTTCAGAACTCTTGGATGTATGCCATCCGGATCTGGTGACTTATTAGTTTTTAATTCGTCAATCAGTTGTAGGACCTCCTCTTTTGTCACCTCAATCTGACTCAGGTCTTTCAACAAGGTTGTGTTGTCAAAAGGCAAACACTTATTTTTTCCCCTAGGGATTTCAAAAGCAATGAACACACCAGTGGTAGAAGGAAAACAGTTTTATTCTTCATAAATTACCTGCATAGGCAGAGAATAATAAAGAGTTATATCCTCATCCCTTTCATCTGCAAAACAACAACAATAGCAGTGGTTTCTTGAGTTTCAGCCATAGTGCTTAGTACCATTCTGTGGCCTGGTCTGACCTGAAGTTACAAAGGCAAAAAGGTAGCTCTAGGGTTGCCAGCCTCCAGGTAGGGCCTGGAAATCTCCCACTTTTACAGCTGATCTCCAGCTGGCAGAGATCAGCTTCCCTGGAGAGAATGGCTGCTTTCAAGGGCCTACTCTATGGCCTTGTAGCATGCTGAGGCCTCTCCACTCCCCAACCCCACCCTCTCCCAGATCCACCCCCAAAGTCTCCAGGTATTTTCCAATACAGACCTGGCAACCCTAAGTAGCTCACCCAACTCAGAAATTACACTGTTTGTGTGTGTGTTTTTTGGGGGGCAGTCTAGTGCAGGAGTGGCTAAACTTGCTTAACACAAAAGCCACATAGAATAAACATCAGATGTTTGAGTGTCACAAGCCATGAATGTCAGATGTTTGAGAGCAGCAAGATATGAACATCAGATGTTTGAGGGAAGGAAGGAATTAAATAGATAAGGGAGGGAGGATGCAACTTTAAATGCATTCTTCAAACTGCCTTCTTCAAGCTGGCCAATGGGGGCTTCGAGAGCCACACTATATATGTGAAAGAGCCACTTGTGGCTCTTGAGCTGGAGTTTGGCCACCCCTGGTCTAGTGCCTAGCCTTGAGCTGCTTATAGATTACATGGGGGGGGGGCAGTATAGTGCCTAACCTTGACCTGAAGTCTGCTCCAAGGTCAAGAGATAAGTCCGCTTGCGGAGAGGGCAGGATAGAAATTTAAAGTAATAAATAAATAAATAAGGCATCTCCCACATTCCAACACCAGGTCACACTCCCATCACTTCCAAAAGTGCATTTACTAGAAAAAAAGATATCCCTTTAGACACAACCCCTAGCACCATTAACCCCTTCCAGCTTGGTGACATCACAGAGTGATCGAGGCACATAACAACATAAGAGAAGCCATGTTGGATCAGGCCAATGGCCCATCTAGTCCAACAGTGGCCAACCTCCCCCCCCAAGGCAGAAACGTGTGGTTCACCACTATCTCTTCAAAATTACAATTGCTTTCTGCAATGTGCCACTACAAATCCACCCCTTGATGACCACATTTCCTCATCTGTGTCCTATTCATACCAGACTGTAATGTTGCACCTAGTGCCCTCTGTTATCCATTGATCTTTAACTATATACTGGAATGTGATACCCCACTTTTTAGACAATGATATTTTCCTGCTTCCAAGGAATACATATGCAATTTCTTACCTGATGCTATCCAGTGGCCTGGTCCCATAACATTCATACAATTCCTTGTTACCTCAGGAACTCATAATTTCTATGACAACATAGGTCTTTCACAGATTGACAGAGTAGTTATGTTGCCCATTTTGGAAAGCGAGTGTACAAGATCTTGGGCTGCAGTTGCTTGAGAGGGTCTTGGGGATGCAACTTGTACATCAGAATAGGCACCCACCAGCATAAGGGGTAACAGCCACAGCCATGACATGTTGCTATATTGTCAGAGAGAAACAATAATAGAGGAAACATTAGCAATGTATACCAAAGCCAATAAATGTAAAAAAAAAAAAAAAGATCAATGACCCAATAGATTCCATGGCTTAAGTAATTCATCAGTAGATAATAAATCATAGAGCAATTTTGTGAGTACTTCCCCATGCAAAGATGGGTCGAAACAGGGAACCTTCCAAAGTCCCTTTCAAAATGGGCTGTGCTTCAGCTATATCATTACTAGAGATGATAACCTGGGGTGTTTCCCACAAACTACAGTTATCTATCCCCAATTACATTGCCACATGCCACTACACAGGCCTTAAAATAAAGTTGATCTTGGAAGTCCACTAATTAGGACCAAGATATTGGCAATACATCATCAGATCACCTCTGCACAGGAAGAACTGAAATTAAAAAAAATCTTATAACATGTTAACAGCCAAGAAGGCACACGAAGATTACCTGTGCTCAGAACAACATCAAATAAATAATTCCATTCCCAATAACTTGACTAGATCTTTAATTACAGAACACCATTTACCAGTCACATATCTGACTGCGATGATTCATAATCAGTCAGAAATTGATGGGAGCACATACCATATAAGAGCATGGAGAATGATGAAATGAAGATTATTTGGGATTTCCATTTACAAACAAATAAACACTTGGAGTATAACACCTCAATATCACAGTTGTAGAAAAAATGAGAAATAGGTTTTGAATCACTGACATTGCAATCCCAGGAGAGCATTATAGAAAAGAAAAAACAAGACCACAAAATACCAAGATCCAAAAATAGAGTTAGACTGTCACTGGGAGAAGGTTACCATTGTGCCAATTATTATTGGAGACAGTGTCTAGAAGTCTCAAGAAACACCTAGACATTCTGGACATTGAATAAGTAACACCAGCTCAGCTCCAGAAGACAATGTTGCTTGGATCAGCAAGAATCCTGCCATTCTGCAGTTGCCATGAGATTTGCTAGATCTTGAATTGCAGAACACCAGACAAATATATGACTGTGACAATTGATGATGATGATGATGATGTGGGGTGGATATCACTATCATATATTTTTGTGGATTCCACTGCAACACATGAATTTCTATTGTTAACAAAATACTAATTATTCTATCAATTCTTACTCTCTTTAAAAATATTATATTACAGAAACCTAATGTTTAACTGTGGTGTAAGAATTACATTTTAAAACCCTTCAGTATAAGTGTGCTGCTCCTTCCTCATTCCCACTGTATGTTCCAGAGCAACCATGTTCAGATATTACACTCTCAAAGCATAAAATATGTTAAACCAAGGGGAAGGGAAATATTGCAAGCTAAGCCATTAAGCAACATGGAAACAGGGCTCCTGCCAGCAATAGTTCTCAGCCACACAGCGGTCAGCTCTTGTTCTAATGATGCTGATGCCAGATGTGGCATATCCACAGTCGAAGAGATGCAGCAGGCATTCTACTGAGAGGGAATTAAGGACTAAGGGGAACCAGTTATAAAGTCAAAACCTTCATAGGAAAGAAGTGAAGAACATAAACTACATAAGGAGAGGGTTATGTTCACAGAGACATGTGGTGAATTAATGAAACACATCTCTTTAACTATTCAGATCTTGGCTGATTCAGTTGTTACATGAAAGCAATTTTAGCCACTGTGTGAGGGAATAGAAATCACAGCAATGATCAGATGCAGAGGTACTGTTCAGAAAGCAGAACAATGATAAATTTGTATCAGGTAGGATTAGGACAACCTGATAGGTGCAGGGAATCTCCTGCCACCAGGTCGCATTGCTCACCACTTCTGGAAGCAGCAGTGTGAGAAAAATTTAAAAGAAAAATAAGGCTTCATCTATTTACAGGAAACTGTAACTACTTACAGGGAACTATTCAGTTTCTTGTGCTCTCTAGAGCTACCTAAGTGAAAAGAGTAAGTCTAGGAATCACCAAAAGTGTATGATAAGAACTTCCAGTTTTAACATGAAGTTTCTGGTGATCTCTAGTGATCTTTTTTCACTTCCATGTAGCTCTAAGAATCATCAGGAACTCTATGGTAACAACTTACTGTAAGTAGATGAGGCCTTATTTTTCTATTTCTTTCTCCTGGGATGCTGCCCCACAATTTAAGAAGGATATAGGCAAGCCAGAATGTGTCCAGAAGAGGGCAACAAAGATGGTGAGGAGTCTGGAGACCAAGTCCTATGAGGAAAGGTTGAAGGAGCTGGGTATGTTTAGCTTGGAGAGGAGACAACTGAGATCACCATTTTCAAGTACTTGAAGGGCTGTGATATAGAGGATGTTGCAGAATTGTTTTCTGTTGCCCCAGAAAGTTGGACCAGAACCAACAGGTTGAAATTAATTTGAAAGAGTTTCAAGTTAAACATTACAAAGAACTTCCTGACAGAGCAGATCCTCAGTGGAACAGGCTTCCACAGGAAGTGGTAGGCTTTCCTTCCTTGGAGGCTAGATCGCCATCTGACAGCAATGCTGATTCTGTGAATTAGGCAGATCATGAGAAGGAGGACAGGAGGGGTTGCATCAGTGCTTAGTTCTTGTGGTCCTTTCTAATGCGCCCAGGAAAATGCTGGTTGCCACTTTGGGGTCAGTCAGCACTTTTCTCCAGGCCAGTTTGGCAAGGAATCCTGGAGATTTTTGCCAACTTCTGGGCATGGAGCAGGGATCACTGGGGATGTATGTGTGGGGGGAAGTTATTTGTGAATTTCCTGCATTGTGCAGGGGGTTGGGCTAGATGACCCTGAAGGTCCCTTCAAACTCTATGATTCTATGAATCAGACCAGTGGCCCATCTAGTTCAGCATTTTGTATCACATAGTAGCCAACAAAAACAAAGTTTGAATCCAGTAGCTCCTTTAAGACTAACAAAGCTTAATTATGAGTATAAGCTTTGATGTGCATGCATACTTCTTCAGATACAATGGCCGAATAGTTACTCTTGAGGGCCAACCACAGAGCATAGAGGCTTTGATGCTGCTTCCCAGCACTGATATTCAGAGGTTTTATGCCTCTAAATGTGAAGATTTCCTTGAACCTTCATGGCTAATAGCCACTGATTGTCATCCTCTGTGAATTTGTCCAATCTTTTATTAAAGTAACCTATTTCTGTGGCTGTCGCCACATCCCCTGACAGTGAAGTCCATGTTTTAATCACCTTTTAAAATAAAGTACTCCCTTCTATCCATCCTGAACCTATTACCCATCAGCTATATTGGGTGGCTTGAGTTCTAGTATTTTGGGAGGGGATGGGAAAAAAATCTCTTTATCCATTCTCTCTACCCAGTGCATACTTTTATCAACCTCTGTCCCCTCTTCAGTTGTCTTATTTTTCTAAACTGAAAATCCCCAGACTTTTCTAATAAGAAAGATGTCCCAACAACTTAATCATCTTGATTGCCCTCTTCTGTACTTTTTCCATTTTTGCAATATCCTATTTTTTTTCTCAAACAATTTGTTTATTTATGTCCAAAACAATTATACAAAAAATACCAATGATATACATAGGGAACAATATTGCACATTTTAACATAAAATACATAAATACACACTACAAAAATAAACATTAGAGGGGAGACATTCAAGAGAGGATAATTTTCTTATGAATTGACCATTGGTTAAGAGAGGAGGAAAAGGTGAGGTCAACATCTATCATGTCCAGTAGTAGATACCACTTAGCATAAAAGTTCTGTGCTGCCTTTAAGGGGTCAGAAATATCAATGTCTGCAGTGATTTTTGCCATCGTAATAAAATCTCAAATTTTAAGAATTCAGCTGTCTATAGACAAGTTGTGGGAATTTCCAGTTCTGAGCAATTATGGTTTTGGCGGCTGTTATGAGTAAACTAATAAGGGATAATTTGGAACCAGATGCCCCAACAGATTGCCAATTGGGATATGACTTTCTGCCAGAAAGAGTTAACTATTGGGCAATCCCACCAACAGTGAGTGGGAGAAGCTATCAGGCCACAGTTTCGCCAGCAAAGGGGAGAATTACGAGGATCAATGAGCAAAGTGTACAGGAGTGCGGTACCATCTTGATGTTATTTTGTTGTTCTGTTGGAACATGACTATAGATTTGGTACGGCACGCTTCGGATTCCCATATATCCTCCTATTGTGAAGTTGTAAAAGTGACCTTGCTTTCTTGATACCATTTGTCACAGAAGGAGGGCAAAGAAGTACATAGTTGCTGTAAAAGAATGCAATAGATTTTAAAGATAAGACCCTTAGATTTTAAAGAGGAATGAGAAATTAAGTGTTCAAAGTCAGTTTTAAGTCTAGAAACTGCCTCACGAAAGAAGGAAGCGTTGAGAAAATGACAGATTTGTAAGTACTCAAACCATGGGATCATGATGGATACTACGTCTTCAAGTTGTGCTTTTGTCTTGATTTTGTTTTTAGTGAAGAGTTGAAAAAGGAAGACCAGTGAAGCAGACTTCCATATGTGAAAAGAGGTTGAATGGAAAGCTGGAGGAAACCAGGGCTGTTTGAAGAAGGAAGAAAAAATAGATAGGTCGGGGGCCAGGGCCAAATACTAATTAGAGCATGACTGAATGGGTTAATTATAATCCAGAGAGGGCGGTCTTTCTTCTTTAACCAAAGGAATTCATGGTATTTAAATGGGGAGATATGACTCTCTTCTGTATGGATCATAAGAACATAAGAGAAGCCATGTTAGATCAGGCCAATGGCCCATCCAGTCCAACACTGTGTCACACAGTGGCCAAAAAAATTTATATATATACACACACACACATACACACACACTGTGGCTAATAGCCACTGGTGGACCTCTGCTCCATATTTTTATCTAAACCCCTCTTGAAGGTGGCTATGCTTGTGGCCGCCACCACCTCCTGTGGCAGTGAATTCCACATGTTAATAACCCTTTGGGTGAAGAAGTACTTCCTTTTATCCATTTTAACCTGTCTGCTCAGCAACTTCGAATGCTCACGAGTTCTTGTATAGTGAGAAAGGGAGAAAAGTACTTCTTTCTCTGCTTTCTCCATCCCATGCATAATCTTGTAAACCTCTATCATGTCACCCCACAGTCAACGTTTCTCCAAGCTAAAGAGTCCCAAGCGTTTCAACCTTTCTTCATAGGGAAAGTGTTCCAACCCTTTAATGATTCTAGTTGCCCTTTTCTGGACTTTCTCCAAAGCTATAATATCCTTTTTGAGGTGCGGCAACCAGAACTGCACACAGTACTCCAAATGAGACCGCACCATCGATTTATACAGGGGCATTATGATACTGGCTGATTTGTTTTCAATTCCCTTCCTAATAATTCCCAGCATGGCGTTGACCTTTTTTATTGCAAATGCACACTGTCTTGACATTTTCAGTGAGTTATCTACCATGACCCCAAGATCTCTCTCTTGGTCAACCTCTGCCAGTTCACACCCCATCAACTCGTATTTGTAGCTGGGATTCTTGGCCCCAATGTGCATTACTTTGTACTTGGCGACATTGAACCACATCTGCCACGTTGACGCCCACTCACCCAGCCTCAACAGATCCCTTTGGAGTTCCTCACAATCCTCTCTGGTTCTCACTACCCTGAACAATTTAGTGTCATCTGCAAACTTGGCCACTTCACTGCTCACTCCCAATTCTAAATCATTTATGAACAATTTAAAGAGCATGGGACCCAGTACCAAGCCCTGCGGCACCCCACTGCTTACCGTCCTCCACTGCGAAGACTGCCCATTTATACTCACTCTCTGCTTCCTATTACTCAGCCAGTTTTTGATCCACAAGAGGACCTGTCCTTTTACTCCATGACTCTCAAGCTTTCTAAGGAGCCTTTGATGAGGAACTTTATCAAAAGCTTTCTGGAAGTCAAGGTAAACAACATCTATCGGGTCGCCTTTGTCCACATGTTTGTTCACCCCCTCAAAGAAATGTAACAGATTAGTGAGGCAAGATCTTCCCTTTCAGAACGAATGCTGAATCTTCCTCAATAAACCGTGTTCATCAATGTGCCTACTCATTCTGTCCTTGATAATGGTTTCTACCAACTTTCCTGGTATTGAAGTCAGACTGACTGGCCTGTAATTTCCCGGCTCTCTTCTGGAACCCTTTTTAAAGATGGGGGTGACATTTGCTACCTTCCAGTCCTCAGGAACGGAGGCAGATTTCAATGAAAGATTACAGATTTTTGTTAGAAGATCCACAAGTTCAACTTTGAGTTCTTTCAGAACTCTCGGATGCATGCCATCTGGACCCTGTGACTTATTAGTTTTTAATTTGTCTATCAGTTGTAGGACCTCCTCTTTTGTCACCTCAATCTGACTCAGGTCTTTCAACACCCCTTCCAAAATTAGTGGTTATGGGGCGGGCAAAAAGTTCTCATCTTCCACAGTGAAGACGGAGGCAAAAAATGCATTCAGCTTCTCAGCCATTTCCCTATCCTCCTTCAGTAATCCTTTTACCCCATGGTCATCCAAGGGCTCCACTGCCTCCCTGGCTGGTTTCCTGCTTTTTGCCTGCCTGATCACAGTCTTGCATTTGATTTGCCACAGCCTGTGTTCCCTTTTACTAATCTCCACAGCAGGCATGGTCATGTGTACAATACAGTGACCACAGAAGGTTTGTAATATAGATATGTCAGGGAAAGCTAGCCCTCCCTTATTTTTAGGTGTCCTGATAGTGGCAAAGCGAATTCTTGGAGGTTTGTCACCCCATATGAAGTTTGTCAATAGACCCTGCCACTTTTGAAATAAAACTGTGGGGATGTTAATAGGAAGGGCATGCAATAATTAAAGACATTTTGGGAAAATAAAAGATTTGATTGTATTGATCCATTCAATCCAGGACAAAGCGAGAGAGTTCCAGGATTGGATGGGTTGTTGAGACTTGGTGATACACAGCAGAGTAGTTAGCTTTAAGAAGATCCTTGAGGTCCACAGGGATCGATATTTCCAAATATGACCATGTGGAGTTGATCCAGAGGTAGGGATAAGAGGCAGTTTTCGTGTGACTACAGAAATGTTAATTGGATAAATCATGGATTTAGATAGATTAAATGATAAACCAGAACATTCCCTAAAGTCCATAAAAAAAGGAGACAAAACTGACAGTGATACCAAGGGGTCTCGCAAATAGAACCATATCATCAGCAAACAAACTGATTTTATAATCAATATTGTTGATGTTAAAACCTAGAATTGATGTGGATTATCTGATATAGTTCGCTAGCAGTTTAATAGCTATGACAAATAACAGAGGAGATAGGGGGCACCCCTGGCGGGTTCCCCGAGAAAGAGAAAAATCAGGTGTTGAGACCCCATTGATGTGTAGCAAAGCTTTTGGAGAGGAATAGAGGAGTCTATAATGGAAAGGAATTTAGGGCCGAATCCCATTGTTTTTAATACTGAAAGTAAGTAGGTGGATTTGACACTGTCGAAAGCTTCTTCGATGTCTAATGCCAGAATGCATGATTCATATGGCTGGAATTTGCCATATTGAATAATATTTAGCGTTTGACGAATAATGTCTGTGATTTGTCATTGCAGAATGAAGCCTGTCTGATTTTCCTGAATGTATTGACCTATAGAAGTCAAGCAGTTCAAAGAGAAGTTGAAAATTTATCATCGAAATTGAGGAGGGAAATTGGGCAAAACGATTTTGGATCTGAGATCCCTATCTTTTTTTGGGTAGAAGTATTATTTTTGCTAGTTTCCAGCTCTCTGGAATTACATCACAGTCCAAGGCATGGTTGCAAATTTCAGTAAAAGGTGAAAGAACATTTTGGGAGAATTTTATGTAGAATTCTGACTGAAAGCCGCCCCTACCTGAGGTTTTATTGATTTTGGTGTTCTTAATAGCAGAGAGGACTTCCAGAATTGTAATTGAGGAGTCCATAAAAGATTTATGAGCTGTTTCTAGTTTTTTAAGAACTTTGTGTTTACTAAGAAAACTGTTGATGGAGGGTAAGTCTGGGTTTTCAGAGTCATATAGTTTTTGAAAGAATTCTTGGAAATTATGACGAATTTTGGGAGGGGATGTATGAATTTTCCCTGCTGAATCTCTAATTAAATGAATTTGTCGGTCTGCAGTTTTGGTTCTGAGTTTACATGAGAGAATTTTTAATGATCTAGGGTGACTATACCAATACTACTGCTTCAGTCCTTCAGGTATCAAGGTTCTAAATTTAAAAATCAGTCACATTTCCTACTGTAGAAGCCAGGTGGTGCTATCAACTTTCCCTTTGAGGTGGGCAGGAAATTTCAGCATAACAAAAAATCTTAAAAGGTTCAGGTTCATGCTTGCAGGACAGGGGAGCATCTGTCATGTGATTTTTTAAATGCGGGATTTATGCTCCAATACACATGTGCATACTACACGTGTCGTGCTGCCCAAGTACATACATGAACATGGACAGAGCACCGTGCAAACACATTTTTTCATGGAGCAGGTGGTGGTCTCCTTGAGGGTAATCTTATAACCTGTCTCAGGGTGTACGTATTCATTAATCTGCAAGCACAAACCACATGAGGAGCACGCCCCGCATCTATGATGCCCTCCCTTACTATTCTGAGGTAAGTCCTGTTTTTTAAAGTCAGAGTTAACCACAAGATCACCAATATTTCTAGTCCTTCTATAACAAAGTCTTGGTGTATTCTGACACCCCAGAAGATCTTTAACTAGAAACCAATATTTTTTAATGATGCACCAAAGATGAGTACTGGAAGGCACAGTTGATCCTAGGAGACTCTGTGTGTGGATGTTCTTTTGTTCTAAACAAGCCCTCCCCCACTTCAGAGTAATCAGAAACTAGGGGCGGGGGGAGGGAAATGTCTGCTGGGCACTTCATTATTCTCTATGGAGATTGATTCCCATAGGGTATAGTGGAGAATTGATCTGGGAGTATCTGGGGCTCTGGAGGGGGTGTTTTTTGAGATAGAGGCACCACAGTTTCAGCATAGCATCTGATGACTTTCCTCAAAATGCTATCCAAGTTTCAAAAAGATTGAATCAGGGGGTCCAATTCTATGAGCCCCAAAAGAAGGTGCCCCTATCCTTCATTATTTCTAATATAGGAAAGGCAATTAAAAGGTGTGCGGTTCCTTTAAATGTGATGGCCAGAACTCCCTTTGGAGTTCAATTGTGCTTGTCACAACTTTGCTTACAGCTCCACCCCCAATGTCTCCTGGTTCCACCCCCAAAGTCCCCAGATATTTCTTGAATTGGACTTGGCAACCCTAGAGCCAAATGTCCTTTGCACTGGCATTTCACAGACTGACTGCACAGCCCCAGCCCAGTGGGCATGGCAGATATCCTTGCTCAAAGCAAGGTATGTTTAGTCACTCACTTCTCTGTGGCCAATTCCTGCTGCACACATCCTGCTCCCCTCTCACCTAGTCAGCCATGCATATGACCTTGAACAAATAGCAGCACAATGCTCAGATGCCAGTGGACATCACCTAAAGGTCCACCCAACCATTAAGGCTGTCCTCAATGGACCCTGGGAGTGGACTATCCAGCTGACCATCATGTCAGCTTGAAAAGCCAAGCCAATGAATTTTAAGTTATCTACCGACTCACTTCCTGATATTTTATGGTTGGCTCTGCCTCTTGTGGCAGCCATTTTTCGGTTGTACCTAACACCCTGTGTCAGAATTTCAAAGATGTCCACAGACTCAAAATACTTGGGAACTTCAGGTCTCTCTATGAACTGGATCTCAAAGGAGATGGATAACCTCAGTATGTGCAGGACTCTATAAATATGATATAAAAGAAAGGAGAACCTTCTATGGACGCATAATATGACGCTATGGAAATAAATATGCTTCCAGTTCACAACTAATTGTTCAAACCACACATGTTGCCCCCCCAGTCGGAATGAAGAGGCTGACACAGTGTGTTGGATAAAGCGGGCCGCTTTATTGAAGATAACTTAAACGAACTAGAATGGCAAGGGGTATAGGCCTAACAGGACAAGCCCTGGGGTCAACCACAGGACCCTGCCTTGTCCTGGGAGGGCGAGCCACCCTGCCTCCAGCACGAGCCCAATATTCTGGCTGGTGCTGAGCGGCCAGGCCCAAACTCCACCTCGGCCAGCATCAATCCCTCTGGAAAGATCCTTCCCGGTGAGGCTTTGCCATGATCTGCACTCCCAGCATTGAGCCATAAAGCCCATCTGCAGTTCATACAGACCACCTGCACCAACTGGTGCCTAGCCATGGGTGCTCCCCTGAAAACACTGTAGTCCATACCTCATCCTGCCATCGCCAATGCCAAGCCTCTGGCATTAGCACCCACCATACGGCCCAGAGTCGACTGCAGCCCCTGCCTTATTGCATCCGAAAAAGTCCGGTTGCCCAGCTCTGATAAATGAACCCATCCAGCCTATACAAGTTGGCATTCTCGACCCGTATGGCCGGATGGAATAAGCCTAAACCCCCCTCCATGGCCTTCTGCAAGGCCCAGTTGGCCTTGCGTCTGGCGTGTTCTATCCCCCCCGGGGTACAGGGCGGGCCACCAAACCCTGCGTAGCAAAATTGCTGACCACACCAAAATAACTCCTGGCCATCTCCGCTTAATGGCCAGCAGATCCTCCTGTGCCTGCAATGAAAGGGCCTTCCCTTTCATAAATCCAAGGTCATTACCACCAAGGTGGATAACCATGATGTGTGGAGGAGGCGCTTTCCTACCACGGAACAACAGTGGCATGATCCCTGGCCAACGCGGGCCACGGCAACCCAGCCACTCCACCGTTGCCCACTCGCTGAGACCCAGTTGGGTGCCTACTGGCAATCTCCTGGCCTGGTGGGCAGCCCAGAATACCATACTGTGCCCGCAGATGAGGATCTGATGCCTCTCCCTACGAGCCACAGTACCTGAAAAGCAGAAAACAGTCACAACCCAGAAAATACATGCAAACGGGCAACATAACTGCTAACCTGCCCCCCCACGCCCTCACTGAAAGACGAACAGGCACACATATGACTTGTAAGCAGCTGACTGCCACTGGCCCATCCGCTGTATGGCAGGAGGGGTGTAGCCCATAACTGCCGCTGTGGATGCGGCTCCAATTCAAAACAAATGTGTTCCGAATTTAACAGCCCCTAACCCCAACTCTGCCAGTGCCTTACTGGTCACTGCCCAGAAGTGATATTTCGTAAGGGGGGAACCCTTATTATGACGAAACAAGGGGCCATCGCCCTCTCCCCTGAGCAGTATATACTGCTCCAGGGCCTTGACAGGGCACAACGCTGGCTATACACATTGGCCAATTGTAATGACTGTGCTCTTCTGATGCTGGTCCGTTTTGGACCGCCTTACCATCAGCTGAACCTGCCCCCCCTACAAATTTAACATCACTGGTGCACAGCGCCCGGTCAGAACTGTCCTTTTTCAACTGCACCACCAACTCACTGATCTGAAGTGCGCCGAAAAAGGCAACCAACAAGGCCGCATGAAAAAGAGAGGCGTCAAAGGAAGACGAACATACGTCAGGCCAAACCCTGTAAAGCCCCTTCAGCACTGGAGATATGGGCTGCCGGGCATCCACCTGCGGCCCCCGTTCTCTTGCCCAACCTTCCAGCATCTTCCTAACTCTAAAGTCACCAGTGCCCTCAGAAAGGCCCTGCGCTTTCCTTATAAAGGAAAGTACTGCCAATTGTCCCTTAATTGACTTAAGCCCTAACCCTCTTTTCTTCTGATGAATGCAAAATTGCATAATGTGTGCCACCAGGACCGGCCAGCTATCCAGAAGCCCAGTGGCGCTCCTAAAAACCCGAAACTGCAGATCCGCCCTTTCATAGGCTTTTCGAGTGCTTGATGCCAATGCTAATTGAATTGCCTTACCGGCTTCAGCCTTCCAAGTTGCCAAAGATCCAGTGGCATTCGCGCTGGCCGCGGGTTCGCTTCCGGAGCAAGCTGGTGGAAACGCTCAATCTGTTGGTGAGATAGAACATCTGCCACCCCATTGCACACTCCTGGAACATGCCTTGCAAGAAATGAAATGTTCAGCCGGAGGCATCGCAATGTAAATGCTCGCACCAAGTTCATAACCACTGTTGATTTGGATGACAAAGAGTTGATAACGTGTACAACAGCCATGTTATCACACCAGAAATGGACTGTGTGGTTGGCCAGCTGCTCCCCCCCATAGCCAAACGGCTACTAAAATGGGAAAGAACTCCAAAAAGGTGAGGTCACAACAGAGCCACTGGCCAACCACTGGCCCACTGGCCAACCACGCTGTGGGCCACTGCTCCGCGCACCAGTGTCCCCGAAAATATACTCCAAATCCAGTGGCACCTGCCACATCCGAGGAAATCTGGAGCTCAGCATTTATCTTTAAGTCATCATGCCAAAATGAAATTCCATTGAAGGATTGCAGAAATTCCTTCCACACCTCTAGATCCCTCCGCATGCCTGCAGTCATTTGAACTCTATGGTGAGGGAGCTGCAGGGGCCCCATGGTGTCATACAGCTGCCTCAAGAAGGCCCTCCCCGGTGCTACAACCTTGCATGCAAAGTTGAGGTGCCCCACCAACTGCTGCAGCTCCAGCAGCGACACCTTGCACTGCTTTTTGATAGAAGCTAAACGATCCCTAAGACCCCCCACTTTATCCGCAGGCAGCCGTGAAGCTTGCTGCGTAGTATCCAGTTCGATGTTTAAAAATGTAATAACCGAGCTGGGGCCCTCTTTCTTTTCGTGGGCCAATGGCACCCCGAGCTCCCATGCCAGGCCCTCAAATGACTGCTATAACCTGGCATATTGCCCAGACCCCGCAGGGCCAACGAAAAGATAGTCATCGAGGTAGTGAACAGTATCACTCAACTCCGACCTGTCCCAAAGCGCCCATTCCATAAAGAAACTAAACCACTCAAAAGCAGCACAGGACACTGAGCATCTCATCGGTAGGGCCCTGTCCATATAATATTTTCCCTCAAAGGAAAAACCCAGCAGATCAAAATCATCTGGGTGTACTGGCAAAAGGCGAAACGCTGACTTAATGTTGCATTTTGCCATTTCAGCCTCCATACCACAACCCCGAACCACTTTGACCGCTTGGTCAAATGAAGTGTACCTGACCAAACAGAGAACGTCCGGAATGGAATCGTTCACTGATCTGCCCCTGGGGTAGGACAAGTGGTGTATCAAACGGTATTCCCCTGGCGCTTTTTAGGCACCACCCTAAGGGAGATACCCGTAAAGTGGGTACTAGCAGAGCATCAAAGGGGTCGAGGAACTCCCCTCTGCACACTCCTTGACTATTTTTGCCCTGACCACATGTTCCATCCCTACAACTGAATGAAGGTTAGGGGCCAAACAAGGTACTCTAGGTCCCTGGTATGGAATCCTAAATCCATAGGTAAAGCCCTCCAGTAAATAGGCCCTATTGGCCACCAGGGGATAATTACCCAGCAACTGCCTAAGCACCTTCAGACGTATGGGGCTGGGTCCCTTTTCCAGGTGGTTGCTGGTTGCTCCCCCCACCAGGGCATTTGGCACTCGTCCTGGTTTTTGACTTACTGCAGGCTAAGAAGGCATGTGACCCCCGCATAGAGGGCACTCATGTTTAAATTTACAGGCCTTTCTGGAACACACGCCCTTGGATGTAAATTCCCAGCAAAGCAGCCGGGGAGAAACCGACTGGCCCACCGCACTGCGGGCACTTACAATATTCTGTTGCTTGTGTACTAAATGCCCACTGTCAGCCCTATCACCCATATTGGGCTTCGACGGGATATCAGCTGCAACCAGAGCTGCTGATTAATCTGATCCCAAGGAAGACCTGGGTTGACCGCGGCCCTCATCCTGAAGGCCTTGTCATATTGCAACCACGCCACACCGACGAAATCCGTATATGCACGGTGCACTATGTCGCAATACTGGAAAAGTACCGCAGCCCGAAAAGGCTGTGCCCTTGCTATTACCCCAGCAAAGATTAGGAAACCTGGCAGCCAATTGGACCAGATCCACCTTTCTCCGTTTCAGCTTCTCCTTATCCTTATCATCTAGGTCCTCCTTGTCCTTCTTTTCCAGCTCTCTAAAGAGGAGGCTGAAGATGTCCATGTTGCCATCCCCTCAAAATCTTATCCCGGGTGGCCACTGACAGGTGATCACCCACGGGCAATGCAATGTCATCATATGGAAGGACTTAGAAAGGTATGGACCCGGAAGGATTTGGGGGATAAATCCACATACCCCAATGATAATCTGGCCATGCCCCTTGCTGCAGCAACTGTTGTTGCCCCCCCCCCCATGGCAGCATGCCCAGCGCTGACTGTGAAGCAGAGGCGCTTTGCGATGATGCCGCGGCCGCTGATTGCAAAAGGGGCTGTGAGGTAGAACCAATAATACTCTGGCACTGAGGCGGTGCAAAAGGTGAACCCCAAGCCCATGAAGGTCCAGCCTGACTCTGTTGTCCCAAAGGCCCCAACTGCCCCGGCGTTGACGCTGCCAAACCTGGTGTACTATGGGGGACCATCGACTGGGGGAGGCTCCAAGGCCAAGTCAGAAGCTGGTGTTGCAATGGGGACTTACCCACTACTCCTGGGGGGATGACAGCCACTGCCACAGCCGGAGCTGTCTGCACAACCTCCTCCACTGCTCCAAGGGCCACGGACTCCCCGCCGGGAACCTCTCCTGTATCCACGTCGTCTTCCTGGTCTGGTTCCTGCTGCATGTCCGCACCAACAGGCCCGCCCTATAACACAGAAAGGCAAGCCAGAACTGCCTTTTCAAAAGTTAGTCTGGACGACTGGCCTGTTGCCCTACGGTGCCCCTCCCATGTGGGAGCCCCCGCAGCGCCCTTCTGTTGCTCCAAAGCGTCTAGTTGACCAATAATGGCCTGCCTTAACTGGGCCTCCTCACCCAAGTCACCCGGGGGGATAGGTTGCAGGCCCCTCTTCCTAGCGGGTCTAGTGAGCTGTTTCCCCTTAGAGGGGCTCTGACCCTTCCTGGGTGCCATAACTACCCTTATGTGACCACCCCTTTAAACAAGGCCCCAACAATTAACCTTGCTTACCAACAAAAATGTATGTGTGTGTGGGGGGGTGGCAGCCACAGAGCCCAACCGTACACCTCCCTATTGAGAAAGGGGGGGGGGTGAGGAAGGAACCAAGCACTCCCCAAGCTGCCCACCCTGACCAAAGCAGAGGGGGGGAAGGGCCTCCGGTCTAGACCCCATGCCCTGCGAACCCCTTCCTCACCCTCCTAGCCGCCCCCAATAAAACCGCCCCGCTACCCTGCACTCCATGCAAGTGAACAAGCCGGTCTCAGCTACGGGCCGCTGCCTACCGCCGCCACATATGCCGAAGGACCTCGCTGCACCGCCTATGAGTGTCTTGAGCAGCTCTCTCAGCCGCCCGGGTCTACTGCTCATGCCGCACCTTCCCTTCACTACACGCTAAAGACCCGGTCCCACCAACAGGGAACTCCCGAATGCGGCTCTCATCCCAAGAGCCGCGAAAGAACTGTGCAGTGTTGGGTGGGGCCGGGGCCTTTATAGCCCCGACACCATGCCCAATGGCAGTTTCCCGCATGCTGGGATGATGGGGGCCAGCCTTCCCTACTTCCGGGACGGCAACAGCGGCCCCCAGCCTTGCCAGCCCAGCTGGAAGGGGCCAATATATATCCACATAAACTGATGACAACACTCCTAAGTGAAATCAAAACAAGCAGACTGAACTCAGTGAAGCCATAAGCTCTGCTAGAATTTTCCTTTAAGTTACCCTAGCTCCTGTGGTTCATTTACCAGAGGCTCTTCTGTATTTTCCTCTGATATTTGGAGTATGATTTTCATCAAATTATTTTACAGCCTTCTTCTGCAGAGACGATAAGCAGGCATCTTGCAAGACAGCTTCTCCAGTTTCAAGTACATTATAATTAGAACCTCTTTGGTTCATTTCCCAGGCATACCCATCTGCCCAGCCAGATTCTTTCATGCCTGGTCTACCTTGCTGAGGAATTATATTATGGTTTCTTTTTAGATATTGGTTTATTTTGGTATGATATTTTATTATTTTAAAATATTGTGTATAATCAATGAATGCAAAATATTAATTTTTAATAAAGCTAGATTTTGGGTTTTCAGAAGACTTTCACTGTAGGCAAGTCTTTATGGGGTTGCTAAAAAGCCAGCCTTTGAGTTTCTTCGGGGCACACTCAATATCTTTCAATTGCCTCTCACAAGAGCCTTTCTGAAATCCAAAACTGAAAACTACTATAAATGTTATTCAATCTGCTTTATTAAAATATTCATTTAATCGAATTTGGAAGACACTTGGAGTTGAAAAGAAAAATTACAGAATTATAGCAACTAATTTAGATCATTAATTGCAGCTCACTGTTGAAATTTAACACACAGCATATCAAACTATGTCACTACTGAACTTTTTAGCACCACCAGTGACCCTACAGCCAAGAGAAGACACCAGTATAGCATTTTACAAGGCTCCATCTCAACTAAGCAAAGGGATATTGATCATTTTTAAAGGAAAATAACATAGAACAAATACTTACTTACTGGATTGTCTTCAGACTAATTTTTTTTCCAGTGACAGAAGGCACTTCCATCAGCAGAACAAAACAACATCCCCACCCCCACCCCCCGCCTCCCATTGCAGTCCACTGATCTCCTCCAAATGCTGCTCCCAGGGTAAAGGGGATCCTGAAATATAGCATCAGGAGCCAAGAAGGAGTCTGCAGCAGGAGTAGGAAATGGGTGCACTATATACCTCCATTTCTGTTTGAAAATTTACAGTACAATCCTAAAGAGACTTACTCCAGTCTAAGCACATTAAAATGCATAGGCTTAAACTAGTGTAACTCTCTTTAGGATTGCACTGTTTGTTTGGATCCAACCCACTATGAGTTTACAAGAAAATTGTAGAACCCATCTAAAAGCTTTGTTTCAGAAGATCACCCCTGAATTAGGGGGCGGGGGGGATAGGATAAGTATTTCTGTGCCATCAACTGCCTTTCTCACATATTCAGATAAATCCTAGACCTATACAGCAGGGGTGGCCAATGGTAGCTCTCCAGATGTTTTTTTTGCCTACAACTCCCATCAGCCCCAGCCAGCATGGCCAATGGCTGGGGCTGATGGGAGATGTAGGCAAAAAACATCTGGAGAGCTACCGTTGGCCACCCCTGCTATACAGCATGATAACCTGACATAAATAGCCCAAGCTAACTGGATGTGATCAGCTCTATGAACCAAAATTGGGCCAGACCTGATTAGTACTTAGATGGGAGACCAGGATTGGTACCCAGAGGCTGCAATGGCAAACCACATTTGAATGCATCTTGCCTTAAAATCCTTTTGGGGACGACATAAATTGACCATAGCCTGCCTTTAAAAAAAATATCCCAGCCAGTCATTTAATGCTTCCCCAGAATTAAATAGCAAATGCCGAGCCGTCCCCAAATCACTCCCTGCAATGAGATAATCCTTCAACACATGATCAAAATGCCTAATGAAGAGGCATTCAAATCAGCAAAATATATACAAGTAATCCCAAATAATCTGAGTTTCATACATTATCAATGAAGTGACCTGAGTATCTCTACAGTTGTAAGTAAACTCTTCCATTCCTATCTTCTGCTGATTTCTTTGTCTCTGACCATTTGTTGAATATTGCAACTCTGCATGCAAGAGAATCTGGGAGGGGAAGTACCACTAAAGTACACTTGGCAGTTGGCTCCACCCTCTTTTGACATTGGTTAGATGTTCAGCCTCTTTGGCTGTTGCTTACCTTCTGTTTTATCTTATATAGGACCTCTCTTCTCTTTCTTACCTGGGCTTGGAGCTGTAGCAAGTTAATTTTTTGAAAAAGATAATCTGTTTGCAGTAAATTAAATGCAGGCCTCGGATTCAGTGGGAGCTCACAGGAGCACAGCTCCTGAACCTTTCTGACAGTTCCACCTCCTCCTTCCCACCTTGTCCATTGAATAGTAGGTGCAGCTGTATAACAATCCCTGTATGAGCTCCACCACCTTTTTTTCTACAAAACAACCCCTGGTTAAATGTACGTGCATGAATATGTCATGTAAGAGGTGCTTCTACTTTTTGTTAGTAAAATTTCTTTGTCTTGTTATAATTGGAGTCAGATTATCTTTATAATTTTTTTGAACAGCATTTCCCCCTTAACCAGGAAACGTGAAGAATTGGGCACATTGCAAAAAAAGTTTCTGCGCCTCCATGGCCATTTTTTTTTTTTTTTTACATTTTAATCCAACATGACTACGCACCCACACTCTGACCCTGGATGAAGTAGAGAAGAGGAACATTTATCATCACAGTCACTCGGGCTTTGGATGAAGTAACCATTCCAGAGGTTTACCCGTTTCCATTTACCTGTTCCAGTGTGCTGGCTTTCCAACATCACAAGTTTGCTCATTTCTCTGTGGGGTAGGAGAATGTGTGAAATTTCCTCCACATACATACAGATCATGAACACAAGGCATATATATCCTTCTATTCTTTGTAACATCATCATATCTAAAAGCTTTTTCTCTCTTTGGCTTATTCCTATTGTGCCTGTTTTCTTCCTTTTCAGTTCACTGTGAAATGGCAGCTGTTTAATTTTTGTCTTGTGCTCTGCTTTTACACTTTAGACAGGAACTCCCAAGGTATGTCTTTGGTAATGTCTTTATGGAAAGGGGGGGGACTGTCTGAACATTTGGTCCCTGTATCCCCTAGGGCTTCTCTGAAATTCATGCTTTTGAAGAATTTACAGAAGTTAGTGAGTCGTGACCTTCCCTTTCCAAAGTCATATTGACTGCATTTAATTCCATGATTCTTTTCTTAGGTTTCCTGTTTGATGTCTTAAGAAACTTCATGAGACTTTCACCTCAAATGCTGTTAAGCTTTCTGATCTCTTTTGCTGAAAGGGTAATTGGAAATGGATACATTTTTTATTAATTCATACACATTACGTATGTCTGTCCTGTTTTCCATTCCTTATGCTATTTCTTTATTCCTATTGTGTTAGAGCCCCTTGTTCAGGGATTGTATGCTCTGTATGTTGTGGATTGCCTACAATTAGGTGTATTATCAAATCTGGCACAGTCTGACCTTTTAAACAATGGGCTGTGCATTTTCTCCAGACCATCTTATTTGTATTCTCAGTCACTGTATTTCTAATGCTCACGGATCTGCCCGTTATTCATTCATGGTAACGGATGCAGTGACAATTGAGGATGAATCCTACTGTCCTTTATCATCCTTTTCTAATGCCTTTGAGTTCCTTGTTTTCAATTTAACTTATTTTTTCTGTTTTACTGATTGATCCATAGTGTCTCTGTACTGTAATTTCTTTTCTTTTCTTTTTTTGGTGCTGGAAAAGGACCTACCCAAACCAAATTCTGCCTTAATGAAGTCCAAGAAGGCATTGGCATGTATAGCATGGAATACTACACTTACATACATACATATATACATACATAGAAAGAGAGAGAGAATTCAAGCTACACACACACACACGACAGTTCCATTATTTCCACTGCCACCTTGAAGGGAGCTCAGTGACACATCTCAGGATGGAAGTACATGATGCAAGCAACGCATGCTAACTTTCTGCCTACCATCTCCTTCTCCTTGAGATATTGTAGACATTGTATGACTTCTAGCCTTCTGAGTAGGAAAAGTCAGCTTTCTAACTTCAAAGAGCTGCCCACTCTCTCCCTTAGATTAATCTAACCACCACTGTCACCAAGAGAAAGTCTTTAATGCTTGCCTCCTCTATTGTCAGTGAACACCCACCAGGGGAAACTGCCTAAGTCACCTAGGTCTATGGCTTGGCAAGTAGGCATTGGAATGAGGTAATCGGAACTGAGTTAGGTCTAAAATAACTAAAATGTGACCACATACAGAATATATGCTGCCTTATACTATTGAGATAAGTGGGCCTCGGATTCAGTGGGAACTCACAGGAATGCAGCTCCTGAACTTTTCTGAGAGTTCCACCTCCTCCTTCTGAGAGTTCCACCTTCTTGTCCATTGAATAGTAGGTGAACATATGAACATATGAAGCTGCCTTATACTGAATCAGACCCTTGGTCCATCAAAGTCAGTATTGTCTTCTCAGACTGGCAGCGGCTCTCCAGGGTCTCAAGCTGAGGTTTTTCACACCATTTTTCCTGGACCCTTTTTTGGAGATGCCAGGGATTGAACCTGGGACCTTCTGCTTCCCAAGCAGATGCTCTACCACTGAGCCACCGTCCCTCCCCTAAATGAGCAGCTGCATAACAATCCCTGGATGAGCTCCACCACCTATTTTTCTACAAAATGACCCCCTGGAAATAAGTATTGTCTGTTCTGATTAGCAGCAGCTCTCCAGGGTCCAAGGCAGAGATTTTTCATATCACTTATCTTACTTACCAGGGATTGATGTTCACCATTGAGCCATAATACCACCCCTAAGCTATGAAAGTTACAAAAACAATTTTTATGTATATAACTCTTGTAAGCTAAATATGAGCAAAACAACAGTAAATATAGATAAGAGAAATTCAGATTTTCTGTCTAGTCTAAGAACATAAGAGAAGCAATGTTGGATCAGGCCAATGGCCCATCCAGTCCAACACTCTGTGTCACATAGTGGCCAAAAACATTACATATACCTTCATATATATATTTACCCTTTGGGTGAAGAGGTACTTCCTTTTATCCATTTTAACCCGACTGCTCAGTAATTTAATTGAATACCCATGAGTTCTTGTATTGTGAGAAAGGGAGAAAAGTACTTCTTTCTCTATTTTCTCCATTCCATGCATAATCTTGTAAACCTCTATCATGTCACCCCACAGTCATCGTTTCTCCAAGCTAAAGAGCCCCAAGCATTTTAACCTTTCTTCATACGGAAAGTGTTCCAACCCTTTAATTATTCTAGTTTCCCTTTTCTGGACTTTTTCTAATGCTATATCTTTATTGAGGTGTGGTGACCAGAATTGTACACCGTATTCCAAATGAGACCGCACCATCGATTTATACAGGGGCATTATGATACTGGCTGATTTGTTTTCAATTCCCTTCCTAATAATTCCCAGCATGACGTTGGCCTTTTTAATTGCGATCGCACACTGTCTTGACATTTTCAGTGAGTTATCTACCACGACCCCAAGATCTCTCTCTTGGTCAGTCTCTGCCAGTTCACAGCCCATCAACTTGTATTTGTAGCTGGAATTTTTGGCCCCAATGCACATTACTTTGCATTTGGCCACATTGAACCTCATCTGCCACGTTGACGCCCACTCACCCAGCCTCAACAGATCCCTTTGGAGTGCCTCACAATCCTCTCTGGTTCTCACCACCCTGAACAATTTAGTGCCATCTGCAAACCTGGCCACTTTACTGCTTACTCCCAACTCCAAATCATTAATGAACAAGTTAAAGAGCATGGGACCCAGTACTGAGCCCTGTGGCACCCCATTGCTTACCATCCTCCACTGCAAAGACTGCCCATTTATACTCACTCTCTGCTTCCTATTAAATAGCCAGTTTTTGATCCACAAGAGAACCTGTCCTTTTACTCCATGACTCTCGAGCTTACTAAGGAGCATTTGATGAGGAACTTTATCAAAAGCTTTCTGGAAGTCAAGGTAAACAACATCTATTGGGTCTCCTTTGTCCACATGTTTGTTCACCCCCTCTAAAGGCTCATAATTACCCAGATCCTTCAAGATAATTCTTTTGGTCCTGAGACCAGGTAGCTCCTGCAAGCTGTTTCAGTTTGTTCTGGGAAAAGCTCTTCTTTGTTCTCCCTTTCAGGTTCAGCTATCAAGGGCTAGCTCCTTCATTCTTTATTCACCTCATTCTGAGTCCATACTACCATTTATCTCCCCCAGCATCTTGTTTTCTGGACATTTTCTGATCCCAGTCCAAAGAATTTCAGCCCAGATCTTTCGGTACTCTCCCTGCCCTTTTCACAACTTCTTGGCTTTCCTCAGATTATCTGAATATGTATTCTTTGAATCCATTCTTAATCTTCCTTAGAGGAACTGCAAGCATTCCCTTCCAACCTGAATGTAGCCAGTGTCTGTTCACTTCTAGATATCCTGCCATTTTAAGAGAAGTCTTCAACTGTAACATATGTGATAACTGTGAAACATATCCTGTGTCCTAATTGGTATAGAGGTGGGCAAGAAAATGCATATTGTGATGATGTGAAGATACAGAATAAATTCACTACACCCTAAAGAGAGAAAGCTTAGCCCTTCTAATTTTTAATGTTTATTTCTGCCCTTGCTCCTGCTCCATTATTGAGAGAAAGCTAATAATTCTGTAGCAGGTTCTGCAGCAAGAATTCTGTGTGTCATTCACTGCCAGATTTGGGGCAGAGATTCACAAGTAGAACATGAAATGTTACATTACATCTACAGAAGCGTGTGACTTCACAATCCGGGGAACAAAAACTGCATCTTGAAAATATATAAATTAACCCCCACAAAAATCTAGCATAATAAAAAAATAATGAAGAAAAAGGGTTTAAACTCAGCTTGAAGGCATGGTTTAGCTCCCAGACCCATAGTAACTGATTTTGTTTAAAAACACACTCAATATCCCAACTAGAGTTGGGCATGAACCAGCTCACAAGGCTTAGCTAGTGAGTTCCTCAGCTGAAGATCCACATTTTGATTCTGATTCCTGTCCCCTGCTGGGGTTTGGGGGTGTTAGGTGGACACAAGGCTCTGAACCACCCTGTCGCTCTGCTCATGGTGAGCAGAGGGTCTTTGCTACTCAGTGCCGTTTGTTTATTATGGGATTTCTGCCCTGCCCATCCTACCAAAGCAGGCTCAGGGCAGGTTACAACAGAATAAAATACAATATATCAGTAAAACATAAGAATAGAAAGGATTTTTAAAATTCAGTATAAAAACAGTGTACATAACAATATAGAACAAAGATGCCAATAGCTCCTTAGTTTGCTTATAGATATATGAGATCTAATTCAGTTCAATTTACATTGTTCATGAGCAGTTAAAAGGCAAGTCAGCAGGAGGGGCTGATCTATCAAGTGTCTGTGGCCTTAGCTAAAAGCCTGACAGAAGAGCTCGATCTTACAGCCCCTGCAGAACTGTAGTAAGTCCCACAGGACCTTGATCTCTGTGGGGATCTCATTCTACCAGGTCAGGGCCAGAGCTGAGAAGCCCCTGGCCCTTGTAAAGGCCAAATAGACTTCTTTGGGGGCAGGGACTACTAGCCAATCTTGATCAGCCAATCTTAAGACCCTTTATGGAACATATGGGGAGAGGCAGTCCTGCAGGTATGTTGGTCCCTGACCATTCAGGGCAAAACCTTGAACCTGATTTAAAACTCTATTGGCAGCCAGTGCAGCTCACAGAGGACTGGCTGAATATGCATCCGTAGAGACATCATAGACAGTAAGCAAGGGTAGGCCTGCGTAGAGCAAATTGGAATAGTCTAATCTGGAAGTGACCATTCATGGATCACCATAGCCAAGTCATGAGCAGAAAGATAGAGAACCAGCTGCCAGGCTTGCCAAAGATGGGAAAAGGCTGATTAGGCAGCCAGATAGACAAGGTGCCATGGGTGAGGACTCACGTTTGAATTGTGATTCCTCTCTGCTGATGGGGTTTGAGGATCTTAGGTGGACTTGGAGCTCTGAGCTGCCCATCTCTCTGCTCATACTGAGCAGAAGAACTTAACTACTGGGTGCATCAGCTGAGAACCCACATTTTGTACTCTCTCAACTTTCCTGATTGTTAACCCCTCTGTGCCATGAGATTGAACATGGGTGCAAAGGGTGCTTGTCATGGGGGGAAGATGTCCTCCACATCCCATACCATAGGCCCTCATCCTCTAGCACCAAAGACATCCTGTCATTCCCCTGAGGATGTCAACAGTGCCACCCAGAAGGACTATGTGCACGGCCCAGGAAATCATCACTTGCCTCATCAGTGACATAGCAGCTGTGGATAGCCAATCCTTCTCCTTCATGGGGATAGCCAATCTACTTCTCCCTCATGGGACATAGCCTTTTGCCATCTGCTGCAACACTTGACTCCCCAATACTCTATTCCCCCCACAGAGGACCATAAGACAATTAGTCTTCCATCCATGCACCTCTCAGCAGTGGTAATGGTCAAGGCTCTCCAGAGCACAAGGCAGAACTATGCACTTCACAGCAGAACTCTGGAGCAGCCAGCAGCATGGCTATGTCTCTCTCACTACTCATTGGTGGAAACCAGAGGTTCTGTCTGTCTTAACTGTTGGTGCATGACCTTGGCCCCAGGAAAGAACAGTCCTGCCAGTAGTCTAAAAAGTTGTTATTCTCCCTGTGCAGGGGATAGGTACAGACCACATGGTGCAAAACATTGCTGCTGTGGTACAGAGTACCCTGAGAGTGGGCAGCAGCAACATTGTCTGTGGCATTCATTACCTGCCTGGTGCACATGCTTCACCTAGTGGTGAAGAATACTCTGAGGCTAGGGAGCACTCAGACCACCTGGGACACTGAAACCCTTGAGATGTGGTCCTTGCTGGAGACGTGATGGCACCTCACCACTCACTTCTCATGCAGCATCAAGTCTGCTTGCCTACTGTACAAGAGGCAGGGAGAAGGGGAGAAGCCTGAACACCAGGTCATCCTGGACTTACCCACTCTCTGGAACTCCACCTAAGCCATAAGTGCTGGACCAGAATGATCGGGGATGGACCAGATGGATCGGGGAAGTGCTGGACCAGAATGATCGGTGGCTGCCTGACTTGGCTGCCCAGCCACTCCCTGATTGGTCATCTCTCTCACACTGAGTCTGAATAGGCTCTTCCCACCCTTGTGATTTCATCCGGGGGAGTGGGAGGTGGGCAATTGCTGGCAGTTGTACAATAGCCTCCACCAGTTTTGGTGGAGCAGAAGAGCACAGTACAGGATGTCATCTCCTCCTTGACTGTCCTGCATGGGGAAGAGGAGTTCTGCATCACCTTTAATGACTGGCTGACCCTTTCCCAAATGGTGTGTTTCCTCAAACCCTTCCAGGACATTACCAATGTGCTCTGCACCCATATGGCCAGCCTGGGGCAAGTCATACACACACACACACCCCAATTCTAAGGCTGGACTGGGCACTGGCCTCTGTCCTGCAGCCAGACCATGAGGGGACGCTTGTTCTCAGGGCCTTGGCACAGAAGTTGCAGGTGGGCATCACCACCAGTTGCCACCTCTGTAAAGAATCCAGATCTGCCTGGCCCAGCCAGCTGAACAGGTGTTTCCTTTTGTCTGTAGAATAAAAAAATTCACCAGTGTTTCAGCTGTGGGGGGAGTGTTCTGTGAGAGTTGTGTGCATGCTTTGATTCTGTTCTGCTGGGCTTCTATTGCCCTTGCTTTTTAAATAGTTTTCCCTCCATTGGAAACAATAAAGGATTGGGGGACCTTCTTTGGGGGGCCATGCAAAACCAATCTGCACATAACTTGGAGGGCATTTAGAGGATAGTCAGTCAGAGGTTTGCTGTGAGTTTGGTGCCTCAGCTTGTATAGGATCTGTTCTGTATGCTCCTGAACCTGCACCTGTCATTTCCCCAGAAACATGGAGGGCAGGTAGAGGACTGTCAGCTGGAGATCCCCTATGAATTTGGTGTCTCTAGCATACCGAGGGGCAGTTCTACTACATCATGAATCTCACAAACCAAGCCAGTTTGTGTAGCACCAAAAATTCATGATGGTCGTGGTGAACCAAGAACACCACAAATCACAAAGTGAACCACATTTTCCTGGTTCATGCCAATCCCTAATCCCAACTACATAAACAAAAAGAACTACTTGTCCCTCTCTCAGAACCTGAGTCAGCAGTTCTTTATCATTAAGATAGATAATTTAATCCTGCCACATCAACAGTTTCTTGCACCTTATTGTCAGGACGGGGCTGACATGTACTTTTTGTAACCTGCCATCCCATATGTATTCTGTTTCTGCTTTTGTAACATGATATTATGTGGGTGTATTGATTCATGGTGCCTACTGCTTATACTTGTCTAATAGACTTTGAATCCTATAACTTTGAAACTAGACTGGTAACAGATATAACTATGTAACCACTAAGAACTGTGCAGATGGAATAGGGAGTGAACCATGTATGCTATCTATTGCATTCTAAACTGGACTGGTACTTTTCACATTGCTTGGTAACACATAGAGAGGACTGGGCTGTTGATCTTGGTCCTCCAAATAACTCTATGCGGTGCCATCCATGGGAAATAGCCCTAAATTGGTGGGAGATATTTGCACACATTTTTTGATTATAACTGTATGCTTTGTTCCTGCTTTCGTTATTCCTGGAATATTATTGATTCACAATCTGTTTCAAGATGTATGAAGAACTTTACTGAGAATGCATTATATATGTGGATTCAATAAACAAATAATGTAAAACATGAACAACACTGAAGCTATCATCCCTCCTCCACCCCCCTCCACAGCCACTTCCAATTACCTATAAATCAAATCCAGACAGTGAGGTTCCAGAATAACTTCCAGCTCAGAAGGCTTTCAATACCTGGAATTATTTAATTAGAATCCAATGTCTTTCCAGGGCACTGTCCAGGTAAGCTCTTGATGGAAGAACTACCAGTTGAAAATCCCTAGTAAAATGCTTATGCCCCACTGAGAAGGGTGACTGGATCCCCACCCCTCCCCAAAGACCCTCAGTTTAGCCAGGAAATTACTAAAATTAATTCTAGTACTGGAGCATTTATAGTTTGATGCAGTTTTCATTCCCATCAGTCCCTCATTGGCATCCTTCTCCCCTGTGTTATTGATATGCAAGTGCACATACATAAAACACTACAGATAAAAATCTTGATACAGTCATAGAACAAGTTCTGTTTGTAGTGTTTTATAAAGGCATATATGCATAGATATAAAATCTCACATGAAAATAATTTTGTAGTACCAAGGTGTGTGGGGGGGTTTACATAGGAGCAGTGTAGAGGAAGAAAAATTGATACAACAAACTACAAAGCAGCACTTTGCTTCACATTTAGAAATATTAAATAAGCATAAAGAATTTCTGATTTCCATCCTATAGACAAGATCAAATAATTTTTGAACTACAAAACATGGGGAGAAAGTCAGATGAGGAAAACAGGCAGGACAAGCTAACTATTGTTTTTAAGGGTCACTTCATGCAAATGGGCTGTTTTGTCATTTGAGAGAAAACAATTCCATATGGATGCCAGTGAACAGTAGCTTGGAAAACTAGAAACATGGATCTTGTCGACTTTTTGTTACTACAAAGTTGCTTCCATTTTATTATCTGTTCATCTTATATATCCTACACTTGATTCTACCTGACCTTTTCTTCTTCAAGTTAAATAAAACACTGTGTTTATTTTGAACTTTCAAAAGCCTCTATGGCAATCTCATCCTCTTTCGTCTATCACATGCAAGATTTTCCCTTCTGTCTTCTTTCTTGCTGAATTTCTTTTATCTGTTTTATTCTTATTTGTTTGTCTAAAGTTGTCCCATCCTGTCAGGAATAAAGAAAATCGATACTTAGGATGGGTCAGTCAGAAAGGGAAAGCAAAACTGAGGAAAAATCTCACCTCTGAGGGAAGTGGACAGGGGCATCATAGCAGGTTTAGAATGGCACCCACTGTGTCAGACTCGTATGCTGTGAGAGAACTAACATGAACGATATTGTTCAAGCTAAACTTCTCCATATTCAAAAAGGAGACCAGATTTATCATCTCATTAACTTCTGCTAGTTCTGAACACCAAGAATTTGCAGAGTTCTGGTCACAGACTTTGCTTCCTGCGTGACCAGGAATATACACAATTTTAATAATCGTTATGGAAATTTACTGGCATTTAATTTGTATTCTAGAGATACAGCTCTTTTCCTAAGTGGCTAAATGGAACTCTCAGAATCAGCAAAAAAAAGAATGAAAAAGAAGTGGGGATTCTATCTAGTACAGAAGAGACAGATGGAGAATAATATAGTTTACAGGAATTGCAGCAGTACAAGCAGTATCGTTCTGTACAGAAGAAAGTGTGTGTGTGTGTATACGCACATATATATGGAGAGAACTGATTTTTTAAAACCTTACTATCCATTAGTGCCATGTGTCACCCTTCACCCTTATCATTAATCATCATCTGTTATGTCATGTTTCTTATCCATCTGGTTTGGTGTCAGGTGTGATCCTGAATAGCTTCAGTACATTAATTTCCAACTGGTGCCTACTAGTGGCTGGCAAACGAGGTTACTTTCTGGCTAATTTATTAGCTGTGTTAATTGCTTGATGGATCATTATTGACGACCACTCAGTGCATGGCAGATGGCCAATAAAACACACAGCGCTGTTTGCTGTTCTTGCATACACCTTGATGCATCTTTTAAAAAATAATAATAAAGTACACATTCTTTTGTGCTCCATATTTCAAGTGGGTAAGCTGCATCAAACATAGCCCTGAAATATCATATTGATAAAGTTAAACAAGTGATTGAAATTCAGAAGTACTTCATTGCGGTTTCCAGACTTGCATCTGATTTTCCGCAGTAAAATTGTAAGCAGATCTCATTGGTTCCTTCTCATGATAAAAGCATATGGCATATGGAAAATGTTACAAGCAGGGGTCTCACAAAGACTTGTGGGGGACCTTTAATTTCTCCTCCACCACTAGTTTCTGCATGGAACTTGGAGAGCCATCTCACTTTCCTTTGTATTCTTTTCCCACACTATTTCTTCTTGGAATCCATATCCTAACCTTCTCCTACTTCCACCAGTTCATTGCACCCATGAACCATCTGCCTTCCATCTTCAGCTATATTTATTATTGATTTGCTTCATTTATACTCTGCCTTTATCCCCAATGGGGACACAAAATAGCTTACTTCATTCTCCTCTCCTCCAGTTTATCCTCACAACAACCCTGTGAGACTGCAAATATAAGACTGGCCTAATGGGAGCACTCAGTGGAGAAGACCCTGATGCTGAGAAAGACAGAAAGCAAAAGAAGAAGGGGATGACAAAAGATGAGATGGCTGGACAGCATTACTGATGTAACTAACATGAATTTGAAAAGACTTTAGAGGATGGTGGAAGACACGAGGGCCTGGTGTGACTTGGTCCATGGGGTCACAAAGAGTCAGACTCAACTGTGCAACTGAATATCAAACTGTCACTCAGTGAGCTGCCATAGTAGGGTGGGGATTGAAACCTCAGTCTCCCAGATCCTAATCTGACACGCTAACTGCTACACTTCATTGGCTACCATCAGGTTGTTGGGAGGCTGCTGATAAACACTAGGAAGCATCTGTGCCTGAGTGAGCCATTCATGTCAGATGGAAGTAAGCTGCCTCTGCCTTTCACTGATAGAAACCAAGGCTTGAGGGCTGACAGTACTGTTGTGGTTGTCTAGCAATGGCCAATAAGGGGATTCATTTCTTCAAGGGACCAGTGTTGCTTCTATCAATTTGGAGGGTTTTACACCATCCATTCCCCTTTAAAGATTTCAGATTTTCTCAAAAATCTAGAACTTCTCTTAGAAGCTGGCAATGACCACCTCTGAATGTCTCTTGCTTTGAAAACCCCAAAGGGTCGCCATAAGTCAACTGAGACTTGACAGCACTTTCCACAACCACCAGAGCTTTTCTTAGAATTGCGGAAAAAAACTTCCTTGTCTGTTTCTGGCTCTGGTCATCAGGCTTAAGTATACATCAATTTGGCCATGTTGAGAATTAGATATATTGGCAAGTGAGGGACCCACGGGGATTTGCAGGGGCAGTTACTTTTCCTCTTTCCCACTATTTTCTCTTTCTTTTCCCTGAAAAGTCCCATAGCCTCTCCCCTTTTTCTCCTTCCTTCTCCCTTCCCATCTACCAGACAATAGGCCTTTCTGCCCTGTCTTCAATTTTTCTTCCTCCCCCACCCCAGCTGCTTCTAACTGGGAAAAGTTTGGCTGAGTTGGATAGTTCCAGCTCCAAGGTACAGTTGCTGGTATGAAATCCTCAAACACTTCTGAAGGGCACTTCAGTTCCCAATATATCACCCTTCTCACACTATTACCATTTACGTTGATCCTGGCAGCCCTGTATCCTCATGTTTCCATTTCTTTCCCTTCCATCCCACCCACTAACCAACTTATCTTTTATCTGCCCCCCATCTTTAGCTATATATATTGTTTTTTATTATATTTATATCCTGTCTTTCTCCACAATGGGAGCTCAATGCAGCGTACATTTTTCTCTTCACAACAACCCTGTAAGGTAGATTAGGTTGATAGCATGTCACTGGGCCCAAGGTCACTCAGTGAGCACAAGGACATAATGGATATTTGAATTTGGATCTCCTAGATCCCAGTCTGAAAGCTGAACCACTGTACCACACTGACTTTCATATGGAGGCCGCTGTAGGATAGTAGTGAGCAGCTGGGCCTGGGTGAATTATGGAACTTATGTGGTATCAAGATGACCACATAACTGCTACTGGACTTGGCCTTGATCATTCCTCCCTCAGTGGCCACAGCAGTCCTGGAAAGGGCCCTGTGATTCCCCCCCCCCCTCCCGACTTTTACTGAAAGAAACAAAAGCTTCAGCTAGCAATATTGTTGTAATTACCTAGCAACCTCACAATAGCTACTGAAGAGGGCTTCTGTTTAGGGTTGCCAATCCCCAGGTGGGGGCAGGGGATCCCCCGGTTTGGAGGCCCTCCCCCCGCTTCAGGGTCGTCAGAAAGCGGGGGGAGGGGAGGGAAATGTCTGCTGGGAACTCTATTATTCCCTATGGAGATTTATTCCCATAGAAAATCATGGAGAATTGATCTGCGGGTATCTGGGGCTCTGGGGGCGCTGTTTTTGGGGGTAGAGGAACCAAATTTTCAGTATAGCATCTAGCGCCTCTCCCCAAAATACCCCCCAAGTTTCAAAAAGATTGGACCAGGGGGTCCAATTCTATGAGCCCCAAAAGAAGGTGCCCCTATCCTTCATTATTTCCTATGGAAGGAAGGCATTGAAAAGGTGTGCTGTCCCTTTAAATGTGATGGCCAGAACTCCCTTTGGAGTTCAATTATGTTTTTCACAGCCTTGATCTTGGCTCCACTCATAATATCTCCTGGCTCCACCCCCAAACTCTCCTGGCTCCACCCCCAAAGTCCCCAGATATTTCTTGAATTGGACTTGGCAACCCTACTTCTGTTTCTTAAACGTATATGTGCTGTTTCTATTGTTTTGGTGATTTTTAACCCCCAGGGTGTTTTATTTATATATATATAAATATATATATATCAGATTTTTCCACAAACTTTGGGGTTTTATCAGGTTTGCAGATTTCAGCTGTTTTGTCTGTTCATGGCTCCAATCTCCCAGTTTAAGTATCTGCAATTTGGCCAAAAGGATTTTGATGTCACTGGAAGAACTGGTCATGAAACTGCAGGACAATGAGGAGACAGGAAGCAGCATTGCTATCTAGTAGGAAGCCAGGCAAAGCAGAAGTGTCATAATTGGATAATTTGGCATATGGACTGTTCTGTTTGCTGGTGCTGCTGCTGTTGTTATTTTTGCGTTCTTTTCCTAACCGGAGAATTCATGCATATTAGAGAAACATTACATTAGAAATGAGTAAGGAAAAAGCAAGTAATTTTGTTTTTACAAATTCCTGATACAACTGAATAAGCCTTATTCTTTCTGGAGTTGTTATTTTTAAAACTTGACTATGAGATGGGCATCACTGATAATGAGAAGCTTTAGTACTATCAGACAGTTCCTTGGAGTACAAAATCACTAATAAGTCCATGTCAATAATTTGCACTACATCCACAATATTAAATAGGATAAATTGTCCCCAAATCCCTATAAACCTGCAATGTCAAGGATGTAGGAGCAATACACCTTGATAATGCCAAGGAATTGAGGTTAACCCTTGGATTTCAAATAACCCTTGGAAATGAACTAAAATGTCTCATAATGAGATAACCAAGAATCTTGACAATCTCTCTTGCCTAAGGGCTTGTTTTGCAACTCCAGGAAATTACTCTAAAAACAGACCAACCAGATGACCAGAGTTAGTGACATTTCAGCATACCTAGAAAATTTCCAAAATAAGACCAAACTATCAGCTAGAGCTATCATACTACCTTCCTGAGTTAATCAGTAAAGATAAAGCATCTCATGTCACAATTAGCATATGCCCCCAGAAAAACTATTAATTAGGTGATTTTTGAATGTCTACAACTGTTATAATTTGCAGAAAACATGCAAGGTCAGGGGTTAAATAGACCAGTTTTGTACTGGCAAGACTAGGTCCCACCACAGAATTGCCCTCTGTTACCATGACAACTAACAATGTACACTTTTCAGGAATAGGCCATGTGTGATCTGACTTGCTCTCTCAATCATCTTTTTGCATTCTCTCTCTCTCTCTCTCATGGATAATCTGGGTTTAATCTCCATTTGAATATATATACAAAAAGTGTTTTCATTTGAATGATATATGAAAAGTGTCTCAAAAGACAGTAATGCAAAATATGGATGAGATAGCAGAAGTTAGTAGAAGACTGGTACAACAATTACAAAATGCTAGGATAATTCATATGATTTTGAAATTATATAATGCCTTTGTTTAAATTAGGATAGAAATAGATATGTGATGGATTTGTCAGAGCTGTGGACAATTTCATTATAGCTGTCAGAATTTTCATGAATTAAACTTAATTAATGAAACCAAAACATTCATATGAAATTCTTTCTTCTTTAGATTTGCAGTAGCATGTCTATTTCTCAATTGGTTCCCAGGATACATTTGTAGATTTCCTTAGGATGAAATAGAGCAATGTTGAATTTGAACTGTAGAAAAATATAGACCTTTTCTGCATGGTGGGGTTACTCCTGATTTTCTTGGGAGTAAATCTACAAGCATTTTGGGATGGGTTCTTCAGCATGCATGCCCTCCCTGTGCATTTTTATAGTTGTGGAGTCACTTTATTTTTCTTCTGCACACCGCTTAAATAATAAGGATTTTTAAGGGAAGGTGCTAATAATGTCAGTACCTTCCCTTAAAAATCCTTATTATTTAAGCGATAATGTCAGCACCTTCCTTTTCTCTTCACAGAACAAGCACCCTGTGAGGTAAGTGGGGCTGAGAGAGATCTTCAAGAACTGTTCTTGAGAGAACAGCTATGAGAGATTTATGACTGACCCAAGGTCACCCAGCAGCTGAATGTGGAGGAGTGTGAAACCAAATCCAGTTCTCCAGATTAGAATCCTCCACTCTTAATCACTACACCAAACTGGCTTTAAATGCCTTCAGAGTAGGGTGGCCAGACCGTCCCGGTCTCCCGGGACATTCCCGGTTCTGGCCACCCAATCCCGGCTCCCGGGCTGCCTATACCGGGAACATTAAAGGTCCCGGTTTAGCCAGCCCCGGAGGCGGTGGGCCGCGGGCGCCGGTGGGGAAGGCGGCGAGTGAGGGAGGGAGCGTCCCTGCGCCTGCGCAGGGGCCCTGCGCACGCGCAGGGACGCTCCCTCCCTCACTCGCCGCCTTCCCCGCCCACGCGTGGGGCCGGCAGCGGTGGTGGAGGCCTCTCCGCGGCCTCCGCTGGTCGCTGGAAGCCCTCCAGAGTCTCTGGAGGGCCTCCAGGGACCAGCGGAGGCCGCGGAGAGGCCGCGGACCAGCCGGCGCTGGTCCCGGAAGGCCTTCCAGAAACTCTGGAGGGCCTTCCGGGACCAGCGCCGACCAGCGAAGTCTCTGGAGGGCCTCCAGGGACCAGCGGAGGCCGCGGAGAGGCCGCGGAGCAGCCGGCACTGGTCCCGGAAGGCCTTCCAGAGCCTCTGGAAGGCCTTCCGGGACCACCGCCGACCAGCGGAGGCCGCGGAGCAGCCGGCGCTGGTCCCGGAAGGCCTTCCAGAGACTCTGGAGGGCCTTCCGGGACCAGTGCCGACCAGCGAAGGCCTCTCCGCGGCCTCCGCTGGTCGCTGGGGGCCTTCCAGAGTCTCTGGAGGACCCCCAGCGACCAGCGGAGGCCGCGGAGAGGCCGCGGAGCAGCCGGCGCTGGTCCCTGGAGGCCTCCAGAGGCCAGCGCCGATAGCGGAGAGGCCTGGCGCTGGTCCCTGGAGGCCTCCAGAGGCCAGCGCCGGCAGCTCCCTCCCTCGCCGCCTTCCCCGCCCGCGCGCGGGGCCCGGCGGAGAGGCCGCCGCCGCAGGACTCGCCGCCGCCGCTGGACTCTCCGCCGCCCTGGAAGCAGGTAAGGGGGCCGAAAGCGGGGGGGGGCGGGGGGCGGCCTTCCTTTCTTCCCTCCCTCCTCCCTCCCTCCCTTCCTTCCTTCCTTCCTTCCTTCCTTCCTTCCTTCCTTCCTTCCTTCCTTCCTTCCTTCCTTCCTTCCTTCCCTCACTCCCTTCCCTTCCTTCCTTCCCTCCCTTCTCCCTTCCTTCCTTTCTTCCTTCCTTCCTTCCCTCCCTTCCTTCCCTCACTCCCTTCCCTTCCTTCCTTCCCTCCCTCCTCCCTTCCTTCCTTTCTTCCTTCCTTCCTTCCCTCCCTTCCTTCCCTCACTCCCTTCCCTTCCTTCCTTCCCTCCCTCCTCCCTTCCTTCCTTTCTTCCTTCCTTCCCTCCCTCCCTCCCCCCTTCCTTCCTTCCTTCCTTCCTTCCTTCCTTCCTTCCTTCCCTCCCTCCCTCCCCCCTTCCTTCCCTCCCTCCCTCCCCCCTTCCTTCCTTCCTTCCCTCCCTCCATCCCCCCTTCCTTCCTTCCTTCCTTCCTTCCTTCCTTCCTTCCTTCCTTCCTTCCTTCCTTCCTTCCTTCCTTCCTTCCTTCCTTCCTTCCTTCCTTCCCTTCCCTTCCCTTCCCTTCCCTTCCCTTCCCTTCCCTTCCCTTCCCTTCCCTCCCTCCTTATGTTCTTATGTGACACAGAGTGTTGGACTGGATGGGCCACTGGCCTGATCCAACAGGGCTTCTCTTATGTTCTTATGTGACGCAGAGTGTTGGACTGGATGGGCCACTGGCCTGATCCAACAGGGTTTCTCTTATGTTCTTATGTGACGCAGAGTGTTGGACTGGATGGGCCACTGGCCTGATCCAACAGGGCTTCTCTTATGTTCTTATGTGACGCAGAGTGTTGGACTGGATGGGCCACTGGCCTGATCCAACAGGGCTTCTCTTATGTTCTTATGTGACGCAGAGTGTTGGACTGGATGGGCCACTGGCCTGATCCAACAGGGCTTCTCTTATGTTCTTATGTGACGCAGAGTGTTGGACTGGATGGGCCACTGGCCTGATCCAACAGGGCTTCTCTTATGTTCTTATGTGACGCAGAGTGTTGGACTGGAGGGGCCACTGGCCTGATCCAACAGGGCTTCTCTTATGTTCTTATGTGACGCAGAGTGTTGGACTGGATGGGCCACTGGCCTGTTCCAACAGGGCTTCTCTTATGTTCTTATGTGACGCAGAGTGTTGGACTGGATGGGCCACTGGCCTGATCCAACAGGGCTTCTCTTATGTTCTTATGTGACGCAGAGTGTTGGACTGGATGGGCCACTGGCCTGATCCAACAGGGCTTCTGTTATGTTCTTATGTGACGCAGAGTGTTGGACTGGATGGGCCATTGGCCTGATCCAACATGGCTTCTCTTATGTTCTTATGTGACAATACTGACTTTGGTGGACCCAAGCACTGATTCAGTGTAAGGGAGCTTTGTGTTTGTGACTGGAGTGGACAATACTGACTTTGGTGGACCCAAGCACTGATTCAGTGTAAGGGAGCTTTGTGTTTGTGTCTTCTGGTGCAATTTTGTTCTCAGATCCTGTATTTACTTCATCAGTATATGGGATAAGGCACTTTCTCAACTGTGCTGCATAATGCAGCCTATTTATTTTGTCCTGTTTGCTCTGTTGGCTCTATTTGCGCCACCTTCATCACTTTCGGGGTGCGGATCCCCCAGTGGGGTGGTCTCCCGACTCCCTCCGCCGGCTGTTTCTGATAGCCCTGCGCCCCCTCTTTCATTTGATATGTGTCCCGTGCGGGTGCCACCCTCCCGCCGGGAGATGCCGCAAAATGAGCCCCCTTGAGGCTTATGGCGGCAGGGCTCGGGGGAAGCGAGCTAGACTGCTGTTCTTTTGAGGGGTTATAGAGTGTTTCGAGCCCATCCCTGTGGCATCGGTCCCATCGTTGTAGGGCCCAGGGGGCCGGCGCAGCGCCCTACTGAAGCAGCCTGTCGGTCACTTCCGGGTTCCTGTCCTGCATCTCGACCTGTGTTATTAGTGACAGGCTGCTTCGGCGGGCCGCTGCGCCGGCCCCCTGGGTCCCACAACGATGGGACCGATGCCACAGGGACGGGCTCGAAACACTCTATAACCCCTCAAAAGAACAGCAGTCTAGCTCGCTTCCCCCGAGCCCTGCCGCCATAAGCCTCAAGGGGGCTCATTTTGCGGCATCTCCCGGCGGGAGGGTGGCACCCGCACGGGACACATATCAAATGAAAGAGGGGGCGGAGGGCTATCAGAAACAGCCGGCGGAGGGAGTCGGGAGACCACCCCACTGGGGGATCCACACCCCGAAAGTGATGAAGGTGGCGCAGATAGAGCCAACAGAGCAAACAGGACAAAATAAATAGGCTGCATTATGCAGCACAGTTGAGAAAGTGCCTTATCCCATATACTGATGAAGTATATACAGGATTTGAGAACAAAATTGTTTCCGGCGGTGATATTTGGGGGATTTTGGGGACGTCACAGGAAGTGCTGTGAAGTCACTTCCTGTTTCCGGCAGTGGCATTTGGGGGAAATGATGTCATTTGGGGGAAGTGATGTCAGAGGAAGTGATGTCACTTCCCGTTTCCGGCAGGTGACGCGGGGAAATGATGTCACAGGAAGTGGTGTCACTTCCTGCTTCCGGCGGTGGCATGACGTCACTGGAAGTGACGTCACTTCCTGTTTCCGGCGGCGCGCGCACTTTGCGCGCGCACACCCCTTCCTTCCCCCCCCCAAGGTGTCCCTGGCTGGCCTTCAGACATTATGGTCACCCTACTTCAGAGTGAACTCTCAGCTTGGAGTTCACTCACAGCTTGCAAAAGGCATTATAAAGGATTGCAGTTCCTTTAAATGTCTCCCCCCTCCATTGGAAACAATGGAGGATGGGGGGGGGCTCTTTTGGGCAATCTGGTTTAAACAGGGCTGCCCAGCAGATCCCCAGCCAAGCCTGTGTGGAAAACTCACCCTGTAGGATCAGCTCCTGGGCAAGCTGTATTGGACAGTCTGGTCTTGTAGTGTATCAGTAACAACATTCGCCCCGCGCGCAGGCTACTGGGCTGTCCCAGAAGCCTCCAGCGCAGGGCGCGGAATCACCCGCCAATCAACAGCTGCGGCGGGAAGTTCAACAGGTCAGGATTGGCCTGACCGACCCAGTAGGCTGTACCGGGAATTGTATATAAGCGGGGCCCGGCCCGCGTTCTCCCCCTCTTGCAACGTGCTCCTAATAAACTATGTTGCCCTACTCTCGTCTCCGCTTCGAGTACGTTACAGGTCTAAACCAGGATGCCCAGCGGAGCCCCAGCAGAGCCTGCAAAATCAGCTTCTTGGCAGGCTCTGTTGGGCAGTCCAGTTTCAACCAAGTTGCAAGGGTGGCCATGTTGGCAAGGAGGTCTCAGCTCCCACTACCTTAGCTGACCTTGTTTTTCCTTCTTGCATCCATTGAACCCCCCAAAGATTTAGGAATCCTGAAAATTTCCCGAATCTGAATACTAAACCAATATCTGGATTCAGAAATATCAGGAAAAACCAATATTTCAGGAGTTCAATATACCTGAACCCAAAAAATACAGTTTTTTAACACCCCTAATCCAAACTAAATTGGCAATTCCCATACATTCCTCTTTTCCTTGGTGACTCCCTTTATGCTGTTCCTGAAGGGTTCCCTATTCTCTCTATAGCATTTCATGGAGATCAGTAGGAAACTGTGAGACGGGGGAGGATGGAATGTTCTGCTCTGCTGATGAAAACCCCTGTAACTTTATGAATTGCTGGACTAAATGATCATTGGAATTCACATAAATTAAAAGCTGTATTCAAATTTTAGAAGTTTAAAATCTGCAGGTGCTTTTTCAAAGGGCCTCTTTTTTTCTTCCTCACCTTCTATTCCAGCAAGCTGGACTCATTAATGCTTTCCAGGCTCCATCCCCACCCCCTATAGTTGTCTTGCCAGGAACAGAAAGGGAAAAATTGTTTTCTCAACAATGGCATTTGCTACCTCTTTTCTAATCCAAATGAATTATTTACATTTTTGAAGAAATGTCATTAAACTGGATTAAGACCACTAAATGAGAAGATTCTTGAGTAAATGGAAATGGAGCTGATTTGATATTCCATCACAGATGAAATGTTTAAGTTGTGCAAGAGAATAGTCATCTACCTGTAATATGATTGAAATGATCATATATAGCACTGTGTCATTACCCCTCTCAGACTGAAGAACATGACCTAAATTGGCCTATAGGAAATATTTTATTCTACATGCTATAATTTGACTGGGATACTTTTGTCTTAAGTAAAAATATGTTTGATTTACTTAAGTTCAATGAAAAAACTATACTCATTCCTTCAGTATCATAACTTATTGAATTGTTCCAGTCTTCTAAGCTTGCCAATGCAATCAGATACTAAAGGTTTCTAATTTCAAGACAAGTATATTATTACTGGGACAAAGCTCATTATACAAATCCTCTTTAATGTTCTAAAAGTTTCCTTTCAGATAGTATGAGGATTTGTACTTCAACTTCAAATAACAAAATGAAAACACCAAAACTTTGTAGTACACTATTCATCAGTGACAGGGTCATTTGACCAATATATTTTAACTACTGACTACAGATAGTCAAGTTGGAGAAAAAGATGATGTGATACACAGGTGCTTGCAATAACTCATTATAATTCTCTGTCAGTTCCCCTTGTTTTGATGAAAGAAAATGTGCCACAAGGGAATACAAAGTTCTGTATACAAAGATATGAATGATGTGAACATATGAACTACCTATCAGTCATATGCTCACTCCCCCACCCCAGGAGATCTGTAGCCTTGAAAAAAAAAAAAATAAGTGGCTAACTAAGTATACTTACTGACTTGAGGAATACCCAGGCCAATCATACAAAATAAGTCCCTACAGATGACTGAAGGCTATTGATAATTTACTTGGCATATTTCTAAAATAATGTGAAACTGGGATCAACATGAAAAATGAGCTATTAATGCAAGAGAATTTCAGAAAGGGGAAGCAAAATACAAACTTATCCAGATCAAGAACCCACACCACATTATGAACTGTTCCATTCTGATTCTGAATATGAGTTACAATGAACTTACCTCATATCAATAGACATCCCTCTTTGTTAATATGTCCCCCCCCCCCCCGCACCCTTCAAAGCAAACTTGCTTTTACAGAGGAATGGGGAAAGGGAGGCAGGGAAACATGAAAGATCATGAAAGGACTTTTCTGAGCTAGATATATGATTTCCGGTAAAATGTGTAAGATTTGTAGGTGTATGTTCTCACTTTGATGCTGAACCTTTCATAAGAGTTTGGGATGGAGGAGTGCTGGCTAGTGGGAACATCCCATAGAAAATAAGCTTTCAGACCCAAGACCTTTCTGACAAACCTTAAAAAAGGGAAGTCCAGGGAGAATTCATCCAACAGTAAACAGAACTATAAAGCAAAAAGAGCCTGGAGAGCTCAATGAGACCAAATCATTATTTTCCATTTCCAGGAAGAAAAGGGCCTGCATGCACACACACACACATTTCTGTGTAAGATCTGCTGTAGGAGTTCCGGTCAGGATGGCATCCTGCTCAGACGCTTTTCACGGAGCTCCGAGGCATTAAGGTTTTTCTTCTTATCTTTTGGATTTGTTTTATCTTTCAAGGTTACCCTCCAAGTTAGAATAGTTTAATAAAGTAACCCTGCAGTTTGGCCAGTTTGTTTTGCTTACAGATAAGATTTAAACAAGCCATTGCAAATGCCGGAGCTGCAGCTGTAAATCTCTTTGATAGTCTCTAATTACGGATAAATTAGCTGCTGCAGCCCTCTGCCATTGTGTGCTGTTTCAGTGCTGCTAAAATGACTAAGAAAAGAAATAGAAATGATTCTAACGCTAACTCTGGTAACATCATATAATAAATCTCCAAAGCAGCTTCACATAGATGACTTTCTGTATGACGGAGCTCTGTGGGAGGGGATTCCTTCTTCGAAAAACAGGTTCAGTGCACTGGAGTCTTCAGAAGACCTGAATCCCTCTAGCTCTCTGCAAGTTCCATTCCTAAATAATGAGGTATCTGCTGAAAGTGTGGGAGAGACTGTTTTTCCCCTCCAGGAAGCTACTCTGAATTCAAGTCCTTTAAATTCTACACCTTTAAGAAAAAACAGAGAAATTACAAAAGCAGACTTATCTAAATTGATTGTGGATCAGTGTCTTCTAACGCTGAGACAGTCATAGTCATCTTCCAGCAACTAAATACAATATCAGCCAATCTGGCTAGTTTGGAAAAATTGCTTAAGAGAAATTTGGAAGGAGGCATGTTTCCTCCAGCAGCGTTAAAACATTCACCTGAAGGAGAGACTGGTTCTCAGCCATTGCAAATGAGAGACTCTAGAGCTGCTCCTTGCCATCCTTCATCTCCAAATGCTGAAGTTGTAGACCAGCCCTTCTCCAAGGACTCTTTGATATGGAAAAGTTCTTAGGTTGCCCTGGAAATTGCTCAAATTGCAGTAAATGCAGACAAGAAGTGATTTTCTCATTATGCCATTTATTGAGGTTTGAGGCTGATGAGGTTGATCTGGAACAAATTGAAAGATTTCCTAATCATCCCTCAATCAGAAGAATGGTTCTTCTATTTCGGCAACCCACTATTCCATGGATGCTGCTAAAAATGAGAGGCTTCTTAGGCACTTTTGGCATTCACCCAAATTAGAGTTTTTCAGGACACAAGAAAGAGCCCTCTTTTCTTAAGTGGTGGTGGCTGTGCTCTATCTGATAGGGGTTCTCAGAAAATTCAGAAACTACAGCATATGGACAAAGCTGTGATTTCTCCTATGAATAGCAGTGGAAAATCAACATTTTGTTCCATATCTTTCACCAATATGATTAGTGAGATGAAGCAAACCTTACATGAAACATCAAAAAGTGCTGAACTCCTGAAGGATCTAATCAACCTAATGGAAACGTCATCTTCTTCGCAATGCAGTAATACTCAAGACAATGCTATCCAACAGCCTGAGACCTCTAACCTTATGAACAACGCTTCTATTACTTTGGACATTTCTTTACCATCTAAGGTAGGGGTGGCCAACAGTAGCTCTCCAGATATTTTTTGCCTACAACACCATCAGCCACAGCCATTGGCCATGCTGGCTGGGGCTGATGGGAGTTGTAGGCAAAAAACATCTGGTGAGCTACCGTTGGCCACCCCTAATCTAAGGTTATCCAACAAGTGCTTGATACGCAGCTGCCCCCAAAGATTTATAAGATTTCAGAAGGCGGAGCTCTTATTGATTTAACTTTATCCAATTTGGAAGACATGGCTCCTGGGCCAACTGAGCAGGAAACTCAAGATATCTCCTTGAAAGCAGCTGCTCAAGCATGACGGTACAATTCTAAAGGGACTCAGAAAGAGTCTGCTGCCCTTGAATTTCTATCCTGGAATGTGGCTGGTTGGACATGATGCATCTCTCAGTACTCAGATATTCCTTTTTTTCACCGGAACTATGATATTATTCTTGTACAAGAGACCTGGTCAGATGCTAAAATCCTTGCATATATTTTATAATTATTGTTTAATAATGAAAGGTCTATAGTTTTTCACATTTGTGGTGTCTCTGTCTTCTTTTGCTATTAAAGAAATTACTGCTTCCTTCCATGTACTAGGAACCTTCCCATCTAATCTTATAGTGTTCATCAGTATCTGATGTTTTGGTGATAATATCTCCGCAAGAACTTTGTAAAATTTTGCCGTAAATCTGTCTGGACCAGGTGCTTTCCCTAATTTCATTGAGTTGATCGCCTCCTCTATTTCTTCTTTCTCAATTGATTTATTCAACAGATTCTCCATGTTTTTTGTTAATGCGTTAACTTTAATTTTCTGTAGGTACTCATTGATTCTTTTTCTGTCTACCCTCTGGCTTTTAAACAATTTGGAATAATATCTGTAAAATTCCCTTTTAATGCCTTCATGGTCCATGATATCTTTTCCTCCAGATACGATTTTGCTAATTACTTTATTCTCCCTTCTTTTTTTTATTTCCTATGCAAGGTATTTTCCAGGCTTATTTGCACCTTTAAAAGATTTCTGCTGTAATCTTTTTAAGTTCCATTCCAATTCTTTATTCAACAAATGGCTCAATTGGCTTTGTAATATTGTAATTTCTCTTATAATCTTCTTTTTCCCGGGTCGTTTTCTAAACTCTTTCTCTTTTTTGCCAATTTCTTTCTGGAAGTCCATCATTTGTTTATTTTTGGCTCTTTTATCCTTATTGTTCAATGAAATCAAAATGCCCCTCATCACTGCTTTGTATGCATCCCACACAATTTGGAACTGGGTATCTTCTTTTTCATTTATTTGGAAGAAATATTTAGTTTCCTTTTCCAGAGACACCACTGTTTCCTGTTTCTGTAGCAAATCCTCATTTATCCACCACTTTAGAGTCTTTTTCCCCCGATTTTGCAGACCACAATATTGGATTGTGGTCTGCTCTTATTATAGGAAGTATCTCTACTTTTTTCATTAAAAGTCCAAGATCTTTTGTGACCCAAATCATATCAATTCTCAACCAGGAATTATGCCTTGCTGAGAAATAAGTGTAGTCACGCTCTTTGGGGTTTAATTCCCTCCATATGTCTTCTAAGCTCTCTTGTTTTACCAAATCAAAAAATGATTTTGGTAGTTTCCCTTCATTATTTCCCCCCCCCCCCCCGTTCTGTCCAAAGTATTTTTCACTGTCCCATTAAAATCTCCCATTATCATAATTTGATCATACACCACTTGGTCTAATTGTTGCATTATTTCTTTTTTTTAAAGTCTTTTGCTCCAATTGGAGCATATACTCCCAACAGCAAAGTTCTTTTGTAATTCAGTGTCACTTCTACTGCAATATATCTACCATCATCATCTTTAATGATTAATTTCGGGTCTAGTTCTTATTTAATATAAAAAACTACCCCCTTTTTTTCTTCTTGGCCAATGAAAAAAATTCCACGCCTAGTTTATTCCATAAAAATTTGTAATTCATTTGTTTGATGTGTACTTCTTGTAGACAAATTATATTACATTTTTGTTTCCCAATCCAATGAAAAATTGCCCTTCTTTTTTGTGGTGAGTTAAGTCCATTTATATTCCAAGATATTAGTTTGTAATCCATAATGGTTTTTATACTTAGAATTATTACTCCATTAGTCAATTGGACATCTGCTTATATTAATACAAACAAAGTAAGACTTAATTGGTTCCTATCAGATAAGAATTCAGAGATTACACATTCAGTTGCTGAGTTTTGTGCATTAATTCTTAGACTGCAGGAATTGCATTTTAAAAGTTCTTAAATTTTGTCTCTATTTTAGTATACTATGTCAGTTTTTTTTATTTTTTCATATTATGTTTATACTGTATTCTAGTCTTTAGACTGTAATAAACTATGATGATGATCTGCTGTAGCTGGTTAAGAATTACCTCCAAACTGTGAAATTAGGCAGCTTTACAAACCAAAATCTCTCTGTCCTTCAGATTCATGATAGATGAGCAGGTTTTTATACCCCACTTTTCTCTGCCCCAAGAATTTTAAAGGGTTAATTCTTCACAGAAAAGGAGACCCTTGAGTGACAGGCTGCTCCAAGAAATCTAATTGATTAGCATTAGCTGAGCAGAGAAAGAGTTGAGAGTTGAATGCTGAGGAGAAATTCAGTCTGATTTCAGCCCTAGCTGAGAAGAGTCGAGCACTGACAATGTTTGAATTCACCCTTGAACCAGAGCAGGTTAATGCAGATGAAGCAATGGAGAAATGGGCAAGGAACAATGGGTAGTTAGGTGAAGACTCCCAATTCAGACCAAGGAAAGGGGATAAATCTTGTGAGAAAAGAATTTCCCTACCCAGTCAAAACAGGGAGATAGCTCCAAAAAATGGAAAGATCACTAGCCTTCTGGAAACTAGAAGAAGAAGATATTAGATTTATACCCCACTCTTCACTTGGAGTCTCAGAGCAGTTTACAAGCTCCTTTCCCTTCTCCTCCACACAACAGATACCCTATGAGGTAGGTGGAGCTGAGAGAGCTCTTTCAAGAACTGCTTTTGAGAGAATAGCTCTGAGAAAACTGAGACTGAGGTCGCAGTTGCATGTGGAGGAGTGGAGAATCAAACCCAGTTATCCCAGATTAGAGTCTGCACTCCTAACCACTACATCAAACTGGTATGGCACAGGAGAAGCAGCAAATCCAGCAAGAGCAGCACAGAAACATGGCCTTGTCTACATTCAGACAGAGAAGAACTAAGGCCATGATTGTCATCTCTGTCTTATAGCCTGGCCTGAAGTCAGATTGAAAAGTGTCCAGAGCACATTAGTTATCCAAGAAAACCTGGAGTTAGTCCACTCTGAAAGAATCCACAAGCCTCCATGGGAGGACCATTTTACTTTGCTATCCTCTCCTGTGGGGGTATTGGAGACATAGTGGGTGCTTTGCAAATGGATTTTAGTATTCTTACACAATAAAAATCTAGCAGCAAAGCACCTTATTTAGTGTGTGTGAATGCACCCAGTGATTCTGCTGCAAAGCATGTAATGCAAATAATTTCCCACCCAACAAAGAATAATAAAAACATTTAGCATATTTAACATGTATATTATAATAATTCTTACTACACCCTATGACACGCATCTTCCACTTCCCTCCTTCAGAGGCAAGTTTTTCCTCCATTTTTAGTTCTCTTTTCTGATTGATGTCATGGGCTGGGCTGGGCTGGGTCAGGAAGCAGAGTTCAGGTCTGGTTCAGGGTCATAGCCAGGAGAGGCAGAACAGGAGCCAAGTCAAGAATCCAAGAAAGCAGTTGTCCAAAGCAAGGAATCAGGAAGCCGAGAATCTGAGCAGAGGCAAGGTCAGGAAACAGGAGTCAAGGGTGGATGTGAGGTCAGCACGGGTGTGACGTGTTGCTTCCACGGAGAGTCCAGTCCTGAAAAGGAGCCATATGGGCCTCTAATGGTGCTTCAGTTAGCAGTGTTAAGTGGGTGGTGCAGCTCCTGTCAGTACTCAGGGCTCAGCGTCCATCTTCAGCGCAAGTGTGCTAAGTTCCTGCAGAGCCCCTCTCTCAGGTGAGTCAGGCAGGCTCTCTGCTTGCACCTGCACTTTGTCAGTTGCTGCTGGGCCAGGTGCAGGGATTGCTGGCTCAAGCACCAGCAGTGGCAAGCTGCCAATGTCTGAGGGGCCAGTGGGGCCAGCTTCAAGCTTCAGTGATGCTGGTGACTCAGGTGGCACTGCCAATGTGGTCATCGCCATCCATGACAAATGAGTCACCCTGGTTATGTGTCAGAGTCAGTCCTGACTGCAGGATAGGCTAATAGACAAAGATGACAAATGGAAATTGCTAAGGAAACCGCCATCATAAAAGCAAACATAAAGTAAACATAGCATTAGCACTTTTATTAATTTAATTTAATTTAATTTTAAAACTTAAGCAGATTTTTAATTAAATGTTCATGTTGTTTAACTGTAATTTTATCTATCTGTATAGCTAAACTTGAATTGTGTTGTTAGCCGCCCTGAGCCTGCCCCGGCGGGGAGGGCGGGATATAAATAAAATTTTGTTGTTGTTGTTGTTGTAGTTCTCTGTCTGAATGTAGACAAGGCTGTGCTTCTGTGCTGCTCTTGCTGGATTTGTTACTCCTTCTATGCCATGCAATGACAATTTCATTCATCTGAACAGGACCTTCTATAGATACTATTCTGCAAATAGGCAATATCAACAGATGCTAGCACACAAGTAGTGGCCCCTGTTCTAGTGACCAGGTCAAGAAGGCTCCAACACTTTTGGCTTCCTGAAAAATAAGTAAAACAGAACTTTTCAGTAGGAAATTTTTCTAAAAGAATAGGGCTGCATCATAACAGAATGGGTGCTTTCACTCAGTGACTGTTTGCAAGAAAATTTTGCTATTCTTACACAAGTAAAAAAAATCCATTTGCAAAGTGTGTTATTTAGTGTGTGTGAAAGCACCCAGTGATTCAGGAAGACATTTTAATAGAGAGAACAGGACTGTGGACTATACTCCTAGCATGCATTTTCTCTTGCTGTATGCTTTTGTCTTACTCTCACTGTACTGTACTTCCATGTATGTAATACCATTTCTTGTACTGTTCACGTGTCATGTTTATCACATCTTGTTTCATAGTTCTGCAATCTGAGTGCAATTGCATTATTTTTAGATATGTCCTCATCCTATTGATTATACTGCCTTCCATTATGTAATCTGTTGTAAGCTTTATTGAGAAAAGCAGATAATAGATGGATGAATGAACAAACAAACAAAGGAACGAACGAATGAATGAATGAACGAATGAATGAATGAATGAATGAATGCATGCATGCATGCATGCTACAGGAAACTGTTTCATCAGGGGCTGAGTTCCTCCAACTGTTTAACCCTGCCCCTTGACTACCATTGGGACTGTTCCATCAAGGACTGAGTTCCTCCAGGTGCTCAGCCCCACCACCTGGCTGCTGCTTCTGTTTTATGATTGTATTGTGATGTTTAGGATATTGTTCATTTCGGGGTGTTATAAGCCCCTTTGAGTCTTGCTTTGCAGAACAGAAGTGGGATAAATCTATTCAAATAAAACAAAACAAAAATAACTGAATTAAATATGTGGGCAAAAAATATGGGTAGATATCATCTTGAAATCTGGAGGGGACACATTAAAAAGATAGATCATCATCCAGAGAATGTGTTCATCCCAATATCCGATATTATTTGAGCATATACATAGTATGCTATGGTGGATCCCCAAACAGAAATATTTAGTCTGACAGTAGTTAAACAGAAAATTCTCATTATTATTTCACTGATTTAGTTCTAAGGATCAGGTTTGCATTAATGTGTGTGTGTGTGTTTTTAAAAAATATTTTAATGACTTGTGTTGCTTTATGATTTTATTATTTTTTCCTTTGCTTATAAACTGCCTGTGGAGAGGGGTCATATAAATTCAATAAATCAGGGGTGTCAAACATGCGACTCAGGGGCTAGATCAGGCCTCGGGAGAGCTCCTTTCAGGCCCACAAGCAAGTCTGCTTCCTTCTCCCTCTCTCTTGCTTCTTTCTGTCTCACAGCTTGCTTTGCTAGGATTTCTCAGTTGCACAGAAACTATTTATTTATTTATTATTTATTTATCCCTTTAAATTTCTATCCCACCCTCTCCACAAGTGGGACTCAGGGCGGATGACAACATACATTTTTACAGATTAAAAACCAACAAAAAATAGCTACAGTTTAAAATTATTTAAAAACATTTCATTTCATGGTGCTGTATCACTACAATATAATATAAGCGGTGATCATATGGTACTCTATAATGATGTAGGGTGGCAGCTGTCTCCCGGTTAGATCTCAAAGGCCTGTCAAAACAGTTCAGTCTTACAGGCCCTGCGGAAAGTAGAGAGACCCCGCAGGGCCTTTATGGCCTCCAGGAGAGCATGCCACAATTCTGGTGCTGCCACCGAGAAGTAGGGTTGCCAAGATCAATTGAAGAAATAGCTGGGGACTTTGGGGGTGGAGCCAGGAGATGTTAGGGGTGGAGCCAGTATCAAGGCTGTGACAAGCATAATTGCCCTCAAGGCCCGGCGCCTGAAGAGTGCTGGGAGAAGCCTGCCCGGGCGGCCTCCGCAGGGCTTTCCTGGCCACCCTCCTGATGCAAGCAGGCCCCGGGCGAGGCGGGCCGGAGGTTCCCACGCCACAGCCGCATTAGCAGCTGTCCCTCCCTCCTCCTCCCGCTCGTCCTCCCCACCCCTCGGTGGCCGCCTGAGGCTGGAGGCCTGGGTGAAGCAGGGCGGTGGCGCGGGCATGAAGAGCGGGGCCGGGGGCTCGGGGCCTCCTCCTCAGCCTCCGGCGCTGCCGCGCTGGTGCTGGCGGGGCTGTGCTGTGGGGTGGCCGTGCTGTGCGGCACCTTGCTGCACCCCTTCAAGAGCTCCCTCACCGCCCTGGGCCGTGCCTGGCTCCGCCGGCTCCGCCGCTCCGGCGTGCCCGTCCTCCTCGCCACGCTCCTGCTGCCCCTCTGCTGTGCCAACGCCGCCGGCGAGGCCCTCGGCCGACAGCTCCTCCGCCGCCTCCTCCTGCTGCTGGGCGCCGGCGGGCCCGCCGCCTACGGCCTCACTGGGCAGAGACGGGGCAGCAGCGGCACAGCACAGCGGCCTCACCGGCTCTGGGATGGGGCGGCTCGCCATTTCCCCCCTCCCCCTGCTTCCGTTTTTTGGGAGAGCGGGGGGAGAGGGTGGAAATCCTGGGGTCCCCCGCCAGGGCGGGAGGGTTGGGACCCCTACCGAGAAGGCCCTAGCTCGCGTCAGCCACAACCTAGCCTCCTTTGGTCCAGGGATAGACAATAGATTTTTTGTCCCTGGTCTCTGGGGAACATGTGGAGAAAGGCAGGTCCTGCAGATAGGAGAGTCCCAGTGCTGCCATGGAAGACACTAGGTCCATTGTGCGAGTGGAAGCCGCGTCCTCGGCATGGACATTGAAGTCACCCAGGACTATAAGCCAAGGATGCTCCAATGCCCAGCCTGCTACAGTCTCCATCAGGGACGGTAAAGCACTGGCTGGTGCATTAGGCGGACAGTACACCAGCCAGATTGTCAACCTCTCCCCAACATCCCACATCAGGCCAGCACACTCTATGCCCATGATCCTTGGTGGTGGAAGTGGCCTGAAGGAGCAATCCGCCTGTATGAAAAAAGCCACCCCTGCCCCCCCCCTCTAATCCAAGTCCGGTGAAGAATGGAGAACCCAGGCAGGGATACTTGAGAGAGAGCAACCATCTCCCCATCCTGCACCCAGGTCTCTGTCACACAAACCAGGTCCATGTCCTGCCTGATTAAAAAAATCCTGCAGGACTGAGGTTTTATTATCTATGCAATACCAGGGATGGAGGCGAGTGCTTCCACTTGGCCCCCATACCCGCTATCATTGGGTTGGGACACAGGTTGGAAGGGGAGTGAGCCCTCTTGTGTCTCAGTCTCCTTCCATTCCAATTTTGCCTGTTCCCACCACTAGGCTTCCCAACCCCCCCCCAACTTTGGCGGGAGACTTCTGGGTTCGTAGCTTCATCCCCCGGTCTCCAGAAATCAGGAAGCGGGGGGGGGGGGTGGAGGGGGGGAGAACATACCTGAAGGGTTCATGTTGGTGTAGGGCTCCTGAGTCCTGAGCAGTTTGTAAAATTTCTGCCCCTTTAAGGCTGGGCAGGAAGGAGGAAACAGGAAGGGCTTCGGAGAACAGCCCCTCCCTTTCTTTGCTTTCGTTTTCACAGCAGGCAGAGGGAAGAAGACCAAGTGCGGTAAGTGTTTGTTTGTGTGTGTGAGAGAGGGAGGGGGCAGGGAGGGGGCAGGGAGGGGGGATTCCCTGGTATGGAGGCCCTCCCCCTTCCTTTAGAAAGCGTGGGGGGGAGGGAAATGTCTACTAGGCACTCTATTATTCCCTATGGAGAACAATTCCCATAGGGAATAATAGGGAATTGATCTGTGGGTATTGGGGGCTCTGGGGGGGGGCTATTTTTTGAGGTAGAGGCACCAAATTTTTAGTATAGCATCTAGTGCCTCTCCCCAAAATACCCCCCAAGTTTCAAAACGATTGGACCAGAGGGTCCAATTCTATGAGCCCCAAAAGATGGTGCCCCTATCCTTAATTATTTCCTATGGAAGAAAGGCATTTAAAAAGGTGAGCTGTCCCTTTAAATGTGATGGCCAGAACTCCCTTGGAGTTCAATTATGCTTGTCACATCCTTGTTCCTGGCTCCACCCCCAAGGTCTCCTGGCTCCACCCCCAAAGTCTCCTGGCTCCGCCCCCAAAGTCCCCAGATTTTTCTTTAATTGGACTTGGCAACCCTACCCACCACTGTACTTTCCCCCCCACCTGCAAAATATAAGCAGAGACACCTGCAAACTGGAATAGGCCCACTAGTATTCATGTTAACCTTGGAGATGGGTGCTTTGCCTCACAACAATTAATAATTATTTAATATCAAATAAAATGAGTAAATTATATAGCCTATGAAGTTATTTAAGTTTGAACCCAGTAGGCTATTCTACCTTAGGTTCATATGAGTGAATGTAGCAAGCTGTTGTCATAAACAATGTTAAAAAGTAATGCCAATGGTGTATTTTGTTATGACATGGTGAGCTTCTGTTCTTTGATCTAACTTTAATAGCTGAAAGTGACTTTGGCATTTAAAAAAATACTTTGCTTCCAATTCTAAAGATGCCTCAAGAGTACAACTAATCTGGGCACATTTTAGCCAAGGAAACTGATGTAGATGAGAAGTTAGAAATTGTCCTTTTATGCATAATTTAGGGCAATGGTGGGATTTCATATCTGAAGTCTTATTGCAGTACAAGACTCATGCTTTATTGGTATTTGTTTTATAAAGTGAATGAATTAAAAAGAGTTAATAAAATATTCCTATTTTCAGAGTTTAAACATTACAAAATGGACCTTAAAACATTTCTGCAGTCATAATTTCCTTAGCTTTCCTTTATCCATTATTTTAAAGCTGTTTTTGAAGGAGGTATATACTTGTGAGGAAATATGTGAATCTGAGCATAGCAGCTCAGTTAAGAGTCTCTGGGTAAAAATAAAAGGAGTAAGAAATAGCAGTGATATTATGGTGAGGGTCTGCTATAGACCATCAAGCCAGGCAGAGGACTTGGATGAGATACTCTTACAATGGATTGCAAAGTTCTCAAAAAGAAGGGACACAGTGGTCATGGGAGATTTCAATTACCCAGATATCTGTTGAAAGTCCAACTCTGCTAAAAATGAAAGGTCAAATAAATTCCTGACTTGTCTTGCTGACAGATTCATTTTCCGGAAAGTGGAGAAGGAAACAAGGGGATATGCTATCTTGGACTTGATTCTCACCAACAGGGAAGAACTGATTGAAGAGGTGGAAGTAGTGGGCACCCTGGGTAGTACTGACCATGTGAGTTTGGAATTTACAGTCTAAGGGAAGGGAAAAACTGTATGTAGTCAAACATACAGGTTGGACTTCAGGAAAGCAAATTTTGACAAACTTAGACTAATGCTGGGTAAAATCCCATGGTCAGAAATACTTAAGGAAAAGGGAGTTCAAGAGGGGTGGAAGTTTCTTAAAAACAAAATATTGAAGGCACAATCACAAACGATTCCAACAAGAAGGAAAAATGGGAGGTGCCTAAAGAAGCCAAAGTGGCCCCATAAACAGCTCTCTAAAGACTTGAGAAATAAAAAAGACTCATTTAGAAAATGGAAGGAGGGCCTTATAACCAAGGATGAATATAAACAAATAACCAGTGCTTGTAGAGAAAGAGTTGGAAAAACTAAAGCTCAATATGAGCCAAGGTTAGTGAGAGATATGAACATATGAAGCTGCCTTATACTGAATCAGACCCTGGGTCCATCAAAGTCAGTATTGTCTACTCAGACTGGCAGTGGCTCTCCAGGGTCTCAAGCTGAGGTTTTTCATGCCTATTGGTCTGGACCTTTTTAGTCAGAGATGCCAGGGATTGAACCTGGGACCTTCTGCATGCCAAGCAGATGCTCTCCAACTGAGCCACAACAAAAAAGGGTTGTTTTCTTATGTACAAAGTAAGAAAAAGAACATGGTAGGCCCTTTGTGGGAACAGGAAAGTGAAATAGTAACAGGCGGTGAAGAAAGGGCAGAACTGCTCGATTCCTGCTTTTCCTCAGCCTTTTCTTCTGAGGGAAACAGTGCTCAACATGGCAAAAACAGAACATATGATGACGGAAGGGAGTTGCAGTCTAAGATCAGCATAGGGATAGTTCACTAACACCTAGTTTCTTTAAATGAAATTAAGTCCTCAGGGCCAGATGAACCGCATCCAAGGGTACTAAAAGAATTTGCAGACATAATTTCTGAGCCTTTGTTCATTATGTTTGAGAATTCTTTGAGAACAGGTGAGGTGCCAGAAGATTGGAGGTGGGCAAATGTTGTCCCCATCTTCCAGAAGGGGGAAAAGGAAGATCCAAGTGACTACAAATCTGTCAGCTTGATGTATATACCTGGAAAGGTTTTAGAACAAATAATCAGTCAATCCTGGAACATTTAGGAAAGATGTTTGTGATTACTAAGAGCCAGCATGGGTTTCTCAAGAACAAGTCATGTCAGACTAACCTTATCTCCTTTTTTGAGAAAGCTACTACCTTGCTGGATCAGGGGAATGCTGTAGACATAGTTTATCTTTATTTTGTTAAGGCTTTTGATAAGATCTCATATGCTATTCTTGTTGACTAGTTGTTGAAATGTGGTTTGGATCCTGTTACTGTTAGATGGATCTGTAACTGGTTTACAGGTCGCACCCAAACAGTGCTTGTGAATGTTTCCTCATCCTCTTGGAGAGGAGGGACAAGCAGAGTGCCTCAAGAATTTGTCCTGGGAAGATCTTGACAGTCTGAAAAACTGGGCTAAAACAAACAAAATGAATTTTAATGGGGACAAATGTAAAGTTCGGCATTTAGATAAGAAGAATCCAATGCATCATTATAGGATGAGGGAGACTTGCCTAGGCAGTAGTATGTGTGAAAAGAATCTAGGGGTCTTAGTGGACCATACACCAAACATGAGTCAGCAGTATGATGTGGCTAAAAATGCAAAATTAATTTTGGGCTGTATCAACAGAAGTCTAGTGTCCAGATCAAGTGAAGTGATAGTATCGTTTTACTCTGCTCTGGTTAGACCTCACCTAGAGTATTGTGTTCAGTTTTGGGCACCATGATTTAAGAAGTATATAGACAAGCTGGAACATGTCCAGAGGAGGGCAACAGAGATGGTGAAGGGTCTGTAGACCAAGTCGCATGAGGAAAGGTTGAAGGAGCTGGGTATGTTTAGCCTGGAGATGATTGAGAGGTATATGATCACCATCTTCAAGTACTTGAAGGGGTGTCATATAGAGGATGGTGCAGAATTGTTTTCTGTGGCCCCAGAAGATTGAACCAGAACCAACAGGTTGAAATTAAATTTTTTCTGTCTAAACATTAGGGAGAACTTCCTAATAGAATGGTTCCTCAGTGGAACAGGCTTCCTCAGGACAGGACCGGATCTACATGTTTTTTTGAAGGGGGGGCAGAATTAAAAAATGATGCCCCCTTATGGGCCATTCTATCTTATGGTCCCATAGAATACAATGGATTCATACCCATTTTGGCGCCTCCCCTCCACCGGCACCCGGGGCAAGCACCCCCCTCTGCCCCCCCCCCCCCCGATCCAGCCCTGCCTCAGGAGGTAGTGGACTCTCCTTCCTTAGAAGTTTCTAAGCAGAGGCTAGATAGCAATCTGACAGCAATGCTGATTCTGTGAATTAGGGAGATCATGAGAAGGAGTGCAGGAAGGGTTGCATCAATGCTTAGTCCTTGTGTCCCTTTTTTACACGCCCAAGGAAATGCTGATTAACACTTTGGGATCAGTCAGCAATTTTTTCCCAAGCTGGTTTGGCAAGGGATCCTGGAGGTTTTTGCCATCTTCTGGGCATGGAGCAGGGGTCACTGGGGATGTATGTGTGTGGGGAAAGGTATTGCACAGAAGGTTGGACTAGATAACCCTGGAGGTCCCTTCAACATCTATGATTCTATGTACTACAAAACATTCACAATCAGTGCGACATGATTTTCCCTTAAAGCAAACATAGATGAATTCTCCAAGGAAAGCATTGGCTTTGTAGGAAGTCTTTAGTGGTCTATGCTTAGCTTCCATCACTGATAGTAAAGAACTCTCATGGATGTCAATGCAATAATAATGATAAATTTCTAAATTTAGTCCTTAAAGTAAAACCCTGAATCAAATTGCAGGTGTTTGTTTTTTTTAAAAGAAATGTGCATTTCAGATGTGAGTTTTTCTTTCCATTAACAAATACTTTAAATATTTCTTAATCAATTTTAAATAAGTCTATGAATATGTGCTTCATTAAAGTTCAATTTTGAATGCCACTGAAGTTTCAGGTTGATTAGTCAGACTAATTTAAGTTTAAAAAGTGAATTTGTTAAAACATATTCATCTATATCAAGAGGGAAACAGCCAACCAATCTCAAATTGTATACTTATGAAAAAAATAATTTTGAGGTTATCGTAATCAAATGAACATATTTTTAAGAACTTGAATACATATTTCCTTTTTAAAAGGCAAATCTCTTACTAACATGCACATCAATATGTAAATCCCATTGGATACTGGTTTTAGACTAATTAAAGCCCTGTCTTTGAATGTGCTCTTCTGGGCATTACATCATGAAGTGAAAATATCACCCTTCTCTATAGGGTTGCCCTGAGAATAAGGCACTGAAGAATTTGGTAAGATAGCACTCTTATCTATCCCTGGCTTTCTAAAGACACATGCCACCATGAAATACACTTTTCAAGCCAGGTTCAGAAGAATCTTTTTTTTTTTGCCTTATTATGACATTATGAATGTATGAATAGCGTGTGACCAATCAAAATCCATTCCAAACATAAGCTGTTCCCAGGAGGTCTTCCATCCAGGCACTAACCAGGCGCAAGCCTGCTTAGTTTCAGCAAGAAGGCTATGCCACATTCTTTTCAACCATACCGTGCCAACTTACAACTGTTAAAAGCAGGGAACACATCAGATTCATGTAGCACTAAACCTGTCAAATACTCTGGCTACCACTTTTCACCTTGTAGTAAAAAGAAAGGACTTTGGTCTGGAGTTCACATTCTTTTTTGCCACATGGATGCTACCACAATATCCTTCCCTGACAATAAATTCACTCATGTGTCCTGAAGTAATCACTGGCTTGGTTCAGACATTTCATCTAAGGATACTCTGTAAAATCGGGAATAGGGTTGCAGATGATCACTCATGTTGATTTGCTTTGACAAATGATGAACAGGGCTTTTCTTGTAGAAAAATCCCAGCAGGAACTCATTTGCATATTAGGCCACACCCCTGACATCACCATTGTTTCACACAGGACTTTTTTGTAGAAAAAGCCCAGCAGGAACTCATTTGTATATGAGGCCACACACCCTGACACCAAGCCAGCTGGAACTGCATTCCTGTGCATTCCTGCTCAAAAAAAAGAAGAAAGAAAGAAAAGCCTTACTTCAACACCTTTACTCTGATTAGGTATCCATGAAATCACCATGCAAGGCCACTAGTGAAGAACATGACAGAATTAAGCCAGAATGTCAATGTTCCTGGTCACATGAAATCAATGCAGTTATTAAACCAATTTCAAACCATGGCATCAGATTGTAGCTTAATGGATCTTAACAAACCCTAGTGGAATCCCTTGCATCTGGACAGTTATACTTGTGATAGAGATATGCAGGTTCCCATAAGAACATTTAGGAAGGCCCTAACCTCACAGAAAACATTATTTCTCTAGGAACATAAATATAAACATCTCAGATTACCAACTGAGAGGATATGAGTTTCCATTATAGAGACAAATGGACAGTTGACCATTTGCCCACATGCTAGGAAGGGGCAAGATAGATAGTTTTTAATAGTGAGTAGGGTCATAAAAGTTTGAGATGTGCACCTTAATTTGATTGGGGAAAAGGTAAATCTGGAAATCCATTCCCAGTTCCCTTCCCTTTGTCGAATAAAAGCTATATAACTCAATGCCTTGAACAGTATAATAATCTGAAATTCCATTTATAATCTCTATATTTCCCCCAAAAGACAAAAGGGATACAACATTTTTGCAGCATCCAAGGTTATATTACAATTTTGATCTGAGAGTAGGAAAGGACCTCCCTTTCATGGATTAAATTAATTGAAATTCACAAGCCACGTTAGAATAAAATGGCATCATAGATTAGAATACAGAGGGCATTCCAAAATATGAGAGATTTTAACGAAGCAAGAGCAAATTCTATCAGAGTACTGAGACCTGGGTACGCGAAGGGGAGACAGTAGCTCTCTCCCAGGTAGCCCCCCCAGGATACTCAGTCTTTCACCAGTCACGGACTAGTGGGCGGGGGGTAGGAGTGGCATTATTCATACGTGAGGCTTACTCCTTCAGGGCGCTACTGGCGCCAGAGATCAACGGTATTGAATGTGTGGGTCTGAAGTGGGATGTGGGAGAGGGGTTGGCAATCTGGCTGGTGTACCGGTCGCGTAGTGCACCAGCCAGCTCCTTACCGTCCCTGATGGAGGCCGCGACAGGCTGGGCATTGGAACACCCAAGGCTTTTAATCCTGGGTGATTTCAACGTCCATGCCGATGATGCGGACTCCAATTGGGCAACAGACCTAGTGTCATCCATGGCTACGCTAGGACTCTCTCAATTTGTAGCCACATCCACTCACCAGGCCGGGCACATGCTGGATTTGATCTTTGTGTTGGAGGTTACAGTGACCCGAATTACTGCTGATGCGGTGCCATGGTCGGACCACTATGCCCTGAAGGCCCGCATGGATGTGCCACCCCAAACCTGTCTAGGCGTCGAGTGTATTTTAGCTCACCCAAGGAACCTAATGGACCTACTACTGTTCCAGAGGGAACTGACGGATCCCTGGCCCCCTAGCGACTCACTTGATCACATGGTTGAGCTATTGCAAAATCGGCTCACCATGGCCATTGATGAGATTGCTCCTCAGCGTCCTCTGCGCCCCTGTGAAAAGATGGCACCATGGTATAATGTGGATTTGCAATTGATGAAACGGAGGCTCAGACGACTAGAGATGCGATGGCGGCGGACTCACTATGAAGCAACCAGAGCATCTTATAGAGAGTATATGAGATCCTATGAGATGGCAGTCAAGGCCACAAAGAAAATTTACTTTGCGGCCCAGATTGTATCCGCGAATTCATGCCCAGCACAATTGTTTAATATCATTCGGATTCTTACATCTCTGCCACAAGGCAGACCAAACTATAGGGAATTGGAAATAGGCTGTGAGGATTTTGCAACATTCTTCACGGATAAAGTCTTGTTGCTCCGCCGTGACCTCCCTGCCACAATTGAAACAGTACGTGAACTCGATCTCCATGCCTATTTTCAGGGTGGGCTTTAGACAGTTTTGCAACACTCAGCTTGGAGTAAGTTGACAGAATCCTCGCAACTGTACGCCCAACAACATGCAATTTGGACCCTTGCCCATCCTGGCTGATTAAAGCTTGCCGGATGGAGCTTCAATATCCTGTACGGGATTTCGTAAATAGGTCCCTCTCGGATGGGCTTTTTCCAACACCTCTTAAAGAGGCGATAGTCCATCCCCTCTTGAAAAACCAACATTAGACCTGGCTGAATTGGCGCATTATTGGCCGTTCTCAAATTTACCCTTTTTGGGTAAAAATATCGAGAGGGCAGTAGCGTTACAGTTGCAGAGCTTCCTGGAGGATGCTTCCATCCTAGACCCACACCAGTCCAGCTTTCACCCGGGCCATGGGATGGAGACGGTGCTGGTTGCCTTAGTAGATAATCTCCAGTGACAACTGGATCGAGGCGGGTCAGCAGTGCCGTTGTTCTTAGACCTGCCAGTGGCGTTAGACATGGTCGACCATCAGTTGCTGGTCCACCACCTCGCCGATGCAGGGATTCAGGGGTTAGCCTTACAATGGCTTTCCTCCTTTCTCTGTGATTGGGGACAAAGGGTGGCGATTGGGGGATGATCGTCCAGAGGCATCCACTTAATTGTGGGGTGCCTCAGGGGGCGGTGCTTTCCCCGATGTTGTTTAATATCTACATGCGCCCCCTTGCCCAGATTGTCAGGGGATTCGGGCTGGGTTGCCATCAGTATGCAGATGACACTCAGCTTTATCTGCTGATGGATGGCCGGCCTGCCTCCGCCCCAGAAAAACTGGCCCCGGCATTACAAGCTGTGGCGGGGTGGCTCAGGCTAAGCCGTCTGAAGCTGAACCCAATGAAGACAGAAGTTCTTTGTCTGAGCTGTGGTGGCCTGGGAAGGGAAATCCCTTTACCAGCCTTTGATGGGGCACCACTGATATCGGCACCTAAAGTCAAGAGCTTGGGGGTGCTACTGGAGTCCACATTGGCTATGGAGGCACAGATAGCAGCCACTACGAGATCCACCTTTTTCCATCTTAGGCGAGCACGACAGCTAGCACCCTTCCTAGAGCACAGTGACTTAGCAACAGTGATTCATGCTACGGTCACCTCGAGACTAGACTACAGTAATGCCCTCCACATGGGACTGCCCATGTCTCGAATCCAGAAGCTGCAGCTGGTGCAGAATGCTGCAACCAGGCTGTTACTGGGTCTCTCTATTCGGGATCATGTGCAGCCAGGGCTGCGGAGACTGCATTGGCTGCCAATAGTATTCCGGATTCGCTACAAGGTGCTGGTTATTACCTTTAAAGCCCTATATGGCCGAGGTCCTGTCTACCTCAGGGACTGTCTCTCCCCATATATTCCCCAGAGGGTACTGAGATCTGGATCACAAAACCTATTAGAAATCCCCGGGCCAAGGGAGGTGAGACTGAAGGCTACCAGAGAACGAGCCTTCTCTATTGCAGCCCCCCACTGGTGGAACCAACTCTCTGATGATGTTAGAGCCTTGTAGGACCTTGCACAATTCTGCAAGGCTTGTAAAACAACACCTTTTCATCGGGTTTTCAACTAAAGTACAGAGCTGCTTAACATCATGGTATGGAACTTAGCACCAAAACTGTTTTTTAAAAAAATTGTTCAATATTTAAAGTGCAATTGTTAATTTTAATTGATCTTACTGTAATTGTTTTTATTGTATGGTTTTATTGTTTTATTGTGGATTTAATGTTGTTGTTAGCCGCCCTGAGCCTGCTTCAGCGGGGAGGGCGGGATATAAATGCGAGAAAGAAAGAAAGAAAGAAAGAAAGAAAGAAAGAAAGAAAGAAAGAAAGAAAGAAAGAAAGAAAGAAAGAAAGAAAGAAAGAAAGAAAGAAAGAAAGAAAAGAAGAGAGAGAAAGAGAGAGAGAGAGTAGGGAAGATGCAAAAAGCAGCCTCTTGTAACCACTGCTGAATGGGCATTTATTTTAGAGTAGACTAAGTGAGGTCAGATGATAAGCATAGGAGGGAAAAGAATAAAGAGTAAGTATTCCAAAAAATTGAGAAGAAAAAAATTATCAAGCACAAAAAACAGAACTATTGTAATGAATCTACCTGATTCATTTTTAAATTGTAATTGCTGATTCAGCAAGCCCCAATTCCTTGATGGATTCAGTGGTTAAACCAATAGCCGACAATTTCTTGCCCATCATCCTAAAACATGATGATGTATAAAAATCCTCCTTCAATAAGGTCAGATAGCCATTGAAGCAGAAAAATAACTTTAAGTGCAGATTAAATGCCAAAGCCTCCAATGATGGCTGACCAAATTCAATATGCAAAGCCACATCAGCCACACAGTTTGGTATATTTAGCAGCTTTCTAAGGAAGTAAAGACATGGAAAGTCAATGTATTCTACTGACCACCTTAATTCTTATTGCCACCCCATATAAAACAATAGGGAGAACTCTCCCCACAGGATTGGCTCCTGGGCGGGCTCTGTTGGGCAGTCTGCTCTAAACCAGAATACCCAGCAGAGCCCCCACAGAGCCTTAAAGGTTCTGACTCAAATTGAAGCCAGGTGAATATTCCTTGATCCCAAAAATTATCAGCGTGTTGTTGTACCGTCTTAATTGTACCTCTGGGTAAATCAAGATTAACAAATCGTGAGATTTTACAATGCTTGATGTTTATGACCAAGCATCCAATCCTGTTTTGGCCCATCATTCCTTTACAATCACTCTTTGCCTGGAGTTAAATGATCACTGGTGGCTGAGTAAAAACTTCTCACATTGCATTTCTAACCTCAGTAATAATCTGTCCATCTTTGTCTCCAACAATGTAATGAGCCAGTCATCACCAGCTTCCCCTGTATCTTCCAGAATATATCAAATTGTATAGCTTGCACCACAGAGTTCTACCACTTGGGATAACAAAGTGTCTTGAGCCAGTATCTAATTCAGTTCCCTTGCTGGGACCTGATTGCGTAGCAACAATTATAGTGACTAGAGGCAGTAAAGGAGGGCCAGCAGATAAAGAAAGACAACCATTTTTAAAATCATTATTTCTTTACTTGAAGGCAACCTCTGGACATTGATTTTTCTTTTTACAGAATACTCAAGCAGCATCTTCGTTTCCTGCACAGCAGTATCTGCCATTAATTCTGCCAACCCCTCCCAGAAAACACACCACAACCAAAGAATGTGATAAATGATACAGAAACCTAATCATGAGTCACAACAGTGAGAAAATTAATCCTGATATTTCAGAACTCCTTTCTACTTTTCACATCTCTCAATAAGAGCACAGAGAGATTCCTTGGATTTATAATACTCCAATTGTAGTTTCTGCATCTAAGATAAAATGGCCACATGGAAGAAAAGCAAACCATACTCTGAGTAATCTACCGATAAAGCTGAACAAGAGAGGGAGAAAGTTGATTTAAAGAAAGGGTTTTCCCCCCTTCTTTTTATTTAATACCTGCTGTTCTTTTCAGTGCAAGGTAGAAAGCAGTATTATTTCATGCATTTTCAAAGGTCTGAAGGAGAGGAGCATTAACTCAAAAGAAAACTCCTGTGGAAATCTTTGCAGAGAGCAAGCCACTTAGCATCATAGCACCAGCTATGAGGTCAAAAGTGAATCAGCTGAAACCAAAATACATACATTACTTCTATGTTGGGCTTAAAGGATTTCTCACATACTAAAGTTTTATTTTCCTCCATTTTAATGAGCTATTGTAATATAGCATATGAGAGGTACTAATAACTAGACGTTTTCATTTAGAACTTTTCATTTACTGGGTACCTTAAGGGCCACTGAGGAGTGAAGATTTTCTGTTACATAGAACAGAAATCCTTCAGCTCTTCTCATCTGTAGTTTTACACCCAAACTAGATGTCTGGGGCTGGCCTTGAAGCTATCCCCAGAACAACTGATACCAGGCGCCACTGAACCAGGAAGCTCCAGAGTGAAGGGCTTCTGGGAGGCAGACTGCCTTGCTCACATCTCCCACCAAAGTAAGAGGCTCAGGGAGGGCTGACTCAGGTTCACAGGGCTTAGAGAATCCTGGGCCAAGGAACAAACCCCAGACATGTCAATCCCAGATGAGTCCAAGGTCTAAGGCTTGCCCTGCTTTGGCCTCTCCAGCAGGACTCCTTGGGTGGTGGGAAGGGCATATCCAATGCCAATGGTGGGATGGAGAGGTGGATTTCTAGGTAGGAGCAGGACCAGCAGGACCCAGTGGCAGATGTATCTCCTTGAAGGGCAGCTGTCAACCCCAGTGACCCCCTCAGCAGCAGCTATAGTTGTTCAGCAGCAGAGGAACAGGGGGTTGTTCTGTCAAGGGGGTGGTGGGTTGAAAGGGAGCTCCAAACAACAAGCCAAAGAAGAAGAAAGCCTTGAGGACTCAATGGTGGAGAATGGGGCTCTTGCCCCTATTTGAGGTTTGTGGAACACCTGAGGTCAAGATTGGCAGGGCACTGGAAAGTGGCATACACCCCAGGGTGCATCCTGGATGTGACACTAGACATAAGATATGGATTAATCTTCTTTTTCCAGGCAGGGAGCATTACATACTAGAATTCATTATTATACTCATAATTATACATGTGGTGTATCCATTGTTACTACAGTTGGAAGTCCGCTACAGTGCAATCAACAATGCTGTTGAAATATCATTGATAGATCATGGTAGGTGCATGACTTTGCAAGCCCCTGTAGCAATAAGTAGAGATACAGATGTCCCATCAATGGATCAATCTCCTGCCCAAGTTTTTAGTCACACATAAGCATAGCCTGAAAGAGCCTTGAACTCACCTTCTCCAAAACAAGGCATTTCTAGCTCCTAACATGGCTGCCAAAGCAAATTTAGTCAAGATGATGTCAGGGCAGACAGCACACAACTATTTATTTATTTCTGTACATTTATACCCCACCCCTCCTGAAACAAGTGTATGCAGTTAACAATTAATGTTTAAAGAATCACCATACAATGGATACAGACTCTACAAACACTTAGGAGTAAGGCTTTTTCCAGCACTGAAGTCATGAACACAAGCAAATACTTATATACACAAAGGTCAGTTTCTTGACATGGACAATTTAGAGTCTGATGTTTGTTACTGGGGCACCTCTTAGGGAAACGTAGGGAAAACAAAGGAATCAAGAAGAGGGGAGATGGGTGACTGGATATGGTCGATGGTGAGCGATCAGTTCAACAATGTTTTATTGACAGAGGTGATTTTCTGAGGTGGCAGGACTATTCCTTTGTTCATTGGTGAGCGTTCTGGCAGTTCTTTTGCCTTTGACTGGGCAGCCAACATCTGCATAACTAAAGCGGATGCGAAAACTCTGGAATACACTATGTGGTGCAAATGCAACTTCTTCATGGCTGCTACAGGAAAATATTGTGTCCTTTCAGACATCTCCAGGTGTATGGCTTCCCCTTGGTCTGCTTCTGGTCTTGCCTCCATGAAGACAAGACTGCAGTATCTGCAACAGGGGCTGGGCATCCTGAGGCTGAAGCATAGTCCAAAGTCCTTGTGTTTTCTAGGTTACAGCATGATAATTCCAGAGAGGGGTCCTTTGTGTCTAGCTTGGCTCAGCACCATGATAGTCCAAGAGGGGCAAGTGCCCAAAGGCTGGCTTGGCATGAGTGCTAGTCTGTACATAGTCCATTAAGGTCCAACATAAATGTGGGGATTATTGAAAATCATAGCTCTCTGGCAGTATCTTCTTGCTTGGGGCTGGGGCAGTCCCAAAAGGGAAAGAAGCTCCCCCCCCCAAAAAAAAAAACATCAGCCCACTGAGGCTTTCCCCAATGGCTAATCTGTAAATGCCTACAATAATCATTATAGTAGATTGCAATCCCATTATAAGATGCCTTCCTGGCCTGTTCTATTCTTCTACAGATCTAAAACCTTTATAAAAATGTTCTCCTGGTCATGTTTGTTTTTCACATTCTGTGGAATGATAGAAGTTTGTAAGCCTTCCCAACCTCTTCAGACAGGCCATTCCACAAAGTGGGAGCTACCCCTGAGAACATGAATGGGCAGTTGCTGATCTTATCCATTTGCAAATGGGACCTTCAGAAGTCTTGGCTTCAATAGGCAGAGCATTGCAGGAGATGCTGTCTTTCAGGTATGTTGTTCAAAAGCCATTAAGGGCTTTGTAGGTGATAATGAATATCCAATACCTTGAACTGAGGATAAATCTCTGACCACAATTCAGTTGAGGAGTTGATATTTTATTGACATTCTCCATTTTCTATAACATCAGTTAAAAATAGAGAAATAAATTAGAAACTTTTCAAGAAAGCAAATACGCTGGCTCTTTGTGTAGTACAAATATTACTAAAATTGCCTACTAATGAAAATTGGGCCTTTGATGTTAGCAATTTGATGTCTGTGAATTTGCAGTTCAGCTTTCTATCTTCATTCAGGTGAGTTATATAATCAGTTAGTGAAGCTGCAGTTTCCTTAAATATAGTCCAGTGACCTTGTGGGTGTAAACTCAATTAAATACATAATTATAAATGATTGCATAGGCAAAAGCTAATCCAAAGCAATTCTGTTCACTAAAGGGACCCATAGAAATCATTGCAATTTCAGGGATTAGTAAATTCAGGCATTAGAATGAGTAAGCCTTAGCTTGATGGATCCCACTAATCGTTAATATTTCACTGGCAGCATCTGTTTGATATGGTAAAGAATGCTATTTAGACATTATCTGCTTGAAGGAATACTTATGTTGCTATCAAGCTCTACTGATCTTGAAAAAATACCACACTTCCTTTGTTCTGTCTCTGCAACATCTTGTTCAAGATGAGAGTTCATGGCGATCAAGTGTATTAACTGATTAACAGGCAGCTAAGAAATAGTTTTGAGTTGGTATAAAGTTACTTGGTCTTACACTCTTTAATCTCCCCATTTTTATGTTCATTTGTCTAATAAAATATTGGCTACAATAAGGTACAGGGTAGAAGCCATTAAATAAACGGCGAGAGTGGGTGGGTTGCAGGGGAATAGTATCTGCTGCCCCCCACCCCCTTGGACTAACTCATGTGACCTGTATGTGACCTCACCAATCTTTAGATCATATCTCTTCCACCCAGGTATCATTTACAGATTGGAAAGTGGTTACTCAGTGTTTTCTGTACAAGTCTGCTATATCAGTAATGTGTGTATCTAATCAAATAATCAACAAGAAAAGAATTTTTTATTAATATCATTATTTCAAAAATGAATTTTAAAAATAATGATATTCAGTAATCCCTGGCAATATTGAGATCTACCTGTTATTCTGCCATCTTACTATTAGCTTAGAGTTTATAAATGTCAGAAGGAGGGGCAGGAATAGAGGACAAGTCAGTCAATAAATAATGTCACTGACAGGGATGTTTTCCTATCAACTGAGTTACATAGATTTTGCTACTAACCAGAATTGTGTTGTTAGGATTTGTTTCCAAAGGGTTTGCGCCAATTGCAATTCTATGTAGGGAATTTATTCTACATAAGTAATGGTTCCTGTTTGCTCAAGCTCTCCTTTGCTCTGGCACTTTCCAGATACAGTGGGTGTTTTCGCACTCACCTTCAGCCGGCGCCGCGACCCTCTTGACGACAGAGGATCTGTGCTGATTTCCCACACGAAGCGCTGGAGCAACCAGAAGAGCCGCCAATTTCCGGCGCGAAGCCCGCTCAAGCGTTTTCCTGCTTCTTGGCGATTTACGTTTGAGCGGGCTTCGCGCCGGAAATTGGCGGCTCTTCTGGTTGCTCCAGCGCTTCGTGTGGGAAATCAGCACAGATCCTCCGTCGTCAAGAGGGTCGCGGCGCCGGCTGAAGGTGAGTGCGAAAACACCCAGTGACAAATGTTTTGATTATACCTTTCAAGATCCATCACAGGCATAGGGAGGGGAGCCAATAGAAAGAGGCAAATTCTGTATTCTGTTGCGCTCAAAGACAGTGTCTTCTCAGTAATGTTTATGCAGTACTATCATGTTTAGAGAGTGAGAGACCCAAGGAAGTTTTACACAGCAAGGGTAAAAAGAACTCAATGTCAGTGGGGGGAAACTGCACGGGGAAAAATGCTTGAAAGGTCCTTTTCCCTCTGGGAGTCCCAGCAATTGCATTCACTAAAGAGTGGGTTAAAATGTAAAAGAAAGGGTGTTTATGCATAGAACAACATGTAATGTATAGTTCTACCCTTAAAGTAATTCCACTAATGAAGATGAAAAACTCCAACATCCAGTTCACAGAGTAGACAGAGGGACTGGGTGATGCTTCTACCAACTGGAGTGATAATGGAACCATCCCTAAGAATCTCATCCCAGTCAGATTGGGCAGGAACAGGATAAGAATATAAGAGAAGCCATGTTGGATCAGGCCAATGGCCCATCCAGTCCAACACTGTCACACAGTGGCCAAAAAACCAAGTGCCATCATGAGATCCATCAGCAGGCATGTAGTCAGAAAATTCCAGTTGGGGGGGGCACAGAAAAAAATTTGGATGGAGGGCTCCCCTCTGGTGACCCCCACTTTCTCTGCCACCACTTTTCTCTGGCGCCCTGCCCCCCTCCACGCTGCACCTTCCCCTCCCTCCCTCCTACCCATCCACTTACCCACCAACGGGGTGAAAAAGTAAAGTGCGGAGTCCTGCGGCTCGTGCAAGGTGCCCCCCTGCCGATCATGTGATCACCGGGAAAAGCTGCGCAGAAGCCAGTGGTGTCTACGCTGACTTCCCGGCACAATCAGCAAGTCAAGCGCTGGTGCGGCCAGCACTGGACTTGCTGATCGCACCAGGAAGCCGGAGTAGATACCACTAGCTTTCATGCGGTTTTTCCTGGCAATCACATGATCGGCAAGGGGCACCTTGCACAAGCCACAGGAGCCTGCACTTTACTTTTTCGCCCCATTGGCGGGTAAATCGGTTGCTGAGTGAGTGGGTGGGTGGGAGGGGAAGGTGCCATGCGGAGGGGGGTAGGGCTGCCATAGTCACAAGGAGAAAAGCGGTGGTGGAGAGAGTGGGAGCCGGGGAAAGGAGGGGCCAAAAAGGTCCAAGAGGGGTTGGGTGGAGAGGTTGTGCCCCCTGGGCTCCTCGTGGCTACAGGCCTGTCCATCAGTGGGGCCAGGACCCTAGAAGCACTCCCACTGTGCTCCCCAAGCACCAAGAATACAGAGCATCACTGCCCCAAAGAAAGAGTTCCAACAATAAGCAGAAAGGGAAACATGTTTTCTATTAAAACCAGTAGAAACAAATAAAAAAGCAAGAGAACAAATGAATGCCTCCATTTATGAATTTAATTACAATGAAACAAAACAAAACATACCATGTATGTGCAGGAAAGTCTTAACCTTCTTCCCCAGAGCTTTCCATCCTGAATCAAGTGGTGGGATAGAGAAGAGAGCACAAGTGTGACACCTTGAGAACAAATCTACATACTAAAGAACTATTGATACTTTTTTACATGGAATAGTTTTTTGTGATACTAACTAGGGGTGTGCATTTGGTTCGGCCAAACCGCATAGACCATCGAATCACCCCTGATTCGGAAGTATACGGCACCGTATACTTCTGATTCCATTTTCAGGCCATTAAATGGGAGCCATATATGGCTCCCCGTATACTTCCGTATAGATATTCGGAAGTATACGGAAGTCAATGGAAAAGGCGAGAAAGGAGCTTCTGCAGCCTCAGGGGAGCTGCTTGCTTCCTTCCCACCTTTGGAAGCCTTTTCCTGCCTCTCCCATAGCCTCCCTGGGATCAGGGAGGGAGGGGGAGGGGGAGAGGTGCCCCAGCAGCCAATCCAAAGCATGCATTTGCAAAATGCATTGCAAATGCATGCTTTGAAGGGCTTTTGTGTAGCTGATGGCTGGGCTAATCCCTCAGCCATCAGCTACATTGTTGTTCTTTTGTTTACTTGGGTATCCAAGTAAACAGTGTTCTCTGGCCAATCACAGAGCAGTGCTATTTTTTGAAACTGCTCTGTGTAGGGTCATAGTCTGCCTGGCTGGACTCCATTCCATTGCTGTTGTGTTTTGTGTTGGTGTGAGAGAGAGATTGTGCTGCACTGGCCCTTGGCCTCAGCTGCTGCTGCTCTCTCTCAGCCTTTCCTGACCTGCCTTGAGAAGAGAAGACGTCTAAGGTAAGACAGTCTTGGGGTTCTTGTTTTTATTTTAGTTAGTAAAAGGACTTTTTAAGACTCAGAGTCCCTTTACTTATCCAGATTTGGGTGGGTGAGTACTGGGTAGCTTATTTGGGGTTAGGGGTTTCTGCTGGGGGTGGGGGCCTGGGGTTGGGGGTTTGCCAATTTGCCCATATCTTACTTTAGTGAGAGGACTTTTAAAAGTGCAGTGTCCTTTTACTTTTCTTGATTTGGGTGGCTTGGATTTCTTGGGGTTAGAGTGAAGGGTTTTTTTTAGGGGAAGGGGTTGGTAAAGTTCCTGTATTGTTAAAAGTTAAGGGGTTTTTTTGGGGGGGGGGTGGAAATCTGGCACCTGGGTGAGAGACCCAGAACCAGCAGGCTTGTTGTGCTTGGCCAGCTCTCCCCATGTTGTTTGGGGCAGGGCTGGAGAGCTGGCATCTGTAGATTGTGTGTTCTGTGGCAGGGAAGCTGTCACCTGGGTGAGAGACCCAGAACCAGCAGGCTTGTTGTGCTTGGCCAGCTCTCCCCGTGTTGTTTGGGGCAGGGCTAGAGAGCTGGCATCTGGGTTTGCTGCAGCCAGGTCTGCAGAGCAGACCTTGAACAGATTGCGTTTTGTGTGGCAGTGACGTTGGCAACTGGGTTTTTTATATTGGTTCCAGGCCTGTAGGGTTCATAGAGTAGATAGAGGGATGTAGTGCATTTGGGTCCTATAGAGATTATCTGGTGTGAAGTTAGGTTTGGCTTTGGGTGCCCCAGAAATTGGACCCCCCGGTCCAAATATTTTTGGCCTTGTGAGTTTTGTGTGGGACAGTGCCCTGAAGCTGCACAGCAGTTTGGGGGGCTCTCCTCAAAACCTCCTGCTCCCCAGAGCGACTTTTCCCACGACAATTACAGTGAGGAAGTGGCTCTAATTGTTTTTTTCTCACCATTGGGAACAGTGTTCCTTTTGGGGTACCCACTGATGGGTGCAGTCTTTTTGGGCCAGGGTGGGGTTTCATGCTGGGGAGTCCGCTGAAGCTGCCTTGCAGTTTTGGGGCCTCTCCCTCAAACCCCCCTCTGGCCAGAGCCACTTTCCCCACAGCAATTATAGTGGAGGAAGTGGCTAATAGGGCTTTCACCATCATTGGTGGCAATGGGCCTTTTGGGGAGCCCAAAGACAGGGACCCCCTGTCCCAATCTTTTTGGGACTTGGAGGTTTTATAGGGGAGAGTTCCCTGCGGGTTCCCTGCAGTTTTTGGGGCTCTCCCTCAAACCCCCTGCCCCCCAGTAGCCTCTAATTATGCCCTACGTTGCCATTGATTTCAATGGCCCATAGGGTATAATGGTGGGATAGGGACCCCCTGGCCCAATCTTTTTGGAACTTGGAGGGTTTGTAGGGAATAATCCCTTGAAGGTTCCCTGCAAATTTGGGGGCTCTCCCTCAAACCCCCTCCCCTCCAGGTGGCTTCCAATATACCCTATTTTGCCATTGATTTCAATAGCCATAGGGTATAATGCGGCCGTATATTCAGAAATAGCCGCGCATCTACCGTATATGTGGCTATTCCGAGTATGGTAATAGGAAATACACGGTATTCCGTATCTTTTTGGCCCCGTGTATTTCCAAATCCATGTAATTCCATTTTTTTTTTTTTGCACACCCCTAATACTAACCTTGCTTATGCAGAAGAAAGGCATAACTGATCCTGGCAACAGCAGCAGCAGTAAATGTTGTCAATTGATTTTGTTCACCTCTCTTTCATCTGCTCCCCCCTTTTGAAATCTTCTTTAAGAGCCATTTTCATATGCTCACAGTTTCAGCTCACCATGCTGCTTTGCCACCGCAAGGGAGGAATGAGATATTCCAATGGTTATTGAACAGTGATTTCCAGCAACTTGGAAGAGACACCTGCCCAGTTGGGCACTGCAGATAGGTTTCCACCAGGGTGCCTCAGAGTGATCAGCACAAAGCTCTTTAGCACAGGTGTTCCTATAATTTTGATTAATCATACAAGCACACAGGGCTTGTCAACCATCAATGGGGAACAATGGGGGATGTGAAGCTAGTGATATAGAACTTGGAGGAAGTGCGACTAGCTTACGATGGGGCTCTAATCTCTTTCTGAAGCTGTTTCCTGTGATGCAGGGATATGTGCTTCCCTGTTCTTATTGACCCCTTTCCAAAAATGCTAAAAATACAAACTGCCAGGCTTGTTCCATACACCTGCTATGCTCCCTCCTGCAAGACACACCTGGTGACTACCCACAGACTGGCAATATGTCACTGGCACTGAGCAAAGGAGAAGACGACAAGCATATGAGCTGAAAGATAAATCTGTTTTCCTTACAGAGTCATCCCAGATACCCTTTTGTTTATCTCTTACACCCTGGGGGTATTTGGCAAGCTATTATGAAACCTTTTTTCACAGAAGATAAAATCTGACTTTTGTAATGAGTAGGACTGCCAAAAGCAAACACAACACACTTCTGAATGCAATGTTGTTGTTTTACTTTTCCTATGTAAAAAGAAAACCATTTTCATTTGTGTATGTATTTATATTTAGATTAACCTTCTTTCTCCCTTAAGGAGATCCAAAATGGCTTACACAATTGGTCTCCCTTGCCCCGTGCAGTCCTAAGCTCTGCTTACGACCTGAGTTTGATCCCCGGCAGAAGCTGAGTTTTCAGGTAGCTGGCTCCAGGTTGACTCAGCCTTCCAACCTCCAAGGTCGGTAAAATGAGTACCCAGCTTGCTGGGGGGAAAGTGTAGATGACTGGGGAAGGCAATGGCAAACCACCCCATAAAAAGTCTGCCATGAAAACGTTGTGAAAGCAATGTCACCCCAGAGTTGGAAATGACTGATGCTTGCATAGGGGACCTTTCCTTTCCTTCCATTTTATCCTCACAGCAACAATCCTGGGAGGTAGGTTGGACTTAAAGAGAGTAACTGGGCCAAAGTCACTCAATGAGATTTCACGGTGGAGTGAGGATTTGAACTTGGGTCTGGGGAAGGCAATGGCAAACCACCCCGTAACAAAAAGTCTGCCAAGAAAACGTCATGATGTGACATCATCCCATGGCTTGGTAATGACTCAGTGCTTGCACAGGGGGACTACCTGTACTTCTCAATTCAACACTCTAACCAGCTTGCCACCATAGAAGTTGACTGACTTCTATAATAGTATGCTGTATTTATATGTGAAAGTGAAATGTTATAGTGTTGGGGTTTTGTTCATATTGGGATAAAAGTTGAGAATCCCATAGGGATATATTTTTGGAAAAGTGTTTTTGGAATATGTTTCTTGCAGTTTGAAGAAGACTAAATTGCTTTCCATTTTCACCACTGCTAGCTCTATACAATCTAATATATGTTCCTATATCAATAAACTAAGAATGGCAAGGACCAATATCTATAATTAATTAAAATTACAGGGGTTCACACCTGTCTAGGAAGCCACACCTTCTGATCCTAAAGTTCTCCTGCTTCCCCAGCACCCTGAAACTTTAACCCACACAATCCCTGACCCCAACAAGTCTCTGTCCTGGGTTTATCTTACTGTATTCAATGGCTTAGTTTAGATGTCTCATGAAACCATGATTCAAACTAACTGTAGTTAGAGTGATCATCTGAATGCAAGCCACTCATAACTATGTTTAGATAGAAACATCAAACCATCTAAAATCATGGTCTGAAATATGGTTGCTAGTTGCCACCTGGTGATCAGTGGGAGATGGAGTGAAGGGTTGCCAGTTCCAGGTAGGGAAACTCCTGGAGATTTGTGAAGGTAGCCTGGGGAGGATAGGGATCTCAGTGGGATAAAATGCCATAGAGTCCATCCTCCAAAGCATCAATTTTCTACAGGGGACATGTAATTCCAGGGGATTCCCCAGGTCCCACCTGGAGGCTGACATCCCTAGAAGTTGATTTATTAAACACTGTTAGTATTGATGATTGTGGTTTACTGTATGTCACCTTTTTTCTAGAAATCTCACTGACATATGAAACAAGCATTTGTTGACATAAATCAGAATTTCAACCTTGGTTTTGCAAACTAACCATCTATAGACATAAAACTGGTTTCATGTTGGCAAATCCCAGCATCCCAATTTGTTGGGACCATGTGGGACTGCACTTCATCAATCTTTGGTCTGTCAAACTATCAATCAAGAGTACTTGCATGCTCCTCTCTCCTGCCCAAGTGCCTGTTGCTACCCAGCAAAGCTTATTCTGTCAGTGAAATGCAACTAACCTTAGATCTGGCAGTTACTGGCTCTTCCTACTCTCCCCCATTGGCTGAGCCATCTGTCACACTGATTCACAGAGGAGAAAAAGAAAACCTTCCTTCAACTGGCGAAGGGAGGAAGAAGGAGAGAGACAGCAGAGAAAGTCAGAGACAGACTGTTGGTCTGAAAGGTATCCCTAAAGGCCTCTGAGGCAGAACTCATTGGGCCCAGTGCTGACTACAACTGCCAGTTCCAGGTTGGTGGGAAATCCCTGAAGATTCTGTGGTAGAATCTGAGGAGGTCATAGGAGTTAAGGCTTCAGAGTGGGGCCTGCCAGACACAGGTTCTTGCTGTGGAAGCTGACTGAGTGATTTTGGACCAGTCACAGATGTTCAGCCTAACCTGCCTCACAGGGCTGTTGTTCAGATCACATGGGGAGGAGGAGAATGATGTAAGCTGCTTTGGTTCTCCCCCACACACTGGGGAGAAAGACTGTCCTTTTCCTATATAGAGGCTGCAGGGAGAGGGGAGGCGATGGAAACCTGAAGTTAGAGGGACAAGTAAAAGGAAGGAGATAGGCTTGCCAACTCCAGATTAGGAAATTCCTGGATATTTAAGGGGTGGGGCCTGGAGATGGTGGGGTTTGAGGGGGTGGGACCTCAGACAAGTGCAATGCCATATTTACGGTCATCACCCCCCTCACCTTTTCAGGTGGAGCACATAGCGCAAAGCTTGTGAAGAGAATTATAACTGGCAGGCTGGATGATACAGGAAGAGAACCCTCATGAACCTTGTTCTCATTCTGTTTAGGACTTTAAAGACAAGAACCAGCACTCTGAATTGTGCCTTGACACAGATGGGCAGCCACTGCAGATTTTTTAGCACAGTATTACAAGGTAGACTAACTGAACTGAACAGCACAAGGACAGAAGGCCAGTGCCATGTTCTTCATGGATATGTCTAAATCATGGCTAAAGCTGGTGGTAGCCACAGTGAAACAGTGTGTTGACATTTCTCTCTGCCCCCCCCCCCCTTTTGCAGTCAATCATTAGAACGGAGCCCAGCCTTGAGAAAAATTGATGGAAGAGTAGAAAGTATGTGGTCATCAGTGGATGAATCTATTATTCCCTCAACACATAATCCTTTCTTGCTTTAAGTCACACACACACACACATACATAAACACAGGGCTTTTTTGGTAGAAAAAGCCCAGCAGGAACTCATTTGCATATTAGGCCACACACCCTGTTGTCACCATGGTTCAACACATGGCTTTTTTTGTAGGAAAAACCCAGCAGGAACTTGTTTGCATGTTAGGCCACACCCTCTGGCACCAAGCCAGCTGGAACTGTGTTCCTGCTAAAAAAAAAGAAGAAGAAGCCCTGCATGAACCGTTCTTTTTGTTTAATATGTATGACTTTAGGGTTATTATATATTTATATATACTAGGATTCAAGGCAGGTAATGTTAACGAAAGCAATAAAAATAATCTATTAAATAATTATTCTTTCATTCTTCCTTCAAGGTGCTGAGGGCAGCATACCTGGTTCATCCCCACTTTATCTTCAAAACAACTCTGTGAGGATGGTTTGGTTGATAAAAATGAACTAGCCCAAGGTCACCTCGAAGTTTCCTGGCAAGTAAGAAGAAGAAGAACTGCAGATTTATACCCCGCCCTTCTCTCTGAATCAGAGACTCAGAGCGGCTTACAATCTCCTATATCTTCTCCCCCCACAACAGACACCCTGTGAGGTGGGTGGGGCTGAGAGGGCTCTCACAGCAGCTGCCCTTTCAAGGACAACCTCTGCCAGAGCTATGGCTGACCCAAGGCCATTCCAGCAGGTGCAAGTGGAGGAGTGGGGAATCAAACCTGGTTCTCCCAGATAAGAGTCCACTCACTTAACCACTACACCAAACTGGATATGAACCAGTTCCCTGAGTCTAGTCCAGACCCTTATTATGCACTCACACTGTTTAGATGAATCGACCCATGGGATTATACCTGTAGAACTGAATCTGTCATTGTCCTGTATAGTTTAGTCCTGTTAGAGGGGAAAATGGAACTATATCGATGGTATATATCTCAACCCTGTACATTTTAAAACTGACTGGGCTAAATCCTTGCCAAATCCCATGAAAGTATTTTGAAGGCAGGCTCAATTCACATAGTGATGTCCACTCTTTGCTGTCCTGGCCAAAGCTTTAATTTTGGTGTACATGAGTGTCTTAAATTGGGTTTCAGCCTTGGCAAATGTTGTGTGATGGTACTACATGGGGAACAACATGGTTTCAAAAAAAAAGTGAAAATCAAAGAGGGTCTGTGGCTCAGTGCCAGAGTACCTGCTTGGTGTGCAGAATCCCTGGCACCCTTTGTTCAAAAGAATAGGTAGGAAGTGATCTTAAAGACCTCTGTCTAAGACTCTGGAGAGCTTCTGCCTGTCTGAAGAGACAGGACTGACTTCTATGGTCTGAATCAGTGGAAGGTACTTTCATGGATTGTGTTGGTGTGCAGTTTATGCAGTTAACACCCTCACTATTGTACCTCAGAAATCCTAGATTATATAACATTCCAGTGCAGTAACTGCTATGCTCCTTTGTTATAGTGGTCTCTGTGAGTAGCACTTCAACCAAAGTAACTTTTCTAGAATCCCTGGGATGAAAGTGAAACTAATAGAAAGATAGGCCATGATGTCCCACAGCTGGGAGCCAGAAAATTGTATTTTACAGAATGTGCCTATATGTTTTTGAGAAGCAGGATAGTGGTTAGAATGAAAAGCATTCACCCAGGAGCCTGATTAGTCTCCTACCCTTGAATAAAATTGTTATTCTCAGGATCTCATATTTTAGTGGAGGGCCTTTGTTCTGATTTTAAAGCCAAAGATTAATCTTTTATGATTCGGGCAGTAAATAAGCCATTAGCCTGACTAGCTCTGAGAAAAGTCTGTGTTATAGGGACTTTAAAACAAGCTCTAATTTTCTAGTGTTTCCTTTTTTGCAGTAAATGATGTGGTACAGCTGAATATTTTCTGTACTGAATATTAAAAACTGGCGAATGTGAAATATGTAGACCTATATCTTCATCCTCTTTTATCTGGTATTAGCTGCCAATGGAAAATTATCTATGCTTTGACAGGAGTGGGAAGCAATAAATGACAGCCCCCATGGGGTGGCACCAGTCTGGGAATTAGTTTGAGGTTGTCCAGTTAGAGACTGACATATACCACAATGTGCAGATCCAGTGTGGCCATTTTTAGCACCTGCACAGTACTATGGGAGATGCCTGTCTCCCTGGTCTCATTTGTCTGCTGGAAAGGGTATAGAATTCCCTTCCTCATAGTCACTTTTCAGTGACAGTATTGATTGCTTCCCAATATGGAATTCCATTTCTTCCCTCAACCATTCAAAGAGGTGGCTATCTGTCCACTACTTAAAAAGCTATTCCTATTTTCAAAATGATGTTGTCCATTATCACCCTGACTTTAATCTGTCCTTTTTAGGCAAAGTAACTGAGAGAGCAGTAGCTGACCAACTCCAGGTCTTCTTGCATAACTCATCTGAGCTAGACCTCTTACAATCTAGTTTCAGACCAGGCTTTGAGATGGAAATGGCTCTGCTGGCTTTAGGTGATGACTTCAGTCTAAATGTAGACAAAGGTCTGACCCCCCTGTTGTTCCAGTAGGAACTGGATTAATCTTGCTGCCTTTGACACACTGGACCATGCCACGTTGTTGAGACACTTGGAGGCAGAAGTAGACATCAGGGGTTGTGTGTTGGACTTGTTCAGATCATTTCTCATGAACTACACCCAAAGAATTGCCTTTGGAGATCAGTTATCATCAGTGTGAGACCTATTCTAGAGGGTGCAAATCTATCCCTCATGCTCTTTGGTGGTTACGTAAAGCCATTAGGCCAAATCATTTGCAGTTTAGGAGTTCACTGTCATCAATATGTGGATGATAAAAAGGTAAAGCACCAGTGATTTCCGATTCTGGGGTGATGTTGCATCTCGACATTTTCACGGCAGACTTTTTACGGGGTGGTTTTTCATTGCCTTCCCCAGTCATATTGATAGAAGTACCTGTTGTGTTGCCCCAGTGCTTCTGACCTCCAGAAACAAGTGACCATAGAGTAGGCAGGGCAGATTGGCACACACTAAGCTCCTTCCTGTTTACTTTCTATTGTAACAGATTCCCTTTGAGATGCAGATGAGTACTCCAAGATAAAAGCAACTTCCTTCCTGTCTCCCTCTCTCTTATTTCCTCCTTCCACCCAAATGAGATGGAGCTGCAGGATGCTCCTCTCTGCATCCATTCTCATCTGCCAGATAGATAGTTTAGGGTCTACCTCTTTCTCTTAATCTGTACTACCAGACATGTATTTCTGTAACTAAGTAGCTATTATTGGATTCAACTAGAAATGGTGGCTCTGTGTAATTTTGCAACCACATGGTCAATTCAGACTCAAAACAAGCAGCTGCTGTGTTAAAACTTCGTGCACTCTGCTATCTAAAGAAATATTTGGACCTACCAAAACCAGTACCCGTTCCAGCATACATATCCATATTCAGATCTCCTGGTGATGTGGTAGAGGTCCTAAGTAGCTGCCTGGCAGCTGTAGTTAATTGGCTAAGACTGAATAAATTTAAACTAAACTATGAAAAGGCAGAGGTAATGCTGACTGGGGAAGTGGCAGTCTTGAAGGAAATTGTTGTTTCACTTTCTATGGAGTTCAGCTGATTCTTGCTAACTCAATTTAAAGCCTTGAGGTTATATTAGAGCCAACCTTATTATTGGAGAACCTAGTCAATGCAGCTGCAAAAAAAATGCTTTCTACCAACCCGGCCTAGTCCTTAAAATAGGCTTCCCAACCCTCCCGCCCTGGCGGGGGACCCCAGGATTTCCACCCTCTTCCCCGACTCCCCAAAAAAACGGAAGCGGGCGGAGGGGGAAACGGCGCCAGGGAGCATAGCGAGCCGCCCAATCCTGGAGTGGGCGAAGCCGCCACTGCCGCCCCCTCCCCGCCCACCGCAGCTGCTCCTCCAAGATGGGCCCAGGCTGAGCCCATCTCAGAGGAGCAGCCAAGAGCAGCGCAGCCAAAACCAGAGAAGGGGAGGGCAAGGCAGGCCAGGAGCATGGCGAGACGCGAATCCGGGCCCTTCTAGGACCCGGACTTGCGGCTCGCCACGCCCCCGGCCCGCCTCCACCCCCCCCGCTTCCACCCCAGAGGCGGAGCGGGCGAGGCCGCCGCACCACTGCCGCCTCTTCTCTGCTCGCCGTGGCTGCTCCTCCGAGATGGGCTCAGGCTGAGCCCATCTTGGAGGAGCAGCCACGGCGAGCGGAGAAGAGGCGGCAGCAGTGGAGCGGCTCGCCACGCTCCCCGGCGCCGTTTCCCCCCTCCCCCCTAGCTCCACCCCAGTGTCTCCTGGCTCCACCCCCAAAGTCTCCTAGCTCCACCCCCAAAGTCCCCAGATATTTCTGGGGTTGGACTTGGCAACCCTACCTTAAAATGACCTTTTATCTATGGCTGATTTGGCCATCTGACTCCATCCCACCATAACACCAAGACTAGACTACTGTAATGCACTTTACATTGTTTTTTCTTCAAAATCAAAACAGAAATTCCAGTTGTTGAAGACCCTGACTTGCAGACACTCAATTGGCTACTTATTTCTTACCAAGCCCAATTTAAGATATTGGCTATCACATAATCTTGATCCCTCTTATCTGTGAGACACCTCCCCCACTACTCTGCCACAACTGCTTCAGTCATGTCAGCAGGGGCTTCTGTGGGTGCCAATTAGGGTTGCCAGGTTCAACTCAGAAAATATCTGGGGGTATTGCGGGTTGAGCCAGGAGACGATCCTATTCCCTAAAACAAATAAATAAAAATACAGCAGTGCAGTTCCCCTGAATAGTTTTAATTTCCTCACCGTCCAGTATCTAACGTCCACTAAATGAAAGTGAGCTCACACATGCTCCCAAAGCAGCCAAAATAAACCCAGTTTGCAAGCACACACTTTTGTGAACTCACTGAGGCAATTTACTCACATTGCTGAATATAACCATCTGCTGTAATTCAACCAATTTCTTCAGACTAATAGGAAAATGAAAGAACATCTTAAGGGGTAGAGTTTTCCTCCAAACAAACAGAGGGACTGAGATCAATGGGGCTCTGTTTGCTTGCCCCACCCCCCTGCAGTTCTCTTGCCAGATTCAAAGGCACACACACACATTCAGAAACACAAACAATTGCAAGCCAATTCTAAACATGTTGAGGTTTGAAGGAATATGGTGGCTGTTGGGGCAGGGCTTCCCTCCAGCAGACAGCTGGCTGGCAGTGAAGAGGAACCAGAAAACCCAGAGGTCCCCAGCCCAGACCTGGGGACTAGCAAACCTAGTGCCAACCTGCAAATGGGTTATATCAACAACTGCCTGTGCACTTGCTTTCTCCATTGTAGCTCCCACCTTATGTAATGGTCTGCCCAAGGGGATCAAGAAGGCTTCAGTTCTCCTGGCTCATTCCAAACTATGCAAAACTGAATGACTCAAGAGGGCTTTTCTACTCAGGTAATAGGGTTGCACTGTACAAAATTGTTTACAAACTTACTTGAATAAATGATTAGGGACTATGGTGTGTACTGCTGTGTAGCTTGCTGAAGGTGGGATCCTATTATTATCAAGCAATGTTGTATGTTACCATAACTGTATATACTTATCAGAATACAACTGCCATACTGTACCTGTTACTAACCCTGAAACAAAGCTGAGGCACATCAAAGTAGAAAAGTTAGCTGGCGCCTCCTCCCTGCGCCTCTCTCGCTTTTACTAACAAATGCAGGAATTCGCTCTTAGAAGATAAAGCCTCCAGGGACATTTTCCCAGGCCAAGCCTGGACCCAGGAAGTATAACCACAGGGAGATAAAAAAAAGTACTGTGTGAATTTTCACACGTGAATACAGGACTGTTTAGTAATTGTAGCTTTGTTGATAGAACCTTTGATGTGCCGTCTTTAAGTATACACTCTTGATGTTACTCTGTATCAGTTCCAATTCTTGGCTCAATAGAAGCACATGGATTATCAATAAACCTATACTTTGTTTCAACTCAAGGACTGCTTGACAATTATGTAATATTTGTACTACTTGATGAGTCATGTTTACTTACATTATGCTTCTTTCTGCTGGTTCCAGATTTCTACAATCCTGGTGCATTGTTTATTGAATGCGCCACTCTGTTGCTTGAATTAGCTCACTATGCGTAATCCACCTTGAGTCCCTGTGAGCAAGGCAGAGTATAAGTCATGTAAATGCAAATAAATAAATATCTAATACATTTTACTAATATATTATGTTCTATGAAATGCTTCACTAAATGCTTATATGTCTGCTTCTAAGTCTGCAGAATAAAGAACATGCAAATATCCCTGAAACTTTCTGTGTATTTCGATCCAGGTGGGCAGCCATGTTGGTCTGAAGCAATAAAACAGTAAAACAAAGTTGGAATCCAGTAGCACTTTTAAGGCCAACAAAGTTTTATTCAGAATGTAAGCTTTTGTGTGCATGCACACTTCATCAGATGATGAAATGGGGTACTGTGAGCAGAGCTACATATAGCTAGTGGAAAGTGGTTAAGCATGCAAAGTAGTACAAAGAATCCAATAGGGAAAATGTTGAAATTAACAAATTAAAAGAGCACCATATGTGTGGGACAACAACAAAGGTAGTAAACAACAAAGGCAGTAAACATGTCAAAATTGGAGAATGATGATGAGAGTGTCAAAGGCAATATATGCAGAGTCTGTTAATTGGTCTATTGCTCCTCAAGCCTAGGTTAAACTGAAAACATGTTTTTCTCAAGGGGGTTCCTGCCCACCTAAGTTTACTTTTTAATATGTAGCATCCATTATAAACAATACAAAAAAGAAATTTATAGCACAATTACAAAAAGACACAACCAATTAATTCCATACTACTCAGATGCAAGTACCACTCAATGACAAAGTCTTTCAGAGTCCCCAAAAAACCAAACAGATAAAGGAGAAAAGAGTCTCTCCAAAACTTTCTTCAAGATCATGGATTCTGGAAGACAAAAGTAAACTTGCAAATAATGCTGAGGTCTCTTGACTAAGGATTGTTTCAACATGAAATAGTGCCTTTTTCAAGGGCTGAACTTCTTCCTCAAAACAATTTACATGGAATGGTACAGCCTTTGGAAGTATGATATATGGTCACAGCATTGCCAGCTTCTTTGTCAGCCGATCGGACCTCCAGGGTGGGGAACTGGGTGGTTTTCTGTCTGGAGAAATCAGACTTCTCTGACAGGGCGGTTACTCTTCACCATTCTCCCTGTACCAGAGTCTCTGGGGAAAGACTCCCTGGCCGGGGTCTATCTCTCTCCTCGTTGGCACAGGCTTGTCCCTTCTTGTTCCCACAGAGCCAATCCTCACGTTCCCTCAGCAATCCCCCTTTTATTCCCCCGCCCCCCTAGGCTGAGCCAATGGTGTTGGAGCCTTCTAATGACCCACGTGCCACACCTGGCTCTCCTTTCCTGAACCTTCTCTTCACTCCTGGGTATCCCGGGCTCATCCCCCTCTCTCCAGCTATGACTGATTGCGGTCAGCTCCCTGGTACACTTTCCCTTCCTTCCTGGTTCAGCTCTGCCCTCGCTCAATGATGAGGCAGCTATGGTGTTGGCCATTTCCCCATTCTGCTCTACTCCCCCCTTTCTTCTGGTCATGTCTGGAGATGGCTCTGGGCTTCCTATCCCCCCCTCCCATTCTCTCTGGCTGTCCTTTCCTCCTCCTCTGGTTGTAAGTCCGGGTCTGGGTTCACCAGATCCCCTCCCCCCTTGGCTCCTCTTTGGATGAGGGTGAGTCCTCGTATAGCCGAGATAGGCAGTCAGCGTTGGAGTTGGTCTTCCCTGCTTGGTGCCGGATTTGGAATCTGTAAGGTAAGAGGGAGAAGTACTACCTCAGTACTCGGTCATTGTGGTCTTTCACATGGTACATCCACTGGAGGGGTGCATGATCCGTTATTAGGGTGAAGGGGGTTTTGCTTAGGTAATACTTGAGGGCCCCTATGGCCCATTTGATAGCTAAGGCCTTCTTCTCTATGGTAGAGTATTGTCATTCTGCTGGGGAGAGCTTCCTACTGAGAAAGAAGATGGGATACTCCGCCTCTTCTTTCTCTTAGGCTAGCACTGCTCCCAGTCCAATATCTGAGGCATCTACCTGCAGGATAAACTGTTTCTCAAAGTTGGGGTTCCTTAGGGCCATGACCTGGGACAGGGCTAGTCTTAGTTTTTGGAAAGCTGGCCTAGCTGGATCTGGTTGGGTTCCTTCTTTCTTAGTCTGTCAGTCAGCGTGGCTGCTCTGGTGGCAAAATGGGGGATAAATCTGCTGTAGTATCCTAGTAACCCTAAGAACTGGCATAGCTATTTCTTAGTTTTGGGTTCTGGGAAGTTCTGGATCTTGACCACCTGTTCAGGGACAGGTTGGACCTGGCCTCTGCCTACTATGAATCTCAGATATTTCAATTCTCTGAACTTTAGGTGGCTTTTTTTCGGGTTGACCTGTAACCTCGCCTTGTGCAATGCTTCCATTACTTTCTTTAGGTGCTGTACATGGTGTCTCCCAATCCTGGCTAAAGACCACATTATCGTCAATGTATGCGGCTGCGAACTCTCGGCAGTCTTTTAACACTATGTTAACTAGCCTCTGGAATGTGGCTGCTGCCCCATGTAACCCAAAGGGCATCCTTTTAAAGTGACACAACCCTGATGGGGTTGTGAACACTGACTTTTCTCTATCCTCCAGAGCCATCAGGACCTGCCAATACCCTTTTGTCAGGTCTAAGACTGACAAGTATTGGGCGGCTCCTAATTGGTCCAACAGGATGTCCGTACGGGCTATGGGGTAGGCGTCAAACCTGGACACCTTGTTAAGCTCTTGATAATCCACACAGAATCTCAAGTTCCCATCCTGCTTAGGGACCAGTACTACTGGACTATGCCACTTACTTTGAGAGGGTTCGATGACATCCATTTCCAGTATGTCCACCATCTCCTTTTTTACCTCGTCCCACCTTTTCTGTGGTATGTGTCTCCACACTGCCCTGGCTACTTGCCTGGGGGCTGTGGTGATGGAGTGGGTTACTACAGGGGTGAGTCCTGGCCGGTTGAAGAATATTGGGGGTGCCTTTTCCACTAATTCCCTCAGGGTGTTCTTCTGGCTCTCCGACAGATCATCACTGAGCATGGTCCTTACTGATTCCCCTGGCTTCTTACTCCATGGTACTGCAGGGTCGTCTAACTCCCCTGGAGGTTGTACCAGCGCTGCCATTTGGGTCCTCTGTTGCCACCCTTTTAGCAGGTTCATATATAGCAGCTTTTTCTGTCTCTCCCCTCTTCCCACTTGCCCTTTGTACGTTAGCTCTCCTGTCACTCGTGTTATGGGGAAGGGTCCATTCCATGTCCCTTGCCCAGTAAGGCTTTTTTATGCACCAGAACTAGGTCGCCTTCTTTGAAGGTTCTCAACCAGGTCCCCTTATCATAGCATTTCTTCTGCTCTGCCTTGTTGCTTCTAAGTGTCGCCTTGCCTCTTGCCCTGCCCACTCAATCCTTTCTTTTAGCCGAGTTACATACTCTATTGGGGTTTGGGGGTGCGGTCCTCCTGGTTAGGTACCCAGTGTTCCTTCGTGGCTTGCAATATTCTTCTCAGTTGCCTTCCATAGAGGAGCTCGAAAGGACTAAACCCAGTGGAGGCCTGGGGTGACTCTTGCATGGCAAAGAATAGGGGCTCTAGGAACAGGTCCCATTGTGCGGGCTTCTTCCCTGCTACTTTCCTCATTGTGTCCTTAAGAGTCTGATTAAACCTCTCTTATAGTCCATCTGTTTGTGGGTGGCACACTGATGTGAACAGCTGTTTAATCCCTAAGGTGGTGCACAGTTGTTTCATCAGGCTGGACTTAAAGGACGAGCCCAGATCTGTCAAGATTTCCTCTGGAAATCCTACCCACACAAAGAGTCTAATCAGGGCTTTCACCATGGCTGAGGTCCTCATTGTTCTCAAGGGCACCGCTTCTGGGAAGTGAGTAGCATAATCTACTATCGCCAGGACGTACCTGGCCCCTCTTGGGGTGCGGGGTAGGGGCCCCACAAAATCCGTAGCAATTCGTTGGAATGGCCTCTCCATTATGGGGAGAGGGGCTAGGAGGGCTCTCTGAGGGGCCCTGGTGGACACCCTTTGACACATGGGATATGACCTACAAAACGCCTTGGCATCTGGGTAGATAGAGGGCCAAAAGAAGTGGTCTAACAGAACCTCCAGCATTTTCGACGTGCCCCTATGTCCTGCCCAGGGGTGCTCATGTGCTAATCGCAACAGTTCCTCCTGGTATCGCTGGGCACCAATAGCTGGCTTATGGCTGCTGGAGCCCTGCCCATCTTAGCTATCCTAAACTACACCCCATGCCTCTGCTCATACCAGGGTAACTTCTCATGCTCTCTTTCCATCCCCTGGTCAGCAGCTATACCTCCCCTCTCTCCCGGGTGGCCTGCAACGAGCGATCGAGCTCTTGGGCCTTCCAAAAATCGCCATCGCCCTCAAAGTCCCCTCTCTTTTCCCCCAGCTCGTCCCGTGAGGAGTCAGGGTTGCTTACCCTCGGGCCAGCTGATGCTTCCTCCTCTCCCTCCTCGTCCTCCTCTCCCGTGGCAATGAAGGGCCCCACGGTCGCTTCGTGGAGGAGCCTTCTTCAAGCTGGCAAGTCCCGGCCCAGCAGGATGGGGTAAGGTAGTGTTTTCACTTTCGCCACTTTCAGCACCACATGCTCCCCTTGTACCCACACTGTGATCTGGTCCACAGGCCAATCAAGGGCCGTATTAGCGTAGCTAGAGGTTGTGGTCCACCAGATCACGGGGATGGTATTCGGGACTAAGCTAGCCCTCACCATTGAGATAGATGCTCCTGAGTCAAGGAGGGCCACCATTTCTCTCTCAAACAGCCCCACTGCCACGGTAATGGCAGGTTAAGTGGTAGCTCCTGCGGAGCCAGGCATTGCTAGGTGCCAGGCAGTGTCGCACTCCATGATAGGGCAATCCCGCTGGTAGTGGCCCATCTGGACACAGGAGAAACACGGCCCTCTCAGAGAGGTGGGGGGCTTCATTTCTTCCCTATGCTCGTTGCCTGCTCCGCTGGGTCCTGAAGTCACCTGAGGTGTACGTGACGGAAAGGCGCTGGGGAGTGGCTGGGTCAAGGCCCTGCCCCTAGAGTCAGTGCGCCCTTCTCGCAAGGTTGGTATAGGTGGAGGGCCTCTCCGGCAAGGGGCACCATTGGCTCCTCCTTCCCCCAGGATCCTAATACCCTCCGTCCCTTTCCCTACCACCTCAGCTGCTGTGTAGTTCTCTAATAAGACTGTGAGCATTTTCAGGTCAGCCGTTTTGCTGCACAGAACCCAGGTAAGCATTTGCCAGGACACTATTTGTAAAATTTGATCCGCTACCAGCTTCTCCATCATCTTAATCTCTCCCGGGGACTTGGGGTCCAGCCATCTAGCTGCCCATTCCTTCAGTTTGGAGATGACTAATCAGGGCCGGTCGGAATTCTGCCATTTCCTTTTTCTAAACTTTTGTCTGAAAGTCTCCTACGTGATCTCATATTGGTCTGGAAAGGCTGCTTTCAGTTTCTCGTAGTTTGCCACGTCTGCCCTCATCAGGGCTCACATCGCAGCCTGCACTCCCCCAGTCAGGTAAGGGCCCAGAATGCAGGCCCATTGGGTTTGGGGCTGCTGTGACATTTCTGCCACCCTCTCAAACATCTCTAGGAAGGCTTCCACATCGTCTTTGGGTGTGAGTTTGTTCAGGAGCGGGAGGGGTGTATGGGGGGCTGGCAACCCTGCTCCTCCCACGTGGCCCTCCCCCCACACTTGGTCCATCTCTCTCACCAGTGATGTTTGGGAGGCCTGTTGTTGCTGCATCCAGTCCCTCAGCATCCTTTCCTGATGCTCAGCCCACCACTGAGAGAATTGCATGAAGTCAGCGCCTCCTGCCGCTTGACCGGTTGGTGGGTCGGACATGGTTGCCTCTTCTGAGGTCGTCAGCTGCAACTTTGCGGGGGCTATCAGAGGTTTCGTTGGTTTCCACCCTGGCAGTGCGGGTATACAGGACTTCGTCCCAATCCCTGTACAGGCCATCAAATTGTCAGCTTCTTTGTCAGCCAAGCGGACCTCCAGGGTGGGGAACCGGGTGGTTTGCTATCTGGGGAAATCAGACTTCTCTGACAGGGCGGTTAATCTTCACCATTCTCCCTGTACCAAAGTCTCTGGGGAAAGACTCCCTGGCCTGAATCTATCTCTCTCCCTGTCGGCATAGGTTTGTCCCTTCTCGTTCCCACAGAGCCAATCCCCACGTTCCCTCAGCAATACCTCTTTTATTCCCCCACCTTTTCCCCGGTCCCCTCGGCTGAGCCAATGATGTTGGAATCTTCTAATGACCCACATGCCACACCTGGCTCTTCCTTCCTGAACCTTCTCTTCACTACCGGGTATCCCAGGCTCGTCCCCCTCTCTCCAGCTGTGACTGGTTGCGGTCAGCTCCCTGGTACACTTTCCCTCCCTTCCTGGTTCAGATCTGCCCTCACTCAATGATGAGGCAGCTCTGGTGTTGGCCATTTCCCCATTCTGCTCTACTCCCCCCTTTCTTCTGGTCGTGTCGGGAGTTGACTCTGGGCTTCCTATCTCCCCCTCCCATTCTCTCTGGCTGTCCTTTCCTCCTCCTCTGGTTGTAAGTCCAGGTCTGGGTTCACCAGATCCGGACAAGCATGACCTACAAATTTTAACACTTGGCCAAGCCATTCTTCACTGGAGAGAAGGCAGGAGTGGAGAGTCATGGCCAAGCAAGACAGATAGGACCAGATGGCAGCCTTGCTTTACCAGTACTCCAGGAGATCAGTGTCAGCAGGCTCAGGAACTTGGTGTGGTTCTTCCTCACCATCACACACCTGTCAGTCCCACTGCTTCTGACCTCCCAATTCAACACTGACAACAAGTAGAGATGCTTCTCCCTGCTTAGGTTCTTTGAGGCAGGGGTACTGGGCTGTAGCTTCATCTCTTCCTCATCCTCTCCTTTCTGCTCATCCCCAGCCTCTACAACCCATTGTTCCCTTTGACCATGTATGTTGGTCTGTAATCTGTGCATTTCTACTATAAGAGTTCTGCATTCCAGAGAGCAATGCTGTCTTTTATCCTGGGGTCACACATACAAGCCATTCCCATTTCTTGCAGAGAGGATGCAACCTGGTGGTGATGCCCACCCACAACCTTTCTGTCAAGGCCCTTGATACTGAGAGGCGCTGCCTGTTAACACTGAGCACCCCAATACCTACAGAGAAAGAGAGTGAAGCTCCTATTTCTGAAAAACAAAATGGAGTCTGACCAGAAACAGGCCAAGAAAACACTTCATCTAAAATGGAGTGGACTCAGCAGAGAGTTTGTTCTGGTCATCCTCTGAAGGCCTCCTCTCAGTGCAACCCCACCTAGTTCCTCCACCTCTGCCCAAACAGGGTACATATTAACAATGGGGACTGCTGGTAAGTATTGCTCACACCTTAATCTTCCAATACTTATTAATAGCTTATCCCTTCTACACATCCTCCCCACCTAGCCACTTCTGTTTTTATCCCTGACTGGACCCACCCTGTCTTTCAAAGTCTTTGTCTATCTTAGGAGGTTTCTTCCTGAGTGTCACCCCAAACCGGTACCAAACCATCCAGTCACACCCTAGTCCATCATTCTAGTGAATACCTTGAGATCACGATTTATTTTTCTAACTGAAAACCTATTCAAAAGGGCCATTAAAGACTTCTTAGTAACTAAGGGGTCCCCCACCCTTTAGGACTCTATATAAGATGGGCTAGAAATCCATTTCAGTGTGCATTCTGTAGGGCGCCATTTGCAGTCTGTACCCCCCATTACTCCTGTAATTGGGTCTATAGGGCTTGCTACAATGGTCGTGCTTCTCTCTCCAACTTTCCTGCTGAAAAGGATGTCTCCTCTTCTGGATCAGGTGACTATTGCCCTTCTCAACAATCCCTAAAGTCTCTATCGATAACCTCTATCATTCCTAGCTTCTTGATTGCCTGTACTGTGCATTTGTGTGTGTGAATCTATTTTATTACATATTTTTGAGTAAACATTATAAAATATACTTGCCTGGAGTATTCTTGCTGAAAACCCGAACTCCGTATCATTGAAATAAAGATCTGTTGCTCCTAATTCGCTCTATCAAGTCTCTTAGCTAATTTTCCCATTAAAAATAAGAGACTCAAAGCATTTCCAGTAACACCCTGAGCTGTGGGAGAGCAGGTATCCTCATGGGACTTGGCTACAGTGCCTGATAAAGCCCTCAAATCAGGGGGATGACTTGCCCCAGGCTGACTATATAGCTGCAGAGCACATTGATGGTGTCCTGCAAGGGCTTGAGAACACACACCATTTGGGGGAGGGTAAGCCAGTCATTGGAGCTGATACTGAGCTCCTCTTCCACATGCAGGATTGTCATGGAGGAGATACTTCTGCATTATGCTTTTCTGCTCCACTGAATGTGCAATCATGACATAGAGTTCCAGCAAGTGGGTAAGTTCAGGATGAGCTATATTCAGGCTCATCCCCCTCCCTCTGCCTCTCAAACAGCAGAATGGCAGACTTGATGCAGCATGAGATTAGGCAACCAGGAGCCAGCAGGTCTCCAACAAGGCCTGTATCTCAAGGGTGGCAGAGTCCCAACTGTCTCTGACCATGCTTCACAGCCCCAGAGCATCCTTTCCCAGCAGGTGAAGTGTGTGTTCCAGGTAGATGATACCCTTGAAGAGGACAGACTTCACCACTATCAGCATTTTAGTGCTGGCATCCATGATCATGTAGCCACCAATAATGTTGCCACCACTCATCTGCTCCCTCAGGCTACCATGTATCGTGATGGTGATATTTTGTACCATGTAGTCAGCATCTATCCCCTCATCATACAGCAGAACCACTTTGTAGCCCAGTGACAAGACTGTCCCCTCTGTGGCCTGGGCATTGCCCCAAAAGCCTGAACAGAGAGGTCCTCTGGTTACCACCAGCAGACTGTGAGGAAGGGTTAGCTGAGACAGGGTGTTTCTGAGTCCTGAACCCACTTAATACCAAAACCCCAGCAGGAGAGAGGAGTTCCCATTCACAAGAGAATGTGCTCTGCTGGTTCTCTTTTAAGACGCTCCCTACCTCTCTTTGTAACAAACAGTAGATAGACAGACAGATAGACAGACAGATTTATTGATTGATTTTTTTTGGGGGGGGGGCAGGAGAGCACATTCTGATCCCATAGAGCAAAATAGGAACACTGCTGTTGCTATTGGAGTTTCCAAGGCTGAATAATTCTGTCCCCCTTGTTGCATTGGAGTTTTGTAAACAGGTTAATTGAGCAGAGACAGTCTGTCTGGAAAATGTAATCATTCACAAACTGCAATGAATACCACCAAAGTTCATGAAATGTTCATGCTGGCAGCCTTTACACAAACATCACTTCATGAACAATGAACCAGCCAAAATTCATGACAGATTTCACTTTGTGAGCTGGTTTGTACCTATCCCTAACCACAATCAAAATGTGGGTCCTCAAACAAGGTACCCTGTAGCCAAGTCCCACCACTCAACATGAGCAGAGAAACAGGGTGGCTCAGAGCCCTGAGTTCACCTAACACCCAAAACTCAACAGGGGGAGAGGAGTTCACAATCAGGAGGGTATAAATGTGGCATTTCATAGGGTTTTCAATGCAAGTGATTCAGCAGAGGTAGTTTACCATAAAATTTGGTCCCCTCTCAGCCAAGGCTCTGTCATTCACTTACACACAAACAGCTTCTTCCTGTTTCAACTTCTGAGTCCACAATCAGAAACTCTTCCATCCCCCTTCTCCTTTGGTTAAAATTCAGTGTTCCTTGAGCCAACACCAGCACCAGGGATCCTTATCCCCCACCAGTTTCAGCCACTCTGGGGTTCATGGCCCCACAGAGAATCAGGAACTATATTTGTCTGTGAATGAAAGAGACATACAAGTGTGCAACCAAGTCCTCCTGCTGCTTGGTAACTCACAAACCCCATGTTGTCTGATCAGGTTGGAATTGTCCATTAACATTTCGCACATTAAACAGGAAGGAAGGACTGTAAAAGCTAAGCATGCTGTTCAACTGTTCAGGCCTTCCACCAAGAAACTCAGTTTATAGTCATCTGGTACAGTGGTATACTGACATTGTTGGAAAAAAAAAATTTCCTAAGCAACAAGGCATTGGCTCACCAAAACATGGAAGTGACCAAAAGTGGGACATGGACATGGTTGGATGTGTACAGGACCTTTAAAAGTGCAGCAAAATGTACAGACTCCACAATGAACACATCAATGGATGCTCCATCCAGCAACATGACTGTTGCAAAGGTGGCCTGAAGGAACATGGGGGAAATTTTGGAAGAACTTGGCAGAACAACTAGCAATAATCTGTGTAAAGTTGGGGGAAACCTCATGTAGTGAAAAGTCAAGCTGGAGCAAAAATACTGTATGGAAATGACTTGTGATGTTCTATTTATGTCATTTCACAATAAAATCCTTTCTTTCATTATTGTACTATGGGACAGGATCATCCACCATACCTAGAGAAAGGACATCTTGGGGTTGTTCCTAAGATTCAAAGCTGTCCACATTGCAAGATGGATGGGATCCAGGGTGAACATGAATTGCACAGTCATAATGTAAGCGTAAGAGCAAAATTTCAAACATGTTAAATCACAAAAGGTGGCCGGTCACCATTTGAACGTACCTTCTGTTTCTCAAATATATTATGTTCCCAGCTTGCTGTGAACTGTGTGGGCTGAGGATTATAGCTTTCCAATATCACACTAAATATATTTGCAATGCTTAATTGAAGGTTAACCTTTATTTTGTTCAATAAATTCATTCCTCATTTAATAGTTCTGAAAAGGAAAATCATTTGGTCAAGGTCTTATATTTAGTTGGTCTCGTTTGTCTTTAAAAGCAGAAAGAATGGGAGGGAACCCTTGGCAAGGCATTGATGTAGCAGAAACTCAAAAAGGATAAAAAATAATTCTGATGATTTCTTCATGGCGCTGCAATTATATCCAGTACACTTGACAATGAAATAAACAAATAGTACAAATGAAGCCATTAATTTCCTCCCTATCTACACAATTCTAATTGGAAGCATTTAATTAGACTTGGCTACAGTTTCTCGAGAACATTGCAGAACACATATTGGAGCTAACATCCAACCAGAAGATGTATTTATCATAGTTTTATTAAGTACAACAAATAGATACGATGCTGCTAGGTAGCTAGTGATAAACACTGCCATCAGGTGTAATCTTTTATCTCCAAATTTATTGGAAACAAAGTTCGTTTGTTACTGGCCTGCTGCTATTTTAATTGTTATAATAAATATTCCAACTTCTTCAATATATTCACCAACTTTTTAATATGTCATTTTTTTTATAGCTAGCAATAAACGTCCCTAAAACTCCTGGTAGTTTTCCATTTGTTAAAACCAGCATTTTCCAGTACATTAACAACCCTAAGCTTGGCAAATAAAGATAGGGGAGATGGATAGGATATTATGAACAAAATATTGTAATTCTGTCATGCTTAAGTCTTCTGAACCCAGGAGAAACTAGATGGCTGGGTCCTCATTCCAGCAGAAGGAAATTACTACCTCTTCCTGAGGGCACTGAGGCCAAACTGAGGTCTATCATGTAGAAGTTGCCATCAGTGCTTGCACACCAATACTTCTTTGGTATAGATGTAATCTGAAAATGTAGTCCTGCGATACATCACACAGGATCACAGTTCCTCTGACTTGCACAACTGTCATCAGCCTGTCACCTCTACATTAGGGGCAGGTTCACAGGAACTTAGAATTTGATTGTAAATACATGGTCAGTGTTCGAATGCATAATGAAATTACCATCTAATCACTTCACTGCAATCATTTTTTTCTCATTCATCACAAAGAATTTTTTCTCATTCATCACAATGCAGAGACATGGTAATGTGTCAAGCCATACCTTATGTTGATAATGTCCGGCCCCTCCAGCCAAGCCGGCTTGCCGGCGCTCAGGCTGGGGGCCGTCTTTGCCGCCCCGGAAGGAGGGAGGGGCAACATCACACCACATACGGGTGTTTGTTGTGGGCGCAGAGCCGGAGCTATATAAGCCCCGGCCCCTGCCCCCTCTGCACGCAGTTCCTTTGGCTCTCTGTACGAGAGCCACGTGCAGGTTGGGCCTGGATCGTAGGCCTGATCGGGCTGGGACTGCGTGGCGCGCGAGCGGCGGCTTTTCCATCGGGTGGAGAGGCTGAGCGGCGCTTGCGGAGGCCAGGACGTGAGCGGCGGCTTTTTCACCGGGGCGGAGAGGCTGAGCGGCGTTTGCGACGGCCTGGACGCGAGCGGTGGCTGTTTTAGCGCAGCGGAGAGCTCGCTTGAAACCGGGTTTGCTGGGCGTTGGGTGGCCGGGAGGCCGAGGCAGGGGCGCGCGCGTGCGGCAGGGCATACCTGGCCCCTTGGGATGTCGGGACTCCCCCTTTGCGGCGGCTATTGCTTCCCCTCATTGAGGAAAGTGTGCAGCGGTCCCCCTTGCGGGCAGTTCGCTGGCGGACGGCAAGTGAGGCCGAGGCCTCGTTGTTTCCAGGGCTCTATAGGCCTGGGGGCCTGGGTTAGGGCGCGCGCCGGGAAGCATACCTGGGCCCTTGGTCATCGGGGCTCCCTTCTTTGCGGCAGTTATTGTTTCCCCTGCATTGAAGAAAGTGCCCAGCGTTTCCATTGTGCGCATTTCGCTGGCGGGTGGCGGGTGAGGCCGCGGCCTCGTTGCCGAGCCTGGTAGCCACTTCAGTACAGCTTAGTTGTGTAGCTTTGCACCCTGGTTGTGGCTGGCCTTGAGGGGTATTGTTTGGGAGTGATAAGTTTCGGCCCCACCCCCTCTCCCTTTTGTACAGGCTATCTGACCTGCTCCAGGGGCAACTCACACCCCCCCCCCCGTTTCCAGGCGGCTGAGCCCTAGCTGGGCAACAAGTCTCCCCCCCTTCCACCCCCCCCCACCCCAGTCAGGCAGTTCCAGCTACCTTTAGGGCCCCACCTCATCTGGGTAGTTGCTTGTGGATACAGGTAGCGGCTGGTTCCAGGCATTCTACCTCTCTCTTCCCCCGTATTTGTGGACGGGGGGAGTTGGTGGTTTCTTGGTGTCCCCCCCACACTGTTGCCCCGGCTATAGGGCGGGGCTGTTAGTTCTTGCAGGGGCACTTCACCGGTGCACCCCCTCCTCTCTTAGTAAAATACACCCCTGGTTGGTGGGTTGTTTAGAAGTCTCCTTGGGTGCTCGTTTTATTATACATCGCTATCTGGTGACTTGTACAGGATGGCTCCAAAGAAAGGCCAGGGCAAGTCGAAGAGAAAACAGCCCGCCCGCCCACCCCATGGGCGGGGCCGGCAGGGTACTCCAGCTGAGGAGCCTGGCCAAGGAGAGAGGGTGAGGCTCGCTATCATGAGCCATCTGGATGCTTTAGAACAGGATAGATTGGCTAGGGGCGCTCCCATTTGGGGGGGGCGTCGCCGGGCCTCCGGCCGGTCGGCGCACCCGACTTTTGAGGCAGAAGTGCTTGCACATCTATCTGCTTTGCAGGGTGGGCCACCTGAGCCTGAATCACCGACGGTACCGGACCAGGAGGAAGATCTACAGGAGGGTCCATCAGGTACGGCGTTTGGTAGTGGTGCAGCCGGAGGTAGCGGGCAGCTGCCCTCTGGAGGTGTTGGCGTTTTTCCCGGTGATGGTGGTAAGTCTCCTCTCCTGCCAATTCAGGGGTGGCCATGGGGTCCCATTCAATTTCCTCCCCCCCCCCCCGGTGGCCCCAAGTGGGGCGGCCTGGGGTATGGGGCAACTGGGAGTAGTTGAACAGCCGGGTCCTGTCCAGCCTTGGGCTTGGGGTTTTCATGGAACTAACCCATTCCCCTGTCTGGTCTCATCCACAAGCGGCCAGTTGGCAGGCGCTGCGGCACCGCCCACGGCCCCTTCAGCCCCGCCCGCGTCGGGCATTTTGCCATGGGGCGGTCAGCAGATGGTGCCTCAGAGTAGCGGGTGGTTTTACCCCCCCAACCCATATGCTAGTATCCCCTTTCATACCCTTCCATACGGCGATATCTCTCTGCCGTTGGGGGATCATTTAACGGTGGCCACGCGTGAGAAAATCCTCCGTGGCGAGTACGTGGACGTTTTCGGTCTCCTTTTCAGAGAGCTCAAAAAGAAAAGTAAAGATGAGCTCGATGACAGGGAGAAGGAAAAGCTGAAATGGCGGAAGGTTGATAGGTCCTGGGCGAACTGGTTGCCTGGATTTTTGATTTACGCCGGAGTAATCGCGAGAGCGCAGCCGGCTCGGGCGGCGGCCCTTTTTCAGTATATAGACATTGTCTATAGGGCGTATACGGACTTCGTGGGCGCAGCCTGGCTGCAGTACGACGAGGCTTTCCGTATGAGGGCCGCCGTCAATCCAGGGATGCCGTGGGATCAAATAAATCAGCAGCTGTGGTTACAGCTGATGTCCCCGGCAAAACCAAACGCCGGAGATAGGTCTGACAGTGGCCATCTAGTGCAGAGGTTGCAGCAACAACAGTGCTCTACAGGGGCTGGTGATACCTCGGGCCAGACAGTCCAGTCCCGGCTGTTATGTTGGGAATTCGCATCTAAGGGTGCGTGCCCCAGGAAACCTTGTAAGTTTCGGCATGAGTGCCCGCTCTGCAGCGGGGCCCATGCACTTTCGGCCTGTGGCAGATCTACATCCAGACCGGGCAGTAAGACCCACGGGGGCAGCGGTGGTGGGCAGCAGCCACCTGGAAAAGGGGCCCAGCCCCATCCGCCCGATGGCACTCCGCCATCCGGCACATGAGTACCGGGCGGTCTGCGGCCGGCCGATCTTATGTGGCCCTCTGGTCACCTACTGGGGGGTGGTGGGCTTTTTTGGGTTGTATTGTTGTTTATGCTGACCGCTGTTTGTCTTTTCAGATGCTGGGCTCGTGGTGAGTGACGTAGGTTCTCATCTGCGGGCACAGCACGGTTTTCAGGTTTCCCATTTTGCCAGACGGTCTCCAGTGGGCACCCAGCTCGGCCTCAGTGCAGGGCTAACGTATTGGTTGGGTTGTCTGGGGCTGTGCTAGCCTGGGATCACGCCCCTGCTGTTCTAGTAGGCTGACCTGTATCGGCCAGATGGTGTTATTCTGAGTTGGGCAACCGGGCCTTTTAGTGGGCTACGGCAGTGGGTTCGGTTGGCTCCGGCCACCCGGTGGGGCGCTAATGCCTAAGCAGAGGCTTGGCATTGGCGGTGGCTGGAGGAGGTTTGGCCACAGGGTTTTCCAGGGGAGCACCTATGGCCTAGCACCGTTGGTGCGGTGGTCTGCAGGAACCGTAGATGGGCTACACGGCTCAGTGCGGGGAATGCAGATCACAGGGAGCCTCACCTGGGTGGATCTTTCCATGGGGATCGATGCCAGCCCAGATGGTGATGGCTGGAGGCCTGGCCGCTCAGCTACAACCCGAATACGGCGGGCTTGTGCTGGGGGCAGGGTGGCTCGCCCTTTGGACAAGGCGGGGTCCAGGTGTTGACCCCAGGGCTTGTCTGGTTCAGGTTTCACCCCCTGCCAGTTACAGTGTTATGTGTTTAATAAAGCGGCCCGGTTTTAAACCCAATTACTGTGTCTGCCTCTTCATTCCGACTGGGGGGGCAATGTCTGGCCCCTCCAGCCAAGCCGGCTTGCCGGCGCTCAGGCTGGGGGCCGTCTTTGCCGCCCCGGAAGGAGGGAGGGGCAACATCACACTACATACGGGTGTTTGTTGTGGGCGCGGAGCCGGGGCTATATAAGCCCCGGCCCCCGCCCCCTCTGCATGCAGTTCCTTTGGCTCTCTGCCCGCCCACCCATCCCTTTCGGTAGTACAGGCGTATGCCGGTCGCCTTATTAGGGGCCAGGTAGGAATTTTTTCATCTCCACACAATTGGCTATTGTGGGGGTGTTTTTTGCCTACCTTGTACTGCCTTTTAGGTTAGTTTTGTTAGTGGTAATGGTTAAGGTCGCAGGCTGGAGGAGGTTTGGCCACAGGGTTTTCCAGGGGAGCACCTATGGCCTAGCACCGTTGGTGCGGTGGTCTGCAGGAACCGTAGATGGGCTACACGGCTCAGTGCGGGGAATGCAGATCACAGGGAGCCTCACCTGGTTGGATCTTTCCATGGGGATCGATGCCAGCCCAGATGGTGATGGCTGGAGGCCTGGCCGCTCGGCTACAACCCGAATATGGCGGGCTTGTGCTGGGGGCAGGGTGGCTCGCCCTTTGGACAAGGCGGGGTCCAGGTGTTGACCCCAGGGCTTGTCTGGTTCAGGTTTCACCCCCTGCCAGTTACAGTGTTATGTGTTTAATAAAGCGGCCCAGTTTTAAACCCAATTACTGTGTCTGCCTCTTCATTCCGACTGGGGGGGGCAAATCAAAACATGCAGGCTTGAAATGGAACACCATTGCCTTGCACACAAGAGCATTCCCACATCACCAGCAACATGCATTTTGGTGCCATGTATCCTTGCCACACAAAAAGGAGCCCCCAAGGCAGTTGTTTAATGACATGTGAGGCAGCCATGTGTAGCTCACCTCATCAGAAATAGGAACTGTAGAAATAAGAATGAAATGTTGGTTATACAAGAATCTACAGAACTAGAATAGAACACGTCCTCATGACTAAGTTATTCTATGTCATGGAAGAATTTCAAATTTTAGACTCACTCTATGAAACACAAAAGCATTTCTAGTGGTTTCCCACACTGTGAATTTAAGATCCAATTCAGAGTAATCATGCTTAATCTGCTGGGTTGGTTCATTTCACTCTTGCCAATGGCAGTCAGGGAGCTGATTGTTCAGCAAGCTATTCAGATGTGTCTGAGATACAACATGTCTTATTGGCTTGACTGCAGTACTTTCCCACATGACTATCCTGCTGTATTGCTGCCACTGTCCCCACTACCTATCTGCTGCCACTGCTGCCTCAACTTTTAAAGGCACATAGGTAAAAGAAAAAGAATGCATTTGATATTTTTGAGTTGAGAGTTTCTACTTGGTTGTCTCTATGTGCTTTTGCTGCCTGGTAATGATGATAGCTAAATGTCCAATTAGTTGTAATTGACTGATCAGGTACAAAAAAAGAAGGTAGAAAAATTTTTAATTAAGAACATAAGAGAAGCCATGTTGGATCTGGCCAATGGCCCATCCAGTCCAACACTATGTATTACACAGTGGCCAAAATACACACACACACAGAGTGGCTAGTAGCCACTGATGGACCTCTGCTCCATATTTTTATCCAATCCCCTCTTGAAGCTGGCTATGCTTGCAGCTGCCACCACCTCCTGTGGCAGTAAATTCCACATGTTAATCACCCTTTGGGTGAAGAAGTACTTCCTTTTACCCGTTTTAACCTGACTGCTCAGCAATTTAATTGAATACCCACAAGTTCTTGTATTGTGAGAAAGGGAGAAAAGGACTTCTTTCTCTACTTTCTCCATCCCATGCATAATCTTGTAAACCTCTATCATGTCACCCCGCAGTTGACGTTTCTCCAAGCTAAAGAGCCCCAAGCGTTTTAACCTTTCTTCATAGGGAAAGTGTTCCAAACCTTTAATAATTCTAGTTGCCCTTTTCTGGACTTTTTCCAATGCTATAATATCCTTTTTGTGGTGCGGTGACCAGAATTGCACACAGTACTCCAAATGAGACCGCACCATCGATTTATACAGGGGCATTATGATACTGGCTGATTTGTTTTCAGTTCCCTTCCTAATAATTCCCAGCATGGCGTTGGCCTTTTTTATTGCAATCGCACACTGTCTTGACATTTTCAGTGAATTATCTACTATAACCCCAGGATGTCTTTCTTGGTCAGTCTCTGCCAGTTCACAACCCATCAACTTGTATTTGTAGCTGATATTTGTTATTTGTTATTGATATTTGTTATTTTAAGAATGCATCTGTTTGCACAGCCAAAAAGAGGAGATGAATGGCAAACAATTCTGCGTTTTACAGTATGAGTTACTGATCTGACCATGATCCCAAGAGAACACATACCTCTTCTAAATCTTCTCAGCTACTGGGGTTTTCAAACTGGGTAAAAGCCTTTTCAAGCTACAATGACCTGGCCCCACAGCACAAACTACTAGTGCATGGTTTCAAAGTTTCTTGGCACAGTTAAATGCTCAAGACAAACTTCACTGTGGAACAATGAGGCAAACTGATCATGAGCCTGATTCCTGTGTCATCAAGGGAGTTCAATGAAAGTATGTTTGCTTATTTTCAAAGAAACAAAAAGAAACAAAAAAAAAAACTCCCATGGTATCTACTACTGTTGACAGGAAGGACCTGAATATGAAAAACAACATGGAAATGTATGAAATGTTTTTCATAGTGCCTAAGAATTTCGGATTTGTGTTACCATTTTAAAAAAAACAAGGTAACAACCTCAAATAGTGATTTTCTTGCATATTTTCAGCTCAAGAATTTTGGAATACACATTCCTATTAACACCAAAAATGGAATTACAAAAATAAAAATATGCAATAAGATTGAGAGAGACCATACATACAATAAATGGTGAAACAAACTACAAGCTTGTTCCCTTTATAAAAGCACCCTCCTGAACTATTCCATTGGATTGCAACCCTGTTCCCTTTATAAAAATGCAACCTGGATCTAATGAAAGAATTTTGTAGCATGCAGTCATACATGAAATTGTCTTCAACTGAGTCAGACAGTTGGCTTGCAGGGGGTCATTGTTGTCTGCTTTGATTGGTTGTGGCTCTGCAGGATCACCTACTACATAATCTTTGTAACTGGTAATGCCAGTGAATGAATCTGGGACATTCTACATGCAAAGCAGATGCTCAGCAACTGAGCCGCAGCCCTATCAGCATCCAGCATCTTGGAGGCATTAACCTGGAATAGGTGGACATTATGATAATGAGTTGTCCAATCAGCTCCTGTTTTAAGGACTTCTGGAACCATCAAAATGCAGCTTTTATCGGAACTATCGTGGCATTGTCTCATCTTTAAACTGCCTGCATGGCTATTATGAAAGTTCTGTGCCTTGTAAAACAAAGTACCACAATCCCCTTTAGTCCTAGAGTAATATCAGTTGTATGGTACATGGGGGAAGCACTTTGAAATTTAGAAATGGATTGCCATTAAAAAATGTAATTAGACAAGTTTGCTGTTCACTCAGATAAAAAACAATTCCCTGGTACAAGGGGGAAATGCAAAGAAAGTGTGCTGAAATACTATATATATGCATATCAGGATTTGTTCATACCTAACAATTGTTTTTTTACAAGCATGCTGGCTCATCCTTTCATGCTGACTATTGGAGAATCACAGACAGTAATAAATGCAGTGTAGCCTTGACTGGAAAAATTGCCCCCATTGTGGTATTCTAACTTGTTCTACAGACTTCTAAACGGTTTGTCACTGCTGGTTCAAATCTCCCAGCATGACGTTTTCAAATAATTTGCTGACTGTTATCATCATGGGGTTAATACACGAACAAGAGCAACACACTGTGGATAAAAGAGAATGCTTCACTAACCTGATCAGCAGTACAGCCAAGATGCTTCTTACAAAGCTTAACTTCTTTCCGTGAAGCCTGCCTCTCACGTTAGGTTGCCATCCTCAAAGAGCCATGTTCATGGATGGAAATACTGTTGACTTCCGAGAGGGATTTGACAGTGCTTGTGCTTTGAGGACCACGGCCTGTTAATCTCTCCTCCCCGCCCCCAATGTAAAAATGAATTTTGGATTAGGTTTTAATAGAGTTTGGAGTTCTAAACTCAGACGAGCTGCTGAGACCTTCTGGGCTAAATATTTAATCACTGTATAGTATTAATAGGAATCTTGTAGCATGAAAGTGACACCTTTAGGCACTGACTACACTATATCAGAAATGCAAATCCTTCGTCATGAGATTGCTCTGGGTCAGTTGTTCATAGTTCTGCCCATTGTGATTACAGTGTTGAATTAGTGGAGAGACACAACTTCAAACCAACACTCTGTCTTTGGCAAATCACATTCGCTCCCTCTTTCCCTCTCTCTCTCAGCCTAACCTATTGGACAGTTGTTATGAATATAGCATGTATGAATATAGTTTCAGTTTCAGTTTATTTCAATTTATATCCCGCCCTTCCCACCGAAGCGGCTCAGGGTGGCTTACAACACATAAGAACTAATATAGGTTTTGAATTTGAAATACAACAAATTACACTGTTAAAACAGTAAAATGGTAAAACATAAAAACAAGCGATCTATCAGAATACTACACTGCAATCTTCTATAGAGTTTCCAATGCCAGTTAGTTATAGGCCAGCCAGAAAAGGGCTGTCTTACAGGCCTTGCGGAACTGGCCAAGGTCCCATGGGGCCCTCACTTCCTCCGACAGCTGGTTCCACCAGCAAGGGGCCATTACCGAGAAGGCCCTGTCCCTGGTGGATTTCAGACGGACCTCTTTTGGCTCGGGGATATCAAGCAGATTTTGAGAGCCCAATCTCAGCACTCTCTGGGGAACATGTGGGGAGAGACAGTCCTTAAGGTATATATAACATATATGACACCACTATGAATCCTTCCTCAAGCCTCATCCTCTCCAGGCCCCACCCCTTAAATCTCCAGGAATTTCCTAAGCTGGAGTTGGCAACCCTATCTCTTTCTCTTTATCTGCCCCTCTGACTTCAGCTTTCCATCACCTTCCCCCTCCCTGCAGCTTTTATATAGGAAAAGGATAGTCTTTCTCCATTGAGGGGGAATCAAGGCAGCTTACACCATTCTCCTCTCCCCCCCCCTTTGATCTGAACAACAACCCTGTGAGGCAGGTTAGGTTGGAATTCTGTGACTGGTCCAAAATCACCCAATCAGCTTCCACAGCAAGAACCTGGGTCTGGCAGACCACACCCTGAAGCCCTAACTTGTATGCTCTCCTCAAAGTCCACCAAAAAAATCTCCAAGAATTTCCCACCATCCTGGAAAGGTATCACTAAAGGCCTCTGCATGGGAAAAGGACAGTCTTTCTTCACCGGGGGTGGGGGGGGCAAGCTCCTGGAGGTTGGCAACAGTGGTTCCCTGGGAGGAGATGTCTGGTAGCATCAAGCAGCTGACACTGTGAGGAAAGCCATTGCAAGTCTCCCTTTCACTCCCTCCCTGCTGTGAACAAACATTCCTTGTCAGTTGAAGAGATGTTAACTGCTACTGTTTGTGTGGATTAAAGGGAGGAAGGCAGACAGACAAAATGAAATAAAAAGACTGAAAGACAGAAATACAAAGAAAGAATGTGGGAAAGAACAGAAGGGGAGGTAGAAAAAAGAGGGGGAGAAAGGAGTGAAAGAAAAATGAAAGAAGAAATATAGGTCCCTGAGGAGAGGTAATAGGGATCAGTAAGCCCCCAGCAGAGAACTGTCTCCCTCAGACGTCAGTGGCCATCTGATGGTGTTCTTGCCTGACAGGGCCAGCATTGGGTGGGGGAGGGCATAGAGTGGGGGACAGGACAGTGAGCCAATGTGAGGCCAGAGGGGTTGATGAACACATGATGGGCCAGTGGCTCATGGAGTGTAGGCTTAGCCAATGAGCAGCCTGGATTTGGTTTCACCAGATGACTTTTAGGCTTTTATTATAAAAGATTCATATGTTCATATGATTGTTTTGGTATTTAGCCAAATAACTTTCACCATGTATTCATATATTGTTATCTATATGTATTCACTTGGAACTAACCACCATGTATTTTAAAAAGGTCTATTTTGTAACACTGAACATTTTAAAGCATTAACCTAACATTCGTAGAACAGCATATATGAGAGTGAGCCTGCTCAAAAGTGAAAGTATCTGGGAGAACTGTTATCTCATCTCCAGAGAGACAGAGGTGAAAAGCAACCAAGATATATCTACCTTGGAATTCATGACCTTGACTGGGGAAAACATCAAAGTCTGGGAACCCAATTTGAATGACTTCTAGGATAAGTGTTTGCTTTGCTGATTCACTTCAGATAAACTTTTTCTGCTTCTCCATGAGAAGTCTATCCAAGTGATTACCTGAGCAAAACCTTTCACTAGCCCAATCTAATCAGATCTCAGAAGCTAAACAGGGTCAGCCTTGGTAAGTATTTAGATGAGAGACCACTAAACAGCAGGGTCCCTATGCAGAGCCAGGCAATGGGAAATCATCTCTTAACATCTGTTGCCTTGAAAATCCTGTAGGATCACCGTAAGTTGGCTTAACTTGATGGCAAAAACAAAACAAAAAAAGTGTTTCAGGGAGCCATGAGGACTGAACATTGAACAATAGAGAAAACTGAACAATAGGAGCCAAGTTAGTGAGAAACATAAAAGCTGTAAACAAAAAATCATTCAGCCAGTTTAACGGCTTTTCCTAAATATGACAAGGTTCTTTTTAAAAGTATGTATGCTGTGGGAGCTACTGAGGCAGTTCACTGGAAGAACATCAGAAGGCAGTGGCAGGGACGGCGCGTGGGAGTCAGCGAAGTAGGTGGCCACCTCAGGTGCCACTTTGATGCAGTGGCAGGTGCCCCTTCCATCACCACAGACCTGACCAGAGGCGCTCCCAGTCCCCGCCGACCCAACCAGAGGCACCCCTCCCTGTCCTCGCTGACCGCGCATACTTTCCACGAGTGCTCAGCCCAGCCCTCCCCTGCTTCAAAGGGAGCTGGCAAAAGACTGTGGTCTTTTGCCAGCTCCCTTTGAAGCTGGAGAGGGCTGCACACACTTTGCATTATCACTTAGCCCAGTTCTTCCCTGCTTCAAAGGAAGCCGGTAAGAAGCTTGCCGGTTCCCTTTGAAGCAGGGGAGGGCTGGACTGAGCGCTCATGCGAAGCAAGCGCTGCCCAATGACGTCTTGGTGAAGACACCAAGAGGGGGCAGGGGATCAGGGATCAGCCTAGGGGCACCAGAACCCCTAGCACCGGGTCTGGGCAGTGGTGAAGCATGGGGCATTTCATTCAGCATTGTGCAAGTATGTATTTGCTGATGGCTAGCAATTCCCAGTACAGGTGTATACTACTGGTTTCAGCAGGGGTTACTTATTCATTCACCACAAGCTTGCACAGTGCTCTTTGCCTCCACGGCAGTTTCCCTGAGAAGTTCTTGTAAGGAGCATTATTTCCTCCACCTTCTTGATTATTCCAGAGCATAAGGAAGGCTTTCTCACCAGTTAATCATCCTAAAAGCAACCACTGGTGAAGTGCATTCTTGTCAGTTACCACAGAACCATTATCACTCATCATATGCTTGGCAATTAGGGTTCCCAGCCCCATCTCAGCAAATGCCAGATTATTGAGCTGGGGCTTCGGGATAATGTGATGTCACTTTCAGGCAACTTCTATGGAGAACAGAGTGGTGGGCAAGAGATTGCCAATGCCAGCAGGAAAAGAGCAAACCTACCAGCAAGCTTGTATTTAGCATTAATAAAATCAATAAGGCAAGCTGGGTATGACACAATCACTCTGCTCACAATTGTCCTTATGGCAGTATCTATTGCAAAATTATCATGTTTGAGCTGAGCAGCACAAGTAGTGAAATGATGCCACATCTTCATTATATAAGAGATCACATAGATATCACTCCCCTCACATACACCCAGAGAGAATGTTGTCATATAAATCTATCCTAGCTTAAAACTGGAAGGCAGTTTGCTTGGTTGCTTCCAGTGCAACTACTACTTATTTCCTGCCCTTCCCCAATGGAACCCAAGACAGCATGTACTGAACTGAGCTATCCCATTTTATCTTTATATTGCTGTGACTTAGGTTGACAGATAGGGACTTGCAGTATTATTGATTAGCTTAGTATTTAAGGAGTTATGTAAGCTGACAATGTAAAATAATAAAAACTCATAATTTATGTCATTCTTAAAGGTATTATATTGTATGGCTTACCGATTGTAAGTCTAGTAATCAAAACTTTATTGATAATGCTGAATAGCTTAAAACAGAATTGCTTTGTGAACTGATATATGTCATAATACTAAAACACTGAGTGCTGTTTGTGGAGGTGGGGGAGTGGAGTTCTAGCTTCCATTGTCCATTAGTCAGCATTTGTTATGCTGATTCTACAATCTCTAGATATGTTTATACCCTACATCTATCAGGAAAAGCCTTTCTGGAGACGTGAAATTGAAAGTATGGTTGAAATCCACCATGAGAAGCCAAATGGAATCATTTGGAATAGAAGAAGAAGAGGAGGAGGAGGAAGAGGAGGAGATTGGATTTATATCCCACCCTTTACTACTCGAAGGAGTTTTAGGGTGGTTTACAATCTCCTTTCCTTTCCTCCTGCCACAACAGACACCCTGTGAGGTAGGTGGAGCTAAGAGAGCTCTCCCAGAACTGCTGCTGAGCAGAACAGTTCTGTGAGAACCTGTGACTGACTCAGGGTCACATCTGCAGGTACATGTGAAGGAGTGGGGAATCAAACCTGGTTCTCCCAGATAAGTGTCCCTGCACTTAACCACTACACCAAACCGCTCACAGAAGCTTGTGTTTTGAATAAGAGCCTTTTTGCCTTAGATCAGCCTTAAATAGCCAAATTCATAACCTGAGGCAGGAACCTGAGATGGGGCTTCCTGGCAGATTAATGGTTCCCATGATAATTAACAAAAGACACCCAGAGAGTGCTTAATGCATCTCTGAGTAAAACATACTAAATAAAGAAAACCTGAATGGGCAATTTAGGGTCTGATGTTTGTTATTGTGACACCACTTGGGGAAACAAAGAGAAAACAAAGGAATCTGGAAGAGAAGAGATGGGTGACAGGATCTGGCTGATAGTAAAAGATTGATCCAATAATATTCTATTGACAGAAGTGATTTCCTGAATAGGAAAATTCTTTTGTCCATCAGTAAACACTGCAGCAGTTCTTTTGTCTTAAACTGGGTAGCTCATATCTGCATAACTAAGGCTTATGCAATAACTCTTGAATGCAGGACATAGTATAGAAGCAGCCTCTTCAAGGCTTCCACGGGAAAATGTGTTGTCCTTTTGAAAATCTCCAGGAATATGGCTTCCCCTCAGTCTGCTGCTGGTCTTGTTTCCATGAAGACAGGGCTGCAGTTATCTGTCTTCTGTAGTGATACAGCTGGGGATGAAGCAGTCTGAAGTCTTTGTGACTGTGAGCAGGAGCAACCTGTGGTATAGTAATCCACGGTATAGTAATCCAAGCAGGGGTGCTCTGAGCCTGGAATGGCCCAGCACTGTAATAGTCCATAATGGCCAACTACCCATAACTGGCTTGGCATAAGGACCAATCTTGCATTAGGAATACGGTCCATTTATTGCTGAAAACTGAGGTTGTCTGGCAACATCCTTCTTAGCTTTCAAGATCTCATGAGATTGGGCTATACCATGCTGTCTTCCTTTATGCTAAGTGATGAGAGAGGGAATTTCAAAACTTTAGAGGGTTACTTAATATACCTTTACAACGATGTGAATATTTTGTGTGATGATAAATGCAGAGTTTGAGTATCTAGAACTAACTCCCATGACTGGATACTGTTAACATTTTTAGCCAGAGTCAATGCTGGGATTATAAAAAGTGAATTATAAATGAAGTAAATTGTTTCTTGTGGTGCCACATGCACATTGGCACATGAGTCCTCTTCTTCCTCCCTTTGCAGGATAGTAGAGGACAAATAACAGCAGCTCACTAATGCTGCTATAGAAGTACAAAATGAATTTCTTTTTTGAAGGAATCACGACACAGGGTTGAGGTTCTACGCACCGGTCTGTCTCTCTGAAGTGGTCGTTTATTTTATACGCTTCTCTTTATGCAATCATTTACTACAAGCACACAGAACAAGGAGACAGATGTTTACTTTTAGCTCTAACACAATGTGTATTCCAGGAAGGAGGTGAAAGGTAACACTCTGAGAGCATCAGCTCTCTTGCATAAGGGCAAGGTACACAGAGTCTTAAGACTGCCTTCTAAGTCTATAGATGAATTCAGGACAAGGCTAGTGTGCCAAACCTTTGACCTTTCCTTCATCCCACTCTTTTCTGTTTTTTAAAAGGTATCAGCAAATTCGTTAAAACATCCTGACCCCTCACCATCACTCTCTGGAATCGATTGTATTAAAGGGGTATACTGTTCCAATTGCTTCGCTAATACATATGCATGATTGGCTTGCAAGGTATATTCTTCTCTTGATGGCTTACATATTCTTGTAAACCAGACACATAAGGAAGGCAAGCATTGTACAAAGCACCACACTGCTACAGCTAATCCTACCATTCCCAAGCCCCACTGACACAAAGTGCCCAACCACCCTGTAGGTGGCCAGGACCATAGTGCTTCCCACCAGGATGGTAGAATGTCCTTATGAATGGAAGCAGCCAAACCATCGAGCTGATGGTTTATTCTTTGAGAATTGTTGGTGATATTGGTTTATTCTTTTGAGAATTGTTGGTGATATTGAAGCAGCACATATTTTGCAATGATTCGCATCCTTGGTGGTGGAGGAGGAGCAGATAGTCTATGGCTGTGCCATTGTCTAAAACAGCATGCCGCAACTCCTTGTGTTATGGCTTGTGTTAAAAACGGGCATAAATTTCTCTACTGCATGCCAACATTGATGCCAGGTATGAAGAAGTTCGACAGAAGCTCAGGGCTCTATATGAAAGGTCTTCCCTATCTTCTTCCAGTCCCACAGTTTAAGAGAACCTCCCTCTGGGTACCAGGGGCACTGCTTACTGATCTCTTGTAACAGAGTCGTAAGTTGTCCAGAAGTCACAGACCCGCCGGATTTATGGATGAGGAACCGCAGCTCCTCCAAATGTTTGAGCTGGGTTTGCGAGAACTGTCCTCCCATACTCACCAATGAAGGGGTCATAGAGAACGACGGAGTGCACTCAAGGGGCCTATGCCAGGCGTTGATGGGAGGGGTCCCTGTTCGAGGTGCCAGTTGAAGGAATCACGACACAGGGTTGAGGTTCTATGCAACAGTCTGTCTCTCTGACAGTGGTTGTTTATTTTATACGCTTCTCTTTACGCAATCATTTACTACAAGCATGCAGAACAAGGAGACAGATGTTTACCTTTAGCTGTAACACAATGTGTATTCCAGGAAGGAGGTGAAAGGTAACACTCTGAGAGCATCAGCTCTCTTGCATAAGGGCAAGGTACACAGGGTCTTAAGACTGCCTTCTAAGTCTATAAATAAACTCAGGACAAGGCTGGTGTGCCAAACCTTTGACCTTTCCTTCACTTTTTCCTAGTACCCCCATATGTTTCCCTCAGGAATGGTTGCAATACATCCATTTTCATTACTGGTATTTATTTCTTCGCTTTGTATTCATAAGGCAACTGTTACAGATTCTCCATTTTATGCAATTTACATGTATTTAAAACATACAGTTGTCTCATATATCCCATCCAAGGACAGACAGTTATCAGAATTAACAGCCCTCTTTGGAAAGGCTTGGTTGTTTGGAGCTATACCTGCTTAAACAGAGGGCTTTTCCACACTGTTGTTTTCCTTGTTCGTGTGTTTCTTATTGGTTTGAGCAGTCCCGTTCTGAAGGAGCAGCTTCTTTCTTTCCTTTCAATCCCACTTAATATACAGTATTCGCTTCAGGAGCTTATCTCAGGGTTTTCAATGGCATCCCATAATAATTTTATAGCCTTGTCACTCAATAGAGAAGTCAAAGTTAAATCAGAAAGGCTTTCTAGAGTCAGCAGGGAATGAAAGTAAAATAATTCAAGGGTCACCATGTTCTTTAGAAGGTGAGTGAAAAATCATCCAAAGGTTCACTGGATTGGTCTATATCCAGCCATATGATGCACCTGTATATGTTTCCACACATTAATAAGTAATTATGCACAAAGAACACTGGGGGTAAAATGTACATTTTATCATGAATAATTTGAGAAAAGGAAATAGAAAATAGCATGATACAGTGTGAATAGCATGAAAATAAAAAGAACATAAGAACATAAGAGAAGCCATGTTGGATCAGGCCAACGGCCCATCAAGTCCAACACTCTGTGTCACACAGTGGCAAAAAATGTTATATACACACATACACTGTGGCTAATAGCCACTGATGGACCTGTGCTCCATATTTTTATCTAAACCCCTCTTGAAGGTGGCTATACTTGTGGCCGCCACCACCTCCTGTGGCAGTGAATTCCACATGTTAATCACCCTTTGGGTGAAGAAGTACTTCCTTTTATCCGTTTTAACCTGTCTGCTCAGCAATTTCATCGAATGCCCACGAGTTCTTGTATTGTGAGAAAGGGAGAAAAGTACTTCTTTCTCTACTTTCTCCATCCCATGCATTATCTTGTAAACCTCTATCATGTCACCCAGCAGTCGACGTTTCTCCAAGCTAAAGAGTCCCAAGCGTTTCAACCTTTCTTCATAGGGAAAGTGCTCCAGCCCTTTAATCAAAAAACTCGTAGGTAGAAGGCAAACATGTGCAAAGGAAAACTAAATGGGGATTTTCAAGTTGAATAAACAAGGATGAGAAAGTTGGTAGACTTCCTCTATGGCTGTCACTGTTCAGTTTGACAGGCAGGCAAGCACTGAGCAAGAAGTTACAGAACTTGCTCCTGGATGTTACTCATTTATAGACTTAGTTGGGTGAACAGCAGGGCTATAGCCAGGTTTTCATGTTTGGTGGGGCCCACAGCAGGATTTGTTGTTGGGGGGGGGGCAGGGGACCACCCAGTTTGGCAGCCCAAGGCTCTGAGCACTGTAAGCTGCCTTGAGTTCCACAAGCTAACCTCCCTTTGCCTGGGCAGTCACAGCAGCTCTGCTCCCCCACCCCTTTCTTATGTGCCCATATCTCAGAGAGACAGAGATCTCTTGACGCCCCCCTGCAAGGTGTGTTAGGGAAGGGGAGAGAAAAAGCAAAAAGACCAGCAGCAATGCTACTACTTGTTCAGAGTGGCAGTGAGCAAAGGGGACGGATTGGGGGCCTTCCAATGGAGGGGTCATATAGTTGGAAGGGGGAGTTGAAAGGATGGGCCTAGCCCCTCCCAGGCCCCACTGTAGCTACAGACCTGGTGAACAGTAATGACCACTAGCAGCAGTGACCATTGCTATTTGGGGAGGGATGGTGGCTCAGTGGTAGAGCATTTGCTTGGTAAGCAGAAGGTCCCAGGTTCGATCCCCGGCATCTCCAACTAAAAAGGGTCCAGGCAAATAGGCGTGAAAAACCTCAGCTTGAGACCCTGGAGAGCCACTGCCAGTCTGAGTAGACAATACTGATTTTGATGGAATGAGGGTCTGATTCAGTATAAGGCAGCTTCATATGTTCATGTTCATTTGCTCATCTCTCTCTGTCTCTTTCTCTCTCTGGACTGCAGCAGCAGTAGGACTGAAGACTGGGCCCCTTCCCTTATTAGATGTGTATAAGGCTACCATAGGGAGCATGAGTGTCCTCTCCCCCTCTCTTCCATGTGTTCAAGCTAGAGAGCAAGAACAGATACTTGTTTGAGTAAGTATTCTCTGCTGTTACCTAGAAGAAGAGTGCTAGGTGTGTGAGTGCCTGTGACTTTATTCTGCCAGCAGTCATTTCCACATGTTCACTCTAACGTTTGTGGTGGCAAGATCCACTGCTGGGGACCTCTGTGAAGAGGGGGAGCTGCATGTGGCAGTAATATACCTAGTCCGTAACTCAACAGCAGCTGTCCCCTGTTTTCTGTTTCAGGTGATAATGGGATTGGGGGGTGATGTTCTTCTATCATTTAACAAACAACACCTTCATATTCACATTTATATGTTATGGAGCAGTAGATACTGATGGGGGCAGGTGCTTCTGGTGGGTGGAATATCTGACCCTGGACTTAAAGCATCACCCATTTTGGATGAGGCTTCACTCCTCTTGAAGGAACAGGTCTGTAGTATAGGACTGCTTTCAGACCCAGGACTGCTGCTGGATAAATTCATGGCCAGGAGTGCCTTTTACCAACTTTGACTAGTTAGCCAGGTGCTGGCTTTCCTGAGCAGAAAAGATCTGGCTACAGTAGTGCATGATTACATCTAGATTGGTGGTGGAAAGTGCTGACATAGCTGACTTATGGCTATCTTGTAGGTTTTCAAGGCAAGAGACTTCAGAGGTGGTTTGCGATTGCCTGCCTGTGTATCACAACCCTTGGAGGTCTACCAGTGAAATACTACCCAGGGCCAACCCTGCTTACCTTCTGATGAGATCAAACTAGCCTGTGCTATCCAGGTCAGGTCTACATCAGGATTAGATTACTGCAAAATGCTGCACATGGGGCAACCCTTGAGAAGTATTTGGAAACATCAACTGGTACAGAATGCTGCAGCCAGGATCATAAAAATCCAGTCCTGGCCATGGCTATCTATATAGACTTCCAGTTTGTTTCTAGGCAAAATTCAAGGTGCTGGTCTTAACCTTCAGAGCTCTATATGGTTAGAGACCATCTGAAGAACCACATGAACCTGCCTGACTACTGTGGTTATCTTCAGAGGCCCTGCTTTGAGTGCTCCCTCTTTTAAGATTAGGTGGCTGGCACCAAAGCTCTGGAACTCTCTCCCCAGGGAGATTCATCTGTCCCTTCTGATGCCATCTTTTGCCAAAGGCTAAAGACTTTTTTTGTTTAATTTGGCATTTCTTCAATGTTCTCTCCTTACTAACCACCTTTTTAATCGCTGCTTTTATGTTTTGTATGTATTTTAATTCTGTTTTAGTTGTTTTCTGATGTGTGCTTGGGGAGTGATGTTAATTGTTTTAAATTTTTAATCTTTTCAGGTATGTTTAAAATTGTTAGTTGCTTTTGTGGTCCTTGTGAGGGCAGAAAGGCAAGAGATAAAAATATGTAAGTAAGTAGGACTTCCGGAAAGATGGCCGGGTGACGTGGAGCTCCTTTCCTTGCCTGAGGAGGGAACTCTGTTTGGGGGGTAACTGAGGGGGCTTCCCGGTTGGGAGGCACCTCTTAAGGAGCTGTCAGGAGACGCTCCGAAGCCTGGGGGGCTTCTGGACGTGAGTGAGGAACGGAGGTTCCTCATTCAGAGCCAGTTTCCTCCTGGCCATTACCCCACCAACACTTCGGTGCCTAACTGTGCCGCCGGAGAGGGAGATCGGAGAGATACCGTTAATCTCCTTTAACTATACTATACCCACTAGCCTTCTTTTTAGTAGGGTTGCCTTACCTTTCAAGTGTACTTGAAGAAGCGTGCAGCTTTGTTTGGGAACGGTCTGTTGGGTATGCAGTGGCGGCGCGGTTGCTGAGTGTCGCCGGAGGAGCGAGCGGCTGAGAGACGGTCAGGCGAGTGATCGAGGGGAAGCAAGCAGAGGCTGAGACTGATCGACGTGGCTGAGGTGAAGCAAGGGCGTGAAGTGGCGAGAGAGCGAGGGGGGAAGAGGCGCTTCCTGCTTTTGAAGGATTGGCCTTAGCCGCCGTTGCAATCGTCGTCCCTACGGTGTGGGGGCTAGATTGGAGTGGGTGACCTGTAATGGCGGACGCGGCAGCGGCTTGAAGTAGTGGAATCACCGGGAGTGTCTGAATTCTAAGGCTGTGTGAGACCCCTACGCTTTATTTCTGATCTGCTTCGTTTTTCTTTTTTCGGCTTCTGTGCTGTTTTGACTCTGTACTTGTTTATTCCTTATATTTTGTTGTGGAAGGGGTTTTGTTATTGAAGGGGATTGTTTTGTCTTTCGATTGGAGCACTTCCGGGATGATTATAACTTAAAGGGTAAAGCAGCAGTTCTGAGCGGCTTTGCTGCGGCTGCACTTTACTGAAGACTCTGGGTCCTAGTGCTATAACTATTACCAATAGAGAACAGAGACATAGACTGGCAGTGTAATTGGTACTCAAACAGGAGTTAGACTTGTGGATTGTACTTGGACATTAAGACTGGGAATTGGAAGAAGAAAGAACTGGAGAAGGGAAGAGAGAAGAAGGAAGAGGAAGAGAGAAGAGGAAGTAAGATAAGACTGTGTACATAATTTTATTGGTTGTTTCTTGGACTCAGCAATTTGTCTCTTGTGATCTACCATACACTTTGATTGTTGTTAATTAATTGAAGTTGTTTGATCCCAATTAATTTTTGATGCCTTAAATTTAAGTGCTTAGTCTTACTGCTCTATGTTTATGTGGGGTGAGGAGTTTGAATTTTGGAATTGTTGATCTGATTTGTAGATTCACTGTCTTGATTGTGTATATTATTGTAGTACATACTGCCTAGGGTTGGCTACGATAATTTTGAAATTGAGTTAAAGGTACTGGGACGTGGCAGTATACTAGCATGACAGAAACTAAGGTTAAAAAGTATTTGCAGGGTACTCCCCCGGCAGGGGGAGGTAAAGTAGTCCCTGGCGCCACCGATCATGATGCTTTGGAAAAATTGCAGAATACTGTTACAGCTGGCTTTAAAAAGAACCAAGAAGCTCTTAACGAGATGAAAATAGACTTGATGTTCCAGATTAAGAAAACCAATGACCAGCTGGCAGACTTTCAGAAACAAGTATTGGCTAACACGCAACAAGTCCATGACTTAACTGCCAAGGCTGAGAGAATGGAAGATCGAGATAAGAGAACTTCTAATATAGTTAGAGAATTGATGGAGCTGGAGGATCGTGTGATGAGGCTTGAAATGGAAAAAGCTGCAACTATTCTTCGATTTCAAAATTTACCAGAAGAGAAGGAGGAAGATTTGATTAGTAAGATTATAGATATCCTGATAGTGGATGATGAAGACTTACTGGAAGAAGGACCCAAGGACATCCTTTGGGCCAAAAGAGTGTCCTCAAGCTATATAAGGAAATTTAAACTTCCCAGGGAAGTCCAAGTAAAGTTCATCCGCCCTGAAACCACGGAGAGAATTTTGCGGAAAGCAAGAGAGTGTGACATGAATTGGAAGGGAACCAAGATCAAAATTTTGAAAGAGATACCCTGGAGTGTGCGACAACGGAGATTTAAATTTAAGAAACTGTCCACTTGGCTGATTAAACATGAAGTCCAATTTAGATGGCTTATTCCTCAAGGCCTTTTTTTTACATACCAAGCTAAGAGGTACAACATCACCACTGAGGCAAAGATGGAAGAATTTTGGGAAGAATGGGTGGAGCGATCTGATTCAGGAGAAGAACAAGAAGGTGCTAAGAAACCTCTTGACGAGGAGTCCCCCAAAAAACAATGTGAGAAAGTTAAAACCAGACTTCAGAGCAAGAAAGACTTAGCTAAGATACCTGATAGTATTGACCAAGAAAAATGAATTCTAAGGTGGGAACTAAGATACTTTCCCTGAATGTTAATGGCTTAAATGAACCTGGAAAAAGAAAGAGGACTTTCCAACAATTAATTAAATCTGGTGCGCAAATTATTTGTTTACAAGAAACCCATATTAGGACAGATGACGTGAAGTATTTGAAAAACAAGAAGTTGGGTACTTTATATTCATCATGTGATCCTCTTAAAAAGAAGAAGGGGGTAGCTATATATATATCTCACCACATTAAGTCAAACTGTTTATATTCGGATGAACAAGGAAGAACTATCATTGTTGAATTGGAATTAAATGGCCTCAAAACAATTGTTGGGAACATTTACGCTCCTAATGAAAACCAGGACAAATTTTACCAAGATCTGTATCTAAAATTTAGAGAATTTAATTCGGACAGGTACTGCATTGTTGGGGACTTTAATGCAATATTTGACATCAAAATGGACAAAAAATATGATGACCCCCGAAAAAAGAAGAAGAATCAGAATTTATTACCTGGTTCTTTTTTGAAAATGGTAGAAGAACTAAATTTAGTAGATGCCTGGAGAACAAAAAATCCGACTACAATGGACTTTACCTTCTATTCCCATGCACACAAATCTTGGTCAAGAATAGATATGTTCTGGATATCTATGAGTATGATATTGTCAGTTAATCAAGCAGATATTCTTCCTCAGTCTTATGCAGATCATAACCCAATTGTCTTGACATTACAGGAACAGCAAAGAAGTCCTCGGTGGTCCTTAAATTTACAAATTTTAAAAGAGACTAAATTCTTGGAGGTGGCTAAAAAAGAGATTCAGGAATTTTTTAAACTCAATGTTGAAAAAGATACGAAAATCCCAATTATTTGGGATGCATTTAAGGCCTTTTTCAGAGGAGTTGCGATTAGATATTCATCAGAGAGAAAGAGAGAACAAAGGAAAGCCTACAATGAACTTATAACAAAATTGAAGCATTGCGAGAGACAACAGAAAACCGGAAACTCCAGCCAAAGGAAGACCAGAATCATGTTTTTTCAACATCAAATAAATGCTCTCTTGGCGGAAGAAATTGAGAAAAAACTGAAGTGGGCAAGACAAAACTATTTTGAAAATGCTAACAAAGTGAGTAGATGGCTGGCTTATAGGCTGCGAAAGGAGAAGGAGAAAAAGATTATAAAATTGTTGAAAAATCAAGCCAAGGAAGGAGTGTTTCAAAACTCCCAGATGAAAGAAATTATTCAAGATTTCTACTGGAATCTCTATAAAAAGCAGAGGATTGATTTGCCAAAACAAGAAGATTACATAAAGGGGGTAGAAATGAAGCAATTAACAAGGGAACAGCAAGCAAGTTTGGAGAATCCCATCTCAATACAGGAGATTGTGGACGTAATTAGAATTCAAAAAAGTAACAAGACTCCAGGTCCGGATGGACTTCCGATTGAGTTTTTTAGAGCCTTTGAAGATTCATTATTGCTACCCTTCAAAAAAGTAGTTGAGAATGCCTATAACACAGCTGAGATTCCAGACTCTTGGAAAGAAGCTTTAATTACGCTTATTCATAAGGAAGGTACAGATCCTTCAGAAATCAAAAATTATAGACCAATTTCGCTTTTGAACAGTGATTACAAGGTATACGCAGCCATATTGGCAAATAGGTTGAAGAAAGTAATTGCGGGCTTAATTCATGAAGATCAGACTGGTTTTGTTCCAGGTCGATTAATGAACCAGAACGTGAGGCTATTGTTGAACGCGTTTGAATATTATAGAGAACATCCTGACAAAGAACTTGCTGCCATATTTGTGGATGCAGAGAAGGCCTTTGATAATGTTAACTGGAACTTTATTAAAGCGACATTGTCTGCAGTCGGCTGTGGTGAGAGATATTCCAGAATGGTTGAAGCGGTTTACTCAAAGCAGGCTGCAAAAGTGAGCTTTAATGGAGTAATGACTGACTCAATTGAGATAGAACAAGGTACCAGACAGGGATGTCCGTTATCCCCTTTGCTCTTCATTCTGACTCTAGAACCGTTGATTAAGAAGATCAGGGAAGACTCTCAAATACGAGGAACTAGAATAAATAACATAGAGTTTAAGACTATGAAGAAGAAGAAGAAGAAGAAGATATTGGATTTATATCCCGCCCTCCACTCCAAAGAGTCTCAGAGCGGTTCACAATCTCCTTTACCTTCCTCCCCCACAACAAACACCCTGTGAGGTGGGTGAGGCTGGAGAGGGCTCTCACAGCAGCTGCCCTTTCAAGGACAACCTCTGCCAGAGCTATGGCTGACCCAAGGCCATGCCAGCAGGTGCAAGTGGAGGAGTGGGGAATCAAACCCGGTTCTCCCAGATAAGAGTCCACACACTTAACCACTACACCAAACTGGCTCTCAGGCTTTAAGCATGAAAAAAAGATAAAATATTTGGGGATTCAGCTTACAAGCGACTTAAAGTCTTTATATAGAGACAATTATGAAAAAATATTGAAAGAAATCCGCAATGACTTAACCAACTGGAAAGACTTACAAATTTCACTACTAGGCAGGATTGCCACAATAAAAATGAACATCCTCCCAAGAATTTTGTTTTTGTTTCAAATAATCCCAATTATCTTACCTAAATCATTCTTCCAGCAACTCAACTCTATGACCAAGACCTTCATTTGGCAAGGCAAGAAAGCTAGAATCAAATTGAAAGTTTTACAAGATAGTAAACTAAGAGGTGGTCTAGCCTTACCTGACTGGAACTTGTATTATAAAGCTTGTTGTATTGCTTGGCTGAGAGCCTGGTGTAAGTTAGACAATAAAAAATTATTGACTATTGAGGGTGCTGGACTGGGGGAAGGCTGGCACAGTTATATTTGGTATCATGCTCCTAGCAAAACTGGCCGATTTCTTAGACATGAAATAAGAAGATCTCTGTACAAGACCTGGGAAGAAATTAAAGTACATTATACTTATACTCCAAGATGGCTATCTCCGGTAGAAGCTCTGACCCATCCAAACTTGTACAACCGGGACATCTTACAAGACTATGCCTTCTTGTTAAACAGCCAGAATGAGCTGATTGAGGAGGAACTTTCTAAGTTAAGTTGGTGGCTCCAGTGCCAACTTAAGTCAAGATTTCGCAAAGATAAAGAAAAGGGCTTTACGAACACTCCACTTGATCTAGATCTCATACTAGAATCTAAACAGAAGATAATTTCTAAAGTATATGACTGGCTACTTCAAATTAAGATGCAGGACGAGGTTGTGAAAGAAGCATGGATACGTTGGTTGAAGGACTTTGGTTATAATATAGATTTGGAGGAATGGGAACAACTATGGAAGCGTAACATAAAACTGATGAAACCAGCAGAACTGAAAGAGAATTTATATAAAATGGTCTATAGATGGTACCTTACGCCTGATAGGTTGGCAAAAATCTATCCTACATACTGTAACAAATGTTGGAAATGTCTAGAAGCCAAAGGCTCCCTGTTTCATATATGGTGGAAATGTAAACATGCTAAAAAATATTGGTCACAGGTTAATATTTGGATCCAAAAAATTTTAAAAATGCAAATTAACCATGTGCCGGAATTGTATTTGTTAAATATCTGTAGACAAAGCTTGCCTCTTTCTAAATTGAAACTGTTATTGTATATAGTTACCACAGCTAGAATTTTGTATGCTAAATATTGGAAAAATGGGAAAACTCCCAATAGAGAGGAATTTATCAACAAATTGTTGGCACCCGCAGAATCTGACCTAATGTCCACAAGATTAAGAAATGGCAATGTGCAAAAATGTCAAGAGGAATGGGACCCTATTTATAAATGGGTTAAAAGCAGAAGTGTCGGATCGGAGTAACCATGGGGTTTTTCCCCCTTTGCCTTTTTTGATGCTTAACTCTCTCCATCTCCCAGTGTGTATGGTTGGGTAGATGTTAGTTGTTACATGTTAGATGTTAGTTTGTAGTTGATTGTTTGTATCTATCTTGTTTGTGGTTTGTGAGAGATGATTGTTTATGTATTCTCTGTCTATTTTTATTTTATTTCTTTGTCTTTTCTTTTATTTGTATTATTTCTTAATAAAACTTTAAAATTTAAAAAAATATATATATGTAAGCAAGTAAACAAATAATAATAATTGCATGTAAACTTTGTGTCTGGTGTTTACAGTGGCTTGAACCCTGTGGAACATTTCCACTGACAAAAGAATTTCTATTAACAAAGAGGAACTTCCTTGTCTCCCCCCCTCCTACTGCAGATCAAAATGCTACCCCACAAACAAAAAAGTGGCTCCTGCAGATTGCCAGTAACAGCATGGGTGAGGGAAGAGGAGCTTTGCAGTGTAAGAGTAGAGCTGACTAAAAATGGCAGGATGTATATATACGTAGGATGCCTCCCTGTGAGAGAGGGCACTGCTTTTTTAATGTTCCCCAAAATAGGAATTGAGTCACCACATGAGCATTTGCTATGCACCTGGTGCTTATGCGTATGTGGACTAGGGTAGCTGTGCATTCATTTGTGTTCCCTGTATATATGCATTGAGCTTAGTACATGTAGTGTCATGTGTATGGTACTTCTGACTATTGGTGACTCCTTTCTTTTTCTTTTCTTTTCTTTTTTTTTTGCCAAATGTCCCATGCAATGGAAGCCCCTTTTTCCACCATGTCTGAAATCTTCCATACTATTGGCAGCAAGGTAAGTCTGCTTTTCACCCTACACAGGTGGAGAGAATTCAAGATATCACTGCAGACTGCTATATGCAGCAGTTCCCTTTTCATCTGATTAGCAAGTACACCACCATGTTCTGAGATACAAAGAAATTCGAACTGCCAAATTCAAAGAGTAAGCAAATACTCTCTCACCATTGGAGACCTCCCATCTAATAAAACTATTGCAGGCATCCTAATTGGGCTAGGGTCATATAATATAGCATACTTAACATAATGGTTAATCAAGCCCTATTTGTTTATTCTTTTCCCCACCCCTGGAGATTCAGGCTTCAAGCATGATTTAAATTTGCTTTAATCCATCACTCTATTTTGCATTATTGTCAGCAACTCAAGAATTGTTTCTCTGTTATACATTTTAGGGTCTAAAAATAAATGAGAGCAGAAGAGTCATACATTTTACCACTTTCATAGATAATTTATGGAATAATTTTACACTTCTCTAACACCCGGCTCACAAATCATGTTCAAATACATGAGGTGTCACTTGGAGTTTGCAATGGATTCTTAATGAAACTCTCTAGGTCTTGCCTTTTAAATGTTTCACAGATTCACATTTTATGCTTGGCCAGAACATTGAAACTGAATTCACAGATGCTCCTACTGTGCTAGTGGAAAGTTACTATATATGTGTTGCAACCACATCAGGAACATGCTATTCTGTGGTATGGCATTAAAGTGGGTTAAGCTAGAAGAAATGTACTGTGTGAGAAGATTGTTACATCTATATGAAATGCATATATAACCCCCAGAATATAAATGTTTATTCTAGATGAACTCAACAACAGTCTGTAATATGAAGAATGGCATTGTAGAAATGCAGGGGGGGAAAACTAATTGTGTTTCTCCCACTTTCTGTTTCTCCACAGTAGGGGACAGAGCAGAATGAGAAACAGCCGGTCTGAATAAGTTCTGTAAATTAGTTATTACAATAAAGTTTAAAGTTTGTTCAAAGAATGAGAGTGTTTTAATATAAAGATAGAAACAATACACTTTTAAACAAATATACAGAGGACAAATCCAATAGCACAGCTACATTTATGAGCTGCTAAAAACCATGAGCTTGGATGAAGGCAGAAAGGCCTTACTGGCTAAATGTTTGTAGATCCAGGTGAATAGTTGTATTGGTCTGAAGCAAACTTTGAGTCCAGTGTGGTACTTTTAAGACTAACAAAGTCCTATTCAAGATATGAGCTTTTGTGTGAGGTGCACTTCCTCAGATACAAAGAAATGGAATTTCATTTCATTCCATGCATATAAGGCAAAGGTTGAAAATCAAATTAACTTACAACATAGTGAAGATGCTTCATAAGATGAAAAACAGGGATAACAAGCTAAATTTATAAGATCACCATTGTTTGGATTTAATTCAGGGGGGAAACAGTGAAACAAATAAATATGTCAGAATTGGTAGATATGTAAATTGTAAATTTGGTGTAGTGGTTAAGTGCACGGACTCTTATCTGGGAGAACCGGGTTTGATTCCCCACTCCTCCACTTGCACCTGCTGGAATGGCCTTGGGTCAGCCATAGCTCTGGCAGAGGTTGTCCTTGAAAGGGCAGCTGCTGTGAGAGCCCTCTCCAGCCCCACCCACCTCACAGGGTGTCTGTTGTGGGGGAGGAAGATAAAGGAGATTGTGAGCCGCTCTGAGACTCTTCGGAGTGGAGGGCGGGATATAAATCCAATATCTTCTTCATCTTCTTCTTCTTCTAAATTCTTAGCACTCCACAATGGAGAAGGAGAAGCAGGAGGAGGAAGGATTCACTACCTGAAAGAGTCTCAGAATGGCTTACGATCTCTTTTCCCATCCCCTCCCCACAATCCAGTGAGGTTGGTGGGGCTGAGAGAGCTCTCCCATAACTGCTGTTGAGCAGATCAGCTCTGAGAGAACTGGTGACTGCCCCAATGTCACATCAGCAGGAGGAGTGAGGAATCAAACCCAATTCTCCCAGATAAGAGTCCGCACACCAAACCACTACACCAAACTGGCTCTCACACCAAACTGAAGGATACATTTACACATCTGTCTACAATCCTGAAATATTTATCTGTTTCACTGTTTTTCTTGCAATTCAATCCAAACAATGATGACTTTATAAATATAGCTTGTTATTCCTGTTTGCATCTGTTAAAACATCTTCATTACATTGTATGCTAACTTGCTGTTCAACTTCTGCTTTATATGTATGGACTGGTAAATTCCGTTTCATTGTATCTGAGGAAGTGTGCCTGCACACAAAAGCTCATACCTTGAATAAAACTTTATTGGTCTTAAAGGTGCCACTGGACTCAAACTTTGTTCTACTGACTAAATGTTTGTATGCCCTTTTCTGTATTCTGAGCTGCTGGGCTCTTTGCTGGAGCACTGATGGACTGTAACTTTATGAAATGTTATGTTATGCTGATGGGAGAGGGGTTATATTTGTACACTGCTGAGATCAGCAACTAATTCATTAATCACATTGTTACATTAAACATATAAATGAATACATACAGGAACAGGATATCCTTCACAGGGATATGGTATGAATTTGATAAACTTGATCCCAAGTTTCACCAGCACAAGCATATAATTCAGTATTGCCCACTTCATATACAGAAGAACAGGAAGGAAAGAAAATGTAGACCAATCTGAACAGATACTCAGAGGTCAATGAAGGAAAGAATAATGTGGATGAGCAGTTATAATGTAACAAACAAAGGGAGAAAGATTCATTTCAGGAAGAAAAATTGTTATCTTGTGCATGTTTATGGTTGTACTTGTGCATGTTTATGGTTGTACTTTTGTAGTATTCTGTTTTGAGATTCTGAAATGTGCTTTTATGCCATATACCTTTTAAAGTGGTGAAAGCCATACCAATAAATAAAGTATGTCAGTAAAAATGTGGGAGTGATTTATATGTTTCTCATAAGAAATTCTACCAGTAGGGCTATGCACCAAAAAAAAAAAAAAAAAATGGAAATATCAAGATCCAGAAATATTCAGTGAATTTTTTTTTATTCCTGATATATCTGAATAGTAGTATCCAGTATATCTGAAAATACCGAGATATTCAGATTTATCGGGATATTTGGCTCCATAATACCTTTTGGGCCTTGGAAGTCAATGGCAACATAGGGTATATTGGAAGCCGCCTGGAGGGGAGAGGATTTGGGGGAGAGCCCCCAAAACTGCAGGGCAGCTTCAGGGGACTATTCCCCAAGGAAACCTCAAGTCCCCAAAAAATTGGACTAGGGGGTCCCATTCCAGGGGCACCCAAATAGGGTGCCCCTATCCTACCATTATACTCTATAGGTCATTGAAGTCAATGGCAGCATAGAAGGCTGCTGGGGGGACAAGGGGATTGTGGGAGAGCTCCCAAAATGGCAGGGCAGCTGCAGAGGACTCTCTCCCAAGGAACCCACAAGGCCCAAAAATATTGGACTAGGAGATCCCTATCTGTGGGCTCCCCAAAAGGCCCATTGGTCCCAATGATGGGAAAAACCCAATTAGCCACTTCCCCCACTGTAATTGTTTTGGGGGAAGTGTTTCTGAGGAACAGAGGATTTGAGAGAGAGTCCCCAAAACTGCAAGGCAGCTTCAGGGGACTCCTCCACATGCAACCCCCAAGGTCCAAAAAAGACTGGACCAGGGGGTCCCATTCTAGGGGCACCCAAAGCCAAATCTAATGTCACATCTGAGAATCACTATAAGACCAATGCACTACATCCATCTACTCAATGGGTCCTCCTGGCCTAGCACCAAGAAACCCAGTTGCCAACATGAAACACAATCTGATCAAAGTCTGCAGACCTACCTAGCTGCAGCAAACCTAGATGCCAACTCTCCAGACCGGCCACTAACAGCACAAGGAAAGTTTCTCACCCAGATGCCAACTTCCCTGCCACAAGACATACACTCTGACTTGTGGAAAACAATCATGACATTTTACCATGGCAAGAGACTCTGAAAGTCATGTCTTCTTAGAATTAACAGGGAACAAGCTTCTGTATTCACCTACTCCTAGTTCTATCCCAATCTACTTCTTTCATCTGCTAAAATGTTTATGTCCCCCCCCCCCGCCAAAAAAAATGTTAAATTCCAGTTCCGAATAGAATCATCCACTGGGCTATTAACAAAGTCATAAAAAAATAAATGACCACAGTGAAAACAAACTAACCAAGACATATATAGGTAAGATCACTACTGAAGGCAGTGTAGCACAGTGTAGCACATTCCCATCATATCTTGGACACTCACTAAACAGGGTCTGTACCTGGATAAGAGACCACCATGGAAGGCTCCCCAGAGGAATGCAATGGCCAACACTCTCTGCTTCTCACTGGCCTTGAAACTCTTTTGCTCGGGTCGCCATAGTGACAGCACTTACTGTCACTATCCAAAATAAAACAGAATAGCTAGCTACAACCTGTAACTTAAATACTGCGTAGAGATTAATGCTTACAATTAAATTATTGGAGTTACAATCTTTGCATATAACATGTTTGTGAACAGCACTTATATTGTTTATGCTTCCTTAGGCACCCCTATAAATATATATTTCTTCATGATTTACAATGAACAGTGTTATGTGTATGTTTGCATCTGTGCAGTTGTTGGGCTTTATCATCTCATATGCCCCTGTTTTAGTTGTTTTAGTAGTTTCTATTTGCACAGGATCCAAAATTACTAGATTACTGGGGATGATAGGAATATAGCTTTCTCAGCCTTCTGATTGAATTTGGGAGATTGTAAAACTATAGTTCCCATTAACCCCAGACGGAAGTCATGCTGGAGAAAATTTGGAATAATACAGATGTCTTACAAAGCTAAATTTTGTGACTTGGGGAATGTAGACAAGTGGCAAAGGAGAAAGAGACAACACTTGCAAATACTCCAGGATTATTGAATGATCAACATAAAAATGCAAGCAATTTAGATACAAGTGTGCCACCCATTCCAGATGTCCCCCATTCCTAGCAGGTTTTTTCTGTCATTTACACTTTGTCTTCTCTCCATCTTCTAGAATTCTAGAAATATTGTCTACAAGTGCAGTCCCTTACCTCTGGGTCTGTACTCAGCCAGCATGACATCCAGGAATCAAGGAAGGGCATGAGGATCCAAGGTAGGCAAAGGGCAAGCCAGACTGTTTGGCTAGCCTGCCAACAAGAGAAAACAGAATGGAGTTGGGAACACAGGACCAGAAGGCTGAGAAAGTCAGGATGGAGGGAGAGAGAGTGGTTCAGAGCATGATGGGCAAGCACAAACGCAGTCCCCCACTATCACAAATAATTCAGTCAAGTTTCCCCGCATTTGGGAAATTGCAGGGGTTAGCACACCCGGTGTGTAATGGTTGAGCCTCATCCTGGGAAAACCTCCTTTGTGATCAAGAGAAACAGGGAGAACAGAGCAGTAGAGTCAAGAAGATGGAGTTAAAATCCACCTCTGTCTCAGCACATGCATGGGAAACAGGAAGGGGGAAAGACAACTTGAAGGACAGAGGCAAAGTAAACCAAGGCTGGCTAAGTGTCAACAAGCCAAACCTCAGTGTTGTAACTTGGGCTAAAGACACAGGGATGAGAAGGGAGATTCCAAGACTTACAATGGAACTTCCCTCCATAGGATCATAGAGTTGGAAGGGACCTCCAAGGTCATCTAGTCCAACCCCCTGCATAATGCAGGAAACCCACAAATACCTCCCCCTAAATTCACAGGATCTTCATTGCTGTCAGATGGCCATCTAGACTCTGTTTAAAAACCTCCAAGGAAGGAGAGCCCACCACCTCCCGAGGAAGCCTGTTCCACTGAGGAATTGCTCTAATGGTCAGGAAGTTCTTCCTAATGTTGAGCCGGAAACTCTTTTGATTTAATTTCAACCCACTGGTTCTGGTCCTGCCTTCCGGGGCCACAGAAAACAATTCCACACCATCCTTTATGTGACAGCCCTTCAAGTACTTGAAAATGATGATCATATCACCTCTCAGCCGCCTCCTCTCCAGGCTAAACATCCCCAGCTCCTTCAACCTTTCCTCATAGGATGGTCTCCAGACCCTTCACCATCTTCATTGCCCTCCTCTGGACCTGTTCCAGCTTTTCTATATCCTTCTTAAAATGTGGTGCCCAAAACTGAAAGCAATGTAATGGTCTGAGATAAGATATATATATCCCTGAGTTCCTTCCAGGTGCCTTTAGTTCTGACACTCTCCTGTGAAGAATCTGTTCTATCTATCAATAAAGCCAACTTTCTGAACATCCCGAAAGTCTTCTTTACTAGAGGATAGTCCCAGAGCTGACAGCATTCTCCAGGTGACCTGCAGAAAAAAATCTTTCCCATGAAAGCTGTTGATTCAGCTTGAGGACATCTGTTCTCGTAACACTGATCCCCTTAGTTTGATAACTAGATTTATTTTTAATGAGAAAAACTGAAATAGTGACAGGTGCAACTAGATTTTGTAAACCGCTTTTTAGATTGTGTAAACCGCAACTAGATTTTGTAAACCACAGAAAAGGAGAAAATTAGGCTAAAAACAAATAAATAATAGGTAAATAAATAGATAGACATTGGAAACTCTTTGTGCATGTACAGAGACATTTTCAACTACAAGGCGTTTTGTTTCTCATATTATTTCGGATGCTTTTGTTCTTTTCCAAATTGTTCTCATACTAACTGCACTATGCAATTGTCTGTTTCATAAATTTAGAAGGGAGAAAAACTTTCAATAAATTATCTGAACAAGACCATAAAACTGGAACCCTTAAATTGCTATGCAGATGGATCAATGTTCTATTTTCCAGTGTTATGATAATGAGATAATTTTAGAGATATATTGAGTAACTGAGCCTTTAATTCTGAGATTTAAAAAATTGACTTGTGTTAGGACACAGCAGTGCAGTCTGTCATAATACAAGGTCAATCCAACAAGACACCTGAGCCCTAGGATTTTTATTTTATTTTTTTGCTTAAGGTGTAGATGTGACAAGTGCTTTGCATTTTGGGATAGAAAGAAAAAGCTATCTAGCTAGAAAGCTCGGGCTTTGCCTCATTCATACAACTGTCTCATGCAATTCCAGTCTCCTAGCAGCTGACATAATCCTGGTGTTCAACATTCTACCAGTGCAGGTCTATCAAAAATTTAAATAGGTTTGGACTAGAATAACTGTGAATAGGATTGAAGTGCATTTCTTTAGAGTCTTGTCTTGCTTGCGAACTCTCCACACTTTGTTTCATGCGTGCAAGCCTAGAATTCATGCTCCTTTCAGTAAACTGAAGCCCTCCTTTAAAAAAAAAAAACTCTGTGACATCATACAAGTTCCGATAGCTTGAAGATCTTCCAAAGCGCAGCCATGAAAAATTTACTGCACTTTTAAATATTGTTTTGGCTAATTCTTACAACCTTGTTTAACCACATCCAAGCCTTATGTGTTTTAAGTTACACCCTGTTCTAGGGTTGACTTTTAATCAGCCATTATATTTGTGCTTTTTAAATCAATTGAATGTTTGGATATTAGCTGGAATGGACATTCCCTTTGCTCATAAGTGTTTATCAGACAGGAAAGACTGCAAAGTCATATTATGATTTCTGTGCATGGCCCCCTCATCATGTGACACTTTTCCAAGCTTCCATAATTATTGGCAGGGCTTTTTTTTTTTTTGAGCAGGAATGCACAGGAACGCAGTTCTGGCTGGCTTGGCATCAGGGTGTGTGGCCTACTATGCAAATGAATTCCTGCTGGGCTATTTCTGCATAAAAAGCCCTGATCATTGGCATCACAGTAGCCACACATACTTAGTCACCATTTTCTAAGAAATACTAGCTTAATATGGTTAGCTTAATACTAGCTTAATAATAAAAAAGCCCTGTGTGGAGCAATGGTGATGTCAGGGGATGTGACCTAATATGCAAATGAGTTCCTTCTGGGCTTTTTCTGCATAAAAAGCCCTGATCATTGGCATCACAGTAGCCACACATACTTAGTCACCATTTTCTAAGAAATACTAGCTTAATATGGTTGCCAGTCTCCAAGTGATGGCTGGGGATCTCCTAGAATCACAACTGGTCTCCATGTTACAGAGATCAGTTCTTCTGGGGAAAATGATTGCTTTGGAAGGTGGACTCCTTGGCATTATACCCCACTGAAGTCCCTCCCTTCCCAGGCTCCACCCCCAAAATCTCCAGAAATTCCCTGACCAAAAGCTGGTAACCCTATAAACACAGTTCCACACATGTGCCAACACACATTCTACACATATACCAACACACATTCTTACACTGAACTAATGGGAGTCACTAGGAATTATGAAGACGGTCTTAAAAAATTTTATTGACCAATGAACTTTTTTTTTCTGATTTTCAGGAGGTTTGTGATGAAAATATAAAACCTCGGAGCTCATTTCACCCCAAAACAGCAGTGCACCTGACTAATTAGACAGAAATGGGAAACCCTAGCATTCCAAGCTTCCATTGTCAATGCAATTTAATCTGCGAACTTCAAAAAGTTGTAGAAAGATCAGGTGAGTTGGCCTTGTCTGAATCATCAGCTTTTAACAGCCAAGGATAAATGCCACTGGCCCAGTGTGAAAGTCTCCTATTCCTTCTCTGATGTCATTCTAGTGCATTAATTTACAGCACTGCCTAAATGTGATGAACCAGGAAGAGTATTTTTAATCTCAGTGTCCTTAATGCCTACAGACAATATTTCAAATTCCTGGTTTAAGATTGTTCTTCTGAGTGATTTTTCTATCATATTACATAAAGACAACACCCAAAAATCAGCATAGTAGTTCAGCACATTACTAAAACTGTGTAAAATCTTGGGGTGTTTTTACATTCAGTTTGATCCAGAGTTTTAGAGTCTTCAAATTGCCTGCCACTGTTCTTCTTTTATTATTTCCCTTTACATTTAAGCGTTTCAATTGGGGGGGGGGGTGTCTCTGATCAGAGGGCAGTCGGAATACCAGTGCTTAGTTAAATGTATTGATTGCTTGGAAATCGTGTCAACACTGAAAAAACAATACAAATTTAAATCACTAGATGAAGCAAGCAATAATATGTAAAAATTTCAAGTGCTGTCAGTTCTCATGCAAATTATTGCATCTTGTGGTGGCTTTTGGAGGAGTCTTTTAAAACGCAGGAAAACTTTTAGCAGTTTGAAATGTCCGTAGAAAAAAGACCAGACCAAAACTAGTCTCAAGAAAAACACTTTTGTGGCAGCATCGAAACCCATCTCACTGAAACAAATGTAAATGCCTCAGGAAGCAATGATGCGAAACAATTATGAGAACGTTTTGTAATGCAAAGGGTGAGTTTACAATGCGGAGATAGAGTCACAAACTGCCAGTGTAAAAACACCCTTGCTTTCTTTTATGTGGTTGAATTCAATGAAGTGCTGTTGAAAAAGTGTCTCCCAAAGGAAGGGGAAGGCAAGGATGATTTTGCCCAATTTCTTCTCCTCAGAGTCAAATCACACATTACAGCAGACATGGGTCTATAAAGTGGCCACCAATACCATTTTAGAGGAAAATTTAGTCCTTTAAAAATTGCCAAAAGGGTCTGATCAGAATGTGGAGGCAACAAGCAATTACAATTACATTTTGCCTCTCTGCATCATCTTGTTCCTCGCTCTTCATGGGACTCCTGCATACCCCAACTTAGAACTGGATCCACCTTTCCTCCTTAGTCTGCTGCCAAGCCCTCCTCAAGTGTGATTCTCAAACTCCACCCCTCTCCAAGCCATGTCTGTCCCTTGTGTAAGAAAACACCCATCCTCCTATCCATCCCTTGTCAAGCTGGGGGATCAGCCAGAGTCATTTCCCCTACCTGGTGGGAGTCCACCTTCATTACGCACATTCCAGTCTGGGGGCTGCTGCCAGTAGTGGGCTCCTGGCTATTGGTGGGAATAGTATTCACCCAGTGGCACCCAGCACTTACATCATTTGTGTGTCCTGCTGCCATAAGAGAGGCCTCCACATTGTCTGCACCATCTGTGCTGGGGTCATTTTCATTGTTGCCTTCACTGCCTCCCCCCCTCAACAGGGCTCCTCAATCTGCTGCTGTTGCTTGGGTGAGTAAAGGACCAGCTTTGCCACTACACAACCTTCCCCTGTTTGCATGCTAGAAACTGGCATTATAAAATATCAAGTGCATTAATTGTTATATAATGTAGTCACTGGAAGAATATTGTTGATTGCAATTATTTTGTATAGGTGATTATTCTGTTTATCATGCTGACAGATGGGATGGTCCTACTAAATACATGATTCAAGGATTCATAGACCCTTAAATATGCCCAGTTACTTTTATGTGGGGGTTATCTCATTAATTCTAAAGGAGAAAGCACATCAAAATGTATATTTTTTTTCTGAAAGTATCAGAAAAAATGTGCTAACATTTACCAGGGAAGAGGTGAGACCACCAGAATTATAAAGAAGAGAATAATATTCAGATTTATCCAGTAAATCATATTTGAATGTCCTGTCTTTGAAAATATTCAATTGAAAAGTAGCTTGCATATATAGTAATTAAATAGCATCAAACTAGCATACAGTTAAGAACTGGAATGGAACAGATGTCCATTAACAGTGAATTGGTAAGTGTGTGTGTGGGGGGGGTATCTCCAAATTTTGAGCTTAAAATATACATGAAAATTTCTGTGTCATGATGCTACTGTGATTTCCAGAATGGTAGATACAACTCTGGGATTCTGAGGCACTGGAAAAATACTCCTTCAAAAATGCATGCTGTTTTTCATGGTCAGGTGCTTACCATTATCAGCAGAAACAGCTGTCCTCCCTCCTTTAAAAAAAAAAAAATTCCTGATTTCCCAGGCAACATCATTCACCTTTCCAAATGAATCCTTGCAAATAAACAGGAGTGCTCCCATCCCATTAATGGTGTAGACAAAATCCAGAAAAGGAATTTTAAGGCTGCTCCTCTGAGCTAAATGACATTTTCGAAGGAATGAGAGACCCTACCCATCAGGAAGTCCTTAAATTGTAGTAGTAAATTATCAGTGTATCTCTACAAGCAGGCCTCAGATTCAGCAGGAGCTCACAGAAGCGCAGCTCCTGAATCTTTCTGAGGGTTCCACCTCTTCCTCCCCACCTACCTTTTATTTATTTATTTATTTAGATTTATATCCCACCCTCCCCGCCGAAGCAGGGTCAGGGTGGCTTACATATTCATGTATGGTCAAGAAACACAAGAAACACAAAATACAATTAAAACATAAAAACATAAAAATTATTAAAAACTTTTCCATTGAATAGTAGGTGCAGCTGCATAGCAATTCCTGGATTAGGAGAGCGAGCAGCCAGCTAGCCACCAGGGGCTTTGCCACACCCCCAGCAGCCCTCATTAACCCCTGGAGAAGCCTGCACCACCCTTTCTCCACTTCTTATGAGATTTTGGGTGGCAGGTGGCTTGCTGGCCTTTTGACTGGGCTGGGGAGGCCCAGGCGAGCAAGGCCTGCTTTGGCTGGGTGGATCTCTAGCCAGCCCAAGTAGGCCTCGCTTGCTCGGGGCTCTCCTTTTTTGTGTCAGGTTGCTTTTGAATGGGGTGGTGGTGGCATATGCTAATGAGCTCTGCCGCCTTGTTTTCTTCAAAACAACCTCTGTCTACAAGGGATGCTAACCATAAAGACTTGTTTCAAACAACTGAATAACTGATTCATAACATTGAATCATGCTAACATGTGGTCTGTTTGGGGGGAAGGTGTTAAAAATGTAAACTTTATTTCAAAGATTGCAGAGAGGAAGGGACAGTTTCCTGCCTTCCTTACTTTGTGAAAGAAGGCAATGAACCATATGATGGACTGTGCTTTTAGAAAACTTAGACATGCTGTACAAACAGATAAAGGACTGTGAAGGGTTAATTCTTCACAGAAAAGGAAAGCCTTGAGTGAGAAAATTGAAATTATCATATAGCATTGTATGTGAAATAGCCAGGAGATCCCAGAGGGTATGGCTGCCAAAGCTGTAGCTCTTTTTTTGACACCACTTAGCTAAGCTATGCTTATGGCAGCTGAAGAAAGTCTCAAGAGAGCTGCATTGCTGAGGAAAGATTGTCAGATTTCTGCCTTGACTGAATTCAGTCTGATTTCAGCCCTAGCTAGAAGAGTTGAGTACTCTCAGTTTTTTAATTCAGCTCTGACTGAGAGCAGTTTAACACAGACAGGAGAACTGGGGAAAGTTGGCAAGGAAGTTTGGGAAGTATGTGGGGACTCCCATTTGGGCCAAAGAAAGGGGATAGATCTTCTGGTGAGAGGAGAATTTCCCTACCCAGTCAAACAGGGAATTAGCTCTGAAGAGTGCAGAGATCCCTGGTCTGGTGTGATTAGAAACTGCCTGCAGAAACCTTAAGACTAAGTTAAAAAGATGAGTATTGGTGTTTCAAAAGAAGGGGTTTGGGTATTGAAAAGAGTGTACCAGCCTTCTGAAAACCAAAAGAATTAGAAAATACTCAAATAAAAGTGTACTGAAGTGTTTGGGGAAAACATTCGAACAAAAGCCTCTCAACAACATAAAGATTTCAGTAATTGTGAATAACTTAAAAAATTCTCATTTGCCTAAAACATAAAAAAAAAGAAGACTCATAGTAATAGTGGTGGGATTATTCCATATTTAGTCAGAAAATCTGCTCGCAAGGTCCCACAAGGGAATGTTCACCAATTAAACTAGATATCTTAAAATTACATTCTGACTGTACCACAATAAGCATTTTGTCATGGAATGGAAATAATAGGTGGTGGAACTTGCCTCTAGATTCAGAGCCCAGGTTTACTGCCTATAGAAAACAGTAGCTGCTTAAAGTTTTAAAGGGCCAACACACTGTACACCAGCTCAGCAAAGAAAATAATGAGAGCAGAATCCTGAAGCCAGGTCGACTGCTCATTGTTTTATGGCATCCAGATTTAAAGGCCAGGTCTATTATCCATTAATTTCAGGACTCCCTGCTGGTCTGCAGCACACCAATCCTTTGGACTTTAAAGGGCTATTATATTTGTATAGGCAATAGATTTTGCCTCCAGACCCCATAATCCAGAGGGCAGGTCTTCTATCCCCCCAAAATGACAGCCTTTTAAAGTATAAAAGGGCAATTCACTGTGAACCTGCTGGAGACAGGACATGTTTCTTCTTCCTTCCTGTTCCTGCTGCAATTCATGAATGTGAGTAGGAAAGAAATATTGGAATCAGAAATAATCAGGTGGCCCTTTTGCAAAACTGGATATTTCCAGTCTGATCTAATACTTGAAATCGTGTTACTAGTATTCATTTGCACACCCCTATACTGACATTAATTAGTTTAGATGGGTGTAACACTGATAGTCTAGCAGTTTGCCTTCAGCAATAGCAAGCTTTGTGTTATGTATTGTACATAACGGCCGGGCCGCATGGCGATGGTCACCTAAAGGAGACCCTCGGGTTCCTGGATGTGGCTCACCAGTGGCCCCACCCCACTACATCTATGGCGGGAAGTTTAACCGACCAGGATTGGCCTGGTCGGACCGGGGGGGCCGTCCGAGGAAATGTATATATATGCGGGCCCCGGCCGCATGGGCTCACTTTTGTAATGTGCTCGCAATAAAGAATGTTGCCTTCAAACCGTCTTGGTCTTCAGTACATTACAGTGGCGACGAAGGTGGGATCCTAGCCCACCAAATTCAAACGGATCCAACAGAGACAACCAAGGCAACCCGTTGAGCAAACACGGCCGCCACCACAGCCACCATGGCTACCCAGGGCGGGACCACGGGCCGTCTTGAAGAATTCAACCCCGCTACTCCGGAGGGATGGGAGACCTACACTGAGCGGGTCGAGTGCTACCTGCGGGCAAACCACATAACTGAAGACTGCATGAAGCGGGACGTCCTCCTGAGCATCTGTGGGGTGGCCACGTTCAAGATCACCAAGGGTCTCTCAGCCCCCGCGAGGATCACGGAGATGTCCTACGAAGAGATAGTCCGGCTCCTCACTGGGCACTTCCTGCCACAGTCCTCACGCGTGGCCTGCCGGTTCCTCTTCCACAAGCGGGACCAAGAGGCAGGAGAGTCGGCCGCCGACTACCTGGTGGCCCTCTGCCAAATCGCGGGCAAATGCAGCTTCGCACAGCTGGAAGAGTCCCTGGCAGACCGTTTCATCTGGGGCCTGAGGGACGAGAGGCTGCAGCAGAAGCTGTTCGCGAGAGAAGAGCTCACCCTCCAGAGTGCTTTCAACGAGGCAGTGGCATTCGAGCGGTCCATGAGGACCTTTCCCAAAACAAGAACCGACACCGTCCACCAGGGAGAGATGGACCCCTACGGACCGGAGGAGGAGGAGGCACTCCAGCTGCGCCGCCAACCAGGGACGGGCCCACAAATAACCCAGCGACCCCGGGCGACGGAGAGACCAGCCTTGACCAGGTGCGCCAACTGCGGGGACCAACACAAGTGAAGGGACTGCCCCTACCACCACGTGGTCTGCAGGAGCTGCGCCAAGGGCCTGCCGGTCCAAGGGCACCTGCCACCGCCAGGCGACCAACCAGGAATCGACCGGGGACTACGCAACAGCATCTACCAGCGTACAGGTAATGAACTTGCCCGACGAGACCCCTCGCAAGGTCAAGGTCTCAGTCAGGATAGAGGGCAAGCCTTGCCTGACGGAACTGGACTCGGGTTCCTCCATCTCCATAATATCAGAGGAATCCTTGAGGAGGCTGTGCTCGCGGGGCCAGCCCAGATTGCGTCCGGCCGGTTTCATGCTCCGGGACTTCCAAAAGAACCCTGTACAAGTCCTGGGTTGGGCATGGTGGGGGTGGAGTACAAGGGGTTCAGGGGCAACCTCGAAATACTGGTGGTCAAACGGCAGCTCACCACACTTTTGGGGCTAGCCTGGTTCCAGCCTCTGGGAATAAAAATAGTGGGGGTGCAGCAACTGGGAACGCAGGGATTCGACGATGTGTGTAAAGAGTTTCGGAAGTGTTCGATGGGGCCCTGGGGTGTTATAAGGGGGCCCCCATATCCTTACCTCTTGACCCCCAAGTGTGGCCAGTAAGGCTAAAGGCCAGGCGGGTTCCGTTTGCACTAAAGCCTAAGATTGAGGCTGAGCTAGATCGCCTCACGGCTCAGGGGGTGCTGGAACCCGTTTCCCACGCGGAATGGGAGACTCCAATCGTGACCCCAGTGAAGCCGAACAGGGACGTGCGCATATGCGCAGATTATAAGTGCACTATTAACAAGGCACTTCAGGATAACCCCTACCCGGTCCCAGTCATCAGCCACGTTTTGGCTGCGCTGGCGGGGTCCATGATTTTTGGGAAACTAGACCTGGCCCAGGCGTACCAGCAGCTGCCTGTAGACGCCACCACGGCACAGGCACAGACAATAGTCACCCACAGGGGGGCATTTAAGATGCAGAGGTTACAGTTTGGGGTGAGCGTGGCCCCGGGGGTTTTCCAGAGTCTGATGGATTCTCTCCTCAAAGGGATCCCCGGGGTACAGCCGTTTTTCGATGACGTTTTGATCGCTGCCCCAGACCCAAAGGAATTCTGCAACCGGCTGCGTGAGGTGCTCCGCCGTTTCCAAGAGGCCGGCCTGATAGTAAAGCGGGAAAAGTGCTCCCTGGGGGTGCCCAGGGTAGAGTTCTTGGGGTTTGTGGTGGACGCAGCAGGAATCCACCCGACGCACAACAAAACCACAGCTATCGTGGAAGCCCCAACCCCGAAGAGCAAGGCGGACCTTCAGAGTTTCTTGGGGTTATTAAATTTTTACCATTCATTCTTGCCCCACAAGGCCACCATTGCAGAACCCCTCCACAGACTCTTGGATAAGAATGCCCCCTGGGTTTGGGGACAGAAACAGGCAGCAGCATTCCAAGCGGTAAAAGACCTACTCACATCGAACGATGTGCTCCACCATTTTGATGAGGGCCTACCGGTGATCCTAGCATGTGTCGCGTCGCCGTACGGGGTGGGCGCCGTCCTGGGTCACCAACTCCCGGATGGGAGGGAGGTCCCAGTAGCCTATTACTCCAGGACCCTAACTACAGCGGAGCGGACTACGCGCAAATAGACAAAGAGGCCCTAGCAATTGTTGCGGGGGTGCGCAAGTTCCACGACTATTTGTACGGTATGCAGTTCACAATAGCCACGGACCACAAGCCGCTCCTGGGCCTCCTGGCCCCGGATCGCCAAATGCCACAAATTCTATTGCAACGCGTTTTGCGATGGAACCAATTCCTTTATTCTTACACCTATGCCCTGGTTCACAGGCCGGGCAAGGCCATGGATCACGCAGACGCCCTCAGTCGCCTACCGCTCCCCTCCATAGACCCCGACCCGGCCCCAGCCAACCATGTGATGCTAATGGAAACACTGCCAGAGCGGCCCCTAAACGCAGCAGAGGTAGCAAAAGCCACGGGGCGGGACAAAACTCTCACCCGGGTCTTCGACTGGGTGGTGAGGGGCTGGCCAGAGGGAAAACCAGGGGAGGAGTTCAAGGCATACTCCACGAGAAAGGAAGAACTAGCCATCCACAAGGGTTGTCTGTTATGGGGGAGCAGGGTGGTGGTCCCCCCCCCGATGCGGAGACAAGTGCTGGAGGCCCTGCATGAAACACATCCGGGGATCGTCCGGATGAAGGCCCTAGCACGCAGCTACGTATGGTGGCCAGGAATGGACGAAGAAATCGAGGGATGGGTCCGGAGGTGCACCGCTTGTCAGGAGTCCCGGCCTGAACTGCCCAGCACCCCCGCTCAGTGCTGGGAAGCACACAGAAAGCTATGGGCCAGGCTACACATAGTTTTCGTGGGCCCCTTCCAGGGCCAGATCTTCTTTATAGTGGTAGATGCCTACACTAAGTGGCTGGAAGTCATTTCTGTGGCTTCAACATCCACGGCTGTGGCAATTCGGGCATTACGCAGGGTCCTGAGCATACACGGGATCCCAAACATCATTGTCTCTGATAATGGAACCGCCTTCACCTCCCAAGAATTCCGGGAGTTTTTGCAGAGGTACCTGATCCATCACATAAGGTCCGCCCCATTCCATCCAGCTACCAATGGCCAGCCAGAACGGATGGCCCGCACCACAAAAGAGGCCCTGGGCCACATAGTACAGGGGGACTGGAATCACCACCTAGCCACATTCCTATTTGACAATAGGATAACTCCCAACCCCGTCACGGGGGTCAGCCCTGCCAAGCTGTTAATGGGACGGAAACTCATAACGAGGCTAGATCGGCTGCACCCCGACCGGGCCACCGACATCCGAAACTCCCCAGAGTGCAGAGAGGCGGCTAGGAGGTTCTTCCTGGGGGACCCCGTGTACGCTAGGAACTACGCGAGCGGTCCCGAGTGGGTGGCGGGGCGGGTACTTCAAGTAACCGGGTCCTGTCACTACAATGTGTCCACGGAGGGGGGCCTCCTCTTGCAGAGGCATATCGACCAGATACGGCACCGCACCGTGAAAGAAGAGCCAACGGAAGGGCAGAGCACAAAGGCGCCTGCTGCCACGGGTCCGCCGCGAGATAGCCCCGATCCTCCGTCCGCTCCGGCCAAGTAGAGAGCGGTGCCCAACCAGGGCGAGAGCAGCACAGTGGCAGGAGCACCGGCGGAACAGCCAGTCAGGAACAACCGCAGGCCGGCAGCTCCTCCCAGCGGGGAGACCGCCGCTCCACCCGGCTCGGTAACCACGATCCTGACGACAGCGGCGGCCACCACTCCCACTCCGCCAGCCAGCCTACAGAGGTCCAACCGGGAGCGCACGGCCCCCGCATACTTAAGGGATTATGTGTCCTGAGCTAAGGGGGGAGGAGTGTTATGTATTGTACATAAGCGGCCGGGCCGCATGGCGATGGTCACCTAAAGGAGACCCTCGGGTTCCCAGATGTGGCTCGCCAGTGGCCCCGCTACATCTGTGGTGGGAAGTTTAACCGACCAGGATTGCCCTGGTCAGACCGGGGGGGCCGTCCGGGGAAATGTATATATATGTGGGCCCTGGCCGCGTGGACTCACTTTTGTAATGTGTTCACAATAAAGAATGTTGCCTTCAAACCGTCTCGGTCTTCAGTATATTACACTTTGTCAACTTCCAGAATAGGAACAAAGGCAACTGTCCTGCTCTGGTTTTTGTTCTAATATACTGCATCTGAGTACTGTGGCAGAAAGCTCTTTATAGACATATAAAAAGTGGTCTGGAAATATAATGTGTTCATATTTTAAATATTTTAATGAAAGATTTCCATCTGCTGTGACTTCTCTTTATTTCTACAATTACATCATTTAATCGTGTTTTTATTCCAGGTTTTGATTATATACATACAAATTTCAATGCAGAATGTGAAACCACTGAACAAAACTGTGATTGCAGATCTTAGCTATCAAACAACCAATCCCATGTAAATGTCTTTGAAATTTTGAAGGCTGCAGCAACATCTAATCAGAGATCTGTTTGGGGAAAGTATAGGCCATTTACAGTCCCTGTTTTTAAGGGCATTTCCAGGTTGCCTGAATGAGGTGATGGTGTAACTGCTCTTGGAAAAAACCCTACTTTGGACCCTACAGTCCTAGCCAACTACCACCCAGCATCTAACCTTCTGTTCCTGGGCAAGGTGGTTGAGAAAAAGGTAGCTGAGCAGCTCCAGGTGTTCTTTGGATGACTCTTCTTCCTGGACCCATTTCAGTCTGGCTTCTACCCTGGCCAACAGCACTGGGAGATTTTGCCTAGAGATTCAAGGAACAGCTTTACAATGACTCTTCTTGTTTCTACATGTTTAGGGGGTGGCACTTGGGGTTTCCCCACATAACCCTATGGCATGTGGTGTCCCACAAGGTGCAATCCTCTCCCCAATGTTATTTAACATCTATATTGTTAATCCAGAGGTTTGGGCTGGTCTGTCATCAGTATGCTGATGACAACCAGCTGAATCTGTTAATGGAGGCCCAAACAGAATCTGCCCCGGCTTATCTGGCCAGAGTATTGGAGGCTATGGCTGAATGGTTACAACACAGCCAGCTGAAATTCAATCCAGCTAAAATGGATGTCCTTTTCCTGGGTCATGGGGGGGGGGGGATGGGCTCAAGAATCTGATTCCTTACCCTTGGTGGGCCAACAGTGAGGAGCTTGGGAGTGACTCTGCACACCTCCCTTTGTATGGAAGCCCAGGTCACTAATGTTGGCAGATCAGCCTTTTATCATGTCTGGATGGTCAGGCAACTGGTTCCCTATCTCTCCCCTCATGACTTGGTGACAGTGATCCATGCAATAGTCACTTCCAGGCTTGATTACTGCAACTCACTTGACATGGGCCTACCCTTAAACTTGACCCAGAAGCTCTGGCTTGTGCAAAATGTGGTGTCATGCCTGCTGACTGGGACATCTGTGCAATCACACACTTAGCTGCTGCTATGCCAGCTGCATTGGTTGCCAGTTGACTTACAAGTCATATTTGAGGTTATGTTATTAACCTTGAAGACCCTATGCAGCCAAACACCAGTATACCTGCAGGACCATCTCTTCTCATATGTGCCCTGAATAGCCTTGCACTCTTCAAACCAACACCATTTAGTAGTCCCCGGCCTGAAAGATGTCTGCTTTACCTCAAGCAGGGCAAGGGCTTTTTTAGTCCTGGCCCTAGCTTAGAGGAGCACGCATCCAATAGAGATCAGGGCCCTGCACAATTTATTGCAATTTTGCAGGGCCTGCAAAATGGAGCTGTTCCACCAGGCCTTTGGTTGAGACAGTGAACATCAAATAAAATTGGCCTCTCCTGCTCAAATGACCATGGGGCTCTATTTACATCTCGGTGCCTGGAATAAGAAAAAGAAGAAGAGATTGGTTTTATATCCTCAGAGTCTCAGAGCAGTTTACAATTTCCTTTCCCTTCCCCTCTCCACAACTGACACCCTGTGAGGTAGGTGGGGCTGAGAACTCTTTTGAGAACTGCTCCTGAGAGAACAACTCTGAGAAAACTGTGCCTTGCCCAAGGTCACCCAGCAGCTGCATGTGGAGGAGTGGGGAAATCAAACCTGGTTCTTCCAGATTAGAGTCCACGCTCTTAACCACTACACCAAACTGGGTCTCTTAAACAGAATGATCTGTTTAAGGAGAATGCACTCCACCTTCCCTGACATGAGCCCAGCAGACATTGAAAGGAGAAGCAACTATCAGCTGTGTGTCCAGTATATATTTAAATTAGCTGACTAAATTTAAATTGTTTGAGTGGGTGTTTTAATGAACTGTCCTATTTAAATAATGCATAGTTTTGTTGCTGGGTTTTGTGTTGTAAACCACCCTGAGCCCACTTACAGGGCAGGGTGGGATAAAAGTGCCTTAAAGAAATTCGGCCCCCACCCAGCCGAGCGACCAATCGGCCGTGTTAGGCTGGGGGCCGTCCATTGCCTCCCTGGAAGGAGGAGACAGTGGACTCTTCTATGTAGGCGGGGGCTGGGCAGCCTTATAAGGCCGGCCCCACCCCCTGTGGCGCAGTTTCAATTGCACTCTCGGCCTGATCAGCTGCACATCAGCTGTGCGGTCTGTGGGCCCTGAGCGCCTGCAGGTCTTTCTGCGTGTGTTTACACGCCTAGGGAGCAGTTTGTGCAGGGCAGCGGCGCGAGGAGCCGCGGCCCAGCTGATTTCCCCCTCCCGCAGGGGTTGGCTTCCCGAGGCCATCAAAGGGATCCGTGTTCGCCGGGGCGGCGGCGGGAGGAGCCGCGGCCCAGCTGATTTCCCCCCTCCCGCGGGGGATGGCTTTGACATATTGTGGCCTGTTTAAAGGTTTGGTGGACCAGCGGCTGGTGGTCCGGGGGGCCCTTGACAGGCTGTGGACCTGGCGGGATCTCCGCCTGGTGGGCAGAGGCCCTCAAGGGGATTTTGGCCTAGTTCGCCGGGCAGCGGCGGGATGAGCCGTGGCCCAGCTGATCCCCCCCCCCTACGGAGGCCAGCTTCAGCTGCATAGCGGGGGAAGCGGTGCGTGTCAGAGGCGCGTGGTAAGGGCTGCCGGACCAGCAGATGCGGGTCTGGAAGGTCCTGGACAGGCTGTAGTGCTGTGGTGGTACCTTGGCTTGGCATGCAGAGGGCCCCGGGTTTTTTGTCCGGTGTACCGCTGCTTAAGGGGACCTCGGGTCAGGGATACGGAGAGCCGCCTCCAATCTAAAAGGGGGAGGCTTTAATTTATTCCCCCCCTTTTTCAACTCACATTAGGCCTTACCCAGATGGCCAATGGTGAGTCCGTTATGGGCTTTGATCAATGTTTTCGGATGGTCCGGGCTGGCCTGGTTTCACTGGGTCTCGGAGGTTGAGCAGTGTGGTCCCTGCTGGTTGCTCAGATGGAGAACACGAAGGAAGTTCACAGCCGATATGCCGAGGCAGGAGTGGCAAACTACATTTATATTAAGGTTGGATGGGTGAATGTAGACATAGTCAGTCAGAGCCCCCCCCCCCTTTGCACCTTATGTGTTATGCTCGCTCAGTATTTTTCAGGGGGCTTGTGCCATTTTGCCTGTAGGTTTTGCAGTACAGGGGCCTGGGGTAGGACATAGGGCCGCCCATGTGGGCAGTGGCACACCCTATATTTTCAATATGGCCCAGTAGTAGAGCACCTGTGTGATAAGGTGTGGGTCTGCCCTGCCTGGGCGGCCAGGTAGTGCTTAGTCTCTTGGATCTCGGTAGACAAGTTGGTTGTCTCCGGCACCTCCTTGAACACCAGGGTTGGGAGGGCGGCGGCAGGTTTATTCCGCCGCCACGCTGTATATCCTCTAGGCCCCCTATAGGTTTTTGTTCCCAGGGGTCGCCATTAATTCCAGATGCATAAACACTTGATACTGTAAACCCCTGGCTTATTCATAAAAGGGTCCATGTAAGTAGGTGTGGTATACTTCAACCCGGGACCCGGAGGGCCGCTGCCAGTTTGGGTGGGCATTGCTGATTTTGGTGGATCAGTGGTCTGATTCAGTATATGGCAGCTTCATAGGTTCAGATGTTTAGGGCCTTTAGTGTTGACATCGAAGTAGTTCAGCGGTCCTCCCTCCCCCCCTTTTTTCTTGGCACCCGAGTTCAGGGGTTGGCAGGTGTAGCGTGTGGGTCGCCAGGCCTTTGGCGGTCTGGAGCGCCCCCGCAGGGTTGGCAGATAACCCCCCACCCTTGGTAGCCTGTGTGGGCTGTGCAACAGTGTGGGGGTCGGGGGATTCTTCCTCTCCTCCCTCCCTTTGTTCCTTATAGCGCAGTGGCTTTTCACGCGCCACCCTTTCGGGAGCTGTCTATGCCGCTGGGTGTTCATCTTACAATGCTAGGGTGAAGAATTTAAAGGGAAATATGAAAAAGTTTTGCCTTTTACATAGAAAATTGGAAAAGAGGTCCAAAGGGGGAGCGGGATAAAAAGGACAAGCAGTTGAAGTGAAATAAGGTTGATAGGTCTTGGTGAAATGGCTATCGGGATTCTTTTTTTATGCAGGGGTTATTGGCAGGGCCCAGCTTGGATGGTCGCCCCCTCCCCTTCTTCAGGATTGCGATTTTATTGGATTTTCGTGGGGGGGCGTGGCTGTAGTATAAGGAGCAATTCCTTATGTGAGTGGCCGTTAATCCCGGGGTCTCGGGGGACTGGATTGGTCAGCAACTTTGGTTGCTCATTGGGTTTTGGGGTTAGTCATTTTTCCTAGCACCCGCACTGTTGCAGGACAGTTGTTCAGCCAAGGGCTTGCCGGGAGTTTTCCTCCCTACGGGGGTGCGGCAGTAAGGCCTGCTGGCGCAGGTTTTAATGTCCATTGGGGGGTGGCCCCCAGGGCTTCATGGCTCGTAATAGATCCAGGCCATAAAAGGCTGACAAGCGGCCAGGGGGGTGGGCCCAGCCGGCATCCTGGAAAAGGGGCCTAGCCCCATTCTAGTGAGAGTTCCTTAGAGAGTGTTTGCAGGTTGCCCGCAGGTGGATGAAAGTGGTTATTTGGGGTTGATTTTTACACAGCCCCTCCGGTGACCATTGGCGGGTGTCACCTGGGGTGTTGGCCCCTAGAATGCCGTGGGTGAGTTAGTCTTATCCATCATTTGCCTACCTCAGGGGGGCGGTCGGTTAGCGATACCATCCCAGCTGAGCGGTGTTTTTTGTGTAATGCTTGAGATGGTTAACAGTGTTTAATGGCTGGCAGCGTGTCAGGTTCCTTGGCCAAGAAGAGGATGGAGGCCCCGGCTTCAGTTTGACCATTTTTGGGGTATGGAGCTGGATACAGTGCTAGCAATCCGGGTCGCCGGTTGACCAGTTGGAGAAGTTGCAGGCTTGTACGACGGTGGTGCGGGTTAAGCGTTGGGCATCTTTCTCGAGTTATAGCAGCTCGTGGGACCCTGAGCTTTGCAAGCAAAGTGGCTGCCCCGGGACGCCCCCCCTTCTTTCGCTGCAATTTTGTGATGGCATGGCGGCCCTGCATTTATCATATCATTATACCCGTGTGTCCGGGGGATGCGTGGCTACCTAATGACATTTCCTTTGGAGAGGTGTGCTGCAGTGGGTGGCTGAGTGCTAATTGGATGCTGCCGATTCCAATTGCTTTGGTGCAGGTTTGGGGCATTGGTGTGCCAAACGTTGGCCAGGGGAGCGGCTTGGTCCAAGTTATGCCGTAAGTTGACTTTTTGGGCAGTTCTTTCCTATAGAGAACTGTAGAGGTAACTATATTCTTGGGGTCACTCCCTGCCCAATCACACGGCGCAATTTTGGGTGTGATAACATGGCGGCGGTCCATGTTCCCAGCAGTCTTGCCTTTGGGTCCTCACCTTTCATGAGGTGGGTCAGGGCGCTTATACTGCGCTGTTTTTGGGTTAACGTTTTGTTTTGGCAAAGCACGTGTTGGGTTTTAGTAATGGAGTGGCGGACCCCTTGTCCCGCCAACAGATAGGGGCACTTTCGTCAGCTAACTTCGGATTTTTTCCCATGTGCATCCTTGCGGGCGTGGTGGATTGGACGGGGAAGTTAGACTGGCTATTCGCCGCGCTTTAGCTAAGGCTTTGGTGGATCACCGGCTGCAGTTTTGAGTCGGCAGATGGGGAGGGGCCTTTCAGTGCAATCCATCACGGGCCGCTTATGGAGGGGCCTTCATCCGATGGCCCTGGGCTATTCGGAAGTGACTAAAGACCTCTGTGTTGCGTAAGTGTTGTTAGGTGGTTGCGGGAGGTAGGCCGACCGGCGGATCGGCGTCAGTCGATTTCCCCATCTATCCTCTGTGGGCTCTGCGCCGCCTGTGCCCTGGTTTGTGCTTCTGGGTTTAATTGGCGCTATTTCATGCAGCCCCCCCTCCCCCTTGTCGGGTTTTGCGGGGTCTGAGCTTGGTGGGGATGTTAAGCTCTTGGAGGGCCAGGTTCATTTGCTGGTTCGTCAATATAAGACAAATCAGTGGTACCAAGTCTGAATGGGCACATTACGACCTTGAGCAGAAAAGGAGTCATGTTCGGTGACGGCCCCTGAACATTATGTTGAGTCGAGAGGGTCGGCGTAGGGTCCTTGGTGTTGTCATAACGATTCCTCACCTTTGACTAAATTTCAGTTTGGGGAGGGACGGTGGCTCAGTGTAGAGCATCTGCTTGGGAAGCAGAGGGTCCCGGGTTTTAATCCCTGGCATCTCCAACTACAAGGGGTCCAGGCAGGTAGGCGTGGGGGGCCTCAGCTTGAGACCCTGGAGAGCCGCCGCCGGTCTGAGTGGACAGTGCTGGCATTGATGGACCGAGGGTCTGATTCGGTGTAGGGCAGCTTCAAATGTGCATATGGTGGCATCTTGCCTGTGGAATACCCTTTAAAAAGAGAGAGAGAGAGAGAGAGCGGTCCATCACGAGTGGGGCCTCGGCAAGAATTGGGCCTGAGTGGTGTAAAATTCGGTACTCATTCATTGTATTGGGACAGCGTCAGTAGCTGCTGCTATGGTTACGAGGTTGATGCCATTCGTCAGGTTGGACGGCCGAGTTTTGGTGATGATCAGAACTACATAGGGCATTTCGCTCGTCGGGTGCTGTGGCTGGTGTGGGGAAAAGGAGGAGCCTTAATTGTGGCCACAGTATTCTTTTCTGGCGGCACATCATGCTCTGAGGGCACCAGCTGTTCTCAGTGTGGCCTGAGTGAACAGGCTGTCATGGAGTCGGGGGGCCGGCGGGGCATGAGGGGGTCGGGGCTCTTCCACTTATTTTGAAAAAATGCCCTCCCCCCCCCCCCCGCCACACTTGTGGTGATTCATTCGGGGGAGAACGATTTGGGCTTACTCATGGGTAAGGCCCCTTTCGTGTCAGGCCCGAGATGGTATCACCAGGATTGGTGTATGTGTCCGGGTCCTCAGCCTGTGGTCAGACATGCTGCCGCGCCATGGGCGGGCGGCTTGGGACCCAGCAGGTTCGATGGGCCCGGAAGAAGGCTATCTGGCCTTGGGGTATAACCCCGGGGAGGGGTTGGGTTTTTTAGGTGCCGCATTCATTCATAAAGGCCAGTTGCGGATTTGCACAGGCCGGATGGGGCCACGTTTTGTTAAAGGGCACAAGGCTTTTGGGCCGAGTTAAGGCAAGGGCTAGAACATGTTCCTGGTTAGGTGGGGGACAGTTGCCTAAGCTGAGGCTTGGCTCTGTCAGTGGCTGTTTATTGTTGGGAACATGTTGTGTGGGGTATCGGTGAGCTCCCACGGCACTGCTCCATTTGAGTGAATGGCGTCCCTAGGGTGACCGTTAAGCTGTACGGCCCAAGGTCGGCTCCGGAGAGCCTTGGGATCCCGTCACTTGGAATTGTCCTCATCCCGGGCTGTACGGCTTGAGGGATGGTGGAGCGCAGGTGAACGGGATCTTGTGCCTGGCCGGCCGGGTTTGAGCCATTGGGTTTGGCTCCCACCCGGGGCCTGAGGCTCACCCAGTTCCAGGTTAAGGAGGTGGTCGGGTTGACCCCTGGCTTAACCTGTCCCCACTGTTTTGTCCCCTTGCCGTTAAAGTTAATAAAGTGGCCCTTTAATCCATAGCTCGTTGTCTGTCTCGTTATTCCGACTGGGGTGGCAATAAATAAAATGCACAGTTGGTAGTCTGACTCCTGAAGAGGGAGAATATGTATTGTTACAAAGATAATTTGACTCCAAAGTAAATCAGACTCTAATAGATCAGAGCCCTTTATAGATTAGGCCCCATGCATAAATGTAGGCCTAAACTGGATCAAATCTATCCTTCAGAAAGAGAGACAATGGCTGTAAATACTTTGTCAATCTTGTAGAAGTCTAAGAGAAATTAATTTTCGTAAGGGGAAGTCCCTGAATCTTTTGTTCAGTGCTGTAATAGTGCAAAGTTTCTGTGAATTTTTGAGTTGTATATAAAGCTTTCTGGCACTATAAACTGTGAAGAAAAACTTTACCTCAGCCCAGGGAATAGCATTACTGTTTTCATAACCTGTTTCCCATATCTGTGACTATTTACATGTTTGAACCATTCTGAGAAGAAAAATAAGACACACCTTTAAAAAAAATCCTGCCTCAAGATTTTCAGGTTCCAGAAAGAAAAATAAGTTGTACTTCACAAAAGAGAACCCACTGATCTATAGCCATCAAAATAAAATTAAGTACACTACCATGGATTGCCACTTCAGAGGAAGGGGAGTTGGAAGGTTTATTATAATGCCCATAATTACTCTGAAATTATAGGACAAAGAAACAAAGAAGCATATTAGCTTTGTAATGCAGACAAAGATGATGAAATCACATCATTCACTGAAAGCTTCTATAAGGTCTTAAGAGCAACCAGTAAATATAAAAAATGATTCTGGCACAGGAGTTATTTTGGACTTTCACTAAAATGTCCTGGCAAAATGTCAATTTTACTAACAAATGAGAGGAATTAGAATGAAATCCAGCTATTTGCCAAAGGCATTTGGTAGTTCATCATATCTTCTTGTAAATGTCAGATTTTTTTAAAAAAAACATTTCTCACTGGCATCCAAAAATGTTGAGATTACAAGTAAATGTCAACACATATGTTTTAAATTATTGCTGCCACTTCAAGTCTTTGGGATGAAATAGATGGCACTGTTAAAATAATACATCAGAGGGAATGAAAGTAGTATCAAAATGAAAGTCCCATAACAATCAACTTGGAATTGGAATGGAGCTTAAATCTTTACTGAGCTGATTATTTAATTGTATCTAGAAGACCTATATGGGGAAGAAAACTGCACAGAAGACACTGACTGTCAGGAAGAGTAGAATTCAAAGTCAGTATGAACTAATCCAACTAAGAAACTCTCATTCAAAGACTTTCCAAAAAGAATGTCTCTGAGTATCTTGATTTAGGCCAGCTATAGCAAGATAGCTGGCCTACATCACATGGGAAGGAAAGCTCTCAGCCCTTCAAAGATATCGGTACTTTTACCACTACCTTCAGGAAGAAGAAGAAAAAGGTTGAGGTGGTTTGTGCCTCCCTTCTGAGAGACACAGAAGAATCTTTGTTCCATCAGGATCTGTTAGTTCTTAAAGTGTCTCCCTGGTGCATGAATTCAGGATGTGGCCAACAGGCTACTGAGACTAATCAAGACCACTGTTCATTATACTTTCTTGATTGTCCGCTTGTGAAATGACACTGCAGGGCACAGCTTTGGATGAATCACAACTAACTGTGAGGGTTTAGGAAGTCTTAGGTGGTATTCGTCTCGATTTGTCTTACAAGAGATAAAAGACTACATTCAGAGGTAAATGACTGGCTAAAGGTGTTGCTCAAAAAAGTTAGGTTTCTCTGACTACAGTCAGTCTAAACTTCCTTTAGAATTACTGGTCAGAGGCCACTTTTTTTCTTGTATGAATCACATTTGTAAATATATTTTTCACAGAGTGGTTTTGTTACAGGCAATGCTTTTAAATCTCTTATTTTTAATGGGGAAATTAGCTAAGAGACTAGGGGTGCTTTCAGACAATCCTTTAGTTCCGACATAGGTATGTTTCTCATTCAGATTTCCTGAGCACGTTCAAACTTCCACGTCTGTTACTCGGTAGCAACTCGTAGTCATCCCGACCTGCCCCGGATTGATCTCGCTGCAATTTGACCCCAGAGAAAGTCTGGTCCTTCCCGCTTGGTGCAGCATACAATCGGGTTATTTCTGTCTGAATGGCTCATCTGCGATGCAGCCGGTTTGCACTGCCCTCAAACTGCAACTGTTTCTGGCGCCATTATTAACAGATGAATTCATGTGTGTGCATGGCCACATAACCATTTAGCAGAGTTTTGCATTTTCCCTGTCAATACAGGCTACACAGGAGCAGAATTTTTTTTTTTTTTAGAGGAACTGGAATATAATATCCCCATTATGTGGGATCTCCATGTGTCAATATCAAGCCCCACTTCTCCCTGAAAGTAGTTCTCTGCTGATCGGCAGTTTGAATGCATCCGGCTAGGCTTCTCTCCCCCCTCCCCTCACAAGGATCCTTTCCTGCAACAACTGTTTTTCAACTGCATGAAATGCATTGCAACCTCCTCAGGCTTTTTTTCCCCCAGACACAGGCACTGAAATTGTCATTCTCCAGGAAACGCTCCGGCTTCCCCATGCACTCTCTTCCAAAAGTTTAACTGCATCCTTCAGCTCGCCCTGTAATAAAAGGACATCATCCAGATTTGACTCTCTCTTTTTAAAAAGATTTTGGAAAGGGCTGCCTTTCTTTCTTGGAAAGTGATCTGTTATCAACAATAACACTAATAATGGGAGAGAGGGAAGGGTTGCAGGAGGCGTGGAAAGCAAGAAAGCCCTCCCTGCTGCTCTGGGTCTGAATCCAAGTCCTTTTCCCTCACCATCCATCAACAAATGTCTTGAGTTCTAGAGCAACCATATCGACAAAGAGATTGCAACCACCACCACCACCACCACCACCACCCCGCGGGAGGTGTGTGTATGTGTGTGCACGTGTTGGGAAGGGGGGAAGAAAAAGGGAATTTGGGGATGCTGCTTTTAGCTGAGGATGCAACATGCAATCCAACTAATGGTTCCTAGGGAAAGAGACAATCGGGATCTCTTCATTCCCCACCCCCCTCCAAGTGTGTGCACGTGTTTGCTTCTCTCTTCTCCACGTTTTGGCAGAACTTGTTATTCCAAGCACAAGGAAGAAGCAATACAGGTCTGTGATGTCTGATCATTCAAATACGGGACCAGTGCGGGACTGATCTCTTTCAGGAGTGGTTGTTTGATTGGAAATATGCCGATACAAACTTGGGCTGTTTAAATTGGAATGTGATGCATCTGCTTTTAGTGTAACATCTGACCACACCCAAGGTAGAGCGAATTAGGAGCGAAGATCTTTGCTTTCAATTAAACGGAGTTCGGGTTTTCAGCCAAAATAATCCAAGCAATTATGTTTTTATAATGTTTACTTAAGATATGCAGCAAGAGGATTTACACACACACACAGATCTATGTACAAGCAATCAAGAGACTAAGAAAATAGAGATTATCGATAGAGGAATTCAAGGCGAAGACAGAGGTCCTTTGCTTGGGTCGCTGCGCCCCGGGAAGGGAAATCCCCCTGCCAGTTTTTGACGGCGCTCCGTTAACAGCGTCGGGCAGGGTCAAGAGCCTGGGGGTGCTGTTGGAGCCTTCACTGACGATGGAGGCTCAGATAGCAGCCACTGCCAAGTCCGCTTTTTTTCATCTTAGGCGGGCGAGGCAGTTGGCCCCCTTCCTGGAACGTGACGACCTGGCAACAGTGATTCATGCTACGGTCACCTCGAGGCTGGACTACTGTAATGCCCTCTACATGGGGCTACCCTTGTGCCGGACCCGGAAACTGCAGTTAGTGCAGAACACTGCTGCCCGGCTGTTATTAGGGCTCCCAAGACAGGAGCACATTCGGCCGGGGCTCCAGGGTCTGCACTGGCTGCCAGTAATATTCCGAGTCCGGTACAAGGTGTTGGTCATTACCTTTAAAGCCCTATATGGCCTAGGACCTGCCTACCTTAGGGACCGTCTCTCCCCACACGTTCCCCAGAGAGTACTACGCTCAGGTTCACAAAACCTGTTGGTAGTCCCCGGGCCAAAGGAGGCCCGTCTAAAATCCACCAGGGATCGGGCCTTCTCAATAACGGCACCTTATTGGTGGAACCAACTGCCGGAAGAGGTGCGGGCCCTGCGGGATCTAGGGCAATTCCGCAGGGCCTGTAAGACAGCCCTCTTCCGGCAGGCCTATGACATTAACTGACAATGAAAAATATCTTGGATGGAACAAAATGTAGCTATAGACCGCCGGTTTTATTCTATCTTGTTTTTATTAATTTATGGTTTAACTGTATTTTAAATGTTTTAAACTGAAGTGTTTGAATTATTATGTTGTAAGCCGCCCTGAGACACTTAGGTGAGAAGGGCGGGGTATAAATCTTAATATAAAATAAATAAATAAGGGTTGTTGAAGCGGGTAATATTCACCTGATCCAGAAAAGGAGATGTCCATTCAATGGAAAGTACATGGAGAGGAACGCAAATGACCAGCATAACGTGCCCTATAGACCCAATTACAGGAGTAACGGGTAGTACAGACTGCAAATGGTGCTCTACAGAATGCACATTGAGGTGGGTTTTTGACCCACACTATATAGGGGTTTGATGGATGGGGGTCATTAGTTACCAAGGGGCTTTGATGTTTCATGATGGCTATCTTGAATCGCTATGTAAGGAAACTTCGCACCTTTTGCTAGGATGATAAGCTTGGAGCAATTGAATAATTTGTTACTGGGTTTTTGGCTGACACACGGAAAGGGATCAAAGAACTTTAAGGGTAAGATCAATCAAATTATGTATTTGATTGGAGTTAGTAAGGTAGAGATGATAGGCTGAAGGAAGGGACAATTGGCAAGTAGCAGAAGTTCAGAGTGAGAGTAATACTTACCCACAGTTCCCATGGTATTATGCATCCCGTTTGGGCGGAGGTGCTGGAGGGCTGAATGAGTGAAACTATGCTGAGGCGCCAACCAAAACAAGTTCTCTACTGGGTCCACTCCACCTGTTTAGATGGAGTGTTTTCTTGGCCTGTCTTTGGTCAGACTCCATTTTGCTTAACAGAAGTAGGAGATCCTCTCTCTTTATTTGCACTGGTGTACTCCATTTTAATCAGGCAGCACCTCTCAGTAACAGTTTTGATTTATTTGGTAACACCCTTAAAGTGCCAGAACAGTCACCCTCCATGGCTGTCTTGTTATTAGAAAACTTGCAGAAAAAACGTTTTAAAATGGTTTTAAAATGGGATCATCATCCATGGTTTGAATACATGGATACTGTACCATTTAGTTTGTCCCTAAAAGCTCAGAAAAATCTTTGAAATGAACTAGTACTTCTTGTACAGGAAGGTGAAAATGACTTGAACATATGAAGCTGCCTTATACTGAATCAGACCTTTGGTCCATCAAAATCAGTATTGTATTCTCAGACTGGCAGCAGCTCTCCAGGGTCTCATGCTGAGGTTTTTCACACCTATTTGCCTGGGCCCTTTTTTTTGGGGGGGGGGGGGGAGATGCCAGGGATTGAACCTGGGACCTTCTGCTTCCCAAGCAGATGCTCTACCACTGAGCCACCATCCCTTCCCTTAATAAGTATAACTGAAATGTGGTGGGAAACTCCTGTGATGAGAACGTAACTGAAAGTTTTTTCAAAAGAACAGATGCAGTGGAAAACATAGTGTTTTATGTCAAAATGGGAATACTTGCCACATGAGAAGTTCATTGACTAAAGGCATAGACACTAAAGGCATAGACATTACTGGAGTCATGCTAGAGGATTATTCTTTCTTAAGAACATAAGAGAAGCCATGTTGGATGAGGCCAATGGCCCATCCAGTCCAACACTCTGTGTCACACAGTGGCCCAAAAATTTTTTTACGGTGCCTAATAGCCACTGATGTACCTCTGCTCCATATTTTTATCTAACCCCCTCTTGAAGCCGTCTATGCTTGTAGCTGCCACCACCTCCTGTGGCAGTGAATTCCACATGTTAATCACCCTTTGGATGAAGAAGTACTTCCTTTTATCCGTTTTAACGTGACTGCTCAGCAATTTCATTGAATGCCCACGAGTTCTTGTATTGTGAGAAAGGGAGAAAAGGACTTCTTTCTTTACTTTCTCCATCCCATGCATAATCTTGTAAACCTCTATCATGTCACCTCTATCATGTCACATTTCTCCAAGGTAAAGAGCCCCAAGCATTTTAACCTTTCTTCATAGGGAAAGTGTTCCAACCCTTTAATCATTCCAGTTGCCCTTTTCTGGACTTTTTCCAACGCTATAATATCCTTTTTAAGGTGCGGTGACCAGAATTGCACACAGTATTCCAAATGAGACCACACCATTAATTTAAACAGGGGCATTATGATACTGGCTGATTTGTTTTCAATTCCCTTCCTAATAATTCCCAGCATGGTGTTGGCCTTTTTTATTGCAATCGCACAATGTCTTGACATTTTCAGTGAGTTATCTACCACAACCCCAAGATCTCTCTTGGTCAGTCTCTGCCAGGTCACACCCCCATCAACTTGTATTTGTAGCTGGGATTCTTGGCCCCAATGTGCATTACTTTGTATTTGGTCACATTGAACCTCATCTGCCATGTTGACGCCCACTCACCCAGCCTCAACAGAACCCTTTGGAGTGCCTCACAATCCTCTCTGGTTCTCACCACCCTGAACAATTTAGTGTCATCTGCAAACTTGGCCACTTCACTGCTCATTCCCAACTCTAAATCATTTATGAACAAGTTAAAGAGCATGGGACCCAGTACTGAGCCCTGCGGCACCCCTCTCCTTACCGTCCTCCACTGCTAAGCCTGCCCATTTATACTCACTCTCTGCTTCCTATTAATTAGCCAGTTTTTGATCCACAAGAGGACCTGTCCTTTTACTCCATGACTCTCAAGCTTTCTAAGGAGCCTTTGATGAGGAACTTTATCAAAAGCTTTCTGGATGTCAAGGTAAGAAGAAGATATTGGATTTATATCCCGCCCTCCACTCCGAAGAGTCTCAGAGCGGCTCACAATCTCCTTTACCTTCTTCCCCCACAACAAACACCCTGTGAGGTGGGTGGGGCTGGAGAGGGCTCTCACAGCAGCTGCCCTTTCAAGGACAACCTCTGCCAGAGTTATGGCTGACCCAAGGCCATGCCAGCAGGTGCAAGTGGAGGAGTGGGGAATCAAACCCGGTTCTCCCAGATAAGAGTCCGCACACTTAACCACTACACCAAACTGGCTCTCCTGGTAAATAACATCTATTGGGTCTCCTTTGTCCACATGTTTCTTCACCCCCTCAAAGAACTGTAACAGGTTAGTGAGGCAAGATGTTCCCTTACAGAACCCATGCTGAGTCTTCCTCAGTAACCCGTGATCATCAATGTGCCTACTCATTCTGTTCTTGATAATGGTTTCTACCAATTTTCCCAGTATTGAAGTCAGACTGACTGGCCTGTAATTTCCCAGATCTCCTCTGGAACCCTTTTTAAAGATGGGGTGACATTTGCTACCTTTCAGTCCTCCGGAACAGAGGCAAATTTCAATGAAAGATTACATATTTTTGTCAGAGAATCCACAAGTTTCACTTTGAGTTCTTTCAGAAATCTTGGATGTATGCCATCCGGACCTGGTGACTCATTAGTTTTTAATTCGTCTATCAGTTGTAGGACCCCCTCTCTTGTCACCTCAATCTGACTCAGGTCTTTCAACACCCCTTCCAAAATTAGTGGTTCTGGAGTGGGCAAACACTTCTCATCTTCCACAGTGAAGATGGAGGCAAAAACTGCATTCAGCTTCTCAGCCATTTCCCTATCCTCCTTCAGTAATCCTTTGACCCCTTGGTCATTCAAGGGTTCCACTGCCTCCCTGGCTGGTTTCCTGCTTCTAATATATTTGAAGAAATTTTTATTGTTGGTCTTTATGATTTTTGCAATATGCTCCTCATAGTCCCTTTTTGCCTGCCTGATCACAGTCTTTTATTTGATTTGCCACAGCCTGTGTTTGTCAGACGATGGAACCTCAAATCAACCAGACTTCATTGGATACAAAGTTTAAGGCTTTATTTAATAGTTCATAGTTTCTGAGCGTAGCAAGATTGGAACTGATACATTCTCTCTGGTGAGGAGTCACTTTAACGAATTGTACATCAAAGGTATTCTAAACAAAACTATGTTCCCAAGCATTCTTAACATGAAGTGTTACTTTTCACACAGCACCTTTTGCTTATCTCTCTGTGGTTCTTGATCTCACAGGCATGGCTAGGCTGCCATCCCCGGAGTCATTTTATCTTCAAAGGGGAATTGCCTTTGTTAGTTCCCGGGACAGGAATTCACACCAGTGTTAGTAAATACTAGGCTTCTACTTTGATATGCAAGGTTTCTTCCCATGGTTAGTAATACAGGTTAGAAAATGGAGTTAGTTGAGCTAAGCATTTCATTACATTCAGTTAATCTAAGCATTTTAATTCAGTAGTTTTCCAGAGTCTGACAGTGTTCCCTTTTATTAATCTCACTGGAACTAGCTTTCCACCGCTTAAAAGAGTCCTTCTTACCTTTTACAGCTTCCATTACTTTGTTTGTTAACCATGCAGGCCTTTTCTTATACCTGTTTGTGCCTTTCCTAACTTGTGGTATATATTTTATCTGAGCTTCTAGGATTGTAGTTTTAAATAGCCTCAAATCTTCCCCAAGGGTTTTGACTATATTTACCTTTCCTTTCAGTTTCCTTTTCACATGCCTCCTCATCTCAGAGAATTTACCCCTTTTAAAGTTAAACGTGGTTGTGCTGGTCTTTTGGGAAAACTATTTATACAAATGGTGGAATCAATAACGTTATGGTCACTGCTCCCAAGCGGTGCGATCACTTTTACATCTCTTACCAAGTCTTGGACATTACTTAGGACCGAATCCAGGATCGCCCCATCCCTGGTAGATTCTGTGACCATCTGCTCCATAGCACAGTCATTGAGAGCATCAAGAAACTCAATCTCTTTCTCTTGACCAGAACACATATTGACTCAATCAATCTGCGGGTAGTTAAAATCACCTTACTGCAGCTTTCTGTGCCCCATAAAATTGTGATGATGGGGACAATGTGCGGAGCAAATTGTGAATCTGTGTAAGGTTTTGCCAGTTACCGATCTAAGGAACTCAAGCACATATAAAAATGGTCAAGAGTTTAATGAGATTCAGGTACAGATCAAGGACCTTCTTGCTGAAGAGCCATTGCCGAGAATAACTTGCATACTGACAAGGCCAATAATATAGGAAACAAAAAAGTATGCAAAGTTAAGCTCTCCCCCACCCCAGTCCATTATAGTTCCCAGGCTTTGATGTGAGCACATGTGGTCTTTCCTGGATACTCAATGTTACTCTGATAATTCAAGACATTCCCATAACTACCAGATAACCCACTTATTGCAATAGCGACCCTCCTGCACAACTTTAGAAAAATGTTACAAACAAGCAGATACTACAATACAGGACGAGCATGTAAATACTTGGAAAGACATTACAGCAAATATATGAGCAATGGGGTAATGCAGAAATTGACCAGTATAGTGAATACATGACAATACAGTGTGAGCAGGACCAGCAAACCAACTGTCAAGGAACCTGACAATCTGCAGCAGGAGAAGGGAATCAACAAAGATCCCCCTCCCCTACTCCATAGATGGGAAAGCCATTCATCAGAGGAGCTGCTGTTGCACTAATAAAACAGCACCTTAAGAGCAAGAAGGTCATGTATAAGATATGAAGGGAAAGGCAGATTGCTAAGGATGCCTGCAGGTGAGTATCCAGGACTGGTCAGGAAAGCTAAACCTTGAACAGAGGTAATGCTAACAAAGGCTTTTTATAGCCTTTTTTAAAGTAGTGGGATGGGAATGGTGGAACTGCTGCTCTGCGAGATTGTGAAGTTAATAGGTGACAAAAAAAATGTGGAACTGTTTAACTCTGATTGAGACACCATGAGGCAATCAACCTTCTTCCAAAATGGGAAGTGTGTGTGACCTAACAACAACAGCACATATATGGGCACTTTCACGCATGCTAAATAATGCAGTTTCAATCCACTTCAGTGACCAGGCCCAGTGCCTGTCTTGCTAGCACCCTAAACTGGGAGCGGTGGGGGCTGCCCCCTCCCTCCTGGCTGATTTAAATCATGCGGGAGGGTGCCCAGGAGCAGCCGCTGCCCCTCCCACACCCGGGGCCTTCAAATTGCCAGGAGGCTATGCCTGCTCTGGGCATTCTCCCAACCACGCAGGAGCATTGGCAGAAGAAGCCAGGCCAGCCTCCCTCTCCATTTAAAGAGCCTGCTGACCCCCTGGTTGTCAGGGTCTTTAAATCATGCAGGAAGAGCAGCGGCCTGGGGGGACAGGATTGATGCTCAAGATTGAGAATTAGTTGTTTGGGAATAGCTAGCTAGCTTAAATGAGTTCAAATCATCTGTACTGAATGCTTTGCAACTAAAAATATGAAAGGAACTTGCTTTTGTGCCCCAGTTACCTCGTTTATTTCTGATAAAAATCATGGAAGCCCAGTGAGGTGCCATTAGACCAGACACAAGCAATACACTGATCTTCAAAAAGGCAAAAGGGAGGATCCAGAGAATCATGATTGACTTTAAGAACATAAGAACATAAGAGAAGCCATGTTGGATCAGGCCAACGGCCCATCCAGTCCAACACTCTGTGTCACACAGTGGCCAAAAATTTTATATACACACATACACTGTGGCTAATAGCCATTGATGGACCTCTGCTCCATATTTTTATCTAAACCCCTCTTGAAGGTGGCTATACTTGTGGCCGCCACCACCTCCTGTGGCAGTGAATTCCACATGTTAATCACCCTTTGGGTGAAGAAGTACTTCCTTTTATCTGTTTTAACCTGTCTGCTCAGCAATTTCATCAAATGCCCACGAGTTCTTGTATTGTGAGAAAGGGAGAAAAGTACTTCTTTCTCTACTTTCTCCATCCCATGCATTATCTTGTAAACCTCTATCATGTCACCCCGCAGTCGACATTTCTCCAAGCTAAAGAGTCCCAAGTGTTTCAACCTTTCTTCATAGGGAAAGTGCTCCAGCCCTTTAATCATTCTAGTTGCCCCTCTCTGGACTTTCTCCAATGCTATAATATCCTTTTTGAGGTGTGGCGACCAGAACTTCACACAGTACTCCAAATGAGACCGCACCATCGATTTATACAGGGGCATTATGATACTGGCTGATTTGTTTTCAATTCCCTTCCTAATAATTCCCAGCATGGCGTTGGCCTTTTTTATTGCAAACGCACACTGTCTTGACATTGTCAGTGAGTTATCTACCACGACCCCAAGGTCTCTCTCTTGGTCCGTCTCTGCCAGTTCACACCCCATCAACTTGTATTTGTAGCTGGGATTCTTGGCCCCAATGTGCATTACTTTGCACTTGGCCACATTGAACCGCATCTGCCATGTTGACGCCCACTCACCCAGCCTCAACAGATTCCTTTGGAGTTCCTCACAATCCTCTCTGGTTCTCACCACCCTGAACAATTTAGTGTCATCCGCAAACTTGGCCACTTCTCTTTGATACTAGGGAAAACACTGGAACAGATAAATGAAGCAATCATTCTGTAGCAATCTTCAAAACAATGCAGAGATTAGCTGAATCCTGTATGGATTTGTCAACGATTAAATCCTGGAAGACTGATCATACCACATTTTTAAAAATTGGGTTATTATCATAGTGGTTTGTGGGGCATGGAATTTCAGCAAGGCATTTGGTAAAGTCTCTCATAATAGTTGGTTAGCAAAGTAGAGGGAGTAGGCTATCCCTCACTGAAGTTCTTCAAGCAGTTGTTTGACAGACATTGGTCAGGTTAAAGGCCAGTTAGATGATAACTGGAGGTCAGGATGATTTACAGCTGGTTAGGGAGATGTACTGAAAGAATCCTTAGTACCAGGGCTTTTTTGGTAGAAAAAGCCCAGCAGGAACTCATTTGCATATTAAGCCACACCCCCTGATGTCACCATTGTTTAGCATAGGATTTTTTGTAGAAAAGGCCCAGCACAGGCTCATTTGCATATCAGGCCACACCCCCTGACACCAAGCTAGCCGGAACTGCGTTCCTGCTAAAAAAACAAAATAAAACCCTGCTTAGCACCATCATCCTGGAAGGAAGTCTCAAAAGTGGGGCAACACATAGCTTTGTCTTGAGAATGGGATGGTTCATCTTTATTATATGACTGATGAAGAGATGGAGGCAATCCTTATCAAATTTGCAGATGATACTTTTTTGGGGCGGGGGGGCAGAATAACACTTTAGAGGACAGAAATAAATTTGCACAGGTAATTTTGCACAGGCAAACTCAAAGTTCTGCACTTAGGCAAAAAGATTTACTGTCCTGATATAGGATGGGAGATACCTAGACTGGGCATTCTACAGGTGAAATCTCAGATTGCAGCTGATAAATTGAACATCAGTCAGCAGTGTGATGTGGTTCCAAAACAAAAGGCAAATAATCGACTGTATTAACAAAAGCCTAATCAAATCAATAATAATAATAACAATAACAACAACAATAATAATAATGGTTCTAATCTGCTAGGTGTTAGACAAACCTCATTCAGAGTACTTATCTGGAGATGCAGACAAACTGGAGCAGATTTAAAGGATGGCAATGAAGATGACTGGGGCTAGAATGAAGACATTCTGAGTCTGTAAATTTTGTCAAGAATCCCTGTATCATTATCAAAAATGGTAATTTAATAATTTTATGGGGGACTGCATTTAGCTGCCCCTCATAATCTCAGCCCCTAAACTGTAGTTTAATAGTTTGTGCATGAATCCAATTCTGGAAAACCAATCCCACAAGGAAAAGTTGTATGAACTGAGTATATTTAGTTTAGAGAAGACTGGCAGCAGATTCCTCTCTTCAGCTGTCTGAAAGGCTGTCACGAGAAAGAAGACAAAGATTTGCTCTCTGCTACTCCAGAGGGCTGGACTAGATTGGATGGACTTAAGTTATAGGAGGGTTAGCTCATGCAAGCTCTCCCCTGCTGTTTGAAGTATTAGCCTAGATACAGATTTACTGCCTCTGTGATAAGTAGGATCTAATTGTATTTGATGCTGCAGGAGTTAAACTCATAGGACTGTAGGCCATTACATATCTTCAAAGCTGTTCTGAATTCAAGGAAAGTTGTACCTAATTTATTCTGGTTGATGATTGGACCAGACTGACTGGATCTGACTGCGTGAAGGAGTATCAGGAAATGATACTTGCAGCTCTCATTTGCAACAATTATATTGTGGTCCACAAATCTGTCATTTTGGCTATTAGCTATTGGAAATGTCCATTCATTTCCTGTAAAGGTTGCAATGAATAATATAACAGCAGCATCCATTTTGATGCTTTATGTTAAGAGGTACAATAGCTTCATTCTTTTCTGTTAAACCTCCAGAGAAAAATAAAACTGTGGATGCCTACATTTTGAACTGTTTTTCATATCCAGATTTGCTTAGGTGGTTACCGGAAATACAGGTGGATAAGGGTGAATTTTTTCACCCAATTAGTTTGGTATCACCAGACAGAAATGTAGGAAATGTTTATTGCACATTATTCATATTTAATATGTAATAATACTAAACTGAAATGTAGTAAAATACTTAACAATGTAAGCACTCCTGCTAGAAAATAGGACAAAAATAAGATAAATGGATTTGAACTGAAAAAGATAGTAGTCATTCTTGGCTATGGATGAATTTATTATTTTGATTTTCATGCGTTCAGTGTCCAAAAGAACCAAAGTATAGTGGGAGGCTGGTCATGGGATCAAAGGCCTTAAAAACAATCGGCACACTATTGGACAAATACAGACGACAGTATTCTCACAGCTCTGCTATTTGCAGGGTCTTTCTGTTTGAAACTTCTACCCTCCTAAAGTAGATAAAGAAATCTGTCTCATTGACTTCCCAACAAGCAAAGCAAAAATGGTTAAAAATTAAACTCAGCTGCTTCACATTTCCAAGCAAGGTCTGATCTGCCAATGACTACTTCTTGTATAGATCTTCCAGTTTAGGTCACTGGCTTGCAATTCCATCAAGGAATTGCACTAATTGGAGGACATTATAATCTATGGGGAATCTATCTGGAGGTATGGGAGGCCTGTTTTTTGGAGAAGAGACACTAAATTTTCAGCATAGCTGTGCTGCCTCTCTTCAGAAGAACTCCCAAGTTTCAAAAAGATTGGGCTAGAGGATTCAGTTCTAAGTGCCCCACCAAAATAGGTGTCCCATCCACCATTGTATCCAAAGGAGGAAAAAACAGCAAAAAAAAAAAGCAGTAGAAGCCCAACAGAACACTCCAAAGGCATTTAAAGGGCTTGTAGTCCCTTTTAATGCCTCTGCAAGCTGCAAGTTTACTCCAAAGGCATTTAAAAGGACTGCAAACCCTTTAAACACTCTTTAACTGCAGCTATCCAGAATTCCCAGATAATCCCAAATATTTTTGGGATTTGAGAGGAATCTGGTATACCAGATAGCTCAAAATAGACTCCTGTGTTTTTTTGACTGAAAAAAAATGCTGCATAATACTGATAGGCTGTGCCCAGACTGCCGACTCAGGGCAGCAGTGTCCCGACCCGGAAGTGAGCCAGCGGAAACAGGAGTGCCCTAAAGCATCTAGATGGCTCATGGCCTGTTGCCAGAACAAGGACAGGCTGTGGGCGCCCCAGAGGAGCTTCCAGAGTGCTCATGCACCCATCTCCCACTCCTCAGGTGCTTCCAGGGCACTTCCTGCCCATCCTGGGGAGGTGCCTCAGCGATTTGGTTCCACTTTGGCAGGGGTACCTTTTTAAGTTGGCCAGCCTGCAGGTAGGGATGGGTTGAGGGCTGGAGCGAGACAGGCGGTAGATGTGCATGTTCAGACTCACTTTTTTTGTCTGCTCACTTGCCGTCCCTGGGGTGGCTTAAACTGCCCATCTGGATTCAGCCATAAGGTATTATTCTGCTTTTTTTTTGGCTTGGATATACCCAAATGCATACTCCTATTACCTCATGAATGCTAAGAGGGAAAGTCATTCTCTCACCTTTAAAAGCGCTGATATGATTTTGATTGTTTAGATAGGAAGATCATGGGATTACCTATGAAGTCTGGCTATAACTGAGTTGATTTTACAAAAAAGTTTATCTTCAGGGATGTTTCACTGAGGACTTTACTGTCACAAGTAACAGTTAGAGTTGCAAGTAAGAGTTGCAAACAACTCTCTTGCCCAACATCAGTCAACTTCCATCATATTCAGAGAGAATCAGTTCTCTTACCCACTATTTTGAACTGTTCTGAATACTGTTTGCACACTTTATGATTTTTGAATTCAAATATTTCTGTTTGATATTTAGTGAACAAGGTAGTACCTAATTTTCTCGGCAGGAATTATTTAACTTCAGGGGAAATGTCTTATTTTCTGTGCAAGTGTAGATATGTAATGGATAATTGCTTGCCTTAGGCATTCTTAATCCTGCTATGCATCAATGTAAGTAATCAATATTTTTTCAAAAAAATAATAATCTCAGACTATAGGCCCTAACACTTAGATACGCAACTGGAAAATTCAAATCTTTCCTTTATTTTTTCCTTACCAATATTTCTAAATTCATGGGATTTTATTTCTACATATTTGGAAACTGGCATTTTCTTATACTTTATAAAATCAGAGGGCATAAATTCGTTAACAAAGTGTAACAAGATCTACTTACTTCATATGCTAAATCCTACAGCAGAGGTGTCAAAATCATTTGTTATGAGGTCCAGATCTGACATAAATCTCACACTTTTGGGCCAGGTCATGTGTACCATAAAACGTAAAACCAGGTACTGGAGATATATACTTTATAATGGTAATTTAAGATGTCAAATGGCAATGGTAGGTGAATGACAATAGCAGGCGTTATTGGATTGGGTGTGATATGCAGAGGTGTGGAGACACCAGCACTGGTAATGACACATGAAACCTAGGTCTCAGTTCCATCCAGGAAGATGCAAAGACTAAATGGACATCTTTCTTTCTTTCTTTCTTTCTTTCTTTCTTTCTTTCTTTCTTTCTTTCTTTCTTTCTTTCTTTCTTTCTTTCTTTCTTTCTTTCTTTCTTTCTTTCTTTCTTCCTTCCTTCCTTCCATCCTTCCATCCATCCATCCATCCTTCCATCCATCCTTCCTGTCTGTCTTTTCCCCCACCCTCCCTGCAGAAGCAGGTTCAGGGCAGGTTACAACATATGGGTTATAAAACCACGTTTAAAACAATAATTAAAAACACAGTAACAGCATTAAGATGGCATTATAAAATCATGTTGGCCTTGGGTTTGTTTAAGGTGTTAATAGATCTGATCAGTGTTATCATAAGAATTTGAGCAGGAGGAGCTGACCATATGAGATATCCCTTGCCTCAATGAAAAGCTTGGTGGCAGAGCTCTATTTTACAGACTTTTAGTTGAGGAACTGTAACAATTAGAAACCACAACATTCAGTTACTGACCAAAGAGTAGCAGTGTTCTTACAAAGGAATTTCAAAGGGAGATTAGAAAGAGAGACTGCTGAATTACAATTGGTAAGTAGGCCCAAAGCTACGGGGGACAGTCGCTCCATTCAACCCCCCCCCTTCAATCTCTGTGGCTCCTCTGTTGGGCTGAGACCCCAGGCAGTCACTGCCCGTGGCACGCCCCTGCCGATCAGCTGGTTGGCAGGTAAAATGCTGCTGCAGCGGCTGCCACACCCTCCCCTTCATGCCCCGCAGCCCCACCACAGCACCTCCTTTTCCCTCCATTCTTCAGAATTTTAAGACCCAGGCAGGAAAAGGGCAGTGAAGCACTGCTCCCAGGCTCTTTAAAGGCCAACACCCCCCACTGATCAGCTGATCAATGGGAAAAACCACGTGGCTCGGCTGCTATGCCCCTCTGGCGCACTCACCATCAAAATTACTGATCAGTGCCCAGTATATATTACCATGTGTACGGTACAAACAGCTATTTCACAAAGTGAACTCCTAGGCAGAGCTACTTCAGACTAAACCCATTGAAATCAATGAATTTAAACTTGACTAACTGTGCAAAGGATCATATTGAAAGAAAGTTGCAGCTGATGTGGTGATTATATTAGTACAGTAATACTGTATGTTCTATAACATTATTTATAAAACTTAATAATTTCATTACTCTGATATCCTGATCTTCCAAATTATTCTATGTAAAAACACCTTACCTGAGATGTCCAGGTAGTCTCTCAATATAGCACATTGTATGCTCTCAGTTCATTCTAAAGCTTCCAGGTAAATGTTTCAGAAGAAACTGTATTGTGGAGGATATGATGGGATGCATTATCACTGAACAATGGTGACTGCCACTGCTATTCTTAAAGTCAATGGTCTTAGAACAATGTCAGTCTGTTTAGGATGACACTCCAAATTCCACCCTTTATCAGAAATGTCACACTATTTCCTGGGAAACCTTGCAATCCCATATCAAAGATTTCATGATCATCAAGGTAAAAGGCACACTATCTGAAACAAATGCAAAGATGATAACTGTAGAATCGTAGGTAATATCTGTTGTTGCTCACACTTCACTAGTTCGGTTATCAATTTCTCACACTATAAATTCAGAAACACACTGCACAGGCAAAATAATATTGTTGCTGCTCCATTATTTTAACTGTTTGATAGTTTTAAATTGTTCTGTCTGTTTTTATGTAAGTTGCCTGGGCCATTTATTTATAAATAAATGAACAGGTAAACACCTGCCCTTTTAGTTGCCACTTCCCAATCCCTGAGATCTACCCAGCCCAATATGTATATTATGCAAAGTGTTTGCTAATTCTGCAACACACAAATCCATTCATTGTTGCATTGTCTACCAGTTGCTTTGTGTATGTTCCTGGCAACTACTGCTGAACATTATGGAGAGGAGGATCAGCGGAAGTACCTTTTTTTAATACTTTGCATAATATACATATTGGGCTGGGTAGATCTTGGGATTGCAATGTGGCAACTAAAAGGGCAGGTGTTTACCTGTTTATTTATAACATTAATGCTTTTTCAATGCCCCAGGCAACTTACATAAAAACAGACAGAGCAATTTAAAACTATCAAACAGTTAAAATAACAGAGCAGCTACAACATTATCAGGACAGGATTTGTTTGTTTTCATCACAGACAACAGCAAGGGAAAGATATATCAGGAAAACAAGCCATCTTTCTCAGGTCTAGAGCTGTTATTGAACAATTTTGACCTAGGTATGCAGTTGGCAGTTGAAATGACCCATGGTTAAAAAAAAGACATCAAATTAGCCTATTTCTCTGAATCAGATGAGCATTCAGTGTTATGTTTAACATGCAGAATGGAGTGGCATGGAATGTTGTTGCACAAATGAGGTGGATGACAGCAAGGATAGTGCAGGAAAGAATTCTTGTCAGTAGACTTTGTATATGGTCTCTTATTCCCTCTAATACATTTTTGTACCTTTCTTTTTTCTGTGTCTTAAAGGCTTGTTCCCCCTTTTGCTTATTCATCTATGCACACCTACATTTCAAAGAGGATTCATTGGTTTTCATAAGTTTGGCTCAATGACATACTGACGCTGATACTGCAACCCCATAGTCAAATCCTACTCAGCTCTGAAATAAGAAAAAGTAAAGTGGGAATCATTATTATGGAAGAGGGAAGTATGACGTGGGTTTAAGGATGGATGGAAAGGGTACAGTTGAGAAGATGCATAATTTTCCAGGCTTTTGCATATTTTAGGACAACAATTTGGAAGATTCACAACTGAAAATATTTGAAACTGAAACAGCAAAGGTGAATAAATAATTTTCTACCATATTATCAGATAACACATTTTTGTTCAGAGAACATACCACAAGAAAAGGGTGTTTATACCTAACGTTTGGAAGCTGAGTTTTAAGGATGCATTTTAGTATACTACTTCAGCCAAAGACTCATGACAAACATCACAAGCTTCAGCATTTGTGTTGTTTAATGAATGTTTGCCCCCCCAGTCGGAAGAACGAGACAACACGGTGTGTGGGTGTAAAACAGGGCAACTTTATTAAACCAACAGCATGGGGCAAACTAACTAACCGGACCGGCGAAGGGTACTCAGCAACCCTTCCCGGACCGGTGGGCGAGCCACCCAGCCCCCAGCAGCAGCCTGGAGAACTAGCTGCTGCCAGGCCGGCCTGGTCGGGTGTAACCTCCCAATGACGCAGCAGCCCTTCCCGGAACGGCTCGCCAAACGAGGCAACCCTGTGGCGAGAAGGACAACAGAGGGCCGTTTTAACCCAGCTGCTGTCCCTCACCCGCCACTTCCCTTACGGGGAAAACCATGGGTGGTCACCAAAACAAACCTGCCTTCAAAATCCCGCCACCACAATGCCAAGCCTCAGCTTAGGCACTTGGGCCCACCGGCAGGCCTAAAGCCAGCCGAAGCCCCAGCTGCAGGTCCCGAAGAAAAGCCCTGTTGCCAGCCGCGGACAGGTGGACGCCGTCTGGTCGATAAAGGTCCGCCATATACGACCTAATGCCCGGGTGCGGAAGGTAAATACCAAGGCCCCCGGCGAGCGCCCTCCGCATCGCCCTGTTAGCCTTGCGCCGAGCCCTCTCGACGCCGGCCGGGTTCAAAGCCGACCTCCACACCCGCCGCGGGAGAATGGCGGACCACAATATCAACACATCGGGCCACCTGTTCAGCACCACCTGGAGGTCCTCGATCGTCTGGCGTGACAGGGCCCTCCCCTGCACCAGGCCCAGATCGTTGCCCCCAAGGTGAATCACCAGTATCCGGGGCGGGGGGCCATCCCTCCCCCGGAACAAAAGCGGCAGGAGGCCGTCCCAACATAGGCCCCGGCACCCCTGCCATTCAAATACCGCCTGCTCGCTGAGGCCCAGCTGAGTACCAAAGGGCGACCGCCGAGCAAAATGGGCAGCCCAAAATATCATGCTGTGGCCGGCGATCAAGATCCTTATCCTCTCGCCCCTCGCCACAGCACCTGAAACGAGAAAATTAACAACGTGAGAAACACAACCGACCCCTCAATGGGTAATGGGGCGAACATAACCCTTGTAAGCCGAGGACCTCCACCGTCCAACTTTCTGAATAACAGGCCCCGGATAGCCCATGGCTGCGGCCGTTGATGCCGCCCCAATGCGAAAGGAATGAGTCCCGAAATGGACCCCCCCGAGGCCGAGCTTATCCAAGGCTCGGCTGGTTATAGACCAAAATTGAAATTTGGTCAATGGGGACCCGTCCTCGTGCCGGAATAGAGGACCCGAATCATTGCCCCGAACAGCAATATAGTCCTTAAAGGCAACCACCGGACAGATATCCGTATCATCGCACCCACCCAGGGTGATGCACGTGCCACGCTGTTTTTGGTCCGTCTTAGACCTGCGTACTGAAATGACCACACAGCCACCCTGCATTTTTACATCGCCCGACTGTAGGGCCCGCTGAGAACGGTCCTGCCGGGAGCTGACCACCAGCTCGCTCACTCTAAGCGCTCCAAAAAATGCAATCATGGACGCTGCCTGAAAAAGGGCCGCCTCAAAACTGGAGAAACAAACTGCAGGCCAAACTGACCTGAGTCCCTTCAAAACCGCAGGGGAAAAGGGTTGCCTGTTGTCGGGTCGTGGACCTTGTTCCCGCCCCCAGCCCTCCAGCATTTTCCGCAATCTGAAATCATCAGTGCGGTCAAGTAAACCCTTACTTTTTGCATGAAAAGCGAGGGCAGCCAACTTGGCCCTGATCGTTTTAACGACAAGCCCCTTACCTCTCAAGTGTACACAAAACTGCATGAGGTGTGCAACCGGGACAGGCCACCGGTTGGCCAACCCAGCCTGCTCCCTAAAGGATCGGAACTGATATACCGAAAGATCGTAGGCCTTCCGGGTAGAAGGCGCCAGTGCCAGCATCATGGCCCGGTTGGCCTCGAGTCTCCAAGCCGCCACATCTCTGGGGGCATCCGAGCCGGCAGGAGATTGGCCTCTGGTGCAAGAAGGCGGAAACGCTCCATCTGCCGACGAGACAGAGCATCCGCAACTCCATTGCAAACTCCGGGCACATACTTAGCACAAAACAAAACATTTAAACGTAAACAGCTTAACACAAAAGCCCTCACTAATCGCATAACCGGGACCGACTTAGAGGATAACGTGTTGATCACATGGACCACGGCCAAATTGTCACACCAAAAGTGGACTACCCGGTTAGACAAAGCAGGGCCCCATAACCTAATTGCAACAACTATAGGAAAGAACTCCAAAAAGGTTAAATTCCGGCAAAGGCCGCTAGCAAGCCACTCATCGGGCCACACCTCGGCGCACCAATGGCCCCGAAAGTAAACACCAAAGCCGACCGACCCGGCGGCATCGGATGTGACTTGGAGTTCAGCTTCCAGTTTCAACTCCTCGCGCCAGAAGGACACCCCATTGAAATTGGCTAAAAACCGCTCCCAAACCTGCAAATCTAGCCGCATACCATGAGTGACCCTCGCTCGATGGTGGGGGCGGCGCAAGCCCGACATAGCGTCGCAGAGACGCCGCAAAAAGGCTCTCCCAGGGGCGACCACCTTGCAGGCGAAGTTGAGGTGGCCCACAAGAGTCTGGAGCTCAAGGAGGGACAGCCTACGTTGGCTCTTAGCAGCTGACAACATCTGCCTCAGCCTGTGAATTTTGTCAGCAGGCAACCTGGAAGCCTGATCCACCGAATCCAACTCAATGCCCAAGAAAGTTAACCTAGATACCGGGCCTTCAGTCTTCTCATGGGCAAGCGGCAGACCCAACTCAGCCGATAAACCCATGAAGGATTGGAGCAAGTGGGCACATTGGCCCGTCCCGCGGCGGCCTACAAACAAAAAATCGTCAAGGTAATGAGCCGTAGAGGCGGCACCGGACCGCACTCGTAAGGCCCATTCCAGAAAAGTGCTAAAACGCTCAAAAGCTGAGCAAGAGATAGCACATCCCATTGGAAGGGCTCGATCCATATAAAACTTCCCTTCAAAGGTGAAGCCCAGGAGCTCGAAGTCCTGCGGGTGAACCGGCAAAAGGCGAAATGCTGACTTAATGTCGCATTTCGCCATTTCAGCCCCCGGTCCGCAGCTCCGTACAATCCTAACAGCCTGATCAAATGAAGTATATCTCACTGTACAGAGGGAGTCAGGTATGGCGTCATTAACTGACCCACCCTTAGGATAGGAGAGGTGGTGAATCAACCGAAACTCCCCAGGTGCCTTCTTAGGCACTACCCCCAACGGGGATACCCTTAAATTGGGAACTGGAGGGGTATCGAAAGGGCCTAAGACACGGCCCTCTCTACATTCCTTAAGGATCTTTTCACGCACCACCGTTTCCATCCCTCTGACAGACTGCAAGTTCCTGGCCATGCAGGGGCCCCTGGGACCTTGGAAAGGGATGCGGAAACCTGAACAAAAACCATCCAACAAATAAACTCGGTCGCGGGCGCGCGGGTAATCAACTAACAGCTTCTTAAGGACCGTCACCTTGATGGGGCTGGGGCCCTTTTCCCAGTGTATGGGAGCTGCTACTGCTCCCGGTCCGCTTAGCCCCGGCTCGTGGCTTTGTTTTATTGCATGAGGCCAGGGAATGGGACCCGCCACACAGGGGACACTCGTGCCTGTATTTGCACGGCTTCCTGCTACAACCCCCTTGGGACGAGAAATCCCAACACACCAGCCGGGGTTGAACCGGCTGCCCCGCCGACGCGCGGGTACCAGATGCCGTTGCATGCCTATTAACGAGGTGGCCGCTATCAGACCTATCGCCAGAGTTGGGCTTGGCCGGTGACATGAGCTGGAGCCACAACTGCTGATGAATGTGGTCCCATGGGATGGTGGGGTTCAATGCCGCCCTCATCCGGAACTCCTCGTCATACTGCAACCAAGCAGCGCCGGAGAAGTCCGTGTAAGCCTTAAAGATTATATCTAGGTATTGAAAAAGAGGTGCGGCCCGCAGGGGCTGCGCCCGAGCGATAACCCCAGCATAGATTAGGAAACCGGGCAACCAATTGGCCCAGTTACGCTCTACCTTGCGGCGTTTGATCTTCTCCTTGTCCTTCTCATCTAAATCGTCCTTTTCTTTCTTTTCTAACTCCCGATACAGAAGGCCAAAGACATCCACATATTCACCCCGGAGAATTTTTTCCCGGGTGGCTGGGGTAAGGTGATCGCCTAACGGCATAGCGGTGTCGCCAAAAGGGCGACAGTGGAAGGGAACTGATCCCATCAAATTTGGAGGGCAGCACCACCCGCCCCACTGAGGAACTGTCCAACCCTGTGCTGGGAGGCTGCCCCATTGCAGCCCCCAGGGCAAAGAACCCGAAGGGGGCAGTTGCCCACCGGAGCCCGGAGGGGCTGAAGGAGCAGGCACAGAACCGGGTCCTTGGGGGGGGCCCAAGGCAAAATCTGCCCTTGACCCGATGAACCAGCAACCGCTGCTGCATTGAAAGCAACCAAGGGGCCAACAGAAGACCCCTGGCCAAAGTTGGCCAGCGGGACAGCCGAGTTCGTCAGACCCCAAGGGTTCACACCCCCCCACGGCCAGGAGCCAGAAAAGGACGGGAGGCCTTGCTTACCGTCTGGCACCACGCCTGCAGGCGCCCCAGCAGGGATGGCACCACCAACATCGTCCGGGCGAACAGGCACTTCAGGAGGATTACCTTCGTCTGCGTCCGAACTGTCGTCCCGCGGCTCTGGTCCTGATCCACCAGATGGTCCGGGCAGGGCCGCCATCTCCTGCAAAGACGAGAGACGAGCCAGGACCTCCTGCTCGAAGGCCCTGGTGGACGTCCTGGCTGCCTTGCGGCCCCGCCCTGGGAGGGAGGATTGAACAGCAACCCCATGTTGCTTTTCCAGGGCCTCAAGGCTGGCTACTATAGCCTGCCTGGTTTTGGCCTCCTGCTCCGCTCCCGGAGGCCCACTGGGACTGGGCCTTTTCTGGCCTGCCTTTAAGGGCTGCTTGCCCTTGGATTTCCCTTGCCCCTTGGGCATAATGAGTCCCAAGCTCAGATAAAGGAGCCTACAGACAGGACCCCGAAGGCACCCCCTGGCAGATAAACTCTAAGAGAGGGGGGGGAGGGAGGAAGCCGCCGCAACACCCCCCAGAAGAACTATTGGGGAAGGGCCTAGGCTCGAACTTCCCCTGTAGGTCCCTGCTATAGGGGCTCTAAGGAGCTGGATAGCGAGGAAAGAAAAAGAACAAAGAAACGAAACCTGGCGCGGCCGATTGCCGCGCGTGACGAGGCAGACCAGTAGCTGTTCAAGCTGCAGCGGCCCCCGCGCCCCAGCCGACGATACCGCAAGGCCCAGCCGCGCCCGGGGCAGCCGATAGCCGCGCGTGACGAGGCCGACCGTCAGCTGTTCGGCCAGGGAAACGCACTCCCGGGAGCGCCGCTGCGTTCGCTCCGCTCGCAGCCCAGCCAGCCGTCCCGGAGGAGCCCGCGCCGACTCTGCAATGCCCAGCACCTACGGAGGTAAGGCTGAACGCTGCTCCACACCCGAAAACGGCCAGCGAAGTGCGTGGCCGGAGGCGCGGTCTGGCTAACAAGCCCAAGACCACGCCCCCTGAGCTTCCCCGGATGACGGAGCCGTTTGCCTCGCTCCATCCGGGGAGGCAAACTCGGCCCCCGCCCTAAAGCCGGCTAAAGCAGGCACGGGCGGGAAGGGGCCGGATTCTCCAACAAATGAATAATATAAAACTAGGAGGAAGCGGGTTGATATGGCAAATTCCATGACCATTTTGAATAACTTACTTTTTTTTTTCATTTGTGTGTGGGGGTGTGTGCCCATGCCTGGAAATCATGGTAACCTTTGATGACTCTTACTGGGACATGGAGGACATTCAGAGAAGTTGCTAGATACAACTTGTCTCTCAACCCTGGTATTCCTTGGAGGTCTCCCATCCAAAATACTTGCTAAGTTTAGCCCTACTTAGCTTCCAAGACCTGATGAGATCTGACTTGCCTGGGCTATCCAGGTCAGGGCATATTTTGAATAACTTTCTAAAACCTCCTCTTGTAAAAAGCTTTGATTTTTGGCCTCCTAAGTAACATGTCAACCTTGAGGTGGGGCAGCTGACAGGGCCCAGAGCTTCTGAAAGGGTCCACTGCCAGCACCATTCCCTATCCACATACCTTGCCTTCTGCCTGCCCTTCCCACATGTGCTCAAAAGAGCTCCCAGCTAAACATGTAGCCCAGCATTGTTGGGGAAGAGCATGCAGGTGGTGCATGGCAGCAGTGCTCCTGGTAGCCATGGTGGCAGCACCTCCAGCTATGTGCACTGCCCAATGCCATCAGGCAAAGAGCAGGCAGGCAGTGTGGGCAAGTATGAGTGCAGGTGGTGGTAAGACTCATAAGCTGGGGAAGGGCAAACAGGCATGTGAGGGTCATGGAAAGGGAGGAGCATATAGTGGCATTTGGTGCTAGGCAGAAGGGGAGGTCTACAGCGTGAAGCTTTCCCTTTGCTGTACTGCCTTGCCTATCCTCAGCCAGCCTCCTTGCCAGCTTCAGAATGGGAGTCCCCACTCTCTGACCCTGTATGTTTCACCAGGTTTTGCTCTTTGGCCTGGCTTAGAAGCCTTCCTTATATTCCACCCTTGGCCCCTACCCCGAAACTTGGCTCCAGTCAGGGTGTGGCTCTGCTTCTTCCTGGAAGTGATAAAAGGAGAGTAGCTACCCCCCTCTCAGGACTGTCTGCTTTCCTTCCTGGGCTTTATAGTTAACAGACCCAGCCTGCCTCCTCTTCTTGCCCTGGTCCTTCCTGGCTGCTGGCCTTCACCCTTACAGGCTGCATCTGGACTGTCCAGGTCTCCTCTCTAGCAATGGTTGAGGCACTACCTGCCCACCAGGCTAGCCACTGCTCGTGGATTCCCTGCTGTCTCGTCTCTGAGTAAGAGCCCTCGGGTTGTTCATGGCTTGCCCAGTGAGTAAGAGCCCTCGGGTTGTTCATGAGTTGTTCATGGCTTGCCCAGTGGGGGTGGGGGCTGAGCTGGGGACAAGAGCCAGTCCCAAACACATGGAAACTCTCTGCCCAGTCCCCATCAACAAACATACAAACCTGGAACCAGCCCTGATAGGAAACCAGAATTATTTTACATGGTCTAGTGATTTTCAGGAGCTAAGATTATTTTTTTTAAAAGCTAAAATTCTGATACCCAAGTGAGGTCAGGAGCTGGGTCAGCTCTGAGGGTAGAATCTCAATGGAAAGGGATGTGGCAGCAAGTACTGCTGCTGTATCATTATGTTGATCTGTCACTGCTAGCTCTTTTTTCTTCATTGAACAGAATTTGCATCAGTGGATGATGGAGGAAGCACCCACATATGCAGTCTCCCATACAACAGCATGCGAAACATCATATGGATTTGAGCTCAAAAAACATGGAATCCTTCTGTGCTGCACATCATGTAAAATTAATAAGATTGCTTGGTTTTACTCAAAATAGTTTTGGGCTTACTCAAATGATTCGGCCAAATGTTTGGGGTTTTACCCAAAAAAGTGACAACTGACCCAGAATATAAGGCTGACAGTTGAGGATGGCACATTACCAATGCACTGCCTAAACAGAATCTACAGAATACACCACACCTTCCTGTTGGCTCCCAACTAGGAGATGCATAAACTCATGTGCCTCTGCAGTTTATGCATACATTCATGGGAAAAGATGTTTGAGCACATGAGTCGGGTTTTATATATGCAGTGCAAAGAAGTCATCATACTTGCCTCCATACTCTGCAGTGAAGACACCAGACACAGTGCATGGGTTAAAGTTGGATTTATTAATTATAATATGAAAAGCACATTAAACACACATACCCATTCTTAAGAGGCTGTTCATTGGTCATGCTAGCATTTGGGCCTGCTTTTCCCCACCAAATATGTGCAAAGAGATGTTGCCCATCAACCCCATCTCCACACACCATGAAGTGTAAAGGTTCAAGCATTAATACCCAGCACCAAGGGATTAACCGCCTCCAGGCTTCTGGGACTGTGTAACTACCAGTGGTTTGAGTGCCTCCCCCCTTCTTGAATATATCATAGTGCTTGCTAATCTAAGGCAACAAACATTTTACCCATACTCAACTACCTGGCAGGCCAAACCCAGGTAGTTCATTATAGAAAGGGAAATATAGCCACATGTGTCCAGTCATTTCAATTTCCCCAGAAGAGTAAGGACATAAATGCTCATGAATATGGCACACCATAGTATTACCCATTTAATAAATCAGATGGAAGAAGATTGAGATGGGCCAGAGTGAAAGCTATCCTGTGTTTGGGAATCAGTAAATTAGCTAAATAGTTTGCCAGCACCCATTTCTTGTTCCTGAAGTGATGTTATTTTACATCAAAACTTAAATGGTATTGAAATGCAATGTCCCAAATCCTTTGCTTGATTTCATATTTCACTTTTAAATAATCCAAGACTATTAAACTGCTAGGAGAATATTCAAATGAATTGTAATTTCTCTGAAACATCCCTTATTCTGTTGGTTAAAAAAATGTCCCTTATATTATTTTCAGGCAACTGAATCTGAATAATTTGCTACCACAACAGATTGATCTTACTGAACAGTATTAACAATTCCTCTATTGTATTCATAGAATCATAAAGTTGGAAGGAACCTCCAGGGTCATCTAGTCCAACCCCCTGCACAATGCAGGAAACCCACAAATACCTACCACAAATTCACAGGATCTTCATCACTGTCAGATGGCCATCTACCCTCTGTTTAAAAACCTCCAAGGAAGGAGAGCCCACCACCTCCTAAGGAAGCCTGTTCCACTGAGTAATTGCTATAATGGTCAGGAAGTTCTTTTTAATGTTGAGCTGGAAACTCTTTTGATTTAATTTCAACCCATTGGTTCTGGTCCTACCTTCTGTGGCCACAGAAAACAATTCAACATCATCCTCTATATGACAGGCCTTCGAGTACTTGAAGATGGTGATCATATCACCCCTCAGCCGCCTCCTCTCCAGGCTAAACATCCCCTATTAACAATTGTATTAACAATTCCTATAAAATTGGCTCAACCACATTTCTGCCAGTATGATAAAGAAGAAAAAGAAGTGATCATATGTTATTTCAACCTATGTTATACTTGATGCAAAACATGAACCTCCTTAATAATGGACATAATAGTCCTGGGCGTGCCTTGCTGTCATGCTAGTCATATTTAAAACAAGAACAATATCAACAAAACCTCACAAAACTAATGACTGCAAGTTAGCAGCTTGGTCGCATATTGAGGGATTTTTTTTTCCAGTATCAAGAACAGATATTGTGCTATATCTGTTTCATAATATCATAATCACATACACACAGCCATGAATTATTCTTGCAGAGTTACTTTCAAAAGTATCAACATATACCCTTAGGCAGAAGGACAAACTCAGGAGGTGCGGACCACTCACGTTAGGAAAGAGCTTCTGATATGTTCTACTTGCTGAAAGCTCAAGGTACTAATTAGACATTATAGGATCTGCTGCATGTTGTGTTTACAAAATGGTGTAGGTGAGGTACACAGATACTTTTTTCTTCAGATTATTTTGTTGAAGGTTGTTGTCACCTTTCTTACTGTTTGAAGAATCGCCAGTCAAAACAAGCTTTTTATCAAGGAATTCACATGAGAATGCTTGAGTCTATGTCTGTTAAGGACCCCCAACTGCTATTGAACAGTGGGCAGTTTTCTTTAAATCTTAGCAGATAAGAGATGCTGTGACAGAGAGGTACTTATTGTGCAATTTTCTTTTTGTTCTCTTTGGTACCACAGTGTTCCTTTTTGGTACCACACTTTTACAGAAACAAGCAAATTGCCAGACCTAAAATTTGCTTTACCAGGCAAATTCTTGCCTCAAATTCTTTGGTATAGAAGATTAATATTTCAATTTAACACAAGATGTAGGAATAAATGGCCATAAACTTCAGGTATAGTAATAAATAAGGAAGAATAAATTGACAGTTTTTTCAAGAAAAGCAAGTGAGTAGCACGGTCCCACAAGGATGATATTGGGACCAGTACTATTTAATATATTCATAAATGTGAAATTTAGGGCTGAGCAGACAAGTTTGCAGATAATTTATTCAAGTGAAGTTTTGGTGAAATTTTTATTTATTTACAAATTGAATTGTGAATAGCTATAAAATGATCTAACTAAACTGGGTGAGTGGGCAACAATATAGCAAATGCCGCATGCCCTGTTTGTGGGCTTTCCACAGAAACTGTTAGCCACTGAGTGGAGCAAGATGCTGGACCAGGTGGAATATTGGTCTGATTCAGCAGGGATCATCTTATGTTCTTAGCTATGATCCAAAATGACTAACAGGACCCCTTTGAATGAACCAACTGAATAAAGAGGACATGTTAACAAAAGAAAACCCGTGTTTGAGTGTATACATGTGAACATCCCTATGCATTTATATCTCAGGCATGTAACTTTTAACACTTGTATACACAGAAAGGGGGGGGGAGGGGAGAGGGAAGACAGGTATTAACTTTATTACCTTAACCAAGAATATCAAGTATCAATGAAAGGAAGAAAGTAGTTTTCATGTTAAGGATCTATCTAGGCAGTTAAACATAATGCCATTTCTTAGCAGTATGATGATAAGAATTTACTGAACACAGTAACAAAAAAGGCAATAACATTCAACCTAAATCCTTAGTGACCAATGCAAATTAAAGTTTAACCCCACCAAAAACTGTGTTCATCTTTCATAACTAGCACAAGAATCAGTCACACGGAGATGTAAGAAGGTGTTTGTACACCCCCAAAGAGTTATGGAACATTGGAGAGCAGGTGGGAAAAAAGCTAAAAATATGGAAGGTGCTGAAATTAGGAGAAAGAAGCTATTTGGTATCCAAAGTCCAGTTGCTGGAGTTTGGGAAAGTCACAGCTAAGAAGTGGGGCAGGACAGATAAACAAAAAGGTGAAGTTTGAGGGAAGGAAAATAGAATATATGAAATGAAATCATACTCTTACTATCCTGAAATGTGTGTTTTGCCTCATGTCAGTAGAAAAAGAAGGTTCAAGAATGAAAACATGCTCAAAATGGCAGAATCAGCAAACCCATTTTATACCTTCTTCCATTACTGTTGTCAGGTGATTGCAACATGGGGGTATCAGGATCACTCAGGGAGTAACCTGGATGACTGATGCCATGAAAATTGGGAAGTGCCAGGATCCCTCAAGGGGTAACCAGGATGACTAATGTCTTGCCTGGATGTTAATGGGTTAGAATATTAGGCCATTCTGCCTGATTAAGTATAATTTGATTACGTTTATGGGCAAGTCTGCATTCTGAATAATATTTTTTGGGTGGCATAGACTAGCAAGTTATTATCTGAAAACCATTAGTCAGTTTTTGTGGTCTAGATATAAGGGTCCTCGAGGAGCCCCATGGCACAAAGTGGTAAGCTGCAGTACTGCTGTCCAAGCTCTGCTCATGACCTGAGCTCGATCCCAGCAAAAGCTGGGTTCAGGTAGCTGGTTCAAGGTTGACTCAGCCTTCCATCCTCCTGAGGTTGGTAAAATCAGTACTCAGCTTGCTAGGGTTAAAGTGTAGATGACTGGGGAAAGCAATGGCAAACCACACCATTAAAAAAGTCTTTCAAGAAAACATTGTGATGTGACCTTACTGTTGGAATGAACCACACAACATGCGTGTTGAGGAGAAAATGCTTCTGCCTTGCCTCTCTGAGCAAGGGTTTATTTATCTCTGCATCAGTTGCACCAGAAATAAACCAGTTTACAGCATCGAACAGACAAAAGCACTAACCGGAAGACATACCCCCTTTACCATGAGGTCATGTCTGCCTAGTCTACAGAAACTAATACCAGCTCAGCAGTTGTCAAGAATACATGTGTCAGCAAAAGGAAGCGTGAATACGAGTGTAAGATGTCTGCGCCCTTTTAGCCTTTCAAACACAACGTGGGCGGCTCAGGCTGATATGCCAAATGCATGATCCACCCACATTTCTGCCTTCAGGCTTTGTGGGGTCTGGGGGCTCAAGCGCATGAGCCCCACACCTTACCCCAAGGGGACTACCTTTACCTTTATAAGGGGCCTCGAACAGTTACAGAAAGGAAACTTGATTGAGCATGACAGATTACTTATGGGAATATGGATGCCCCATTTTGCAATTGCATTTTATGCATGAAGCCTGGTTTTTTTCTACTTTGATATTAAAAAAAGCAGAGCCTCCCTGAACCTCAAGCTGTGAATGGCCCTGGAATCAAGGGCAGCTCCAAAGCATGGTTCCCAACAGGAGGTAACAGTCAGAGTGTCTGGCATTTGAGTTAGAAATAACAGAAGATACAGCCTGTGGTATATTCCATAATTTTGGTGACATTGCATAATGCCCACTCAGAAAGCAAATAAATTATTGCAAACACTGCAGAGGGAAAAAACATAACATATTTTAAAATACTAATCACACTCTTGTAGCGCTGATTTCCCACTAACCCTACGCCACTCTGACGTTCCTCTTTTCAGTGCAGCGTCCTTCCGATTTCCAACTATCCGCCACGGGGCTTCAGCTTGCATCAGCATTTTTGCACAGCAACAAGAAACTGTTTTTCAGCAGTTTCTGTTTACTGCTCAAAAATGCTGATGCAAGCTGAAGCCCTGGGGAAAATAGTGGGAAATTGGAAGGAGGCCGTGCTGAAAAGAGGAATGTCAGAGCGGCGTAGGGTTAGTGGGAAATCAGCCCTAGTTAAATAATTTATTTATTTTTATCAAATTTATATCCCGCCCTCCCCTAATGGGCTCAGGACACCCATTAGTACTTATTACTCTATGCAGGCTTTAGCAAAACTGGTGGTCACAACCCAAAGAGATCATTCAAATTCTCAATACACAGTTTCCAAGCTGAGATTCATAACAGAGTATCACTAACAAAATATATGCAATAATAAAGTCCTCTGGTTGTTTTATTGCATATATTTTGTTTTCCTGTGCACAGCAATACCTATTTGGTTACCTGTAAGCAGTGCTAATTGTATTGTCATTGGTTTAAAGTGCACAGCAACACTTTTGTAAGCTATAACCTGTTAATGCTACTCTCTTATGAATCTCAGCTTGGAAATTGTGTACTGAGAATTTGTATGATATCTTTGAGTTGTGACCACCAACTCAATTTTTTATAGTCTACACAGAGTAATAAGTATTATTTAAATAGCATAACAAGAGTGTAATTAGTATTTTGCATTCAGAAAGCAAAGCACAACCTACAGACCTCAAACCCTAGGAAGGGTCATATATATGGAGATGCCTCTTCAGGTACTTTGGTCGTAAGCCTTTCAGGGTCTTAAATGTCAAAAGCAGCACTTTGAATTAGGCTCAAAAACAATTGGAAGTAAGTGAAGATATAATTGTTATATGGCTTGTGACCTGCATACCTTCGGGACCGCCTTTCCCCATGTGTTCCTCAGAGAGTACTGCATTCTGGGACTCAGAACCTTCTATCGATCCCTGGACCAAAGGAAGCCAGGCTGAAGACAACTAGGGCCCAGGCTTTCTCAGCTGCAACACCACATTGGTGGAATGAACTCCCAGAGGAGTTCTTTCTCAGTTTTGCAGGGTCTGTAAGGCTGAGCTCTTTCATCAAGCTTTTAATTGCTAAAATCAAAGATAGTTGCCCATTCATTCTGGAGCTGACCACCTAAAGTATGTACCTGCACTTTAACACAAATTGGACCGCCTGAGTGCAACTTGTGATGGTGAAGAAGATCAAGAACTTTGCCAGTACGCCAATATACTGTTGTTATATAGCACCTATTATGTTTTAATGTTTTCTTGCTTTAATAATGGTTTTCTGTTTTAAATTGCTGTTTAACCTGTGAGCCACCCAGAGCCCACTTCAGTGGGGAGGGCAGGATAGGAATCTAATAAATAAATAAATATGTTCCTCATATTGGGTCAGGACTAATACTACCACTAGGCCAATAGTCATCTCAGGCTGTAGATTTTGGGACTGCAGCCACCCACTCTGCCCATCTGTAGCCCGCTTCCCATCCTACCTTCTGAGAGCCAGAGCACCAAATCCTCTTTGCCATCTTTCACTATCATTAAAAACAGTGTGGAAAGTCATGCATGGCCTATAGAGCTTTCCCAAATTCCTTCTTCACCAAAGAAGGACCAAAGTGGCTTCAGTCCAGTGCCCAGGCCAGAAGCCATACTGGGAAGTGTCCAGCTTATCTGGACAATTGGTGGCGAGCGGTCCCGGAGGCGCACACTGGATTGTGGAGTGCCTCAGGGGGCAGTTCTCTCACCAATATTATTAAATATCTATATGCGCCCTCTTGCCCAGATTGCCAGGAGATATGGACTTGGGTGCCATCAATATGCAGATGACACCCAACTCTATCTGCTGATGGACGGCCGGCCTGACTGCGTCCTTGAGAATTTAGACCGGGCCTTGCAGGATATGGCAACGTGGTTGAGGGAGAGTGGGCTGAAACTGAATCCAGCGAAGACAGAAGTCCTTTGTCTGGGTCGGGGCGCCCGGGAAGGGGAAATACCTCTGCCAGTCTTCGACGGGGCGCCGCTGAAAGCGGCGCACCAGGTTAGGAGTCTGGGAGTTCTACTGGAGCCTTCATTATCAATGGAGGCCCAGATAGCAGCCACTGCCAAGTCAGCCTTTTTCCATTTGAGGCGGGCAAGGCAGTTGGCTCCCTTCCTAGAGCGCCAAGACCTGGCAACGGTACTTCATGCAACGGTCACCTCGAGACTGGATTACTGTAATGCCCTCTACATGGGGCTGCCTCTGTACCGAACCCGGAGGCTGCAGCTGGTGCAGAACGCAGCGGCCAGACTGTTGCTGGGGCTCCCTAAATGGGAGCACATACGGCCTGGGCTGTGCGAGCTGCACTGGCTGCCGGTTATATTCCGGGTTCGTTACAAAGTGCTGGTCATTACCTTTAAAGCCCTATATGGTCGAGGACCTGTCTACCTTAGGGACCGTCTTTCCCCATATGAACCCCAGAGAGCACTGAGGTCAGCTGGAAAAAACTTGTTGACCACTCCCGGACCAAGAGAGGTGAAGCTGCAATGCACCCGCAACCAGGCCTTCTCCTCTGTAGCCCCGAACCTATGGAACCAACTTCCAGAGGAAATGCGGGCCCTGCGGGACCTTGATCAATTCCGCAGGGCCTGCAAAACTTTCCTCTTTCGACTGGCTTTCGCTGACGAAGAAAGTAGTTGCTAATGATTACCGCCATCATAAAAAAGAACAAGCAGCATTAGCACTTTTATTATTAATTAATTAATTAACTTTAAATTTATCAGAATTTTAATGTTAAATGTAACTTTGTTTTTTGTATAACTGAATGATGTTGTTAGCCGCCCTGAGCCTGCTCCGGCGGGGAGGGCGGGATATAAATAAAATTACCTACCTTACCTACCTATCTCTCCCATCCAGAAAATCTTGAAGATACAGCCACTTTCTCAAGCACTGTGTCCAGGAAAAGCAATATAATATCAGTTAAATGTTATTTAAATCTTTGGAGCCCAAATTTAACAAGACTGTAAAATATAGAGCTCCTAGCAAAGCAAATCAGAATCAGAAGTATTTTAGTTTAGTTATCATTTAAAGAGGGATTTCCTTTGTTTGAAAGGGAAAGACATGAACCAGAAAAAATAGTGGCAAACACAAGGCATTAGGCAAAACATTACCTTTACTTCTCACTTAGAGAATCACAAATAAAAGGGAGTGTTCTTGACTCTGCACTTTAGAAATTGATAAAAATGGTATGTTATTTGATCCAGCAATTACCTACTAAGATGTATTGATAGAACACGCAGTGGTAAAATGCATCTTTTCCTCACTTGACTAAATTACACTCATTAATACACACTTCCATGTCAATTAGAAAATGTCAGCCATGGCTTTCTCTCTTTTATGGCTAGAATTAAACGATGTTCTCATTTGTCTCTGGAACACTCAACTTATCTTTCTGTCACCACTGACTCTCTGTGGTCTTCCAAGGAATATGTCTATACTTACTGAAACTGACTGGTTGTTTCAGCTTTGACTCTATGCCATTCCTCAGATAACCCAGAAAAGCTTTTGATAAAGTTCCTCATCAAAGGCTCCTTAGTAAGCTCGAGAGCCATGGAGTAAAAGGACAGGTCCTCTGGTGGATCAAAAACTGGCTCATTAATAGGAAGCAGAGAGTGAGTATAAATGGGCAGACTTCGCAGTGGAGGACGGTAAGCAGTGGAGTGCCGCAGGGCTCAGTACTGGGTCCCATGCTCTTTAACTTGTTCATAAATGATTTGGAGTTGAGAGTAAGCAGTGAAGTGGCCAAGTTTGCGGATGATACTAAATTGTTCAGGGTGGTAAGAACCAGAGAGGATTGTGAAGAACTCCAAAGGGATCTGTTGAGGCTGGGTGAGTGGGCATCAACGTGGCAATGAGGTTCAATGTGGCCAAGTGCAAAGTAATGCACATTGGGGCCAAGAATCCCAGTTGCAAATACAAGTTGATGGGGGTGTGAACTGGCAGAGACTGACCAAGAGAGAGATCTTGGGGTCATGGTAGATAACTCACTGAAAATGTCAAGACAGTGTGCGATTGCAATAAAAAAGGCCAACACCATGCTGGGAATTATTAGGAAGGGAATTGAAAACAAATTAGCCAGTATCATAATGCCCCTGTATAAATCGATGGTGCAGTCTCATTTGGAATACTGTGTGCAATTCTGGTCACCGCACCTCAAAAAGGATATTATAGCACTGGAAAAAGTTCAGAAAAGGGCAACTAGAATGATTAAAGGTTTGGAACACTTTCCCTATGAAGAAAGGTTAAAACGCTTGGGGCTCTTTAGCTTGGAGTGTCGATGCGCTTAGAGCCCAAGAGGGTGATCCTTAGTGACGCACGAATGAAGGTTGCACACAGTAGTTGTAAAACCACTATATACATTTATTTACACACCAACCACTCTCCACTCCGACAATATGCTCCGCTGCACTCTAACTTCCTTAACCCACACACACCAAAGTGTCTCTGTACATTTATACATTGAGCAGCCAATCAGCAACTTGCTGTGTCATGCTGACTGTGCTGGCTGATGCAATATCCCTGGCACCCAGCCACCTACTGTCATCTAGATGATCTAGCCTCTAGCATTGGTTTCACTTTCCCAGCATGTGCTATAAGCTGTCACTTCTCTCATATACAAGCGACATGGAGAAACATCGACTGCTGGGTGACATGATAGAGGTTTACAAGATTATGCATGGGATGGAGAAGGTAGAGAAAGAAGTACTTTTCTCCCTTTCTCACAATACAAGAACTCATGGGCATTCAATGAAATTGCTGAGCAGTCAGGTTAAAAGGGATAAAAGGAGGTACTTCTTCATCCAAAGGGAGATTAACATGTGGAATTCACTGCCACAGGAGGTGGTGGCAGTTACAAGCATAGCCAGCTTCAAGAGGGGGTTAGATAAAAATATGGAGCAGAGGTCCATTAGTGGCTATTAGCCACAGTGTGTCTGTCTGTGTGTGTGTGTGTGTGTGTGTGTGTGTGTGTGTGTATAAATTTTGGGCACTATGTGATACAGAGTGTTGGACTGGATGGGCCATTGGCCTGATCCAACATGACTTCTCTTATGTTCTTAACCCATGGTGCTTTGTCTGAACCAGCTAATGCCATGCCACCCACCAACATACAGACAAATACGATAACTACACTTTTCAGTGGAATAGTTAGGCCTTCTTATTTCCTTTCATCTTCTTGGCCCTCAGATGAAGAGAAGTAAATGTTAGCTTGGAGAGATGACTGAGAGGTGATATGATCGTCATCTTCAAATACGTGAAGGGCTGTCATATAGAGGATGGTGCAGAATTGTTTTCTACGGCACCAGAAGATCAGATCAAATGCATTGGGTTGAAATTAAATCAGAAGAGTTTTTGCCTAAACATTAAAAAGAACTTCCTGACAGAGCAGTTCCCCAGTGAAACAGGCTTCCTCAGGAGGTAGTGAGCTCTCCTCCTTTGGAGTTGTTAAAAAAGAGGTTAGATAGCCATCTGACAGCAATGCTGATCCTCTCAACTTAGAGGGAGGTATTTGTGAATTCCCTGCATTGTGCAGGGGGTTGGACTAGATGACCCTGGAGGTCCCTTCCAACTCTATGATTCTATTATTCTAAATACCACTTGATGAGCTATTTGCCCTTGTTAGTTGCACATGATGAAAGCTAAGTAATAATTTCAATGATTTGTGTAGGGTGACCATAATGTCTGAAGGCCAGCCAGGGACACATTGGGGGGGGGGAGGTAGGGGTGCGCGCGCGCGAAGAGCGCGCGCGCCGCCGGAAACAGGAAGTGACGTCACTTCCGGTGACGGCATGCCACCACAGGAAACAGGAAGTGACATCACTTCCTGTGACATCATTTCCCCGCGTCACCTGCCGGAAATGGGAAGTGACATCACTTCCTGTGACATCATTTCCCCCAAATGACATCATTTCCCCCAAATGCCACTGCCGGAAACAGGAAGTGACTTCACAGCACTTCCTGTGACATCCCCAAAAATCCCCCAAATATCACCGCCGGAAACAATTTTGTTCTGAAATCCTGTATATACTTCATCAGTATATGGGATAAGGCACTTTCTCAACTGTGCTGCATAATGCAGCCTATTTATTTTGTCCTGTTTGCTCTGTTGGCTCTATCTGCGCCACCTTCATCACTTTCGGGGTGTGGATCCCCCAGTGGGGTGCTCTCCCGACTCCCTCCGCCGGCTGTTTCTGATAGCCCTGCGCCCCCTCTTTCATTTGATATGTGTCCCGTGCGGGTGCCACCCTCCCGCCGGGAGATGCCGCAAAATGAGCCCCCTTGAGGCTTATGGCGGCAGGGCTCGGGGGAAGCGAGCTAGACTGCTGTTCTTTTGAAGGGTTATAGAGTGTTTCGAGCCCGTCCCTGTGGCATCGGTCCCATCGTTGTGGGGCCCAGGGGGCCGGCGCAGCGGCACGCCGAAGCAGCCTGTCACTAATAACACAGGTCGAGATGCAGGACAGGAACCCGGAAGTGACCGACAGGCTGCTTCAGCGTGCCACTGCGCCGGCCCCCTGGGCCCCACAATGATGGGACCGATGCCACAGGGACGGGCTCGAAACACTCTATAACCCCTCAAAAGAACAGCAGTCTAGCTCGCTTCCCCCGAGCCCTGCCGCCATAAGCCTCAAGGGGGCTCATTTTGCGGCATCTCCCGGGGGGAGGGTGGCACCCGCACGGGACACATATCAAATGAAAGAGGGGGCGCAGGGCTATCAGAAACAGCCGGCGGAGGGAGTCACGAGACCACCCCACTGGGGGATCCACACCCCGAAAGTGATGAAGGTGGCGCAGACAGAGCCAACAGAGCCAACAGGACAAAATAAATAGGCTGCATTATGCAGCACAGTTGAGAAAGTGCCTTATCCCATATACTGATGAAGTAAATACAGGATCTGAGAACAAAATTGCACCAGAAGACACAAACACAAAGCTCCCTTACACTGAATCAGTGCTTGGGTCCACCAAAGTCAGTATTATCTACTCCAGTCACAAACACAAAGCTCCCTTACACTGAATCAGTGCTTGGGTCCACCAAAGTCAGTATTGTCACATAAGAACATAAGAGAACCCCTGTTGGATCAGGCCAGTGGCCCATCCAGTCCAACACTCTGCGTCACATAAGAACATAAGAGAAGCCCTGTTGCATCAGGCCAGTGGCCCCTCCAGTCCAACACTCTGTGTAACATAAGAATATAAGAGAAGCCCTGTTGCATCAGGCCAGTGGCCCCTCCAGTCCAACACTCTGTGCCACATAAAAATATAAGAGAAGCCCTGTTGCATCAGACCAATGGCCCCTCCAGTCCAACACTCTGTGCCACATAAAAATATAAGAGAAGCCCTGTTGCATCAGACCAATGGCTCATCCACTCCACCACTCTGGTCACATAAGAACATAAGAGAAGCCCTGTTAGATCAGGCCAGTGGCCCCTCCAGTCCAACGCGCTGTGTCACATAGGAACATAAGAGAAGCCCTGTTGGATCAGGCCAGTGGCCCCTCCAGTCCAACACTCTGTGCCACATAAAAATATAAGAGAAGCCCTGTTGCATCAGACCAATGGCTCATCCACTCCACCATTCTGGTCACATAAGAACATAAGAGAAGCCGTGTTAGATCAGGCCAGTGGCCCCTCCAGTCCAACACTCTGTGTCACATAAGAACATAAGAGAAGCCCTGTTGGATCAGGCCAGTGGCCCCTCCAGTCCAACACTCTGTGTCACATAAAAATATAAGAGAAGCCCTGTTGCATCAGGCCAGTGGCCCCTCCAGTCCAACACTCTGTGTCACATAAGAACATAAGGAGGGAAGGGAAGGGAAGGGAAGGGAAGGGAAGGGAAGGGAAGGGAAGGGGAGGGGAGGGAGGAAGGAAGGAAGGAAGGAAGGAAGGAAGGAAGGAAGGAAGGAAGGAAGGAAGGAAGGAAGGAAGGAAGGAAGGAAGGAAGGAAGGAAGGAAGGAAGGAAGGAAGGAAGGAAGGAAGGGGGAGGGAGGGAAGGAAGGAAGGAAGGAAGGAAGGAAGGAAGGAAGGAAGGAAGGGGGAGGGAGGGAGGGAAGGAAGGAAGGAAGAAAGGAAGGAAGGGAGGAGGGAGGGAAGGAAGGAAGGGAAGGGAGTGAGGGAAGGAAGGGAGGGAAGGAAGGAAGGGAGGAGGGAGGGAGGGAAGGAAGGAAGGAAGGAAGGAAGGAAGGAAGGAAGGAAGGAAGGAAGGAAGGAAGGAAGGAAGGAAGGAAGGAAGGGAGGGAGGGAGGAAGGGAGGGAGGGAGGAAGGGAGGGAAGAAAGGAAGGCCGCCCCCCGCCCCCCCCCCGCTTTCGGCCCCCTTACCTGATTCTAGGGCGGCATCCAGCGGCAGCGGCGGCGGGGAGTCCTGCGGCGGCGGCCTCGCGGCGAGGGAGGGAGGGAGCTGCCGGCGCTGGCCTCTGGAGGCCTCCAGGGACCAGTGCCGGCTGCTCCGCGGCTTCCCCGCGGCCTCCGCTGGTCCCTGGAGGCCCTCCAGGGACCAGCGGAGGCCGCGGGGAGGCCTTCGCTGGCCGGCGCTGGTCCCGGAAGGCCTTCCAGAGGCTCTGGAAGGCCTTCCGGGACCAGCGCCGGGTGCCCCGCGGCCTCCCCGCGGCCTCCGCTGGTCCCTGGAGGCCCTCCAGAGACTCTGGAGGGCCTCCAGGGACCAGCGGAGGCCGCAGGGAAGCCTTCGCTGGCCGGCGCTGGTCCCGGAAGGCCTTCCAGAGGCTCTAGAAGGCCTTCCAGGACCAGCGCCGGGTGCCCCGCGGCCTCCCTGCGGCCTCCGCTGGTCCCTGGAGGCCCTCCAGAGTCTCTGGAGGGCCTCCAGGGACCAGCGGAGGCCGCGGGGAAGCCTTCACTGGCCGGCGCTGGTCCCGGAAGGCCTTCCAGAGGCTCTGGAAGGCCTTCCGGGACCAGCGCCGGGTGCCCCGCGGCCTCCCCGCGGCCTCCGCTGGTCCCTGGAGGCCCTCCAGAGACTCTGGAGGGCCTGCAGGGACCAGCGGAGGCCGCGGGGAAGCCTTCGCTGGCCGGCGCTGGTCCCGGAAGGCCTTCCAGAGGCTCTGGAAGGCCTTCCGGGACCAGCACCGGGTGCCCCGCGGCCTCCCCGCGGCCTCCGCTGGTCCCTGGAGGCCCTCCAGAGACTCTGGAGGGCCTCCAGGGACCAGCGGAGGCCGCGGGGAAGCCTTCGCTGGCCGGCGCTGGTCCCGGAAGGCCTTCCAGAGGCTCTGGAAGGCCTTCCGGGACCAGCGCCGGGTGCCCCGCGGCCTCCCCGCGGCCTCCGCTGGTCCCTGGAGGCCCAACAGGGACCAGCCCTCCAGAGACTCTGGAGGGCCTCCAGGGACCAGCGGAGGCCGCGGGGAAGCCTTCGCTGGCCGGCGCTGGTCCCGGAAGGCCTTCCAGAGGCTCTGGAAGGCCTTCCGGGACCAGCGCCGGATGCCCCGCGGCCTCCCCGCGGCCTCCGCTGGTCCCTGGAGGCCCTCCAAAGTCTCTGGAGGGCCTCCAGGGACCAGCGGAGGCCGCGGGGAAGCCTTCGCTGGCCGGCGCTGGTCCCGGAAGGCCTTCCAGAGGCTCTGGAAGGCCTTCCGGGACCAGCGCCGGGTGCCCCGCGGCCTCCCCGCGGCCTCCGCTGGTCCCTGGAGGCCCTCCAGAGACTCTGGAGGGCCTCCAGGGACCAGCGGAGGCCGCGGGGAAGCCTTCGCTGGCCGGCGCTGGTCCCGGAAGGCCTCCCAGAGGCTCTGGAAGGCCTTCCGGGACCAGCGCCGGGTGCCCCGCGGCCTCCCCGCGGCCTCCGCTGGTCCCTGGAGGCCCTCCAGGGACCAGCCCTCCAGAGACTCTGGAGGGCCTCCAGGGACCAGCGGAGGCCGCGGGGAAGCCTTCGCTGGCCGGCGCTGGTCCCGGAAGGCCTTCCAGAGGCTCTGGAAGGCCTTCCGGGACCAGCGCCGGGTGCCCCGCGGCCTCCCCGCGGCCTCCGCTGGTCCCTGGAGGCCCTCCAGAGTCTCTGGAGGGCCTCCAGGGACCAGCGGAGGCCGCGGGGAAGCCTTCGCTGGCCGGCGCTGGTCCCGGAAGGCCTCCCAGAGGCTCTGGAAGGCCTTCCGGGACCAGCGCCGGGTGCCCCGCGGCCTCACCGCGGCCTCCGCTGGTCCCTGGAGGCCCTCCAGAGACCGGGACGGTCTGGCCACCCTAGATTTGTGGAAATTATAAGAACATAAGTGAAGCCATGTTAGATCAGGCCAACGGCCCATCCAGTCCAACACTCTGTGTCACACGGTGGCAAAAAAATAATAATTATGTGTGTGTGTGTGTGTATATATATATATATATATACACACACACACACACACACACACTGTGGCTAATAGCCACTGATGGACCTCTGCTCCATATTTTTATCTAAACGCCTCTTGAAGGTGGCTATGCTTGTGGCCGCCACCACCTCCTGTGGCAGTGAATTCCACATGTTAATCACCCTTTGGGTGAAGAAGTTTTATGTTTTATGCTGTTTTCATTACTTACATCAATCAGTAAGCCCAACCAAATCATATTAGTCTCATCAGTAGCCACAAAACCTACATTCATTTCTTGCTCTCCTATTCATAATGCCAGGGAATCCCTGTAAGATGAGGAGGCTGGAGGTATGGCAGTCGGTAGAAGCTTAGGTCTAGCATGAGACTGAGTTAAGGACAAGCTTGATCTTCTTCCATTCTTTGCCTGAAGTGTCAAGTTATAGTGTTGACCCACTCCTGGTTGACCCCAAGTTACTTTGAGATTCCAACCGTTCAGGGTTTGGAGCGTGTGTTCTCCCTCGACAATAATTTATAGTCAAGGACCCAGAGATACAATGAAGGACTTAGGAGTACTTAAATAGATTTTACTTTATTTATACAAAGTGTACATATTAACAAAAGTACTAGATATAAAATAATAACTAAGGTTAATACTGTGACAACCACCTGAGATATAAGCATGTTATAATAAGATATACTGGTAGGCAAGCATAGATATATTTACCCAGATAGTTGTCCCACGATCCTAATTGCTGATATCAATAGAAGGCAGGCTTTTTTCCTAATCTTACTTAATGCCTTATCTCTTATTCTAAGTGCTACTGGCAATAAGCTTCAGCCTATCATACTACTACTATCCTATCCACCTTTGTCATCATAGGCTACTGTTTCTTCTCCAATAACAATATGCCTTTATTTTCCTCCCTCCTCCCTCTTGCCAATTACTGTACGCTGTTCGTTCTTGACGGATGCAGTTTGTGGTTAGCTGCAGTTGAGCATGATTCATTCTATTGCTAAGCAAAACAAAGCAAAATATACTTGCAAAAATATACTTGACAGAAGAATAACACATTTCTGTAGGGATAGAGCTCCTGCCACAGAAAAATAAACACCCTGTATCTGATATTTACCCCACGTTGTTTCTGATAGTGGGGAGAGGCACACAGAGAAGATATGCTATTCTTTAACAGTCAGGCATGTTCATATGAGTGGAGTAGGTCTTTCAAATGTCTCAGCCATAGATTTAAGCTGCAGTTTAAAAGGAAATGAAAGGCCTATTCAGTATAGATGAATCTACATTCTATGACTAGCTTTACTATTGACCAATTCTACATTCTATGACTAGCTTTACTATTGACTATTTATCTGTATAGAGGTTCTGTTTTTTAACCTGCTCCTAGATCATGCCACCTCTTTGACCAGGTAAGGAAGTCCATTCTCTCACCTGCCTCAGAAGAAAAGTCCATTTTCTCACCTGCCTCAGCAGAAAAGACTGGCCAGTATTAACTTAGTGAAGATACCTCACTTCAGATAACCTGATGATCTCTTCCAGCAGTTTCATGTAGAAGATAAGCAGCATGGGTGTCAGAATCAAGGCTGACTCTAGGGTGTGGGGCACCCCAGGCAGACCAGGCTGTAGCTAGGAGGTGCTGCCTGACTCTAGGGGTACCCCACTTGAGCTAAGGGGACACCAAGCTATAAAAAATGGAGTCTGACCAGAAACAGGCCAAGAAATACTTCATTCAAAATGGATTAGAGTAGAGAGCTTGTTCTAGTCCTACCTAAAGGCTCCCTCCATAAATGGCTCTCCTCCCCTTCCAAATGGAATGCATAATAATAATGGGGACTGCTGGTAAGTATCATTCATGCCCTAATCTTCATCTACTGATCAATGGTCTCTCCCTTCAGCCCATCATTCCCACCCAGCTACTTCTATTCACTCCTATGATAACGCCTATTATGCTTTCTCTGCCACATTGCGTTCTTTCCTGAGTGTCGAGCCCAAACCGGTACTAAACCATCTAGTTACACCCTGGCTCACCCGTTTAGAGAATATATCTATTACTCTCAACTAGAATTCCTTTTAGGAAAACCATCACCAGACCATTAAGGACTCTATAGCCACTAAAGGGTCCTCCACCCGTCAGAACTCTATATAACCTGAGTGAACACCCCATTTCAGTGTGCATTCTGTAGGGTGCCATTTGCAGTCTGTACCCCCATTACTCCTGTAATTGGGTCTATAGAGCTTGCTATGCTGGTTGTGCTTGCCCTTCTTTTTGATTTTCCTGCTGAACAGATGTCTCCTCTTCTGGATCCCTCTACAACGATCCCTAAATTCTCTATTGAAAACCTCTACCCTTCCTAGCTTCTTGATTGCCTGCATTGTGTACTTGTGTGTGTGAATGTATACCTTTTACATATTTTAAGTAAACATTATAAAATCTATTTGCCTGGAGTATTCTTGCTTGAAAACCTGTCCTCTGTATTATTGAAGAATATTATTGCTCCTAATTCACTAGTCTCCATATTGTTACTTTCCCCATTCTAAAAGGAGACATTAGCATTTCCTGTAACAAGGCCCCCACCACCCCCAGCATGGTACCACCACCCCAGATTACCCCCTCCCCTCTTGAGCTCCAGCTTCTGCCCCCCCCCCACTGCAACCCCCTGTGGAGGATGCTCAGGGAGTGATACAGAAACTGCATGCCAGCCAGGAGCCCTCCCCAACCCTCTCTGATGATTGGAATCATCAGAGATGGGCGGAGAGGGCTCCTGGCCGGTGTACAGCCTCTGCATCACTCCCTGAGCATCCTCGGAGTATTCTCACAGGGCAAAATGTGGGCATTTGTCTATGGCACCAGGCCATAAGGGCCCAATTTGGTGCCCTCTGCAGCCTGGTGCTCTAGGCAAATGCCTATTTTGCCTAGTGGGAGGGACAGCCTTGGTCAGAATTGAACTTCACAGGATCATATATATCCTAAGCACTATAGGGTTGAACAAGTAGTCCCCCAGCACAAACTGCTAGAATTTCCAATCATGCAGAAAATAATATCACCAGCAGCATATGGTGTCCCCAGTTTCAGCCAACTGGTCCAAAAGGATGTCATGGTTGATACTATTAAGTTGAACATAGGTTCCACTAGGTCTCTCTTCCAGCATAGTCAGTCAGTCAGGATGATCCCAATGGCATTTCTGTTCTCAAAGGTAGATTTAAATGGTTCCAGATAATCCATCTCATCCAAGAAAACCTTTACTAATTGTAACACATAGTCCAAAAGGCAATACAGTTTGTCTATCAATTCATGACCAAAGAGGACATCTTGAGAAGTTTCATGACTGCCTCCTTCAAGAAAGGCAGTACTACTTTCTTTAAGAAAATATTTACCCCTCTTAGAACCCAGCTGAACAATCCTCTCTTCTAAGTAACAAAACCAGTGAGCATGGGTTGAGTGCTAATGTGGTGGAACATTCAAGCAACTTATCCGCAGCCTTAAGCCACACCAATTGAAATTCATCCAGACAACTGCAATGTGGCTGAGCACCGATGATATTCTGAGGCTGCAAAAATAATAAAAGCCAAGACACTACAAATATGAACAATTTTGTCTGTGAAGCCCTTCACTGGTAAGTCACGCTACAGTATGTTTTAGGTTTATATCATCAGGGGGCAAATGAAAAAGATTCTCAGAACATCTCAGTTGGACAGTTATTTATGTGTATTTATTTATAAGACCATTTATATTCTCCTTTTCCTCTACACACAGACACAATAGTGACAAAAAACTATATACACTTTCAATGCAATCCTAAAAGAGTTACGCTCTTTTAAACCAATTGACTTCAATAGCTTTAGAAGAGTGCAACTCTGTTTAGGATTGTACTGTTTGCCACACAGCTACAAGAACACTGTAGCCTCTGTTAGATAATAATCAGTGTGTGTGTGGGAGGGGGGTCAGTTTTGTTTTCATTTATGGTATAATGATTGGACAGTGCATTTCCCCAAGTCTTGGAAAATCAAAGAGTAAAATGAGCTCAACAGGATGGTCAGTCTCCTAAATCACCTGTGAATTCTACAGATTTACCCATATTTAAGTAGAAGCATTGGCCATTGTCAACCAAAAAAAATCACAAGGATGATCATAAATCAATTCAGATCTGTCTGTGTCCGGTGGTGGAGCACCTTACTATGTCCCTATAGTAGAATCATAGAAGAACCCGCAAGAGGTATCAGGGTATGGTGTGGTTAAGTGACCTATTCCTAGCTTCAAGGCAACTGATTCCATAACCACAAGTTACAGCAGAATTACTTTCCTCCTAGTCATTCACCATTCCTAATAAGAGTTAATACCTACAGGTGCAGGCATTAGCCTCAAGCCCCATGACTCAGCATGACTGCCAAGTGTTGCTAATTCTAAGATCCTGCACCTAACAGGCTGAAGAGTATAAAAGAGGAAGCATTAGCTGTATGGGTTTCACCTGAGACCAAGAGTATGGTGGAACCAGATTCAGGGGTATGGCCATTGCTGTAGAAGGCCCTCCAGTGATTAAAGGGGCTGTAACAGATTGTTGTCTTTGTTTATATTGTGGACTGCTTCTTTTCTTTCATTAAACTGCATTCATGTTGCCTATGTGAGCTTCTTTGATCATTTGAATCCTTTAAAGGATCCCAGCCTCTGGCAAAACAGCCTTCGAGAAAACAGTCTCCACCCCTGAAAAGACTTCAGATTCTTGAGAGTTACTTCACCAGGTTATAGCTGGACCACAACAAAAGCATTGTAGATATTTCCTTGACTTCTGAACCACATAGAACCTAATCAGTAAAGAATACCAAATCATGAAGATGATCTGCCACATGTGTGAAGACTAAGATATGGTGGGACACCTACATAGTATCTTGACGGCCACGAAGTCCAGAGCTGCATCATTCAAATAGATGCTGAAGTCCCCAAGGACTAATACCCTTGAGGACCTTAGCAAAAGTTCCAAGACCACTCTGGTAGCTCATGCCTAGTCTAGAGACTGTTTGGCTGAAGGCTAGGTACTGCACCTACAGAATCCTCAATCTGTTCCATCATTTCACAACAACAGTTCCATATATTTTGAACAGGAGCCATGCCTAACAAAACACCTGGGGTGGGCAATTACTTCTCAATGAACTACAGGTCCACTTTCCTGACCACTGGACCTGGATCGATACTGCTGTGGTGATCCTGGTAGACAGAGATGAGGGAGATAAACACTTCCAGCCTCATCCATCCAGGTCTCAGAGACACAGGGCTAGGCAACTGATATTGTACTATTGATAAAAGCTATCAGACTGACCCAACTAAATAATGCTGCAGTACTAAGATTTAAAAGCCAATTTCATCTCATAGGATTCAATAGCTGGATGACTGAATTAAATCTACAAGTGTCAGTCTAGTTGGTTATTAGACAATAGTGTTTTGAATTGCTAAATTTTTATTTGAGTTCAAAAAGCATTAAAATTATAATTCAACAGGGAGAAGGAGTAATTAGTTGCAGGAAAGCAATGCCAAAATGGAATGTTAATTATCAAAAAGCTCTTGAAGCCAGGTGGTCCACATGGCCTACCACATTTTAGTAAGATGAACATTAACTTCCCAAGCAAGTGATGTTAGAATCTGGATTTAAAAAGTATAAGCCTGGCTGTGACATAGGACTGAATCCAAAATGTTAATGGGTTGAACAAAATGTTGGACAGAGTAGCCAGCTATAAAGATCCCAAGTTCCCCTCATCCTACCAATTAGATTTTTTTTTCTTCTGGCTTTCCCTCCATTCTTTTGTCCAACAGAGAGCTGGATATGTCAGGCTTCCAAATCTTTCAATGGAAAACAGCTGTAGTCCCAAAGCTAAGAGTTTACCATGAAACTGTTATTTCTGATGCCCAACCGGAAATTCCTTTTATTTGTTTTCACTTTACTAGTTCTAGTTATACACTGCTGGGTAATACTCAATAAACTTTCCCCTACCTTTTTTTCCTCCTGTTAACATCCTTCATGCCCTCTATGTGGCCTTTATATCCCCCCATATTCATTAATTGTCCAAATTATCTCTTTAGCTCTTTTGATCCTCAGAGATACTAGATCACCAGCTCTGACTCAACTTTATTATTTTCCCTATTAAGTCCAATTTTTATTTTATTTGTATTTTTTAAAAAAAGAATTTTCAACATATTGATGTTCAAAAGTGCCAGGAATTCTCTGTAACATCTTTTATGGTAACCAATTTGTTTTTGTCTCTGGAGCTGCTAGATAGCTCCCATCGTAGAGAGATAGCTCTGAGTTTGCTGTGAAAAGCAAAGTCAATCTACCAAAGAAAGTGGCTGAGAGAACAGCAGACATGGAGGATATGTGCTGCTTAGCATTTTAAGGGATTTCTCCCCCTAATTTACTTCATATAGTTGTTTTCTGTTGATAAAACCAAAACAGAATCCTTTTATCGCAGTAGGAAATTTGCCTCTCCCTTCAGATTTTGAATAATAACAATTCTATGGGGTAATAATTATTCCAGATGCACCATAACATGTAAATCTGTAGTACTTCTCCAGCAGCAACACTGACGGCAAAAGCTCAGAATGAGCAAATTAATTAGCCAAACTGTGAAATCAAATAAATCTCACAGCAGTGACCCCGCTATAAGCTGGATAAAAGAAGACATTAAGTTCATGTAAGTAGCTTTAGCTGGAGTAAAACAGAAGTCAAAAGGAGGTTGGTGATCAAGACTTTCCATTTAAATAAATGTTCCGGCCCTCCACAACAGCAGAGAAAGTTTAAGTGTTGGTGTCTTCATAGCTCTTGATTTGGATATGCTAGGGGAAAGGAACACATCACAGTGATAAGTTGAGTGATGTATTTTCACAGAGTAAAGAAAGCTGGTATTATAAATGAGCCAAATGAAAAATCAAGAATTCAAGTCCCAGTGGAGAATGAAGGATTCCATACAGACTACGGCCAGTACTCTGAGCTCGCATACATTTGCAAGGCATCCCTGTGAGTAGAATACACATGTGGTAAGAGAGAATGACAAGGCCACACAAACACAGAAAAATGTATACTGCAAGAGCAGCATTGCAGAAAATAACTCTAAAAGCTGGTTCATAGCTCAGTGATAAAAAGGAACACCACGAGACACAGGATATCACTGCTTGAGTACAACTCCTGGAAGAAGCAAATGTGGACTCCACATGGTAAAACTCACCTGCTGAGTATCCCACCAGCAACCAGGGCTTTTTTTGAGCAGGAACGCACAGGAATGCAGTTCCGGCTGGCTTGACATCAGGGGTGTGGCTTAATATGCAAATGAGGTTCTGCTGGGCTTTTTCTACAAAAAAGCCATATGCTAAATAATGGTGATGTCAGGAGGTGTGGCCTAATAAGAAAATGAGTTCCTGCTGGACTTTTTCTACAAAAAAGGCCCTGCCAGCAACTATAATTTTGGATACGAGATATCGGGGCAGGGAGGGAGGGCAACAGGCATCTCAATGTAGAATATGGTTCTGAAGACTTAGATTCAGGGAAAAGAAAAAGTAATGTTGAAGCAGTTATCATTTCCCATGGGCCTAAACTTCTTCCTTGCCAATATCCTCACATAAGAGCCAGAGGCCCCAGACCTGTGAAAGACTACTAAAGAATCAGAGTGGAAAAGCACAAGAAGCACCAGGTATGGTTTCCATTTACACTCTTAGAAATGTACACAATTAAGCAGAGTTGAAAACTTCCAGGTGGGGCCTGGAGATCTCACTAGGGTTCCCAGGTCCAACTCAGAAAATATCTGGGGACTTTGGGGGTGGAGCCCTGAGACTTTCCCATTCCCTAAAACAAATAAAAATACAGTAGTGCAGTTCCCTGAATACAGTCTTCATTTCCTCATCCCCCAGCAGTTGCACTTTCACTAAATGAAAGTGAACACGCACACACACACACACACACACACAAAAAAAACCCCAGCCAAAATAAACTCAGTTTGCAAGCACAGACTTTTGTGATCTCACTGAGGCAATTTACTCATGGGAGTTGCTGAATGTAGCCATCTGCTATATTTCAACTAACTTCTTCAACTAACAGGAAAATGAAAGGGAAGCAGTCTAGGTAGTGGAGTTTTCCTATATTCAATAATCAGGTTCTATTTAACTCCATTTTAATATATACACAACTTCTGAAACCAATGCAAAACAGAGATTTTATACTAATTTATCTTCCTTTCTCACATGGTTCACACACTCACTGGGAAGAGCCACGTGGCTCTGCTTGCTTGCCCCACCCATGACGTTTTCCTACAGCTGAGGTTTAAAGGCACACACACAGTCCAAAACACAAGCAGTTTGCAAGGTTCTTTTAAGCTCGCTGAGGTTTAAAGGTACATTGTACATGTTGAGATGGGGTTTCCCCTCACCAGCCAGCTGTCTGGTGGCAGGGAGGAGCCTGAAAAACTGGGGGATCTCACAGAATTACAACTGATCCCCAGAAAATGGAGATCAGTCCCCCTGGAGAAAATTACTGCTCTGGAGAGCATGGAGTCTATAGCATTATACCCTGCTGAGCTCCCCCAGTTCCCCAAACCATTCCCTCCATAGGTTGTACTCTCAGATCTCCAGGAATTTCCAAACTCAAAGCTGGCAACCCTACACTTGGGACAGTAGTTTGCTAGAGTGAACAACAATTTAACCTTTGGCCTTGCTTAAATCATTTGTTTCTGGTTGGCTGATTGACCAACAGCCTGCTTTAGATAACTGTCCCAGGATACTTTCATTTTGCCCAACCCCCTTCAGCTGATTCTTCTGTGCCTCCCAAATAAGCAGACATTTATACCCTACTTCAGGGGTGGCCAACGGTAGCTCTCCAGATGTTTTTTGCCTACAACTCCCATCAGCCATGCTGGCTGGGTCTAATGGGAGTTGCAGGCAAAAACATCTGGAGAGCTACCGTTGGCCACCCCTGCCCTACTTCATTTCCACAAAAGGTCAATGGAGACAAATGCATGAACATTTACAATGATTTATTTTAAAACGTATTATGACTGCATAGGTTTTTATGAGAAAGTGGTATATTTGGCTTACTGGCAACACCCTAGAGGAACAGCATATACAAACTTAGTACAAAGGAAAACAGCATGTGCACAGGCTTACAGGTCATATTTGATGAGAAGTTTATTTTAACATCAACCACAATAAGGAAAATGCTTCAATGCTTATAGCTGGATGCTTCCACATTCTGTGTACTTCAGCCCAGCTTCCCACTCTTGTCAGAGAGCATACACTTGCTATGATAGCTGCATTTGCAAACCTACCTGCTGCCAAAGATGGTAGTAACATCAAGACAATGCTCACCGATCCACTGTAAGGAGTTGCATTGGAACACTATTGCTAATTAGGTATACTGTTTGTTCTGCTGTCATTGGTCATGGCCAATCTTCCAAGCAATGTTTGGACAGCCCAAGCAATAGCTAGAATAATTGCCTTTTCCATGCATTGTTTATGGTCAAGAGGCCTTTCCCCCCTCAGTGTATACATTTCCTATGTATACATATCCACCCCCCATTGAATAGGAAGGGTTGATGAGCTAGTACACAGTTTGTGGGCATATTTTAAGAAGGGAGAGATGTAGAATGTTTACAGCCTTCATGTGTCAGGAAGGGTTGCACCAGAAACAACTTCTCATTAGATCAAACCTTTGGTTATACTGTGACCGTTTTCGCACACAGCTAACCTCGCAGTCACAATCCTGTTCCCTCCGCAGTGTCTGGTCGGATTTCCCACCATCTGCGCTGAAGTTACAGGAAGTGCTGCAGCTTTTGCATAGCAAACGTAAGCCGCTAAAACCCAGTTTACATTTGTTATGCAAAAGCCGCGGCACTTCCTATAACTCCGGCGCAGATGGTGGGAAATCCGACAGATGCTGCAGAGGGAACAGGATTGTGACTGCGAGGTAAGCTGTGCGCAAAAACGGTTTGTGTTAAATACTGGGTTCAATGCACGAGGAGTCTTGTTGCATAGTGATCAAAGCTCTTTATTAGTGATACAGCATGTTACTGGTAAAACTAAGACTGGAGAACCGGGCCAACTATATACATCTCCGGTTCCTGAGCTAGAACGTCATTGGACTGTTCGAACCAGCAGGGGGCTTGCTATAGGTCCAGGAAGGTGAAGAATTGAATCCTGCTCCCCATTGTTACAGTGTCCCCAAGCTCAGTCCTAGAGGCTCCAATGAGCCAGGCAGTAACTAGCAACCTACACCTATTCAATTAATCACATACACAACATACCGATACAATGCAATTTTGGTACATCAGCATAACAACTAAAGGACCATCTTCTCCCATGGATTCCTGCCTGAGAGAGGCTCTCTTGACTATCATATCGACCAAAGAAACTTATCTTGTGAGCACATGAGAGAAGACCTTTTCAATGGCGCAAACAATTATGGAGATGCCAGGGTGGTGCAGCTAGACCCCCCACTCTTGACCTTCAGGGGACAGCTAAAGATGGTTTTATTCATGACAGCTTTCAATTAAGTATAATTCTTCTGCATACCAGCAGTTTTAAGTTATTGATTTTAAATCACATAACATTAATCTATAATAAGAAAAGGATCCATCTGTCCATCCATATGTCCATTTCTCCGTCTGTGAGAAATATTACTCATCAGCAAATAAATCTGGTAGTCTCAAAATTGGCCACCAACTTCAGGATTGTCACGGGAGTTTTAGTGCCAAACATGAAGGAAATCAGAACATCCTGGCAGAGATTAACTTTCACTCAGCGCTATGGTATTTGCAAAGGAAGCAAATGTTTACTTATGATAAGTCAGGAAGTGCAGGCAGCACAGACAGGGACAGTGTTAGAAAAGGAGTTTAAGAGGAGTATAAGTGCCAATAAAGTATCATGGTTAGAGTGCCTGACCCTGGGCCAGTTACACATTCTCAGCCAGACCATTCTCACATGGTTGTTGTTGTGAGGATAAAATAGAGGACAGGAGAATGATATAAGCTAGTTTTGGTCCCCATTGATGAGAAAGTCAGTTCAGACAAAGAGGGTGGATCATATCACCTAGTTTACAAAAGAAAGGTGGTTTTAAAAAGTTCCCTGAGTTATCAAAGCCACTGTGATGTAGTGGTAAGAATATCAGATGAGGATCAAGGAGATCTGGGTTTGAATCTCCACTTTACCAATGAAGTTTAGTGGAAGACCTTGGGCCAGTCACACATTCTTAGCCATACCTGCTTCTAGGACCTTTTTTGGTAGGAAAAAGTCCAGCAGGAACTCATTTGCATATTAGGCCACACCCCTGACATCACCATTGTTTCACACAGGGCTGTTTTTGTAGGAAAAGCTCAGCAGCAGCTCATTTGCATATCAGGCCACACCCCCTGATGCCAAGCCAGCCGGAACTGCATTCCTGGGAATTCCTGCTCAAAAAAAGCCCTGCCTGTTTCACAGGGTTTTGGCAAGGATAGAATGGAGGAGAGAAGAATAATGTCCAGTTACTTTGGGATCCTCTTGTATGACATGTGCTATAACTCCAAGTTTGCCTGCAGTTCCAAAATAAATGATGATCACTCTTGCTGATCTATCTGGTATTGCAGCATCTCTTTGACAGCTCATTGGCTATTCAAACAAATGCTAAAAACTGTGAGCCATATTGTAAGTTATGGGCCTGGTGAGCAGAATAAGTGGGCATACCACTAGGAAATAAATCAAAAGGATAGGTGCTAATGCCCCATGCCTTCAAAGTATTTTTTTAACTTTATTTCTTCAGCTAAGAGTACACAAAGTTTGGTGAAGATTTTTGATCTCTATATACAGTTGGTTTTTTTGTAGTCCTTACTATGTGTGTGTAAAGTGCCATCAAGTTATAGCTGACTTATGGCAGCTCCAGCAAGGGGCTTTCAAGGCAAGTGAGAAGCAGAGGTGGTTTGCTGATGTGGAGTAATGCATGGAGCGTCGGCAAGCAGCAAAAGCCTTCCCTCTGCGTTTTACCAGATTTTTCCTCTAGTCAGAGAAGGAAAGCCATTATCTGGTACATCAACTCACCTTCTTACAAATGCTAACAACTCCAGCAGGAAAGACAGTGGGAAGGATAAGCCTTCCCCCTTTCTCTCTGCACTTCAGGCAAAGAGCAGAGGTTTGAAAGTGTAAAATGTTAGATAGGCTTCAGGAAGCTGTTTCCTGCACACAACAGAAAAAGAAGCCTTGACCTGGACTGACCAGGTCAAGGGGGAAGGGAAACAGAGGGGATAAAATCTTCAGGTAACAGGAAATAGCTCTCTTTCCTTTGGGAAACAGCTGGCCCTGCAAGCAGCCATTTTTGACCACGCTGTTGGCCTGATGTGCTGATAGGGTTGCCAAGTCCAATTCCAGAAATATGTGGGTACTTTGGTGGGTGGACCCAGCAAACATTGGGGGTGGAGCCAGGAACAAGGTTGTGACAAGCATAATTGACCTCCAAAGGGAATTCTGGCCATCACATTTAAAGGGACCTCACACCTTTTAAATGCCTTCCCTCCATTGGACATAATGAAGGACAGGGGCACCTTTTGGGGGGCTCATAGAATTGGACTCCCTGGTCCAATTCTTTTGAAACTTGGAAGGTATTTTTTGGAGAGGCACTGGATACTATGCTGAAAATTTGGTGCCTCTAACTCAAAAAACACCCCCACACACAGCCCCAGATACCCATGGATCAATTCTCTATTATACCCTATGGGAATCGGTCAGCAGGCATTTCCCTCCGCGCCCTGTATTCTGATGATTCTGAAGTGGGGGGAGGGCCTCCAAATGGGGGATCCCCTCCCCCCCACCCCGGGGGACTGGCTATGTGCTGAACAATGCTGGGAGGTGATGGCAGCTCTGTAGAGAAACTTCAGCAGCTAAGTTACAGAGTCTGTCCTATATTTTACTGCCCTATATATGAGATAGGAGATGTTTAGAGCAGGAACAGAGAATTTGTGTTTCTTACGAAGTTCTTTTGCTTTCCTTTGCTCAATCTAGTGCTGGGCAAAAAGTATGCTTGTAAACATTTTCTTTTTAATAAATACTTTCAAACTTTTAATTCTGGCAGTTCTTCTCTGTATCACATAGACCTCTACCATTTTAGACACACTATTTTATAAGGGAGCCCTGGTGAGGGATCGTTGTGGAAACAAGCAGTTGGCAACTGACTATTCCCCCAGGGGCACACAAGGCATTAAACTGTCTCCGTAGCAGCCAGATGTTGGGCAGCAGGAGAACCTACAGCGAGGCCTCTGAGCTGGGAAGGGAAGCTGAGGGTCCTGATCCTCTCAGTGGGAAATTCCTATAGTGATCAAGTGGTGATAACAGCTACTGAAGAGTAAAAGAGAAAGCCCCTTAAATTGAAAACCCCCTAGGAGGGCAGGGTGGAATAAGGTTTGCAGGTTCTGCCATAGCCTTCTTCTGCAAAGTTTTACTTGGTGGTGTCTGTCTGTCTGTCTGATATATCCTGACCTCTCCTGCAAGTGGGTTCAGGGCAGGTCACAACACATCTCTATAATACATAGAATAAAACTATTTAAAATAACTGAAATTAACAACTAACAAGAAATATATCGAACAGCTCTATGATGACAGCTATTGCAGGACTTCAGGTGCCTTCTGAGAAAGCTAGTTAGATGGTTGTACACCACAACCTGTTATCTGGTGATGCTTTGTTGATCTCATAAGCAGGGCTGGTTAGAATGAACACTACAACCCTGCAACAGTACAGACCATGCAAGCAGTGAGAGCAGGGGAGGCTGAGATGAATTAGACTTCCACCATCTCAACCAAAGGCCTGTTAAGTACTGCCTGAGCTAGGGTTGCCAGCCTCCAGATGGGGTCTGGAGATTACCCACTTTTACAACTGATCTCTGTCTGGTAGAGATCAGGTCCCCCGGAGAAAATGGCTGCTTGGAAGGGTGGACTTTATGGCACTGTATCATGTTGAGGTCCCTCCCCTCCCCTCCCCTCCTCAAACCCACCATCTCCCAGATCCACCCCCAAAGTCTCCAGGTTTTTTCCAACATAGGCCTGGCAACCCAAGCTCTGAGGCCCAGTAGACCTCAGAGCAAGCAGGAGAGTAGGAAGGACTCAGTGCTTCTCTTCTCAATCTCTTTGCTAGCAGTCTCCAGGAGTATGGGGCCTACTAAGAATCTGCAGAGCCAGGCCAGAACAACGCTGGCCTAGAGCTCTAGAAACAGTTTAGCTAAGTATTGTTATTCCTTATTCCAGTAGCCAAGTTACCTGCCCTACAGTTAAGGTCAGGGCTTTTTTTGTAGAAAAAGTCCAGCAGGAACTCATTTGCATATTAGGCCACACCACCTGACATCACCATTGCTCCACACAGGGCTTTTTAAAAGAAAAAGCGCAACAGGAACTCATTTGCATATTAGGCCACATCTCTGACAACCAAGCTAGCTAGAACTGCTTTCCTGTGCATTCCTGCTCAAAAAAAGCCCTGGTTACTGTCTATAAAGAGGCCTTCAGCCAAACGGAACTGGGTAGTTGTTATTTGCTCCACTACACAAAAGTCTTCCTTCTTAGTTCTGGCCCTGTTTAATTTCTGAGATCTGATGAGATAAGTCTATACCATACTGCCTCCCCTCTCACTTGCTATAAGAGTAAATGAATATATTTGTACTCCTTTAGTGGTAAAGAGTTAGCCAGAGAGTGATCATTTAAACAGCAGTCAGAGTAACAAAAAAAGTTAGTTTTTAGTGGTCTCTCACTCACTCATTCTTTTTTACATACACACATAATTAGAGTCCTAGATTAACAAGGGAGGGAACCTAGACAAATTCAGCTTCATTTCCTGGTGATGCTTATAAACTCTGAAGATTTTTTTTCCTCTTACTTGAAATTGGGCAGCTCCCGCCTCATTCAAGACCCATGACAGTGAATGGAAGTGCTTCTTTTGGCTTTAATTGGCTCTGGATTGTTTAAAAAAAATGTTTTCTAGAGATAGCTGTGGGGGAAGTAATGTCAGCAAAACAAATGTCTTGCTTGTTTCTTATGAGGCCAACTTTCAGTCATGGGGTCTGAGCTGGTAAATTAACTCCCCAAATGATTTCCCAAGGTGTCCAAATTTTTGCCTGTTCCATCCCTCAAGGTGAGGAGTTTTCAAATGCTGCTCTCCACAGAAGCAATGTCATACCTGCCACCATTCCTCTGCTTTGTTCTGTGATATTAGCATTTTATTTTTTGCATGTATCACTGTACTGTTCCTTGAAGTTTTAACCAATGCAATCAGATTGACATGACAAAGAAGGAGCTTTTGCCCATAGCACCAGCATGCATATAAATGCAGACTTGCATGTGATGCAGAAGAATGACAGTAGCAAAAACTGAGTTGATACAATGAGTTTTTTATAGACCAGGTCTTGTGTACTGACTACAACAGTCAGCTCTACTGAGCAACTAGTCTCCTTTTTTCTTCTTCTTCAAAAAAAGCCACATTTGCTGACAAGGGTATAACTATCTTGACACACCCCACAGAAGGTGAATGTTAAGACAATAAAAACAAAAAAGCATCAGCATTCTAAGAATCTCATCTTCCTTCTACAGGGGTCAGGAGGGGAAAGGATATGTGGGGCAGAGGGTTCTTGGGAGGGGACACCCACCTTAGACAAACCCACACAGGGCCCCTCATACCACTGACAACTGCAAACAAAATCTGAGTGGCATTCTAGAAAAAGAGATAGCCCAGTATATGGTGACAGGTGGGTGAGAACTAGACAAAATTTCTCCATTTATCCAAGCTGTCACTGGGAACTCAAGATTTATACATTTTAATATCCCAGACAGGAATGTGAATTTCAAAACCTGGAGAGATTGGTTAACACAAATTTGGCAGGAAGCAGGTAGCCAGTCAGGCCCTCAGTGTATGATTGGCCAAGATGGGAGGTTAAAGAGATAAAATGTCAGCATGCCATAGAGAGAGGAACTGGAGGGGGGAAGAGGGTAGTCTGAAGTCATGCTAATGCTAGAGATATGGCTTTTAAAGTCCTTCTACCTTTGAGTCCATTCTTTGAAGGAGGAATGCCAGAGTAACATAATGATCAGTGGAAGTCAGCTAATTATTGCCCTTTTCATCTATGTCTACTGCTCCACAATATCTCCAGCTGTGTTCTAATCAATTTGCCATTTATCTATGCTGGCTTTTCTGTAGGACTGATGCTAATTCATAATTATTATTTTTTTGGTAGTATGATCTTAACTGCACTGAGAATTCTTACCAATGTAGCTCAATATTTACACACAGGCACATACACTGACATCTGATCTGATGACTCAAGGCACTGGGAGGTTTATTAGGAGCAGAGAATTTGGGGATACCTTGAGTGATATCAGCTACTGGAGAAAAAGTACCCCAAAACCTTAGGGGGATGACAGAAGGAGTTGGGATTCTCAGAAGGAGTTGGGATTCCTCACACATACATACATACAGGGGAAGTAAACCCTCTCATCTTCTCACTGGCTTGGAGAAAGGCAGTAAAGAGTCAGTCCCGTAGCCAGAAAATTTGGTTTTAAACAATTTATTGGTAGCATATGGTTACAAAGCTTATCTATTCCTTAATTTTTTCTTTTTTCACATTAACCCATATGACATTTCCATCCCCCCTCCCTCCAATGTTGACTTCCCCGAGGTTATAAGTTCAAATCCATACTAAAGGCACTTCTGACTGCTCAAAGTTCCATATATATATTCTTACAACTAAAAAAATGTCCAATATTTCTTTACTTTCCAAGTTTTCTCCATATATCCTTTAAATTTTCTCCACTCCCTTTTGAATATCTCTAAATCATAGTCTCTTAGTGTTCTGGTTAATTTGTCCATTTCACACCACGATAAAACTTTCATGGTCCATTCCCATTTCTCTGGTATTTTTTCTTGCTTCCAAAGCTGCGCGTACAAAGTCCTAGCAGCTGATAACAGGTACCAAATTAAAGTCCTGTCTTCTTTTGGGTATTTTTCTAATTGTAATCCAAGTAAAAACGTCTCTGCAATTTTCTTAAAATCATAGCCCAAAATTTTGGTGATTTCTTGTTGTATCATCTTCCAGAATTCTTTCGCTCTTTCACATGTCCACCACATATGGAAGAAAGAACCTTTATGTTTTTTACATTTACAACATCTATCCGACATTTTCTTACTTATCTTAGCCAATTTTTTCGGAGTCATATACCACCTATACATCATTTTAAAACAGTTCTCCTTAATGCTTTGACAAGTTGATATCTTCATTGAGTTCTTCCAGAGGTGCTCCCATGTTTCCATTTGTATTTCTCTATTCACATTAATTGCCCATTTGACCATTTGAGACTTTACTACTTCTTCTTCTGTAGACCATTTCAATAATAACTTATATACTTTTGATATCAATTTTTCATTGTCACCTAACAGGACTCTTTCCAGTTCTGTTTGTTCTCGTCTAATCCCCTCTGATTTTATGTCATTTTCCATCAAACTTTTAATTTGTTGCATTTGAAACCAGTCATAATTGTTATTTAGCTCTTCTGAGGTTTTTAATTCAATTTTGTCTCCTTGAATCTTAAGCAGTTGGTTATATGACATCTCTCTTTTTTCTTCAGAATCGGCTGTTATTTTTATTACTTCTGCTGGCACTATCCATAATGGTTTTCTCTCGTCCCCGTATTTCTTGTATTTTATCCAAGTATTTAGTAATGTATTTCTGACATAGTGGTGAGAGAAAAAACCATCCATTTTATTCTTCCCATAGTACATGTATGCATGCCAGCCGAATCTATTTCCATGAGCTTCTAACCACAGAGGTTTTTTGTCTAACAGCATTATCCAATCTTTTATCCATGTCAAACAAACTGCATCGTGGTATAGTCTTAGATCGGGAAGTTGAAAACCTCCTCTCTCTTTGGCATCCGTTAAGATCTTCATCTTAATCCTTGGTTTCTTTCCGGCCCAAATGAAATCAGAGATTGAGGCTTATGGCGGCAGGGCTCGGGGGAAGCGAGCTAGACTGCTGTTCTTTTGAGGGGTTATAGAGTGTTTCGAGCCCGTCCCTGTGGCATCGGTCCCATCGTTGTGGGACCCAGGGGGCCGGCGCAGCAGCACGCCGAAGCAGCCTGTCACAGGTCGAGATGCAGGACAGGAACCCGGAAGTGACCGACAGGCTGCTTCAGCATGCCGCTGCGCCGGCCCCCTGGGCCCCACAACGATGGGACCGATGCCACAGGGATGGGCTCGAAACACTCTATGACCCCTCAAAAGAACAGCAGTCTAGCTCGCTTCCCCCGAGCCCTGCCACCATAAGCCTCAAGGGGGCTCATTTTGCGGCATCTCCCGGCAGGAGGGTGGCATCCGCACGGGACACATATCAAATGAAAGAGGGGGCGCAGGGCTATCAGAAACAGCCGGCGGAGGGAGTCGCGAGACCACCCCACTGGGGGATCCACACCCCGAAAGTGATGAAGGTGGCGCAGATAGAGCCAACAGAGCAAACAGGACAAAATAAATAGGCTGCATTATGCAGCACAGTTGAGAAAGTGCCTTATCCCATATACTGATGAAGTAAATACAGGATCTGAGAACAAAATTGCACCAGAAGACACAAACACAAAGCTCCCTTACACTGAATCAGTGCTTGGGTCCACCAAAGTCAGTATTGTCCACTCCAGTCACAAACACAAAGCTCCCTTACACTGAATCAGTGCTTGGGTCCACCAAAGTCAGTATTGTCCACTCCAGTCACAAACACAAAGCTCCCTTACACTGAATCAGTGCTTGGGTCCACCAAAGTCAGTATTGTCCACTCCAGTCACAAACACAAAGCTCCCTTACACTGAATCAGTGCTTGGGTCCACCAAAGTCAGTATTGTCACATAAGAACATAAGAGAAGCCCTGTTGGATCAGGCCAGTGGCCCATCCAGTCCAACACACTGTGTCACATAAGAACATAAGAGAAGCCCTGTTGGATCAGGCCTGTGGCCCATTCAGTCAGGAAGGGAGGAGGGAGGGAGGGAAGGAAGGGAGGGAAGGAAGAAAGGAAGGAAGAAAGGAGGGAAGGGAGGGAGGGAGGGAAGGAAGAAAGGAAGGAAGGGAGGGAGGGAAGGAAGGGAGGAGGGAGGGAAGGAAGGAAGGAAGGAAGGAAGGAAGGAAGGAAGGAAGGAAGGAAGGAAGGAAGGAAGGAGGGAGGGAGGGAAGGAAGGGAGGAGGGAGGGAAGGAGGGAAGGAAGGAAGGAAGGGAGGAGGGAGGGAAGGAAGGAAGGAAGAAAGGAAGGAGGGAGGGAGGGAGGAAGGAGGGAGGGAGGGAGGGAGGGAGGGAGGGAAGGAAAGAAGGCCAGCCGCCCCCCCCCCGCCAGCCCCCCCCCCCCGCTTTTGGCTTACCTGGATCCAGGGCGGTGGCGGCCTCTCCTCCGGGCTGCTGGCGGGGCTGGCGGCAGCTGAGGAGGCCGGAGAGGCCGGCGCTGGTCTCTGGAGGCCTCCAGGGACCAGCGCTGGCCTCTCCACGCTGCCTCCGCTGGTCTCTGGAGGCCTCCAGGGACCAGCGCAGGCCTCTCCACGAAGCCTCCGCTGGCCTCTGGAGGCCTCCAGGGACCAGCGCAGGCCTCTCCACGATGCCTCCGCTGGCCTCTGGAGGCCTCCAGGGACCAGCGCAGGCCTCTCCACGAAGCCTCCGCTGGCCTCTGGAGGCCTCCAGGGACCAGCGGAGGCCTCTCCACGCTGCCTCCGCTGGCCTCTGGAGGCCTCCAGGGACCAGCGGAGGCCTCTCCACGCTGCCTCCGCTGGCCTCTGGAGGCCTCCAGGGACCAGCGGAGGCCTCTCCACGAAGCCTCCGCTGGCCTCTGGAGGCCTCCAGGGACCAGCGCCGGCCTCTCCACGCTGCCGGCGCTGGCCTCTGGAGGCCTCCAGGGACCAGCGCCGGCCTCTCCGGACCCCGCGCGCGGGCGGGGAGTGAGGCATCCAGCGTCCCTGCGCGTGCGCACACCGCTGTGCGCACGCGCAGGGACGCTGGCTGCCTCACTCCCCGCCTTCCCCGCGCGCGGCCCGCCGGCTCCCCGCTGGCTATACCGGGACCTTGTAATGGTCCCGGTATAGGCAGCCCGGGAGCCGGGATTGGGTGGCCAGAACCGGGAAAGTCCCGGGAGACCGGGACGGTCTGGCCACCCTAGCTCCAACAGGCCAGGCAAAGGCCACTGCTGGGCTGGCATGCACAAGCAAGGAGCTTGAACTTGGCCCCCCAAGCACACCAGAATATGCATGCTTCCCATTCCTGGTTGCCTCCCCTCAGTGCTCCCTTTCCCCAAATGCTGGAACTAGTTTGGGCACAGAGGAGGGTGAGAGATGGACTTCCCAGCCAGCCAGCCTGCCGGGCCTGGTGCTTCCTCAGCGGCTTCCCTCCAGTGGCCTATTCCAAGGGCTTCTTCCTTCAGGCAGGCTGGCCAGGATCTCATCCAGCCGCTGAGGCCGAAGATGCTGCACTCTGTCCAAAGGCACTATGCCCAGCATGAAGCCAGAATCTGGCTGCTGCTCTTGCCAGGCCTGGGGCAAGCGAGCGGGGAAGCGGCTGCTGTAGCCGGCAGGCAGAGGAAGGGGCGCCGTGAGTGAAAGGTCCTGTCACTGTTGCCAACGGAGGGATGGCCCGGCCCAGATCTCCCACCCAGAAGGCAGAGCAGAAAGGGCTCGCCTTAGCTGCAGTGCTTGGGTCTCTGGGCTGGCCTCACTCACTTGGGGCGGAAAGTTTTCTCCAAGGGGAGCTCAAAACGGGACAGAGGAGAGGAGGAGGGTGAAGATGGCATGCTCTGTCTGTCTCTCTCTCCCTTTTCCATTGGTCCTGGACACCCTAAAACAGAGGGGCCCTACATAGGGAAGGGGGGTTAATAGAGTGACCTGCCTCCGGGGCCCCCATAGCTGTGGGCCTGGTAAGAGTATGAAGCCCCATGACACTCTGTAATAATTTTTAGCATTAAATAGGGCTTGCCTTTAGGGGTTGGGCAAACCCCTAATACATTTGACAGAAATATTGGTATTGTAATGAAAGTGAATTAACGGGCCACACATGAAGGGTCACCCATCCAGCACTGTATTGGCTGTTCTAGCCAATAGGTTAAATGAGAGTGCTGAGCAGTCTCAGCTAGGGTTGTCATTCACCAGGTGGTGGCTGGAGATCGCCCAATGTAAAAATTGGTTTCCAGGTTAAATCAGTTCCCCTGGATAAAATAAAAGGGAAAGGAGAACTGTAAGGACAAGGAAGGCTTATCTTTCTGATCAGACATGCCTGTTTCATTAAAATAAGATGGAGGAAGGGAGAATGATATAAACCAGGGGTGGCCAACAGTAGCGCTCCAGATGTTTTTTGCCTACAATTCCCATCAGCCCCAGCCATCAGCCATGCTGGCTGGGGCTGATGGGAGTTGTAGGCAAAAAACATCTGGAGCGCTACTGTTGGCCACCCCTGATGTAAACTACCAGTGCTGGATTAAACCCTGTGGAGGCCCCTGGACAGTCAGCATCTTGCCCCCCCCCTTGCAAATCATCTCAGAGTTGAAGCACTCGCCCCACCACCCATACCCCCCACTGCAGCCTGCAGGCACATTCTTAAAAGCCCCTTTTACTAAGCTGTGGGGGAGAGGCAGAGAGAGGCAAACTTGGCGATGGCACCAGCATCAGCCACACCAGGCAAGCTGGGCAAAGAACAGCTCAGTTGCTGGCTGCACATGCAAGCTGGGAGGGCTGCAAACAGGGGAAAAACTGAAGGGGGGGCTGGCCTGGGGCCCCTAAAGGCATGGGGGCCCATAGGCCAGTGCATCCTTGACCTAATTGTTAATCCAGCCCTGTAAACCACTTTGGGTCCCCATTGGAGAAAAAGATTGCACATAAAGTAAATAAATGCTTTGGGTTTTGCTTTAGTCAACTTTTAACTGCTACAGTAATTAATGAATTGCAAAGCCCTGGTTCCCTGGTACATTCTGTGCACTATAATTCCAAAAGTGTCTCATATTGGATGTCATTTATTTTGGGAACTACACTGCTTTGTATCCCCTAGTGCCTGGTGAACCACAGATCCCAGAACACCTGCCATCCAATACAAACTATTCTGGGACTGCAGTGCCAAGAATGCTCCAGAATGCTTGAGGAGATTCTGTATTCAGCAGAGAGGAAAAGAAGCAAGAGGGAAGAATGGCAGAGATAGCAAAACTGTTCCTTTCTTCTCCAGACTGCTTCCAGTTGCAGAATATAAATCCAGTGTCTTCTTGTTGCTGTTTTCTGTCTGCTGCCAACATATAACTGTCCACTATTAAAGCAGATCAGGTGGAATAGAACAAAAGGGAGGAGAGAAGATCATAGGATAAGGGGAAGCCTTCTGGACACCACTGTAACAACATCATTGAGAGCAAGCAGAATGAACACTCACAATCTAAACAATCTATTTCCATTTTATGAGTGAAGAGCATGTTTATTATTATTATTATTATTATTATTAGTCCAAGGAGAGCTGGGAGATGCTTGTCCATCTCTAGTGCTAAGTAAATGTACACTTACTCACCATTATTAGAAGCAAGCCAACTTATTTCATCCCCACTGTGATTTCTGAGATGATTTAAAAGCATTCTGTTGTACAGCTGCAGGCAGTCAATGAACCTGAGTCAACATACTCTGGTCAAGTGAATATCACAATGGTCTCCAGTGATGCTGCCTATTTAGATGGTGACTACGAAACTTCTGTGAAAGTTACTCCCCCTTTAAAAAAAAAAAACTTGTACGGTGAACTTTATTGCTATTCAGAGAATTTAAATTCATGCCTGCAAGGACTACAATGAATATACAGCCTTTCTTTGAACTCTTAGTACAACTTCAATGTTGAGTCATAAACATGGGTGTGATTGATATATGTGGTGCTACTTCAAAATGACACCACAGAGGAATAAAAAATCTTGAAAAATAGTCTTGTTTTTGTCTGGGGATATATCAGGCCTTCAATGGTAGCCTTCAATGCAAAATAAATAATGGCTCTTCTCCAATAAATGGTACAAACTAATGTGCATTTTGAAGGATATGTAAATGTCATTCTGGTTTTTAAAAGAGTATGGTATATAAAAATGTCAGCATTATCCCTTCTAGGTTTTCAGAGGAAGAGATGCTTGTCTTGATGATAAAAAAGTGTATCTTCATTTACTGGAAAACCAAAATAAGCTCTACAGAAGACAGCTAGATTCTGGTCTCCCCATTGCTTCACTGAGAGAATTATTTACACCTACAAGGCTTTAACTGCAGAATATTTACAACTAGATGTGCTTTGTCCACCATTCTTTGAAAACCTTGACATGTCCCCTCTGTACATAGGTCTTTGAGACAGGAATTTCAGGACAGCAAATTGTATTCAGCCTGAACTCTAATAAGGATTCATTATTAGTGAGGCCTTATGACTTGGTTAGAAAAGTACCAATTGCATAAGGAAAAGACATGGGTGGGAACAGTTCTTGCCTTTAAGACTTGTTTTTTAAAAAGATGGTATTTAGATTAGCTGGAGACATTCTTTAGATCGCAAATCTGTGCAGAATTTGTGTTTTAATTTAGTTATTAAACAGTAACTTCTTAGTACTGTAGCAAGTATCATTATCATTGTCAGCATCACTGTCAAGAATACATGTCCTGTTCCTATGCTTCCAAAGAACTTGCACAGAAATAAACCAGATGCTGTTTCTGTATCTGGAACTAGAATGTGACCTCTCCATTGCTTCTGTCTCCCTTTAAGTATTGGCCTCTCTCATCTGTTTGACTTGCAGATAATAATTTTAAGACCGGTACAACGCTATTCATTTTATTTGCAAACTTTATAGAATGTAATCTGCATTAGAGGTTCCAATCCCTGTGTATATTTACTTACAAACACTAAAGTGTTAGCATTGATACTGATGGAAATGAAGGCAGAGGGTAGCACCCATAGGTCAACAAGAAATGCCTCCACTAATTAAATCTGAAGGATACTAGAGACAGTTTGGCAAAACACAAGCAGGGGTGTGTTACTGAATTGAAGTTATGTATGTTTTCAAGGACAGAAACAATATTCTCCTAATAACTGATGTGTGATTGGCCCATAAAATTGAAGCAGAGATTTAAATTACTTGAATGTGGAGGTTGACAGAACCCTAGACAAAACAAAATCGGAAGAAGAAATGGTAAAAACTGATAAAGACAGATACTAGATCTGGCAGACAAATGACAGAGCTCTTGACAGACTAACCTTCAGGGAAATAATGTTAGAGGTAATTTTTCTATATATGTAGCTCTTTTATTATACTAAATGAAAAAAAAAATGTGTCACAGCATTTGGAAAAATCAACAGCCAATATACTACTCTGCCTTGATAACCAGAAACTAGAAGGAACATTAAAAATGCGCTGGGTGACAAATTCCAGGGAGGTACCTGTGTTGTTATGGTGCAACAAAGCCATCTCAAAGACTAATAGCTTTATTGAAGCATATACTTTTGTGGGCTACTGCATGCTTTATTACATGTATTTGATGAGATGAAGCGACCATGAAATGAAGAACAGGATTATAGCAGTCATCTGAGATTGCAGCGCAAATCCCAATCAGGTGTCCACCAGAAGTCTAATGACATAGTTCACCAGAAATCTAATTAATATGCTGCCACCACTTTGGACATAAAACTATTCCAAAAAACATCAGTTGGATCATCCTATTAAAGAATCAAAGTACTATAGTGCTGATAGAACTTTAATGGTACGGCGAGTGTTTGGGTTACAAACCTCAAGCTCTGGCTATGAAATTACACCTGATATCCAGACTACAGAATAAATTTTCCTGGAGGAAATTGCAGCTGCAGGGGAGTGGACTTCATGGCATCACATCCCCACTGCATTCTCTCCTCCCCCCCCCCCGATTCTACCCTTCTAAGGCACCACCCCCAAATCTTCAAGAATTTTCCAAGCCAGAATAGGCAACTCAACTGGTGGTAGAAAATTCCATCAAGTCACAGCCAACTTACAGCAATGCTGTAGGGTTTTTGAGGCAAGAGAGATTCAAAGGTGGTTTGCCATTGCCTGCCTCTGCATAGTGACCTTGGACTTCCTTGGTAGTCTCTCATTCAAATATTAACCAGAGCCAACCTTGCTTAGCTCCCAGGATCTGATGAGACTGGGCTAGGCTGGGCCACTCAGGTCAGGGCAAACTCTAGCTAGGATAGTCTTATATTTAAAATAAAATAAAGATATTGAAGAAAATTAACTCTCACCGGCCAGGTAGAGACTTTGAGGTACTTTCAGACCCATCCTTACTGACAGAAAACAAGCTGACATTGTTGCCAAGAGCACATTCTTTCAGTTGTATCTTTCTTGTGTTAGTTCTGTATTTGAGCTCTTTGAGACTTTGCATGCGGACACGTGCCACTGTAGCCTTCAGAATAGACTACTGTAATATGCTCGAAGTGCACTGCTTAAAGATGACCTGGCAGCTTCAATATGTGCAAAATATAATAACCCTTGTTTTGTCTGGGACTAGCCACATCGAACATGAAACACTTGCTAATTGGTTGCCTGTTTCATTCTTGGTGCACTTCAAGACACCAGTTTTACCTTTAAAGCCCTAATGGACAGCATCCCCCATGGCAAATCTGTGTATTACTTCTGTTACTCTAACTGCATTTCTCTTGTTGTCTCTGCTCATAGGTGGGTCCATTCCTTCTCCACCCATGCTTGGATATTTTCAGATATTAGATCAGCACTGTTGAATGATACACCTGAGGAGATGCAGATGCAGAGGGTCATGTTTTCAGAAAGGCCAGGGTCTTTTTATGGCTTATTTCAGAGCAAGTTTTAGGGCATGGACAGGTATTTGCCAGGTTGACAAGGTAGCTGGATGCCTAATCACATTGCAGCACCTCTTCAACAGAACCTTTAATAGCTTAGGTAGTTTTTCTAAAATGGATGAGCAGTTGTGCTATATCTGGTTCCTTTGTGTTGCAAGATAAAATGGTGACCTACATACATTAAATTAATCACTATATGACATTTAAGATCCTTATAAAAAAGACACAAAGGTTTAATTAATCATTCCTGTCAACATTACCACATTGTGTATTGTCTGTAATTTTCAGCAACCTTTTATTCTAGAAAGAAGTTAAATACGTGTCACAACACATTGCATCTTCTCATTGTGTTCTTATGAACACTTTTTTAGAAGCTGTGGCAATACTGCTGTGAAAGCTTAGTTTTAAATATATATACTGAGAAAAGCAAAAGAAATCAGAGTTTGTCCTCATCATTTAATATTTTGAGGTACAAGAAAATTATAATAGTGTGAGAAAGGAAGAAAATGGCAATCTGACCCAATCCACTGGGGGGAAACAACAATGTATTTTGGTAAAATTAACAAAAGAATGGATTGTACATCCTTATATGAGGTTCAGCTCAGTGGCACACACAAAATTGCATGGCCAGACACAAGAGAAATGAAGCTTGAAGCTCTGAAGAAAGCATTGTATTTTTTTCTTGTTTATTAAAATATTTACATCCCATCTTTCCTCTTGGTTCAAGATGGCTTACACTAATAATTAAAACATCCCTGCTAAAAGCAAAGATAAAATAACAAGCCTCAAATCCCTTCCTCCTCTCTTTGTCATTAAAGGATGCCTACTATCCAAATACCTTCGAAGGTCCTGGCAAACAGGCAGGCCTTGCAGCATCTTCTGAAGATCTCTGAGGAGAAGTCTTCTCACCTCTTCAGAGAGCCCATTCCACAGAGCCAGAGCCAAGACAGAAAAGCCTGGGCTCCGGTTGATGCCAGACAGCCAACTTATGTAGTGGGATAGCCAACAGATAGATGTCTGATGACAGTAGCTGGTGCACAGAGACATATGGAACAAGGCGGTCCTTCAGACATGCAAGTCTAACTTTTTAAGGTCTTTACAGGTCATAACCAGCACCTTGAATTGAATTCAGAAATAGACTGGCAGCCAATTAATCTGTTTCAAAATGGCCAACATATGTTCCTCATGGCTAGCCCCTAACAACAATCAGGCATCCACATTATGGAACAGTTGTATTTTCCAGTACCAACATGGATGCAATATAGATGCATGGTTAATGAAATATAGAACTGGGTGTCATCTGCATATTGGTGACACCCAACAGCAAAGCTTTGGAAAATCTAATTCAGCACCTTCATATTTATATTAAACAGCACAGGTGAAAGAATAGAACCCTATGACACATTACAGGATAAATTCCATGCAGGGAGGTGCACCCCAGTCTTCCAGTCACCCCAGAATGCATGTCTCACACAGCTCAATACTCAGATCATGAATTGTAATAGTAATCCATCTTGCCCTCCCTAGTGGGTAGGCAAATTATTACCTGTCTATGCAAATAAATCTCTGCTCTCTGACCTCTTGGTGCATTTTATGGCTCTCTTCTCTGAGAAAACAAATGGCTGTTGGGATCCCAGGAACTCCCTGACACACTTGAAGTACCTCAAGGCTCAGAATCACAACACTGGCAAGGTTTGTTTCCGATAATTAATGCGACTAAATAATCTGCTTGCTACACTGGAAATAAACTGAAGGATCCAAACCATCTTCAAACATAGTCTCACATAGATTGCAATACAGTAATTTAACCTGGAGATAGCCATGACAAAATCTTGCTTATCGTTATAAGGACAGAAGATGGCATATCAGTCCCACCTAGTAATTTATTAATTTAATTAATTCCTCTTAAATCCCTCCCTCCCTACTGGAGCAGGCTCAGGGTGGTTTACATGCTCATGTCTATGCATGGGTCTAAACATATAATCGGACATAAAAACCATAAAACAATTTTAAAAAAATAGAAAATTAACATTTTGATGCTCTGATCTTACATTCAGATTTATGTTCTCTATAGGCGAGTCTTAGATGGTCCTTTCCACTGCTGCTATAGAGCAGCTTGCAAGAGGTGGTCCAGATGTTTCCTGGGAACTGTAGTGGCCAGCAATCTAGTTTGCAAATGCTTGGTGAAAGAGTGTCATCTTACAGGCCCTGCAGAATTACATGAGCTCTCGCAGGGCCCTAACGTCTTCCAGCAACTCATTCCACCAGCATGGGGCCACTACAGAGAAGGCCCTGGCTCTAGTTATCATGAGCTTGGTCTCCTTAGGGCCGGGGATTGAGAGGAGATTTTGTGACCCAGACCAAAATGCTCTCCAGGGAACATGTGGAGAAAGGCGGTCCCTAAGGTATGCAGGTCTCTAGCCATATAGGATCTTAAAGGTAAGGACCAGCACCTTGAAATGAACCCGGTATGCAATAGGCAACCAGTCCAGTGCCTTCAACCCAAGTTGAATATGCTCCCCTAAGGGAAGGCCCAATAACAACCTGGCTGCCGCATTCTGCACTAGTTGAAGCTTCCGGGTTTGGGACAAGGGCAGCCCCATGTAGAGGGCATTGCAGTAATCCAATCTTGAGGTGACCGTAGCATGGATCACTGTTGCTAAGTTGTTGCATTTGAGGTAGGTGACCACTGCCTTATCAGCCAAAGGTGGTAAAAGGCTGGCCTGGTGGTGGCTGCCACCTGGGCCTCCATATTTAGAGAGGGATCCAGGAGTTAGTGGCATAACAGAGGAGAGCTGGGTCATCTGAAGACATTGATCTAAAAGCACACCCAAGGTGGCAACCTGCTGCTTTAAGAATGCTCCAAAACTTGATTGGCAGTCAACACTTCATGCAGTGATACAGAAAATCTACAGGTACACTATTATGATGAAAAGGAGACTTACAGATGAGTGTCCAGAGCCGGCGCGTGGGTGTAGGCGGGGTACGCAGCTGCCTAGGGTGCTACCCTCCCTGTGGTGCCCCCTCTCTTCCCTGATGAGCCAGGACTGGGGCATGCGTACCGCGCTCCTTGCAGGTGCTTCATACGCCAGCCTCGGCTCTCCCCACCCCCCGATCAGGCTTCCTGCAAGCAAGAAGCCTTAGTAGGAGGGGGCCCTTGCATATCGCGCTCCTTGCAGAAGCATGATACGCAAGCCTCAGTGCTCCCCACCCCCAGTCAGGCTTCCTTCAAGCAAGAAGCCTTGAGTGGGAGGGCCTTGCATATCACACTCCTTGCAGGCCTGCTTGATGATATCACTTTTGACTTTCATTTTCCTGAGGGAGCACAGGGGGGTGGGGCTGCACAGGGGGCTGCCTTGAGTGGCAGAACCCCTAGCGCCAGCCCTGTGAGTGTCATCAGCTTATTGTGACACACTCATAGATAAACATTCTCCATATTCATGTATGTTTCATGTCAAGATCATGGTGAATATAAAGGAAGCCTCAACACTAGCATAAGTTCCAGTATTCAAACATGAGTCCATTGGTATCACCTTGGTATGCCAATGAGGTAACAAAACAACCACTGGAGTGCAGTGCCGCCAGTACCTATCTCTAAAAATTGATCCAGAAAGATAGTTGTTTGATGGTGTTGTAAACCATCTTGAAATTGACCAACAGAAGCAACACATACTACCTTTCTCTCTCCTGTGAAAGCAGAGACTCAAACAAAGAGTTTTGGGCTTAGGTGTCATCAGTATGCTAATGACACCCAGCTGTACATGTGTCCCCTTGCCTAGCTGGTATGGAGTTTTGGGCATGGGTATCATCAGTACACTGATGTACTGTATCTGTTGTTAGACGGCCACCCAGATACCGCCCCGCATAATTTGGCTGCAGGTCTGGAAATTGTGTTTGAGTGGTTGAAACAGAGTAGGCTGAAACTGAATCCAACCAAGACAGAGGTTCTGTGGCTGGGGAAGGAGGGGGTGTTAATAAAATCATAGAGAGGGAAGGGACCTCCAGGGGCTTCTAGTCCAACTCTCTGCACAATGCATGGCCATCTAGCCTCTGTTCAAAAACCTCCAATGAAGGAGAGCCTACCACACTGAAGAATCCTGTTCCACTGAGGAACCACTCTGTCAGGAAGTTCTTCCTAATGTTCAGCCAAAAACTCTTCTGATTTAATTTCAACCCATTGGTTCTGGTCTGACCTTCTGGGGCCATAGAAAACAGCACCATCCTCTATATGACCGCTCTTCAAGTACTTGAAGATAGTGATCATATCACCTCTCAGTCATCGCCTCTCCAGGGTAAACATACCCAACTCCTTTAGACCCTCCTCGTAGGATGTGGTCTCCAGACCCTCCTCAGGACATGTTCCAGTTTGTCCAGTTTAAGAGGATTCTTAACATCATAGATTACCTACATTTCACAATCCTTGACTTTAAGCAGTCATTTTTATTACCGACATTTTGATGAGTTTCCTATAGGAAAAAACAGAACTCATTTCCATGTAAATTTGTTTATACTGACATGTTTAAAACTTTGCCAGAGAAGTCAGATCTCATTACTTCTTATATTAATTTTGAGCCCAGTGGCACCTTTAAGACCAACAAAGTTTAATTCTGAGTATAAACATGTACACTTCTTCAGATACACTAAAACAGACTTCTTCAAGCCTTACATATAAGTAGAAAGCAGAGGGTTAGTTGCCAGGAAAGGCTAGGTAGAGTCAAGAAACTAGGTTTTCCACTTCATTGGGAGACCTCTCACCCTTTGCCACCACAGTTGGGCAGCACTTCTGGAGAAAATCAGGGGATCAGCATCATGCTGTTGTCATGATGTCACTTCTGGTATAAGAACATAAGAGAAGCGATGTTGGATCAGGCCAATGGCCCATCCAGTCCAACACTCTGTGTCACACAGTGGCCAAAAAAATTATATATATACACACACATATATATACACACTGTGGTTAATAGCCACTGATGGACCTCTGCTCCATATTTTTATCTAACCCCCTCTTGAAGCTGTCTATGCTTGTAGCTGCCACAACCTCCTGTGGCAGTGAATTCCACATGTTAATCACCCTTTGGGTAAAGAAGTACTTCCTTTTATCTGTTGTAACCTGACTGCTCAGCAATTTCATCAAACGCCCACGAGTTCTTGTATTGTGAGAAAGGGAGAAAAGTACTTCTTTCTCTACTTTCTCCATCCCATGCATAATCTTGTAAACCTCTATCATGTCACCCCACAGTAAGTTGCATATTCATCATCTACAGAAGTTTCCAGAATCATTTATTTGACTTAAGCTCGACAGGATCCGAGTCTTCTTTTACAACTTTAAACATCTACGTAATCTACTAAAGACTGGTGTCGATTTGGATAAACTACAAAAAAACGGTATCGATCGCTATCTTTTCACTCCGGGACTAATTAAAGCTAAACAAAACAAAATTAAAAGGTGGGAGTTGGATATAATGGAAGCCTGAAAGGAGGAGAAGAAAAGGGGCTAAATTTGAACTTTGTAAATTTAAAAGACAGTGCTAAAAGGAGAAAGGAATTTATTGTTTTGTCTATCTGCAGTTGAGGAAGAAGCCCCATCGTTATAGATCTGCAGCACTCACAGTCAACACAGGAAGTACGTCAGACATCGCGAGATTTCTCTACCAGTGAAACAAGTCTTGGTGGCAGGAAAAGCAGGAAGTACCAGAGGAAGAAGAAGGAAGCAAGAGAAGCAAACAGCCTACTCTAGGATTATAATATCAGAGAGAAACATCGGCGCCCATTGTTGGGAGGACAAAGTTTTAACAACGTTTTTAAAGTGACTGGGACATTAAAAATTGGTGGGGTTAATTGAGTTGGTAATTTTAAAATAAGGACTATTGGACAGTGGTGAAGAAAATTTGAATTGGATTAAGGGAAAAGAAGAAATTTTTTTAAAGTGAAGCAAATGTTGCGTCCACTATTTTGGGGGAAAGAAAAACTTTAAACATTAATATCTGAGCCTGGGAGGCTCAGAGTGTCATTGAAGGGTTTATTGAAGTTCCAAAATAATCAGACTTGTCTTTAATTAAAAACTAAGTTTTATTTATTGATTACAGCAATGTTACTCTCTACACAAGTTCTTTGAAACTGATAAGGAAAGGTATTGGCATTTATGGACATACATCAAAGCAATGGGGGTTTAAATCACTTCTCATAATAAAGTTGCAGTTTGTCTTTTGGAAGTACTCGGTTCACATGCCCTTATCTTTCACATATGTAAACTGTATCTTCCTCCCGGTGGTGTCCTTGCTCGGCTCCAGCAGGCGCCTGAGAAGCAGCCGAGCATTTTGCACTTCAAAGACCTTACTGGCCTATGGCGCCTCAATCACCTCCTCCTGTCCCACCCACCCACCCTACACATTCTACAATGGCACTAGTATTAGTGGGTGAAGATTCATAGGGTTAGTTAACAGTAAATAAACATTTCAAACAGCAGCTTCAATAGAACACAAGCTGACACAGAGGACAGCGAAATTGGGTTCATTGGAAAGGTTTCAAATGCAACAAATAAAGAGTTTGGTGGAAAGTGATCTTAAAACTGAAGGAATAAGGTGAGAACAAACAGAAATGGAAAAAGTTCTGCTTGGAGATAATGAAAAATTAATTTCGAATATGTATAAGTTACTTTTAGAATGGTTTACAGAAGATGAAGTAGTGAAATCTCAAATGATTAAATAGGCAATTAATGTAAATAAAGAAATTCAGATGGATTCATGGGAATATTTGTGGAAGAACTCTATGAAACTCTCAACATGTCAGAGTATCAAAGAAAATTGTTTTAAGATGATGTACAGATGGTATATGACTCCTAAAAAATTGGCAAAGATGAACAATAAGATGCCATACAGATGTTGGAAATGTAAAAAACATGAAGGTTCTTTCTACCATATGTGGTGGACTTGTGAAAAAGCGAAAAAGTTTTGGCAGATGATTCAACAAGAGATTTCTACTATCTTGGGATACGAATTCAACAAAGTGGCAGAGACTTTTCTGTTGGGATTACAAATGGAAAAATTTCCAAAAGAAGATAAGACTTTAATCTGGTACTTGCTCTCAGCTGCTAGGACATTGTATGTGCAGTTGTAGAAGCAAGAAAAAATACCAGAGAAATGGGATTGGATTGTAAAAGTCATGACATGGAGTGAAATGGACAAGTTAACAAGAACCTTAAGAGACTATGATTTAGAAGTATTTAAGATGGAGTGGAAAAAGTTCAGAAGATACGTAGCAAAAGAGTGGAAAATAAAAGGACATTGGATAATTTTTGATAATGACTAAGTATAAGAGGGAGGAGGATATGAATATTGGTTCTTATTAATTAAGGGTACCTTTAATACTAATATTTTAAGTATAGTACACCGGTGGGGGTCAAGTAACGAGGGGGAGGGGTAGGTAGAAAGTAATATATGGGATAGAGGGAAAACATAGTTATTAAAGATGTAAGAAATTGAATATACTACCATATGTTACCAATAAAATGGTTTGGGAAAAAATGGGAAAGTGTTCCAATCCTTTAATCATTCTAGTTGCCCATTTCTGGACTTTTTCCAATGCTATAATATCGTTTTTGAGTTGCGGTGACCAGTATTCCAAAATGAGACCGCACCATCGCTTTATACAGGGGCATTATGATACTGGCTGATTTGTTTTCAATTCCCTTCCTAATAATTCCCAACATGGCGTTGGCCTTTTTTATTGCAATCACACACTGTCTTGACATTTTCAGTGAGTTATCTACCACGACCCTAAGATCTCTCTCTCTCTTGGTCAGTCTCTGCCTCTAATGAACATATGAATATATGAAGCTGCCTTATACTGGATCAGACCCTTGGTCCATCAAAGTCAGTATTGTCTTCTCAGACTGGCAGCAGCTCTCCAGGGTCTCAAGCTGAGGTTTTTCACACCTATTTTCCTGGACCCTTTTTTGGAGATGCCAGGGATTGAACCTGGGACCTTCTGCTTCCCAAGCAGATGCTCTACCACTGAGCCACCGTCCCTCTGCCAGTTCACACCCCATCAACTTGTATTTATTGCTGGGATTTTTGGCCCCAATGTGCATTACTTTGCACTTGGCCACATTAAACCTCATCTGCCACGTTGACGCCCACTCACCCCGCCTCAACAGATCCCTTTGGAATGCCTCACAATCCTCTCTGGTTCTCACCACCCTGAACAGTTTAGTGTCATCTGCAAACTTAGCCACTTCACTGCTCACTCCCAACTCCAAATCACTTATAAACAAGTTAAAGAGCATGGGACTCAGTACTGAGCCCTGCGGCACCCCACTGCTTACCGTCCTCCGCTGCTAAGACTGCCCATTTATACTCACTCTCTGCTTCCTATTAATTAGCCAGTTTTTGATCCACAAGAGGACCTGTCCTTTTACTCCATGACTCGAGCTTTCTAAGGAGCCTTTGATGAGGAACTTCATCAAAAGCTTTCTGGAAGTCAAGGTAAACAACATCTATTGGGTCTCCTTTGTCCACATGATTGTTCACCCCCTCAAAGAAATGTAACAGGTTAGTGAGGCAAGATCTTCCCTTACAGAACACATGCTGAGTCTTCCTCAATAACCTGTGTTCATCAATGTGCCTACTCATTCTGTCCTTGATAATGGTTTCTACCAACTTTCCTGTTATTGAAGTTAGACTAACTGGGCTGTAATTTCCCGGATCTCCTCTGGAACCCTTTTTAATGATGGGGGTGACATTTGCTACCTTCCTGTCCTCAGGAACGGAGGCAGATATCAATGGAAGATTACATATTTTTGTCAGAAGATCCACAAGTTCAACTTTGAGTTCTTTCAGAACTCTTGGATGTATGCAATCCGGATCTGGTGACTTATTAGTTTTTAATTCGTCTATCAGTTGTAGGACCTTCTCTCTTGTCACCTCAATCTGAATCAGGTCTTTCAACATCCCTTCCAAAGTTAGTGGTTCTGGATCTGGCAAACACTTCTTGTCTTCCACAGTGAAGATGGAGGCAAAAAATGCATTCAGCTTCTCAGCCATTTCCCTATCCTCCTTCAGTAATTGTTTGACCCCTTGGTCATCCAAGGTCCCCACTGCCTCCCTGGCTGGTTTCCTGCTTCTAATATATTTGAAGAAATTTTTATTGTTGGTCTTTATGTTTTTTGCAATATGCTCCTCATAGTCCCTTTTTGCCTACCTAATCACAGTCTTGTATTTGATTTGCCATAGCCTGTATTTCCTTTTATTATTCTCACTTGGACTAGCTTTCCACCACTTAAAGGAGTCCTTCTTACCTTTTACAGCTTCCATTACTTTGCTTGTTAACCATGCAGGCCTTTTCTTATACCTGTTTGTGCCTTTCCTAACTTGAGGTATATATTTTATCTGAGCTTCTAGGATTGTAGTTTTAAATAGCCTCCAAGCTTCCCCAAGGGTTTGGATTGTATTTACCTTTCCTTTCAGTTTCTTCTTCACTCCAGAAGTTATCAAATTGGGACAATTGGGACAATGTTTTCTCATTTCCATGAAACTCTATGGTTAAACCACAGAGGTTTCGTCAAATGCTAGTCTGGGGTCCTGGCATGATGATGTCTCTTCTGGGTCATACTGGAAGTGCTATCATGGTGTCAGCCCAGTACTGAAAAGGCCCCCATGCCCTGAAGTCTCCTGCTCGTTTCCATCCCTAATCCTAATTTCAGGTGAGAGACTCCATAGTAATTATTTATATTTTAACAATCTACGTCATGATGGAATGACTCATCTCAGAAAATGGGCTCTGAGCAATCCCTTGATGTAGTCAGCCTTGATTAATAGATTGTTGAGAGCGCAGACTTTTGCTGGTATTTATTTGAATATTCCTTATTCTGTAAGAATGTTCCAACATAATACTCTGTAATCAGATATCATGCATGATGCTTTTACTGAAACGGAATATGATTTATGTTTCCTAAAAGAAACCATGTTACAAACTTCTATGCTATTGACTAGCGTTCACCAAGGAATTTAATTTTAAACCTTTTCTAAGATTTGCTTTAGGAGGGAAGCCATCTGCCTTGAAGAGTTTGAAATTTATTCTCTCAATTTTGTTTTTGATACTTTTTGGTGGAAAGATGTTACTAGGGGAAGGAAAAATTTATAACCCACTCCTTTCCCACGGATCTAGCAAGATCGAACTGTTATTAGGTATAATATCTGTAAAACATTTCTGGCAGATAACCATTGGATGCTAGCTGCTATCTATATTTGTGACTATCACATTCTGGAGGCTTTTTTGTACCTTATACTATCAACTTTATATTTATTAATTTTTAAGGTTTTGTCTGTTTTTAAATGTTTAATTCCTTACATGTTTAAATACTGTTTAATTTTTGTGTCGGATTTATTGTTGGAAGCCGCCCTGAGCCGCTTGTGGGAAGGGCGGGATATAAATTCTAAATAAATAAACTTACCCATGCTATAAAACTTACCTAGGATTTACCTATCTATAAAAGGTACCGTTTTGCCCTGCCAAAGACAATTTACAAATCCATGTGCTTTCCAGTATCTATCATGAAGGTATAGCTGTCTAACAGATATTCAAAATGTTATTCAGTAAACTTTTGGTTTGGTGAATAAGACCACCATGTTGTGATAAAAGTTAAACTATTGTAGCAAAGTTTATATTACACACACACACACACACACACACACACACACACACACACATATATATATATATATATATATATATATATATATATATATATATATATATATATATATATAGTTTTTTTAAAAAATCAGCTTTGATTCTATACCTGATTTTGCATGCTCCCCTTTGTTTGTTGCTGAGGCAGCCTCTTGCTCTGGCACTTTCTGGATCCTTAATAGACATTGGGCTCATAGGAGTTGAAGTTCCGAGAACATGCTCACCACAGCAGAGGACCACGTACAATTGTGATACACTCTACATAGATCTGCCCTTAAAGATGACTTGGAAACTCTGGCTGGAACACTGAAGCCTGGTTACTATCAGGAGCTAAATGAAACTTGCAATTCACACCCATTGTGTGCTCATTCCCAGGGCCGGATTAACAATTAGGCAAAGGAGGCACTTGCCTATGGGCCCCCAAGGCTTTTAGGGGGCCCAGGCCAGCTTTCCCCCCACCCCAGTTTCCCCCTGTGGCCCACGGCTAATTTGCCTCTTCCTCCATCAGCCCCTTCCTCTCAGCTTGCCTGCCTCACCTCCTCCCCATCGCCTCCCCCTTTGTCTGCCCGCCGCCTCCCTCCCCCTCACTTCCCTCGTTGTTGCTTCTCGGTTCATCTGCTTATCTCTTCACCTGACCCCTCCCCCTTGTTTCCTTCTTTGTCTGCTTGCCTCGCCTCCTCCCCATCTGCCAGCCCTGCCCCAGGGAAGCCCATCTCGGGAGCAAGAAAACAGCTTCTGCGCTCGCCGGGCTTGCAAGGCACTTTTGGCCAAGTTAGGCAGGGAGGAAAGGGAAGCCCTTGCAAAACTCTGTCTGGGCTCTGGTTGAGTGGTGGGAAGCGGGCACAGGACACTCCCCCTCCCCCAAGCAGAAATCCGAATTGCCTGCAGCAAAAAAAAAATGAGAAAGCCAGCCAGGCAAGCCGGCTCCATCAGGCTGGCCTGCCCTTCAGCAGCTCCTCAGCCCCTCTTCTGCATCTGGCAGTGCCAGGCCAGCCATCACTTTAACTCCTGGGGGGAGCTGGGGGCTACTTTTGCTGCAGGTTCCACCCACTGTTTTAGTGGCGGGGAAGGAAAGGAGGGTGGTGACCAGTGTGACAGGGAGGGAAGAGAAGGGTCTTTTCTTCCTTCCCTGCTGCTCTTGCTGCCACCCTTCATTCCCTGCCATTAAAATAACCTATGCAGAAGCAGCCCCCCACCTCCCAGTGCAGTTAAAGGGCCTGATGATCAGCTGTTTTGCCGGCCCTTTAACTAGCAGGGGGGCTGGGGCTGCTTCTGTCTCCAACCCTATTTTAATGGCAGGGAAGGGAGGGTGGTGGTTGGGAAAGCAGTAGGGAGAAGAGGGAAGCTCTTCCTTGCCTGCCCCTTGCCACCACCTTGCCACCTCCCTTCCCCATCATTAAAATAGTGTGTGGGGCTGGAGGCAGAAGCAGCCCCAGCCCCCATGCTAGTTAAAGAGCCCACAGAACAACTGATAATCCGGCCCTTTAACTAGCAGGGGGGAGGAGGGGGGGGCTGCTTCTGCCCCATCACTGGTTTCTCTTGGCCTCTTCCCCTCCCTCCCAGCCCCGATTGTGGCCGCTTCTCCCACCTCCTTCCCCTTCCTTCCAGTCCACATCACCGGCTTCTCCTGACCTCTTCCCCTCCCTCCCAACCCTGATCACATCTGCTTCTCCCTGTCTCCTTTCCCTCCCTCTCAGCCCCGATCGCAGCTACTCCTGGCCTCTACTGTGTGCCTCCTCCCTTCCCACGAATAGCCCTGCGCCTGCTGCCTACTCGTGAGTAGCCCCACGCCTGTCGCCTACTCACAGGGCTACTCGCAAGTAGGTAGCAAGTGAGGGGCTACTCACGAGTAGGTGGCAGTTCTGGTGACTGGGGCGGAGAGGGAGAGCAACTAGAGGGAAGGTTATGTGGGCTGCTGGGGGGCATCAGTGCCCCCCAAAAATTGTAAATGCCCCCTGACCTTCCAAATCTTGGCTACAGCACTGCAGTTTAGGAAATTCCTGGAGCTGGGGGCTGTGCCTTGGGCAGGGGGGAGCTGAATGTATTCCTAGATCCACCCTTGAAAGAGGCCATTTACTCTGGGTGAATTCTGGAGATCAGTTGTCTTTCCCAGAGAACTCCAGCTCCCTGACAGTGGCCCTAATTCAGCACTGTGACTTTTCCCCCAATCATTACTTACTGTAATATATATATACCTTGCCGCCTTTCTCCCCAGTGTGGATTCCAACTGGCTCACAACGTTGTTCTTCCCTCCTTCATTTTTATCTTCACAACTTGTGAAGGTAGGTTAAGCTGACAGTGACTCTGAGTCTTAAACAGGTCTACTCAAAATCCTACTCTAGTCTATTCAATAGGACTTACTCCCAGGAAGTCTAGCACCATCAATGCATATATTCTCCATGGCAGCTGAAAGCACTGCCTTTGTGCGTTCTTCATTCCTTTATTTATTTTTATTTACTGCAAGTGTGGAGTAGTGGTTAAGAATGTCAGGCAGGGTCTGAAAGACCTGGGTTCAAATCTCCACTCTGCCATGGAAGCTTGCTGGTGACCTTGGCTTGGCCCAGTTACACACACATTCTCAGCCTAACCTAATTCACAGGATTGTTGTAAGGATAAAATGAAGAAGATAAGAATGATTTAAGCTGCTTCGGGTCTTTACTGGGGAGAAAGATGGGATATAACTTAAGTAAATAGATGACACAAAAATGTGTGAGCTTTTGAGGTTCACTGATGAAGAATTCTGGAGAAAGCTTGAACAATATCGGGAGTCATTTGGGTTGAACCTAATAAAAGGTATAATGTGGCTATTGTCTTTGCATCCTAGATGAGGACAGTCACCTAGTTCAAAGGTTCCTTCCTTCCTTGCCACTCTCAAACATCTGACATTCATGTCTTGTGGCTCCCAAACATCTGACATTTATTCTATGTGGCTCTTATGTTAAGCAAGTTTGGCCACCCCTGCTTTATAGTCATTAGTAGACCATGTTAAAAGGCTAGGAGTCCTGGTTATTGTAATGCTGAATATCTGAAAGACTTCAGTCTCTGTGAATCCACATGCCATCAGTGTGCTTCTAAGATCAATATTGGTTAGTGTTGCCTTCCCTGAGAGTGACAGAGCTGGCAACCAGATGCTCATGAACTTTTTCAGTACTGGCTCCACTTCCGTGCAATAAGCTCTTTGTGGAGCTAATAAGGATCACATTGCTATTGGTCTTCAGAAGGACAAAATTGTTTTGTTTCTGTGGACATTTTAAATGAAGAGGGGGGTTTTGTGTGTTTTGACACCTGTCAGGTTTTACGTAAGATGTCTTTAGAAATATGTTACTGATTGCCTTAGGAGGAAAGGTAGGATATAAATGTTTTAAAATACCAATAGAAAGTACCCTGTAGTACATAGAATACTCTCACCTGAATATGAGGCACCTTTTACAAGAAATGGGGCACATGTGACCCATACCAATATGAGAACCAATGTTCAGTGCAGTTTTAGAGCACCTGCTTCCTATAGAATATGTATGCATGCTTACCTTTAAATAGGATGCATATCTGTCAAAGGTTATTTCTATTTGCAGTTGCAATCAAGGTAGTTAAAGAATCACAAAATGGTTGATGCTCCCTCTTCCACACTTTGTTTCCAGTGCATGCCAGATATTGTGAATTCTGTTCTGTGTTAGTCACTATGTGCTAACTATTCATCTTCAACATGAAATGTAAGCATATTCTCATATATGTAGCATATGCTAAATTTTAAAATAACTTTCCCAGTCCTTACCAGCCATAGAGTCATAAAGTTGGAAAGGACCTCCAACGTCATCTAGCCAACCCCCTGCACAATGCAGGAAATTCACAAATACCTCCCCCAAATTCACAGGATCTTCATTGCTGTCAGATGGCCATCTAGCCTCTGTTTAAAAACCTCCAGGGAAGGAGAGTCCACCACCTCCCGAGGAAGCCTTTTCTACTGAGGAACTGCTCTGTCAGGAAGTTCTTCCTAATGTTGAGCCAGAAACTCTTTTGTTTTAATTTCAACCCATTGGTTCTGGTCCTACATTCTGGGGCCACAGAAAACAATTCCATACCATCATCCATATGACATCCCTTCAAGTCCTTGATGATGGTGATCATATCACCTCTCATCCTCCTCCTCTCCAGGCTAAACATGCCCAGCTCCTTCAATCTTTCTTCATAAGTCTTGGTCTCCAGACCCCTCACCATCTTCATTGCCCTCCTCTGGACCCATTCCAGCTTGTCTATCCTTCTTAAATTGTGGTGCCCAAAACTGAACACAATACTCCAGGTGAGGTCTTACCAGAGCAGAGTAAAGCGACACCATTACTTCACGTGATCTGGACACTATACTTCTGATGATACAGCTCACTATTGCATTTGCCTTTTTAGCCACCGGTGCCTGCAGGCTGCAGCAGGGGCCAAAGGCAGTGGGGTGGGTGCTCCAACTCTTGAGATAATTTGCAAGGGGCCCCCCAAGATTTCAACTGCCTAGGGGCCTCCACGGGGTTTAATCTGGCCCTGGTCAGTCCACTGGTTCCTGATCAGCTACAGGTTTCAACTTGCGTCTGGTTATCAACTAAAAGCTCTTAATGGTCTCGGACCCTCCTATCTGCAGGGCCACCTCTCCTACTATGCTCCATTGCAGCAGCTTCACTCATCTTCATAAAGCCTTTTGAAGGTTCCACCCTGCAGATAGGTAAGATTAGCAACCAATCATCCATGCACATTCTCAGTGGTGTCTGCCGCTTTGTGAAACACCCTGCCTGAGGTAGTCAAGAAGGCCCCCTCTTTTGAAATTTTGCAAAATGTGCAAAACATGTTCAGGGGGTATTTTTAAAGAGGCAAGGGCTGTGGTATAATGTAACAATCCAGTAGGGTGCCTCATAATGGTATAGGATTGTGGGCTACTATAATTATTATGGAAGGTATCCCTTTGCTTTTACCACATATATTTTTGTAATCCACTTTCTACATTATAGTTTGTCATGCCTTAGACAGTATTTTTGTTTGTTTATATCGTTTTCCTGTTCTTTAATTATAGTCCTCCTCTTGCACTGTTTATTGGGTATCTTGTGTTGTCTGATTTAATTATTTCTGTTGTTTAAATCCAGGCTAAATATTCTGATATCAGAACAGGTGGAATAATTTCTACCAATTCCTTCTTCCCGCTGTAGACTCCCCTTCCCTCCTCTTGTTCAAGAGGGCTATGTGTCACCAGAAGCAGTATTTTAGGGAGATCAGTGGAAGGCAAGAACATTCTGACCCACTAGAGTTGCCAACTTCCAGGTGGTGACAGGAGATCTCCTGGGATTACAACTGATCTTCAGGTGATAGAGATCAGTTCACCTGGAGAAAATGGCTGTTTGGGAAGGTGAATTTCATGGCATTACACCCCATTGAAGTCCCTCCCGTCCCCAAACTCCTCCTCCCTCAGACTCCACCCCTAAAATCTCCAGATATTTCCCAATTGGCAACCCAGTGTTCCACTGATAGAAGTGCTTTGTATGAAGGGAAATTTTCATGTGGATCCAACTCTATATTTTGCAATCCACCTTGAGTCTCAGTGAGAATGATGAGCTATAAATGTAGTGAAATAACAGGGGGGGGGGGGTGGACTAAAATAAAATACCACCTCAACCAAAGAGACAGATAGTAGGCATGGGGGCATTTAAGTTACAGGAGAATTTTCCAGTGGATTTCCTGCCTTAGAGGGCCATTGGCAGCTAGGAGCATGCACAGCTAAACCTCAAAAACTCTGCAAGTGCCACTGACCCTGTGGTGACAATGATGAGTCAGTTCACTGATTGCCATCTGTTTGCAGAAGGAGGCAATAGGTTAGCTAATGCATATTGTTGTCCTTGTAGCACTACCCAGGGGCCATTCAGCTTGGTTTATTCTGAGGTCCTTATCACTTCCCAGTCTTCTCCTGCTTATAGTTGCACTCAGCAGTCAAATATGATGGTCCCTAGCCAGAAAGGTTCTTTGCCCAGGCCTGTGAATGTTAGTACAGCTGTCTGGGTTATTGAAATTGTTTGGCAGCATTGTTTCTGATATTTTGATTTTCAAAATGTACTTCTGGGTATATATCGCAGAATGTGACTCTGGGGATGGGGAATCTCAAGCAAAATAAACACAAAAACTAAAATTCAACCCAACTGGTGATGTATCACAGGAAACAGCTTGGGAAATAAATGCACCCAGCCACTTGAAGAGAACCATGGAAAGCTATAACAATTGATATATCTTCAGTATTTACTTCAATACCAGTCTAGATTTTTTTTCCAGGAATGCCATAAAAAGAGGGGGTCATCTTATAGCAGCATACAAATCACAATTAAGTCCAATAATAATTTTGTGTGTATAACATTTTTTTAAGAATGGTTGTCTTACATTCAGGTTCACCTTTCTTTCAAGTAAACACAATAAATCAGTGATCTCTTGAAAATATAGAACAAAGTGTGAGTCCAGTGTCACCTTTAAGACCAACAAAGTTTAATTCTGGGTATAAGCTTTTGTATGCACACACATTGGTTATTTGAGGAAGTGTTCACTGTGCATGCACATGAAAGCTTATACTCAGAAATGAAAGTTCTTTCCTTGAATAATACTTGGTTGGTTTTTAAGATGCCACTGGACTCAAACTTTGTTATATTGCTTCAGGCTAACACAGCTACCCACACTTCAAAAACAGACTAGAAGGGGAAATTGCTGGGTTATAACACTCAGGACAATGGAACTCCCATATCTTAACAGAGACATTGGTTTGCCCCCCCAGTCGGAATGAAGAGGCAGACACAATTGTTGGGTTTTAAACCGGGCCGCTTTATTAGAATTAACAAATATAACTGGCAGGGGGGGGGAAAACCAGACCAGACAAGCCCTGGGGTCAACACCTGGACCCCGCCTTGTCCAAAGGGCGAGCCACCCTGCCCCCAGCACAAACCCGCCGTAATCGGGTTGTAACTGAGCGGCCAGGCCTCCAGCCATCACCAACCGGGCTGGCATCAATCCTCATGGAAAGATCCACCCAGGTGAGGCTCCCTGTGATCTGCATCACCGTACTGAGCCGTTTAGCCCATCTACGGTTCCTGCAGACCACCGCACCGACGGTGCTAGGCCATAGGTGCTCCCCTGGAAAACCCTGTGGCCAAACCTCATCCAGCCTGCGACCGAACTAATACTCAACAAAACCTAACCTACTAGGCAGTACAAGGTAGGCGAAAAACACCCCCACATAGGCCAATTGTGCGGGAGTGAAAAAATTCCTACCTGGCCCCAAAAGGCGACCGGCATACACCTGTACTGCCAATGGGAAGGGTGGGCGGGCAGAGAGCCAAAATCAAACTGCGTAGATAGGCGGGAGCCGGGGCTTATATAGCCCCGCCTCCGCGCCTTGCTAAACACCCGTATGTCGGGTGATGTTGCTGCCCCTCCCTCCTTCCAGGGAGGCAAAGACGGCCCCCAGCCTATAGCCTGCAAGCTGGCTCGGCTGGGAAGGGGCCGGACCTTGCCCCCCCAGTCGGAATGAAGAGGCAGACACAATTGTTGGGTTTTAAACAGGGCCGCTTTATTAGAATTAACAAATATAACTGGCAGGGGGGGGGGAAACCAGACCAGACAAGCCCTGGGGTCAACACCTGGACCCCGCCTTGTCCAAAGGGCGAGCCACCCTGCCCCCAGCACAAACCCGCCGTAATCGGGTTGTAACTGAGCGGCCAGGCCTCCAGCCATCACCAACCGGGCTGGCATCAATCCCCATGGAAAGATCCACCCAGGTGAGGCTCCCTGTGATCTGCATCACCGTACTGAGCCGTTTAGCCCATCTACGGTTCCTGCAGACCACCGCACCGACGGTGCTAGGCCATAGGTGCTCCCCTGGAAAACCCTGTGGCCAAACCTCATCCAGCCACCGCCAATGCCAAGCCTCTGCTTAGGCATTAGCGCCCCAACGGGTGGCCCAGAGCCAGCCGCACCCCCTGCCGAATTTCATCCAGAAAGGCCCGGTTGCCCAAATCAGATAAATGAACACCATCCGGCCGGTACAGGTCGACTTGATTGACCCGTATGGCCGGATGAGAAAGGAAAATTCCCAGTCCCTCTTCCATGGCCTTCTGAATGGCCCTATTGGCCTTACGTCTGGCCCGTTCAATTCCACCCGGCGAGATGGCGTACCTCCACACCCTGTGCGGCAAAATTGCCGACCACACCAATATAACCCCAGGCCACCTGCGCCGAATTTCGCGGAGGTCAGCCAACGCCTGCTGAGAAAGAGCCTTCCCACGCAGCAACCCTAAGTCGTTCCCTCCCAAGTGAACGACAAGAATGTGTGGAGGTAACGCCTTACGCTCCCTGAACAACAGTGGCATGATCCCGGGCCAGCGCAGCCCCCGACGACCCAGCCATTCCACAGTAGCCCACGCACTGAGACCAAGCTGGGTGCCCACAGGAGACCGTCTGGCGAAATGGGCAGCCCAGAAAACCATGCTGTGCCCGCAGATGAGAACCTGCCGTCTCTCACCACGAGCCACAGCACCTGAAAAAACAAACAACTGTCAGCATAACATCACAAAACAATTAACCAACCCCCCCACCTACCAGCTAGGTGACCAGGGGGCGCACATAAGATTTGTAAGCCGCCGACCGCCATTGGCCGATATGCTGGATGGTAGAGGGCGTGTAGCCCATAGCAGCAGCTGTGGAGGCCGCCCCGATCCGGAAGGAATGCGTCCCAAATTTGACGCCAGTGAGACCCAATCGAACCAGGGCCTTGCTTGTGACCGACCAAAACTGATATTTGGTAAGAGGGGAGCCATCAGCATGCCTAAGAAAAGGACCTTGAACCTCGCCCCTGAGCAGGGCATAGTGCCGAACAGCCCTGACCGGACATAATTCCTGGGATGCACATATGCCGATCGTGATGATGGTTCCCCTCTGCCTCTGATCAGTCTTGGACCGGCGAATCGTCAGAACCAGCTGACTATCGGTAATTTTTACGTCTCCGGATTGGAGCGCCCTCCCAGAAGTGTCAGCCTTTGACTGAACTACCAGCTCGCTTACGCGCAGGGCCCCAAAAAAGGCCAACAACGAGGCAGCATGGAACAATGCTGCCTCAAATGGGGAAGAGCAAACACTAGGCCAACCCCCAAACAATCCACGGAGGACCGACGGGGATATGGGCTGTCTGTCATCTACCTGCCGGACCCGCTCCCGTGCCCAGCCCTCTAGCATCTTCTTAACTCTAAAGTCTCCCGTGGACTCCGAGAGGCCGCGGGCCTTACTTTCAAATGCCAAAGCTGCTAAATGTCCCCTTATGGTTTTTAGCCCCAAGCCTCTCTCCTTTTGGTGCACGCAAAATTGCATGATGTGCGCCACGGGAATCGGCCAGCAATCCGGGAGTGCAACTGCCCTCCTGAACTCACCAAACTGAGCGGTCGCTCTGGCATATGCCCTCCTTGTACTAGGGGCTAGCGCCAACTGAATGGCCCTACCGGCTTCCTTTTCCCAAGCCTCCAGAGCTCCGCGGGCATTTCCGCCGTACATGAATCTGCCTCTGGGGCCAATTGCCGGAAACGCTCCATCTGTTGGCGAGACAGAGCATCCGCCACACCATTGCATACACCCGGTACGTGCCTAGCCAGGAATAAAACATTCAACCGGAGGCAACGCAGTGTAAAAAACCTAACCAGATTCATGACCGCCGCCGATTTAGAAGTCAATGAATTGATAACATGTACTACAGCCATGTTATCGCACCAAAACAGGACTGAATGGTTGGCAAGCTGCTCCCCCCACAGGCAAACAGCCACCAGGATGGGGAAAAATTCCAAAAACGTGAGATCTCTGCAGAGCCCGCTATCCAACCATTCAGCAGGCCATTGCTCAGCACACCAATGGCCCCTAAAGTAAACCCCAAAACCACTGGCACCGGACGCGTCTGAAGAAATCTGAAGCTCTGCTTCAATCTTCAGGTCCTCCCTCCAGAAGGAGACACCGTTGAAGGATTCCAGAAACTCCTCCCAAACCTCCAGGTCAGCTCTCATTCCAGCATTGACACGGACCCTATGGTGGGGGAGGCGCAGCCGACCCATGGCGTCGCAAAGGCGTCGCAAAAAGGCCCTGCCGGGGGCCACAACTTTGCAAGCAAAGTTAAGGTGGCCCACCACCTGCTGCAGTTCTAACAGGGAAACTCTGCGCTGCCCCTTCAAGGCGGCCAACCGGCCCTTAAGGTCAGAGACCTTATTCTCCGGTAAACGCGATGTCTGCTGGATAGTGTCCAGCTCAATGCCTAAAAAAGTAAGGACCGTGCTGGGGCCCTCGGTTTTTTCGTGTGCCAGTGGCACCCCAAGTTCAAGGGCTAACTCCTGAAAGGAGCGTAACGACCTGGCGCACTGACCAGATCCCGCTGGACCGACGAAAAGGTAGTCGTCCAGGTAATGCGCCGTGTCGTTAACTCCCGTCCTATCCCTGAGCGCCCATTCCAAAAAGGAACTGAATCGCTCGAACGCAGCACAGGAAATGGAGCAGCCCATCGGCAATGCCCGGTCCATATAGAATTTCCCTTCAAAGGAAAAACCCAATAACTCAAAATCATCGGGGTGGACAGGAAGGAGGCGAAATGCAGACTTAATGTCGCATTTCCCCAACTCCGCCCCAACCCCGCAGCCGCGAACCACTTTGACCGCTTGGTCAAAGGAAGTATAGCGCACTGAGCAAAGTTCCTCCGGTATAGCGTCATTCACCGAAGCTCCCCTAGGATAAGACAGGTGGTGGATAATCCGATACTCACCCACTGCCTTCTTGGGCACCACCCCCAACGGGGATACCCTCAATGTGGGCACCGGCGGTGCATCAAAGGGTCCAAGGACCCTGCCTTCCTGACACTCTTTGGCTATTTTGTCCCGAACCACATGTTCAAGTCCAACAACCGATTTTAGGTTGGGGGCTAAAAAGGGGGCCCTAACCCCCCTGTACGGAATCCGAAACCCCAGTGTAAATCCATCCTGTAAATATCTGGCATCAGCCCTGCACGGGTATGCAGCCAATAACCTACTGAGAGCCGGCAGGCGGATGGGGCTGGGCCCCTTTTCCAGGTGGCTGTGAACCGCTGCCGCCGCCTCCGGGGCGCTTACCGCCCGCTCCAGGCCTCGATCTACTGCAGGCCGACAGTGCGTGGGCCCCACTGCACAGTGGACATTCATGACGGAATTTACAAGGCTTCCTGGGACAGACACCCTTGGAAGCGAACTCCCAGCACAACAACCGGGTTTGAACCGGCTGGCCCGCGGAAACGCGGGCACCTGGGGTAGTCTGCTGATGCTGTGATCTCTGCACCAAATGGCCGCTATCGGACCTATCCCCGGCATTCGGTTTTGCTGGGGCCATCAGCTGCAACCACAGCTGCTGATTTATTTGGTCCCACGGCGTTCCAGGATTGACGGCGGCCCGCATCCGGAAGGCTTCGTCGTATTGCAGCCACGCTGCACCGGCGAAGTCCGTATAAGCTCTATAGACTATGTCTATATACTGAAAGAGGGCAGCCGCCCTAGCCGGCTGAGCTCTTGCGATGACCCCGGCATAAATCAGGAAGCCGGGCAACCAATTTGCCCAGGCCCTGTCAACCTTCCTGCGCTTTAGCTTTTCTTTGTCCCTGTCGTCGAGCTCGTCCTTACTTTTCTTCTCGAGCTCTCTAAACAGGAGACCAAAAACATCCACATACTCCCCGCGGAGGATTTTCTCACGCGTGGCCGCCGTAAGATGGTCCCCCAAATGCAAGGAGGTGTCGCCATAAGGAAGGGCCTGAAAGGGGATACTTGCATAGGGGTTCGGGGGATAGAACCACCCACCCCCTTGAGCTGCAGGCCATGCCCCCTGCAATTGTGCCCCCAGCTGACCGCCCCAAGGCAAAATGCCAGGTGTGGGCAGTGATGGAGGGGTTGCAGGAACTGCAGCACCCCCCTGCTGACCAATAGGGGCAGGAACTGCACCGGACAGCAAACTGGGTGTGTGGAAACCCCAAGCCCACGGCTGAGCGGGGCCCAACTGTTCACTGGCACCTAACCACCCGGGCCCCCACCCCACCCCGCTCGCCCCCAGCAGATGGGGGGTTGGCTGGATGGGACCCCAAGGCCAACCTTGAACAGGCAGAGTAATGGGCTTACCATCATCACCCGGAAAGACGCCTGAGCCTCCAGGGGGCTGCGGCCCCCCGCTTCCAGATGCCCCGTTGCCCGATGGCATGCCCGATGGGCCTTCGCCTGGATCCTCCTCTTGATCAGGTTCCAGCGGTGCTTCAGGCTCAGACTGCCCACCCTGTAAAGCAGACAGCCGTGCAAGCAATTCGGATTCAAAAGTCAGCCGCGCCGACCGGCCGGTGGCACGGCGACGACCCTCCCAAATGGGGGCACCCCTGGCCACACGTTCCTGTTCGAGGGCATCCAATTGATTCATAATGGCGAGACGAACCCGCTCACTCTGGCCCTGATCCTCAGCTGGGGCACCTTGCTGACCCCGCCCCCGGGGTGGGCGAGCGGGCTGCTTGCCCTTGGACTTGCCTTGTCCCTTTTTTGGTGCCATGCTCTACTGGTGACCAACAGGGAACAAGGCTGGGACTTACCGGCCACCCAAAGCCCCCTTTCAGCCCCACCTACCTTCCCAAATAGGAGGAGATGAATATGCCTCAGTTAATGGGATAGGCCCAAACTGCCAATCCCGAGCCAGGACAAGCACCACCCTTAGAACTTCCAACCCCAACAGGTAAGGAAGGGATGGTGAGAGGGAGGGGGGGTAAGGTTGCTAAAGGCCCAAGCCCAAGCACCAGGACCAAAACTCTCCCCCTAGGAAAAGAAAACTAGGGTTGGGGGGGGGGGAGGAGTGGTTCAACCACCCCACCAGCAAAAAAGGGACCACGGCTCGCCCTCCAAGGAGAAAACTCAAACCCGTTGTGCCTATCGGGAAAAGGGGGAAAATGTCCCAGTAAGATGCCGCCTAGAATCTTCCCCACCACGAGGGCCTTGCAGGAAGAAGCGTCCGTGCCGACCCGACCCGTCCTCCCCCAAGCCCTCAGATAATACTGGGCCTTTCGCTGTGCTCCAAACAGCCGCCGCAAGCGCGTCTCGCCGTGCAAAGCCCAGCCGCGCCGAACAGCTGATCCTCCGGGAGGTCTGCCGCCGCAAGCGCGCCTCGCCACACGAAGCCCCCAGCCGCCGCGCCAAACAGCTGATCGCCAGGAAGCTACGCCGTGCTCCAAACAGCCGCCGCAAACGCGCCTCGGCGCGCGAAGCACCAGCCGCCGCCTGATCAGCTGAGCCTACTCGGAGGCTCCAACCCTAGCTGCCCAGGCCTAAGCTCTGCAGCTGCTCCAACGACGTGGCTCTCTCACAGAGAGCCAAAATCAAACTGCGTAGATAGGCGGGAGCCGGGGCTTATATAGCCCCGCCTCCGCGCCTTGCTAAACACCCGTATGTCGGGTGATGTTGCTGCCCCTCCCTCCTTCCAGGGAGGCAAAGATGGCCCCCAGCCTATAGCCTGCAAGCTGGCTCGGCTGGGAAGGGGCCGGACCTTGTTATTTCACTATACATGCTAACATCATTCTGTTCTCACATTTGTCTATAAACTTCTTTATTATACTGTATGCCCACTTACTGCTATTCACAGGTCTTACCAATCATCTCCATCCATTTTTAGCCATATTTACAGTTCAATTACTTATGCATCTTGATTCTAAGTGGCCCTTCTTGGCAACATCCTCCTCACCCACTACCTGACAAAAATATGTAATCTTTCATTGAAATCTGCCTCCATTCCTGAGGACTGGAAGGCAGCAAATGTCACCCCCATCTTTAAAAAGAGTTCCAGAGGAGATCCAGGACATTACAGGCCAGTCAGTCTGATTTCAATACAGGGGAAGTTGATGGAACCTGTTATTAAAGAGAGAATTAGTAGATACATTGATGAACAAACGTTATTGAGGAAGACTCAGCATGGGTTCTGTAAGGGAAGATCTTGTCTCACTAACCTGTTACAGTTCTTTGAGGGGGTGAACAAACATGTGGACAAAGGAGACCCGATAGATATTGTTTACCTTGACTTCCAGAAAGCTTTTGATAAAGTTCCTCATCAAAGGCTCCTTAATAAACTTGAGAGTCATGGGGTAAAAGGACAAGTTCTCTTGAGGATCAAAAACTGGCTAATTGATACAGAGAGTGAGTATAAATTTTCACAGCTGAGGGTGGTAAGCAGTAGGATACCGCAGGGCTCAGTACTGGGTCCGATGCTTTTTAATTTGTTCATTAATGATTTGAAGTTGGGAGTAAGCAGTGAAGTGGCTAAGTTTGCAGATGACACTAGATTGCTCAGGGTGGTGAGAACCAGAGAGGATTGTGAAGCACTCCAAAGGGATCTGTCGAGGCTGGGTGAGTAGGTGTCAATGTGACAAATGAGGTTCAACATGACAAAGTGCAAAGTAATGCAGATTTGGGCCAAAAATCTTAAGTATAAATACAAGTTGTTGGGGTGTGAACTGGCAGAGACTGACCAAGAGAGAAAACTTGGGGTCATGCTAGATAACTCACTGAAAATGTCGAGACAGTGTGCGACTGCAATAAAAAAGGTAAATGCTATGCTGGAAATTATTAGGAAGGGAATTTAAAACAAATCAGCCAGCATCATAATGCCCCTGTATAAATCGATGGTGCGGCTTCATTTGGAATACTGTGTACAATTCTGGTCACCACACCCAAAAAATATATTATAGCATTGGAAAAAGTCCAGAAAAGGGCAACTGGAATGATTAAAGTGTTGGAGCACTTTCCCTATGAAGAAAGGTTAAATTGCTTGGGGCTCTTTAATTTGGAGAAACGTCGACTGAGGGATGGCATGATAGAGGTTTACAAGATTATGCATGGGATAGAGAAGGTTGAGAAAGAAGTACTTTTTCTCCCTTTCTCACAATATGAGAACTCATGGACATTCAATGAAATTGCTGAGCAGTTGGGTCAGAACTGATAAAAGGAAGTACTTCTTCACACAAAGGGAACATGGAATTCACTACCACAGGAGGTGGTGGCAGCTGCAAGCATAGACAGCTTCAAGAGGGGACTGGATAAACATATGGAGCAGAGGTCCATCAGTGGCTATTAGTCACAGCGTATTGTTGGAACTCTTGGGCAGTGATGGTCTGTATTCTGGTGCTTCAGGGGGCACAGTGTCCTGGCCCCACTGATGGACCTCTTGATGATGCCTGGGTTTTTTTGGCCACTGTGTGACACAGAGTGTTGGACTGGATGGGCCATTGGCCTGATCCAACATGGCTTCTTTTATGTTCTTATGTTTTTATGTTACCTAAATATAAGGCTTTTTTTTTCTGGGGAAATGTGGTGGAACAGAGTTCTGGAACCTCTTTGTGGAAACAAAATTCTCAAAAAAATGTTTAAAAATTTGTGAGGGGAACCTGTGTACTTCTTCCTCATTTCCCTCTTGAGAATTCTGGCACCTTTTTTTCCAGGAAAAAAAAATCCCTGCCTATATGCAATGATTGGTGATTCTTTTTCATGGTATGTGAAGAAGTGTCCATGTAGACAGAACCTTTACCCAGAATAAAACTTTGTTGGTCTTGAAGGTGTCACTGGACTTAAACTTTGTTTTTCTGTTTTAGACCAATACAGCTAAGCAGGTTTGGTCTTGGCTTGTATATGGAAGGGTGACCTCCAAAGAAAACCAGGTTCATGATGCAGAGGCAGTGAATGGTAAAACGCCTCTGAAACACCTCTTGCCTTAAAAACAAATCTAGCTCACCATCTAGTGGTGCATAATGCTAAAAAAGCTAGACCTTTTGACTATCAGACAATCTTAGGATCCCCTGGCTATACTATACCAAATGCCATGTGATGACAGCCGCAATGATAACCTGAATTTATCATTGTGGTATATATGATACATTGAGTCATGAGCTATTCCAGATAATTTTTTTTACAGAATCAACGCTGTTCTGCCTCTTTGCAACTTTTAAAGAAACTGGAGTCCAAAACCATCCCAAAGGAGATTAAATTCTTAAGCATTATACTATCCTTTAAAATTAAGGAAGATGTACCAGTTCAATTTCCAGAGGATTCTAAATGTCATTATGTTGCACATGCAACAATTAATTATTTTGGTACTCTTAATTTCTGGAAGGATTAAGTCCATCCAAATGTGCCTTTTGTTCCCCAATATTTCTTCCCAATAATCCTCAGTGATATTTCTTGTACAATATACTAAATTAAGATTTCATGAAATACTTTGGGAAACTCATATTGCAAGCCTGGAGATGAAAGATCAAAATTGCATCTATTCTGGTGATCTGATGATGCCTAGCTCACTGTTCTCTAATCCCACTAAGCAGTTCTATCTGCCATTACAACTTTAACATGATTAAGGATTAAGACGCTGAAAAGCAATCTCACGGATATCTTAAATCAACTTGTTCTTGCCTGTAATAATTTAATGCTAATTTGTTGTTTCTTTTGATAGCTTTAAAAAAAAATACTGCAAGCAATCCAAACAAAAATTGCATGAGTTTTCTTCAAAAAAGGGCTTGGATTAAAAGTCCTGCAAACAAAGTGAAGTTGATGAAATTGGAGTTTCCTGCTTTTTCCATCCTACCACCATTCCGTGAGCTCTCTTAAATTCTGGTCCTGGGAGTCAGAAGGTCTTTGAGAACAACACGGGGGTGAGCTGGGCATCTTCTGTAGGATGAAGGAATTAGCAAAATCACCCCTTCTTCCACCAGTTGGAAGTACCATTCTACAAACATAAGTGTATTTTCACCAGAAATACGGTCCCAGCACAAGATCTATTGTGTGGGTTGGGCCCCTATCATAGCCCACTTGACTTTGGTCTATGCAGGTCCCATAATCCCAGCATGGCACTTTTTGATGATCGTTCCTTATTCACTAGCTGAAAAGTTTGCTAGATTCAACATTATGAGCATGCGGGAGTTTTTCATAGCTCCATATGGAATGCATGAAAAACATTTAGAATTCCTATGACAACAGGAGTTTCAGCACAGTTATAAAATAATTTATAAAGTGGTTTCTTTTCTCACATAAACCCACATAAGTATGAGTCGGTGACACAACTCACTCAGATATCAAAATAACAACCCTTGTTGATTGTTATTAGTAGAGTGCCTCTCACCTGTTGACTCTTTGCAGATTCAGGCTCTCTCAGTGGGAGAGTAGAAAAGTATCATCTTTACTGTGATAGGGAAAGGTGTTCAACTGAGGGGTGAGATTAGATCACAGGGCAGCAGGGCAGTTCTAAAGAAAGTGACAGGCAGGAGCAAAACCTCTCTTAAATTTATCATTGTAGGTGTTTTCGCATAGAAAGTCTTCTAGCACACACACAAAAAGAAATTTGTATAAGGACAAGAAATGGCACTGATGAACACATGTCAGTGAAACTACTTTCAATGCAATCCTATGCAGAGGTATACCCATTTAATTGTGGACACAGAGGGTGAAACGCTTCTTAGAACTGCAGTGTTGGGATCCAGGAGTTATATTTTCCAGCAGAGATGCAGATAGTCAGGAATCATGCACCCAGCCTTTCTTTTGAAAAACCACAGTTCAAGTATCCCTAAAGCTGATGAGCATGACCTTACTCATACTATCTGCCCTGTTATTGTCTTGACCTGTCTCCAAGGAGCTCAGGGAGGTGTACATCCTGAATTTTATTCTCACAACAAGATGGTTAGATTAAGCTGAAAGAGAGTAACTAACCCATGGCCACTCAGTGAGCTTCATAGCAAAATAAGGATTTGTAAGTTTCCATCCCTTGCATTTCTATTATTAGTTTAGTCCTTTATAAATATTGAATCATGTCATTTCCCTTCTTCAGGCATTGTCTGAGGAAAAGAAATCTTCCTTTCCAAAATAGTGTACTAATAGGTATTGTCCAGGAACTCTGGTGAAAAAGGAAGTCAGCTTTTTATGTTATCTAGTTCCTGAAACTATAACACACAGATCATCTCATGGTCATTAAGCAATAACAGCTTCCTATTGATCTAGGTCATAATATTTATATTTTATGAACTTCCATTCAGTGGAACATTTTTCACTGCAGGATCTTACAATTATTTTGAAATGGTTTGCTGTAGATTAGCTAGGGTCTAAAATATCAAGAATATTCCATGGCCTGTAGAAGGAAATAATGATTTTAAAAAAATGGCCAAAGAAACAGACAAAAAACATACAATATTAATTCCTCCCCACTGAGAAGGCAGGATAGCCAGGATTGCCATCTATTCATAATTAGGTATTGACCTTATTTCCCAGCTTCTTTTTTAATATGGGTTGGGAGAATGTTTTGAAGGCACAAGAAACTATTCTACCAATAAAACTCAGTAGTTACTCTTTAAGATGCCTGAATGAGGATCATCTTGAGATCATATGCAAATTACTGTGACTCTGAGTTTTTTGGGGAAAGAGTGAATGTGAATATGTCTTATTTTGAATCAGAGCATTAGTTTTGAATCAGAGCACTAGATCAGTATTTTCACTCTGACTGGCAGTAGCCCTCTAGGATCTTAGGAGGATGGGAGTTGGTTATTGTGAGTGGGCACCTTGATTTCCATCCCAAATAACCTTCCGCTGGGGAAGAATGAGAGAAGGAGGACTATCAGGTCAAGAGGAAGGACGGAGGACCAAATACCCAATAGGTTTTGGCCTGACATGACTCTGGCCCCAGTAGGCCTTAGCCTCTAGGCTATTTGGGGGAAGGCAGATCTAAATGTAACTGTTCTCTGATAGGCTTTAAGATGCCAATGAGATAAAAGATAATTTTTCCATTGGCAGAACCCATAGCCTTTGACTTGTAGTGAACTGAGTGGGTAATGATGGATCACCATTATGCTTCCCTGGGCAATCATACTGCACACTAAAATGGAGATGAAGAGGGATTGGCTTAGAATCATAGTATCATGGAGTTGGATGGGACCTCCAGAGTCATCCAACTCCCTGCACAACGCAGGGAATTCACAAATACCTCCTCCACACACACATATAGAGGGACATATTTTATCAAACCGTTGTCTGTATACTGTTACAACTAACCAGTTCTAGATGCTAGTAAATTAAGAGGCTGGAAATATTTTGTCCATGATGTATCCTAGCAACTCAGCTGAAAGAGCCCATTCAAAACAAGCCTATTTCTTCCAATTTCCCATCAGAACATTTATTATTTTTTATAATGCAAACTTATCTGTTATTACAGCCTGGTAAGGGTTAGTTGTACTTTCTCTTCACAATGAACTGAGCCACTTGCCAGTCACCTCACTTCCTATACACAAAGACATCTGGGAACCATTTGATAGATTTATTTTTTATAAAAATTCAGATGCTAATGCATGCTCTTTTTGATATGCTCATTATCCTCTTATTACCATGTGAAGCACTCTGAGTTCATTAGTGTAAACCTGCTTAACTATCATTGGATATGGTTATGATGCTTTTAATGGCTTTTGTTGATTTTTACACATTCTTCTGTTATTATTATCATTATCAGTCCTTGTAAAAATATTTTGCTTAATATCTCTTCATGTAATAGCTCTCCATTCTATTTCTCTCTCTCTCTGTATATAAAAGTTTTCATATTTCCTATTTGATGAATGAATAAATCAGAGTTGTGGGTAACAATTATTCAAAATAGCTCCTTTTCCGATATCCAGTCAACATTCTGGAAAAGAAAAACCCTCTACGTACTTTTTCATGTACAAATTTGCTTAGCCTGCAAGACTGGCATTTGAGTATACATGTTCACAATGGGAATGAAAGGCAAAACATCCCATTTGATGACTCCCCGCCCCTCCCCACACACACACAATGCATGCATTGTACTAACATACTTACAACCCAATTCTAAGCATATTTATTTGGAAGTAAATGACACTGATTGCAATCCAGTTTGCTACTACATAGGGAAATATGCCATTCTATGGATATTGGACTTCCAGGGGAGGAAAATGCCGAGCTGAGCTGCTTCTCATAACGGGAGCAGGCTGGAACTTCTGTTTGGGGTAGTGGAAGGCAAATTAATGCCTACTGCCTACTTTTCTCAGTTAGAGAAAAGTCCAAGATATGCACAGAAAACTTTGAGGAGATTTACCTTGGCTAAAAGGGAGTCCCGGCGGAGGGGCTCCTTTGAGGGGTCTCCAGGAAGAGTTGCATTTTTTATCATTTGCAGAAGTTCTCAGAGTCATTTATTTGACATAAGCTCGGCAGAATCCTAACCTTCTTGGAAATTACTAAACATCTAAACCTACACAAGACCAGTGTGGAGCTGGATAATTGGCAGAAAAGGTACAGATTACTATCTTTCATTCCGGGACTATTTACAGATCAACAGAATAAATTCAGAAGATAGAAACTGGTAATCTAGAAAGTTTAAGAACATAAGAGAAGCCATGTTGGATCAGGCCAATGGCCCATTCAGTGGCCAAAAAAAATTATATACACACACACACACACACACACACTGTGGCTAATAGCCACTGATGGACCTCTGCTCCATATTTTTATCTAAAACCCTCTTGAAGGTGGCCATGTTTGTGGCCGCCACCACCTCCTGTGGCAGTGAATTTCACATATTAATCACCCTTTGGGTGAAGAAGTACTTCCTTTTATCTGTTTTAACCGGTCTGCTCAGCAATTTCATCGAATGCCCACGAGTTCTTGTATTCTGAGAAAGGGAGAAAAGTACCTCTTTCTCTACTTTCTCCATCCCATGCATTATCTTGTAAACCTCTATCATGTCACCCCGCAGTCTACATTTCTCCAAGCTAAAGAGTCCCAAGCGTTTCAACCTTTCTTCGTAGGGAAAGTGTTCCAGCCCTTTAATCACTCTAGTGGCCTTTTCTGGACTTTCTCCAATGCTATAATATCCTTTTTGAAGTGCGGTGACCAGAACTGCACACAGTACACCAAATGAGACCGGACCATCGATTTATACAGGGATATTATGATACTGGCTGATTTGTTTTCAATTCCCTTCCTAATAATTCCCAGCATGGTGTTGGCCTTTTTTATTGCAAACGCACACTGTCTTGACATTTTCAGTGAGTTATCTACTACGATCCCAAGATCTTTCTCTTGGTCAGTCTCTGCCAGTTCACACCCCATCAACTTGTATTTGTAGCTGGGATTCTTGGCCCCAATGTGCATTACTTTGCACTTGGCCACACTGAACTGCATCTGCCACATTGACGCCCACTCACCCAGCCTCAACAGGTCCCTTTGGAGTTCCTCACAATTCTCTCTGGTTCTCACTACCCTGAACAATTTAGTGTCATCTGCAAACTTGGCCACTTCACTGCTCACTCCCAACTCTAAATCATTTATGAACAAGTTAAAGAGCATGGGACCCAGTACCGAGCCCTGCGGCAACCCACTGCTTACCGTCGTCCATTGCGAAGACTGCCCATTTATACTCCCTCTCTGCTTCCTATTACTCAGCCAGTTTTTGATCCACAAGAGGACCTGTCCTTTTACTCCATGACTCTCAAGCTTTCTAAGGAGCCTTTGATGAGGAACTTTATCAAAAGCTTTCTGGAAGTCAAGGTAAACAACATCTATCGGGTCTCCTTTGTCCACATGTTTGTTCACCCCCTCAAAGAAATGTAACAGGTTAGTGAGGCAAGATCTTCCCTTACAGAACCCATGCTGAGTCTTCCTCAATAACCCGTGTTCGTCAATGTGCCTACTCGTTCTGTCCTTGATAATGGTTTCTACCAACTTTCCCAGTATTGAAGTCAGACTGACTGGCCTGTAGTTTCCTGGATCTCTTCTGGAACCCTTTTTAAAAATGGGGGTGACATTTGCTACCTTCTAGTCCTTAGGAACGGAGGCAGATTTCAATGAAAGATTACAGATTTTTGTCAAAAGATCCACACGTTCAACTTTGAGTTCTTTCAGAACTCTCGGATGTATGCCATCTGGACCCGGTGACTTATTAGTTTTTAATTTGTCTATCAGTTGTAGAACCTCCTCTTTTGTAACCTCAATCTGACTCAGGTCTTTCAACACCCCTTCCAAAATTAGTGGTTCTGGGGTGGGCAAAAAGTTCTCACCTTCCACAGTGAAGACGGAGGCAAAAAATGCATTCAGCTTCTCAGCCATTTCCCTATCCTCCTTCAGTAATCCTTTTACCCCATGGTCATCCAAGGGCCCCACTGCCTCCCTGGCTGGTTTCCTACTTCTAATATATTTGAAGAAATTTTTATTGTTGGTCTTTATGTTTTTTGCAATATGCTCCTCATAGTACCTTTTTGCCTGCTTGGAAGAAGAAGGGAGGAAGAGGTGAAATTTGAACTTTGTAAATTTAAAGGACAGTGCTAAAAAGTGGAAAGGAATTTATTGTTTGGTCTATTTGCGGTTTTAAAAAAAGAGCACCATCATCACAGACCTACAGTACATACAGTCAACACAGGAAGTACATCAAGTATCGTGAGATCTCTCTACCAGTGAAAACGGGATTTGGTGGCAAGTAAATCAGGAAGTAGCAGATGAAAAGCCTACTCTAGGACTATAATACCATAGAGAAACATCGGCAGCTATTGCAAGGAGGTCTAAATTAAAGTAATATTTTTTAAGTGTTTGGGACATTGAAAATTGTTGGGACTAATTGAGGTGACAGCAAGAAGATAAATACTGTTGGACATATTGTTTATAATGGACTTCAGAAGCCTTTAAAAGAAAAAAGAAAAAGAAATTAGAGAAGCAAAAAGTCAAGACCGACATTTTGAAGAATTTAAAAATTTTAAAAATTAATATCTCGGTCTAGGAAGTTCTGAGGTCGGTGAAATTAGGCTTGTTTTAAAGAGCAAGCTCTAATCTTTTGAACCTGATAGTTAAATTTGAAATTGGTGAGAACAGAATTTTCGGTGCTTTTTAAATGTCAGAACACAAGCAAACCCGTGCAAGGGCTACTTCATTGGAGAAAATGCAGGATCAACTAGAGGCAATGGAGGCCAGAATGATGAAAGGCATGAAAGAGATGATAACTGCATCTAAAAAAGAAATTATAGAAGAGATTAAGAAAGATATTGAAGATCTCAGAAATGAGACAGAGGAAACATCTAAGAAAGTGCAGGAGGTAGAAGGGAAAATGAAAGTACATGATTCCACCTTGTTGAAAATACAAGAAAAAGTGACAATACATGACTGCAAATTGATGGAGACTCAGATACGTCTGAGAGGAGTACCTGAGAAGGAAGATGGTGATTTGAAAGAATATATAATAAAAATAATTGCAGAATTTTGGAAGAAGTTCCTGAAGAGACTAAGAATATGTATGATTATATGTGCAGAGTGAACTCATTTATGCAAAAAAAAAATTACCAAGAGATGTTGTCATAAGATATATGACAAAAGAAATAATGGGAAAGATCATGAACAAAAACTTTGAAAAGACATTGATAGTGGGAGGCAGCAAAGTAAGAATCATGAAGGAGTTGCCAAGGCAAGTGATAAATAATAGAAGAACATATAAAAAATTGACAGAAAAATTACGGGAAAATGAAATGAGGTATAGATGGATAATACCAGAAGGTTTGAGCTTTGAAGTTCAAAGGAAAAGAATCACAATTACAAATGCTCAGGAACTGCATAGATTTCATGAAGAACATAAAGAATTTGCACCATGATGGATTACAAATTATTGTCTTGGAATATAAATGGACTAAATTCACCACAAAAAAGAAGGGCAACGTTTCAGTGGATTAAAAAGCAAAATTGTAATATAGTTTGTTTACAAGAAGTGCATATTAAACAAAAGGATTACAAATTTTTATGGAATAAACAATTGGGATTGGAATTTTATTCATTGGCTGAACAGAAGAAAAGGGGAGTGATTTTTTATATTAAACAAGTATTGGAGCCGAAATTAGTGTTTAAAGATAAAGATGGAAGATTTGTAGCAGTAGAAATAATATTAAATGCAAAAAAAAAAAGTTGTTATTGGAATTGTATGCACCAAATGGTGCAAAGGGTGCTTTTTTAAAAGACATTACACAACAATTCGATGAACTGACTTATGACCAAGTTTTGATAATGGGGGACATTAATGGAACAAGTAAGAATACACTGGATAGATCTGGGGGTAAAAAAATAATAAAGAAGGAAAATTGCCGAAGTCTTTTTTTGAATTGGTCAAGCAAGAAAATTTGGAGGATATATGAAGGAAATTTTACCCTGAAGTGCGGGACTATACCTTTTTTTCAGCAAGACATAAAACCTTTTCCAGAATTGACATATTGTGAGGCACTAAAGACTTAGGCCTTATAACAAAGAAAATAGAGATTTTACCTAAAATTGGGGCTGACCATAACCCAATAATGTGGATTACAAAATGGCCTAAAAAGTTGACACAATGAAGATTGAATGAAGATTTACTACAGGATAAAAAAATGGTGACATTTCTTAAAAATGAAACTAAAGCTTTCTTCCAAATAAACGATAAAGAGGATATAGAATTTCAGATGGTCTGGGATGCTTATAAAGCAGTAATGAGAGGAATATTGATTACATTGAATAACAAAGATAAGAGGGCAAAAGAAAAACAGATGTTGGACATTCAAAATGAAATAAAGAAAAAAGAAGGGGAGTTGAAAAAAGGCCAGGGAAAAAGAAAACTATAAGGGAAATTACAATATTACAAACACAAATGAGACATTTGTTAAATAAAGAATTGGAATGGAATTTGAAAAGATTGCAGCAGAAATCTTTTGAGGGTGTAAATAAACCTGGAAAATATTTGGCTTGGCAACTGAAGAAAAAGAGAGAAAATAAAATTATTAATAAAATTGTGGTAGATAGAAGGTATTTACAAAAGATAAAAATAGAACCCTTAACAGAAAATATGCAAAAAGTTTTGAATGATCCAATTGAAAAAATAGAAATTGAAGCAGCAATTAATGCAATGAAAAATGGAAAGGCACCTGGGCCAGATGGATATACAGCTAAATTTTTTAAAAGCTTTAAAGAGGAGTTAATCCCGAAATTGCAGAAGTTGATGAACATGATAAGAATAAAAGGGAAAATACCAAACAGATGGAAGGAAGCTGTTATTTCATTGATTCCAAAGGAAGATAATGTTACAAATGTAAACAATTATAGACCAATTTCGTTATTAAACAATTACTATAAAATATATACAAGAATCTTGGCAGAACGGCTTAAACATCATTTGATAAACTTTATAAAGGAAGATCAAGCGGGGTTTCTTCCCAAAAGGCAAAGAGATAATATCAGAACTGTTGTAAATATTGTAGAATATTATAAATGACATCCAGAAAAAGAAGTAGCATTATTTTTTGCGGATGCGGAGAAAGCATTTGACAATTTAAACTGGGACTTTATGTTTGCAGTAATGGAGAAAATGGAGATGGGAGAAAGCTTTATAAGAATGATAAAAGCAATATATAGTGAACAACGTGCAAGGCTATGCATAAACACAGATCTTATGGAAGATATGGCAATTAGCAAAGGGACAAGACAAGGTTGTACGCTCTCCCCATTGTTGTTTATAATGACTTTTGAAATATTATTGATGCAGATTCAAGAAGCTAAAGAAATAGAAGGATTAAAAATAAAAGGATTTATTTACAAATACAGAGCATTTGCATATGATATAATGTTTATAAATGAAAATCCTATATAAGTTACACCTTTATTGTTTGCTAAAATACAAGAATATGGGGAGTTAGCGGGACTTTGTATTAACAAAGAAAAATCAAAATTTTTATGTAAAAATATGCAAACAAGCAACAGAATTTGCAGAGACTGACGGATTGCGACGTTACCTCCAAGGTAAAATATTTGGGCGTGGAGATAACAATGAAGAATCTTGATTTGTTTAAAAATAACTATGAGAAGCTATGGCGTAAAATGGATGAAGATACGTCAAAATGGAATAAACTTAATTTGTCATTGCTGGGTAGAATAGCTGCAATTAAAATGAATAGTCTACCAAGAATAATGTATTTGTTTCAAACTATTCCTATTGTGAAAAATAGTAAACAATTTGATAAATGGCGAAGAAAAATGTCAGAATTTCAGAAACCAAGAATTAAAATGAAAATTTTGACAGATGCAAAGGAGAGAGGTGGATTTCAATTACTGAATTTAAAATTATGTCAAGAAGCAGTTTGTTTAGTGTGGGAAAAGGAATGGATAATGCTGTTAAATAAAAAAACTCTTAGCGTTGGAAAATCATGGAAATAAATTTGGCTGGCACGCGTATTTGTATTATGGAAAAAAGAAGATGGATGGTTTTTTCTCTCACCATTATATAAGAAATAATTTGTTGAATACATGGATGAAATATAAGAAATATGGAGATGAGAGAAGACCTTTATGGATAGTGCCAGCTGAAGTAATAAAAATAACGGCTGACATAGGTAAAGAAAAGTGGTTGTCATATAATCAATTATTAAAAATACAAAGTGGCAAAACAGAAATGAAAACTGATGAAGAGTTGAATAATAAATATGATTGGTTTCAAATGCAACAAATAAAGAGTTTGGTGGATAATGATATCAAAACTGAAGGAATAAGAAAAGAACAAACAGAAATGAAAAAAGTTCTGCTTGGAGATAATGAAAAATTAATTTCAAAAATATATAAATTACTTTTTAAATGGTCTACAGAGGATGAAGTAGTGAAATCTCAAATGATTAAATGGGCGATTAATGTAAATAAAGAAATACAGATGGAAACTCGGGAATACTTCTGGAAGAATTCTATAAAGCTTTCGACGTGTCATAGTATTAAAGAGAACTGTTTTAAAATGATGCATAGATGGTATATAACTCCTAAAAAATTGGCAAAGATGAACAATAAGATGCCAGATAGATGTTGGAAATGTAAAAAACATGAAGCTTCTTTCTACCATATGTGGTGGACTTGTGAAAGAGCAAAAAAGTATTGGCAGATGATTCAAGAAGAAATTTCTAAGATCTTGGGATATGAATTTAAGAAAGCTGCAGAGACTTTTCTGTTGGGATTACAAATGGAAAAATTTCCAAAAGAGGATAGAACTATAATTTGGTACTTGCTTTCAGCTGCTAGGACATTATATGTGCAGTTGTGGAAGCAAGGAAAAAGTACCAGAGAAATGGGACTGGATTGTAAAAGTTATGACGTGGAGTGAAATGGACAAATTAACAAGAATTTTAAGAGACTATGATTTAGAAGTTTTCAAGATGGAGTGGAAAAAGTTCAGAAGATATGTAGAAAAAGAGTGGAAAGTAAAAGGACATTGGACAATTTTTGATAATGATTAAGTTTTAGAAAAAAGGAGAATATTATTTTTTTTGTTTTTATTAGTTAAGGGTACCTTTAAATATTAATATTTTAAGTAAATAACACTGGCGGGGGTCAAGTAACAGGGGGAGGGGTGGGTAGAAAGTAATATATGGGATAGATAAAAGAAGTTATTAAGAATGCAAGAAATATAACTTGTTACCATGTGTTACTAAATAAAATTGTTTTAACCATGCCATTCTATGGATATTCACATGGAAACAATAGACCAAAGTTTGAATTCAGTGGCACCCGGTCAGCAAAGTTTTATTCACCTTATGAGCTTTTGTGTGCATGCACACTTCCTCTGATACATTGAAATGGAATTTACCAGTCCATATGTATAGGTAGAGGTTGAACAGAAAATTAGCATACAACATAATAAAGATGTTTTAACAGATGCAAAGAGGAATAACAAGCTAACTTTACATGGTCACCATTAGTTTGGATTTAATTCTTGGGGGGAACCAGCGAAGCAAATAAATACATCAAAACTGGAGATAGATAAGTAAATATATAAATGTATCCCTCTTAACTGTAGAGTGCTAAGAGTAATTACAGGAGCCCTGTGGTGCAGTGGTAAACTGCAGTACTGCAATCCAAACTTTGCTCACAACCTGAGTTCAATCCCAGTGGAAGCTGGGTTCAGGTAGCCAGCTCAAGGTTGACTCAGCCTCCCATCCTTCCAAGGTTGGTAAAATTACCCAGCTTGCTGGGGGTAAAGTGTAGATGACTGCGGAAGGCAATGGCAAACCACCCCATAAAATAAGTTGTTCAAGGCTTTCACGGCTGGAGTTCATTGGTTATTGTAGATTTTCTGGTCTGTGTGGCCAAGACCACAGCCACACAGCCTGGAAAATCTACAACAACCAAAACACCCCATAAAAGTCTGCCAAGAAAATGTCTTGATGTGATGTTACCCCATGGGTCAGTAATGACCCAGTGCTTGCACACGGGACTACATTTGCCTTTAAGAGTAATTAACGAAAGCTCTGTTGTTATGCTCCATCTGTCTCCTCCCAAGCATAGCTATTTATCATGTGCATGCACATGAAAGCTTTTTCCTCAAATCAAACTTGGTTGGTCTTAAAGGTGCCACTGGACTCAAACTTTGTTCTATTGCTTCAGACCAATACAGCTGCTCACCTAGATCTATCCATCTAGAAACAAGTTGCATTGAACACAGTGGTACATACTTTTGAGTAAACATTCATAGGCTCATGCTGTTAATGGCTTTGCCAGGCTAAAGAAAAATAAATGTGATTTACCTCAGAAGCTGTGTGGTTACTGTTTTATTTGCTATGGGTTTGTGACAGGACAGAAAGGTGGAATATAAATGATTCAATAAATAAACTCTTAGCTAGTCTTCCATTTTCAACAATGCTGTTTCTGGCCTTGAACATTAAATGGGAAAGCATCTCCTCAAGTCTCTTTCTCCTTTACAACCTCTCTGCTCGTCTCTACACCATCCCACTAGAAAATGTAGTCTCTACACCATCCCACTCATTTCTTCCAGGCATTATAGTTTGACCATGTCATAGTTTTTAAGTTAAAAATAATGGCATGCTGACAATTCCTTGAGTACATGTTAATCACATTTCTGGCTTGTTGTTGGGATTAAAATTTTATTCCCTTATAAATATTGGGATTGGGAATATTTCCCAACAGGTTTTGGGCCCTCAGAAGAAATAGAGTTAGAACATTTTTATACATTACTTCTGTTAAATAAAAAGACTGGGTGAAAGATTCTTGCCAGCACTATTTTTAGATTCTTACCAACTCTATTTTAAATAGAAATAGCAATTCTGTGGGGCCACAATTTGAACAGTGCAAGGGAAATGGGGCTAACCTTTCACAGATGAAACCTGATACATTCTCTTATTCCAAGTTATTCTACATGCAGGAGCTAGACATAGAAAAAATGAACTCAACAAATTTATGATACGCTGTATTCTGCAGTAATGTGCAATGGAGCACAGTGTTTCAGTTGAGAATTTTCCTCTCTAGATAGAAGAAAAAATTACATACCTATTTATCATTTGCTTGTGAGCAGACTTCTTGCATATGAAGAACATATAGCCCAACACTATGGATAAGGAAACGAGAATCCCATATTTCATTTCATGTCTCCAGAAATATGTGTCTAGCTTCCATTCTCCAGAGCATGACTCATACATTTATGTAGGAGTAGATCCATATGGTCTCTAGTTTAAAGGAATATTCATGTTACCAGAGAGGCTTATTTTTGAGAGGGAACTGCTAACATTGTAATAATCTTGTTAAGATTGGAAGGGAGCGAATGCCACTATGGTTTTGCATGCCTTTATTTTAGCCACTGTAATTACAATGGGGAGCAACCTGATGTGAACCAAAGCAAGATTTTTCCATCTTCACGAGACAAGTTTCAACAGCAAAGGAATTATTTGGTGATGTGGCTGCTGCTGAGGTAGCAACAACCTCTCTCTCTCTCTCTCTTTTGGCAATTTTCCCTTTCACCTGACAAACCATCCATTTATATTCTTATATCCCATTGTTTCATAAAACCAAGATGACAAATTGTATGTCTGAAACCCTTATTGTTCCCATTCTATAGGCCACCAAACATTTTTTTGTATACATCAGTTTTTATGTGAGTGTAAGATGATTGGGGTTTATGAAAAATATTGCTCTATGTGATTCACTTTACTGCAGTGAATGCCAAGAAAACTCTATTGAAAATAATAGCATCATTATTAAACTTTCGTTCGTCTGCGGTTTCCTTTGTTTAAATTTCTGACCAGATGGAATTGTCAGGCTTCTACCAGAAGAAACCTGTCAACAATGGCATTGTGTATTGCAGGCAAACCACTGAATGGGGACCCTAATAATCACAACGGGATTTGATCTTACATTGATTTGCTCTGACACTTATAAGATACGTATCCCGACACCACTGGTCCTAATGGAGCCCCTTCATGTATGGAGCCAAGTCTGAATTCAGCAGAAAGTCACTCTTTTCAAAATGTTAAGAAAACGCCCTTTGAGCCAAGTGAATAATGCAGAAGAATAAAGCAAATCCTGGGCTCAGTAACTGCAGAAATGTTGATTCAATTTTTGCCTTTATTTTAAAATGTGTTTTATTTCATGGCCTCATTTCTCAAAAGTATGGTTGGCCCTTCCTATGAATTGCCGATCAGAACACAGAGCACAGGTGGGTGCTTCTACTTGCACCTCACTAGGGTTGCCAAATCCCTGCTAGGGGCAGGAGATTCCCTGCCTCAGTTCCTGTTTTCTGACTGCTGCTACTGCAGTAGTGGAAGAAAATTAATCTTTTAAAAATTGCCATTGGGTGACAGCAGGATATTACTTTCAGGAAACAAATGAAATGAGCATCAGTCCTCTCTAGGAATCATCCAGAAACATGTGTTTTAATAATAATTACGAAATTATATAATACCTTTAATAGATCTCCCATCACACTTTTGATGGAGGAAAACTTATTGATTGATTGATTAAATGCTACATCATTTATATCCCACCTTTCTCCGTGTTGAAGACTGGAAGTGGCTTTCATGTTCTCATTGTCTCCATGTTATCATCACAACAATACTAAGAAGCAGGCTAGAGTAAGTGTATGTGAAAAGCCCAAGGTCACCCATTGAGCATCCATGGCAGGATTTAGACCTAGTCTGATGCTCTAAGCACTACATCATGCTGGCTCTCTTGCACGCCAAAGGTTCTTATAACTCCTGAAACCAATGTGTTCTTCAGACAGCATTTTATGTTGGTTTGGTTTTCCTTGGACAACAGCAATTTAATCTCCAATCTGGACAATGTGTTGTGCATGCAATATTTGCACTGCGGGTGGATTGCCATAAAACAGACAATACATGTTGACTGATTTCTTACATTTCCAGATTGTTTGATTGATAGAAGAAGAAGAAGAAGAAGAAGAAGAAGAAGAAGAAGAAGAAGAAGAAGAAGAAGAAGAAGAAGAAGACTTTATACCCTGCCCTTCTCTCTGAATCAGAGACTCAGAGGGGCTTACAACAGCCCCGCAGCCAGAATTTGAAGAATTGGGGGGCCCTGATATTTTTCAGGGGGCACATAGTGGCCCCAACCTCCATGGCCTTCTCTCCTACCACCGCTGAGGAGGAAAGCTGCCAGCTCACCCCCTACCCCCGCTGCCCCACTTAAGGGACAGACCGGCCTCTTCTTGCAGGCACCCTCTAGTCCAACGTCAGCCCAATGTGGAGCTTAACTTTCAGTCCTAGGCACTGAAAGTGCCCCATTGTTTCTGGCTGCTGGGGGGGTCAGAGATTTCTTCCAGCCCCTAAGCAAGCAGAAGCAACTCAGAGCTTAACTTTCAGTCCTGGGCACTGAAAGTGCTCCGTTGTTTCTGCTTGCTGAGGGGTCAGAGATATCTTCCAGCCCCTAAGCAAGCAGAAGCAACAGGGAGCTTAACTTTCAGTCCTGGCAGCTGAAAGTGCACGGTTGTTTCTGCTTGCTGAGGGGTCAATTTCTTCCAGCCCCTAAGCAAGCAGAAGCAACAGGGAGCTCAAGTTTCAGTTCTGGACTCCGAAAGTGCCCGGTTGTTTCTGCTTGCTGAGGGGTCAGAGATTTCTTCCGGCCCCTAAGCAAGCAAAAGCAACTGTGTATGATCACGTCCCCTAAGCAAGCAGAAGCAACTGTGTATGACGACGGCAGAATGGAGAAGGATGCAGCCAAGGCACTGGAGGCTGGTTAGGGGCACCAAGTCAGGGGGCCCTGCCTAGCAGTCAGGGGCCTGTGCCCCCACAGGCCCCCTCATAGCTACGGGCCTGGCTTACAATCTCCTATATCTTCTCCCCCCACAACAGACACCCTGTGAGTTGGGTGGGGCTGAGAAGGCTCTCACAGCAATGACAACTCCTGCAAGAGCTATGGCTAACCCAAGGCCATTCCAGCAGGTGCAAGTGGAGGAGTGGGGAATCAAACCCGGTTGTCAATCATAGATAAGAGTCTATGCATTTAACCACTACACCAAACTAATTCACTGACTGTGATTCTATTCATAAACTGCCCTCCCCAAGGGGGCTCAGGGCATCATACAACAAATGCCAACATCAATAAACAAACAGTTTAAACACGTTCATGGAGACCATCATTGTCCTCAGTCACAGGCCTGGTGGAACATCGCTGTCTTACAGGCCCTGTGATATTGAACCAGTTTAGCATACGAACACCAAACAAGGACACTGTACTCTGGTCATGGGCTTAGTTTGCTAAATGATTTGTTATCTATATCATTACTACAACAACCCAATGAGGAGCTGACCCATAATATTTTTCTCAAAGCTGCATTGCAAATTCCATGGCTGACATGGGATTGTTTTGTTTGGTACAATCCCATATACAATCCCATGAACCAAACTGGTTATATAGATCCTTTGTACTGACCTGTAAGGTTACTTTTACCTCATGGGCTAGCAACAGTTTCTGAGATTCCAATGTCATCTCTAAAACAGAGCCACTATGAAGTTATCTTGAGTTAGTCATTTTCCTATGAATGTTTTGTAAGATGATTCTGTCTTCTACGAATAAGGAAAGAGCTATATTGGAAGCAGACATAGCTCCATGGTAGAATATTTTTTCTTCTTGCAGAAGATCCTGGGTTCCATCCTTGTCATCTCCAGGCAAAAAGAACAGGTAATAGGTGATGTGAAAGAGTTGGACTTGTGACAGGGAGAGCCACTGCCAGTCAAAGCAGAAAATTGATAGACCAATAATGTGACACAGTATAAAGCAGGTTCTGTTTAATAAGCCAAAGAGGTGATGTACTTAATAATACTAAAGTTATGCACTTCTCTTATAATGGTAGAACTGCATTTTGAACCTGATAAGGCTAAAGCCAGTTCCTAGTCTTAAGGAAGACCATGGGGCACTGTTAGCAATCAGGCCCCTCCTCTCACAGAGGGACACTCTATAGCTTAAAGAGGCAGAAATGCCCTTCTTAATACTTCACCCCAAAAATCATAAGTGCAGGAGACTGCTTAATCCAAAATGAAACAAAATGGATGCCAGTCAGGAACAAGTCCAGGCAAATATTTTGGAAGTGTGAGTAAAAGTTGCTGACTATCTACTATCCCCTCCATAAGTGTAGGACAATGAGTCTCCCAAACCTATTGACTCACCTCAGACTAATCTCATCAACTCCAATCTTACTTCCTCTGCACCCACTTAACCTAATCAACTGTTACTTCTATTCATCAAACCCATTAGCTTTCCTGTACAGTACTTGCAGGGTCATCAAACCTTTCCCACATCATTGTCCACCTCAGAAAAACCCATTGAGTTTTTGTTTTTCTGGCAAATACGTCAACCTGCCCCAGGGTACATTTTTTCCTATATCTGGAGCACCCTACTTCCCAGTAGTGTTTTTTTTGTGTGTGTGCGCATTGTACAATCCCGTGTACCCCCACTATGTGGATTTCTTTTTCTCTCCTGCACAAAACAAAATCCTGGCCATTTCATTCTTCAACTTGTTGCTTTTGCAGACCTCTTCAAAATTGGTAAATATTGCCCTTCCCTAAAAAGCTTTCCCATTTCCACCCTGCCTTTCTCAGTAAGTTCTTATATGGTTAGCATATGATTCTATAGAGTCTACCCTCCAAAGCTGCCCTTTTCTCCAAGAGAACTGTTCTCTCTACATCTCAGTTGCAATTCTGGGAGATCTCCAGGCTCCACATTGAAAATGACAAGCCTAAATGGAAATAGTGTACTTGTATCTCTCTATACCCTGAAATGACTTCTTCCTATTGGGGAGGGCCTTGGCTGTCTCCAAGAACAGAAGAATGACTTAGAGCACCAGTAGCAAGGCCTGGTAAAATGATTCAGAAGATTCTTTATTTAGATGGCCTCTGGTCCATCTAAGACCATAGTCCCAGGTCAGGCTATCAAGAGCTACCCTGGGCTGCAGGAGGTATACAAATGGCTATCAATTGTTGTTGTCCTATTTTGTATATTGAATTAAATATTTTGGGTATGTATTAAGTTACATTAGAATTAGAAATTCCTGAAGATGCAGGGGTCCAACCTGAAGAAGGCTGGCTTTGGGGATGGGAGGAACCTGAATGGGCTATAATGTCATACAATCCACCTTCAAAGCAGTCACTTTCTCCACAAAAGATCAGTTGAAATCCCAGATCTTCAGGACACTACTGGAGGTTGGCAACCCTAAGTTTGTACAGTATAATGTGCTCTTTATGCTGTATAAAGAGAAAAGCTATCCCCTAACTGCCAAGCTTACACAGGAATCTTTGGTGAGGTGCCTTGTCAAAAGCTTTTTGGAAGTCAGTGTCTTCTGGTTCGGTATTGTTCACATTTTCAAAGAACGCCCAAAGGTTGGTGAGGCTGTACTTACCTTTGCAAAAGCTAAGCCAATTTTCCCTCAACAGGCTTTGTTCCTTTGTATGCTTAATAATATATAGTTAAAATAGCATTGTGGTCATTTGTTCCCCAACAGTGCAACAACATGTATGTCTCATGCCAGGTCTTAAGCCCCACTCAGAATCATTACCCTTTTGGTCAATTCTGTGACCAACTGTTTTAATATGATGTCTTAGAGCAGAGCGGTAAAGCTGCAGTACTGCAGTCTGAGCTCTCTGCTCACGACCTGAGTTCAATCCCAGAGGAAGCTGGGTTCAAGTAGCCGGCTCAAGGTTGACTCAGCCTTCCATCCTTCCAAGGTCGGTAAAATGAGTACCCAGCTTGCTGAGGTGAAAGTTTAGATGACTGGGGAAGGCAATGGCAAACCACCCTGTAAAAAGTCTGCTGTGAAAAGTTGGAAACAACTGGTGTTTGCACAGGGAACTACCTTTACTTTACCTAGGAACCTCATTTCTACAGCATGACTTGAGCTCACAGTTGTCCAACCAATGAGAGGGTTGTTGAAGTTGCCCAGTATTGCAATAGTTCTACTTTAGTCACATTCTCTTCTCTCTCTGAAAATAAGCCACAGAGGTTTGAAGAGAATAGTGATAGTACACCCACACTTTAAAGTTGACCTCAGGACCCAGTGTTTCCACCAATAGGCTGGATTCAGACAGTCAACTCACTGCTGTGGCCTCTCAGCTTTAAAAAAGCTGGCACAGTTTAAGGCACCCCACTGTGAGCAGACGGCACATGCCTGGCTGGCAAGAGAGGCACAGCTGTGCATGCCCCGGAGAAGTGGTCACATGGTTCATGTGCATGAAAGTTACTTCGATGGTGCACCCTGGACATTCAGATGGCCCAGAAATGTGCCATGCAAACACTTCAACAGTTTGCCACCAGGGAATACCTGGTGGCTTTTTGAAGTGGAGTTGATCCGTCAGAAGATGAAGCAGGTGCGCTTGCAGCTCAGGGCCCAGGTGTGTCAGGCCAAAATGCCCATCTGAATGCAATTTAGTGATCTCCTGGGAAATCCCCATCTCCAGTTTCCAGTTTGTATGGGCTTACTTAAATTTTTTATGTGCAAAAACAATTTGTATTTGGGGCACCTATAATCAACTGTTCCTGTGTACTTCAAGATTATACTGTGCAATAAAAGAAATGTATCATGTTCAATTATGAACATTTACAACAGTGAATTGAAAATATACTTAAGTGATAACCTCAATGACACTATAATCTCAACAAAATTCAGCTGAAGTCTTTGAATAATAAGACCAGGAAACTGAAGTACTCAAAATGTTCTTTTACTCACAATTTTCCAAGCCTTTGTAATTCAAATTAAGCCAAGCAGTATTGCCTTTATATCCTCCAGGAAGCTGCCATGTCATATAACCCACTGTGTAGTTATCAACACAATACCATGCAGTATTTTGTGGAGGTGTACTATATATCTTTTGTCACTACTCTATGTGCATTTTGCACAAAATATAACCCTATTAAAATTACAATGCATTTATCACCCTGCTCTGTTTAAGGAACTCACAAGCTGCAAAGAATTTAATTAAAATATGATGATTTAATGGGCATGCTCCATCTATTGTTTACTCTGAAGGTTGAGATTCTGTTTGAAATTGGATCCCAATTTTAATTTAGGTTTCTGCCAACCTTATCATAGCTCCAAGGCTGCTTCAGGATGGAGCTGCATGGCTTTTTTTAATCTCCCTCCAGAAATAGTTCAAAAAGTTCATTACAATGATTCTTAAACTTTGTTGTATTGCAGATCTGTATGCAGATTTGCTTATTGTTGGCTACTGCATATTCTCATATATTGCATTTCCATGTGGTGGGCCACTCCTCTGGTTTTGCTGCACAGTATATGCAGTTTTGAATCATCCCAGAATAGCAATGTCTTTATTGTCAAGTGACTCAGTGACTCACAGTATGCTCAAGGCACGTACTAATGCCTATTTGCTATCTCACAAAACTTTCTCTCTCCCTTCAATCTGTGCATTTGAACCAGTTATGCCAGACTGCAGAAGAACTTGGTTCAACATATCTGTGTGTTTGATCTAGGAAAGGTCCTCAGCAGTCCACGTACTGCAGCCCTGCACCTTCCCTGACCTGAAAAGGAAAAGTCATGGCAACACGCAGTGTTTAAGGGTTGGCTGGCTTTCTGTGCAAGGCAGCCCAGCTGAGGGCTGCTGCTTTAATACAGAATGCAAGGTTAGTTCCCAGCACTGGTGCAACAAGAAATAGGTTCTCTTGCACCAATTCAGAGAGCCATAGGCTCAGTTTTAATGCTCTGCATTTGGACTGGACAAGATTTTTCTGGCAGTATCTAAGGAGTACATAACTTTAAACCATCCAGTGAAATTATGTAGATTACAGTGCTCTTGTCAACATTCTTTCTGGACCACTGAATGGCTGGAGGAAGACCTCACCTGCTCAATAAAAGCATTCAGGTATTCTGAAGTTTCCTAACCTCCTGTAGCTAAAGAATGTTTCTACTGGTGCCACAATATCTAACCCATAACCAGAGTCCTGTGAAGGCTTCAGTGGCACAGGCCAGAGTGGATAGGAACTGAGATAGTCATATTATTTATCCATTTGCTCATCCATGATAGTTACTCTGATTAATTAAAATGTATCAGGTGGTGATTCTTAATAAACAACACAAGTACATGTATTTATTCACAGTTTTTATTCCACCCTCCTACTCACAAAGGGCATTCACGACAGCTTGCAATGGCTGGCAACAACCAATAGCAAAATCTGTAAAAACCATCCAAATAAAAATGAGCAACATTTGAACACATTAGATTACAACAAAAGTTAAACATATTTCTCCCTTCCTCTTGAGTTTATCTGGATTGGGAAGGTCTTGAATTGACTAGACCATAGATGACCACCAATAAACCAGCCCTCACCAACAAATTGGCTCTCATAAGGGACAACAATTCATTTGCATAGTGTCAATGTGCCCTCACAAAGAAATTGGGTTAGCCCAGCAGAGGCAGAGGCAGTGATTAGCAGCAGAAGGCGAATCTGTTAGATGAGGAAAAAACTCTGAGCTCTTATAACTTCACATAAATCAATTGAAAATATATGTGAAAAGCTAATTGGAAAGGATGTGGTATGAATTTAGCATCACAGGTATTATTATTATTGTAATCATATTGAGCCCCATGGCGCAGTCTGTAAAGCTGCAGTCTGAGCTCTCTGCTCATGACCTGAGTTCGATCCCGGTGGAAGCTGGGTTCAGGTAGCCAGCTCAAGGTTGACTCAGCCTTCCTTCTTTCCGAGGTCTGTAAAATGAGTACTCAGCTTGCTGGGGGCAAAGTGTAGATGACTGGGGGAGGCAATGGCAAACCACCCCATAAAAAGGCTTCTGTGAAAATGTAGTGATGCAATGTCACCCCAGAGTTGGAAATGACCGGTGCTTGCACAGGGGCTACCTTTACTTTTTTAATCATATTATTGTGGGACTTACATTTTTCAAGTTAAAGAGTGTAACTTGTTTCTGTATATTGGGTTAAATGTTTTTTAAAAAATCATTTGACTTGAAAGCTCAGAAACTTTACACAGTTTCCCTAATCTTCCAAGTTCCCTGGTTAAGCGAAAAAATGCTGTTCAAACAAATTACAAAGATAATGTGGCTCCAATAGTAAAAGAAGAAAGAATTTTACCTAACAAAAATAGAAGCACATCTTACATGAGATAAGAACATAAGAGAACATAAGAACATAAGAGAAGCCAAGTTGGATCAGGCCAGTGGCACATCAAGTCCAACACTCTGTGTCACACAGTGGCCAAAAAACCCAGGTGCCATCAGAAGGTCCATCAGTGGGGCCAGGATACTAGAAGCCCTCCCACAGTTTCCCTCCCACTGTTGGACACTAGAAGCCCTCCCACTTTAGGTACATTTAATTTATTGTGATCAGCTTTATTTCAAAAAGATTAACTTCCAGTTCCAAGCCCAGGTAAGAGAGAGGAGAGAGGTCCTATATAAGATAAAACAGAGAGCAAGCAATGGCCAAAGAGGCTCAGCATCTAATCGATAAGAGATTGTTTGTACCCAAACAGAGAATTCTATTAACCCTTTCTTTCCCAGATCCACTTTCCCTTTTCTTTCCCAGATTTACTTATGTCATTGATTTCACATGGCTTTACCTTAATGCCTTTGGCAAGGTTCTTGTTCTGAAGGTCTAGGATTACTTTTGGATGGTGATGCCCTAGGTTTCTGTGCCACAGTTCCAGGCTGTCTTCATCTTTCTTTTCATGTGCCAAGCGCACCTTGTTAACCTGCAAGACTAATTTTATTTCCATTTCATTTTTGTTAACTTGTGCAACATTATCTATGCTAATAGTACAGTGTTTGTTTCCAAAACATATATAAAAATTTTTGCTGTCTAATGTAGATGCATTTGATACATTGCAATGTTGATGCATTCGAAATACTGCATCTAACTTCAGGTACTTACAGGACATCTCCAACTTTATTTAGGAATTTTTTGTGAGATGTGCTACAACATAAAGTGACAGTACCTATGGAGTAAATCTGCATACATTCATCATTAGCAATTTTTATTTCTCCTTCCTCGTTTTCATTAAGATCATCAAACAAGTCTGCAGTGTGTGCTCTGCCTAGGTACTCCACAGTCTATTAACCACTTATTCCCTTTTGATTCTGATTCAATATCATCATAAATAAGGCTTTTCAGGTCAATTAATAAAACACTATTTCCTTTGTATGCTGCATTAGGACCATCATGCTTTTAATGTTTAAAATTGTCTCCCTATTTGTTTATAGCTTGTGCTCTGTTCCTCTGCATCTTAGAAAAACTATTGTTAAGCTGGTGGCTCTCTACAGTCCTTTGCAAAGTGGCTCCTTTTGTTACAATTAAAGCAATACAGCAATTGTTTTTTTTTCTCTGGATGTTTTTTTTTCCTCTTTCAAGTTCTTCCTCGAAATGTAACTTGAGCCATTTGGTGATTCAAGTTCAATAAGCTGTTTTGAGCATTCATTCTGCAATTTTTTTAGTGCCTGATTGAAAGGTTGTTTCATCTTTCTTTAGGCTTTGACTCTGCACACTCACAACTGCAGAAAAATCTTTCCCCAGAGTCCCAAACATAAAATTTGTCTTTTGTTGATCAGTTAGATTAAAGCCACAGATTTCTACACTTTTACCTGCAGATATATATTTTTCACAATTTTCTCCATTATACAACCTTGTTTTGAGTTTTATTATCCATACTACTTGTGATTTAATATTAGTAAATCCAAAAGACTCTTCTATGCTTTTAAGCATTTCTTTTGCTGTCTGGGAATTTTCAAAAATGAAAGTGTCACTGTTATCTAAAGATCCCATAATAATATTCCTGGCAATCCCATTTTTTATTATCCTAGAGTCCAATTCCTTGCCTTTCTCTGTTGGTTTTTCTTCCCTTAGGATTCCAGTAGCTCCTCTTGCTTTGAGTATATGAAATCTTTTAAGCTAGCTTCTATATTTCTCAGCAGTAAGTTTTGGGATCTCCAAAGATGTGCTTGACACATCCATCCTTATCACAGCAACATGGAGAAGAACAATGGAGAATTTTTAACGGTCAGAAAGAATAACAAGGGAATCTGCTAATCTGCTAACAACTTTAAATTGTTATAAAACATTAAGCTTAATCTAAGCTTCTGATAGACTCTGAACCCATAACCTATTGGGTTAAATGTAAAAAAAAAAAAACCATTTGACTTGAAAGCACAAAAACTTTACACAGTATCGTCAGTCCTTCACATTTCTTGATAAATGGGGAACTGCTGTTCAAACAAATTACAAAGATGATCTGACTCCAACGGTAACAAGAGAAAGAAATTTTACTTAACAAAAATAGAAGCCTATATTACATGATGTGTTCATGTAACTTATTTAACATTCTGAACAGATGAACTTCAAAAAGATTAACTTGCTATAGCTCCAAGCCCAAGTAAGAGACAGAAGAAGAGAGGTCCTACATAAGATAAGACAGACGGTAAGCAACAGTCAAAGAAGCAAAACATCTAACAGATGAGACAGTGAGGCCAACTGTGAAGTGTGCCCAAGAGAGAGTATTCTCTTAACCCTTTCCCGCCAAGATTCTCTTGCATGCAGAGTTACAATATCCAGCATTGTATTTTCCAATTTGTTTCTTTGCAAAAAAGAATACATTGAAAGAATCTAGCACTAGGTCTACTGCAGAAACTGAATTTGGGTCACCACAGAGTTGTTGCAAGCAAGAACTATTCTGCTTGAATTCATAGAGTCTATTTCAAGTTTGCCTCCCAAGGATGGAATAAAGAGTCAGACACAGAGTACTGGTATAAAATTGGGCCACTTTATTCAATATTCTAATAAACAGCAAGGGTACCCTTCCAGTGGCCTGGCCAGGGCTAGGGGTCACCGCGACAGCTCCCCTGCCATTAACAGGCAAGAGAACCAGCCCCCCAGCCGGAGCTGAGTGTTACTCAGCTCCCTCCAGGCAGGCCCAGGAGGGAGGCATGCACCAGAGGGCCCAAACCCAGACACACATCTCACCAGAAAGGCACCCTCTAGCCGAGCCTCCCAGACAGTCTGCATTCTCCAAACCTGGGTCTTCAAACCCAAAGGCTGATCATGCCAGATCCCAAATTCCCCAAAAGGGGGATGCTTCATAGTCCTCCCCTAGCCGCATAGAGCCCTAAACCCCAAAAACCTGCCACTACTAAGGCCAAGTCTCTACTTAGGGCTTAGTGCGCACCGGGAGGCCCAAAGCCACCCGCAACCCTTGCTGCAAATCTCTCAGGAAAGGCATATTACCCTTTTCCGAGAGATGGACCCCATCCCCTTTGTAGAGGTCAGCAAATTTCAACAAAATGTCCAGATGGGGCAAATAGTGGTCCAACCCCTTTTCCAAAACCTTCCTGATCTCCTTATTAGCCTTATACCGAGCCCTTTCTATAGCTGCAGGGTCCCAAGCACAATGTCACACCAGGCGGGGCAGAATGGCTGACCAAATAATGGTGGTCCCAGGCCATCGCTCCCGAATGTGCTGGAAATCATCTCGGGCCTGCCAAACTAAGGCCTTGCCCTTTAAGAGTCCCAGATCATTACCTCCCAGGTGAACAATTAAAACCTGAGGAGGAGGACCCACACAATCTTTAAACAACAAAGGCAGCAGGCCCTGCCACTGAAGGCCCTGGCGCCCCCGCCATTCAATACACACATGCTGGCTGAGTCCCAGCTGAGAGCCAACCGCAGTTCTCCGAGCCTGATGAGCGGCCCAAAACACGTGACTATGGTCACATATGAGACCTCGGCTCCTCTGGCCAGGAACAACAGCATCTAAAGAGAAAAAACAGTTAAACAAGAACAGAACCAACAATAAACAGACGCCAAGTCACTCATGGCCTAATAAAAGGTCGCACGTAAGCCTTATAGGCCGAGGAATGCCTCTTGCCCAATCTCTGAATGGAAGTGGAAGGATGCCCCATGACAGCCACAGTTGAGGCTGCCCCAATTCTAAAGGAGTGGATCCCAAACCGCACCCCAGACAACCCCAACTCACCCAAAGCCCGTGACGTTACTGCCCAAAACTTATGCTTCGTTAACGGGCAACCATTCGAATGTATAAACAAAAAACCCTCCATGGGCCCCCTAACTGCCAAATAAGCAGCCAACGCAGTAACTGGACACAGCTCAAGCTCTGAAAAACTAACCAACTTGAGCACCGTACCCTTCTGCAACTGATCCATCTTAGAGCGACGAACAGTGATGACTGCCATACCCACAAATAGCTGCAGATCCCTTAACAACAGAGCCTTACAAGAAACATCTTTTCTAGACTGTGCTACCAGCTCACTTACTCTAAGAGCCCCCCAAAAAGCTAACAAAGGCGCAGTGTGAAACAAACATGCTTCAAATGACGAAGCACACACCACATCCCAAACCCTCTTCAAACCCCACAGAATCGAAGGAGACACAGGATCCCACGTATCAACCCTGGGACCGGCCTCTCTGGCCCACCCTTCCAGCATCTTTTGAATATGAAAGTCAGCTGTTTCTTCCCTATAACCCATCGCCTTACTGACAAAAGCCAATGCAGACAGGCACCCCCTAATGGATTGCACGGCCAACCCCTTACCTCACAGCGAAACACAGTAATGGAGCAACTGCTCCACCGGGAGGGGCCAAACCCTGCAATACCCTACCTCAGCCCTAAAGTCTTCAAACTGTCACACAGCCTGTTCGTAAGATTTCCTGGTGCTGGGCGCAATGGCTATACCTATCGCTCTGCAGGCCTCAGCTCTCCAATCAGCCATAGCTCCTGGGGCATTGGCACCGGCTCTCTGTCGGCATCTGGGCCAGCTGACGAAACCTCTCCATCTGTTTACGAGATAGAGCGTCAGCCACCCTGTTACTCACTCCAGGAACATGCTTGGAGTGAAGGCCCTCACCAAGCACAGAGTGAAGGCCCTCACCAATCTCATAACCCGGCCAGATTTGGATGAAAGGGAATTAATGACGTGGACCACCGCCATATTGTCACATCAAAAATGGACAGTGTGACTGGCCATATCCTTCCCCCACAGCCAAACCGCGACTAAAATAGGAAAGAACTCGAGAAACGTAAGATCCCGATTCACACCAACCTTTACCCAGGAGTCAGGCCAACTATCCGCGCACCAATGTCCATGGAAATAGACTCCAAAACCCAAGGAACCAGCAGCATCAGACATGACCTGAAGCTCAGCTTCGAGCCTCATGTCGTCCCTCCAAAAAGAGACTCCATTAAAGGACTCCAAAAATTCCTGCCAAACCCTCAAATCATCCCTCATGCTGCAGGTGACCCTAGTTCTATGCTGAGGCAAGCGTAACCCTGCCATAGCATTGCACAGCCTTCTAAGAAAAGCCCTCCCAGGAGCAACCACTTTGCAAGCAAAGTTGAGGTGCCCAACTAGCTGCTGCAACTGCAACAAAGTAACCTTCCTTTTAAGAAGAAAGGTAGAAATCCTAGCCGTCAGCTCCACTATTTTCTGAAGAGGCACCCTAGACAACTGTGCAATAGTGTCAATCTCAATCCCCAAAAAGGTCAACCTCTGGGTCGGACCTTCAGTTTTCTCAGGCGCTAAAGGAACCCCAAGCTCCGCTGCCAGCTCAACAAAGCCAGACAGCAACTGCCCACAACGCCCAGTCCCCTCGGGACCCACAAACAGTAGTCATCCAAATAATGAACGACATCCTACAAACCCACTTTCTCCCGCACAGCCCATTCCAAAAATGTGCTGAAACTCTCAAAAGCCGAACATGACACAGAGCAGCCCATTGGCAATGCTCTATCCATGTAAAATTGACCCTCAAAAGAAAACCCTAGAAGTTCAAAATCATCAGGATGGACAGGTAAAAGGCAAAACGCAGACTTAATGTCGCATTTCACCTATTCTGCTCCCACCCCGCAACGCCTCACCACGGCAATAACCTGGTCAAAGCTGATGTACCTAACAGAGCATAAGTGCTCCGGGATCCCATCATTCATGGACTTCCCCTTAGTTAAAGACAAATGGTAAATCAAATTCTCTAAGAGTACTCACTGAAGGATGTGAAAAAGGACCCAGTATCCTTCCTTCAGCCAGCTCCTTTGCAATCTTATCCCTAACGATCTGCTCCAAGCCCTGAACTGATTTAAGGTTTCCTGACATAAACGGAACTCAAGGACCCTGAAAAGTGATCCTAAACCCAACTTTAAAACCTTCTAACAAATACAAACTATCAACCCTTCGAGGGTACCTCGACAGCCACTGCTCAAGAGGTCCCACCCTTATCGGGCTGGGTCCCTTTCTTAGCTGGAAAGGCTCCTCTGCTCCCACCAGGCTTCTTCATATTTTTACGCCCACGGGCTCTAGGGCAGTTGTCAAATGAGTGGGAACCACCACACATGGGGCACTCGTGCTTGAACTGGCACGCCTTCCTATTACATACCCCAAGGGATCCAAATTCCCAGCAGAGCATGCGGGGTTGAACCGCCTGCCCCGCTGCACCGCGGGGATAGCCTGATGAACCAGCAGCAGATGTGGATGACCTACTCACCAAGTGACCACTATCAGAGCAATCACCCAGATTAGGCCTAGCCAGGGACATAACCTGCAGCCAAAGCTGCTGATGGATCCGATCCCACTGAAGGGACGGATACAGGGCAGCCCTCATCCTAAATTCCTGGTCATATTGTAATCAGGCTGGTTTACTAAAGGCCGTATAGCCTTTATAAATTATGTCCAAATACTGGAACAGGGATGCTGCCCACCACGGCTGCGCCCTCGCAATCATCCCGGCATAAATACAGAACCCAGGAAACTAATTAGCCCAGGTCCTGTTCACCTTCCGTTTTTTTCAATTTTTTCCTTCTCTTTCTCATCCAATTCTTCCTTGTCTTTTTTCTCAACCTCCCGAAAGAGAAGAGAAAAAATATCCACATTCTCTCCTTTTAATATTTTTTCCCTAGTAGCGGGAAGCAAGTGGTCCCCCAGCGGCAAGGCAACCTCCCCAAATGGCAAAGCAGCAGAAGGCACCATCCCATATGTTGAGGGTGCCCCAATAAAGGAACCAGCCATGCCAGGATGCCTTGCGCCCAGGTACACTCTAGGAATGCCTTGCCCACATGGCCAAGCCCAATTTTGAAACATGCCCAACGCAGAGGAGGCAGGTGCCCCCGCGCTTGACATGGAAGCGCCCTGCCCGGCCGCCGAAGCAGGCCCCCATGCTCCCCATGGCCAAACCTGCCCAGGCCCCACCTGTAAATTATCACATGACCTACCTCCGAATCCAGCAGGAACCAATGGCAAACTGACCCCCGATGCTCTAGCCGCCACCATCAAACCCACATCTGGACCGCAAAGGCCAGCGTCCCTGCCAGGCACGACTCCACCAGACCTGCCTTCAAGAATAGATAGCCTGGTGAGAATATTCGCCTGCTTACCCTTCTTAGATTGCCTCACACCTTCCTCCCCACCTGGAGAAAGAATGCCCGCTGCCTGTTCCAATGCTTTCAATCTACAAGCAATATTGGAATCAACCACCATATCACCCTCCTCATCAGAAGAGGATAACGGCAGTGGTGGCCTTTTCGCAGGAGCCTTGGGCACCTTAGGCGCTGGCTTTTTTCCTTTGGGCTTGCCTGACCCTTTTCCACCAGCCATCTAAATAGCAAGCACAAGAGCACAAAATGGTCTCCTGCAGCTCCACTCTAAAATGGCTTCCCCCTGGAAGAAGAAAGGGAACTCAAAATGGCCACAAAAGCCTCTGCTGCACACCAATGTCCCCAGAAGGAGGAAAATTGGGGGGAGGGGGAGGCTCTCCAAAATGGTCACCTGCCAACCTCAAGGGCAATAATAAAAAACCCAGGTTGCCCCACAGGCCCACACCCTCAAAAATTAAAAGGGGAAAGACCAACCCCTGGGCTCCACAACCCCTGCCCCAGCAGACCCCAAACCCTAGGCAGACTCAGCCAACAAGAAGGACAATGCCACATCCTCCACTGCCTCCGATGCCACTGCCAGCCCGCAGCACTGCAGCCGATGCTCCAGTCGATGCCGACGCTCCAGCCAACGCTTCACCCGCTGCTGCCCAGTCGACTGCCCCAACAAACTCCGACGTCCCACCAAAAACAAAAGAAAAGCCTCAGCCGATCATCCGCCAAGACGAAGGAGCCGATGAGTTAGACTGACAGATCCCGCCTTTTTCTCTGCGCACTGAAATGGGCGCCCCCTGACTGTTCCCATTCAGGGACGCAAACTCTGCTCATGCAGCCTAGCAGCTATGCTGCAGTCTGCAAGCATAAGATTCTATTCACTCTTATATTGATCTTTAGCTGTATCAATCTTTGTTGCATTTTCTCTGTGTTGGAGAGGTTTTGAATTAAATACAAATTTTAACTTAAATTACCTTGCAAGTTCTATCCCTATCCCAATTGCACCATTAGGAAAATTTCTATGCCAGATTTTTCTTTCCAATGTAATCTCAAATGGAGAAGTGGGAGAACCCATTGCAAGATTTCATCCAAAGATCTTCATACCCAAGAGTGCTCATAAGGAGGAAAGCTTTCTCCAAGGTCTCCTGAACTCCAAACACCAGAGCTCTAAAAGTAAAACCAGCATCTCAAATTCATGCTGTGTTAAACCTATGGAATACATTATTAATGAAAAACCTTGTCTCATGTTCAGTTGATGTTTCCAGACTAATATAAAGGGCACTCTTAGACAGCATGTATTATAATCGTCCAATTGACAAGTTTCCAAATAATTTATTATAGTGGCAAAACTGCAACAAAAGATGGCACTTGTGAATCAGCTGAAGCCCACAGTAGGCAATCTGGGTTATAACTGAGCCGTCCAAGACTATCCCCCTCCCTCATACATACACACTGCTTAATCCTTCAGAGTGTGCATGACCCTTTCAGATCAGGCCAAACATTGATATTCTGATTCAACAGTAGGGATGGTCACAAATGGCTGCAGCCAAACCATAAACTGAACCATGAACCAATACAAACAGGGAAATTGGTTTGCAAACCAAACTGGTTCATAGCAGTTCACTATTTCTGCTTTCTGCTCCCCACAGCTTTTCACTGGGAGCGGAAAGCAGGGTTAACCCCTTGCTTTCTGCTCCCTGCCACTTTTCACAGTTCTTCCTACAAAATGTGACAGGGAGCAGAAAGCAGTGGTTTAAATGGCTTGGAGCCATGCCCCACCACAAACTGCCTTAAAATTAGTGGAAGTTCATGACAGACTTCAGGAACCACAAACTAGCCAAAATCCATTACAAATTTTTGTTTGTGGGCCTGTTTTGTTTGTGGAACACTTCTCACCTATGTTTCTACTCATATTGATTAAACTTCTTTGTATTATCCCCAATTCACCATTAGACTTAAGCATTTATGCAAAAAAATCTATTGCTGGACCAAGATCAAATGATAGACAGAAGTAGAACTCACCCAAATCCTCTGGATGATTATACCTAGGTAGTATAATTAGATATTAAAAAGCATGGGGCCTGGATAGCCCAGGCTAGCCTGTTCTCATCAGATCTCAGATCGTAAACAGGGTCAGATCTGGCTAGTATTTGAATGGGAGACTGCCAAGGAATACTGGCACTATGATGCAGAGGTAGGCAATGGCAAACCACCTCTGAACATCTCTTGCCTTGAAAACCCAGAGGTTGTCATAAGTCCGCTGGTGATTTTCCACCACCACCAAACAGCATGGAAAAAAGGTTGAACTTTTGAGATTTTGTACTGCAAATCCTACAAAATGACCTGTCATACTAGCTTCTCATGCCTATTTTGAAGCCTATTCTATTTTATTTTTTCTGTCATTATTTCAAGTTGTTTAGCCAAATTGAATAAGCAAAAAGCTTTAATAAATGTCAAGCATGGTAGATGAACCCATAATAGGATCTCATTTCATTCATTTTTAAGGCTTTTGTCTCTTAATCTAAAGCTGAACCAACCACTGAATGTAGCAATGGATACTCCATTTTTTGGTGGGGAGGACCTCTTATGAACATTCCTATAAACAGAAAATGCTTTAAACCTGTAGTTTGAGCGGATGTGTTAATACACAGATAAGTAGAGGCAAAATGCCAGTTCCTCAGTTTGTGTTGCAACTTTGAAGAACATGTTTTTGGCATCTGAAAAATGTAAAAAGCTGTTCTATCCAAATGCCACATTTCTATATATTTTCTAAGTTATAAATCTGACGTATGGAAAGATGAGCCTTAGGCTTTCTGGTAGATGCAGGTGAAAGAACATTTTCCTTTACAAAATAATATCCTTCTGTAGCAGGGGAGCTAACACACTGTTAAGACAAAGGGATAAAACTCAGGGACTGGACACTTACATGGCTGGTCTTGCTAGTCTGGATGACTATCAGATGTTCTCTCCCCGATTATCTCCTAATTTATTTACCTTGAGGAGCAACTACCTTTGGATCTGGAGCTTTGGTCAGATGTTATATGAAACAAACCAGCTAAAACCAAGCCTGGGTCTGGTCAGTACGTGGATAGAAGACCTCCAGGTAGAGTTGCCAACCTCCAGGTTGGACCTCAAGTTCTTACAGAAGTACAACATCTCCAGATTGTAAAGATCAGTTTGCCTAAAGAAAATGGTAACTTTGAAGGATGGAGTCTATGACATCACATCTCTGTTGAGTTCCCTCCCCTCCCCATGCTCTATCCCCAAATCTCCATAAATCTTCCAATCCAGAGCTGGCAACTCTACTCCTAGGTACAGATGCCAGTCCCCAAATGGCAGCGAGGGTTCCCTCAATTTTTAAGACTCTCCCCAACACCAACCAGCTGGCTAGCAGGGGAAGCCCCACCCCCAACAGTCCTCTTGGGCCCACTTGAAAAGAGAAGGTGCTGTTGGCTCCTGTCATGCAAGAGGCTATTTTGCCTCTCTTGCAGGGCACAAGTATGTGGCACCCACTCTTTTCAAGCAGATGCCACTGGCTCCAGACTTGCAAGAGAGCATATGGTGCCCATTCTTTTCAATGGGAGCCACCAGCTCCCATCTTGCAAGAGGCTATTTTGTGTCTTGCAGGGCAGGGGCACATGGCACCTGCTCTTCTCAAGTGGGGGCTGCCAGCTCCTTCCATGCAAGAGATGATTTTGCCTCTTGCAAGGCAAGACCTGGTGCCTCCTCCCCTTTTCCAACCATTTAAGAGAATGTTCCTTTAAAATGGTGGGGGAAAGTGTGGGCATTGCAGATATGATGACTTGACTCTGCATGATGTTATTGCATTGGCGATGGCCACCCCCCTCCTGGAATCCCCCCAAATCCTGCCACAGGGGAGGAAATTGAACCTGGCAACCCTACTTCTGGGAAACCATATACGTGTGTACATATATGTGTACATATACCTTCAAGGACTCACTATTCCCCACTCCTGGCCTGTAAGAGAGGTGCCTCAATGAAGACTTGCTCATGTGTGTTGGTAGCAGTCTTCCAATGTGTATGTATTAGTGTTCTCCATTTGTAAGTATTCATTTCATATTAGAAGCAATAAAGAGCCCTGATGTTGAAGTTAACAGAATCTTCTGTGTACTAGCTACAGAGCAGGACTGAAGGCCAATCTGTAGAGGTAAACTCACCCCTACACACCATATCATAAAGGATACAAAATGGTGTCAAAAGTTACTTGCTCTACAACAGTTTTCAAAGGGGTTTCAACATTTAGAATCCTGTATTAAAGAGAAAAGATGAAACATTCCACCCCAAAAGCAAGCTTCCCTGGGAATTTAGGAGAAAACTGGAGAAAATTAGAACAGAAATTAACACTATAAATAGTAGTTACAAAAATTCAGGATGAGTCAGAGGATTATAAAATTGTCATAATGCATAGGAGAAGCAGCATTAGAAATACATAACAACATAACCGATATCTATGCAAACCCTGTCAACAAGACACTAGTTAGAAACTCTTCCTGCACTCAAGAATTATTGTGGGGGGGGGGGGGCTGTATTTGAATGGTTTCCATTCTAGCAATTTCCTACAATGATGCAGCAGGTGTAGACGCTTGTTTTAACACTCGAAGAGAAATCTCAGAAGTGCGAATTGGGGCCTTCACAGACTTGATACTAACAGAATAGATTGCCTTCAGACAGCTAGGAACACCAACCTCCGTGAGATTCCCGTGGAATTACAGTTCATCTCCAGACTACTGTTATCCGTTCCCCTGGAGAAAATGGATGCCTTGGAGGGTGGCATCTATGGCATTCTACCCCATTGAGGTCCCTGGCCTCCCCAGACTCCATCCCCAAATCTCCAGGAATTTTCCAGCCTGGAGCTGGCAACTCTACTCTCCACTCCCAATCAATGACCAGGGGGCATCTGGCAGCCTTACAGACAGCAAGCTGAAGGAAAAGCTCCTGGAAGCTTCCATTTTGACTCAGGTCCAGGGATCAAGCATCAGCAATAACTATAGAACCCAAAATCCTAGCAGTATGACACAGGAATGACCATGTCAGAAACCACCACAAAGAAAGTAGGACACTGGGGCAATCCTTTCCAGCAGAGGACTCTTTAGTTGCCAAGAGCAATTCCTAAAAGAAATGTGGTTGCATCCAGAAGTCCAAATGGTGGCACACTTTTGGAGAAATTTGGAATAAATTTGTAGGCAGGAATCATTTTACAAAAATGTGCAAAGACAACACAGGCCTTAGAAATCTTGCTAGAGATATGGATACTTTTTTTCATATGAGCAGGGCTTTTTTTGAGCAGGAACTTACAGGAATGCAGTTCCGGCTGACTTGGTGTCAAGGGGTGTGGTCTAATATGCAAATAAGTTCCTGCTGGGCTTTTTCTGCAAAAGCCCCATGCAAAACAATGGTGATGTCAGGGGGTGTGGCCTAATATGCAACTGGGTTCCTACTGGCATTTTCTACAAAAAAAAAGCTCTGCATATGAGCAATACTGCATACCAGCAAAGATGATGTTTGGTACAGTATAGTCACTTTAAATGTCTTACCTGTTTATTTTCATGGGTAAGACATTTAAGGTTTGTTTTGCTCCACCTTCCGTGGTGGCCATTTTATGTCTGCACCCATTACTGTGTGTCAGAATTCGGAAGTCGCCCACATGTCTAAAGATACTGGAGCTGAGTTTGGCACAGCCACCTCGGATATTCTAGGATGTCTGCTAGTCAAATACATAGGAGAAGGACAAACATGAGGTGTTTTGAGTAGGGTTGCCAAATACATACTGAGAAATTCTTAGAGATTCAGGGATAGATCCTGGGGAGGGAAGGGTTTGGGGAGGGAAGGACCTCAACGGGGCATAATGCTATAAAGTCCACCCTCCAAAGCAGCCACTTTCTTCAGAGGAACTTATCTCTGTAGCTTGAAAATGAGTTGTAATTCTGGAATACCTGTAGTCCCCACCTGGAGATTGGCAATCCTGGTTTTGGGGACACAAGACTCAAACAAGAGTATCATCACGTCTCACTGTAAGAATGGCTCTTCCACATGCAGACTCATATTCTACAGACAAAGGGAAAACAGTAACTAGTTCTAGGATGCACATAAAGATATACTCATATACATATTCACAGTATATATCCCACACTGAGATAAAAAATGGAAGAAAGGTGGCAAGATACATTAAGTAACATTTCTTTTAAAAATTTACTACTTGAAAAACACAGTAGCAGCACATTATCATCAGCTGGATACAGACAGGCAATTTGGTGAGCACCAGAGGCACCCCAAACTGTGCCACCCCAAAATAGAGGAGCCAAATCCTGGTCAAACACTCCCTCACAATGTGCCTGTATACATGGTTGTTGTGCACCATCCACTTCACACAGTTTGGGTTTCTTTTTTTTTCCCCTTACAGTTTTTTTAAGTAATATAACCTTTAATGGCATAACAATAGCTTACAGAAAGAAATAAGCATACAATTTGTCCATATGTCAAGATAAAACAATAGAGATACATCAAATTGTAACAGCAATTGATAATTAATAATAATAGGGATAAAAAGGACAATAATCTTAATCTTGAGTATCACAGACAACACCAAAAGAATGAAATTTTACAGTAAAAGGGCTTAACAGGACATGATTAAACATTAAAAAAAAGCTTTAATGGGATGAAACAGACAGGATCCAAAATGGGTGAAATTGAGTAAAAAATTACACTGGCCAAAAAGACAGTCAAGACAACACCACAGAAGAACCAATCAGATATTCATTGCCCTTACCCAAAATTATGATAGCCGCTATGCAATACACCAGCCACAAACCCAGCCAACAGCCCCATAAATCTAGGTGATCCACCAGCAAGCAAATACTGGGCAACTCCCACTGGAGAGCTGGAAAGGTCAGAAGTAACAGGATCACAAGTTGCTGATAAAACCCACAGAACACAGGGTGGCAGAGCAGTGAACATAAAAGCCCAATGCGGTCAAGGGCCAGCAAGGCTCCACATGCAATCAACTCCTTGGCTTGCAATGGGCAACAAGCCAAAAAGACAGAGAATAAGATGGGGTAGGATAGAAAAGGTGAAAATGGCGATGGAAAAACAGATAAGGCAAACAGAACAAAGTAGAGAAGGGAGGGAGTTTTACAGTTTTAGTGGCTATGCACTCAAGCACTCTGGGCAGTTTTTTTTTTAAAAGAATACCGGTAAACTCCTAGAGTGAATTGGCAGATTCACACTGCCAATCTGCCTCACTTGCACACACCTGTGTTTAGACCCCGGAAAGATGGATGGAGTGCAGCAGAAGAATTTGCTACCATTTCCCAAGTGGTAGCTATTTGATCCATCTCAGTGACATCAGAGGATGAGGTGAGTACAGGAGTGGGATGGGTGGCAGCTGTGCCTGTCTGAATTTGCTTTTTTAATCCACATGGGGACTGTGCCTATGTCAGCTCAAATTGGCCATCTGAATTCGACCATATTTTTTTTTCTGCCGGCTATGAAACTTCTACAACTCCAAGTAGGGTTGCCAACTCCCAGGTGGTGGCTAGCAATCGCCTGGGATTACAACTGATCTCTGAGCAATAGAGATCAGTTCACTTGGATTAATTGACCCTTTTGGAAACTGGATTCTCTGGCATTCTATCACTTTGAATCCCCTCACCTCCAAAACCCCACCCTCTATTCTCAAAACCACCAGATGTTTCCCAAGCTAGAGCTGGCAACCCAACCTCCAAGCCAAAGGTCTTAAAGATACAGCAACATCCACACACACACAATTCAAGAAAAGTTGGGAATATGTAAAAGGATGGGGAGGGGCTCTCCTGCCCGCCAGTTCTGTGGCAGGGGTTGGAGGCCCTGAAATTGGGAAAAAAGTCACCCCTGTCAGAAGGCTGGGTGGGAACCCTAATTTGCTGTTTCCTTTGCCAATTTGGTGTAGTGGTTAAGTGTGCGGAGTCTTATCCGGGAGAACTGGGTTTGATTCCCGACTCCTCCACTTGCAGCTGCTGGAATGGCCTTGGGTCAGCCATAGCTCTTGTAGGAGTTGTTCTTGAAAGGGCAGCTGCTGTGAGAGCTCTCTCAGCCCCACCCACCTCACAGGGTGTCTGTTGTGGGGCAAGAAGATAAAGGAGATTGTAAGCCACTCTGAGACTCTGATTCAGAGAGAAGGGCAGGGTATAAATCTGCAGTCTTCTTCTTCTTTGTGTTACTGGACTTGTTCCAGGAGATGTATATAATCGGGGACTTGGCCTCACCATGCTCTCTTTGTGATGTACTTGCCAATAAAGCATGTTGCCTTCTACAAGTCTAGTAACTCAGTACATTACACTCGCGACGAGGATGGGATCCTAGCCAGGTAGTTTCCCCATTGGGAAATCGCCGACCTGGCCAGAGACAAAGAAGGCACGCAGCCCAGAGAGGCAGAAGCACCCGCCACCGCCATGGCAACCCCGAGCGGAATGATGGGCCACATCGCAGAGTTTGACCCTGCCAAACCCGAAAGGTGGGAGACCTATGCAGAGCTTGTCGACTGCTACCTACAGGCGAACGTGATTACGGATGACAGCCGGAAGCGAGACATGCTCCTGAGAGTCTGCGGGGATGCCACATTTGAGATTGCCAAAAGTCTCTTGGTCCCTGCAAAGATCACCACGAAAACGTACGAGGAGGTAGTCAAACTCCTGACAGGGCATTTGTCACCCCAGCCATCCATCATCGCCTCCCAATTCCTGTTCCACAAGAGAGATCAAGGGGTGGGAGAGACAGCCGCCATCTACCTGGCCGCTCTCTGCCAAATTGTGGGAAACTGCAGCTTCGACAAGCTGGAGAAAGCCCTAAGGAATTGATTTGTCTGGGGCCTCCGGGACAAAAGACTACAGCAAAAGCTTTTCGCAAAGGAAGAGCTGACCCTCCAACTCGCCTTCAATGAAGCCACCGCGTTCAAGAGAGCCGCCAAGGCTCACTCCAGCCCCCAAGCGGAAGCCGTCCACCAGGAGGAGACAGCGTCGGGCGACCCCAAGGAGGAAGAGGCAAACCAGCTCCGCTGCCAACCAGGAAATGGGCCAATTTCTTTCACCCAGCCACAAGCTACAGAGAGGCCTGCCAGCACAAAGTGTGCCAGCTGTGGAGACCCACATGAGCGACGGGACTGCTCCTATTGCAACGTTGACTGTAGGAACTGCGGAAAAGTGGGCCACATCGCGCGCGCTTGCAGGGCTAAGACCAACCGCAGGCGCCAATCCACTCACCACGACTCGATAGATGCTCACATGACCACATCGACCAGCATCCAGGTAATGAATTTGCCCCAGCCACCCCGGATAAGGTAAAGATGTTGGTCCAAATCAAGGGTGCTCCCTGTCTAATGGAGATGGACTCAGGATCCTCCATCTCCATAATCTCGGAGGAGTCCCTAAGAAAACTCTGCCCCCACGGCAGGCCCCGGTTGCGTCCTGCTGATTTCATCCTGCGAGACTTCCAGAAAAACCCCATATGTATTCTGGGATGGGCCACTGTGAGGGTAGAGTTCAAGAACTTTAAGGGTGTACTGGACATACTTGTGGTCAAGTGCCAGCTCACCACATTACTGGGGCTGGCCTGGTTTAGACCTCTGGGCATACAAATAGTTGGGGTGCAGCAGATACAAATGCACAATTTTGAAAATGTGTGCCAGGAATTCCCAGAGATATTTGATGGATCCCTGGGGTGCTACAAGGGGCCTCCCATCACCTTACAGCTCGACCTCCAAGTGAGACCAATAAGGCTGAAGGCCAGGTGAGTTCTGTTTGCTCTAAAACCAAAAATAGAAGCAGAGCTGGACCATCTCGTGGCCCAGGGAGCCCTAGAGCCGGTATCCTACGCGGCATGGGAGACCCCCATAGTCATTCCCGTGAAGCCAAATGGGGATGTGCGCATATGCGCAGACTATAAATGCACAATAAATAAAGTGCTCCAGGACAACCTATACCCCGTCCCAGTGGTCAGCCATGTTCTCGCATCCCTAGCTGGCTCTAAGGTTTTTGGGAAGCTGGACCTGGCCCAAGCATACCAGCAGCTCCCAGTGGATGCCGAGACAGCTGAGGCTCAAACAATAGTGATGCACAGGGGAGCTTTCAGGGTGCAGCGATTGCAATTTGGGGTTAGTGTGGCTCCGGGACTTTTTCAGAGCATAATGGACTCTTTCCTTAAAGGGATTCCCGGAGTACAACCTTTTTTCGATGACGTTTTGATCGCCGCCCCGGACGCCGAGGAGTTCAGCTGCCATCTGTGAGAGGTACTCCGCCGCTTTCAGACGGCAGGACTTAAGGTGAGGTGGGAGAAGTGCTCTCTCGGGGTGCTGAGGGTGGAGTTCTTGGGGTTCGCAGTGGACGCCGCGGGAATACACCCGATGGCAGGCACCCGATGGCAGGGCGATAGTCCATGCCCCGGCCTCCACATGCAAGGCGGAGCTGTAAAGTTTCATGGGACTCTTGAACTTTTATCATTCCTTCTTGCCCCACAAAGCTGCCCTCGCAGAACCCCTACTTAGGCTCCTCGATAAACATGCCCCATTGGTCTGGGGGGAAAAGCAGGCCACCACTTTTCAGGCAATGAAGGACATCCTGGTTTCCAATGCGGTGCTCCACCATTTTGATGAGTCCCTTCCAGTTATTCTAGCCTGCGACGCTTCCCCGTATGGGGTGGGCACTGTCCTGGGGCACCAACTTCCAGATGGGAGGGAAGTCCCTGTGGCCTATTACTCTCGGACCCTGAACCTCTACTTAGGCTCCTCGATAAACACGCCCCATTGGTCTGGGGAAAAAAGCAGGCCACCGCTTTTCAGGCAGTGAAGGACATCCTGGTTTCCAATGCGGTGCTCCACCATTTTGATGAGTCCCTTCCAGTTATTCTAGCCTGCGACGCTTCCCTGTACAGGGTGGGCACCGTCCTGGGGCACCAGCTTCCAGATGGGAGGGAAGTCCCCATGGCCTATTACTCTTGGACCCCCACGGAGTGAAACTATGCCCAAATAGACAAGGAGGCATTGGCAATCACGGTGGGCATGTACAAATTCAACGATTACCTCTACGGCAGGTGTTTCACGATTGCCACAAACCACAAGCCGCTGCTGGGCCTCCTCGTCCCAGACCGCTAGACACCACAAATCCTGTCACAGCGCATCCTGAGGTGGAACCAGTTCCTCAACTCATACACATATAAGCTAGTCCACCGCCCTGGTAAAGCAATGGGACATGCATATGCCCTCATCCACCTTCCGCTGCCCTCCATGGACCCTGACCCAGCCCCTGCCCATGACATGATGCTACTGGGGACTCTACCGGAGAGGCCTCTCCACGCCGCTGAGGTAGCTTGGGCCACAGGCAGAGACCACATCCTCGCACTCATTTTCAACTGGGTGGGAAGGGGGTGGCCCACGGGCAAACTGGACGCTGATTTCAGGGCATTTGCATCCCGCCGGGAAGAACTGTCCATACACAAAGGGTGCATTCTCTGGGGTAGCAGGGTGGTGGTCCCCCCCCACTTCGGAAGCAAGTGCTCGAAGCCTTGCACAAGATGCACCCAGGGACAGTGCATATGAAGGCCCTGGCACGTAGTTATGTATGGTGGCCGGGGATGGACAAAGAGAAAGAGTTAGAAGGTGTTTACCCTGCCAAGAGTCCTGGGCAGATCTGCCCAGTACCCCCGTCCACCGCTGGGAGTCCAATCATGTTCTGTGGTCCCGGCTACACCTAGACTTCGCGGGGCCATACCGGGGCCAAATATTCCTTATCCTGGTGGACGCCTTCACAAAGTGGTTGGAGGTGATTCCCGTAGCTTCAACCTCCACCGCAGCCGCAGTCAGAGCCCTATGAAGGGTTTTTAGCACCCACGAGATTCCAGAGACCTTGGTCACAGACAACAGGACCGCTTTTACCTCCCGGGACTTCCAGGAGTTCCTGAATAGGTACCTCATCCAGCACATACGGTCCGCTCCCTTCCATCCAGCCACCAATGGCCAAGCAGAGCGCATGGTGCGCACCACCAAGGAGGCCCTGGGTTGCATGGTACAGGGGGATTGGGACCACTGCCTGGCAGCCTTCCTATTTGGGAACCGAATCACCCCCAACCCGGTCACCGGTATAAGCCCTGCAGAGCTGCTTATGCGGAGGAAGTTGACTACTAGGCTAGATAGGTTGCATCCAGACCAGGCCCCGGACCTCCGCAGCTCCACCGAGACAAGAGAAGCCGCTAGGGGGTTCTTTCCAGGGGATCCGGTCTACGCAAAGAACTTTGCAAGCGGGCGGGAGTGGTTACCAGCCCAGGTGTTGCAGGTCACCGGGTCCCGCACTTATGAGGTCTCGTCAGAGGGGGGCCAGATCCTTAGGAGGCACATTGATCAGCTGCGCCGCCACACCTTGCCAGAAGAACAGGCAGAGACCGGGGGAGGAGGTAGCAGGGTAATAGCGGCAGCACCACCAGAAGCCACTCGGCCAGTGCCGGCCACGCTGGCTCTGCGGGCAGAGGAGCCTAGCAGCAACTGCAGCGACCCCTCCCCCATGGGGGTGCAAGGAGAGGCCCCAGAGCAGCTGCAGGCACCAGACAGCACTCTTTTGGCTTCACCCCACAACAAGGAACCAGCGGCCCCCACAGCCACAGCAGCCGCTCCAGTTCCCCAGAAAACTGGAGGTTGAGTAGGGAACGAAGGGTGCTGACTTACTTGAAAGACTATGTTTCTTGAACTAGGGGGGAGGAGTGTTGTGTCTTGCAATTCGGTCCCTCAATTCACAACACAGCGCGTGTGCGTGCGCGCAGAGGTGACCAGTGGGAGACCGCAGGTCACTGGATGTAAGGATGTAAATACTTTCCGCCTATGAAGATCTGTGGCGGGAAGTTTAACTGGCCAGGATTGGACCTGGCCAGGTAAGAGGGTTGTTCCAGGAGATGTATATAATCGGGGACCCGGCCTCGCCATGCTCTCTTTGTAATGTACTCGCCAATAAAGCATGTTGCTTTCTACAAGTCTACTAACTCAGTACATTACACAGAAGTTTTATCTTCCTTCTTACCCTTCCCACTGACCCAGTCAGGCCAGGTCAAAGAAGCTTTTCCTGAAGTATCCAAAATCTTCCTGAAGTCTTTCTAGTCTTCTTCCAGATCTCTGTTTCATGCTTGGAGGAGGGGGGAACTGGACCTTCATACTGCCTTTAGCTGGACCTATTAGCATTTCTTAAGAGGTATCTGAAGTGAGGTTGGAAAGCCATTGAACTGACTTCCCTTTTCCTACCTGTTCTCTGCCCAGATTAAAAAAAAAAAAAAACTTAAAACCTCCCAGTAAATGTTTTACTCAGGTTAGACTTCTATCACACACACCATAGATCTCTACAGAGGCTTTACAACATTGGCCTTTTTATTCTCAATCCCTCTCTTAATAATCCCTAACACAGGATTCACCTTTTTCACTGTTGCAGCACATCGGACTGGCACTTTCTTTGATTACAACCCCAAGATTTTTTGCCTCTCAGTCTCCTTAGCCTATATTTGAGGTTAGGATGTTTCATCCCAATGTGCATCACCTTGCACTTACCAAAACTGAACTTCATGTGCCACATTATTGCCCACTCCCCAGTTTGTGTGGAGCTCTTCACAATCATCTTCCTGAATAATTTTGTGTCATCTGCAAACTTGGCCACTACGCTACTCTCCCCTAGTTCAAAATCATTGATGAATATTACCGTAAGTAGTACTGGCCCCAATATAGATCCTTGTGAAACCCCACTGCTTACTTCCATCCATTGTGAGAACAGTCCATTGTTTCCTAAACTTTGCTTCCTGTCATTTAGCCATTTTTAATCCAGAAGATAACCTGTCCTTTTATCTCATGACTGTTAAGTTTATTCAGGAGTCTTTTGTGAGGTATCTTGTCAAAAGCCTTTTGAAAGTCCAGGTATATAATGTCTTCTAGGTCACTTTTGTCTATGTGCTAGTTCACTTTCTCAAAGAACTCCAAAAGGTTTATGAGGCAGGACATCCCTTGGCAGAAGCCATGCTGATTTTCCCTTAGCAGGCTTTGTTCCTCTATGTGCCTAACAATTCTATGCTTGATTACAGTTCCTACTAATAGTATATTGTCCACCACAACAAAATAAAGAAACCAGGCACAAATGTATAGGTTAAGTTAGATTTTATTAAACGTCTGAGTTATATAAATATCAAACAAGACCCTTCGTTTTAGTAACATTTGCCATTTCAGGGCAGCTTCTGCAGGGTTCCAGCATTTAGGCAGCCCTACTCAGGTTCCAAACTCAACTTGCCTCATTACCAGTCCTCTTTTTCCTGATCAGCTCAGAAATCTTTGATGAGAAGTGCAAGGTCTCCCGCATCACATGCTGTATAGCAATCAGCACAAAGGTAGTTCCCCTTCTCAACTGCCTTTCTGCACAGCCAATAAATGGCTGTCTTAAAAAAAAAAAAACCCTTCTCTTATTCAGCCCTACAAAACAATGCAGAACAAGCTGCTATCAAGCACACTCGATAGATTCACTTCACTGTGTGAAGTGCTTTCTTGAGCTAGCTGGGTGTTAATCTTATTTCACATATTGAACATGATTCTTTTTCATTTTCTGAAGCTAATAATTGTTTTCATTGACAGATAGATAGTTAAGGTGTAGCCCTAGTGCCTATCTTTTCCAAAATCAAGAGTTCAGAGCAGAATGCAACTGAACATTTCCAGAAATTATTAAGGTCAAAGCCAAAAGCCAAAATGAATATCTGGGCAATAGCTTCCCTTCTTCAGAGACACAGCAGTTAACTTGAAAGCAATGCAACCAGGCATTTATTTGTCTAATTCCACTGATTTTGTTGTATTTATTTCAGGAACGGATTTGGCACTAAAAGTTGACGACCCAAATAGAATCCTGCCAAGTTGCATCATTCACTACCTGTCTATAATAAAAGGAGAAAGCACTCATTTATTTTGCAGCCTCTCTCATCACCACTTCCCACCTGCCAACTGCTATTCAGTTTGAACAAACAACTTTTTGGAGAGCATTTTGAAATACTCTCTCCATATTGGGTGTCTTTCCCCCCCCATTTTAAATTTAGCTAGGCCAGATCTTGAAATTAAATCCAGTCTTTCCCTTTCATTATCCAAAGGTCCTGTTTTGTTTCACATTATTATCAACTGGTTAAGGTGACTCATCCATTTCAGTCTGATCCATATTTCCTCTTTGAAGGCAGCAGGGAAAAGGGAAGACCCAACATGAGATGGATGGACTCAATCAAGGAAGCCACCGCTCTCAGATTGCAAGACTTCAGCAAAGCTGTTAATAGGACATTTTGGAGGTCATTAATTCATAGTACTGCCATAAGTCAGAAGCAATTTGGTGGCACTTGACACACACACACACACACACACACACACAATTTTTTCCTCAAAGTACTTTTCTTTTGTGACTTCCCTTTGGCCTCTATAACATAAGTGGTCCTTTGGGTAGTGTCACACCCTTTGGAATGGTCAGTTAGAGGATGCACATTCTCTAGTAAGGTTTCAAAAATGGTGTAAGAAAGAAACCCTATTCCAGTGAGTATTCTTGCTTACATTTGAAGATGTTTATTGAATGTTGCTGCCTTATTGTTGGTTCAGTGTACTATGTAGGCAGCTTTGCTCTCAGAAGAAGCAGTTTAAAAAATGGTGTCTACAAAAAAGCAACTTTCCCAGATAAATAGGGTTGGGAGGATTGCTTTACTATCCTATATTTTTCTCATTCTGTTATCAATATTCATTTGAAAAATACTGCAGAAAAACACAAGTGTGTTTAGGTCGAAGTTCTTTTGATGTGCTGTTTGTCATGTATCTGTATCAGTGCTTTTTTTGTAGCAGAAACTCCTTTGCATATTAGGCCACAACCTCTCTTATGTAGCCAATCCTTCAAGAATTTACGGGGTTCTTATTGCAGGGCCTACTGTAAGCACTTGGAGGATTGGCTATATCAGGGGGGTATGGCCTACTATGCAAAGGAGTTTCTGCTTTTAAAAAAAGGCCCTGCTTTGTATACCATACAAATGAATATTGGTGATTTTGTACAGTGTTGGGTTTTTGCAGTGATAAGAGCAGCCATGATGGTCTGACTGACTGACTGATCTCACGTCCTTTCAGGAAGAAAGGCAGGAAAAATGCCTTAAATAATTAAAATAATTGATGGATTGATTCTTAGCATAGGCATTGTCTTATTCAATATGTCAGTTTTTTCACTGAGTAATCTACCATGACCCCAAGATCTCTTTCCTCATCAGGCACCAATACAGATCCTATATGTAATCAGGGGTCAGTTCATAGAAAAAGAGGTGCCAGAACTCATGAACACAACTCATTTGCATATGTACACACCCCTGACATAACCAAAAGGTGTTCTAAATTATATCAGCTCAGCATCTACCTTAAAATGCTTCTTGAATTAAAATTGTCATAAGAAAGCCTTACTCCCATCATACTTTTAAAATTACTTTCTCCTATGTGGCCACAGTGGCATGATGAAGAGTTCCACCTGTCTGCTTTATATGTTTTGGTTATTTTCCTATTTTTTGTGGGGGGAAATATTAGAAAGTTTGTCCAATCTTAGAGTTCAGCAAAATTCTCATAGGGGATTGAACAATGGAGCCCAGAAACAAGTATCTGGACAGGGGGAGAGAGAGAGAGAGAAAGCAAGATAGAATTTAGAGGTTCCAGAGCTCCACTCCTGTAAGCTCTTGCCCAAAATGAGGCCTGTATGTAATGAATGTCAATGCACATGTACTTACTTCCAAAGTATTGGGAGAGGGAGATGCAAATGAATTGATCTTAAATTAGTAGCAAATTAAACTGATATACTTCCAAACATAATTTTTGAAATTCTCTAGTTACAATCAGAATGAAAGAGTAAAACACAATACAAAGTGAAATTCTAGAACAATAAAGAGGTGCAACCACAGAAATATCTGTATCAGTCCTTCAATACCACATGAGAAAAAATCCACTTTGAGAACAGGCATGCATGCCGTAAATCACATGAACAAATTCTTACGGATAAAAAATATCTGAATAGCAGGTTAAAAGTCTTGATATTTTCCTGTAAGACCCAATAGAAGCTGTACTGGTGATTATGGAGTCTTTGATTCATTGTTTTGATGCTGAAATAGGATGAATTTGTATATTGTTATTATTTTAAAACTTTAAATACAGTGTTATTTTGCAACCAGTTATATATCCATTTTAGGGTTTTTCTGGTTCTCATATTCTAATATATTCTTATGATGTCCAGGGAGTCAAAATCAAAAGAACTTTGAACTTATGATATATCATTTGCTATACCAGTTACTTTAGCTTGTGTAGTGTAGTTTGATCATAATAAAAAAACCTTTTGTTTAGATCCTTAAAAAATTAGTTCCATGATTGGTAGATAGAATCTGCCATGGAATACATTTCCTCTTTTGTTAAACCTTATACTTGCATAGGAACCCATTAAAACCATTGATCTTGGGCAAAGTGAAGTTTTCATAAAGCATGGACCCCAGACTCACCATGAGCCTCCTTTGCAGGCCCATGAGGAACAGGAGAGGGTGACTCTGGAGCTGGTGTCTTTGGGGGGGGGGGGGTGTCAGTGGCACAGTTGGAAAACAGCTGGGGAAGTCTCAGCTGCTGCACAGACCCCCACCCACCCTTGTATCTTCCCTGCCTTGCCTGATCAATCAGATGCAAACTGCTACCCAGAATCGTTCCCATAAGAGCTGTAGGCCATTGGGAGCACTCCATGGTGCATGGAGTACTCAGTTCAGTTGGTCTGTCATTGTTGCATGGCAACAGCAATTTTTTTTTGCTTTCCCCACTGGAACTGAGGGTTTAAACTCATGACCAGTATCTAAGGTTATGGTTATCCAATATCTGGCCTTAGGGGTATGTGCTTGGTATTTATAGAGTCAAATAAATACATATACATATATACATACACACACATACACACACACACACACATATATATATATATACACACACACACACATACATATATATATTCTGTCTCAGCTCATATGGCAGCTCCCCAAGCTGTGTTGTTTGACATTCAAGGCCACACTATTCCAAGTCACCTTCACCCTGATCTTTTCAGGATCCTCAGGGTTGGGGAATTCCCCCCCCCCCAGTCGGAATGAAGAGACAGATACAAGTGTTGGGTGTAAAAAACGGGCCGCTTTATTAAATAACTTATAACCAATAACTGGCAGGGATGGGACCTGAACAGGACAAGCCCTGGGGTCACCCCCTGACCCCGCCTTGTCCAAAGGGCAAGCCACCCTGCCCCCAGCACAAGCTCGCCGTATTCAGGTTGTAGCTGAGCAGCCAGCCCCCCAGCCATTCTCCACCTGGGCTAGCATCAATCCCCCATGGAAAGATCCGCCCAGGTGAGGCTCCCCATGATCTGCATTCCCCGCACTGAGCCGTGTAGCCCATCTGCGGTTCATACAGACCACCGCACCAACGGTGCTAGGCCATAGGTGCTCCTCTGAAAACCCTGTGGCCAAACATCCTCCAGCCACCGCCAATGCCAAGCCTCTGCTTAGGCATTAGCGCCCCAACGGACGGCCCAGAGCCGACCGCAAACCCTGCCGTATCTCCTCTAAAAAGGCCCGGTTGCCCAACTCAGAAAGGTGGACCCCATCCGGCCGATACAGCTCGGCGTCATCGACCTGTATGGCCAGATGAGGCCGACCAAAACTCCCCCTGCCTGCTCCCACAGATCAATGATACAATAGATAGAGGGGTGCTATAATGGTAAATCAACCCCTAGCCACTCGCCCAACCCAGGAAGAAGGAAAGCCAAGTCAAGCCCTGAGCAGCCGCCCAGAATCTAACAGGCTCAACGTAACTTAGCAAGGGGGGGGGGGCGCAGAGGAAAAGGTGACTGGCAAAGACACAAGCCCCAGCACTGTACTGCACACCCCTAAAACCGGGGAAGGGGAGCTCAGGCTACCCTGGCCTGGTAGGGGGGGTGGGGGAGATATTAACCACCCCCCAAGGACCACTCAACTCCGATTATAGCTACTAAAATTTTGCAGGCCAAGGACTCCTCGGAAGCAAACAAAATGGCCACCGTGCGCGCTTTTTAACTCCCTTGCCGCCCAAATCCAAGGCAGCAGTCCTAAAATGGCCGCTGCATGCGAACCGCCCATTTGAAACCGCAGCGCACTTCACCCGGTCCCAAGGGACGAAGATAAGCTGGCCAGCGCTTGCGCTACTCAACGGCCGCTTGCGCTCAGCTGCCGCCAGCGCCACACCGCCGCCGCACGCCCTTCCGACTCCCCCAGGCACCGTCCACGATGCTCCAAAGGCCCGTTCTCAGCGCGCAACGCACATGGCTCTCTGATCAGAGAGCCAAGAGAACTGCGACATTCTGGGCGGGGCCAGGGCTTATATAGCCCCGACGCCACGCCCAGCTCAAGACCCGGATCTGCCAGGCCTAGCGCTCTGTTGCTCCCTCCTTCCGAGGGGGCAAAGATGGCCCCCAGCCTGAACACCGGCGATGACGGCTTGGCTGGGAAGGGGCCGGACCTTGGTTGCTGGCTCCTGGAGGAACCATTGTGGCTGAGCACTGGGGGTACAGAACATGGATGTTTGTGGTTTGGAGGTCTGCCTAATCGTTAAGCATTCCAAAATGGACTAGAATGGTTGGGTGTACAATTGCATCTCTAGACTATGGGGTGCCTAGACCTGTCATTTGCCCAGTACAAAGCATGCATGCCTTCCTGGCAATGTGCCCACACCATCAGGGGCACCTCCTCATACATAAGGACAGCTTAAAGGTAAAAGTAGTCCCCTCTGCAAGCACCAGTCATTTCCAACTCTGGGGTCACATCATGATGTTTTCACGGCAGACTTTTTACAGAGTGGTTTGTCATTGCCTTCCCCAGTCACCTACACTTTACACCCAGCAAGCTGGGTACTCATTTTACCAACTTCAGAAGGATGGAAGGCCGAGTCAACTTTGAGCTGGCTACCTGAACCCAGCTTCCACCAGGATTGATCTCAGGTTGTGAGCAGAGCTTGGACTGCGGGACTGCAGCTTACTATTGCCCCCACAGACAGACGAAAGAGACGGACACAAGGGTTTGGGTGATTAAAGGGCCACTTTCTTTATTTATTAATATAACAGCAAGGGCTATAAACATAACAGGCAGCACGGCAGGGTCAGGGGACAAACACCCCTCCCCTGCCACATGACGGGCGAGCCACCCTGCTCCTAGGTATAGCCAAATGAATGGCTCATACCCAGCCGGAATAGCAAAGGTCATCCCCTGGAGTTCCAACCCCAGCCGCATGGCTGGAGGGTGAATCAATCCAGGAAAACCCAAGGCAGTTCGCTTCATCATTCAACTAGTTCACATGGCCCAGGAATGATTTAGCTGGACCACATGCCCCCAAACTGGGGTGCTAATGGTGCTCACCGAGCTGCATAATGGAAGTTAGGCAAAAACTCAGCAAATTAGAAAGTGACCAACCTATTTAACCAGCTGCACCTCAGCCAATTCCACAATCCCTTCTGTCAGCAGTGTGAGGTAGGCGAAAAACACATCTTACCATAGCCAAACATGAAGATGTGAAAGAATTCCTACCCAGTCCCACATAATAAGAGCAACCAGCTGCCACCCACACTGTACCAAGGGCGGGAGAGTGGGCTGAGCATGAGGCGAAGACTGAAGGAGCGGGAGCAGAGCTAGCCATTAGGGCGTGTAAGCTCCGCCCCCCAACTCCCATCATGCCCTGCCCACTCTTCCTCCTCACAAGGAGGCAAAATGGTCCCCGTCTGCATGGCTGTTCAGCCTGCCTCCGATGGGAGCCACATTGCCCCCACAGACGGAAGAAAGAGACGGACACAAGGGTTTGGGTTACTAAAGGGCCACTTTATTTATTAATATAACAGCAAGAGCTATAAACATAACAGGTAGCACGGCAGGGCCAGGGGACAAACCCCTGCCACATGACTGGCGAGCCACCCTGCCCCTAGGTATAGCCAAATGAATGGCTCATACCTGGCTGGAATAGCAAAGGTTGTGCCCTGGAGTTCCAACCGCAGCCGCACGGCTGGAGGGCAGATCAATCCAGGGAAACCCAAGGCAGTCCGTTTCATCACTCAACCAGTCCGCACAGCCCAGGAATGATTTAGCTGGACCCCATGCCCCAAAACTGGGGTGCTAATGGTGCTCACCAAGCTGCATAACGGAAGTTAGGCAAAAACCCAGCCACTGCAAGGCCAAGCCTCTGCTTAGGCAGCTGCGCCCACTAAACACCTAGTACTTCCTTAAGCCCTTGTTTCAAATCATCCAAAAAAGACATTGTTTCTCTTAACAGAAAGATGGATGCCATCGATCCTTTATAAATCCATGCAATTAGCATGGATCCCAGGGTGAGGAAGAAAGTGGTCTAACCACCCCCCCCCCTTCAAGGGCTTTTTTAATTTCCAAATTCGCTTTGTGGCGAGCTTTCTCAATCGCCCATGGGTCCCAAGCTCCACACCAAACCTGACACGGGATCATGGCTGTGGTCACATCTAGGTACTGACTGCTGATGTTTTCTTCATTTAATTTCAATATCTCTTGGAAGTCTGTCTGGATTTGCAGTCACAGAACTGTTCACTGGAATGGAGTCTACACAACATCTACCAGCTGGGATAGGCTTCTGGAACAGGAAGGATCCTTATGCATCACTGGATTGGCATGAGAGGAATACTTTGAGACTCACTTGTGCCCATGGTTCTTTGTTGCATCTACCAGAGCGGGCTTCCTGACACCTAGGTCATCCAAATGAATGAAGACGACCTTGGTGCCCTCAAGAGTCAGGATTTGGCACAAACAGCTGTGATAGACCTGTGGTCTCTTTCTTCTCAGCTGCCCTGAACCCTGCTTTTCTGGCCTGAGTGCCGGACAGGCACTCCTGAAATTGAGCTGATTGCCCAGACAAGGAGGATTTGGCTGAACAGACGGTCATCAAAGCAGTGAGCAAGATAATTGTGGGCCTGGAAGGTCTCCAGATTTGCTGTCCGGACATTTCCTTGCAACAGAGGTGCTATTAAAGCCAGATGGTATCCACCTCTGGGAAAGGGAACAGGACATCTGGCTACACAGGATTCGTCATGGTCTGTGGGTATGGTTGCAGCTGTAGGAGCTTTGGCAGGAGTGTTCTCATAGGTTCCCTCCCACCTCCTGTGGGATATAGTCAGATCACTTTTAGAGGAAATATGACCTGTGTGCCCATTTCCCATCTTTGGGGATCTGCATAAAGGATTTAGGGTTGAGGACTTGCAGGGGACTTGCCCACCTTGAGGCTGTCAAGGCATCCTCATCTCAACTGCCAGGGGAAGCTATACAATAGCCTAGAGCCATATGGAGGCAACCCTAAGGTATCTCCCAGAAAATCAGTTGGCAGGCAAGTTGGCTGATGCATGGATCCATTGCTTTATGCTTTGCCAAGGTTCTTTCAGGTATAACCAATAAAGTTGTGACCATTTTTACCTCAGTAAGATGCCAGTTGGTTCTTGAATGCTTGATGGGTTGCCTTGCCATCTTCCTGCCTCCTCATAGATGCTGGGTCAGGAAAGAGGCAGCACATTCCATGACAGAGACTGTTTAGCATGCATGGAACTAATTCACAGAAACCTAGCCATTGTCTGCTATTGATCATTGTGTTTTCTTATTAATTGTATTAGTTTTGCTTCCATATTTGCCTGGATACAGAAGTAATTAAATGCCAGACATTTTTCTTCACACTTAACATAGAAACTAAGTTCCCTACGTGTTTGCCACAACTTTAATTATTTAAGCACAGCTGCTTAGGAAATGCGTAGCTAGAGATTTGAGGAGATTAACTTCAAATCATAGAGACAGGAGCAGACAGCCACTAGAATTAGAATTGCTGTTCACTTTGAGTGGAAAGATGGCATAGACCAAAAATGCCTCCGCAACAGAAAGTGACTCTACCTCTCCTGATCACCACCATATGGGTCCAAGGCTGGAGCTGGAGTAGTCGGTGAGAATAATCATGGCCTCTGGATCAGAAATGAGATAATAACTTTGGCAAAATAAGTTTCTGCCCATAGGTAGAGAAGCAGTTGATAGCATTGTGAAAAGGGCTGCCAGAGTATCACAGAAAGCAAGGTGGAAGAAGCAGGTCTAGATTTCTTTGCAGCAGAATTCTGGCAGAATCTCAAAGACAGAATGTGACCATCATGCAGGGAGGTTGCACAATCTAGTCTATGCAGAGAGCAAAATCCATAGTGAAGTAATTGGGTGGTGGGAAGGACTGAGAGTTTCTCCAGCTATGAGGATGACTGAATGATTGACCGCATGATTGTAAACATAGTGACACTTTGGCAGAATGTGCCTACTCTGACCTGTAGGTCCCATTCCACCCTGTCCACCAAGGAGTTACCAACTCCCTAGAGGGGGATTTCCTTTACTCTTGAGCAGTGTTCCCTCTAAGCTGAGTTAGTGTGAGCTAGCTCATAGTTTTTTAGCCTCTGGCTCACAATTTTCGTCTTAGCTCAGGAAAAATGGTCCTAAAGCAAACTAATGTATTCAATAGCTCACAACTTTATTGCTCATGAAGCAGAATTTTTGCTCACAAGACTCCACAGCTTAGAGATAGCATTGCTCTTGAGTAACTGTAACCACCCCCAGATCAACATAGGGATTTCCCTGTGAAGGGGTCAGGACCCTCAGCTCCCCTTCCAAGCACCAAGGTCTTGCCTCGGGGTCTCCCACTAGCCCAGCACCTGACTACCATGGGGACAGATTAATGCCTTGTGCACTCCTGGGGGAACAGCCAGTTACCAACTGCTTTCCTTTGCCGTTCCTGGGGCTCCCCTTTAAACTATCATATCTAAAACAGTGGGGTTCTATACGATACAGAGAACCACTTCCAGAATAAAAAGTTTAAAGTATTTGTTTTTTTAAAAGAAGTGTACAGGAATATTTTTAGCACCATTCCAGACTGAAATAAGAAAGACCAAAATAAATTGGTAAAATACAAACCCTCTCTCCAAACCAGTGGTCCCCAACCTTCTTGGTACCAGGGATCGGCACCAGGGCCGACACACCCACCACGGCCCCAGGGCCGGCAGGGTGGGGGCTCCAAATTTGGGCCCCCCACCCCCCTGTGGCACTGGACAGCCTTGCGGCCCCCCCTTGCCAAGCAGCCTCGCTGCCTGCCCCCCCTCGCAGCACCTCCACATCAGCGGGCAACCCACTGAAGAAGCAGCCTACCAGAGTTTACCTCCATCACCCCACCCCCTCCTGCCACCACCTTCCCTCTCTCCCTGGTGCTGCAATGTAGCTGGTGCTCCGTCATCATCGTCGTCGTTGCCCTTCCTCCCTGAGATTGCGCCGAAACTGGGCCTTACCAGCTTCACTGCAGCCACACCATCTAACACTTTGAAATTCGCATGAGAGAAGACTTCTAACCCCCACCTCCTTCTTGGAATCAGAAGTGAGGGGGGAGAAGTCTTCTCTTGCATGAACTTCAAAGTGTTAGATGGTGTGGCCGCAGTGAAGCTGGTAAGACCCAGTTTTGGCACTGCTCAGCTCGGCATGATTTGATGGAGGGAGGGTGATGACGATGATGACAATGAAGCACCATGCTGCATTGCAGCACTGAGGAGAGAGGGAAGGTGGTGGCCTTTGAACACTGGTGAATAGAGGTGCCACTTTTTTCTGACAGAGGTTCTGTTCATATTAATAGCTGTGGCATGCAGAGAATCATCAGGTTATTTTTCACATTCCCACAGTACCTGCCCAGGAAAATCATCACCTGTTGAATTATTGCTGCTACACCTATACAGTAGTGGCAATTCTAAGCACAGTCTTCTTGATCCCTCTTTTTGGTACAAGGCTGTCCCTTCAAACCTGATATATGTTTGTGGTTTCCTATAATCTTTCCAGGGAAAGCCATAATAATAAAATTGGAAAATGGCCCATGCACTGGTGTCCTGACAAGCAACAAGAGTAAACAATTTTCAGCATCTGGCACCAGGCACTCAGCACCACTCTGGATGAGGAAGAAATCAGTTGGAGGAAGTAAGTACCCTGTGGAATTTATGCCCTCATCAGAAAGAATTTGGCTAGATGCCTGCATAGTCTTTATAATAGGGGGGTTTACTGTGCTGCAGAAACTGCATACCTTTCTGCTGAACAGAATCATAAATTATGTACATAGACCTCATATAGTGACTTATTGACTACTGTGCTGTAAAGCACCCTATTGATACTTTAAGCATTTTACTTTATCTTAATACATTATCTAGGAAATGCTAAGATATTTTTATGCTTTTTGACTAATGAGTGGGGAAGGTAACAACCATGTCCTGGTTTAATTGGCTATTTACCTCATCTTTTGGAAACCAGGAATTTATTATTTCGGGCTTAATTAAGTATGCACATGATCCCTGTTGGATCTGCAGTCAGCTTTTCCCTTCTTGATCTAGTCATTAAAGGACAAGGGTGTGTGGATTACAGTCACTGAAGAAAAAATAATAATTCAATTTTGAAAGAAGGGTGTAACTAGAAACCACACCGCTCAATGATAATTCTGATCAATTCAATCTGCTATGCTAATGAGGTGCCAGAACTTAAATTTTGGACTGTACAAATTATTTTGAGACTCACATCACACTTAGTGACCCTCCGTTTTGTTTGTTTTTATTGCTGATTTTATTTTAAAATGATTTTTATTCTCTTTTGTTTGCTTGCTACCTTGAGGGCTCAAATTGAATGGAAAGGTAGCATACAAATATTTTATATAAATAAAACCTATTTCCTATACCATAATATATGGGAGAAGAGCCCCATGGCGCAGCATGGTAAAGCTACAGTACTGCAGTTGGAGCCCTCTGCTCATGACCTGAGTTCAATCCCAGCGGAAGCTGGTTCAGGTAGCCAGCTCCAGGTTGACTCAGCCTTCCATCCTTCTGAGGTTGGTAAAATGTGTACCCAGCTTGCTGGGCGGAAAGTGTAGATGACTGGGGAAGGCAATGGCAAACCACCCCACAAAAAGTCTGCCATGAAAATGTTGTGAAAGCAATGTCACCCCAGAGTCAAAAATGGCTGGTGCTTGCACAAGGGACTACATTTACCTTTTTAATATATGGGAGTGTGTTCAGCACAACCAATGAGTAACAGGAATTTGACTTACATGTTTTGGATACATGCTTTGCAATAAAAGAAACTTGTCCTGAACGTGCTAAGAAATTTCAAGGCAGAGACATTTATTAGGACTAGTTCTTGTACTTATTTCTATTTATCAAATAGTACAAATAGAGCGTAGATAGCACAAAACACGCCAATGGAGAATTGATAAGGATCAAAGCTCTGCTTGCCTGCATTTAGCTTTTCAAAGCCTCAGTTCATACATGTGTTCCATAAAAATATAATCCTAGGCAGTGTTCCCTCGAAGCTGAGTTAATGTGAGCTAGCTCACAGTTTTTTAGCCTGTCTTAGCTCTGGAAAAATGGTCCCAGAGAAAACTAATTCATGTAGTAGCTCACAACTTTAATGCCAGAAACTCACGAAGTAGAATTTTTGCTCGCAAGACTCCACAGCTTAGAGGGAGTAGATGCTAGATATTCAAAGTGTAGAGAAATTGTTTAGATGGAGAGGGAGAGGTGATCACTATTGTGCATTCTGACACACACACACAAACCAAAAAGTGTGCTTCTGAACAGATATTTACACATTTATCTTAGTATGTTTAGTTTTTGCATATGTGGCAATCAAGGTCTCCTAAACAGAATAATCAAACTGTGAGAGCTGGAATTAGGGCCACCAGGTGCGACTGTGATTCCCCTCCTTTCCCCTACAACTCAGCACTACACACTTCAGTTGTGACTCCCTGCTCCCAAGATACAGTGAAAACACATGCAAGCAGTGTACACTTGATTGTTCTTTATACATGCCTTGAGTGATTCTCATGTTACAGTAAATTCATGTCCAGCTGAACATGTAACTGAATCCCCACATTCATCCCAAGAGTGGTCCCACTCCCCAGTAAAGTCAATGTGTGTTGGCCCTTTCTTACAAGCAGATGTACACACATACGTGTGTGTTGTACATGTGTTTACTCTAATGTGAACAGGGCTTGACTGTATGGGACTACAGTTACGTTGCATCGTTTACCTGGAAACAAACTTTTAAAAAGCATTGTGACCTTTGTAATCATGCACAATTTTTCATTAAATCTTAAACTTACTGAGGGAGTAGGCACCATTGAACTCACATCTCTGAGTTAACAAATTTTGGATTGTGTCCAGTTACATTCAGGAATTCACTTAGGATGCAGAAATTGAAGAAGGAGCTAGTTAGTAAGGAGCTAGTAAACAGCCTAACTGTGCCTAGAACTGGAATCTAAATGGACAAAGCGATTATATCTTCTATTCGCTACTATGAACTGAGTTTTTGATGACAGTGTTGCAACTGGTTCTAACATGTGGCTTGCACCACTACATTCCTGATAAACTTACTTCTTGGTTTTCTTCAGCAAGAATGTAGAACCTTCTAGAAATGAGGGAATAGTATCTTCCTCCTCTTCCTTTGGGCACTCTGCCTGCACAGTGTAGAGCTGTAACCTTGAAAAAGGAAGATATATGCAGCAGAGTTTGCACTATGGGTTAAGAAACACCAATGAACTCAATGGAAATGAGAGGAAAGGTGGACTTATAGAATTCAGTGGGAGTGAGAAGAAGAGTGGATTTATTACAGTTGCTTGCTTAACATTCTGTTTGTCAAAGTAGAAGTTAACCCTCCTGGCCTTCTACCTGTTTTTAATTTGTAGAGAAGGATGACAATGAATGATCTGCATGGCATAGGGTTTTTCTTAAATTAAAAGAGCAAGATCTGTTCTACAGTTTTTGTATTATTTAAAAACAACACCTTCTTTCTCTTAAAGGGTTTAGTAAATTAGTAAATAAGTAATTCAGAATGTAATAACTACCATATAAACCCTTTTTCCCCTAAATATATTTCATTTGTGTTGGTCTGTACTTGAGTATAGAGGAAGAAGATTCTATCTGGACCAGCAGTACAGGGATTTTGCTTAGGCATTAGCCAGAAGAAAGCAAAACCATCAGTTTAAAGAGTCAGAGTCTAGTAGCACTTGAAGACTAACAAAATTTGTGGCAAGGTATTAGCTTTTGTGAGTCCCTCTCACATTAAGTTTGGTAAAACCAATTGATTTTTATTTATTGAAAAAAGATGTGGTCTGCTTTTCCAGAGACCTTCTTAACCATGATCATTATTGTACTAGTTCTCAGTTATTCAAGGTATGGGACACCTCCATGCATTTGACTTGCATCTGAACCCAGGTTGTATGTGGAAAATCTGAGAAAGAAAGATGAAGCAGCAGATGGTGTAGAATTACTACAGCATAGTAGTTAGATTATGAGTTTAGGACTGTAAAGGCTAGGACTCAAATCCCCACTCTTCTGTGAAGTTCAATGGATGGTTTGGGGTTTAACAGTCTCTCAGCCTAATTTACCTCAAGGGTTGTTATGCGAAGCAAATTGGGGTGGGAGGAGGATGAATCTACCTGAGCATGAGATAATGGATAAATAGACTGCAGTGAGACAGTAAACCTAAATTTTCATACTAATCTTCAAGTTCTTATAGTTAACCCTGCTTATGTGTTTGAGAATTCCAGCCAGATTTTTCACATATTTTCACCCTCCCCTGTTAAAACAGCCTCATTCCCATGTAGGTTTTCTCCACATAGGTACTATAAACCCCAGAATTGTCTTTTTAGTGGCTAAAGGGGACCTCATCTTCCTGTTTTCACCAGTGGAAAAATTAAATGTGCCACCCTGCCAAATGGCATGATCAGTAGCTGCCCATACACATGCATTCTCAGTGGTGGCTGAGGTCAGGAAAGTTTCCACACTTTGATCATTCTGTAAAATGTGCAGTAACAGTAATATCCAAGAGGGCATTTTTATAAAGAGATTAGAACTGTGATAAAATGGAACAGTTGATGAGGGGATCTTTATAATGGAATAGGATTATAATCCAGTGTAATGGACTATACCTGTTTTTGCTGCTTTGTCTTGATTTTATAATCCATTTTCTGAATTATGGCATGTCATGCATAGCTATTGTTTCATTTGGGGGTGGGGTTGATGTTTTTTGTTTCTGTTTGCATTGTTTTCCCATTCATGTAATCCTAGTCCTACTTCATTGTTTACAGAATTGTTTTTAAATTTTGTAACCTGTTTTGAGCCTCACTGAGAATGGTGGGCTATAAATTAAATAAATAAAATAAAATCCAACCTGCACAAAGAATAACAGCTTTTTATTTACACAAAGAATAACAGCTTTATAGATTTTGTTTTTCTATAAACTATCCTAACAGATAAATTCCAAAAATTATAACTTTCTTTCTCACTGGGGTGTACGTGGAACGTACAGTAGAGAGTTCCTGAGTTTTAACAGATTGACAGTTTGTGCTCACGCCCATTGAAGCCACACACACACAAAAAAAACTCTTTGCATTTTGTATAGAAGATGAATCACCACAAAGGACCAAAATCTAGATTTACAAAACTCTTTTTAAGCACCTTTCTGTGGTGCAGGTATAATGAAAAAGCACAATTACAGAATCTTTGTGAAAGCTACAAAGACCTGAAATTGAACCACTCCTATATATTTAGGAACCACTCCTAAATCCCAATATATAAATAAATATGGTATGAGCTCCTGGATTTTCAGACTTCACAATCTGAATTCTGAATCAGTAACTGGGTGAAAAGCTATGAGGTTGCCTGATTCTTCCATTTTAATTAAGTCACACATTTCTGAAGGAGGTATTTCTTGGAATTGAGAGTACTCAGCAGATATCTTCAAGCTTATATTTTGGATAATTGTCTGTACTTATTGATTCACTTGCTGGAAAATTTGAAATAAGGAGCATAAAATAATCAAGTTGATGACCTTTTGGTTAATTGTATGCTACTTAGGACCATTTTCATGCATCAAGTGACATCTTTTATAACAAAGCACTTCATATCTTTGTGAAGTATTTGACAAATTACATAATACTGAATATTAAACAAAAAAATAATAATTTTAATTATAGAGTAGAAACAGAATGTACTGGCTCTTACAGTTTCAGTGACTTCATTGAGTTGTTTAAGCATTTTGTCCTCCTTGTCTATCAGGCCAGAAGTAGGGTGAAAGGGATAAACAACGGTCTTTGATCCAAACCAAAGAAATATACCTGAGTTTTATTTTGCCAGGGTGTTTGATCATGAGAAACATGATGTTTCTCATCATGTTCACTAGTAGGCTAATTTGGTGGGATGCATTTTACAAAACAAGTGCAAAACATCAAGAAACTGCTTGTACTGTTTTAGAAATTACACACTGTATTATCATATCACCCGTAGTATGGTTTGCCAGGCTGCAACCCAGAAATCTGCCCTATATCTTTAAATACCCCAGCATTCCAGAAGATAGGGTAGCTGCTTCTCCTGCCCTTTTCTTCCCCAATGGAAGAGTACATATTTGAATGTTGTCCTTGCAAAGTGAACCTGCTTTTGCAGCTTATTGTTTTTAAAATATCCAGTGAATTATTATATCAAAACCCTTTTTTAAAAAAGGGATAAAAATAAGGGAAGTGCATCAAGTGCATCACAATGATTCAGGGAGATGATCCACCAGGTACAGATTCTGTCATTACTAGGAAAATCTGAACATGGTGAAATTTTTTTCCTTTAGTTCAACTCCTATAGCAGGGGTGGCCAACGGTAACTCTCCAGATGTTTTTTGCCTACAACTCCCATCAGTCCCAGCCAGCATGGCCAATGGCTGGGGCTGATTGGAGTTGTAGGCAAAAAACATCTGGAGAGCTACCGTTGGCCACTCCTGTCCTATAGGACAAGAATCCTAAGAATTATGAACAACAAACAAGGTGACAGGTGTACAGCCACCAAGGTACAATCAGAGGCTTTATTCTGCCTACTTTCCCACTGGAAAGGTTATGCCAGGAGTTCTGAGATCTGTGAGATCATGTGGACAATAACCACATGAAACAGTGTCTACCATAAGGAAGGGAATCCAAAGAGAGTGAGAGGATAGAATCCAGCCAAGAGAACAATGAATGAAGTTAACACAATTCTTTCAGTCCATAAAGGTCCAGAACTCTTCTTCTGTAGCTGTAGTGACAACAGAACCTGCTGCAGATGATGCTTCTCTGCCAGTTCATTTCCATGTTGGCAAATTACGAAAATGGAGCCTGTCAAACTAGCTAGCTTTTTTACCCTATATGTTAAAAGTGTTATCATTCTCAATATCCTGGCTAAATCCACAGTGCTAGGTCAACAACACTTACAACATTTTCCATTTTTTTATAAGTTATCTATTCATAATGTAAATTTGAGTTTATTTCATAAAACAATGGATCAATATACAATGGTTGCTTACCTTCTGACTAGATCTGACAGGACTTACCCCACAGAGGTAGTAGCAGCAGGAATCCTAGATTCCAAGAATATAAGCTTATGGCAGGTCCCTCTACCAGCAAATGTTACATCAACCCTGCTTCACTGACACAAGTGGGGCTATTAACATAACCAGGACTGCCGGATGTAGCCTTTGAAATTGATTTTAAGGTTGCTATACTGTCAGAGTCCCTGCTATGGAGCTAAGCTTCTTTTTGATTTCTCTCCTTGTCTACTTAGTATTCATTCAAAATTCTAGAAAGTTCTAATGGTGCTTCAAAAACAACAAAGAGTTGCAGGTGGGAAAGCCACGTGGGAGCAAAACAAAGGTTTAGGCAGATGCAAAGAAAAAGCAAAATTCGGCACTGACAGTAACATAGACCACTAAAGGCCTTGGGACCTTTAAAAAAGTGAGAGGTTAAAGGAAAGGCGAGCAACTGAAAATCCTATGAAATGCCTGTCAAGGGAGCAGTGGCACTTAGTGTTGCATTAACATTTTGATGGTAGTTTTTGAACAGTTTATCTGCAATGGAAACGGCATTTGAAATTGACTGTGATATGAACTGTTGAAGTCAGAATAAAAAGGAGCAAATTAGTTTTATTTTTATTTCTCTGCCATATGGACTCTCATAACCAATTATGTGGGATTTAGTGAACTCTTAACATAATTATGCAGAAACTCAGCCACCTCCAACCAGAGTAGGAATGTTTTAATCAATGTGTCAATGAATCCAATGGAATTTACTCAAGTAAGTATGCATAAGATTTCAACCTTAGGACTATAGAATTATAAAGAGGTGCAAAGAGGCACTCCAGTCTGTCTTTTAATTACACTGGGTTTGGACTGGAGTAACTCTGCATATAATTCAGCTGTTAGCATCTGTGCAACAGTTCTGCAGTAGTCTTCGCTGATGGGTTTAAATTAAGGGTAGAAAGGTATATTAGGAAAAACATTTTTACAGTAAGAGTTGTTCAACAGTGGAATCAGCTACCAAGGGAGTTGGTGAGCTCTCCCTCACTGGCAATCTTTAAGCAGCGGCTGGATGAACACTGGTCAGGAATGCTCTAGGCCAGGGGTGTCAAACTCATTGGTTTCGAGGGCCAGATCTGACATAAAAGAGACCTTGTCAGGATGGGCCATGTGTGTACCTATTTAAGATTAGGTAGCAGAGATATAGAGAACACAAACACAATTAAAGATTTAAAAAAAAAACTGAAAATAAAACATGCTTAAAACATTAGCACCTATTGGTCTTAAGGGTGCTTTCTTTGTATTTTTCCCATGGGATCCAGGGAACTGGGCAAAGGAAGCTCTGGCTCTTTCCTTCCTACCCCAGGGGACCAGGAGGGGGTGGAGCCTCAGCAGGTCTGCTAGGTGATGGAAAGAGCCTGGCAAAGCAAGTTCTGCCTCCCCCCTTCCTTCCTCTGTAGCTCCTGTGCAACTGAGCAAGCCTGGAAAGCAAGCTGTGATGGAGAAGGAAGCAAGAGAGAGGGAGAAGGAAGCAGATGACAACTAGTTGCTTGGGGGCCGCATATTTGACACCCCTGCTCTAGGCTGATCCTGCATTGAGCAGGGGGTTGGACTAGATGACCTGCATGGCCCCTTCCAGCTCTATAATTCCATGTAACAAATTGTGCCTAAGCATCCCTCAGAACAGTTCTAAATTCTCTCTATTGGGGTTGTTTATCCACAGCAAAATTAAAATAGACAGACAGGAGGTGGAATAATCCAACTAGGATCTTGTGTGGAATTCATAGGTTGATTTTTAAAGAACATTTTAATGGTGTTTGTTATTGTTGTTTTCAATATAGCCCACTCCATTTTTAAAACAATAATATTTTAAACAGTAATCATATATATGATATATAAGCCTAACTATATTGGGGATGACTCACCTACCCTCCCTTTGGCTGAGCCATGTGTCGCTCAAAGAGCAATTCCACCCTCCAGCACCAGGACAGACAAGGATTGGGCCATTGGAGAAGCTTATAGACAGTGGCTGTTGCTAGACAACCAAACTTGGTTCTGTCAGTAAAAGGTGGGGGAGGAAGCCATTTTTGGCCTTTGAGGAGGCCCTTTCCAGGCCTATGTTGGCCTTTGAGGGAAAACTCATTGGAGCCAGTCCTGAACATGGTTGCCAGATCCAGGTTGGTGGAAAATTCCTGGTGATTTTGTGGTGGAGTCAACAGAAGCCAAAGTTTAGGGAGAGGAGAGGCCTCAGCTGAAAATAAGCCATAGAGTCCACCATCCAAAGCAGTTCTTTTCTCCAAGGAGAAAGAGATCTGTTGTCTGGAGTTCAGTTGTGATACCAGGAGATCTTCAGGCTCGACCTGGAAGCTGGCTACCCTAAGCCTGGCGGCACCCTCTGGGTGACTTGATGCCATCTGACTGGTATAACTTAACTAGGTCTGGCTGCTTATTACTGTTCAGTAGTAGCCATTCTATGACAGCCAATGTGGCGTAGCAGTTAGCACTTCAGAGCAGGGTCTGCCAGACCCAGGTTCTTGCTAAGAAAGCTGAATGGGTGATTTCAGATGAGTCACAGACTTTCAGCCTAACCTGCTTCACAAGATTGTTGTGCAGATCAAAAGGGGAGAGGAGAATGATGTAAGCTGCTTTGGTCCCCACTATGGGGAAAGACTGTCCATTTCCCAGGTAGAGGCTGCAGGGAGGGGGGAGGAGGTGGAAGGCTGATGTCAGAGGGCAGACAGGTTAATGGTTGACTGAGATTGAGATAGGGTTGCCAAGTCCAGGTTGGGAAATTCCTGGAGAGGTGAAGCCTGGAGAAGGTGGGGTTTGAAAAGGGTGGAACCTTAGACAGGTACAATACCATACACTCCACCCTCCACACCAGCCATTTCCTCCTGGGGAACCACTGTTGCCAATTTCCAGGTGAGGGCCGGAGATCACTCAGAATTACAGCTGCTCTCCAGATGACAGAGATCACTTCCCCTGGAGAAAATGGATGCTTTGCAGGGTAGACTCTGTGTCATTATATCTTGCTGAGGTCACTTCCCTCCTGCTTTGGTCCCCACTGTGGAGAAAAACTACTTTTCCTACGTAAGGGCTGTAGGAAGGAGAGGGGAAAGGAAAGCTGAACTCAGATCAATTCTGCTACAGAAAATGGATGCCTAGAGGTGCATACTCTATAGTCTACCATAACACAACCATACCAGCCCCCTCCCCTCCCCCCCCAAAAAAAACCAGCTCACACCACAAGGACACACTGATGCTGCAAGGTCAAATACAACAGGAAAAGGTGAAAACAATGCACTGCAGAAGAAAGGAATGCCGAGCTTCAGTGTCTGAGTGCCCGAGGCTGGGATACTTGCCCAGAGCCTCTTTCTAGAGCCCATTGCATTTATTCTCACAACAGGCCTTATTCCTAGTATATTACATAAATAAATAATAAATTAACCAATGTGTGGCCTCATGTTTTGTTAAACCAAAGCCTCCAGATCAACAATGAATTATGAGTTATTTGAGGAAGGAGTAAGCTTGCAATGCTCAGCTGCTGTCGTTTCTTACGAATGAATGAAAGTACATTAAGACTCAGTGACACAGAAATATGCCTAATGCAATTACTTGTTAATGTAGCAGCGTGCACCATTTATCTCCTCTCATGTAGGGTTGCCAAGTCTGTGTTGGAAAATATCTGGAGACTGGGGGTCGAGCTGGGAGAGGATGGGGTTTGGGGAGGGGAGGGGAGAGGCCTCAGTGTTGTACAATGCCATAGAGTTCACCCTTCTAAGCAGCCATTTTCTCCAGGAGAGCTAATCTCTGCCAGCTGAAGATCAGCTGTAAAAGTGGGAGATCTCCAGGCCCCAGATGGAGGCTGGCAACCCTACCTCTCTGAAAGCTACTATCTGTAACCTGTATCTGGGTTCAAAATAGTTTTCTGACCTGTTACAGGACTAAAGTAAGTCTTTAGAACTTTGAGTTTAGATGTCTCCATTTCAAGATTAGCCTCAAGGTTTGCAGCCCTGAAGGATGATTTCCGGATCTGTACTTTGTGCAGGCACAGATACTATAAAAAATTGTTTGCAGTGACATAGAGATGCAGATGTCCCTGGCCAGAGGAGAACAACAGGCAACTTGAGTCGCTTTGAAGCCAAAGTTAGCCCTAAACTGTAGAACTTCAGGAGTGAACAGTGGCTATTCTAGCAGACAGAAAAAGAGAATCTGTCAGGGTTGAGGAAAGATAATAAAGCCACTCAGCATTTTGAAGAAGTTCTACTTTACACACACTAAGAAGGAGGAAGAAATTAATCTTGACTCCAGAAAGTAGCTATATGATCCTGAGATAACTTTCAGGGAACCCCTAGATTCTGAAAGCAAAATAATGAATGATTTCTAGATGCTTGCAACTCCAAGAATTATATACCCAGTAATAAGGCCTGTTGTGAAGAAAAATACAACAGGCTCTAGAAAGAGGCTGTGGGTGACTGCCCTCCACCCTTGCTGTCTTCCACCCACCCAAGTGAAGGCATGCACTTTCCTCCCCACACACACACCTGAAGAGGAGCTGATGTCTGTCATCTGGAGAGCAGTTGTAATTCTGAATGATCTCCAAACCTCACCTGGAGATTGGCAACAATGGTTCCCCAGGAGAAAATGGCATTGTATCTGTACCTCCTCAAACCCCACCCCTCAGATCTCCTGGAATTTCCTAACCTGGAGTTGGCAACCGTATCTCATTCCCTTTATCTGTCCCTCTTTCAGCTTTCCAATGCTTTCTCCCTCCCTGCAGCTCTTACGTAGGAAAGGGACAATCTTTCTTCACACTGTTGGGGGGCGAGAGACCAAAGCAGCTTACATCATTCTCCTCTCTCCACTTTGATCTGCACAACCTTATAAGTTAGGTTAGACTGAAACTCTGTGACTGTTCCAAACTCACCCAGTCAGCTTCCACAGCAAAAACTTGGGTCTGACAGACCATGCTCTGAAGCACCTCCCCAACCCTGGCTTTCACTCACCTCCTCACCAATGTTCCCTCTAAGCTGTAGAGTTTTGTGAGCAAAAATTCTACTTTGTGAGCTACTGGCATTAAAGTTGTGAGCTACTGCATAAATTAATGTGCTCTGGGACCATTTTTCCTGAGCTAAGACAAAAAGTTGTGAGCTGGAAGCTAAAAATCTGTGAGCTAGCTCATGCTAACTCAGCTTAGAGGGAACATTGCTCCTCACCCTAACTGTTTTCCCACCCACTCTGCAGCTGAAACAGAAACTGGCTTCCATTCCCCCCCACCCCGCATATGTGTATGTGTGTGTGTGTCCCCATGTCTGTGGTGGCCCAAAGCCCTGAAACAGGTTCAGAATCCCAAGAAAGAAGAATAAGGGGGTGGGGGGGTGCAGGCAGAGCATGATGCCAATCACACAGACACTGAAGCACATCATTCCTTTTGTTTGCAGTGCATTGTTGCTACCTTCTCCTGTCATATCCAGCCTTGTGGTGTTTAGCATCAGTATGAGCTTGTGGCATGATTTTTTTTTTTTTTTGGCCTGGCATGGTTGTGTTATAGGGTATGCACCTCAAGGCAGGTATTCTCTGTAGGGGGATTTATCTGATTTCAGTTTTCTGTCTTCTCCCCACTCCCTGCAGCATCTACGTAGTAAAAGTAGTCTTTCTCCACAATGGGGACAAAAGCAGGAAGCAAGCAACCTCAGCAGGGTATAATGAAACAGCCCTCACCTGGAGATTGGCAACAATGGTTTTCCAGACAGAAATAGCTAATTTTGAGAGTGGATTCTATGCCATGGTATCTGTCTGAGGTTCCATCTTTTCTCAAACTCACCCTCTCCAGGCCCCACCCACCAAATCTCCAGGAATCCCGCAACCTGGAGTTGGCAATTGCTAATTCACATTGGCTTTCATAGAGGGACTGCTGCTGAACAGCAGCAAGCAGCCGGGCCTAGTTAAGTCACGACGGCCAGGTGGCATCAAGTCACCCAGAGTGTGTTGCCAGGCTTAGGGTAGCCAGCCTCCAGGTGGAGCCTGAAGATCTCCTGGGATCAGAACTGAATTCCAGACAAAAGATTTCTTTCCCCATCCAGGAGAAAATAACTGTGGACTGTATGCTATTCTATTCACCTGAGGCCTCTCCCTTTACTGAGAAAAGCAGCCTGGGTTGCCTAGCAACAGCCTCTGGCTAGCACTTCCCAGGGGGAAATAAATGGGGCTTTGCCTCCCGGGCTATTTATGTGGCCTTTGGAGGCTGTGTGTGCTGGGAGGCCTTTGTGAGGCCACAGTAGCTCTGCAGCACTTTCTAAGGCTGGTAAACAGAGAGGACACAGAGAAGAGTTGGCTGTCTCTGAGGTAAGACTGTTAACATTCTTGGACCTGGGTAGGTGGGGGCAGAGGGACATGTCTCTCACAGTTTACTGTTTGCTTCACTGTTTGCTTTACAGCAGTGTTGTTTGTGTGTTTGTGAGGGGGAGGAGACAGACTGTCTCTGACTTCTTACAACAGGCCCTGAGGAGAGGCAGTAGTAATCAGTAAGGCTCTTGGGACTCTTTAGCTTGGAGAAACGTCGACTGCGGGGTGACATGATAGAGGTTTACAAGATAATGCATGGGATGGAGAAAGTAGAGAAATAAGTACTTTTGTCCCTTTCTCACAATACAAGAACTCGTGGGCATTCGATGAAATTGCTGAGCAGACAGGTTAAAACAGATAAAAGGAAGTACTTCTTCACCCAAAGGGTGATTAACATGTGGAATTCACTGCCACAGGAGGTGGTGGTGGCCACGAGAACTTCTCAGCAGAAAACTGTCTTGCTCAAAGGCCTTCTGATGGGGTTCTGGTAGGGCTGCCGGGTTCCTGGGCCGGTTGGGGGTTGCCCCACCTGGGAGGTTCCCAACCAGTCAGCCCTCATTGGGCTGGCAGGAGGAGTTCTCCCCCAATGTCACCAGCACAATGACATCACTCACAGTGATGTCATCACACCAGTGATGTCATGCACCAACCACTCTAGGAGCTTCTGGGAAAACTCTATGGATTTCCCAGATGCTCTAGCAATTTGGGAGAGAAAACTCTACACTGAGCCACAGCCCCCATGAAAACTCCAGACATAAAGCTTTTGTTTATTATTTAAAATAAAAACTCCAGACAAAAGCAATCACCACTTTGTATACAAATAATAAAGAATTTATAAGTCAAAATTCAATAGTCTCTTGTTATTTTCCAAAGACACCTAATACACAGTACAAAGCTAAGACATTGTAATTTACAGAAGGCACAAGCTTTTGTAAATTGCAAGGAGTCCTAGCTTGCCATCAAATGATTGATACTGCAGAATGGCTCTATGATAAAGCATCTATGCGAAACGTGAGCCATAAAGTCGACAGGCACGTAAAGGAGAAGATTGGAGTCTTTGGAGCCTTTACCTTAGGGGAAATGGACTTGTCACAACAATGACGAGGACTATGATTTTATGTTCCAAATTATAGCTTCTATAAGAAATGTATCTGCAATAACATTTGGAACACTTTTGAAAGGATTGGACAGAAATTTGTGTTGTGGAACCCATCCCTTTAAAGAGGTTTTTGTACTGTGTATTAGGTATCTTTGGAAAATAATAAGAGACTTTTTAATTTTGACTTATAAATTCTTTATTGTTTTTATACACAGTGGTGATTGCTTTTGTCTGTTATATACTGTGTTGCCACTTTACTTGTTACCCATGAAAATTCCAGTTGAAAAATGTAAAAGGCTGATCAAGAATACTAAGGAGATGCTTACACTAGTGGATTCTGACTGAAGCATACATATAACTAGTAGGCAGATCACCTATTTAGTATTCTCTCTTAGATTCATCCTTCATTCATTCAGTGGTCAGGCATAATCTGCCCCACAGCTAGACAGACAGGCGAATAAACAGATTTGTAAAGATCTGGGATTGAAACACAATATACATGTCTAGCTCTACATACTGAGACAGATACTGATTTTTGTGTTTATTTGATGTAGTAAAGACTTTTTAGTCTATTTTCTACTTAACATTCCTCTTGATCTTTGCGTAAATATGGTGCAGATTTTGTTATTGTTCAGTCACACAGTCAAGTCTGACTCTTTACAACCTCATGGACAAAGTCACTCCAGGCCCTCCTGTCTTCTACCATCCTTTGAAGTCTGCTCAGATTTGTGTTAGTTACATCAGTAACACGATGCAGATTACTATAATCATATTATTGCACACCTATTTTTTTCTGCTGTAAAAATTAAGCACATCACTTTTCAGAGAGAATGAGGTTTTTCTATACCATCAGTAATTATTCAGACCACTTATCTGTCTTAGTGTTGTGATTTTGCTTTGAAAGATTGCAATTATGGCAAGTGAGAATGCTATATATGTACTAATTATCTTATTAACCCTTAGTAAGTATCAAGATGGATAACCATGTTAGTTTGTCTGTAGTAATAGAAAAGAGCAAGAGTCCAATAGCACCTTAAAGACTATTCTTTAAAAGTCTTTAAAGTGCTACTGGAGTCTTGATCTTTTCTACTACCTTTGTAAGCAGTTCTGCAACACTTTTTCTTTTCTTTTCCAAATATATGCTCTGCTGGTCGGAAGTCTGTATTGAGTTGGGTAGTAAGTCGCCTGCAGTTGTGGAGAGAAATGGAAGATTGCAGGCCAGGGGGCTCTTTCCTTTGTAGTGCACCCCACAGAGCATGAATAATACTACTTTTTGGTTGCAGATATTCTCTTAGTGTTTTTCAAAATTCATTTAAACTCACTTGCTTTCTAATATATTAATATATCAAATTAAAGTATGGGATGAGCATCAACTGAAGTAAAGAAACAGGCCCTTTTCTGAAAGTTAGACCTAGTGTATAAATAAGATACATCAGTTGATGACTGTAATACCCAGGGCTGGATCTACATATTTTTTGAGGAGGGGGCGCAGAAGTAAAAATGGCATCCCCTTTTATATATATATATATATATATATATATATATATATATATATATATATATATATATATATATATATATATATATATATATATATATAATCAGTGTTTTTAATATAGATATATAATCAGGTGGTACTGTTTCACAATTTTTTGAGGAGGGGGCGCAGAAGTAAAAATGGCATCCCCTTTTATATATATATATATATATATATATATATATATATATATATATATATATATATATATATATATATATATATATATATATATATATATATAATCAGTGTTTTTAATATAGATATATAATCAGGTGGTACTGTTTCACAATGAAGTGCATGTCACACAATTCCCAAATGTTCCGCTCCTCCCAACAGGCTATAGTTAGAACAAAGCTTGAGTTCAGTGACACCCTTAAGACCAACAAAATTCATTCAAGGTATGAGCTTTCATGTGCACGTACACTTCCTGCAAACTGCATCCCAGCTGCCTTCTGTGCCCTTCCCTGGCTAAGAAACAAGGGTTGCCAGGTCTTCCCTGGCTTCTGGCTTCTGGTGGGAGGAGAGGCAGATTAGAGGAACTACATTCACCTCCTCCCAGCAAGAGAGAGAAGCAGTAAAAGCAGCCAATCTGCGGAGCTGCTTGCTTCTCCCCCCCCCCCAAGAGAACCCAATTTGGTGTCCCCCTCAGGTGGCACCCGGGGCAAGCCACCCCTTCTGTCCCACTCTAGATCCAGCCATGGTAATACCAAAAGTTGTTTTGCACATGTAAAATGTAACATCAGAGACAAAAATTTCACATTGTCTCACACATACTGTTTTCTTCAATGGAAACAGTTCTTGCATTATTGCTTGTAATCAAGTGTAGAAAATAAAGTGATCCATAATCAGCCTGCAGTCACTAGAGCTTATTTCAGAGAGAGAACCAAAATTAAACAAATCAGTTTGTACAAGATGAATTTGGTACCTCTGTTCTAATCTATTTCCTTGATGAGATTGAAAAAAGGAGATTAAAGAAAGTAAAAGTCATTTTAACTGGAGAGTAGCAAAAGATGGAAAGCCTTTTGTGTGTGTACTGGAACCTTTGTTACGTATTTTATTCATTAAGGTGATACCACCTTACAGATATTAATTGGTCAGAGTTGCCAATGATTTTTAAATCTATGGTTCTGTATAGATAGGTATTTTTATATTTATATAAAGCTTTGTAACTAACTAGATAATATTTAACAGTCTAGTTTGCTTGAGCTGATTATATAAGGTTGAGATTTCATCCATTCCTAACGATAGTTGCATTACTGAGCCAATAGTAACAAACTGTTGACAATGTATACGTGAGTGGATTGCTTCATATTTGAAGGTGAATGGAAATGGCTTCCAACATATGAACATATGAAGCTGCCTTATACTGAATCAGATCTTTGGTCCATCAAAGTCAGTATTGTCTTCTCAGACTGGCAGCTGCTCTTCAGGGTCTCAAGCTGAGGTTTTTCACACCTATTTGCCTGGACCCTTTTTTGGAGATGCCAGGGATTGAACCTGGGACCTTCTGCTTCCCAAGCAGATGCTCTACCAATGAGCCACCGTCCCTCCCCAAGTGTTCCAAGTCCCTCCCCATTTAAGTGTTCTGCAATACAAGAATTCATTCTACCAAATATATAGAAATTTCTTGTGTACTGATTGTCTTTTCCAGAATAACATCCAGATATTTTAGGGAGCAAAACTAACTACATCTACTTTGAAGTAAGTCACATTTTTTTTCCAATGGTGGTTACTCACAGGAAAGCATTCTTAGGATTGCTGTCCCTATATGTGTATATATATATATATGTATGTATGTATGTCCCTATATGTGTGTGTGTATGTGTGTGTGTATCTCTCTCTCTCTCTCTCGGCTTGACTTCGCGAACGAAGATTTAAGAAGGGTGCAGTAGTCCACGTCTGCTGCAGGCTCGCTGGTGGCTGACAAGACCAATGCAGGACAGGCAGATCCGGCCACAGTGGCTGCAGGGAAAAGTCTGATTTGGGGTTGGTGCTGTAGCAGTGCGATTCTTCCTCAATCTCCTTTTGTCCTCAAGACCAGCTATGTGTGCGTTCTCAAAGGAAGAGACAGCCTGGTGGATGGTGTGCCTCCATGCTTTGCGATCTGAGGCTAGGTCAGACCACTGGTGATGGTGGATGCGACAGGTGCCAAGGGATTTCTTCAAGGAGTCCTTGTACCTCTTCTTTGGTGCCCCTCTATTTCGATGGCCGGTGGAAAGTTCGCCATACAGAGCAATCTTGGGAAGGCGGTGGTTTTCCATCCTAGAAATATGCCCTGCCCAGCGCAGCTGCGTCTTCAACAGCAGTGCCTCGATGCTTGTAACCTCCGCCCTCTTGAGGACTTCAGTGTTGGTCACAAAGTCACTCCAGTGGATGTTGAGGATGGTGCGAAGGCAGCGCTGATGAAAGCGCTCAAGGAGTCGCAGGTGATGATGGTATAAAACCCACGATTCGGAGCCGTAGATGAGGGTTGTCATCACAACCGCTTTGTAAACATTGATCTTTGTGCCTTTTTTCAGATGCTTGTTGCTCCACACTCTTTTGTGCAGTCGGCCAAATGCACGGTTTGCCTTTGCCAGGCTGTTGTCAATCTCCTTGTCGATCTTGGCAACTGAGGAGATGATGCACCCCAGGTAGCTGAACTGCAGAACTGTCTTCAGAACTGATTCACCCACAGTGATGCAGGGAGGGTGATAATCTTCCTGGGGTGCAGGCTGGTGGAGAACTTCTGTCTTCTTCAGACTAACTACTAAGGACTAACTACTTCAGACTAACTTACTAAGGAGCCTTTGATGAGGAACTTTATCAAAAGCTTTCTGGAAGTCAAGGTAAACAACATCTATTGGGTCCCCTTTGTCCACATGTTTGTTCACCCCCTCAAAGAACTGTAACGGATTAGTGAGGCAAGATCTTCCCTTACAGAACCCATGCTGAGTCTTCCTCAATAACTCATGTTCATCAATGTGCCTACTCATTCTGTCCTTGATAATGGTTTCTACCAACTTTCCTGGTATTGAAGTCAGACTGACTGGCCTGTAGTTTCCCGGATCTCCTCTGGAACCCTTTTTAAAGATGGGGGTGACATTTGCTACCTTTCAGTTTTCAGGAACGGAGGCAGATTTCAATGAAAGATTACAGATTTTTGTCAGAAGATCCACAAGTTCAACTTTGAGTTCTTTCAGAAGTCTTGGATGTATGCCATCCAGACCTGGTGACTTATTAGTTTTTAATTCGTCTATCAGTTGTAGGACCTCCTCTCTTGTCACCTCAATCTGAGTCAGGTCTTTCAACACCCCTTCCAAAATAAGTGGTTCTGGAGCAGGCAAACACTTCTCATCTTCCACAGTGAAGACGGAGGCAAAAAATGCATTCAGCTTCTCAGCCATTTCCCTATCCTCCTTCAGTAATCCTTTGACCCCTTGGTCATCCAAAGGCCCCACTGCCTCCCTGGTTTCCTGCTTCTAATATATTTGAAGAATTTTTTATTGTTGGTCTTTATGTTTTTTGCAATATGCTCCTCATAGTTCCTTTTTGCCTGCCTGATCACAGTCTTGCATTTGATTTGCCACAGCCTGTGTTCCCTTTTATTATTCTCACTTGGACTAGCTTTCCACCACTTAAAGGAGTCCTTCTTACCTTTTACAGCTTCCATTACTTTGTTTGTTAACTATGCAGGCCTCTTCTTATACCAGTTTGTGCCTTTCCTAACTTGTGGTATATATTTTATCTGAGCTTCTAGGATTGCAGTTTTAAATAGCCTCCAAGCTTCCCCAAGGGTTTTGACTGTATTTACTTTTTCTTTCAGTTTCCTCTTCACATGCCTCCTTATCTCAGAGAATTTACCCCTTTTAAAGTTAAACATGGTTGTGCTGGTCTTTTGGGGCAACTCTCTATTTATACAAATGGTGAAATCAATCACGTTATGGTCACTGCTCCCAAGCGGTGCGATCACTTTTACATCTCTCACCAAGTCTTGGGCATTACTTAGGACCAAATCCAGGATCGCCCCACCCCTGGTAGGTTCTGTGACCATCTGCTCCATAGCACAGTCATTGAGAGCATCTAGAAACTCAATCTCTTTCTCTCGACCAGAACACATATTGACCCAATCAATCTGTGGGTAGTTAAAATCACCTATGACTACACAGTTTTTATGTCTAGCAACTATCTTTAAGCCTTCCATCATATTATAATCGTCCTCTATCTTTTGATTTGGTGGGCGATAGTTAAATTTCCTTTTGGGTCCTCTATTTCAACCCAAAGCATTTCTAGAAGGGAATCTAATTCTCTGACCTCAGTCTTACTGGACTGTATGCCCTCTCTGACATACAGAGCCACCCCACCTCCAACCCTTCCCTCCCTATCCTTCCGATATAACTTATATCCAGGAATCACCGTGTCCCACTGATTCTCCTCATTCCACCAAGTTTCTGAAATTCCCACAATGTCTATATTTTCTCCCAACACTAAACATTCCAACTCATCAATTTTACTTTGAACACTTCTAGCATTTGTGTACAAACATCTATAATTTTCCAGGCAAGCTAGGCCCACAACCTTCCTCCTGCCACCTCGAGACTCTGGCAGCCAGTCCATACTGTTTGTTACCATCTCAGTGGACAACTCTGATCCATTACCCGGTAGAAAAGTAACAGCTAACCCTTCATCTCCTGTCGGCTTTCCCCCAAGATTTAGTTTAAAAACTGCTCTGCCACCTTTTTGATTTTAAGCGCCAGCAGCCTGGTTCCATCTGGGGACAAGTGGAGACCATCTCTTTTGTACAGCTCCCGCTTATTCCAGAAAGCATCCCAGTGCCTAACAAACTTAAACCCTTCCTTCTTAACAGCCCTGCATGTGGAACAGGTAGCACTTCTGAGATGGCTACCTTGGAGGTCCTGGCCTTAAGTCTCCCACCTAGCAGCCTAAATTTTTCCTCCAGGACCTCACAACTGCATTTCTCCACATCGTTGGTGCCAGCATGCACCATGACCACTGGCTCCTCCCCAGCACTGTCTATCTCGAACACACGTAATGTCCGCTACCTTTGCACCAGGCAGGTAAGTCACCATACGGTCAGTACATGGTTTTGCCACCCAGATGTCTACTTGCCTAAGGATCAGATCACCAACTTCCAAGACACCCCCCCCCACACACACACACACACTCCCTGCCCAGGGATGGTTCCTTGGCGCAAAAGGATTCCCACTCACCAACTGAAGAAGAGGTCCCTTCTGAGGGTGCATTCCCCTTATCCTCAGCCCGGTGCCCTGTTCCCTCTCGACCCTCATGCTCCCTGGCAGCAACGGGGCTGCCACGTTCAGATCGGGGCTCATCTAACATGTCCCCAAGAGTCTTTTCCGAGTGCCTAACTTACTGTCTCTGCTTCTCCAGGTCAGTCACCTCAGCCTCAAGGGTACGAACTCGTTCCCTGAGGACCAAGAGCTCCTTGCATCGAGAACACACCCAAGACTTCTGTCCTGTGGGCAGATAGTCATACATGTGACACTCAGTGCAAAACACTGGAAAGCCCCCACCCCCCATGCTGGCATTCTACCTTCATGATAGCTTTTTAAAAATATACAGTACCCTTTTAAACCCGGTTTGTTTATGTGGCTCCCCATCTGGAGAGTCTACTTTCCTTATTGGGAACACAAGGAACCTGGGTTCCTGGTCCTTATAGAGCCCCCAGGCTAAGAGCCACAGCTCTCTGGCAAGGCGCAGCTTAATAATGCAAAGAGGGTGGGGAACAAAGCCACTCCTAATCAATCAGCAACAATCACCTTCAATCACCTTCACCTTCAGTCTTTCACACAAACTCAGAAGTTTTCAGCAACTTCCCAAGCTGCTGAGCCACAAACCTCACCCTTGTAGCACTTCTCTGCTCTATCCCAGAGCTCTCTGAAATGAATATATTACTAGGGAAAAAAAATAACACAACTTTCCCATCATTTGGGACTGTATTTGCTACATACTTTTCATTAATGTAAAAATTGGTGATGGGCAAAGCACGTACATTTTGCTTAAAATAACAATGTCAGGAGGCCATATTGCATGGACCAAAACAAAACAGAGGCTGAACAGAACAAAGGGTGCATAGATCTGTTAAAAACACTTTGACAATATTGAAGTCTAATTCTGAATGATGTAACATTGGCTTAGTTTAGAGGTGCAAATGATGCATACTTCATATTCCCTGTGAATTGTTGTAATGCGCTAATACTTAAAATTAAACTTGTGCACCTAATGCATTAGGTGGGAGTTTCTTAAAAACAGATATTGAAGGTACAATCACAAACAATTCCTATGAGAAGGAAAAAATGGGAAGAATCTAAAGATGCCAATGTGGCTCCATAAACAGCTTTCTAAGGTCTTGAGAAATAAAAAAGACTCATTTAGGAAATGGATGGAAGGCCTTATAACCAAATAACCAGTGCTTGTAAAGAGAAAGGAAAGCTAAACACAGTATAAGGTTAAGCCGGCGAGATACTAAAAACAACCCAAAAGGGTTTTTTTTTCTTATATACAAAGTAAGAAAAAGAGCAAGGATATGGTAAGCCCATCACAGGGACAGGAAAGTGAAATTGTAACAGGTGATGAAGAGACGGCAGAACTGCTCAATTCCTACTTTTCCTCAGTCTTCTCTTCTGAGGAAAAAGGTGCTAAACATGGCAAAAACAGAACACATGATGAGAGAAGGGAGTTGCAGCCTAAGAACAGCATGGGGTAGTACATAAACATATAGTTTCTATAAGTGACAATGTTATCAGAGTCAGATGAACTGCATCCAACGGTACTAAAAGAACTTGTGGATGTAATTTCTGAGACTTTGGTCATTATTTTTGAAAATTCATGGAGAACATGTGAAGTGATTGGAGGCAGGCAAATGTTGTCCTCATCTTCAAGAAGGGGAAATAGGAGGATCTGGGTAACTACCAACCTATCAGCTTGACATCTATAACTGGAAAAGTTTCAGAACCAATCATCAAACAGTCAGATCTGGAACATTTAGAAAAGATGGCGATGATTACTAAGACCCAGTATGGGTTTCTCAAGAACAAGTCATATCAGACTAACCATATATCTTTTTTGAGGAAGTTACTACTTTGCAGGGTCAGGGGAATGCTGTAGAAGTGTCTCAGCTGCAGTAGGAGAAGGTGCTTGGATCTAGAACAGAGTTGCTGGTAAGGTGAGTGAGACTTGATTTGTTTTTCTAAAACTGCTGGGGAGCATTACCTAGGGTTGCTGTGGGAGGTAACTGTATAAGAACATAAGAGAAGCCATGTTGGATCAGGCCAATGGTCCATCCATGCCAACACTCTGTGTCACACAGTGGCCAATATATGTGTGTGCGTGTGTATATATATATATATATATATATATATATATATATATATATATATATATATATATATATATATGCATATATGTATGTATATGTGTGTATATATATATATATATATATGTCTGTGTGTGTATGTGTGTGTGTGTGTGTATATATATATATATACACATACACACACACACATACACACACAGACATATATATACACACATATACATACATACTGTGCTAATAGCCATTGATGGACCTTTGCTCCATATTTTTATCCAATCCCCTCTTAAAGCTGGCTATTCTTGTAGCCGCCACCACTTCCTGTGGCAGTGAATTCCACATGTTAATCACCCTTTGGGTGAAGAAGTACTTCCTTTTATCTGTTTTAACCTGACTGCTCAGCAATTTCATTGAACGCCCACGAATTCTTGTATTGTGAGAAAGGGAGAAAAGGACTTCTTTTTCCATCCCATGCATAATCTTGTAAACCTCTATCATGTCACCCCGCAGTCAACATTTCTCCAAGCTAAAGAGCCCCAAGCGTTTTAACCTTTCTTCATAGGGAAAGTGTTCCAAACCTTTAATCATTCTAGTTGCCCTTTTCTGCACTTTTTCCAATGCTATAAACCTCAAAACTTTTTGAGGTGCAGTGACCAGAATTGTACACCGTATTCCAAATGAGACCACACCATCGATTTATTACAGGGGCATTATGATACTGAATGATTTGTTTTCAGTTCCCTTCCTAATAATTCCCAGCATGGCGTTGACCTTTTTTATTGCAATCGCACACTGTCTTGACATTTTCAGTGAGTTATCTACCACGACCCCAAGATCTCTCTCTTCGTCAGTCTCTGCCAGTTCACACCCCATCAACTTGTATTTGTAGCTGGGATTCTTGGCCCCAATGTGCATTACTTTGTACTTGGCCACACTGAACCTCATCTGCCACGTTGACGCCCACTCACCCAGCCTCAACAGATCCCTTTGGAGTGCCTCACAATCCTCTCTGGTTCTCTATGGGTGTTTTCGCACTCACCTTCAGCCGGCGCCGCGACCCTCTTGACGACGGAGGATCTGTGCTGATTTCCCACACGAAGCGCTGGAGCAACCAGAAGAGCCGCCAATTTCCGGCGCGAAGCCCGCTCAAGCGTTTTCCTGCTTCCTGGCGATTTGCGTTTGAGCGGGCTTCGCGCCGGAAATTGGCGGCTCTTCTGGTTGCTCCAGCGCTTCGTGTGGGAAATCAGCACAGATCCTCCGTCGTCAAGAGGGTCGCGGCGCCGGCTGAAGGTGAGTGCGAAAACACCCTATGTGTGCTTGGTGCCTGCTGGAGAGGGCTTTCTGATTGCTTTTGTGTAGCTGTTGCTGAGTGAGAAGAGCTTGTTTGCCTGGGGGTAATTTGTTAAGCCAATTGCCCTAAAAATAGCAGTTTGGGGAATTTAGCGTGTGGTAAATCAGGCCACAGAAAGATCTTGAGAACCTATATATATACAGAAAGCATCTGCTTTGGAAATCACCCAATAACAAGGAGATTTGGTCTAATAATAATAGGGATTTTATTATAAAATAAAGGCAAACATACAAGGGTATAAAATCATACGACATACATACAGGCCTAAGAAAATAGCGTTAAAATAGATATAGGGGTAATACAAGGGTAAAAACATAGACAGGGTATACGACCTGATCCTGGTGGCTTAGGGTCCAGTCACAACTAGAAGATATAGACATGCACTGTAATGTGCCATCCCTGATGCTCCTTACTTAGAGTAGGGAGGGAGGAACAATCCGGTTACATATTGCTCAGGCAGAGAGAGAGTAAGCATGGCTTTCTCTCTGGTTATATTATTTTTGGAAAGGAAAAGGTCCTCCCAAAAAGGAGCTGGCTTGTTGATGGGCAGTATCTAGTCTATTCTGGGTACCTGATTGGATGCCCACCTCCAGCCAATGAGCAGACCTGACTCTGGTCACCTGAATGGATCTCCAGGTAGCAATGGGACAGGGGGAGGCTCCAAAGTGGCAGTTTGGGCAAGGCATGGGTGGAGGGGATTAAACAAGCTTATCTAAAGGTGACAATAGAGGGCCAGATTGGTACCTAAGGTGACACCAATCTATACAAAGAACTTCTGGCTCTGGGAGAGACTGGTCTTCCGCTTCTTGCTCTTCTGGCTAGCACAGTCCTTTTTCTGAAATGCAATCACAGACGATTCCTATGAGAAGAAAAAATTGAAAAAGCCTAAAGAAGCAGGGTTGGCTCCATAAACAGCTCTCTAAAGACTTGAGAAATAAAAAAGACTTCTTTAGGAATTGGAAGGAGGGCCTTATAACCAAGGATGAATATAAACAAATCACCAGTGCTTGTAGAGAAAAAGTTAGGAAAGCTAAAGCTCAGTATGAGCTTAGGCTGGCCAAAGATGCTAAAAAATAACAAAAAAGGGTTCTTTTCTTATGTTCAGAGTAAGAAAAAGAGTAAGGACATGGTAGGCTCATTGCAAGGGCAAGAAAGTGAAATTGTAACAGGTAATGAAGAGAGGGTGGAACTGCTCGATTCCTATTTTTTCTCAGCCTTCTCTTCTGAGGGAAACGGTGCTCAACATGGCAAAAACAAAACTTATAAGGAGGGTATGACGTTCCAACCTAGGATCAGCGTAGAGGTAGTACATAAACACCTAGTTTCTTTAAATGAAACTAAGTCCTCAGGGCCAGATGAATTGCATCCAAGGGTTCTAAAAGAGCTTGTGGATGTAATTTCTGTAATGTGGATGTAATAATAGCTTCTGGCTATTATTTTTGAAAATTCTTGGAGAACAGGAGAGGTGCCAGAAGATTGGAGGTGGGCGAATGTTGTCCCCATCTTCAAGAAGGAAAAAAAGAGGATCCAGGTAACTACCAACCCATCAGCTTGTCGTCTATACCTGAAAAAGTTTTAGAACAAATCATCAAACAATTGGTCCTGGAACATTTAGAAAGAATGGATGTGATTACTAAGAGCCACCATGGATTTCTCAAGAACAAGTCATGTCAGACTAACCTGATCTCTTTTTTTGAGAAAGTGACTACCTTGCTGGATTGGGGGAATGCTGTAGACATCGTTTATCTTGATTTCAGTAAGGCTTTTGATAAGGTTCCACATACTATCCTTGTTGAAAAGTTGGTAAAATGTGGTTTGGATCCTGTTACCATTAGGTGGATCTGTAACTCGTTGACAGATTGCACCCAAAGAGTGCTTGTGAATGGTTCCTCATCCTCTTGGAGAGGAGTGACAAGTGGAGTGCCTCAGGGATCTGTCCTGGGACCTGTTTTGTTCAACATCTTTACCAATGATTTGGATGAAAGAATAGGGGGCTTTGCTTATTACATTTGCAGATGATACTAAATTGGGAGGGGTTGCAAACACAGAAGAAGACAGAAACAGGATACAGGATGATCTTGACAGGCTGGAAAACTGGGCTAAAATCAATAAAATGAATTTCAACAGGGATAAATTTAAAGCTCTGCATTTAGGTAGGAAAAATCCAATGCATGGTTATAGGATGGGGGAGACTTGTCTTAGCAGTAGTGTGTGCGAAAAGAATCTAGGGGTCTTAGTGGATCATACGCTGAACATGAGTCAACAGTGTGATGCAGTGGCTAAAAAGGCAAATGCAATTTTGGGCTGTATCAACAGAAGTATTATGACTAAGACACCCCTAATTTCAGTTATATATGGACATCGTAATCACCCATTTGGTTGCCAGAGTGTCTGGAGATTCAACTTACACACATCTGCTCTAAGAAGTGGACTTTGCCCATGGTTTCCAAGGTTTATGTGGATACTATAAGCCTCAGCTTTACAGCAGCATTCTACATCTCTGGATGGGTGTTAGCCAGAACTACAGATGAGCTTCCAGCCACTCCTTGTGTGCACAATCTCGGCCGTTGCAGTGGAAGAAGCCACGCCGCCATGAACTATACAGGCAAATAGTTTCCAGCCTGTTTCCATGAACCAAAGGCTAACACCACCACAATCCATCTTGTTTTCCTGACTCCATTACAGCAAAGCAAGAGACTCATGCATCCAACAGCTGTTTCAACTTTTGCATAAGGCAATCAAGCTTATCTTAAGCATGGATCCTGCCAGACTGCCTAAGCTTTTGTCCAACGGAACCCAAGACAATAGATGGTGCCAGTATAGAAGTAAAAAAGAGGAAGAACATTTTCACCTAGAGCCAGACTTCTTTGTATAGATCAGGTGTCACCTTAGGTAGCAATTTGGCCCTTTATTGTCACCTTTAGATAAGATAATAGCTTGTTAATCACTTCCACCCCAATACCCTCACCCATTCTTTACCCTAATGGTCATCCTGGAGCCTCCCCCTTTTTACCCATTGTTACCTGGAAGCCCAATCAGGTAACCAGGGCCAAGTCCGCTCATTGGCCAGGTATGGGTATTCAATCAGGTGCCCCTAATAAACTGGCCATTGGCTACCGCACAAGTCCAGCCCTTATGGTCATAGCAGAGCCTCCCCTTTTTCTGAGGTCATGTACCAGCTGACCACCTGTCATCCGCCCCTGCACCTCCTACTCCCTAAGGGCTCAAGGTAGTCCTTATAACCTCTGACCCACCTCCCCACACATGTGCATCTGACAGTACCACATACCCCACTGTTAGATACGCCCCCAAAACCTGATCAGTTAAGGGTCCATCCTCCATCCCCTTTTTTGTTGCCATTGGAGCCTTCCTTGAAGACTACGATAGGTAATTATTACCCTGTTTGTCAATCCTTGTATGTTCCACTATCTATTTCTATCTTATTTTCATTAGGACTGTAGGTAAGTTGTGTGACTTTACACCCTTGTATGTTTGCCTTTATTTCATAATAAACCTTTTTATATTATATTGTCCCATTATTGGGTAAGTTCCAAAGCAGACACCTTCTGTATAAACAGTTTTTTAGATCTCGCTAAAAGGCAGATTGCCCTCCACTCTAAATTCCCCAAAATCCTATTTTTAGGGCAGTTTGCTTAACAGTATTGTATCCAGATCACATGATACTCTGCTCTGGTAAGACCTCATCTGGAGTATTTTGTTCAGTTTTGGGCACAACATTTTAAGAAGGATATAGACAAGCTGGAACAGGTCCAGAGGAGGGCAACGAAGATGGTGAGGGGTCTGGAGACCGAGTCCTATGAGGAAAGATTGAAGCTGGGGATTTTTAGCCTGAAGTGGAGGCGGCTGAGAGGTGATATGATCACCATCTTCAAGTACTTGAAGGGTTGTCATACAGAGAATGGTGTGAAATTGTTTTCTGTGGCCCCGGAAGGTAGGACCAGAACTTTCTGACCTTTATTGCGATTCCTCAGTGGAACAGGCTTTCTCGGGAAGTGGTGGGCTCTCATTCCTTGGAGGTTTTTAAACAGAGGCTAGATGGCCATCTGACAGCAATGAAGATCCTGTGAATTTAGAGAGAGGTGTTTGTGAGTTTCCTGTATTGTGCAGGGGGTTGCACTAGATGACCCTAGTGGTCCCTTCCAACTGAGTATGTTTAGCCTGGAGAGCAGATAACTGAGAGGTGATGTGATAATCATCTTCAAGTATTTGAAGGGGATGGTGTGGAATTGTTTTCTGTGGCCCCAGAAGGTCGGACCAGAACCAATGGGTTGAAATTAAATCAAAAGAGTTTTAGACTAAATATTAGGAAGAACTTCCTAACAGAGAAATTCCTCAGAGGAACAGGCTTCCTTGAGAGGTAGTGTGCTCTCCTTCCTTAGAGGTTTTTGAAAGAAACTAGATGGCCATCTGACAACAATGCTGATTCTGTGAATTAAGGAGATCATGAGAAGGACAAGAAGGGTTACATAAGTGCTCGTGGACCTGTCTTACATGTCCAGAGAATGCTGTTCACCACTTTGGGGTCAGGCAGCAATTTTTTGCCAGGCCATTTTGGCAAGAGATCCTGGAGGTGCTGAGGTTGCCATCTTCTGGGTGTGGAACAGGTGTCACTGGTGTGGTATGGGGGGAAGTATTTGTGAATTTTTTGCATTGTGCCAGGGGTTAGACTAGATGACTCTGGAAGTCCCTTCTAACTCTATGATTCTATGATTCTGTTCTATGATTCTTCCATGGACAGATGTCCATGTTTTTGATACAGGAATAAGATTGGATTAGATCCAGTTCAAAATTTCTGCTTGGGCTAGAGTTCTTGTGCAGGCAGAAATATAAGAAAAAGACAGTGATAGCCACTTGTGCGAGATCCAATTTATGGTATTCCATCTTGCATTTCCAATTGTGCAAGACACTGTCTAACCAATTTCTGGGCACTACAATATATACAGAAGAAAGAACCAGGTGTTTCACAAACTCTTGCACAAGTGGAAGTGCTCTTAGTTTATGTTGTGTATCACTGGATCCAAGCCAATGGGGTGGATCATAGATGGGAAAGTTCTGTTTAAGATAATAGTGTTTCTGTTGTTTTGCCTCAGGCTATTCTCAGTCAGAAACAGAAATCAGAGCACCTTTGCAGCATCAGATTAAAGGTCTGCCACTTGGCACTCAGTGTACAGCAATGGCAAGCAAGATGCCTCTGGGAATGACTGGTGCCAGCCGAGTGGTACCAGCATTTATCTGCCAACCACATCCTCAGAATGATCATAAGAGTGGAGGGAGCCAATCAAGGCCTCATGCAGGTAAGATGGCCAATCACAGTTTGGCTTGCTGGTCAGTTTGAGCAGCAGGTAGCAGCCTCCTTTGTTGGCCAGTCTGGCCCAGCTTACATGTAAATAAAGTCAGTCCAACCCATAACCTGTGTCATGTGTCATTCAGGAGGTGAGTAGGCAAAGATTTATTTGTTTATTTGCTTAGGATGGTTCTATGCTGCCTCTTCAGAGTCTTGCTTGAAGCAGTTTACATTTAAAAGAAAGTGACAACATAAGAACAAGCCATTGGACATAAAACTGAAGCAGAAACAGGGTTAGTTCCTGCCCAAGATCAGACGCTATTAATTTTGAAGCTCATTCACATGGAAAGTTCCTTGAGTAAGAAAACAGAAGCAGATTGATTTGGAGGGGGGAAATCAGAAGGGTTCTTGTGACAAACTTGGAGACATAAGAAGAAACAACAATAATGTGTGAGAGAAGAGAGGGTTTAGAGTAAAATAGTATTGCCAGAAACTGGGGGATACTGACAAAGAAAGGACAGCGATGCTCATCAAGACTGCATAATAGATTCCAGATATTCAGGTTTTACTAATTGCTTCTTAGATTCAGGAACTTTGGCTATAATCAAACAGCTTCACATTGGAAGCTTATTATTTATTGCTTCAAAACTTGAACTATTTATATCCTTACTGCATCTGATGCAATAGTAGTGTTTTTTCCTCTCTTTCTTAGTTTAATAATAAAAATCACAAAACATTATGAGAAAACATGCTTTCATTTTATTTGATGGACAGCTTCAATTTTGGCTATATATTCTAACTAATGCACTGAAAATTTCAACACAGGAATCAATTATTTCTGTTCAGTTATCTGCATTGTAAAGGGGCAAAAAGAGTTTAAGCTGAATACAATCCCAGTCTCTGTGGGTTGGAGCCAGTGAAAATGTTTGAGCAAGAAGCAGGTGGAACAGATCTTCCCCTGCCTTCCCTTTCCCCAAATAGCCTGCAGTTCATTCCAAAATTCTTCTTTGAGGATCAGGAGAGCCTTGCAAATCAAAATACGCCATGATGTAGGATGGCCAACATAGGAAATTTGTAAAATTGCTTCTTTCGCTGACACAAACTGCCAATGGAAGAAGGAAAATAAGGTGGTTCTCTGTTGGTGCCATGCTCATACTGTGGAGCATTTTGCTTGTAATGCTCTTCTGATCTTTAGGAAAGTCTTCAGGGGGCAAACACCAGGAGGCTTACGAAAGGGAAAGGTTGAGTGAGATCTATTCTGCCACCTTTTCCTTCAAGTTTTTCTGCTGGATCCAACCCTATATAATGCAATAGTACCCTTTGCACTAGCGTCAGTAATGCTATTTTTTGTCTCAAACTATCTTCAGCATGTTAAATGCTAATTTGCTGTCTTTAAGTTTGCTCTCTATAAGTTTGAATGGTTTTCTTCCATTTTGTTTTATCTGAAGAAGTGTACTTTGTTTGTCTTAAAGGTGACAGTGGACTCTAACTTTATTGCTTCAGACCAACATGGCTACCCACCTAGATCTAATACCATCAGTAAATTTCTATCTTTTTTTAAATTAGGATATTTTAATAGCCAAATGTACATCTTAGACTGAGTTTCAATATTTTATTATTTATAAAATCAAAACAGTATTAGTATTAAATGCTGTGGTGAAGAAAGAGTCTAGATAAATTGATGTAGATGAGCTCATGTGTGCCTTGGGACAAAACAAATAGAAATTGCCAGAGCTGGGTTGGGCCACACAATGGTCAAGTCTCCACTTTTTCTTTTGCAGATAGAAAATAAAGGTATGTATCCCAAATCTCTGTCTCATACACTAAGTTGTAGCCCTAAATAGCAAGCGGATAATTAAAAAAAAAACTTATCCTTTTCCTTGCAACAATTCATTACTGTAGTACAAGCTGTTCCCATAAACATATGTCGCACATCATGGCGCGCGCACACACACACGCACAACCCAGAACACATTAGCTCCGGGGTGCATTGTAGAATATCCAGAGTTCTTAACTGTGAGCTGGCGATTCTCTCAATGGCCTGGTTGAGACCTGGAATAGCCTGCTCTCTAGGGCCATTGATGAGATCGCACCTCAACGCCCTCTACGACCTCGGATTAGGCTGGTTCCGTGGTACACCTCGGAGCTACGCCAGCTGAAACAAGGTCTCAGACGGCTAGAAAGGCAATGGCGGTGTACTCATGACAAAGCAACCAGAACATCTTATAGGGAGTTTATGAGGTCCTATGAGATGGCAGTCAAGGACACAAAGAAAACGTACTTTGCGGCTAAGATTGCGTCTGCAAATTCGCACCCGGCACAATTGTTTAGGATAATCCAGAATTTTACTACATTGCCACAAGGCAAGCTAAACGTTAAGGAATTGGAGACTGGTGTGAGGCTTTTGCAAAAATTTTTGCAGATAAGGTCCAGTCGCTCCGCCAGGACTGCCCTGCCATATTGGATACAGTAAGTGAACTCGAGGCCCTGTGTGTGTCTTCTGGTTTGACCCTGGACTGTTTTGACCCACTCAGCTTGGAGGAAGTCAACAGAATCCTTGCCACTGCACGTCCAACTACTTGGACCCATGCCCCTCCTGGCTAATTAAGGCTTGCCAGGAGGAGCTAAGGAAGGTTAGCATAGTACATATTGTAGTAAGTTTTATGTGTTTTTATGTACTTTATATGTATTTTATATATTTTATGGTATAATTATTAATCTATCATGAATGTATTTAAATGGATTCTGTTGGTTTTTATGTTGTAAGCCACCCTGAGCCCACCTCGGTGGGGTAGGGCGGGATATAAATCGAATAAAATAAATAAATAAAAAAAAAAAGATGTCCTATATGGGACATCATAAATAGATCTCTTTCAGAGGGTTCTTTTCCAACACCCCTGAAAGAGGCAGTGGTCCGCCCTCTCCTGAAAAAGGTTACATCAGATCCGGCCAAATTGGCACACTATTGGCCGGTCTCAAATTTGCCCTTTTAGGGCAAAATTATAGAGAGAGCTGTGGCGTTGCAGTTACAGGGTTTTCTGGATGACGCTTCCACCTTAGATCCATACCAGTCCAGCTTCCACCCGGACCACAGGACGGAGACAGTGTTGGTTGCCCTCATGGATGACCTCCGGCAACATCTGGATCGAGGCGACTTAGCGGTATTGCTGTTGTTTTATTTATTTATTTATTTATTTATTTTATTGTTAGACCTATCGGCTGCATTTGATATGGTCGACCATCGGCTGCTGACCCGCCGCCTCGCCGACGTAGGAATTCGGGGGCTAGCCTTACAGTGGCTTTCCTCCTTCCTTGAGGGTTGGGGACAAAGAGTGGCAATTGGAGGAGAGCTGTCCCAGAGACACCAACTTAATTGTGGGGTGCCTCAGGGGGCAGTTCTCTCCCTGATGTTGTTTAACATCTACATGCGCTCCCTTGCCCAGATTGCCCAGAGGCATGGGCTGTTGCCATTAGTACGCTGATGACGCCCAGCTCTATCTATTGATGGGTGGTCGGACTGACGATGTCCCTATAAATCTGGACCAGGCGCTGCAAGCAGTGGCAGGTTGGCTTAAGCTGAGTGGACTGAAGCTGAATCCAGCGAAGACAGAGATCCTTTGTGTAGGTTGCGGTGGGCTGGGAGAGGAGGTCTCCCTACCAGCCTTTGACAGTGCATCACTGATACCAGTGTATAGGGTCAAGAGCCTGGGAGTGCTACTGGAGCCTTCCTTGACAATGGAGGCCCAGATAGCAGCCACTTCTAAATCCGCCTTTTTCCATCTTAGGAGGGCGAGGCGGTTGGCCCCCTTCCTGGAATGTAGCGACCTGGCAACAGTGATCCATGCAATGGTCACCTCAAGGCTGGACTACTGTAATGCCCTCTACATGGGGCTGCCCCTGTACCGAACTCGAAAACTGCAGCTAGTGCAGAATGCAGCAGCCAGACAGCTAGTGGGACTACCTCGGTGGGAACATGTGCGGCCTAGGCTGCGGAAACTGCACTCGCTGCCAATTGTTTACCGAGTTCGTTACAAGGTGCTGGTTATTACCTTTAAAGCCCTATATGGCCGAGGACCTGCCTACCTTAGGGACCGCCTCTCTCCATATGTTTCCCAGAGAACACTGAGATCTAGTTCGCAAAATCTTCTGAAAATCCCTGGGCCAAGGGAGGCCAAGCTAAAAACAACAAGGGAGCAGGCCTTCTCGATAATGGCTCCCCAATGGTGGAATCAGCTGCCAGAGGAGGTGTGAGCCCTGCAGGACCTTAACCAGTTCCATAGGGCTTGTAAAACCGTCCTCTTCCAACTTGCCTTCTAAGGTGGAATCTTGGAAATGACATCCTGCCATCTCTATATATGTATTGAACTGTAGCACCATTAATTTATACTGGTTTTAACTTATTTACTTAATTTAAACTCATGAACTTGTAATTTAACTGTATTTTAACTGTATTTTATTATATTAACTGTATTTTATTGTAATATCATGGTATGTACCATGTCTTGTAAGCCGCTCTGAGCCTGGCTTGGCGAAGAGGGCGGGATATAAAAATATTATTATTATTATTATTATTATTATTATTATTATTATTATTATTATTATTATTATTATTATTATTATTATTATTATTATATTTTTTAAAAGAGGCAGGAGGAAAGGAATTAGATCGGTAATGCAACCGTTTAACGAACCTTTAACCTGAACTGCCAAAGACAAAAGGATCCAATTCCTATGTTCAGAATAACAGCATATTCTGACATCTTTCAAAATACTGCCTTCAGTTTGATTGGATATTTATCATGACTGAATCAACAAAGGATAATTGAACTTAGTGATTAAGTTTAGTTCTTTAGCTTGAGCAGTACCATACCTAGTCAAGTTGGCACCAAGGTAGATAACTTTTTAACACCCCATTCCTCTCTCTTTTTCCCCCTTTGTTGTCGTCAAGGCAAGGGGCACTTGGAGGTGGTTTGCCATTGCCTGCCTCCGTGTCATCCCTGCTTAGCTTCTGAGATCTGATGAGATCAAGTTGGACTGAAATGGCAAGAAAAGAAATGCAGACAGTGAGAAATTTCTTTTGCCAGTAAAAAAAAAAGAAATTCAAATTCCACACACTATTCCATCACAAGTGCCAGAATGATGTAGTGTTAAAGTACTAGGACTAAGATTTGGGAATTCCAGGTTTGAATCTCCACTTGTGCTATGAAACATTGCTGGGTGACCTTGGGCCAGTCACATTACTCTCAGCTAACCCTGACCTGGATAGCACCAGGATAGTCTGATCTCATCAGATCTTAGAAGCTAAGTAGGGCTGACACAGGCAAGAAATGGCAACTCACCTCCAAACATCTCTTGCCTTGAAAACCCTACGGGGTCACCATAAATCAGCTGTTTTCTTGATGAAAAAAATATTGCATCACATCACTCTTCTGAGCAGGCACTTGGGAGGGCTTCTGTTCTCCATGTTGAAGCCCAGGAGCTGACCATCCCAAACAGCTACAAGGCATTTTTGAGAGCTAGGAGCTGCCTTTGTACTAATTTTTTACTAACACTAGCTAAAGCATCACAAAATAGTGATTGCAAGTTTCAGCAGACAGGGTGTTAAGAAACACACTAACACACACCCCCGCAAGAAGGTGCCCCCATTCTTCATTGTTTTCTGAATTGACTAAAATCAAACCAGAGAATTTCTGCAGTAGAAACTAAAGGGAGGTATTTTTGCAAGCACAGCAGAACCAGTGCAACATGCAGAGTACACAGCAGTACCAGTAGAAAGAACAGGTACAGCAACTTTAAGGTTCTTCTTTAAAAAGGGGGACTCTCAATATTGAAAGTCTTTCAGGGCAAGGTGGTTCCCCAGCTTACATATGTTTCACAGACATGTCTGTACAATGACTACAGCAAACTAGAAGCAATCCAGTCCAAATTCCTCAGATCCTTATTTGGAGTACCTTAATTCTCCCCATGTCAGAATAAAGAGTTAGACACAAGAAATTGGATATAACTAAGGGCCACGGGGGGAACTGCACAGACTTGGAGGAAGGCAGACGCTTGTTTCTTCGCTCCTAAAAACACTAAATTGTTTTCAATCTTCTAACTTTTATCTTGCCTTGATAGAAGAAATTGTTTTTAAATAGTCTTATCATCACCTCACTTTTAATTTTTGGTGCAGCTGTTTTGTCTTTCTCAAGCTTTAGCTGTTTAGTCAGTTAATAAGCTTCTGCTTTCTGACTCAGAAGCTGCTGCAGCTAACGAACTACAGCTGATGTTTTATAAAATTTTACAAAGTCTTACGTTGTCCCTCAAAGACAGGTTTTTTTTAGAGTCTTTTAATTTGAACTGTGAATCTAATTGAAGACTGAAATTAAGTGAAGAAATAGATAAAATGCAGCCCCACAAATGGAGGAGGGAGGGTGATGAATCTGTACTTCCTGATTCTAAACAAAGATTGAGGACTTTTTTTTTTCCCACAGCTACCCTAGAATCAGCAGATGCCTTCCAAATACCTCTTTCCAACTGCTTTTCCTTGCTAGGAGAGGACACCGTTGACCTTTCTGAGAATATATACTTTGATTAACCACCTGTAACACCCAGCAGTGGATTAATTAACAGCAATAATGAAGCTCCTGACTCCTCTGTTATCCACCCTGAGGAAGCTTATCTGGTCAACAAAACCCCTGCAGACTTGCTTCTCTTGGTGGCTAAATCAATGGACTTTATCTGCGGAAGACTAAATTCCCTACATTCAAAACTGAGTCACTATCAAGTTTAGTCAGAGACAAGGATGCTGGAAGTAAAAACAATTCAACCGATAAGCCCTCACCTCCACAGACGTCGAGTTTGAATCATCTCAAGCATGACCTTGATAGTCAAGCTACTGCAGATTTGAGGTCATTTAGTTTTGATCATCAACAACCCAAGCAAACAATCCAAGACACATGGCAGCTGACTTGGCAACCTTATTCAGTTTGCTTGATTGTTTGTAAATTCAGAGGAACGCTCCTATCATGGAAGACCCCTATCCTGGTCAGGAGACACTTACATAATTTATTTGGCTCCCAAACTAGAATTGTGGACTTACAGTCGGTAGAATTGCTACATAACCTATTTCCAACTCAAAGGGTCCTTTTATCATTTAACAGTTCAACCTTACCTAACTTAATTTTTAAGGGAAAAGGTTACCTAAAGTCAAAAGGGATTTTTCCTACACGGGTCTTTCGCAATGCAAATATTGTGCCACGCATTCCTGTGGGCACAACTGAGAATTTTCCAGCTAGTCCCAATGTCGTCCGTAAGAAACTGCCGCTGTTTCCTGAGACCCATGGATTCATGGATATCAATCCTTCGGATCAAGAAGCTGTTGAGCAAGAGGTCCGGAACCTCTTTAGTGGGCTCCCTATATCTGAAAAGACAGTGGTAGTTGATAGACTGGAAACAATGGCAGCCTGCCTGCGAAGGAACATTTTGGATGTTACAAGCCACTCGCCTGTTACACTATCATCCCCAGCAGACACCGCTAAGAACCCCCAACAAGCACCTGAGAGGATCATTCATCTTTCAACTCAAGTTGAGATACATACTACTATCTTGGGGACTAATAATTCCCCCCCAGCGAGAGGTTTAAAGTAACTCAGCAAAACCTGCAAGAAACAATCTCCAACCTTCAAAGTGGTTCAGCCAATGGCTGTGCATTCCATGATATGAACAACTCTCTTGACCAACTTTCTGCAGCAAACTGACTTTCAATTACTCCTCCTCCAACTACATTAAAAATGATTTCCTGGAACACTGCAGGATGGAGGAGTAAGGTTAATGATGTGCATTTTCTTAGTTATTAAAAAGTTTTGATATCATACTTTTGCAGAAAACATGGTCTCACAATGTGATCCAATTAGAAGGATTCAATGCCTTCTGTCTCCCAGCCTATAGAGTCAAACCTAAAGGTCATTTTCAAGTTGGGCTGTCTATTTTCATTTCCTTATCATTAAACTGTAGAGCTACTATATTACCATCAGATACTTATTCAGAACAAGCTGTCAAACTTGATTTTGAGAGCTCCATTTTGATTATTGTTAATCTGTATGTGTCCCCTGCCCTAGATAGCCATGCCCTTTCACAACATTCGGAACATTTGTCTATTTTTATGGGAACATTAGAACGGAAATTTCCCTCTGCTGAAATTATTCTGGCTGGGGTTTTCACTGCGAGAGTAGGCAGGGACCACCTGATATTTTTCAGAGCTCTTGAAGTCAACCAGAATGACACCCTTCCCCCTCTTTTTTCCTCAGAGAAATTATCTAAAGACTGCTACATAAATTCGGCTGGCTTACATCTCACTAAATTTTGCCTTCAGCTCAATAGAGTATGGCTGAATGGACTTACCTGTTTCCCTAAAGCCAGCGAATTCACTTTTTTTTCTATAATAGGATGTAGTGTAATTGATTCTAGTGTCTCCTCTCTTGGAATCTTGCGTTTTGAACTTTGAGATTGGGGATTTTGTTATTAGTGACCATTTGCCTCTGATCCTAACACTCAGAACCAGCCTTTTTGCTGCCCCTTTCCATCCACCAGTTTTTCTGACCTCTAAACCAGAAATCTTACCTAAAATTGTATGGAACAACTGTTCTATGCAGGTGGCATCTCAGCTACTTCAACTCAGATCTTTTTCTGATCTTAGAGTCTCTATAATTGATAGCATGGATCCCACACCAAAGATCTCAGCTTACAATACTCTGATTTCCCATTTTTCTCAGTCACTCAGTATTAAACTTAATCATTCCACAAAGAAGAGCAATAGGGGCATTAACTCTTGATTCACTGAAGACTGCAGAGTATTAAAAACTCAATTACGTAATATCTACAGCCAATTCCGAATCTCTAACAACCCCTCTTTTCTTTTAGAGTACTTCCAGGTTAAAAAAACAGCTAAGGGAGAGCATGACAAAGAAAAAATTAGAGTATTTGCACCATCAGTGGGATCAACTATACCAAGCCACTATTCTAAACAATTCTACGAAGTTCTGGGCTATAACCTCAGGGTCTGAATGTGTGGGGCCTCTCCCCATGTCTGTGATTCCATCATGTGCATGGTTTCAATATTTCTCTGACTTGTTTCAGCAAAACCAAGATTGTACCATTAAGCCATGTGATTTTTATGATACGGACTTACCAGCTTGGCCACCTGTGACACCAGACGAAGTAATAGAATTAATCAACCAACTGAAAACTGGGAAAGTTCCCGGCCCTGATTTGATTCCCCCAGAGCTCTTAAAGTTAAATCCAGAATGGTGGCCTGTCCCTCTTGCTTTCCTTTTTACCATGATTTATCAAATGGGCCTTATTCCTGATGCTTGGCGAAATGCAGTTGTAGTCTTGATCTACAAGAAAGGTGACTGTACAATTCCTTCTAATTACAGGCCAATCAACCTTCTTTCCATTGCAGGCAAACTATATGCCAAGCATCTATTAACTAAATTAACTTCTTGGATGTTCCAGCAAAGCGTCTTAGGCCCTGAACAAATTGGGTTTAGTAAGGGTAAATCTACTGTAGATCATTGTATCACTCTAGCACACCTGGCTGACAAATATACTACCCCTGGGAATTCCAAACTTTATGCAGCTTTTTTGGACCTTAAAGGGGCATTCGACTCTGTAGATAGAGAACAACTATGGATTAAACTCCATCAACTGGGCATTGATAAGAGACTTCTCAAACTAATCATAACTCTACATTCCTCCACCACTTGCCAAATCAAAACTTCAACTACTGGGGAACTGACGCCTAAATTCCCTTCAATAAAGGAGTTAAACAAGAATATATACTTACTGCTTTTTTATTCAATCTAGTTCTCAATGATTCGGCTCCTGTACTAACAGAAGTAGATTGCCACCCCCCAAAATTGGGCTCCACATGCATACCCATCTTGCTATACGCGGATGACACAGTACTCCTTTCTCGTATGAGGGTTGGGCTTAGATAACTGTTGAATAGATGTCTCCGTTTTTTTTCAAGAAAACAAACTGCATCTGAATTACAAAAAATCTAAGATTCTGGTTTTTGCTAAATCTTGTAAAATCCACAAATGGCTATTTGATGAGAAAGAAATAGAACAGGTCAGGCATTTTAAATACCTAGGTCTTCATTTTAGTTACAATATGTCTTGGACGTAAATCTGCAGTTAATTTAGCAGCCATTACTGCATCAGCCATTTCCCGGTTTTTCTTTAATAGAGACAACCAGTTTGTTCCAGTGGCTTTAAAAATCTATAAGGCCAAAGTAATCCCACAGTTATTGTATGGCGTTCCAACTTGGATTAGTGCCTTTGAGTCTGATATCAAAAGAGTTCGGTCCAAATTTGCTAGGAAAATCATGGGCCTACCATGTTGTGTCTCGTATGCCACTCTTTGTCTAGAAACAGGCCTCAATATGTTAGAAACTAGAGCATGGCTTACATCAATCAAATATTGCCTATGTGTGCACTATTCCGCCAACTGTGGGAGTTATTTATATCAAATTCTGTCTGAATCCTCCCCGTCCAATTGGATTTCCTGCATAGAGAGGAAAATAATCACCTTAGGTTTGTCTATGGAGTCTCTTTACATGCTTCCTCTTACAAATGCATACTATGTAATCAAACGCAGAATTTTAGATAATGAATTACAAAATCTAATGCGTGCTGCGAACAAATCTTGCTCCCCTCTGAATTTTGGAATTTCCCCAACTATTTGGTCATCTGCCTTCTTATTTATCAACTCTCCATGTTCCAAAATTGCGTAGAGCATTTACCCTTGCTAGATGCAATACAATCCCATCAGCAGTTACCTATGGTAGATATAAAAAAATCTCACTTTCATTAAGACTATGTATATGTAATTTATAACAAGTTGACTCGTTGTCCCATATTCTTCTTTATTGTCCCCTATATGATACTATATGCCTTAGATTTCTAGATCCAATTCTGTTCAATATGACAGGCTGCTCAGATGTTGTAAAGGTTTGCCGTCTTCTGAATGATTTGTCATCTGAAATAACTGAAAGGGTTGCTTTATTCTTGAGTCTGGTAATCAAGGATCAATTGTCCAATGTATAGCTGCATATGACTGTTTTATTATTTCTGTAGCTGTTTATTTGTTTGTTTATAATCTGATATATGCCAATAAAGGCTTTTGATTAAAGAACTAAGGGCCACTTTATTCAACTTTAAACAATAAACAGCAAGGGCTAACTAAAACTGTGGCATGGTCAGGGCCAGGGGTCTCAACAGACACCTTCCCTACCATTCAACAGGCGAGCAACACAACCCCTAGCCAGAGCGGTATACCACAGCTTCAAACTGGCCAGCTCATCAAGGAGACAAAAAAACCCATAAGGTCCAACCACAAGTCTTACAACTCAGTGGAAAGACCTTCCAGGTAAGCCCCCAAAGGACAGTCTGCATTCTCCCACCCTGGGTCATCCAACCCAAAGGTTGATCCTGCCAGACCACTAAACCAACAAAGGGGGTGCTTTCTGGTCCTCCTCTAGCCCTCTCCTGTACAGCTTTACTGCATCTTGGGTACCAAGAAGCCAGAGCACTAATCAAACAGGGACTATGGGGAAGTGCCCTTCAAGTCGATAGAGCACGGGCCCACTCTGCTCCAGCAGTGGAGAACTGTAACAAAAATTTTGTTCCATCAAGTTACCTTTATACATTAGAATTCCCTAAACATCACAGCACCTTCACTCTGGCTCAGTTTAATGCCCTCCCATCTGCCCTTCTTGGAGGGAGATATGCACACATCCTATACATACAACATCTCTGTCCATATCAGTCTGGAATGGTAGGAAAAAATTGAATACATCCTCTAACATTGCTTATCTTAACAGGACATTTGAAATATGTACATTAGCCCAATTCTGTCCAAATATCCAATTAGATCAAATTATGTTTATACTTCTCTTCTTCTTGCCACCTATTTCAACAAAACTACCTGTAGGTTAGCAAGATGCTGTGATGCATGTTTAACAAGGCAGAAGAACATGGTCTATTGTTTTAATCATTTTATTATTTCAATTAATTTTATATTTTCTGTGCAGAATATCTATTTTATGAATCCAGTGTGTGCTATGTATTGCTGATATTCTTGACTGCTGTTCTCAGATCATAATAATAATACACTAAACAGTACCAGTGCAATCACAGAGTTCCCAGCAGAACCCAGTGCCATTGTGGAAGTGCCAGTTAATGTCAAGCACAGAATCACAGTCCAAGACAGAGTGGGGGTTTGGAAGCCCAGCAGAAACAGTGTAATGTATAGTACCCAGCAAACCCAGTGCCTTCTGTTCATAATATTAACAAAGGTTTGCTACTATACTACTCTTAAATACATTCTGTCACCAAACAGGATTGGAATGAGAAGGTCTTGAGAGCAAAAAGTAAAAATGAGGGGGGGGGGGATGAAAAATTAGAGGAAGAGAGACAGAAATGAGAAATATGTGAAAAAGAGGAAGAGAAATTAAGAAATGGGAAGCTGTTTTATCTTGCTGCAGCACCCTAACTACTGCTTTGCAAGATCTGACTGAGTTGGTGCAAGGAAAAGAAGAGAAAAAGTCCAGAGACTACTGTAGAAATGACCTGGAGGCTAGCAATTTCTGTAGCAGCTATCAGCTTCCTGGCTAAGTTGTTGATAAGGAAGTTTGCTTCAGTCCTGGAGAAAGGGAAGTTTAGCTGATCCTAGTGTGCTTTTTGCTATGCTTGGCTTTATCAAAAGCTTTCTGGAAGCCAAGGTAAACAACATCTATCGGGTCGCCTTTGTCCACATGTTTGTTCACCCCCTCAAAGAAATGTAACAGGTTAGTGAGGCAAGATCTTCCCTTGCAGAACCCATGCTGAGTTTTCCTCAATAACCCGTGTTCATCAATGTGCCTACTCATTCTGTCCTTGATAATGGTTTCTACCAACTTTCCTGGTATTGAAGTCAGACTGACTGGCCTGTAATTTCCCGGATCTCCTCTGGAACCTTTTTTAAAGATGGGGGTGACATTTGCTACCTTCCAGTCCTCAGGAACGGAGGCAGATTTCAATGAAAGATTACAGATTTTTGTTAGAAGATCCACAAGTTCAACTTTGAGTTCTTTCAGAACTCTCGGATGTATGCCATCCGGACCCGGTGACTTATTAGTTTTTAATTTGTCTATCAGTTGTAGGACCTCCTCTTTTGTCACCTCAATCTGACTCAGGTCTTTCAACACCCCTTCCAAAATTAGTGGTTCTGGGGCGGGCAAAAAGTTCTCATCTTCCACAGTGAAGACGGAGGCAAAAAATTCATTTAGCTTCTCAGCCATTTCCCTATCCTCCTTCAGTAATCCTTTTACCCCATGGTCATCCAAGAGCCCCACTGCCTCCCTGGCTGGTTTCCTACTTCTAATATATTTGAAGAAAGTTTTATTGTTGGTCTTTATGTGTTTTGCAATATGCCCCTCATAGTCCCTTTTTGCCTGCCTGATCACAGTCTTGCATTTGATTTGCCACAGCCTGTGTTCCCTTTTACTAATCTCACTTGGACTGGTTTTCCACCGCTTAAAGGAGTCCTTCTTACCTTTTACAGCTTCCATTACTTTGTTTGTTAACCACGCAGGCCTTTTCTTATGTCTGTTTGTGTCTTTCCTAACTTGTGGTATGTATTTTATCTGAGCTTCTAGGATTATAGTTTTAAATAGCGTCCAAGCTTCCCCAAGGGTTTTGACCGTATGTACCTTTCCTTTCAGTTTCCTCCTCACATGCCTCCTCATCTCAGTGTATTTACCCCTTTTAAAGTTAAACGTGGTTGTGGCGGTCTTTTTGGACAACTCCCTATTTATACAAACAGTGAAATCAATAACATTATGGTCACTATACAAACGGTGAAATCAATAACATTATGGTCACTTTTTTATTGCAAACGTAAAGCCTCTCAAGACAGATCACTGCAGGGTCTGCATCCATCTTCACCACCTATAACACAAATATTCTAAGAATGTATACATCATATAGATTTCTATCAGAACAAGAAGGAATTTGACATAATATGTGTCAGTATTTATTTATTGCTTCCAAGGGATGACATATATATAGATACTATATCAATCATACTTCTTACCACATCATTTGCTGATGGTGTCTAAAATAGTGTTCATTATATAAAAATACATCAGAGAGTCCAAGTGGCCTTGGAATGATTTCCATAGATCAATGTGAACTATGAATTGGGGATAATAGAAAGTGTCACAATAGAGCTAATTCACAAATTTGCATAACAGGGTTTAGTTTGTTGCAGCTGAAGAGAAGCATCCAGCATGGATATTCAGTTCTTGCCAGACCTCAAGGTTTGTGGCAGGTCATGCATCCAAATAGTATGCTTAGAAGCCTCCACTGCCAGTGTTCCCTCTATACTGTTAGTGTGAGCTAGCTCACAGTTTTTTAGCCTCTGGCTCTTGCATTTTTGTCTTAGCTCAAGAAAGATGGCCCCAGAGCAAACTAATTTATGGAGTAGCCAAATTGCTTACTCAAAACTTTACTCAGCTTGGTGTAGTGATTAAGTGCGCAGACTCTTATCTGGGAAAACCGGGTTTGATTCCTCACTTGCAGCTGCTGGAATGGCCTTGGGGCAGCCATAGGTCTCACAGAGTTGTCCTTGCAAGGGTAGAAGAAGAAGAAGATATTGGATTTATATCGCGCCCTCCACTCCGAAGAGTCTCAGAGCGGCTTACAATCTCCTTTACCTTCCTCCCCCACAACATACACCCTGTGAGGTGGGTGGGGCTAGAGAGGGCTCTCACAGCAGCTGCCCTTTCAAGGACAACATCTGCCAGAGCTATGGCTGACCCAAGGCCATTCCAGCAGGTGCAAGTGGAGGAGTGGGGAATCAAACCAGGTTCTCCCAGATAAGAGTCCGCACACTTAACCACTACACCAAACTGGGTAGCTTCTGTGAGAGCTCTCTCAGCCCCATCTGCCTCACAAGGTGTTTGTTGTGGGGGACGAAGACAAAGGAGATTGGGAGCTGCTCTTAGACTCTGAGATTCGGAGTGGAGGACGGAATATAAATCCAATTTCTTCTTCTTCTTCTTCTTCTTCTTCTTCTTCTTCTTCTTCTTCTTCTTCTTCTTCTTCTTCTTCTTCTTCTTCTTCTTCTTCTTCTTCTTCTTCTTCTTCTTCTTCACCAGTAGCTCACAAAGTAGAATTTTTGCTCATTGAACTCCACAGCTTAAAGGGAACATTATCCACTGCATATATAAGATCTGTTGATTTTAAGTTCCTCTTGTCCCAGTGCATGCATTCACAGTGAATGAAAATAACAGGCTGCAAGATTTCTGGTGGTGATGAAATCTCCCAAGCATGCTCAAGACTTAAAGATGATAGCTTAGATAGACTCTTCATCATTGCCTCCCCCCCCACCCCATTTTACTTTACTTTCTTCAGTGCTTACAGGAAAGTCTGGCATCAACTCCAAAATTGACTGATTACAACAGAGTCGAAAGTTCATATGGGGCTGCATCACCTCAGGATAGAAATGGGTTTTCCACATTGGGGGAGTTCATTGCCAAACCTACCAATTCCAGATTTCATCACTGTCTTCCCAAGCAACAGATCATACTCCCAGTGTTTTTCAACTTACCTGTCACTCTTCAAAAAAAATCCAGAATGTGTGATTTTGTTGATGGAAACTTTGCATTCCCACTCCCACCCCGCCCCCGCACCATAAGAGCTCCTGTACCTTTAATTAGTGCACAGGGCAAAAGTCTACTGTGATGTAGTGGTTAGGACTGAGAAGACCTAAATTCAAATTCCCACAAAGCTATGAAGTTTACTGGCTGACCTCAGACCACTTATTGTTTTCAGCCTTACTGCACATTAGTGAAGATAAAACGGGAAAAAAAGGGGGGCTAAATTTATTTCTTTATTTATTTCTGTTTGTATCCCACCCTGCAAACAGGCTCAGGATGGCTAACAGCAAATTAACTTCACAAAATACTATAATTATTATAAAACAGTATTAAAATAAAACGATTATTAAAACCATAATATATAAAATTAACATCTTTAGTGCTATGTCTGCTGATATGCCCTCTCCCAAACGGTTCCCCTGGGTTACTCAGTCTTTCACCAATCATGGACCAGTGGGCAGGGGGGAGGGGTGGCTCTATTCATACAAGAGGCTTACTCCTTTAGGGCTCTCCCGGACCCGGAGATCAATGGTATTGAATGTGCCGGTCTGGCATGGGATGTTGGGGAGGGGTTGGCGATTTGGCTGGTGTACTGTCTGCCTAATGCACCAGCCAGTGCCTTACCATCCCTGATCAAGGCTGTAACAGGCTGGGCCTTGGAGTACCCAAGGCTTGTGATCCTGGGTGACTTCAATGTCCATGCTGATGACACAGCCTCTAGTCAGGCAATGGACTTAGTGTCATCCATGGCAACACTGGGACTCTCCCAATTTGTTACATCATCTATTCACCAGGCAGGGCACATGTTAGACTTGATCTTTGCAGCTGGGGTTATGGTGGACGATATAATTGTGGAGGCGGTGCCATGGTCGGACCACTTTGCCCTTAAGGCTTGTGTGGATGCTCCACTCCAAACTCGTTTGGGCGGTGAGCTTATTTTAGCTCGCCCGTGGAATCTGATGGACCCTGAGTGGTTCCAAATAGCTCTACAGGATCCCTGCCCCCCTGGCGATTTTCTCAAAGATCTGGTTGATTCCTGGCATGGCCGGCTCTCCAGAGTCATTGATGAGATCACACCTCAACGCCCTCTGTGCCCCCACGTTAAGCTGGCTCTGTGATATACCCCAGAGCAGCGACAGCTGAAACGAGGACTCAGATGGTTAGAGAGACAATGGCGGCATACTTGGGAAAAAGTGATTAGAACATCTTATAGAGAGTTTATGAGGTCCTATGAGATGGTAGTCAAAGCCACAAAAAAGACTTACTTTGTGGCTAAGATTGCGTCTGCAAATTCGCGCCAGGCGCAATTGTTTAGGACGATTCGGAATCTCACAACACTGCCGCAAGGCAAGCCAAATGCTAAGGAATTAGAGATAGGCTGTGAGGCTTTTGCAAAAATTTTTGCAGACAAGGTCAAGTCACTACGCCACGACTTCCCCGCCACATTGGATACAATATGTGAACTCAAGGCCCCGTGCCTGTCTTCTAGTTCAATTCTGGATCGCTTCGACACACTCAGCTTGGAAGAAGTTGACAGAATTCTCTCTACTGTATGCCCAACAACTTGTAATCTGGACCCGTGCCCCTCCTGGCTAATTAAAGCTTGCCAGAGAGAGCTTAGGTGTCCTATATGGGACATTGTAAATAGATCCCTCTCGGAAGGTCTTAAAGAGGCTTTTAAAGAGGCTGTGGTTCGCCCCCTCCTGAAAAAGGTTACATCAGATCCGACCAAATTGGCACATTACCGGCTGGTCTCAAACTTGCCCTTTTTGGGCAAACTTATTGAGAGGGTAGTGGCATTACAATTGCAGAGTTTTCTGGATGACACTTCCGTCCTAGATCCCCACCAGTCCGGCTTCCACCCGGGCCATGGGACGGAGACAGTGCTGGTCACCCTGATGAATGATCTCCAGCGGCAACTGGATCGAGGTGGTTCGGCGGTGCTGTTGTTGTTAGACCTGTCGGCTGCGTTGGATACGGTCGACCACCAGCTACTGACCCGCCACCTCGCCGACACAAGGATTCAGGTGCTGGTCTTGCAATGGCTTTCTTCTTCCCTTGTGGGTCGGGGACAAAGGGTGGCGATTGGGGGAGAACTGTCCCAGACACACCCACTTACTTGTGGGCTGCCTCAGAGGCAGTTCTCTCCCCAATGTTGTTTAACATCTACATGCACCCCCTTGCCCAGATTGCCCGGAGGTATGGGCTGGGTTGCCACCAGTATGCTGATGACACCCAGCTCTATCTATTGATGGCCGGCCTGACGATGTCTCAGAAAATCTGGACCTGGCGCTACAAGCCGTGGCAGGTTGGCTCAGGCTGAGTAGGCTGAAGTTGAATCCAGCAAAGACAGAGATCCTTTGCGTAGGTTGCGGCGGGCTGGGAAGGGAAATCCCCTACCGGTTTTTGATGGTGCGCCACTGGAAACAGCGCACAGGGTCAAGAACCTGGGGGTACTACTGGAGCCTTCTTTATCAATGAAGGCCCAGATAGCAGCCACTGCTAAATCCGCCTTTTTTCATCTTAGGCAGGCGAGGCAGTTGGCTCCCTTCCTAGAGCATGATGACCTGGCAACAGTGATCCATGCAACGGTCACCTCGAGGTTAGACTACTGTAATGCCCTCTACATGGGGCTGCCCCTGTGCCAAACCTGGAAACTGCAGCTAGTGCAGAACACGGCAGCCAGACTGTTGTTGGGACTCCCTAAGTGGGAGCATATACAGCCTAGGCTACGGGAACTGCACTGGCTGCCGATTGTGTACCGGATTCGTTACCTTTAAAGCCTTATATGGCCAAGGACCTGCCTACCTTAGGGACCATCTTTCCCCATATGTTCCCCAGAGAGTACTGAGATCTGGCTCACAAAATCTTCTGACAATCCCTGGGCCGAAGGAGGCCAAGTTGAAAGTTACGAGAGAGGGGGCCTTCTCAATTACAGCTCTCCACTGGTGGAATCAGTTACCAGAAGAGGTACAGTCCTTATGGAGCCTTAACCAGTTCCTCCGGGCCTGCAAGACCACCCTCTTCCAGCTGGCTTTTTAATGTGGAATGTTACCGTCACCATATAAAAGCTGTGTTATATCAAGATCATAGCACCAAATTAATCTGTGGTTTAAATTGTTAGTTTTAATTGTTGGTTTTAAATGTAATAGTATATTTAATTAAGAAATATAATTATGATGTAATTGGGGTATTTTATTATTATATCATTGTAATATCTGTATTTTATGCTATGTAAGCCGCCCTGAGCCTGCTTCGACGGGGAGGGCGGGATATAAATTAAAAATTATTATTATTATTATTATTATTATTATTATTATTATTATTATTATTATTATTATTATTATTATTATTATTATTATGTATGAGATAAATAAATAAATGGACAGTGTCCCATAGTTCTTCATGGTTTCTTACAATTTCCAGATTACACTAATTGCCTAGGTCGATGTCTCACAAAAGCGCAATAATTGTTATATACAGGGCTTTTTATGTAGAAAAGGCCCAGCAGGAACTCATTTGCATATTAGGCCACACCCCTGACATCACCATTGTTTCACACAGGGCTGCAGCTTCCAGATCTGAGACAAGGGCAGCCCCATGTAGAGGGTGTTGCAGTAGTCAATTCTCGAGGTGACCATTGCATGGATCACTGTCACTAGGTCATGGCACTCGAGGAAGGGAGCCAGCTGCCTTACCTACCAAAGATGCAGGCAGATTTGCCAGTGGCTGCTATCTGGGCCTCCATTGATAAGGAGGGTTCCAGTAGCACTCCCAGGCTCTTGACCAGGGGCACCCCATCAAGGCCACCACATTTCAGGTAAAGGACCTCCGTCTTCATCGGATTTAACTTCAGTTGACTCAGCCTGAGCCACTGTGCCATGGCTTGTAATGCCAGGTCCAGATTTTCTGGGGGGCAGCCAGCCCGACCACCCATCAATAGATATTGCTGGGTGTCATCTGCATATTGATGACACCCCAGCCGATATCTCTGGACAATCTGGACAAGGTATAGATGTTAACATCAGGGAAAGCACTTCCCCTTGAGGCACACCACATGTAAGTGGGTGTCTCTGGGATCATGTCTCCCCAATCACAACTTTTTGTCCCTAGCCATGGAGAAAAGAAGTAAGTCATTGCAAGGCAGACCCCTGAATCCCCACATCAGCGAGGTGGTTGGCTAGTAGCTGATGGTCGACAGTATCAAATGCGGGTGACAGATCATCTAATAACAACACAGCCAAGCTGCCTCGATCCAGATGTCTTTGGAGGTCATCTTTGAATAAATGCTTAGGAAGAAAAATGGGATTTAAAAAGTGTGGTAGAACTGCCCTGACATGGATAGCCCAAGATAGCCCAGTCTCCTCAAATCTTGGAAGCTTAGCAGGATCAGCCCTGACTTGTATTTGGATGGAAGACCATCAACAAGGTCCAGGGTTGCAACACAGAGGCAGCCAATGGCAAACCACCTCTGAATATCTCTTGCCTGGAAAACTCTGTGGGGGTCACCATAAGTTATCTTCAATTTGATGGCACTTTCCACCACCACCAGATAATAATCAAAATAGAAATAATATGTAGAAATCCAATAAGTGAGACCTATCTTTCTATGGCAATACAGTGATGGCAGCTTGCTGCCCAGTTGAATTTCTTCTTGTCATATAGCAGTAGCTGACAGAAAAAAAATAAGTGGCAACTTGGTGAGATGGCACCTCACGGCACAAGTTAAGAAGTTTGGAACCTACAAATTTAATTTGCATTTGTTTTATGCTCAGAGGTTAAATTAAATCTACCTTGATAGGTAGGAAATATGTTGCAGATCAATTCTGTTAGCTAGTAATCAGTCCATCTGGTTAAGAGGATGCTAAATCACATGTTAATATAGGGTAGCCATAGAACGAAGAATCAGTGAATTCACAGATGGCTTCCACATGGGTTTTCTGACTGAGCATGATGCTTTTTGTAAGTGTTTTGTTTTCCCCTGCTTCCACAGGATTGTGGAGTATTTGTGCATTTCTGAGGTTGCCCTAGCTTTTCTCTGATATTTTGCAAACCTGCTTTGTTCTAAAGTTTTGGGAATGATTGCAGTAAAGCCTGGATGTATGCTGGGAAATTTCAGATTTTGCAGCGTATATGTCAGCCATTTTTCCTGACCCTGTCGCATGTGGGGAGGAGTGTCCCAGTGCTGGGGAACTGAACCAGGAAAGTGTGGGGAAACCTGCCATGTTAAAGACCCATTGTTGCTGCACTTTCTGTGTAACTGTGCAAGCAATAGGGAAACCACAAAGTCTCATTCCCATGTGCAAGACACCACAGAGAATACTCAGAAGTATACATCTGGAGTCTAGTACTTTTCTATCATGTAGGATGGGACTGGTCTGATGGGAGTTAAAGGAAGAATTCTGACTTTTGTTTCACATAAAAAGAAGACTTAGGGAACTGATTTTTGAATAGGAAAGCTTTAGGGAATAGAACTGAAAAAATATGGTTAAGAAATTATTAAGAAAGAGATGGACCAAGATACAGCCTGATTTAAAAGGAAATAGCATGAAAATCCTAGAGCAAGACAAAAAAGAAGAGACAGATTACGGCTTCATGAGAAGTCCCAGAGCAAGACAAAAGGATGAAACTGTTTTAAAGATTATTCTACCTTCCTACTTAACTCACAAGCACAGAGAGAGTAGTTTTTAGACCTAGGATGATTGGATTGCATTTATTTCTCATATTATTTTTCTTTTCTTCTGGTGATGTTAATTTTTGCACATCTACATCCTTTCTCTTTTTTATAACCAATGACTTTAATTCAAAGTAAAGATTTTTTAAATGACAATGATCTGTCTGTAACCACATAAAAGATTACATAAAATGTGGCCCATTCTCACCAAGGAACTGTGAGACTTCTGCATGGGTCTCAATTACCCAACAAGTAGGATTCCCAAGATTTCCTCTTCATCTGGAATAATTTTGAATAGGAATAGCCTGAGTTCTTAAGGTGTTTTTTTTAAGTCTGTATTAATAGATAATGTTAGACGTTAACTTACCTGTTGATCCAGTGGGGATACTATTAGATTGTTGGAATGGTTCCGCTGTTGAGAATAGGAAGGACATTATATAAATTTTGTTATCGGTTGCAAACACTGAACTGGCTGTGAAGTGGAAGGACAAATATCCTCCATCTCTGCAGCACGGGAAGACCAAAATATGGGACTACTTTATTTTATCTAAACTAGCCTATTCATCCTCTCAGACTTCTCCCACAGTTTATGAAAAAAAGATCACATGTTAATATAGGTAGTGGTACCTTGATTTCCTGTAATCTCTTATCTCACTAAGGGAAATATTCTACCTAAAATCCTGTATATTCCAGCTTGATCTATTTTTAATGATGTATGTATTTGTTTTATTTTTATTAATAAAAGTTTTGTTTTTGTTTTTTTAAAGAGAGAGTTTAGATTTCAGAACACTAAATAGACATACCTCTAAATCCTTCTGGTTGTGAAGTTGGTGATAAAAAGAATGTTATTTGATTGGAGTGTGAAGTGGAACATATGTGGATAGGTACATCCTGATGATTTTAGACCAGGGCCAGCTGGGTAAACTACATATCTCCCTTAATAAAATGAGGGGCCTTCCGAGCCTGTTCTGCCACAGCAACCGTAAAGACAATCCAACACAGCAACCCTCTCTCTAGCTGAGCCAGACCTGAGTCCTGGGCTTCCTGATCCATAGCTATCTTTCATGGCTCCCACACAGGAGTAATTAAGGAAGTGTTAATCCATCTGCTATTGCTGAACATTCCTTTGAATTCAAAATGAAGCTGAACTGGAAAAGGAAATGAGCTCATTCATAAGGAGGCTAAGTATCATTTGACAATGCAAAAATATATAAAATATAGTGTGAGTGTTCAGAGGATGGTTGGCCTTTCCTGTAAACCTTAACAAGGATTTATGACAGGCACATGATAAAATCCACCTATTCATTTTAAGCACATACTTTAGAAAACTGGGGGTTTTAAGCATAAACTGGTAGTGGAAACTCATTTTTCACACAATGAGTCAACAGAACTTCCACAGTGGGGGGTCAGGATTAAGCCCCTTGAGTACAGGATCTTTTAGTTTCTTCTAGAACAATGATTTAAGAGCTAGATAACAATAACAGGATAGACCAGGACAGATGGGAATGATTTGTGGGTGTCCTCTTAGTAAAGAAGGCTGCAATCTTATGCATACTTATTTAGAAGTTAAATTCTGCTGAACAAAGCAGGATTTATTGCTGCATTACTATACTTTCAAACAATTATTTGCTAGATCCAAAAAGGTATAAGTGTAATAAACAGCAATGCTTATGGTATCCTCAACAAAACAACATTTTGTGTAAAATATTGTATATACTTTTGTCCTACATTTACCGTAATATGTCAGTTTTCTCTACATACTCAGGTTCCATCTGTGAACAAATGTGCATTTGTATGTGCATATGGATAAGGAAAGAAGCTTGGCATATTCACAACAAGAAATATGGTTCAGAGCCTTTTGCTCATAAACAGTCACTCGCAGATGCACCTGTATAGACAGATAGTGTTATTGCTGCACCATGGAGAAAATTATAAACTCAAAGACCTAGTTCCAGATTCTTGAACTCACTTAAATTGGTCATCTTCTGCAAAATGGAAAGAGACAGCCAGTGTGGCAAAGTGGATATAATGGTGATTAGGATTTGGGACACACAGATTCAGTTTCCCACTCTGCTATGAAACTCATTGAATCAACTTAGAACAAACTCACATACTCTCTCATTAGGGTTACCGATAGGCCTGGAGAAAAAAATGCCCTGCCCCTTTAACAGAGGCTTAATGTGTGGAAATTAGCAACTAAAGCCTTTCATGGCATGAAGGTAAATAAGATCATCTTGTAAATAATACCCTATTATACCTCTATTAAAGGAACAGGATTCCACCCCCACTCCCACATCGTAAGCAGTTAGCAACCCTGTTGTAATCCCAAAGGCAGCCCTGGACTTGAAACCATGCGTTTGAATCACCTTCATGATTTCTCTGGTCAGACACTGTCTGAGATTGCACAAGAGACTCCATGTCTGATATGAAAATTGTAAAATTAATAGGAAGTAGCTAGATTCCTTTGAGGCTAGGAGACTCCCCTGTCAATGGCTCTATTCTTTGGCATTGTGAGGGCTAATCAAAATTTAGGTCATTATTAACTATAGAAGTTAATTACAGTGGCAGAACAATGATCCACCTCCTAGAATTTTATAGGAAACTGTTTTATAATGCAACTTTTCATGAAAACTAATCATGAGCGAAGCCAGGGCCATCAGCATCTCCTAGCCTAATACTTTAAAGATAGGTGAAACTTTTGAGATGTCTTGAAGGGCAGCCCCATGCAGGGCCAGCTCTAAACTGTCTGGCACCCTAGGCAGGGGTAACTTCTGGCACCTCCCCCCCCCCCCCCGCACTGATAACATCACTGAGTCACATGGGGGCACCCAGTTTGTCACCCCCAGAAGACCAGCACCCTAGGCAATTGCCTAGTTTGCCTAGTGACTGGGCCGGCCCTGACCCCATGTGAAGCGCGTTACAACAGTCTTGCTTTGTGGTTGCCATAGCATGGATCAGTGAAGCCATGACTGCTGAGGCTTCCGCGGCAAGATATTTTACAAAGATTATATAAGTGGAAGAAGGCATTCATGGCAATTGCTTCTGTCAAAACAAAGCTGGATCCAGTAGTTCTCTTAGGATGCATTCACACTACACTAAGTAATGTGTTATTGCAACTGGAATTTTGCTGTTCTTACACAGTAAAAATCCAGTTGCAAAACACATTATTTAGCATAATGTGAACACACCTTTAGAGTCTTCACTCAGTCTGGAAGAAAAATGCACTCCATGCAGGGTGGTCAAAGTAAAACTATCTAAGATGTTAATCTACCGGCCATTTCATCTTCTCTGGGTTCCATTTCAGTTTCCCTCCATCAGCCATTTGAACATGGCATGCAAGGACTAGCCCAGGACTTAGTTATTGAAATACAGTGATGGGAGTCATCAACATATTGATAACGTCCAACTCCAACTTTATGAACCATCTAATGTAGTGCTCCAGCATAAATAATTTTTAAAACATCAGAGAGAGGACAAGACCTTGTGTGTGTGTGGGGGGGGGGGGGATTATAATTGATAGATTTCAGAGATTTTTTTTAACGTTAGCTTAACCATGACACTATAGTCATACATTTCATAGAAACTATCTTATTACTTCAACATTCTGCTTCAATTTCATAGCACAAGCCTGCACAGACAATTCTCCATTACCCAGTTCTTTAAATGCTTAACTGGCACCTCCATCAATTGATCCAAACTGACAGCCTGCTTAGTCCTGGCCTTTGTTAGCCATCTTCAGGAAGGCAAGGTCCATATTAAAATTTTTCTCCAACTAGCTGGAAGCAGGTCCATTCAATTGCCTGAAGTTATTATAAAACTGCTCATTATTTTTGCAAACATTTTTAGCAATGTCAAAAACCATCTATCTTTTCCCTGTACATTTTTAAGTATCCGTTAAGAAAATGTTGCTGTTCCAGTTCTAGGCTTGATCTGTTCATGCAGCAAATGAAAGTAAGAAACATGAGATGGTAGAATATACTACTGGATTTCAAGTGGAGATCACATTAGGCACTGTGATGCATGGCATAAACAGAATATTGTACAGTACCCCAAACATTGCAGTGTCATCCCCTACACATGAATTACATTTCCCATTCAACAGTAAAAGAATGTGCATATTCAGGTTATTGCCAATGCAAAACAATACAATAACTACTTGGTTTTCCTCCCTTGATATTCAAACAAGTAAAATGTTCGAGGTAGGCCATGACTAAAAAAAAAAAGAACATGGATTCTTCTGAATGAGATGGACAGGCAGGAGTTTGGGGTGGGGACAATGTGGCATCGTTATAAATTGGTGTCATCCACCACTAGGAATGCCTGAACACTCAGTAGTTCAGTTTGTACCCCGTTTACCATTTGAGAACACAAGCATGATCTTTTTTATGATCAGTTTGATATTCTGTCATTTTCCCACTGTAATCCTTTCTAACCATACAGTATAGTGCTACTGTCTTTTCACAAAGGCCCTTCCTGCACTGGGTTTTACTTCACTCTTGCAGCTGTTCTGCTCCATGGTATATTTGTCATTGGGTGTTTTTACATTCAGTTTGATCCAGAGTTTTAGAGTCTTCAAATCGCCTGCCACTGTTCCACTTTAATTATTTTCCTTTTACATTTAAGCGTTTCAATTTGCGGGGGGGGGGGGGAGTCTCTGATCAGAGGGCAGCCAGAATTCCAGTACTTAGTTAAATATATACGATTGCTTGGAAATCGTGTCAACACTGCAAAAACAATACAAATTTAAATCACTAGATGAGGCAAGCAATGATATGTAAAAATTTCAAGTGCTGTCAGTTCTCATGCAAATTACTACACCTTGTGGTGGCTTTTGGAGGAGTCTTTTAAAATGCAGGAAAACTTTTACAATACAAGTTTGAAACGCCTGTAGAGAAAAGACCAGATCAAAAGTAGTCTCGAGAAAAACACTTTTGTGGAGGCATCGAAACCCATCTCACGGAAACAAATGCAAATGCCTTGGGAGGCAACAATGCGAAACAGTTATGAGAATGTTATGTAATGTAAAAGGTGAGTTTACAATGCGGAGATAGAGAGTCGCTAACAGCCAGTGTAAAAACACCCATTATGCATTGCCTCCCACTTTCACCTTGCATTTTCATTTCCCACCTATCCCTCAAATGAAACACTACACACGTTATGGGTTAAACTAGGACTTTATTTAAACAAAAGCTGATCTGCAGCATTACATACCTCATAAAGCATGGGTTGCATTGAGCTTGCAAAGCAAGCTTCCTCACAGGGCAAACCCACCTCAGCTCAGGGCCAGATCTGGAAGTTTCTAGACCCTACCCATCACAGCCCGCACATCAGTGCATAGAGGGGATGGGAGTGCACTGGCTCATGATTGCGAAGCCTTAAGGCTGGTCATATGCTCCCCCAGCCCCAAAGAGGCCCCCAATCATGCCACTCAGACTGCCAAGTCTCTAGGTAGCCCAATTGAGGACCCCCCCCCCCACTGTTGTTATCTCAGGGTGCTTGCCAGTTCAAAATTCTTTTAACCCGTAATTTTCCCACCTTCCCAGTTAGGGCCTAACCAGTGACACCAGGCCTATTTATGCCTCACTCCCTCTGACCATGTGGAGCAGGCAAAAAAAGACCCCCTCTCCAGCCAATCTGAGCGAGGCCTCTATTTTTGCAGTACAGCCATTCAAGGTCCTTGAAGTGTCCAGGCGAGAAGGCGCAATCACTGCTGCCTCCACCATCATCAGGCAAGGTGGAGAGGGTGATGATGCTTCCCACTGCCATCCCTGCCAGGCCCCCCGCTGCTGCCAAGGGCTCCCTTTAAGGTGCCCTGGCACTGCTGCCCACCACAGCTCCCCCTCGCCAACCAGCTCTGCCTCTACCACAGCCCCCCAGCCTTCCCTCCACCTGGCTTCCCCCTCTGTCTCCCAGCCTCAATGCCCAAACACTGCCTGCCCCCCACCAGGAGGGCCAGGGGATGTGAGGGGTGGAATGAGAGGGAGGTGAAGGAGGCGCTGCTCTTGGTAAGATTTTATGGAGCTGCGCAATTCACAGCTGAGGACTCAAAGAGCTCTGTTGGCCAGTGCAGACATGCAAGAAGCTCCCCTGGCTCCAAAGTTGCTGCCATCCAGTTCAAGGTGAGGATGGGAGGGCGAGATCGGCTGCTTCTTGCTGGCAAAATAAGCATCTCCCCCTCCACACACCTCCTGAAGTGGCGCTATTGCTTGTTTTCTCCCTGGCCCTGGTTGCTTCTGCTGAGAACTGGAAGGGATGGAGATGCAAGAGGAATACTCTTTTTTACATTTTTTTTAAATGTGATATCATTTTGGGCCCCATGGCCCCCCCACCTAAAAAATTACCCCATGGCCCCCCCACCTAAAATTTTCTGGCTATGGACCCAGTTCTCAATTTGGTTTCATTTCGCAGTTTCACTGGCTTTTCTGATCTTTCTATTGCCCCCTTCCATGCCAGAGTAATTTGCATGCAGAAACATTCACATTCCCTCAGATTTCTTCCACCTGCCCCTTTTCCAGACCCCTTGGAGGCTACTCCTCTGCCCTCCCAGGGAGTCCTTTGTTGTGCTTGCAACTGAAGGGAAAGTACTGTGTGGGTGTGACATGTGGTTTCAATAGGGCTTTCCAAGGGTTTGCAATCACCAGGCCCCAATAGATGAAGTCGCAGGCGGCAAGGCAGGCATGGGGACAAAAGCCAAAAGGTTCTCTGCATTCTGTAAAATGGCCAAGACTTTGAGCTTGCCTCTACTGGTTGCATCCAGTGCTGGGAGGCAATCAGCACTGTGGTTGGACTTAAATCTTGCTTTTCCTTTATTTGATTCACTTTTTTAAGGAAAGCAAGGGTGGATTTTGTAGGGGGAACTTTGCAAAGATGGGTTCTCCATGCCAGCAATGCTGGTTCCCATTGCTGGGAGCTGCTGCCTGCCACACACACACACACACACACACACACACACACGGTTCAATGAAGAGCTGGAGGCAGGAGGGAAGGAGCAAAACATCCTTTTTTTTTTTTTACTCCTTCCTGCAAGCTGAAAACCTCTGCTCTCTGGAAGTATTTCTGCTGGAAAAATTTCTTCCCAACCTCCAGGCACTTACTGGAGGCTAATGCACATCTGCAATAGGGCAATTGGGCACCCCACACATACAGAAGACAAGAGTTGTTTCTGCCCCAATTAAGCTATTAAGCAAAACCTGCAGGTTTAGGTTGGTAGGTGCTGAATAAATAAACCAGATAAAAACAGCACACAAATGCAAAGTGTACTTAAAGGATCAACTGCTCCAATTTTCCAGAGTAAGCACAGTGAGCTGTGCATGCAGAAAGGGCTACATACAGTTTTTCACATATCAAATTAAGGTCTAATACCAACTTCCCATTCTTGTGGCTCTGCTTGGCAGAGAATTGTTTAAATAGACAAAGAGATCACTCAAAAATTATTTGAATGTGTTGCCATAAATGATACACTTTGATAAAATCTTACACTTTGGTGTTCATCTAAGTATTCCTTAGTGACACTAATGAACTCCAATGCATTTGAAATCAGTATGCACAATTTTAAGGAAACTGCATGCAAACCAGTTCAGTAGGCATTTGCAGCTGCTTAGCATGAACCAAACAGGCCAACTGATTACATTCATATCTGATCACCACCCTTGAATATGGCAAGTTCAGCAGACGAATGTATAGCTATCACAGGCACTGCTGGAAACTTACAGATGCTAGCACTACTTTAAGTTGAAGTGTATAGTAAGCAGTTTCTGAGAAATGAATTATGAGATATTTGTATATGATCAAGAGAATAGATTGTAAAAATGAAGCAAAGAAAACTAGCAAGTTTTAACAGGCTTGTGCTTTCACCCTCATCCAAAGAGAAACTGTGTTGAAGTAGCAGTAGAAAAGAGAAAGAGTCCAGTAGCACCTTAAAGACTAACAAAATGTTTGGTAGGATTTGAACTTTCATGAGTCACTGCTCGCTTCTTCAGATACAGCTAGAATGTGAGTCCTTTTGCCCTATACATTGGAAAGTGGAATATATTGGAAATGACAATAGAAGGTATTGGATTAGGTGTGAGAGAGGGAATAAGTGTGGAGAAGTCAGCATTGGTAATAAGACAGGAAACCTAGGTCTCGATTCAATCCAGGTGGATACATTGTCTTGAGCTTCATTATCAGTTGTAATTCAGTAGTTTCTCTTTCTAATCTCCCTTTGAAATTCCTTTGTAAAATAACTGCTACTTTTAGGTCAGCAACAGAATGTCTTGGAAGGTTGAAGAAAAAAATGAGTAGACTGTCCATAGAAGATGTTGCTTCCAGTTTAATTTCTAATAGCCAATAAGAAATACAGGGCACTACCGAGCCACAGACAAGCATTTCTAAGGTTTCAGTCCTTGCACACTTACTTGCTTTTTGATCTGGTGGAAAATGCCATCAAGTCACAGCAAACTTATGGCAACTCCATAGATTTTCAAGGAAAAAGATGAACAGAGGCGGTTTGCCATTGCTTGTGTGTACACAGCAACTTTGGACTTTCTTGGAAGTCTCCCGTCAAAATACAAAACAGGGCTTCCAAGATCTGGTGAGAGCATGCTAGCCTGGGCCATTCATCTCTAAAAGGTAAAGGCAGTCCCCTGTGCAAGCACCAGTCGTTTTTTACTCTGGGGTGACATTGCTTTCACGTTTTCATAGCAGACTTTTTTGGGGTGGTTTGCCATTGCCTTCCCCAGTCATCTACACTTTTCCCCCAGCAAACTGGGTACTCATTTTACTGACCTCCGAAGGATGGAAGGCTGAGTCAGCCTGGAGCCAGCTACCTGAACCAGCTTCCGCTGGGATTGAACTCAGGTCATGAGCAGAAGGCTTCGACTGCAGTACTGCAGCTTTACCACTTTGCGCCATGGGGCTCTTCCATTCATCTCTAGGGAACTATTAACACCTTTATAAAATCAACAGCAACTCTAACTTCATTTCACCCTTTTTTCCAATCTAGTGTCCAATGCAATTTTGTGTGTTATTTTTCAAGCTTATACTCTGAAAACTGCATCCTAATGTGATGCATTTTGCATAAAATAATCTAAGTTGGTATGCTACATGAATGCAACAAAGCCCACTTACAGAAGTTGATATGTTATCGTTTCCTTCCTTTAATACTTTTTCCATGGAAATTGTTTATTATCAAAGTCTTTACAAAAATTCTCTGCAATTTGCAGATTATGCTAGTTTGTTAAATGCTGCAGTATTGGAAGAGCAAGTTTATCTGTAAGAAATATTTCCTTATATATGAGTGTTATTTAAGCTGTTTTGAGCTGAAGAATTTTCATCACTTTCATGAAAATAAAATAGGGTTGTTTTCTCTGTTTTTAAAGTTCACCTGCTTGAACCTGCCAAATGATTCTGTCCTAGAAATCATACACTGTTGTGCTATAATTTTATTCTCTATGGAACCCATCGAGAAAATTTCAAAAAGATACTTCAGAATTTAAGGTTCATAAATTCCATTACTGTTGAATCTCAGGGTAGCTTTGCAGTATTCCATTCCTCTACTGCTGCTGGAGTGGGGGGGGGGGGTGGTAAAAACTGAGCATTTAGCATTACATCTGCTGGATGCTAGCATAGAATGTTTACAATAGGAACAAGATCTGGTACTGTTATCCGGTGCTATGTAGTATCTCTGTAATGGCTGTTTTCTGATTGACTCGGTGCTTGCACAGGTGACTATATATATATATATATATATATATATATATATATATATATATATATATATATATATATATATATATAGTCACCTGTGCAAGCACCAAATCGTTATTGACTCATGTGGTGATGTCACATCATGACTAATGTTCTTTCTAAGCTGCAGAGTCTTGTGAGAGAAAATTCTACTTTGTGAGCTACTGGTATTAAAGTTGTGAGCTACTGCATAAATTGTTGTGCTCTGGGGTCATCCTTCCTGAGCTAAGATGTGTGAGCTGAAGGCGAAAAGACCTGTGAGCTAGAGAAGAAGAAGAAGAAGAAGAAGAAGAAGAAGAAGAAGAAGAAGAAGAAGAAGAAGAAGAAGAAGAAGAAGAAGAAGAAGAAGAAGAAGAAGAAGAAGAAGAAGAAGAAGAAGATGATGATGATGATGATGATGATGATGATGATGATGATGATGATGATGATGATGATGATGATGATGATGATATTGGATTTATATCCCTCCCTTCACTCTGAATCTCAGGCTGGTTTCACACTGTGAAATTGACATGATTTTATCCCATTACGAAAAAATCCACTTCAGTTTGAGTGGTTTCCACGCTATCAGACAGCTGCTGCTGAAGTGACAAAATCCCGGCAGTGGTCAGTGGTTGCCCATTCACACTGCTAGCCCAGCTCAACCACAGACCCACTGCGAAAAGGATTGTCTTTTTAAAAAAGGCCCCCATGTGTGCGCTCAATCGAAGAAGCACACAAACGCACCTTAGAGACAGGTTGTGGGGAGGGGAAACACCCGACCTTGCTAGAAATGGCTTGGCAGGATCGCACAGCTCTTCCGCTTATGAGTCGCCCCAGGGCATTCAGACAGCAGCTGATTATGCAACCTGCATCCAATTCAGGGGGATGCTACCGGGAAAATCCAGGTAGCTTTTTGATGCAGGCATCTGGAGACAGGGTGAGAGCGGGTGCGACTCGGAGGGCAAATGTGCTCATGTGATCGTGCACTTTTAATCCAAATGGGAGTCTAGCTTGGGCCAAATCTCCTGTGTGAAAACACCCTCAGAGTCTCAGAGCAGTCACAATCTCCTTTACCTTCCCCCCCCACACACATACACAACAGACACCCTGTGAGGTAGGTGGGGCGGAGGGAGCTTTCACAGATGCTGCCCTTTCTTTTTTTTTAATTTCAAAAGTTTATTGAGAATTAGCAAAGTTATACGTAATATAGATTGTCAGAATTGATGCAATAAGAAACAAATCAATTACAGAACTCAAGAACCTGAAAATAAAAATTGTGCAAATTAGATTGTCAAAGAAGAAAAAGAAGACTGCAGATTTATACCCCACCCTTCTTGCTGAATCAGAGACTCAAAGTGGCTTACAATCTCCTATATCTTCTCCACCCACCCTGTGAGGTGGGTGAGGCTGAGAAGGCTCTCACAGCAGTTGCCCTTTCAAGGACAACCTCTGCCATGGCTATGGCTGACCCAAGGCCATTCCAGCAACTGCAAGTGGAGGCGTGGGGAATCAAACCCAGTTCTCCCAGATAAAAGTCCGCACACTTAACCACTACACCAAACTACACCAAACAAAATATTTAAAGATATTGTTCATTAAAATAACTAGTATCAAATGGACCAACTATGAAAAAAAGAGAAAGGGGCAGAAGAAAGAGAAAAAAACTCTTACATAAATATATATAAATATATACAGAATGGCATCCACTCCTGTGTCCTAAAGCAAAAAAAAATTAAGAAAGTGTTTAAATAAATAAGTAAACAGAAAGCAAACAATAAAGTAGAAAGAACTAAAGAACATTAAAAATAAAGCATAGACATCTGCAAGGAATTATAAGGAGAATTTTCTTGCGAGGTGATGTATTCAACAAAAGGGAACCATTTATCTGGGAAACCAGAGGATTTGTAGATTGTCAGTGATTTTTTTTTCCTATCTGCCCTTTCAAGGACAACTGCTACAAAAGCTATGGCTGACCCAAGGCCATTCCAGCGGCTGCAAGTGGAGGAGTGGGAAATCAAACCTGGTTCTCCCAGATAAGAATCTGTGCACTTAACCGCTACACCAAACTGGCTCAGCTTAGAGGAAACACTAACTCACCTAACTAACTAAGCTTAGAGGGACCTTTTCTTTGCAGACTTTTTATGGGTTGGTTTGGCATTTTTCTATTAAATGACAGACAGACAGACAGACAGACAGACAGACGGATAGATAGATAGATAGATAGATAGATAGATAGATAGATAGATAGATAGATAGATAGATAGATAGATAGATAGATAGATAGATAGATAGATAGATAGATAGATAGATAGATAGATAGATAGATAGAGTCACTATCAAAAGAAGGCTTATTGGGGAGAGGGGGAGAGTTGTTTTTTCATATGTCAGATCTGTTTATTGTTTGGCATCAGCACTTCTTTCATAAGCATTTATTTGCAGCAGCATGTCATTTTTTGTTTAATGTTTTACATCTTGACACAATTCTTTCTCATTTGATTTATTGTACAATTATAAATTGTTAATAAATTTTTGAAAAGTTAAAAAAGAGGACTTATATTTCCATGAATCTGATGAACAATTTTGCCACTTTGGGGGGCAGGATTCTTGATTTAGATAGTATTATTTATGTGTCCTAAGTAGGCAGCATTGTCTACAGGGTGTGTTAGGGTGGCAATGAAGTAAGGTAAATTTATTTATTTATTTATTTACTAAATTTGGATTTTAGACTGTCCTCTCCTGTAAGGCAAGGCTCAGGGTGGTGTACATGTTTCATGAGCAAGTCTGTAGCCTAAGCAATGCCAAATCATGGATAATTATGCCCAGTCATAGACAGAGTTCAAGCTAGATTATCTGGGTAATAGAAATTAGCCCACTGGTAACCCAGAAATAAAGAGCTTGGTAGATAGTTACAGGCAGGTAAGATAGTATCAAAGTGTAGTCACATTGGTCTGTAGTAAAACCAAAAGATTGGGGGGAGATGGTTTTAAAACTAAATTTTGGAAGCCTTGGCATACAACCTACAAATGAGAATCTCTGCATCTGAAACATAAATATGACTTGGCATCCACATCCAATTCATATTTTACTAATATTTTCTTCTTTTTGCATGATTGAGGATTTGTTGAAGGAGACGGCTTGCTCATGGGATTTTCTTGCCATACAGAAATCACATTAAAAACACATTATCATACCAGGGAGAGTTATACCTTGACTATCCTTCATTTCAGCAATCAAATTTCTTTGATCTTTTGCAGTGCGATCCATAAGAACACTTTCCCAGAAGTAAGCTCCACTGAATAGACCTGAGTAGGATTCTGAATAGACCTGCTTAGGATGGCACTCTTAGTGTTCTGCTGGCAATCTGTGAACAAATTGTGATCCGACTGGAGGGATGACTGAACATCCTTACCTGGATATCTTATCATTGTCCCAAGCTTAGTAGGTCCAAGACTGAAATTTTCATATTTCTTTTAAGAGCCATCCACTCCTCTTACACACTCCATATCCACAACAAAAATCACAATTGGCTGCTAGTTCCACCTATGGTAGCAGAAGCATGAAGCATTTGATATTTCACCTTTCTTCCATATGTTTAGTCTCTGGCACAGTACATTGTATCTCTAAAACACAGCAAAAATCTCATCCATTTCCACCTGCACCTCCCAACAGTGAAAACTCTAGTGTATACGCTTGTCTTTCATCTTGATTACTGAAAAGTTATCCTTCTGCTGTCACAATTCAGTGCTCTTATCTCTAGCGGAACTAATTATGTTCTCTCATCATTCTGCCCATCTGACACCACCACCCTCAGCTGCCCTTTCTTCCTTCTTGCCTCATACACTTGCTGCTGCCTCCCAGAATACCTCTCTCACCTTCAGATCTCTCTTCAACATGCACCTATCCCATGAGCTCTTTGGCATAATCTCCTGTTTCCTTTCTTTCTTTGGAACTGAACCTGCATAACTGAAATGAAGTATGTTCTTCCCATGGTGTTCCTTCTTTTCCTCCCTCTATCTCATGTCAAAGTTAACTGCAGTCACACTGGAGGTTTGGTGTGGTCCAGGCACGTCTCTAATTGCAGTGGTTTAAATTGTTGCAGGAAGGTCCGACCAGATTGCACACCCTGAGGTGGTTTCTCCACCTGCTCAGCCAAAGGGCAGGCATCCATATTACTGCATTGCCTCAACCATGGAGTACACTGTTTGGTTATTTTTTAAAAAATGCAGATGGGTACATGGCAGCAACTTTTAAAAAATAATGGAAACAGATCTGATGGTTCAGACATCCCATCCAGCTTCAGTTCACGAAAGGAGAATTCAGATGTCCAGAAAAATAGAGTGGAAACACTGGCATCCATAAAGAGGGGACTTTCCCCGGTGCCTGATTACTCTGCTTCCAAAGCAGGGCAAAATGAAGTGGCTACAATTGGGGCACAGGAGGCAGATGTGTCTGATTGTTCTCTTTAAATGCACAAAGGTACCACAATGGTATCAGCACACTGCTCGTGTGACCACAGCCTTAGATTGCACATTCCTTGGTACAGGGGCCCATCTTCTTTTACCCTGAACATTGTCATGCACATTGATAGCTCTGTGTAGATCACATTTCTAATTGATTGCTATTCTACTTTTCTAATGGATTGCTATTCTACTCTGAAGACAGCAGCTGGAGTGGACATCTGCAGCTTGCACAATGCATTTAAGGAGTAGTGAAGTAACTAAAGAGAGAGTGGGAAGCAAAAGAGGGCCAACATTCAGATCCAACAACCATGGGAACATGTGTATGGGTCCAGCTCAAGTAGGTGAATAGCAACGCAGTCCAACACAGAATTATACCCTTCTGAAATCAATGGATTTAGGAGGTTATAACTCTGCCTATGATTGCACTGTAAGAATAGAATTGAAACTCCCTCTTTTCTGGCCTGATCTACTGAAGAGGAGAAAACTAAGACCCATGCTGCACTCCTTTTAGGGCACTGCAACCCTATCTGCACACTTGCTCAGGGCAAATACATTAAGGATGAAGGTTAAAGATCCTTTAAAGAGAAAATGGAGCTCCTAAGTTTTTCTTCAAATTTAGTTCTGATATTACAGTATCACTTAGTATTAGAAGATCAACACACTTTGCATTTCAATCTCCATAAATCCTATCTGTAAATCATCCCAAGTGCTATTGAAAGCTTGTTTCTTCAGTGCCATTTCTGAAATGACACTGAAAAAGAGAGAAAAAGAGCTGCAGTGTTCTCAGTGTATGCATGAGAGGGAGGACTGTCGGCACATATCACTTATCACTATTCAAAGCTGAATAGAAATGCATGCTGATATTACACTCAGAGAGGGGAGTCCTATAAAACCACATAAAATGTACTATGAATTGTGCTGATAAAAAGATTAGGCCATTTTTGCAGGTTTTTCAGAGTCCTAATGGAAACAGAGCCTGATGATTTGTGACACGTGCTAATGGTGCTTGTCACATTCCTAGATTTCTGCGGTGACGTGCATAATTTTTGATGACATGTGTCACATTGCGTATACTTCATAACTAGGGACTATGGGTTGAAAACACATAAGGTATTAGTGAAATATTCATAATGTGAGGTGCATAAATTGTTTTCATGAAAATGATTATTGCAACTATTAACAACAGTCAAGATTTTATTTATGAATAGGTTGAAAGGCAAAAATAACCCCTTTTGCATTGCCATTTTGAATGTTCATGGTTCAGGGTTATCTTTTCAGCAGTCTGGGATTGCTGAAGGCTTTGGATTCCTTCCTCTGCTGCAGGGAAAGCTGAAAAATGCTGATGGACTAACGTGGTAATTGTTGATTTATGTGGTTTGGCAAAAGGTAGGCACAGAATCTCTTGGGAGGGGAAAGCAACAGCGAAGACACATTTCAGTCTGGCATTGAGAAATGGCTGCTCAGCACTATGGATGTGACCTTCCACCACTCAGATTGTATGGTTGATATTAGTCTTACTCTGGGAGAAGCGCTGGGGATTGCTAGACATTTTTACATCCCACAATGCACCAAAGTATTTGTGACCTGAGAACGGGGCACTTGGAGAGATTGCAAGTGTCTCTCTCTCTATGAATCAGAATAGATGTGTTTGCCTGCTGAACTCATACAATTATCTTTCAACAAATAACACTATTTTATAGTTCCTGAATCACTGTACAGTAGATTCTCAGTTACAGCTTAGTTGAAAGTAAATATTTTTCATAACCTCAACTCCCCTTCTATTTCATCTACCAGCCCTGCCCAAAGAAGTGTATCATCTGAGCCACTGTAAGCAGATCTCCATAAACCACCACTGAAAGTAGATCCATATCCATCAAAAGTTTGTTCTTCATTTACCATTTGCATCTTTCATAGGTTCCTCAGCCTTTATTGCAACAAGCTCCCTGCATCCATTGACTTAATCATTAAAGAAAACCAATCCCTTCATTGGTCAGGGGGTATCTGATCAGACGCTTTCATAAAAGTACACATGAATAAGTAGTAGAACAAAATAGGAGTCAATTTCACCTTTAAGACCAACTTGGTTTTATTCAGAACGTAAGCTTTCGTGTTCATGCACATTTCTACAGACTAAGTTGGTCTTAAAGGTGCAATTGACTCCTATTTTGTTCTACTACTTCAGATCAACACAGCTGCCTACTTGGACCTATCTTCATGAATAAGTAGATTAATGTAGTGGTTTATAAACAAGAGTGCCATGGTCATCTCTGAAATTTGGCATAGTCCACAAATAAAAAGTGTAACAATTGTTTGTTTATTTAATATTGTCTTCAATGTTGTGTATGACAATTTTTAATACAATTTTATAAGAAGAAGAAGAAGATGATGATATTGGATTTCTATCCCGCCCTCCACTCCGAAGAGTCTCAGAGAGGCTCACAATCTCCTTTACCTTCCTCCCCCACAACAGACACCCTGTGAGGTGGGTGGGGCTGGAGAGGGCTCTCACAGCAGCTGCCCTTTCAAGGACAACCTCTGCCAGAGCTATGGCGGACCCAAGGCCATGCTAGCAGGTGCAAGTGGAGGAGTGGGAATCAAACCCGGTTCTCCCAGATAAGAGTCCGCACACTTAACCATTACACCAAACTGGCTCTCCCAGTTTGGTTCCCATTATAATTGTTTGTCTTGAAGAAAATGCCAAGGTAATTTGAGAAAAAATACATCACCTAGGTTGAACACAAGCACACATATAATACCAGATTTTTTTTTAAAGGATTTCAGAATTGTAAGATTTAAAAAGATAAAACTAATTAAAGGGGTAAACACTAGAAATGCAATCCTAAACTAAGTTACGTTCAGATCATGGCAGTTAATGAATCAGTGGATAAGCTTTGTTCTCCCTGCACCTCCCCCCCCCCCCATTTATTGCCTTAAGCTAGAGTTAGGCATTAAATCAGTTGAAGGGGCCCTTGGATGACCATGGGGTAAAAGGATTACTGAAGAAGGATAGGGAAATGGCTGAGAAGCTAAATGAATTTTTTGCCTCCGTCATCACTGTGGAAGACGAGAACATTTTGCCCGCCCCAGAACCACTAATTTTGGAAGGGGTGTTGAAAGACCTGAGTCAGATTGAGGTGACAAAAGAGGAGGTCCTACAACTGATAGACAAATTAAAAACTAATAAGTCACCGGGTCCAGATGGCATACATCCGAGAGTTCTGAAAGAACTCAAAGTTGAACTTGTGGATCTTCTAACAAAAATCTGTTATCTATCATTGAAATCTGCCTCTGTTCCTGAGGCACCCCCATCTTTAAAAAGGGTTCCAGAGGAGATCTGGGAAATTACAGACCAGTCAGTCTGACTTCAATACCGGGAAAGTTGGTAGAAACCATTATCAAGGACAGAATGAGTAGGCACATTGATGAACACGGGTTATTGAGGAAGACTCAGCATGGGTTCTGCAAGGGAAGATCTTGCCTCACTAACCATTTACATTTCTTTGAGGGGGTGAACAAACATGTGGACAAAGGAGACCCGATAGATGTTGTTTACCTTGACTTCCAGAAAGTTTTTGATAAAGTTCCTCATCAAAGGCTCCTTAGAAAGCTTGAGAGTCATGGAGTAAAAGGACAGGTCCTCTTGTGGATCAAAAACTGGCTGAGTAATAGGAAGCAGAGAGTGAGTATAAATGGGCAGTCTTCGCAGTGCAGGATGGTAAGCAGTGGGGTGCCGCAGGGCTCGGTACTGGGTCCCATGCTCTTTAACTTGTTCATAAATGATTTAGAGTTGGGAGTGAGCAGTGAAGTGGCCAAGTTTGCGGATGACACTAAATTGTTCAGGGTGGTGAGAACCAGAGAGGATTGTGAGGAAATCCAAAGGGATTTGTTGAGGCTGGGTGAGTGGGTGTCAACGTGGCGGATGCAGTTCAATGTGGCCAAGTGCATAGTAATGCACATTGGGGCCAAGAATCCCAGCTACAAATACAAGTTGATGGGGTGTGAACTGGCAGAGACTGACCAAGAGAGAGATCTTGGGGTCATGGTAGATAACTCACTGAAAATGTCAAGACAGTGTGCGTTTGCAATAAAAAAGGCCAACGCCATGCTGGGAATTATTAGGAAGGGAATTGAAAACAACTCAGCCAGTATCATAATGCCCCTGTATAAATCGATGGTGCGGTCTCATTTAGAGTACTGTGTGCAGTTCTGGTCGCTGCACCTCAAAAAGGATATTATAGCATTGGAGAAAGTCCAGAAAAGGGCAACTAGAATGATTAAAGGGCTGGAGCACTTTCCCTATGAAGAAAGGTTGAAACGCTTGGGACTCTTTAGCTTGGAGAAGCGTCGACTGCGGGGTGACATGATAGAGGTTTACAAGATAATGCATGGGATGGAGAAAGTAGAGAAAGAAGTACTTTTCTCCCTTTCTCACAATACAAGAACTCGTGGGCATTCGATGAAATTGCTGAGCAGAAAGGTTAAAACGGAAAAAAGGAAGTACTTCTTCACCCAAAGGGTGATTAACATGTGGAATTCACTGCCACAGGAGGTGGTGGCGTCCACAAGCATAGCCACCTTCAAGAGGGGTTTAGGTAAAAATATGGAGCACAGGTCCATCAGTGGCTATTAGCCACAGTGTGTGTGTATATATAAAAAAAATTTTGCCACTGTGTGACACAGAGTGTTGGACTGGATGGGCCGTTGGCCTGATCCAACATGGCTTCTCTTATGTTCTTATGAAGCACTAAAACACTAAACAAGTATATTGGGAAGATCTTGCCTGACTAACCTGTTACAGTTCTTTGAGGAGGTGAACAAGCATGTGGATGACCCAATAGATGTTGTTTACCTTGACTTCCAGAAAGCTTTTGATAAAGTTTCTCATCAAAGGCTCCTTAGTAAACTCGAGAGTCATGGAGTAAAAGGACAGGTCCTCTTGTGGATCAAAAACTGGCTAATTAATAGGAAGCAGAGAGTGAATATAAATGGGCAGTCTACGCAGTGGAAGACGGTAAGCAGTGGGGTGCTGCAGGGCTCAGTACTGGGTTCCATGCTCTTTAACTTGTTCATTAATGATCTGGAGTTGGGAGTAAGCAGTGAAGTGGCCAAGTTTGCAGATGACACTAAATTATTCAGGGTGGTGAAAACCAGAGAGGATTGTGAGGCACTCCAAAGGGATCTGTTGAGGCTGGGTGAGTGGGCGTCAACGTGGCAGATGAGGTTCAATGTGACCAGGTGCAAAGTAATGCACATTGGGGCCAAGAATCCCAGCTACAGATACAAATTGATGGGGTGTGAACTGGCAGAGACTGACCAAGAGAGAGACCTTGGGGTCGTGGTAGATAACTCACTGAAAATGTCAAGACAATGTGCGATTGCAATAAGAAAGGCCAATGCCATGCTGGGAATTATTAGGAAGGGAATTGAAAACAAATCAGCCAGTATCATAATGCCCCTGTATAAATCGATGGTGCGGTCTCCTTTGGAGTACTGTGTGCAATTCTGGTAACCACACCTCAAAAAGGATATTATAGCATTGGAAAAAGTCCAGAAAAGGGCAACTAGAATGATTAAAGGTTTGGAACACTTTCCCTATGAAGAAAGGTTAAAACGCTTGGGGCTCTTTAGCTTGGAGAAACGTCGACTGTGGGGTGATATGATAGAGGTTTACAAGATTATGCATGGGATGGAGAAAGTAGAGAAAGAAGTCCTTTCTCCCTTTCTCATGTGAGAAAATGACCCCTCTGTCACAAACAAGGTTGCCAGGGCGCCTGGAGAAGCAAGCTTGCATCCGCCTGGCCAGTGAATGCGAGTGGAGCTACCCAGGAACTACATAAGACTCCCGTGTACCTATTAGCAAGTATATAAGCGCTTGAGTCAGGCACAGAGTGTCTGCAGCCGCGCTCCAACGTTTCCCCGCCATCGCGTGGAACCCGCCATGGTAAGGAGGAGGCTACGCCGCCACGGAGCTGTCCAGGCGAACGGTGTTGAAGCGCTAAGCATGGGAACCACTGTGTTTCGCTAACACCACATGTAGCCATCTTCCTGCCTGGCTGAGTTTCATTCCTTCTATGTGGGAACCTCACGTACACACCTTGAGTCATTCCTAGCCCGCAAGCAACCCACCTAGTCTATGAATGGATTAATGGCTCCACTATTAATCCTGATTGCCCAGTGATTTCCTAAACAACTGTCTTCACCCCGGAGAGTTGAGAAAGAGGAAGGATCTCTCCTGATACCACCAAGCCCTTTTGTCTACACCGGAATACCTAGGTGCATATCTGATTCTCTATTGTCCCTTTCCCAGTTAATCCCATCTCCTCCCAATCACCCAGTCATTCCCACATTGATACCAACGGAGCCGCCCCAGGCCCTGTCGCAACCTGGAAGTTTCCAGGCTGCCCAGGATAAAGGTGATGTTCATTGGTTGAAGCACACACCCAATCAGGTGTCGCCATTAACCCACCATTGGTCCAGCCGATGTCCAGCCTTCCTGGTCATCAGCAGAACCTCCCATTACCACTCCCAGTCACCTCCCATCCCCTCAGGACTAAGGTGACTCTATATAACCTGTGGACTAGCTACCCACAGGTGTGCCTTCTACTCAGTAAACCCCCATTCCCGCTGGGTAGTGACACCCCCGATTCCTGATCAGTTTCGGGACCTTTCCCCCCATTTCCTCATTCGTCGCCATCGGAGCCTTCCATTGGAGTCTGCGAGAGGTAGTATTACCCTGTATGTCCATTCCTTTATGTTCCCCTATCGATCTCTCTATTTTTCTTAGACCTGTATGAATGTGTGATTGATTTTGTACCTTGTGTGAACGAACTATTGTTTCAAAATAAACCACAATTGATTTTATTAAATTAGAGTTCTTTATTGAGCATTGACTCTCTGATCGGTTGAGCCTCGTAGACACAGATAACAAAGATTCCGTTTATTGGGCTAACTGTCTCTCAGTCTAATTCCCCAACCTTATTTTGAGAGCAGTTTCCCTAACAGAAATTGGTGGAGAAAGCTTGGGCATTATCCTGTTTGTGTGAACGCACGCGAGTCGACACGCGTGTCTTCATACAGACAGACGTAAGGTTGCACTGTTCAGAAAGTCTTGCTAGCGAGGCTATTGCGTGAGTGATTGAGTGAATGAGTTCTGTGTGAACGGCTCTAGCGAGCATTTCTATAATTTGTGGGTCGGGCTGCTCCCCTTTCTATCATTCAGCGTTGGACTCTTCAGCCGCCCCGAGGAGGCCAGAAACCTCGCAAGAGGACTGAGCCCGATCGAATGCAAGGGGGGAGTCCCGTGAAGTCCGGCCGCCGTCCCGAGGCCTTCTAAACGCGTCTATCGTGGGAGGGAATGTCAGGACAGGCTAGGATTGTTTAAGATCTGGATAGAGCACCCTTCCCTTCTCCCTTTTCTTTAGAGCTTAGTGCACACACGCACACACACTACATAAACACTCAGACACCTACACACACACACCCAAGTCCTTACACGAGTCTAGGCCAAGGCTAGTCTAAGGCACCCGACAGTCAAGAAGGCAAGCGGGTCACAGGACCGTTGCAATCTGACTGCTGGGCAACTTTTATTTTGTTTTTGTTTGCCCGGAGACGCGATCGTTGGGTCGGCCCGTGGCTCCCTTTTCACCCGAGACGCGATCGTTGGGTCGGCTCGTGGACTTCCCTTTGGCTGAGACGCAATCATAGGATTGGCTCATTGCCTAAAACTTTGCCCGGAGACGCGATCGTTGGGTCGGCCCGTGGCTCCCTTTTCACCCGAGACGCGATCGTTGGGTCGGCTCGTGGATTCCCTCTGGCTGAGACGCAATCATAGGATTGGCTCATTGCCTAAAACTTTGCCCGGAGACGCGATCGTTGGGTCGGCCCGTGGCTCCCTTTTCACCCGAGACGCGATCGTTGGGTCGGCTCGTGGATTCCCTTTCCTGGCTGAGACACAATCATAGGATTGGCTCATTGCCTAAAACTTTGCCCGGAGACGCGATCGTTGGGTCGGCCCGTGGCTCCCTTTTCACCCGAGACGCGATCGTTGGGTCGGCTCGTGGACTTCCCTTTGGCTGAGACGCAATCATAGGATTGGCTCATTGCCTAAAACTCTGCCCGGAGACGCGATCGTTGGGTCGGCCCGTGGCTCCCCTTTTCACCCGAGACGCGATCGTTGGGTCGGCTCGGTGCCCCGTAACCTTAGCTGAAACACCACCGGAGGTTGGCAGTAGGCGAAATATAAGTAGAACCAAAAAGAGAAATCCCCACACGCCACAATGGATATTCTTGCCAAGAAGGAAGAGATCCCCAAATTGGATAAGTGGCTGATAAAGAAGGGAGATAATCCCTGGAAAAAGGGACTCTTTAACCAAGGCCCTGATCCCCTCCAATCTCTCAGAGACATTTTTGAGGAGGGCTGCAGCAATAAAACAATCAGCACCGGCAAGAGAGATCTTTTTGCCACATGGGGCTTGTTTGAAGCCCTGCGGGATAGCTCTGCCTTGAATAAGCAACTCAAGGAGCAGCTAACCCAGAAGGACCAGCAGATAGAAAGGAAGGAACAAGAAGTTGAGGAAATTCTTAAGAAACATGCAGAAGCATTGGAACAGGAATTCCAAAAACATACCACTGAGAAGGAAATCCTGCTCCAACACCATGAAGCCGAAAAGGCAGAATTAGGCAGAAAATACACGGCAGAGATAAATAGGCTAGCAGAGGAGAATAACAATCTAGACCTCGACTGGCAACAGGCAAGTCGAACCATAGACGAGGTCAAAATAGAGAAAAATACTCTGGCCTTAATACACCAAGATACCATAACCGCTCTACAGAAGGCTCAATCGCAAGTAAAGGCATTGAGCAAAGAGCTGGAGCAAACCAAAAACCGGAATGACAAACTGCAATATGCCGTTGAAATAGCCACAGAAACGGTGAAGAAAACCAAAGAGGCAGCTAATCACGAGGCATGTAAGAAAGAGATTGCCTTACTGCAGCAGAAGTTAAACCGTAAAAATGCTCTTATAGCAACGGTCTCCCCATCCACCTTCTATGCTTTTTCGGATGAGGAAAGTGAGGATGAGGAGGAAATACAACCATGTGAGATTACCCCCGCCCCAGTATGCCCGGTGGTCACCCGGCAAACTACCACTAGACAAGGGCCTGACAAAGAAACTGTACAGATAACTAAGGAAGTTAAAGATTGGAAGACCGAGGACGTTAAAATGGCCTTTCAAATCCTCGGCCCTTATAATAAGGAGACATCGGTACAATGGATGATGCAACTGAAATGGGAATACCCGGACATTACCATTAAGGAATTAAATCAGGTTTTGCGACTGGCCGCAACAGGCCCAAATGCAGAAAAAGTAAGGGCCCAATTGGTGATCCCATACCCAGATGCACTCACCACCCGGGAATGGATAGCTGAAATATTAGCAGTCACCTGGGAGGAAGAGAGCGTTAAATATGTTTACAACCAGTTCGTACAGGGTCCGGATGAAGACCCCCTAATTTATCTATCAAAAAAACAGTTCCTAGCCGTAGTTGCAGATGTAATCATACCAGACGAAGGAAAACCGCCCGATTATAATGACGAGGATTTTGTCCTTGATGTCATCCAAGGTCTTAATAGAACTACCCGACAGATGTTAGGACCCACCCATGCACATAACCCCGAGTGGGATCTCCTTCATTCTAACCTCAAGAATATCAGTAGATATATAGGTAAATACGGGCCTGATAAAAGGGGTAACAAGAAGGACCGCGCTAAGGAAGCCGTTAACACGGTTACTTATGCCAACAACGGGCCTCACTCTCAGTATCATAAGAGGGAAGTTAATCCGGACCCCTATAACCCATCGCAGCCTCCAGTCAATCCTCCAACGGGACAAAATAAGCACGCCCAAGCGCGGAACAATGGGAAACCGGCCAGGCAGAGGCCCGGAGCGGGGGGAGGGAACTCTAACTATCAACCGAGAGTCCCTCCTCCACCCGTGCAGCCCTCGGCCCCCTTTCCTTCTCCCACAGTGCAACCGCCTCCGGCCCCACAGCCTAATACAATGACGGGACCTTATGGGGAGGCATATCAAGATTTGCAGAATCAGAGTCGAGGGTACAAGCCTTCCTATAACAGAAAGGCCGAGCGAGCCCGTTTTTGGAATTCGCTATCGCCCGGAGAACAGACTCAGCGGAAAGCGCTCTGGAACTTTTTACTCCATGCGGGGTGCGACATGACCAATATGGATCTAGCACCCACTGCACTTTTGATAGAAAGGCAACAACAAGTGATGCAGGGGTGGGGAAATCAGCAGCCGTCTGCTCCCCCACCTCCACCAACCCAATCCCATTTTGCAGCACCTCAAGGGTATTCACCGCCCGTAGCTGCAGTAGTTCAACATCCACCCCCTCCAATGCACCCCACTGTTCAGTTATACCCGGCTCCGATAGCCGCGGTCCAGCAGCAGACGGTCGTTAACGGTCCGGAATATGAGGAACAGGGTCTGCGCTAGGGGTGCCCGGGGCCCACTAATCTCCCCGAAGGAGTAGTGGCTAAACTTAAGCCAGACACTTGGGGGAGACCAATGGTAAAGGCAGGCATTGGGGCTCCAGGGAACATTAAACCTGCCACTCTATTAGTAGACACAGGGGCATCGATTAGCGTGCTCCATCCAACGCTAGTTACCCAGGGAACCCAGACAGATAAAACTCTGGAACTGGCTGGGTACGCGGGAGGAAGCCACCTCTCACACATCTGGAAAAAGATTCCAATCACTGTAGGGAGACTCAAAGCCAGCATGAGAGCCTGTAACAATGCAGGAGAAGACGATGGGATGATTGGGGCCCCCTTCTTAAAGAAAAACCATTTAACTGTAGATTTAGCCAACGGACTCCTGTGGCACATCCCGGGAGGCCCGGACTTTATTAATGCTATACACCGATGTGCAGCTCTAAAAGCTCCCTTCCCTGTATGTTCAGTAACGGGAGATCTATGGACCCTAAAGTTTCCCGGGGTATGGATTACTGACAAGGCGGAGTGTGGGACTGTGAGAAACGCTTGTGTTCTCATAGAGGGCAAAGATCCTCCTCCCCAGCGTCAGTACAAATACCCCGCGGAGGCGGAAGCAGGAATAGGGAAAACTATTGAGGGTCTGTTGAAGTGGGATGTCATCCTCCCAATGCAGTCCATCTGCAATGCCCCCTTGTGGCCGGTCCTAAAGGCAGATGGAGTAACTTGGAGGATGACAGTGGACTTCAGAGCCCTCAATGCAGTGACTCCCCCGGTGGCCCCGGTGGTCGCTAAATACAACGAAATTGTGGCAGCTATTGCAGCGGGATCTAAATTTTACAGCGTGGTGGACTTGGCCAACGCGTTCCACTCGATCCGCCTGCACGAATCCTGTTGGTATAAATTCGCATTTACCTTCCGCGGCCAACAGTACGTGTTCAAGCGGACACCGCAGGGCTTCCATTCTAGCCCAAGCATTTGTCACGCGCATGTTGTGCAGATGTGGGACCGACTGCTGCCTGGATCAAAGGATTGTGTGCTCAGTTATGTAGATGACGTGCTGATCCACGCAGAGACAGAGGAGAAGGTCCGGGAGGTCACTGAGGAGGTCCTCACCCTCATCCAAGAAACAGGCTTTAAAGCAAGTAGGGAGAAAGCCCAGCTAGTGAAGACCGAGGTGAAGTACCTCGGCATCACACTAGGAGCAGAAGGGAGAACACCGGATTCACAGAGAGTAGAAGTGATTTCTAAACTCCCCGCCCCCACAGACCCCCATTCGCTAAGAGCTTTGTTAGGCACCTTTAACTTTTCCCGAGATTTCATCGAGATGTTCTCCGAGAAAGCCCGACCTCTTTATGAGCTCCTGAAGAAAGATGTGCAGTGGTACTGGGGACCGGAGCAGCAAAAGGCTTTTGCAGAGCTCAAAAATGACCTCGCAAAGGCTCCGGCGCTTGCCCACCCCGATGTTACCCAGCCGTTTTTCATTCAATTGGCTATCTCGGAGCACAGTCTGGGGGCTACTCTGATCCAGAGACGAGCGGGATCTCAGAGGGTGGTGGCCTACGCCTCCAGGAACCTTACTTCCGTGGAGGAAAAATTCTCCCCCTGCGAGAAGGTCTGCCTCGCTCTGGTTTGGAGTTTAACCCATTGGGAGTTTATAATAGGAGGAGCAAGGGTGGTAGTTCAAACCACTCATTCCCCTCTTAAGTATATTCTCTCCGGGAAAGTTAAAGATGGGCAAGTTTCGAACCAAAGGATCGCCCAATGGACGCTGGCGTTAACTAATAGAGGGGTAGATTTCCAGAAGGAGCAAAAGGAACCGCCCTCGCCCTATGGCCTCGTAGTTGAAGGGGAAGAGCATGAGTGTCCGCTGCCAGTGGTACAGCATATACCCTGGCCAGTTAATGGAGGGATAACCCTAGCAGAAGCCCGACAACAAGAGCTTGTTTGTTGGTTTTGCGATGGGTCTTCTTTCCATGTAAACGGCTCAGCTCGGACCGGCTACGGCGCCATTAGAGTGCGGGATTCCCTAGTCCTTAAAGGAACCGTCCGCCCTCATTCTAGCCAAGCCGCAGAAGTGGAAGCAGTGCTAGCAATCCTCCAGTTCGAGCCTTTGGATGTTCCCCTAGCCATTTTTACAGATTCTCATTGGACGGTGCAGGCGATCACGGCCTGGCTGCCCATTTGGAAGAAACAGAATTGGCAGAATAGCGAGGGGAAAACAGTCGCGCATTCTCAGAAATGGCTGCAAATAGCGGAGAGAATAGAGGCGCGAACTGACTCCACCTACGTGACTCACGTTAAGGGACATCAGAGACAATATACAGAGGAAGGGATGTGGAACAATAGAGTAGACGCTATTGCCAAAGAAGCTGCATTCGCAGACAGCAATCCTTTCCGCTCACCCCCCACCTTTCCTTTACACCCGGTCACCACCCGGAACCAGAGCAAAGGGAGGGAAATCCTAATGGATTTGGGCGAGCTCCAGAAAGACGACCCAGAGATCCTGGAGCTTGCCAAAGCCCAGAAGGATGAAACGGGGAAGTACACCATCATTCAGAAAGAGGGCATTTACTGGGCAGTAGATAGCCAGGGGGAGCAACACTGGATTGTGCCCCTGCAAGTCAGGGGGGATTTAATCAAGTTTGTGCACGAGCAGGGACACCGCGGTGCAAATCTAACTTTGGAGCGGGTAAAGGAGACGGGCTGGTGGCCGGGCATGCGCCAGGAAGTAGCACAGTGGGTTAATAATTGCCTTGCGTGCGCTATGGTTAATGCCGACACATCAGGACCCAAAGCTCCCATCCAGCACCAAAGAATAGAGGGACCCTGGGCTCGTATACAAATCGACTTTATCGGCCCCCTTCCCCGCACAGCCAGAGGAAATCGATACTGCCTCACGGTAATCGATCCTTTCAGCAAATGGGTGGAGGCTTTCCCTTGTAAATATAATACTGCCGCTACTACTGCTAAAATTTTATTTAACCACCTATGGACGAGGTGGGGAATCCCGAGGGTCATGGACTCGGATTTGGGGTCACACTTCATCGGGGAGGTCACAAAGGAATTGTGCAAAGCCTTGGGGGTGGAACAGTGGTTTCACATTGCCGGGCACCCCCAGGCATCAGGGGCAATTGAGAGGACTAACCGGACAATCAAGGAAGCCCTACGGAAAGTAGTAAAATCCACAGGCAGGGATTGGGACGAGAAGCTACCCATTATCCTGATGGCGCTGAGGGGAACTACTGCCGTCCATGGTCACACACCGCATATGGTCATGACAGGAAGGAAAATGGTGTTGCCAGAAGCCTTCTGGCTCAAAACACAACTTCCATCTGACTGGATGCCGGTGGTTGTGAATGACGCGTGGGTGCAATCGCTAGTCACGGAGGTCCACAATATCCACCTGGAGGTAGCTAAACAACTAGGAAAAACACAGCAGACAATGGACCAGAGATTAGGCTGGGTTAAAAATCCTCGAGTGTGGGATCCAGGCCAGCTAGTGCTATATAGGAGATTCTCGCAAAACGAGCACTCCTTGGAAGCCAAATGGTTAGGTCCCGTCCCGATAACACTGAGGATCAGCCCAGCAGTCTACCAAGTAGAAATTCAGAAAAAGAACGGGGAAACCTGGCGAAAGTACTTCCATTGTTCCCAACTCAAGGAATAGAAGGGGACTGCGCCAGCTAACCCTAATCAGATTCAGCAACCTGAAGGGGCGCCGCCGCAGAGAAGAGCCGAAATCCGACAAATCTCTGTCATGCCCTGCCCTGAACCGGTGGATTTTCCCTTAAGTGACACATTCCTCACCCTTGGTGTAACTTGAACAAGTCCAAGTATAGGAAAAAGATTCCTGAGACAGACCTGTCCACAGTAATCTAGGGGGGGAGTGCAGGAGAAAAGAACTCAGAACACAAACATGTAATTTTAGAACTACAACAATTTTTTTTTTTTCCTCTTTTCTTCTCTCCTGTGAAAATTGCTCCTTCCCTTTCCCCCTTTTCCCCAACCTTGTCTTAGTACTTTGACTCCTTCAAGCTTATAGAAATAGCAAGAAGGGTCTACAGCGCAATCTTATCTTTTATTTTCAGGTACACAATATGGATTACCAGAATGTGAAGGTGAGATTTGTGAGAACAATGATGTATGCAATGTATTTAGTGTTGATGTTAATGCAGGAGGAATGTACAGCTGATAGAGCAGTATTGCCCACTATAGTCCCATTCTCTCATTGGAGATGTAAGACAAGCCTATATCCCAAGGAAATCATGCTGTGCAAAGTCATAAAGTCTAATTATGGGGAAAATGACAGCAGACTCCCCAGAAGCAGCTATGACTTTCGCAGCTGTGATGAAGAGTGGGTCAGACCACCTAATATGATTCTGTTATGTGCTGGGACCAGAATGCTAACGCAGGAACTGTACTGTTTTTCTCATGAGGACACCATGAGACCTCTAGTGCCAATGCATTGTGTTTATGTCCCAAAGGGCCCACGGAAATTAACAACAACTCCCACAATAACTTCTAGCGCTACTCCAGCCTCTAAAGGGTTTACTGAGGACATGGGGCCATACTGTGAAATTGCAATCGTGTCGACCGCAGTGTGGAGCGCAAAGAATCCTTTCAAATTTATATTATCAATTGGCTCTAGGATAGAAAAGCCGCTTGCGTTCTCAATGCAGACACCTAGTGGAGAGACGCACCACTACCAGCTAACTGCATGGTCAAATAAAAATTGGATTGTTACTGATTCGGAGCTAGGGACACAGGGACCGCCTGACTGGTTTATAGTAATAGACCCTCTATGCCAGCGGGAGTCCGCGATGGGAATGAAATTCACCAAATTGGGCACCTTCAACACAGAGCTTCCATCGGAGGAAGGAAACTACACCCTCACAATAGGGAATTTTACCCAGCTCCAATTCAACCCTCTCATTCCAGACGCTGAGAGCACATTAAGTGCCAACTCTCACATAATTGGCTCCCATGTGATTAAGCGGGATATTAGGGAACAAGTTTTAATTCGGCCACAGATGGTATTAAAGGAAATCAGGGTCAGCCTGACGGGATTAAATACCATCGAAAAATTGCCACAATGTGCTCCCTACTTGGAACCCAGTAAAAAGGGTTGGGAGGCTTGGCTGCAGTTATGGGTGGGGAACACGCCTCGCAGATTGAAACGATCTGTAGGAGACTGGGTTGCACCAGTTGCTGGAGGAGTAGCGGTTTTAGATTCTATAAATATAGAAACCCTTGCAAATAAATTTGCCTACGCTACCTCTTATATTTCCCAGCTGGGAAAACCCATTAATGACTCTTTCCACACCATCTCCGAAGTCCAGCATTCCATCAGCTCCATTTTAGTAAATTGGGAAAACCAAATTGAAAGAGATTTTGCCTTGCTGTTGAGAGGGACTCAATCACTACAATTGAATATTTCTTTGGCACTGGCATGCACTCAGGCTCAAGCTATGAATTTAGCAGTAACCATGGGCATGATCAGGCAAGCCACGGAAGGAAATATTCCTCTGGAAATCAAGCAGTTGATTAGACCAGAAATTCCTACCCCACAACTGGAATTGGAAGCCTGGTGGACTCTGGTGAATACATCTTTCTCAGTGGACAGGCAGGAATTGAGACTTCTCATCCTGATGCCCACTGCACAAAGGTTCTTCTATGTACACCCCGTCGTGCCACTGGGGCTGCAAGTGGGACCAACCGAAGTTTTGTATTCCGTGGACTCAGATAAATGGGCCAGGAACGACAACGGGAGTTGGGAAGCTGTGGATCTAAAGGCATGTGTACACAAAGACAACCTGGGATTTATTTGTGATGAGCAGACTCTACAAACTCACCACCCCTGCGTGAACCCCTTAAGGGACTCCCCTCAAGAATGCAAATATGCGCTTAGGCAAGAGAATGCCTCTGCTTTTGTGTACTTGGGAAGAGGGTGTGCTTGCGTGAGGACATATTGTGAGTACCTCATCATAAATACTTTCCACATCCAACCCATGTTGCCAGATGTCAACAGATGTTTCTGCAACCTATCTTCCATTGTGGGATGCGATATAGAATTCACAGTCCCCATATGGACTAGGGAGGAAATCCTGCTGGCCCCTAGTCTGTTCAAATTCATTCAACCAGTTTTTCTGGGCATGGGGCTGCGGGCGATTAGATCCCTGCTGTCTCATCCCCTTTTAAAACAGACCTTGCAAGATATTAAAAGAAGCGGAGACACAGCGTCCATGGTGGTTAAACATGATGGACAGGAAATCTCCGGGCTTTTAACACAAATCAAGGACACGGGAAAGCATTCGTTCCTTGACGCGCTCCTTGGCTGGAGCCCTACTGGGTCAGCGATACTTAACGTAGCCCTGCACCCCATCGTGGTCATTTTGGTCTTCCAGATTATACTCTGTGTTGTAATAATTGTCTTAGGGTGCTGGCTGAGAAAGCAGCTAAAGAAGGTGGACGAGCTCAAAACCATGTGGAGATACCGTCCCCTCGTCATTGAAAAGCCCTAAAGTACCGCCTTGAATCCCCTCCCCACTTGTGCGAGGGGGGGGGGGCTCCCTTTCTTCATTCCTTCTCCAAAGATCTTTCTTTTACTTGTAAGGGAGGGCTGTAAAGCCCAAGGGAAAGGGAGAGGGGAGAAAGGCGACGAAACCGAACCGAGGAGAGCGGACCAGCAGTGGCAAGGTAGAGCTTGCAAGGGCTGCCACCCGAGGGTTCAGAAGTCTTCATTGGAAGACTCCCATCGGGTGCGTGCCCTGCTTTGCCACTTCAGGCTCCCATCTGAACTGGATTGCGCCAGGCGCTTCAGTTCAACAGGCCCGCTGGGACCCCCGGCTCTGCAGCCCCGCATGTTTGATAACAGCGGGGACCGGTCGGGTCACAGGCTAAAGCCGCCCGATCATCCCCCTCTGATGCCTCTATCCCACCAAGCAACTAAAAGGTTACTAGGAGTCAAATGGAGGCTCGGCCCAATATATATATTTTAAATCCCTACACCCCGTGTATGGGTTTGGAAAACTTCCCCCTTCCTAGCTCACCCCTGGACAAGGTTCTAAGGGTGAAGACTCCACTGCCCCGTCGCTCCCAGACCACCATGGATTTGGGGCATTTGCATAAATCTCTTCAGCACATGCTCCAACTTTTGGGATGGGAAACGGAGGACGATGGGAAATGTAGTCCCCACAGCCAGCCTTTACATTATGCATGTCAGTATATTTCAGCTCCTAGCTCTGTTCCTATGGGAAGTTCTATCTTTTACCAAGTAAAGGGTGGGCTCGTTGGCCCAGGGGAACGGGGTGAGAGGAAGCCCAAATTGAGCAGAACAAACTCAGGGCATTCTTGCAAGTGTTGGATCGCTTCTTGATGGTCTAGATAACAGTCCCACCAAGTGATCCATCACTACAAGGCCCGAAGTGACTCTGGGACAGAACCTGTTCTGACCCAGAGAGACTCCCAGCAGTCCAGTGTTTGAGCTCTGTGACTCTTCCGGCGCTCCGTGATCCTGAAGGAACACAGGGAACGGAGAGGGGAAGAAGTTGCAGACGCTCAAAGCATCAGGAACCTGGTGCAGCCACTGTTCTGACCCATTGGGACGCCTGAGCGTGCAGCCCTTACCCACATAACTGTGGAAGGGACTCAGGCTGTGCATGGGCACCCGAACCGAGGAGCTTAGGAAAAGCCACCTCCCGCGGGCACCCTAGGTCCGCCAGCTACCTTTTAGATTGAAAAGGCGACACGGGTGAAGAGCGACCTTGGGACCAGTACACCTGAACTATGGCCCGTTCACAAGCCACTATCCCCTCAAGGAGCGGACCGAACCTAGGTCCATATATTTGAAAAATATTTTATAATACCCCATCCCCAACATGCCTTGGGCTTAGTTCATCTGCATAAACACACCATGCGCATGCACTAACCCAAAGCACAGGACTGGGGACATCTGGGACTTAGAGTTCCAACACCCTATGTGGGTAATGAACTGTTGTTATGAAAACTTGTCTATCTTTCACCAGAGAAGGTTGGGCCGCCGAAGCAGCCCGAGGATTAAAAGAGGGCAGGCACTGACACTTGCCCTCCGGAGCGCGGAGCTCCAGCTAAAAGTTCCGCCCACCTAAGGGTCTCAGGGGGCCAGAACAGACTCTGCACCAGGTGCCATACTTGCAGGGGCACCCTGAGTTTGTAAAGGCGCACACGAGACCAGGCAGAATGCTTGAACTCGGCCCCCACCGGGAGAGCCAAACGCACCGAAGCACCTTTAAGTCACGGTGACTCTGGTTTTCCCCACAAGTAAGAAGTGCCCAATAGTGTAAAACCGTTGAAGCATGACCGCAAACCTTTTGGGGCGATTCTGAAAAAGGGGGTGCCCCACAATGGCCCAAAGAACCCATTTCAAGGCAAAAGAGTATTTGCATATGTGCCTCCCACTTGGACTACTTAATGAACTGAATGTCCTCATTGCCTGGCGCCTCTGTAAACCGCCCTGTCTGCCAGCAGAAGGCAGTGCTCAGCGGAAGACATGACGTGTCAGTCTACCCGTTGCCATCTCCCGGGCGGGAGAAGTAACAGAAAATGGGATTTCGACCCACCAGCCATGTGTATCTATGTTTGTGGGATATTATGCATCTATTTTTGACCAAAAGAAGGGTGCCCGCCCTTGGGTGGGCAGGCTGTGAAAAATTAGAGTAGGCTTTTTGAGAGATTACAGTACCGAACCAAGGAGCATGGAGTTGGAGAGCGAGGGAGCCGAGTTAGCCCTTTGACGAGCTATCTCATCAAGCTTTCCCAAGAGGCGTCTCCGGGCACAGGCCTCTCCAATGGTGCAGGTTCGGAGAAGCCCACCCAATGGAGTGACTGGCCCAACTTGACACACTCCTCCCCATGGTTTCCACTATACTATCAGATTAGTGTGGGAAATGGCAGAAATCTCCCAAGCCGCTTTTCAAGAAATCATTTACATATCCCACGCCTACTGACAGGATATGGGCATCATGATATGGGCACGACCTCACAGGAAGTGGTGACTACCATGCAACTTAGATCCCACCCCTGCCGGTCAAGGATTTGATTGACAGGCAAGGATCCTTGGGCCACATACCAACATGGACCAAGGTTTCCCTGTGAAAATGTTTTTTTTTATTATTATTATTTATTTATGTTTTCTATCTTTTACCAAGTAAAGGGGGAGTCCCCCCCCTCCCAGTCAGGGAGGGACTCCAATAGGCCCTAAAAGAGAGCCACGCTTAAAGCTGGCTCTCCGGAGCCCAAACGGGCTCCAGATTAAAATGGGGAAAGCGGCCAATGGGTCAACTTCCCCGAACCTACAACATGGGAGAGGCCTTTCCGCGGCCGTGCTCCCCGGTTCGGGGTGTTGCTCCAAAGGCCTGCACTTCCAGGCGTATGCCTTCCCCTTCCGCAGAACCGGGAAGGCATGAGGAACGAGGTACTCCAAGGTTGAGGGGAGTCAAACCAAGGTCGGCCGGAGAGAACTGTAACCTCATTAGGAAAGTTGGTCCTGTAAAAATGCTGTGACAGAGTTTGCTAAATGTCATTCTAAACATGTATAAACAATGTCTAAATGTGAAAAAACTTCTCCCAGAACCCCATTGTTCCTTAAATTTACATAAGTTCCCTGGAGATCCCTCTAGATAGGATCTCCTCAGACCATGTGAACGGGCCCCCGACCGGGTCCGAGCAGGATCGGAGGCCTCCGTGTTGGGCATGCTCCATGCACGACTTGGCTTCACTATGGGCAGCCTGGATACAAGGGGGGGTGGGATATCCGCCGTAGACTCCTCGGCGCCGCCAGCCTCCTCCCCTCCAGAAGGAGACTACAGACAAGCTAAATGAGAAGGGAAACTTCTCCTTTCCCCAGCGTGGAAGTTATCGAGGGGGGGAGAAGAAGAAGCCCGAAGACCAAAGGTCAGACAGATGAATTATGTACTAGCATAGTGATAGGATTTGTGTTTTATTATATATGTATGAAATGTAACCCAGTGATTTTAAATGACTTGCCTTGGGAATCCGTGTATAATATGAAATACTTATTGCCGGTCTAATCAATTATGGCAGCCTAGCCGGTCTAGACTGCACGCATGATTTCTGCTTTTAAGTAACCTCTGATTCAAATACTTTGTATTGGGAGATTTACTATGTGTTTTTATAGATTGTAATAATGCTATATGCTGCTTTTAAGTAACCTTTGATTCAAATACTTTGTATTATGAGATTTTACCATGTGTTTTTATGGATTTTAATAATGCTATATGAAATACCGAACATGTACAATGTACCCCAGAAGGCCTCCCTGTAAGCATGAGCGCCAAGGAAGGATCTGATGGCCCATTGGCATTTTTAAATTTATGTTTTTGAGTAGTTTTAGATAGTGGCTCCAACCTTTTTGCAGGTAGCCGGTATTCCATAGTAGACTTCCCATGCTTCAAGGGTTTACCGCCCTCTTACCGAAGCCCCGTTTTGTTTGTTATCAGTTGTACCTACGAGACTTTGCCACTAGACGGTGACGTCAGTCTCGAGGGGGGGAACTGTGAGAAAATGACCCCTCTGTCACAAACAAGGTTGCCAGGGCGCCTGGAGAAGCAAGCTTGCATCCGCCTGGCCAGTGAATGCGAGTGGAGCTACCCAGGAACTACATAAGACTCCCGTGTACCTATTAGCAAGTATATAAGCGCTTGAGTCAGGCACAGAGTGTCTGCAGCCGCGCTCCAACGTTTCCCCGCCATCGCGTGGAACCCGCCATGGTAAGGAGGAGGCTACGCCGCCACGGAGCTGTCCAGGCGAACGGTGTTGAAGCGCTAAGCATGGGAACCACTGTGTTTCGCTAACACCACATGTAGCCATCTTCCTGCCTGGCTGAGTTTCATTCCTTCTATGTGGGAACCTCACGTACACACCTTGAGTCATTCCTAGCCCGCAAGCAACCCACCTAGTCTATGAATGGATTAATGGCTCCACTATTAATCCTGATTGCCCAGTGATTTCCTAAACAACTGTCTTCACCCCGGAGAGTTGAGAAAGAGGAAGGATCTCTCCTGATACCACCAAGCCCTTTTGTCTACACCGGAATACCTAGGTGCATATCTGATTCTCTATTGTCCCTTTCCCAGTTAATCCCATCTCCTCCCAATCACCCAGTCATTCCCACATTGATACCAACGGAGCCGCCCCAGGCCCTGTCGCAACCTGGAAGTTTCCAGGCTGCCCAGGATAAAGGTGATGTTCATTGGTTGAAGCACACACCCAATCAGGTGTCGCCATTAACCCACCATTGGTCCAGCCGATGTCCAGCCTTCCTGGTCATCAGCAGAACCTCCCATTACCACTCCCAGTCACCTCCCATCCCCTCAGGACTAAGGTGACTCTATATAACCTGTGGACTAGCTACCCACAGGTGTGCCTTCTACTCAGTAAACCCCCATTCCCGCTGGGTAGTGACACCCCCGATTCCTGATCAGTTTCGGGACCTTTCCCCCCATTTCCTCATTCGTCGCCATCGGAGCCTTCCATTGGAGTCTGCGAGAGGTAGTATTACCCTGTATGTCCATTCCTTTATGTTCCCCTATCGATCTCTCTATTTTTCTTAGACCTGTATGAATGTGTGATTGATTTTGTACCTTGTGTGAACGAACTATTGTTTCAAAATAAACCACAATTGATTTTATTAAATTAGAGTTCTTTATTGAGCATTGACTCTCTGATCGGTTGAGCCTCGTAGACACAGATAACAAAGATTCCGTTTATTGGGCTAACTGTCTCTCAGTCTAATTCCCCAACCTTATTTTGAGAGCAGTTTCCCTAACACTCACAATACAGGAGCTCGTGATCATTCAATGAAATTTCTAAGCAGTCAGGTTAAAACGGATAAAAGGAAGTACTTCTTTACCCAAAGGGTGATTAACATGTGGAATTCACTGCCACAGGAGGTGGTGGCAGCTACAAGCTTAGCCAGCTTCAAGAGGAGATTGGATAAAAATATGGAGCAGAGGTCCATCAGTGGTTATTAGCCACAGTGTGTGTTTGTGTGTGTGTGTATATAGATATAGATATTGGCCACTGTGTGATACAGAGTGTTGGACTGGATGTGCCATTGACCTGATCCAACATGGCTTCTCTTATGTTCTTAGCTCCATGCTTTAAATTTTAAAGCTAATATTCTGTACACTGCTTTGACAGATGGTTTCCAGTAGCACTTGAGCCAGGATTCAGCTTAAAGCCCCTGGTTCAGAATACTAGATGATAAGTTCTCACTACTAGGAGTCACTCCTGAAGATATCACATCCTCAGATGCTTCTGATCTCAGGAAAAGACTGACACACCTAATAATGGAGTTTGATCTTATTTCAATCTGCAGAAGAGGAAAGTGGGTTTGCTCCCCATTAGTGCTTAGAATTATTCCATTGGGAAAGCTCTCTGTATTTATTTTAGCATGTTTGAATGCATTCCCTTCTATGTGTTTTTATTGCAGGTTTTTTGGTATCCCCTTTTCAAATAGTTTTGTCAATGTGGTTCTGGCATTATTGATACCATCTCATGCATAATGTTAGAGTAAAGGTAACGGTAGTCCCCTGTGCAACCACCAGTCATTACTGACTCTGGGGTGACATCGCATCATGACATTTTCATGGCAGACTTTTTATGGGGTGGAGGTGCAAGGAGGTGAACTCCCTTTTAGGGAGAGTGAAAAGCGGGAAAGCCCCTGGGGGGGATTACATTAGGTCTGACCTACTTAAAGAGCATCGGGATTGGTGGGCTCCAACATTGGCTTCCCTTTTCTCATATATAGATGAGACAGCAAACATGCCAGCCGATTGGGGCTGGGCGATTATTGTGCCCATTTACAAAAGAGGGGGTCATAATCTCCCCTCGAACTATGGGCCAATCAGTTTGCTAAGTGCTATTAGCAAACTGTATGCCTTACATCTGAGGGACAAACGTACGGCCTGGATGGATTCTCAAGGCATTATTGCCGATGTTCAGGCTGCCTTCTGCCCTGGAAGATCCCACCTTGATCAGACTTTGGTGCTGCAATTTCTGGTTGATAAATATTTGGCCACAAAGGGCTCCAGACTCTTTGCAGCCTTTGTCGACTTTAAGGCTGCCTTTGATCTGATACCCAGATCCAGGTTATGGGATAAGCTTGCAGCTTCGTCTATCGACAGACGGCTGTTGTTGTTAATGGTTAGCCTTTACAGCAACTCGGGCATCAGGATAAGATGCTCATCTCAAGGCCATTTAACCCAACCAATTTTAGTGAACAAGGGTGTCAGATAGGGTTGTGTGCTCGCTCCCTTGCTCTTTAATTTGTACATAAATTCACTTCTAACCTCCTTTAATGATTTGGCTTTACATCCTCCCAAGCTCGCCGATCGGCATATTCCAGTTCTAGCGTATGCTGACGACGTGCTTATACTATCCAGGACGCAGATTGGTACGCAAAGGGCCCTTCGCCATCTAACCCAGACCAGTCTGCAGGAAAAGTTGGAAATTAATCTAGACAAAACCAAGGTTTTAGTTTTCGCCAAACGTTTCAAGGCTCATTGCTGGTTTCTAAATGGTAAACCCATTGAGCAAGTAAAAATTATAAAATACCTGGGGGTGATTTTTCATTATCAGGGAAAGCGTTTGGCACATAAGAACTATGTTGCACAATCTGCGCAAAGAACAGCTGATGCCATCTACCGTTTTTATATCTCCAAAGGGGCCAAATTCTTGCCTGCAGCATTAAGGTTGCATACTGCAAAGACCAGGGTCCAGTTGCTCTATGGCGCTGAAAATGCCCCTTATTTAACCACCAAGCCGTTGGAGATAGTACAAACTAAACTCCTGCGCAAGCTTTTGTTTGTTCCTAGTTGTGTGCCAAACACTGCCATCAGGTTGGAATCTGGCGTCCCTAGCATCGAGACATCTATGTGGTTAAATACCTTCTGTTACTTCTTGAAGGTTCTCTCAAAGCCAGGTGGTCTTCCCCTTCTGATTTTTTTCGACTCTTTTGTGGGAACTTGGGAGAAAAGGTGTCTAGATCATTTTAGACTCTGTGATCTCTCCCCTGAGTCCTTAGCAATGATGGAACTGAGGGACGCGAAAGAACTTCTGTGCCTGAGGTTGGTAGAGCTTGAACTGAGATCTGCTAGAGCTAGTCTTTCTGCGCACATTTTCTTAGGGAAGCAAGCCGAAGTACTGTCCCTGGCCAGGTATCTTTTCAACATCACTATCCCAAAATATCGGATAGCTTTCTCAAAAGCACGACTCAACGCACTTTTCTCTTAGGTGCTTTTGGGACGTTACGCTGGGTACCCATATCTGGAAAGATTGTGCCCCTGCAATTGCAATGAGGTTGAAACAACTCCCTACATTGTTTTGCACTGCCCTAATTACAATGACTTGAGGGCAAGACTAATCTCTCCGATTCTCGGGTCCTTGGCGGGCAGGCAGGAGGATGAGCAAATTGCCTTCCTCCTGTCTGACGCTCATTCTGATGTTTCATCTAAGATTGCCTGTTTCTGTTATGCTGCTCAGTTGGAAAGGAGGGAAATTGAGAGTGTAAATCTTGGTTATGAGTTTTAACAATATGTGTAATAGTAGGAGTCAGGAATTTTGTGTAAGAGGTGATGGGTTTGTTTTTGTTTTAATGTTTTTGTTTGTATTAAGCTAGTCGGATGACCGTGAATAAAGAACTACAGTGTTTGTGTTTGTTTTATGGGGTGGTTTGCCATTGCTTTCCCCAGTCATCTACACTTTCCCCCCAGCAAGCTGGGAACTCATTTTACTGACCTCGGAAGGATAAAAGGCTGAGTCAAACAGCCAGCTACCTGAACCCAGCTTCCACTGGAACCGAACTCAGGTTGTGAGCAGAGCTTGGACTGCAGTACTGCAGCTTACCATTCTGTGCCACAGGCTTCCTAATGTTGGAGTGCCCCTTGCTAAAAACAGATCCAGAGGTGGCTTTTTGGTGCATGATAACATCACACCAGATTCAGTTTCCCAAACCCTACTTTTGGGGGTAAAGTATGATTGTACAGCAGCTGTTTCAAAGTTTTTGGCAGCTGCTTTTTCTTCTAGGTGTAAAAGACAAATTAAAATTCTTTAGAAGTATATCATTATTCTATGGTTCTGGGTTGTTGAAGACCTTGTGTCCATGAACAAAAAGGGGAAAGAAGGAAGGAAGGAAGGAAGGAAGGAAGGAAGGAAGGAAGGAAGGAAGGAAGGAAGGAAGGAAGGGAGGGAGGGAGGAAAGGAAGAAAGAAAGAAAGAAAGAAAGAAAGAAAGAAAGAAAGAAAGAAAGAAAGAAAGAAAGAAAGAAAGAAAGAAAGAAAGAAAGAAAGAAAGAAAGAAAGAAAGAAAGAAAGAGTTATGCCCTTCTAAGCCCGTTAAGATCAAGTTTAGAACTCTACTATGTAAGAATATGCAGAAAAATAGACAACAAGAACTACAAAGACTAACGGGTTGTGAAGTTACCTCTAAGGTAAAATACCTAGGGGTAGAGATAACAATGAAAAATATTGACCTGTTCAAGAACAATTATGAAAAGCTATGGCGTAAAATAGAAGAAGATATGTTAAAGTGGAACAAGCTCAACCTGTCATTGTTGGGCAGAATAGCTGCAGTAAAAATGAATATCTTACCAAGGATTATGTATTTGTTTCAAACTATCCCCATTGTGAAAGATGCTAAGCAATTTGATAAATGGCGAAGAAAAATTTCGGAATTTGTGTGGGCCGGGAGGAAACCTAGAATTAAAATGAAAGTCCTGATAGATGCAAAAGAGAGAGGTGGATTCCAATTACCAGATTTGAAACTGTATCATGAAGCAATTTGTTTAGTATGGTTGAAAGAATGGATAACGCTATTAAACAAAAAACTTTTAGTGTTGGAAGGCCATGGGAAAAAATTCGGCTGGCATGCATATTTGTATTATGGGAAAAAGAAGATGGACGGTCTTTTCTCTCACCATTATATAAGGAGAAGTTTATTAAATGTGTGGATAAAGTACAAGAAATATGGTGATGAGAGGAGACCTTTTTGGATAGTGCCGGCTGAAGTGATAAAGTTAACGGCCAAAACAGTTAAGGAAAAACAACTATCATACAATCAATTACTAAAAATACAAAGTGGGAAAATAGAACTGAAAACTGCAGAAGAACTGAGTTATAAATATGATTGGTTTCAAATGCAACAAATTAAAAGTTTGATGGAGAAGGATATTAAAGCTGAAGGAATAAGGAAGGAACAAACAGAAATGGAAAGAGTTCTGCTTGGAGATAATGAGAAATTAATTTCAAAAGTGTACAAATTACTTTTACAATGGTCTACAGAAGATGAAGTAGTGAAATCTCAAATGATAAAATGGGCAATTAATGTAAATAAAGAAATAAAGATGGAATCTTGGGAATATCTGTGGAAAAACTCTATGAAACTCGTAACATGTCATAGTATTAAAGAGAACTGTTTTAAGATGATGTATAGATGGTATATGACTCCAAAAAAACTAGCAAAGATGAACAATAAGATGCCAGATAGGTGCTGGAAATGTAAAAAGCATGAAGGTTCTTTCTACCATATGTGGTGGACTTGTGAAAGAGCGAAAATGTTTTGGCAGATGATTCAACAAGAGATATCTAAGATCCTGGGATATGAATTCAACAAAGAAGCAGAGATTTTTCTGCTGGGATTACAAATGGAAAAATTTCCTAAAGAAGATAGAACTTTAATATGGTACTTGCTCTCAGCTGCTAGGACATTGTATGCGCAGTTGTGGAAGCAAGAAAAAATACCAGATAAATGGGATTGGATTATAAAAGTTATGTCATGGAGTGAAATGGATAAATTAACAAGAAAACTAAGAAACTGTGATTTAGAACTTTTTAATCGGGAGTGGAAGAAATTTAGAAGATATGTAGAGAAAGAGTGGAAGATAAAAGGACATTGGACAATTTTTGATGATTAAGATTTTTAAGATTTTTAAGATAAGAATATATCTTTTGAAGGGGGAATATTTCTCTTTATTATTCTTTATTTTTTCTTGATAGTTAAAGGTACCTTTAATATCTGTTTTTTCAAAAAAATAACACTGGCGGGGGTCAAGTAATGGGGGGAGGGGTGGGAGGAAAGTAAGATGTGGGGTAGAATGATGATTTTTTTTTTATCCTAAACTTTTTATAAGTTGTAGATTTAGTTCTACTACCATATGTTACTAATAAAATTGTTTATACACAAAAAAAAAAAAGTTTAGAACTCTGCTTAGACCATACAATAAACTACATATCTAGAAGTATATTTATTTATTTATTTATTTATTTATTTATTTATTTATTTATTTATTTATTTATTTATTTATTTATTTATTTATTTATATTTATATCCTGCCCTTCCTGTGAATGAGCTCAGGGCAATTTACATCAATACATTAAAACAATAAAAACAATTATAATAAAGATCAGATAATAAAACTGTTAAAACAATTTAAGTTAAATTAAGTTTAAGCTAAATTAAGTTTAAACTATTTAAAACAGTTAAAACAATGTAAACATAGCAGAGTATATCTGAATCCAGGTTACTTGAGTTCAGAAAGTAGCTCAAAGCATATAAATTTAAAATTTTCTTCAGATCAGAACTTTGCAAAGATATAGTCTAGGCCCATTTGGCACAATTGTCAAATGATTTATGAAATAATCCCATTTGGTCCTATGAAAGACACAGGCTATGATGGGCACTATAGCCAACCTTGGCAGCAGTCTTCAAAAATCTCTTTCTATTGGGAATGGTTGCCACAGAAAAGAAAATGTTTTACAACAGTAGATCTCACATGTTCTTACTATGGAGTGATTGTCAAAACACACCCACACTTTGCACTGCTTAACTATATTTTCTTGTGCCTTAAAATCCATCACCCTGGAAGTCTCAAAATACAGAGTGTATTTTGATAATCAGATTTTGTTCTCAACTTCTGTAACTGGTTTTCTCCTGTATTTTTCCAAGGTGTTTAGATTTGATGCTTCACCATGGCTCATTAGATTATTGTGCATTCATGTGAAATAACAAGCGAGGAAGAGAAATCAGACATGAATATTTTTTTCTCTGTTTCTGCACAGAATCATTGTGGAATCTTCAGAAGTAGAGCTGGAAGAAACCTAATCAAATAAAAAAGGAGAACTTTTTCAAATTTTTCCTTTGCTATAAAAAAGTAAATTGAAAGTAATTTTTATACATCTGCAAAAAATGTACTTTAAAAGCAAATATTTTCCGTTCTTATACCGATGTTAATGAAATCAAGCATTAAATAAAGAGCATTTTAATTACTAGAAAAAAGAATCAGTACTGTAGCTATTGGGAAAGGCAACAATTTCTCAAAAGTAGGAAATTTCACCTCAGCTTTCATCAGGGTTTTGTTGTTTTTAGCAGGAACGCACAGGAACACAGTTCTGTCTGGCTTGGTGTCAGAGGGTGTAACCTAATATGCAAATGAATTCCAGCCAGGATTTTTGTACAAAAAAGTCTTGGTGATGTCAGGGGGTATGGCCTAATATGCAAATGAGTTCCTGCTGGGCTTTTACTGCAACCTGCCCCCCTCGGTTTTCAAATACTAGAAAGCCCAGTGCTTTTTTTCAAGATATTAACCTTTAGTTATAGCTCCTTAATATGCATCAATAGGAACCTGAATAGCCCAGACTAGCCTGATCTCCTTAGAACTTAGAAGCTAAGCAGGGCCAGCCATAGAGAATACTTGGAAGGGAGACCAACAAGGAAGACAGGGGTTGCTATGCAGAGGAATGCAATGGCAAACTACCTCTGCTCATCTCTTGCTTTGAAAGCCCCATGGTCATGGGGTTATCATGAGTCAATTGTGACTTGAGAGACCACAGTTGTTATAATTAATACACATTAATTCTCTCAGAATTACTAGACAAGATCACTGAATTCCTTTGAGAAAGAAAGGAGAAAGGGTTTTGTAGTCCTTGAAGACTGATTCCACAAATGCAATACCACTGTATTCTACATAGATCACAAATATGTGTGTCAAATGCTTATTAGACACTTTAAATGCAAATCTGTGTATCTATTAGAGAGCTATGAATGGCCTATGGGATTCTGAAGACTGAAGTGGAATGCCATCCACTTCCTTCAGTTATTATTAAAATAGATTTGCTTTTATCTTTTTTTAAAAAAAATAAAATAAAATACAAACTTCCAAATTTGTTCATTTGAACATTTATAGAACGTTCTTTCATTGTTTTAAGGGATAAAAGACATATTAAAATATATTTGAAAAACTCCTCATCTAACGGAAATTAAAATAATTCCTGTTGTTGTACTACAAAGCAAAGCACACCACAGGACTCAAATTATCCAAGAGAGGAGGAGGCTTTAAGAGATCTAGCACTCCTTTCAGCATCACTATGGTAGGATTTAATTCTGTGGTCTAGAAAAAGCTACCAGAAGAAATCACCAAAGCACAGAATCCCACCAAACCACAAAATCCCAAAAATCTTCCCAGCCAATCCTGCCCCATACATTCAAACTCAAGATGGCAGAAAGACCTCTGACCAATTAGATAATTACAAGAGAGGAAGATGGAATGGCCTGTAGCATTACATTGCTACATTGCTATAGCACCCGTGAAAAAAATTAAAAGAGAGCTGATGCTGTGACACCACTGATGATGACAACACCCTTGCTCTAAAGTCCTGATTATTTTGATGCACTTAATACTTATCATTTAACATTCTGCACATACTTACTGTGACAAAACCACTTGCACTGAGGCCAATGATATGCTATAACTCTAGTAAAATGTGTGTGCTTTTTCCTGAGCTACACCATTCTCTTGCACTGATAACTTTTAAGAAAGAAAGAAAGAAAGAAAGAAAGAAAGAAAGAAAGAAAGAAAGAAAGGAAGGAAGGAAGGAAGGAAGGAAGGAAGGAAGGAAGGAAGGAAGGAAGGAAGGAAGGAAGGAAGGAAGGAAGGAAGGAAGGAAGGAAGGAAGGAAGGAAGGAAGGAAGGAAGGAAGGAAGGCTTGGGTGTTTCAAAGTCTTGGAGCATTTTATGTAACAGCTCAGAAGTCCTATGTTATCAGTCTAAAAGTCAGCTTCATTATTTAATAGAGTCATTATCTATAACATTAACCATGGCAAAAGAAATAATTTTCTTCAGTGAGTTGATGGCAAGCATACAAAAAAAATTGCTTTTCCCAGTACATTTAAATATTATGTTTTAAATTTGTATTGTGGTGTTAGATGTGGATACACTTTAAAAACATACTTGACCTTCTATCTTAAGTATCACTGTATCCAAACGAACAAAGCCGGTTTCTTATCAGCACCTTCCTGCTGGACTTCCTAATGCATTTGATTTCCAGCTATTAACCCAGGAGACCTGTGTTCACAATCACTTTGCAGTTTTTAAGGCTCTACAGGTTTATATTGGTATATAGACCTTCTTATAAAGATTATTACCTTCTTTTGCACTGAACAGTGTTTGCCAATATCCTCTTGGCTTGTGGTTAAAAGATGACTAGAAGATCAGCCAGATAAACCACTGGGGAGCTAAACTTTTTCCTCCTGCTGTGTTATTTGCTTTCAGTAAAGATCCTGGAAATATGAACTTTTAAACAGCATCTCACACTATATTAATTGGAAGAAAGCGTCTCATGTCATCAGTTCCAAGCTAAAAATAGTTAAAGGAAGCTGCCTTATAAAAATCTGTGCCACCTTCTCTAATGCCACAAAGTCAATGTCTAAACATTGTGAGATGCACAATAAAATATAAGGGCATGTGATATATTATTAAATTTACATTTTATTCATTTCACTCTATTTTTCCCAGTTTGTCTTTCCATCACATAAATGGCTGAATACTCAATTAAAAACTGGAGTTTTCCTTTAAAAATACATTAAACATCAACCACAACAAATGATATGGCAAAATCCAGTAAAAGACTCACTTATGTCAGAGAAAGCTTCCTTAGGCTGGAGAAAGGCTTCACAGTTTCTGAGTGGGAAAATATAGGCCCAACTCTGAACCAGTATCTTCCAAGTAGAACCTAATCATGCAGTACTTCCATGTTATTACTACTTGGAGAGCAAGGTCACTTACACCTCCTCTTACTCCCACTTGCACCAACCACAGAGGGCCTGCCAAGCACCTGATATGGACTGAAAATGGATGTGAGCAGGATGACCTTTCTTCAAAAGACCTTCTATAACTGAGGTGTTATTACTGGAAAAGACATGTTCTAATCCTCCAGAGAAGTTTACCTAAAGGATGATGTTGAAACCCAGAATCTTCTAATGGTTCAGGACAAATTAGAGTTTTCATTTGCATACTATACTGTTTTAGTGACATAACAAAACTCGGAGATATCCCATAATGCTAAATTACAGTGCCTACTTCTCACAGGAGCCACACCCTCCCACAAACACACACAACAATAGACCCAAGTGGGTAGCCATGTTGGTCTGAAGCAGTAGAACAAAGTTTGAATCCAATGGCACCTTTAAGACCAACAAAGTATACGAGCAGCATACTACAGCATAGTTATTGTCTCCAGATTTTAATGCAATAATTCAGAGCAAGAGATGTCAGTTACCAGAGACTATTAAACAAAATATTGCAAGCCTGCTTATGTTTTAAGCATGCTTTATTTTAGGTATAAAAATTTAGTTGTGTTTGTGCCCTATAAAGTTTATATCTCCATTACCCAGCATTACATTTTATAACACACATGGCCCAGCCTGATCCATCAGATCTGTCCCTCATAACAAATGAGTTTGGCACCCCTGTCCATTTATCCTTTGGCATAGAGTTTGACCTATTTGTCCTGTGTAATGAACCAAAGGGCATGGTTGGCATTTAATGGTATATACAGTGTTAGAAGATGAGCATACGAATAATCCTGAGATGGTGTGGTTGATTACTTCTTATGCTCAGAGCACAAATAACTGGTGAACATAACCTAGAAAGGAGTAGGATAGTTGGTTCATGGCCTTAGATTTTCCCATTTTCCCAGAGACTACCAGGAGAAACCAGGCAAAACTTTACTAATTACCAATGGCTTAACAATACCCTGTTGATTTTTTTTTTCTGGGAAACTGCCAACTTGTTTGTAATCTCAGACTTCCCTAAAATAGAAGCATTTAGCTCATGTACTTCCTTTCTCCTAGACCCAGTGAGCTATAGTTTAGCAATTGTCTTGAGATAATCCTGTTAGCACTTCATCATTATAAGCATATTGGCAGCAATATCACAAGCCGCTCCCAATTTCCTTCTCTGTAATTAAAATATCCTATTATGATCAGTGTCTTGTTTCTTGTTCTGTTTTCTCATACAGTGCTCTTTGGTCATGTTCATTTCACCCCAGAGGTCTTCAGCAGATCCCTGTAATTATGTCTCTGTATCTCTTACTCATTTATTCCAGCTGAAATTATCTCTGAACATTAGTTCCATTTGCAAAATCTGTTCCAGCTTTATTAGCTTTCATTAGACTGTATTGATGAAAGGTGGGATGGACTTTTCATACCTGCTCAACTCATCCTCCACTAAACACTACACAGGAAATAATGATATTTTCTTTTTTTGTTAACCAAATTTATTAAATTTTTGCAATATATTGAAATGTATTTCAAATAAGAAAAAAAAAGCAATATTTTAATCCTTATCAATACATTACACATTTTCTTTTTTTTTCTTACTTCCCCCACCTCTTTTCTTTGACCTCCGTCGGTGCTTTAAGCTATTGAGAAAAAACAATTAAGGTACCATTCATTTTAGAATCTTGCACTATAAACCTTATATAAAAATCTATTAACATCTCTATATCTCTATTTATAATTCAGTCTTCTAGCTTTCCTTCAGGACATTGTTAGCACATCATGAACTTATTTATCTCAATATACTAAATCATATCACCTTAACCTTTTAGTTCACCCATAGTATTACACATATCTTTCATCTATTATTACACCAGTTATAGCTATTTAATTCAAGTATTACACTTCTCTTTCATCAATCTATTATCACATCAATTATCACTGTTTGTTGTAATTAGCACTATATTTTCTAACTGCTAATAAAAGGAGCTATCATATATTGATTCAAAAAATTCTTTCTAATCATCTGTCTCCCCCATTTCCCCCAATTTCAGATTATACTTTCAAAAACCACCAAATGTCTCTTAACTCTCCATTGCTTTTCAATATAGTCCTGAAACTTCTTCCATTCATCTTTAAATTTTTCTGCATCACTGTCTTTCAAGATTCTAGTAAGTCTACCCATTTCATTCCAATGTAAAGTTTTTAAAATCCAGTCCCATTTATCTGGCATTTTAGCTTGCTTCCACCTTTGTGCAGTGTTCTTGCAGCTGACAACATATACCACACCAAAGTCCTGTCTTGCTTCGGAAAACTTTCCATTTGTAATCCTACCAGAAAGGTATCTGGTGCCTTTTTAACTGCATATCCCAAAATCTTTGACATTTCTTGTTGAATCATTTGCCAAAATTGTCTCACTTTTTCACATGTCCACCACATATGGTAAAAAGAGCCTTCATGTTTTTCATATTTCCAACACCAATCAGATGCCTGCTTGTTCATTTTTGCTAACTTCTTAGGTGTCATATACCACCTGTATTGCATTTTCAAACAGTTTTCTTTTATATTATTACAAGTCGATATTTTCATAGAGTTCTTCCATAGGTGTTCCCATGTCTCCATTGAAATTTCCTTATTCATAATTATTGCCCATTTAATCTTTTGAGATTTTACTACTTCATCTTCTGTAGACCATTTCAATAACAATTTATACATCTTTGCAATCAACTTTTCATCTTCCCCTAATAGCACTTTTTCCATTTCTGTCTGATCTTGCCTTATACCTGTAGTCCTGATATCTTTATCCACTAAACTTTTAATTTTTAGCATTTGAAACTAATTAAATTTGTCTTGCAGTTCTTCCTCCGCTTTTAATTCTACTTTGCCACCCTTAATTTTTAGCACTTGTTTGTATGTAACCCATTTGTCTTCCTGTGAGTCAGAAATCCATTTTATAACTTCCATTGGTACAATCCACAGTGGTTTCCTCTCATCACCATATTTAAAATATTTTTTCCAAGTATTCAACAAACCTCTTATAAAATGATGCCGGAAGAAACCATCCATCTTCTTCTTCCCATAACACAAATATGCATGCCAACCAAATAGATTTCCATGACCTTATAACGCCAATAACTTCTGGTTGGATAAGGTTATCCAGTCCTTCAGCCATACTAAACATACTGCTTCATGATATAATTTAAGATCCAGCAGTTGAAAAACTCCTCGTTCTTTCGCATCAATTAGTATTTTCCTTTTGATTCTTGGGGTTTTTTTCTGCACGTACAAATTCAGAAATCTTTTTTTGCCATCTATTGAATTAACATCTTTCACAATTGGAATTGTTTGAAAGAGGAACAACATTCTCAGTAAGACATTCATTTTCATGGCAGCTATCCTGCCCAAAAGAGACAAGTTCAGTTTACTCCATTTCAACTTATCAGCTTCAATTTTACACCAAAGTTTATCATAGTTTTTTTAAACAGATCTATATTTTTCATCGTGATCTCTACACCCAAATATCTTACTTTCGAGGAGACTTCACATCCAGTTGCATTTCGAAGTTCTTTCTGTTTGCACAATAATAAATTTTTACTTAAAATTTGCGATTCTTCTTTATTTATGTAAAATCCAGCAAGGTCACCATATTCTCTAATTTTTTCCAATAACAATGGCAATACTTGTATTGGATTTTCAGTAATAAACATCACATCATCTGCATTTATAAGTCCATCCTTTCAATTTTAGCCCCTCTGTTTTCTTATCTTCTGTTATTTGCAACAACAAAATCTCTAGAGTCATTATAAATAGCAATGAGGATAGAGGGCAACCTTGTCTTGTACCTTTGCTGATAACCATTTGCTCCGTTAAATCTGAATTAACACATAGCTTAGCTCGCTGTTCAGTATATATCGCCTTGACCATTCTTATAGTCTTTTCCCAACTCTACTTTTTCCAACACAGCAAACAAAAAGTCCCAATTAAGATTGTCAAAGGCTTTCTCCGCATCAGCAAAAAAGAGTGCCACTTCTTTTTCCGGATGTTTTTCATAATACTCTACAATGGCCACCACTATTCTGATATTGTCTCTAATTTGCCTCTTTGGGAGAAAGCCTGCTTGCTCCTCAAAGATAAACGTATGCAGGTATTGTTTTAGCTTTTCCGCCAAAACTTTTGCAAAGATTTTGTAGTTATTGTTAAGCAATGAAATCGATCTATAATTTTTCGCATTTGTAGCATCTCTGTCTTCTTTTGGTAACAATGAAATAACTGCTTCTTTCCAAGTATTTGACACTTGCCCATCCAAACAGATATTATTCATCAATTTTTGGAGCATTGGAACTAATATATTTATAAGAACTTTGTAAAATTTTATTGAAAAGCCATCTGGTCCCGGTACTTTCCCTATTTTCATTAAACTGATTGCAGCTTCTATTTCACCATTTTCAATTGGATTATTCAATGTTTCTTTCATCATTTCTGTTGTTGGATTTACCTTCACATTTTGTAAATAAGCTTCTATTCTTTCTTTATTTGCTGGCCTTTAAATAAGTTAGCATAGTACTTGTAGAATTCCCTTTTGATGCCCTCATGGTGTACAATTTCTTTGCCACCGGTTTTAATCTTGTTTATATATTTATTTTCCCTTCTTTTCTTCATTTGCCATGCCAAATATTTTCCAGGTTTGTTTGCGTCTTCAAAAGATTTTTGTTGGAGTCTTTTCAAATTCCACTCCACCTCTTTATTCAGTAAATAACTTAACTAACTCTGTAAAATTGTAATTTCTCACAAAATTTTCTTTTTCCCCGGTCTCTTTCTTAATTTAATTTCCTTTTTACTTATTTCCTTTTGTAAGTCCAACAATTGCTTTTCATTTGCCCTTCTGTCCTTATTTTTCAATGTAATTAATGTTTCTCTCATCACAGCCTTATAGGCATCCCAAACTGTTTGAAATTGTACCTCTTGGTTGTCATTTATTTGGAAAAAAGCTTTAGTTTCTTTTTCTAGAGATGCCACTACCTCCACTTTCTGTAATAAGTCATCATTTATCCTCCACCTCCTCTCTTTTTTCCTCCCTTTAGCCAACCACATCAACGGGTTATAGTCTGCACCTATTTTCGGAAGAATCTCTACTTTTTTTGTGATCAACCCCAGCTCTTTTGTAGCCCATAACATATCAATCCTAGAGAAGGTATTATGTCTGGCTGAAAAAACAGTATAGTCTCGTACCCTGGGATTGAATTTTCTCCACACATCTTCTAAGCTCTCTTGTTTGATTAGTTCAAACAATGCTTTAGGTAGTTTCCCATCTACGTTTTTTTTCCAGATCTATCTAAGGAGTTCTGGATAGTTCCATTAAAGTCACCCATAAGCATTATCTGATCGTATGTTACTTGATCCAGTTGTTTCATAATATCATTGAAAAAGTCACTCAGCCCCATTAGGAACATAAAGTCCCAACAACAGAGTCTTTTTGCCATATAACAAAACTTCTACTGCCAAATATCTACCTTCATTATCTTTAAAAATCAGTTTTGGCTCCAGCTCCTTCTGTATGTAAAAAATCACTCCCCCTTTTTTTTCTTTAGCCAATGAACCAAATTCTTCCCCTAAAAAATTGTTATGAAAAATTTGTAATCCGATTGTCTAATGTGTACTTCTTGTAAACAAATTATATTACATTTTTGTTTTGTAATCCAATAAAATGACACTCTTCGTTTCTGTGGCGAATTTAGACCATTAACATTCCAAGAAATTAATTTGTAATCCATAATGATTCTTCAATTAAGCTGTGTCCCCAAAATCCTTATTGTCCTCCAAAAACCCTTCCATGCCTTGAATGTCTATTATGGAATACTTCAGCCCTTTATACTCAAAAGTAAGTCCGGCTGGTAAAATCCATCTATATCTTGTACCTTTTGCCCTTAATTTATCCGTCAAAGGTTTAAATTGTCTTCTGTCACTGATGACCTTCCTTGGTAGTTCCTTCATTATTCTGACTCTGCTCTCCTCCACCACCAATTCTTTTGCAAATTGTTGGCTCAAGATCCTTCCCACTATATCTCTGGTGGTAAATTTAATTACTCTGTCTCTTGCCAATTTATGCCTTCTGGCAAACTCTGAATTGACCCTGTATATGTAATCACATTGATCTTCAGTCTTCTCTGGATCTTCACCCAAATATTCAGCAATAATAGTCATGATATATTTCTTTAAGTCCTCTTGATTGTTTTCTGGCACCCCCCTCAGATGTACAAAATTCTCCATCAGCTTACAGTCTTGTAGTAGAACTTTTTCCTGAATCTTCTTTATTGTAACAGCTTGATTTGTAACTCTGTTTTCTGCCTCTTGCATCTTTTGTGTTGTTGCTTGTGATTCCTTCCTCAGATCTTCAATTTCTTTCTTGATCTCTTTCTTTACAGCTTCAGCACTGGAATTCTTTTGTTAGTTCCTTAGTTATCTCTTTTGTTATTTTTTTAGTCTCTTTAGTCAACTTTTTCTCACTTGTAGTTATCAAATCTTTCATTGCCTTTGTTAATCTGGCCTCCATAGCATCCAGCTGTTCTTGGGCAATCTTAGATGTTTTGCCCTCTACTGAGCCAGTTCTTCCACACGTTCTTAGTTCGTATTTTGGATCAGACATCAGACGTCAGTCTTCCCATAACATATAATAGGCCCCAAGTTGACCTCACCAAAATACAAACTGATAATAGGGTTCAATAGATTAGAGCATGCCCTCTTCAGCAAGCCCAAAATCGCCATCCTCAGAGCTTCCTGGGCCAGGATATTAATATTTAAAGTTTTGTAAACATTCAAAATGGCGGCCGCAACTTTTTCAGGCCCCAAATCTATGATTTTTTGGGCTAGAGTAGGCCTGGAGGTCTAGGATGTGTCCCTCTTCTCCCAGCGCTGTTTTCTGACTCTCTGGAAATGAAGTTCCGTTCTCAATGGTTTCCACTCTCGTGATAGTTCGATCATCACTTCCTGTTTTCCAGTTGCAAGCCAAGGCTTTGTTATGACGGGGGGATTTTTTTTTGCAGAAGCCACAAAGGTAAATAAATCTTGGGTTTTTTATTTTTACAGCGCCTATTAAAGTCTTAAAGCCACGATTTCACCCCCAGCCTCTGTAACACAGCTTTACTTCTTTGCAAATAGTTCCAAATCTTTGTTTCTTTAGTTTAAAAATGTTCTTTTAGTCCCGGAATGAAAGATAAGAATTGTACCATATCAAGTGTCCAAAACTTCCTTACACCGATCGTTCCAATCTTCAGTAGTCTATAGTCCATAGAAGGTTGGGGTTGGGTGAACTTATGTCAACTTAATGACTCCAGAAAGCCTTGGTAGGCGTTGTTATGTGATTTTTCACGGGAGATTCTTCAAAGCCGGAAAGGAGCCCCAGCGGGACTCCTTGCCAGCCAAAGTTAAACTCCTCAAAATCTTGCAAGCATGTCTTGAACTCTTCCCATAACTAGGAGGGTAGACAGCAGGTGATAAAAACACCTTTTATGCCCAGAACAAAGGCGTTGGTCCACTCCACGAAAGGGAGATGTGTCCGTTCCCCATCTTTCCAACCCCAGAAGCCCTCGAAATAATAATATTTTCTTATTCAAGTGACATTTGATTGACACTGAAAAGTTCACATTTGTTATATTTAAATACTGTATTGTTATTATGAAGAAAAATTCAACAAATACTAGAAGTTCCATAAGTACTCATTCCCAATTTTTTAAAAAGAAAATAACTAGTAATTTCTACATCACTAAACATTTAATTTTTAAAATCCAAAATGCTATCACCATATTTCCAAATGTGAAGCATTATGTACACATAAGATGTTCATGGACACAGCCAATGCACATTGAAGGGGAGTGAGCTGAGATCAAATACCTTGCCCCCATACCCCCTTGCAGCTGAGTAATTTGCACATAACTTGGAACGCATGTAGAGGAGCATCATGGGAAAGTCCCTTGCAAGCTTCATACCTCTAGCTTGTACGGGGGTTGGTTCTATACACTCATGGACCTCCTGAACAGGCCTATCATTTCTGCCATTTCCCCAGAAAGCACTTTCCTGTGGCAGCTTCTTTGGGGACTAACTCAGACCCCTCCCTTCCCCCCCCCCCCCAGTTCAATCCTTACCAGACTTGGAGGGCAGGTAGAGGAGAGTTATCCAGAAATCCTGTGATAGTTTTGTATCTCCAGCATGCCAGGGGGCTGTTCTACCACATCACAAACATTACAAACTGAAACAGTTTGTTTAGCCCTTAAAAGTTCATGATGGTCCTTGGTTCATGGAACACACACATCACAAACCATGACACAAACCTCATTTCCCTAGTTCATGTTCATCCCTACACATTTCTCTGAGTTTCTGTGTGCATTAAGGGGGGAGGGGAATCATTTGCAGAGCATGCTATCAAATGCATTTAATGACCTAATTCTTGGGGGGAGGGGTTGGGGGGGAGAGACAATAGTGGGGAGAGTATTAAAAATTTGTTATAAATATGGTATTTGAGAAGCTAGTATAGATTATACCTTTCTCTTTGAGGGGATTATATAGAGAATGAGTGGAAAATAAATCAACTCTGAGGAATATCATCAATGCATTCAGTTAATTGTATTTCAGCTTTCAACTCTTGGGACCTTGAGGTCTGTTCTCACTTTCTCTTACCCTAATCTAATTTATAGGGCTGTTGTGAGGATATAAAATGAAGGAGAGGAGAATGATGTAAACTGCTGGGGTCACCATTATTTGCTGATAATCTGTGAAATTTTTGAGAATACATTTTGTATCACTATTATCTCATTAATACACCCTTATTTTGTAAATGTAGGATTTGGCAGTTGTTTTGCTTTTTGATTGTGTTCATAGCACAGTGTCCTTTTAATTGTATTTTCACAGTGTTACTTGTGATTCAGCAAACCTGTCACATAATTTTGGATTTTATAGAAGTAGTGTTTATTGAGTAATAATAATGCCCACTTCATATGCCCAGTTACAATCTTCGTTTTATGACTTCCACGCCTGGTCTCTAACATTTAAAACAAGAACTAGAGATGATCTGGCCTGATTCCCATTTGGAAGTTCTGCCAAATCTAGGTCAACTTTCTTAAATTATTCCTTTCTTCAGTCTGGTCTAGGTATGCAGCAGAACAAGGTGGTAACTTTAGGTTAGGGACTACATTTCTTAAATTTCCCTCATGCTTAATGATTTCCTGTAAGTTGAAAACTAACACAGCATGTTTAGGTCTAGGCTTGAAACCACCTTCCTAATGTTTTTTTTTTCTTTACAGAGAATTTTAACATCGGAGGGGGGGGGCAATAAAAATGTGATATATCCTCACAGTCTAAAGTAATACAATCCAAAAGATTTATGTTAATATATGTGGAGGGATTCAACACAGTACAATAAAGGTAGAAGATTTTTAAAGTTCACTGAATGCCTACTGCTGAAAGGAGGAGTTAAACAGTGTTTTCAGCAAATAGTTGGATAGATACTAGATGATGGCTGGATAGATTGGATAGATACTAAAGCTGGATAGATACTAAACTCCATGATCCTAAACTGGTAGGTTTAGGATCATGGAGTTTCAGAGGGAAATCATAGAGGTATAGATCAAAAAGTTGTATTGAGGTAGCCTCCAGTTTCTCCCATAATTGCTGGGAAGAGACTGAGTCAAGTGCAGCTTATAAATCAGTAAACTTATAAATCATATAACTGTCACCTCTTTTAAGAGCTGTAGGTTTTTTCAAGCAAGATATGCCAGGGCATGAGCATAGTGCACTATCAATTTCCTTTTCCTAAAGCCAACTTGTTCAGGACTCAAAATAGATGAATCCTGGGGTGGTTTTTATGAAAAAAGAGGTTCATGAATTCATTAGCATAACTCATTTGCATATGCCACACACCCCAATGTTAGGATGTGGTATATGAAAATGATTTATACTAATGAGAGAATGAGACAGAAAAAAGCAAATAGATGGGGAAGGAAGGGGGAGAAGGAAGGAATAAAGGAAAGAGAAGAAGGGGAGGGTGGGAGGAGAAACAGAGAAAGAAACAAAGAAAGCAAGGGAGGGAGGGGAGGAAGAAACGAAGGGCCCTGAAATAGAAGTTGGGGCCAGGATGTCCATGCAGGTGGGAGGCTTAGAGGCTTCTCTTGCTGGGTGGTTTAGGCTGCTCGGCAAAAGAAGCTGGCCCTGGAATCTGTATGCAGAAGGGAGAGAGCTCATCTGGAGGCTTCTCTTGCCAGACAGCTTAAACTGCTCAGGAAGAGAAGCTGGCCAGTGTGGTTGGGGCCAGCTTCCAGAGTGCTACTCCGGTGAGCTCTGCCCCCAAATGAGGCCTGGATGAATCCCTCCATCCAGAGATGCAGCATAGTCCCCAAAACAGAAAGGGGGACATATGGCTGATAATATGCAAGATACTTTCAGTCCCCTCCCCCCTTTTTATTTATTTATTTAGAATTTATATCCCACCCTTCCCACAAGTGGCTCAGGGCAGGATATAAATATAAATTCATATATATTTTATATAAATAAATAAATAAAATAAATAAATAAATTTTAAATATCAGGAAACCAATAGCCTGCCTCCAAAGATTGAAAGATATTTCTGGATATATAAATTGCCATAAATAATTATGCAAGCACTGGAGACCATCAAGAAGGGTCAGTTTTAATAAGATTTGCCATTCTCCCACTTCGGAATTTGACCACCTCATTGTGCTGCATATACAGAGATAGCCTTATAAAATTCTAATGGTCACAGTTGTTTATTCATAGCAAACTTACTTTCAAGTTCTATAGTTAGCTATAGCAGCAATAAGAGTGAGGCACAATGTAGAATTATGCTTTCTGCTGATGTGTTAGGGGAAAACATAATTATAGTTGTTGTTTTTAAAGAACACTATAATTGTAGGCTACCTACAGTGCTATTATAGACAAGACAATATATATATATTGAAGTTGATCAAATTTTATAATTGTGTAGCTTTTATATTGCTGGCTCAAGATAATCTTCCCCATAGTTCTCCAAATAATGGGTTATTCGTGTATTGTGAAAGCTCCCAGATGTTTTCCAAATTATCCAGCATCTGAATCTTCACAGGATTATTTATGTGATGGGAGTGGATTGTATGGAATGTATAAGAAGCATGTATATAAGTATCAACTGCCCAGGGAATGAGGTTTGGAACTGGAAACTACAGCATTATAAATCTGTGTTGAAAAGTTAAGTGGCAATTTGATTGACGGTATCAGCTGAGTTGGGCTGCTGCCTTTTGAATTTGATTGCTATGATTTTAGTGGTAGAAGAATTGTAATTTGCAGAACTGTATTTAATAATTAATTATAATATCAAAGGAGCAGCACTAGCTTTGGTATGCAAATATTAGCACAAAGCCCACAAGAACTTAGTGTACGATGACTTCACTGTTTCAAAGCAGCCTTATCTGGCCAAATGTTAAAGAAAACCTCTACCACTGCTGCTCTAAGAAGGCAAGAAATGAAAGAAAGGTTCTTTTAAAGTAGGCATTGTGCCTCTTGAAATAGTAATGCTATGGCACAGGGCAATCTCTGGCAGGACTCATGTACTTGTTCATAAGTAACTGAAACTGAAGTATATGGGCCAAAAACAGCAGTCTCTGGAAAAGTAGATAGAATGAACAAGAGGGGTCCTTTGGAGACAGGAAGGAAATGAGAAGGGAACATTATGAAGGAACTAGGCATCAGCTGCTGGATTGAAGGCATGTGAAGAAAATCAGCCTTTATGTATTTTGCTGCCAAGTCAGAGCTGAGTTATGGCAACCCTGGTTTTCCAGGCAAGAGAAATTCAGAGAAAAGCTTCCAGTGGTCTTCCATGTCATCAACATCTATAAGCTCAACAAATTTGAAAATCACCTTTTCTGCTGCTAAACTAGCAGCAATGTACTGCTCTCCAATCAGTGTCCAACTTCAAGGAAGTACAGGATTTGATAGCAGAGAGTGTTACTGAGAGGCGCAGCCTGATAAAAATGGAGAACCCCAGTGGAAATAAAGAGAGAGAGGGTCTCCTACTACTGGCATACATCTAAGAGTTCTGAAAGAACTCAAAGTTGAACTTGTGGATCTTCTGACAAAAATCTGTAATCTTTCATTGAAATCTGCCTCCGTTCCTGAGGTAGCGAATGTCACCCAAATCTTTAAAAAGGGTTCCAGAGGAGATCCGGGAAATTACAGGCCAGTCAGTCTGACTTCAATACTGGGAAAGTTGGTAAAAAGCATTATCAAGGACAGAATGAGTAGGCACATTGATGAACACGGGTTATTGAGGAAGACTCAGCATGGGTTCTGTAAGGGAAGATCTTGCCTCACTAACCTGTTACATTTATTTGAGGGGGTGAACAAACATGTGGACAAAGGAGACCCAATAGATGTTGTTTACCTTGACGTCCAGAAAGCTTTTGATAAAGTTCTTCATCAAAGGGTCCTTAGAAAGCTCAAGAGTCATGGAGTAAAAGGACAGATCCTCTTGTGGATCAAAAACTGGCTGATTAATAGGAAGCAGAGAGTGAGTATAAATGGGCAGTCTTCGCAGTGCAGGATGGTAAGCAGTGGGTTGCATCAGGGCTCTGCACCATGCTCTTTAACTTATTCATAAATGATTTATAGTTGGGAGTGAGCAGTGAAGTGGCCAAGTTTGCAGATGACACTAAATTGTTCAGGGTGGTGAGGCTGGGTGAGTGGGTGTCAGCGTGGCAGATGAGGTTCAATGTGGCCAAGTGCAAAGTAATGCATATTGGGGCCAAGAATCCCAGCTACAAATACAAGTTGATGGGGTGTGAATGGCAGAGACTGACCAAGAGAGAGATCTTGGGGTCGTGGTAGATAACTCACTGAAAATGTCAAGACAGTGTGCGATTGCAATAAAAAAGGCCAACGCCTTGCTGGGAATTATTAGGAAGGGTATTGATAACAAATCAGCCAGTATCATAATGCCCCTGTATAAATCGATGGTGCGGTCTCATTTGGAGTACTGTGTGCAGTTCTGGTCGCCGCACCTCTAAAAGGATATTATAGCATTGGAGAAAGTCCAGAAAAGGGCAACTAGAATGATTAAAGGGCTGGAACACTTTCCCTATGAAGAAAGGTTGAAACACTTGGGGCTCTTTAGCTTGGAGAAACATCGCCTGCGGGATTACATGATAGAGGTTTACAAGATAATGCATGGGATGGAGAAAGTAGAGAAAGAAGTCCTTTTCTCCCTTTCTAACAATACAAGAACTCGTGGGCATTTGATGAAATTGCTGAGCAGTCAGGTTAAAACGGATAAAAGGAAGTACTTCTTCACCCAAAGGGTGATTAACATGTGGAAATCACTGCCAGAGGAGGTGGCGGCGGCTACAAGCATAGCCAGCTTCAAGAGGGAATTGGATAAAAATATGCAGCAGAGGTCCATCAGTAGCTATTAGCCACAGTGTGTGTGTGTGTGTGTGTGTGTGTGTGTATAATTTTTGGGGGCCACTGTGTGACACAGAATGTTGGACTGGATGAGCCATTGGCCTGATCCAACATGGCTTCTCTTATGTTCTTATGTTAAACAAAATGGAGTCCGACCAAAGACAGGCCAAGAAAACACTCCATCTCTACAGGTGGAGTGGACCCAGTAGAGAGCTTGTTTTGGTAGGCTCCTGAATTCTGTCTCTCAGTGTAGTGTCACCCATTCCCCCCTCCTCCAGCACCCCCGCCCAAACGGAATGCATAATAACATGGGAACTGATAACATGGGAATCCGCTGAATTTTGTCTATCGGTGCATGTGTGTGCAGAGAGAGGAACTGAGATATGTACAATAGTGAGCTCCGGTAAGGAAGTGAGCCAGACACCTGCACCTAGTATTAAAACAGTGTATTTACAAGCTATATACAAAGTAACTAGTGCAGTGAAAACATGGATCTCAGTGACAAAGTGCTCCGCCAGCATTCACCTCTGTGTAAAGGAGGACTCCTTATACCAACAGAAAACACTCCATCTCTACAGGTGGAGTGGACCCAGCTTGTTTTGGCAGGCTCCTGAATTCTGTCTCTCAGCGTAGTGTCACCCATTCCCCCCTCCTCCAGCACCTCCGCCCAAACGGAATGCATAATAACATGGGAACTGTGAGTAAGTATGACTCTCACTCTGATCTTCTGCTACTTGCCAATTGTCCCTTCCTCCAGCCTATCACCTCTACCTTGCTATCTTCAATCAAATGCATAATTTGATTGATCCTACCCTTAATGGTCTTTTGATCCCTTTCTGAGTGTCAGCCAAAACCCAGTAACAAATTATTCAATTGCTCCAAGCTTCTCATCCTAGCAAAATGTGCGAAGTTTCCCAACATAGCGATTCAAGATAGCCATCAATGGAACATCAAAGCCCCTTGGTAACTGTGACGGAACCGGCCCGATTCTGCCTTCAGACCCGGTCCCGTCAACTCCCTATTGAGTCGCCAACTCCTGGAGGGAGCTATTTCTCCTCCTTCCACTTGGGCTCACTGCCACCACCTGCTCAGTCTAGGGGCTCAGATTGAGAGGAACAGGACTCCCAATCCCCCTCTCCAGCTATGAGGCCAGGCCTCAAGGCCCTCTGCCATCCAGTACTTGGGTGTCACAGAGACCACAGCACTTCTTTGGGGAACCCCTGGAGGATTGGCACCTTATCCAACTGCATGCCTTCCCCCTTCCCCGGGGCCCCCTTCTTAAAGCAGCATGGTCTAAAGCAGTTGGGGATCTATGTGGTACAGAGTTTGACTGCCAGCATTCAAAACAGCAAAAATATTTAATTAAAAGAGAAAAAGAAAAGAAAAGAAGAACAAAACAAAAACAGTTGCATGTAAAAGGTTAGCACAGCACAGCACCTGCACAGCAAACAGCATGACAAAGAAAAGGTGGTTATAAACGCATCCGACTGTCCCTGGTCTAAACTTGCCCTGCTTTGTGGATGACTTACTTGGTCTGACTGCCTGGGGGCCTCCTTTTCCTGAGTAGGCCTATCCCACAGTCAGGAGCCCCCATGCTCACAACCTCCTCCTTTGAGCGCCAGCTGAGGACTGCCTTTCTTCCTGGTTAACTCAAATGCAAAGAACAAAAGAACTTCCTGCCGCTCTAGGAGGCTTTCCCCCTAGAGTTGCTGGTTTGGCTCTGGAAGGGAGGGGAGGTTGGAGGGAGGCTAGGCCAAAGCCTGCTTAGCAGTTTCATATTCCCTCCGAACTAAGATGGCATTTCTCCACAGTAACTAATGACTCCCATCCTTCGAACCCCTATATAGTGTGGGTTAAAAACCCACCTCAGTGTGCATTCTGTAGGGTGCCATTTGAAGCCTGTACCACCAGTTACTCCTGTAATTGGGTCTATAGGGCACATTATGCTGGTCGTTCGCATTCCTCTCCGTGTACTTTCCGTTGAACGGAAGTCTCCTCTTCTGGATCAGGTGAATATTATCCGCTTCAACAAACCTTGAATTCCTCTATCGATAACCTCTATTTTCTTAGTCTCTTGATTGCTTGTACAAGGATCTGTGTGTGTATGTAACTCCTTTTGCTACATATCCTAAGTAAACACTATAAAATATAATTGCTTGGACTATTCTTGGCTGAAAACCCGAACTCCGTATTATTGAAAGAAAAGATCTTCGCTCCTAATTCACTCTACCTAGTCTCTTAGCTAATTTCCCCATCAAAAATAAGACTTAAAGCATTGCCTGTAACAAGAGGCACTCTTCAGTTGAAAGAAATCTCAAAGTTAGAAATTCAGTGAGGTGTGTTTTTTTAACTCCCACCTTGTTGAACTGTTACAAATGTATTGTGTTTTTTTAGCCATTGTCTCATAATGTATTTTGACTTATCCATTATCAGGGTATTCTATCTCCCTGTGTTTTGTCCCAACTTCTACACATCCAGTGAATGAATATTCTTCTTTACATTCAAATGTTGTTCTATCATGGTGGCCACTAAATATGTTTGAAGGTTCTGCTGGTATCTGGGGAATATAGTAAAAATCTCAACTGGAGAACGCAGCAATTAAATATTCTTGAAGTTCATGAAGAAGTGAAGAAACTGATTTTTTGACTATGTTCTTGAAGGGCAGAATGACAAGTGCAAACCAGAAGAATTAGAATCAGCTTCATGTTGTTGTCGGCAGTTGAGGCTTTTGATTGACTACAGGCAAGAGATGCATTGTGTCAATGTAGTAACTGTCTATCTTTTCCTTATTTCTCTACACCCACATTCATTCTTGATGATGGGTTCCAAGCTCAGTGATGGTTTTGCCCTTTACCTAAGTACAAACTATGTTGTCTGATGAAATGCAAATAGGTCTCAGATGAGGGTGAAGATTGAAGTCATGGTTGATCGTAACACTAAGGTACTAGGAGTTTTTGTGCATCCAGACTTTTATATCCTTGTTTTGTTCTCTCTCTCTGCTTTTATGTTATTTATTCTTATGACTCATTTGTGTTATTTTTTAATGCTGGTTTTTATTTTAAAATACAAATGATTAACTTTACAATTGCTATTTTAGTTTATTTTACAGTGTAGTACTAAGCAGATTTACACCCTTCTAAACCCATATTCAAGCAGATTTCTATTGATTTCGCAAGCTTAGAAGTATGAAATTCTGCTTAGGACTGCAAGTTGGTTTACTGTAATATATTTCTGTTTTATTTTAAATTACGTTTTTGTTCTTTTCTGTTATTATGTTAGGTACCTTGGCCAGATTCTGAAGACTACAGACTATACAAGAAATAAGGCATTGGTGTGTGTCTCCCTAATACAGGATGAAGTGGTACTATTCTCTATGTAGTGCATATGGAAAATCGTTCTTGGATAAACATGGAAATGTTTCAGTTTATCTCCACATTTTTTTTTATTAGCACATACTGCGACTTAGCTTTCAAATGATATTCTCCTCGCTGTTCTGACAAGTGGCTGAAGAGGAAAACATAGACAGATTTATGGACACAAAGTCTCACAGAGGTCTAAACTGGGATTGCAGAAGATAATTGGCATGTCTCAGTGTAACATATACCCCACTGGTTGTTCACTAAGGAATTTGTTTTGCTTAATGTATACCCCCAGTATGTGTAGATCTTTTGACTGTGTTTGATACTGCTGTTGTAATGGTACTATTGCTATTTCTATTACTTACTGTTATATAGACTATTTCTGCTGATTATTTTCTTTTAAAGTTAAGTTTTTCTTTTTGTTGTCCTTTTTTCTTATTTTATCATTAGTGACAACTGCCTATTTGGTTTTTCTATTCTGCTCTATAAACTTCCATCATATTTAAATTTCACTCCAAAACAAGCAGGGAATCAACAAGGACTTGAGGAAGGAACCTTGTTTCCCCTGTTATCCCCCTTGCTTTAGTTCATCAGGGAATAACAGTAAATACATAAGAGAAGCCATGTTGGATCAGGTCAATGGCCCATCCAGTCCAACACTCTGTGTCACACAAGTGTTTCTCAGGAGTTCCAAGCTAACAGAATGGTGACTCCTACAATAGCTAAGTGATTGCTTTGCAGATTCTGTTATGTGTAGTCTGACATTTCTAATACAGGCTCATGAAACATGGTACACTCATCCCATACTGTGAGCCTACCCTCTTGTAAAATGGTAGCTTTGGCTGTGTATCCTTAGGCACTTCTGGTCTTGCTGGTTTTGCTTCCTTTACAAACCCGCCTTCTTCTCCTACTGGTAAGCTATAGCTGAGGCTTCACTTCAGCTTGCAGGGAGATTTCTGTTTATGCAGAAGTCTGTAAAAACAGAAGCCTACAAGGGTTTCAGTGGTTGCCAGTACAACCAGTGATTTAAGGAAGTACAGTCAAATAAGAAAGAAAAGAGCTAGAAGACTGGTTCAGATATGTTGTCAACCACCTTGTTTTGTAAAGGAGGGGCTATTCTCAACTCCCACCCCATATATGCTGCCTCCACATTTGGCTTCTACCAGATAAACTATCACTGTAATTGCAGATAGCAGAAAGACATTCTGGAGTCAATCTGGGCCAAAATTTTCCTAATCTGGTCAGGCCTGTAGCCACAGGGGCCCAGGGGGGCACAGCCCCTCCACCCAACACACCCCCTGGACCTTTATGGCCCCTCCTTTCCCCTGCCCCTTTTAAAAGAAGACTACAGCTGAATTCAGATGGCCAATTTGATCTGACATAGGCACGGCCCCCAGGTGGATTAAAAAAGCAAGGTCAGACAGGCACAGCTACTGCCCATCCTACTCTCACACTCATCCTGTCCTCCAATGTCTCTGAGATGGATTAAATTCTTTTGCTGCACTCCATCCATTTTTCTGGGCATCTGAACACAGGATCACGTAAGCGAGGCAGATTGGCAGTGTGAACCCACCAATCTGCTCTAGGAGTTCACTGGTATTCTTTAAAAAAAACTGTAAGGGAAAAAAGAAACCCAAACTGTGCTATAGGGATGGTGCTCAGCAACTGTGTGAATGTGCCAAAGCACCCCCTCCATGATATAGATGTATCACGTAGGAGTATCTGATCAGAATTTGGCCACCCCATTTGGGGGCAGCACAGTTTGAGGGGCCTCTGGTGTGCACAAAGCTGCCCATCTGTACCCAGCCTTAAAGTATGTGAAAAGGAGTCAAATTCTCCACTGTTTTATGTATCTGATGTACATGAAAGTTAGTCCATATATGGCATAAATAAACTGTTGTTGCCACTGCTGTTCCTAACAGACTCTGTGCTTTTAACAGCATCATTCAATAAAAATATCCAGGGGTTGTTTTGTAGAAAAATGGGTGGTGGAGTTCATTAGCATAAGTCATTAGCATATGCTGCCCCTCCACCAGCAAAAAGCAACCGACACAAGAAAGGAGAGCCCTGGGCGAGTGAGACCTACTTTGGCTGACTAGAGATCCAGCCAGCCAAAGCAGGCCTTGCTCACCTGGGGCTCTCCATGGCCACCCCACCCCCCCCCCAGTTAAAAGGCCAGCATGCCACCTGCCACCCAAAATCACATAAGTGGAGAAAGGGTGGCACAGGCTTCTTCAGGGGTTAATGAGGGCTGCTGAGCCTGTGGCAAAGCTCCTGGTGGCTTGCTGACTGCCTGCTCTCTTAATCCAGAGATTGTTATGCAGCTGCACCTATTATTCAATGGACAAGGTAGGTGGGGAGGAAAAAGGGAAACCCTCAGAAATGTTCAGGAGCTGTGCTCCTGTGAGCTCTTGCTGAATCCAAGGCCTGACTATGACACAGTGAACCCACTAGACCCAAACTGGACCCACTAAAGCCAGTTTGATGTAGTGGTTAAATGGGCGGACTCCGCTCCTCCACTTTGATTCTCCGCTCCTCCACTTGCACCTGCTGAAGTGGCCTTGGGTTAGCCATAGATATTGCAGGAGTTGTCCTTGACAAGGCAGCTGCTGTGAGAGTCCTCTAAGCCCCACCCACCTCACAGGGTGTCTGTTGTGGGGGGAGTGTCAGCTGGAGCATGTGCAGAGTACTCTCCAACCACAGCGTGAAGTCTCCTTCAATAGGAACATCAGTAAGAAGAGCCACACACCAGCTTTTTTAGTGCAAACGGTGTATTATACAGAAATATACACAGAGGTGAAATATTTACAAAAATAGTCCTGAGAGTCAAAGTGTTTCGCGAGTCCTCCATCCATAACAAGAGATAAGCACACTGAACACTCAGCTGTAGATATAGTTCGGTCAGCCAATCAGGTCATACTGCTGACTCATTGTGACTCACTGTGAGTATCCAGTTTTGACTTGTTCTGATTGCATAGCTTATATCAGTCATGTGATCAGACCTATCATTCTAGATGCTCACAATCTAAGCATGCTTCACAGCAGACTTACACCAACAAACCTCCTAGGATGCATGTGAATGCATACCCAGCAGTCTTGTCAGTTTTACATGTCTTTCTGCAAACAGACACTTGGTGAACAAATCAGCTATACTGTCTACAGTGGAACATTTCTTTAACAAGTCTACAGGTAACAGACTCTTTTACATTCTGATATCTGATAAGAATGTTTTTACTCCTTCCCTTTGTACCCAGATTCTCGGCTAGCTGTTGTGCAGCAGAAATATCGTTGAAAACTGGAATTGGCAAAGCACACACCAAATTCAGATCCTTAAATAACTGCAGAATCCACTCCAAGTTTATTACACATTCGTTGAGAGCACTAAATTTGGATTCACACATGCTACAGGCGACCAATGTTTGTTTAACTGCCTTCCACATAATAAGTGTATTGCCTAAGTACATCACAAAACCTGAAGTGGACTTAGCCTCTGGGCGGTCACCCCGTCTGGCATCACAATATGCACTCATTTGAGATAGTTCTCCCACCTTGAGTAACAATTTCAACTCTGCTGTACCACCAAGATAGCGCAAGATTCTCTTGGCTGCTATCCAATACTTTTTGTAAGGTTTTGCACCTTTCTTACATAAGATATGCACTGCATAGCAAATATCAGGCCAAGACCAACAGGCCAAATGTAACAAGGAACCCACCAGAGATTGATACAATTGTACATCTTGGAACTCCTCTTCCTCCGGCTCCTTGGCATATCCTGTGGCCATGGGAATAGAAACACTTTTAGCATTCTCCAAACCAAACTGGTTAAGCAGTTTGTGTATTTTGCCTTTTTGGCACAGCTCATAAAACCCCTCAGAATACCTTGTTATCTCTACATCAAGATAATAGCTCACAGGAGCCAAGTGCTTTATTGTGTACAACCTCTGAGCTGTACACAGAAACCAACTGAGTTGTTCATCTGTGTCAAATAATATTAGCAAGACATCTACAAAGATGAAGATGTTTAACTCAGAATCTCCCACCTGCTTAGTGAACATACAGGGATCTGCTAAGCCCTGCTCAAACCCTTCCTGAATCAGAGCTTTATGCAAACATTGGAACCACGCAAATCCTGATTGCTTCAGACCATACAGAGCTTTGTGCAATCTTAACACATCATTTCCATTTTTCTCTTCAAACCCTGGTATCTGCTTGCATATACATCTCTTCAGAAATGGGGGCATTTAGGTAGGCAGTCTCAAAATCAATATGATGAGCTCTTTTTTTCAGAAATCCTGCCTTACACAATGCTGCTCGCAGCATTTCAGCACGCAATGTTGGGGCAAAGACTTGTTCAAAATCAGAGCCCATTTTTTGAGAAAAACCCCTGGCAACAAGCCTTGCTTTCCATTGCACTGACCCATCTGCTAAATGTTTAACCTTGAATAGCCATCGGCATGAAAGTACATTTTTACTTTGCGGCCTCACTGTAGGGGAAAACACTTTGTTTTTGGATAGAGAGGAATACTCCTTGCTCATGGCTTCCAGCCAAGCATTCCTTTCAGAGTCAGTTAGAGATAACATTTCTTGGTAACTCTCTGGCTCAGTTACAAACACATGGTTAACATTTCCTTCATACCCATAATGCACAGGAGGAACACCTTTTGTAATTCTAGAGAATACTCGAGGCTCTTGGCTAGAATACTCCTTGCTCATGGCTTCACCCACAGAAACCTCCTGTTTTACCACAGTAGGTAACTGTGAAGAGTTAGGCTCATGATTTCCTTCAGAAAGTGGCAACACCTGTGTGTCACCTTCAGATCCATGAAGCCTATGCCAGTTACTGTGTTCACTAAAATTTGCTGACCTGCTGAAAGTGAGCTTTTTGTCAGCATCACTGAACCTATAAGATTTCATGTTAGTCTGATATCCCAGAAACATTAATCTTTTGGATCTTGCACCTCCTTTCCTCCTCAGCTTTAGAGGTACATTTACCCAGGCCTTGGTACTAAATACCCTAAGGAACTCTAGGCTTGGTTCCTTATTAAACAAGACCTTGTAAGGGATATTATCAATTGCTTTTGTCCACAACCTGTTATTTAGGAATGTAGCAACCATGAATGCTTCAGCCCAAAAAGAGATAGGGAGGGATGAATCTTCCAGCATAGCATACATCATGGTTTGCAATATAGCTCCTTTTCTCTCAGCTACACCATTCTCCGAAGGTGTGGCAGGGTTAGCCACACAGTGTACAATCCCCTGGTGTTTTACCCACTCAGCAAATAGGTTGGACATGAATTCTTCCCCTTTATCAGACTGTAAGGCCAGCAGTTGTAGCCCAAGCTGCTTTTGCACCCATTTAGCCCACAGCTTGAAGCACTGAAATACCTCAGACTTGTGCTTCAAAGTAAATGACCAGCAGTACTTGGAATGATCATCAATGATTACAAATACATACCTGTTGTCAGAATGGCTTTTAGGAAATGGACCGATTATATCAACATGAACTAGTGCAAGAGGTCTTTCAGACACTCTTGTGCTTTCCGTGGCAACAGAGAATGCCTTACACTTCACTTTTTTACACACTTGGCAGTCTAAGTACATCTTACAGGGTTTTACTGATGCACCTGGCAGCAGGGAAAGGATTTTGCTGATAGAGTGGAAGCTTGAATGTCCAAGCCTCCGGGGTAAGAGATGCAAACAGGAATCATGTGGGTACACATTTGAAACCTGGTCTGCCTTAACAGGCTCACTTCCCACCACATACACGCTGTTAATCAGTTTACCCTTTGTGAGGGCCTTACCCCCTTTAGACAACTGGCAACCTGTGTCTGAGAAGGATACCTCAAAGCCTGCCTTAGCTAAAGAGCTAACACTTAAAAGATTAGACTGCAGTGCAGGGACACACAGCACCCCTTCCAGCTCACAATCTAACGCTGGAAATTCTACCCGGCCATCACATCCCACCTCAGAGATAGATCCAGCAGCAAAGTTGACATGTGATAAAGTAGACTGCTGAGAACCCTTCAATAAGGCTTGCGAGATACAGATATGGCTAGTTGCTCCTGAATCCCCTAGCCAATGAGACCCCTTTGTAGTTGCTTGAGTAGTCACCAGTCTGGCCTGCTCGTTGTTCACCGGCTTTTGCAGAGCCTTTTTCTACTGTTTCCTGGCCTCCGGGCAAAAACGCTTGACCCACAATGAAAACATTTTCTTACGTGTATGGCAAGTGGGCTGGCCTCCTGCTGCTGCTGTTGCTTGGCAACGACCCTCTGACCTGGCATGTCTCTTGGAAAATTCCCACCGGCAGATGTCCTGGCTCAACTCCCAGAAAGAGAAACTGCAGACAGCCTGTCTTGATAATCATACAATCGGGCACAGACCTATTCCATAGTCCGGATAGCAGAATCAACAGATTCCAGAGCAGTTATCAACTGGGAAAACTCGGTAGGGAGCAATGAAAGAAGTATGAACACTCTGTCATCTGGAGCCACGACCTTTCCCCTGGTCTCCAGCTCAACAAAACAGTCTGTGAGGGATTTAACGTGCTCTCTCACACAGCCACCCGAAGACATCAAAGTATGGTACATTTGGCGTGTTAATGCCATAAGGGGCCCCGCAGTGATGCGCACATAAATACCTTTGAGCGCATCCCATGCCTCCTTCACAGTGGACTTCCCTCGCACATAAATCAGTTGATCATCCCCAACACTGAGAATGATATTAACGAGAGCTTTTTGCCCTTGAATGACATTGTTCGCTGTCGGAGAAGTGGGAGGGGGGGCAGATACAAAAGTCCAAAGCCCTTTTCTCTTCAAAAAGAACTCCATGCATAAAGCCCATACTGCATAGTTCATTGAAGTGAGCTTCTCCACCAGTACTGTAAGTGGCTGAGCCATCTCCTAGTCATCCACAGAAAACTGGAATTCATCCTCCCCCTCTTCACTCACTGATAAGGACAGCAATAATTCATCAGCACTCTCCTCCAACTCACTCATTCACCTCCTGATTCAACATAGCTCTTTCCACTCACCAACGAACCTCCACAGCCAGAAATAGACTTCTGGTCCTATCTGCACAGCACGTGGACTGGGCCCATAACCCTGTCGGCTGGAGCATTTGCAGAGTACTCTCAAACCACAGCGTGAAGTCTCCTTCGATAGGAACATCAGTAAGAAGAGCCACACACCAGCTTCTTTAGTGCAAACGGTGTATTATACAAAAATATACACAGAGGTGAAATATTTATTAAAATAGTCCTGAGAGTCAAAGTGCTTCGCAAGTCCTCCGTCCATAACAAGAGATAAGCACACTGAACACTCAGCCGTAGATATAGTTCGGTCAGCCAATCAGGTCATACTGCTGACTCATTGTGACTCACTGTGAGTATCCAGTTTTGACTTGTTCTGATTGCATAGCTTATATCAGTCATGTGATCAGACCTATCATTCTAGATGCTCACAATCTAAGCATGCTTCACAGCAGACTTACACCAACAAGATAGTCTCTGATGCAGAGAGAAGGATGGGGTATAAATCTACAGTCTTCTTCGTCTTCTCTCTGGAAACAACTATAATTATAGTAAGATTGTCTGTTAAAATGCTGAGGATTTTTGACCTTAAAGTGATAGATTTAAAGCAATGAAACTGCCCATCATCTATAGCTCTTTTCAGTATCTGTGATGAGATCCAGGGCAGGGTGGCAGAATGGACATGCAGAGAAGACTTGGCACCAAGCATGGCTCCATCCAGAACTTATGAACACTCTACACCCCCTACCAACTCCAAAACAGTACAATTCTCCACACATCTTCCTTTCATCATGGTAGGGGGTTAGTTAGATGTCATTCCTCTACCTTATATGCTGTTTCTCTCCTCCCTGGTTGCAGTATCCCACTGCCTTCCCAAGAGCTGGACCTGCCCCCAATTCCATTTCCCCACCTCTGGTCATCTGGCTTCCAGTCATGCCATAGCCTTAAAGTCATGCCCTGTCCACCAAAGTGGCTGAAACAGTAAGCCACCTTCACCTCACAGCATGAATTACTGGTCACACCCATCTAACCAGTGGAGCAGTCTCTTCCTTTCTCCACTCTTGGGACATTTGCCTTCTTCTTGCCTGAAGGCAAGCTCCTCCCCTCTATCCAGTAGGGAAACCCAAGACAATATCACTAAATCAAAATTCCAGAATAACACAAAGGGGTTATAACACACAGGGGGTGAAACAGCTATTGGTCAAAATTATGCTAGTTATTTAGATTAATTGAGATCTTTTGGCATTTGTACACTAAGGCTGACAACATCACTGAAGGTACAATACGATTGCATTTTGAAGATTTCCAGCAAGCACCTGCATATTTAGAAAACTGCCCAGTCAATTATTTCCATACATAATGCCTTTCAACAGACACCTGTGTGAATTGTACAATGGCTGCACAAAGAAGCTACCCACCTGTTTACAAATAAATGAGACTTAATTTTGTTGCTGATATATAGGTTACAATCTAGCTACAGTGATGGATAACAAAATGGATAGTTCATACATACCCAATACTGAACTTTTTTATTGGCCATGATGGCTAAAGCAGCCCTGTGCCCCACTTACAAATGTCTAGAAATCATGCAGTTTCTTTCAAATGTAGATAGAGGGAACTAGCTAACATCACAACCACCACTGTACCTCAAAGAAAATACTTTGTAAGGAATCAATACTTAAAAAAAAAAATCTTGAAAGCATTACTTGTACCATACATAACCAGTTACAGATAGCAGAGGCCAACAGTTACCTGAAAAACAGTGTGCTTATTATTTATATTGCTGTTGAAAGTTCATGGTCTTGGCTTTTTCCCAAAGGCTACATCTTTTGGATTTACAGTGTTCAAAATACAAACAAAAAATTACATCCTTTCAGTCCATGGTAAAAAGTCAAGACTCGGAAACAGAAAAAAAAATCCCCCCCCCCTTTCAAAACATAAGAGTTCTCAAGTCCCATTTAATAAACAGCAGCATCCTTCCAACTGTGTTTGCACAGAGTGTGAATTTACACCCCAGTGTTTATACAGAAGTGTCATGACCAGTCAACTTTAGTTACAGAAATATTCATTTTGTTCAGACCTGTTTTTTTAATTATTTGCCATTTTTTAATTTTCCCTCTCTCTTGACTGTCAGGGGTCAAGAGAAGTAACTAAAACTTGGCCCTCCAGGTTATGACCCTCTGATTTGATTAACTCTAATAAATATCACATTTCCTAAGGCAAATAGGAACAGCTGGTATATCTCTCATGTCCTGGAATACTAACTATTCCTGTCTGATGAAGATGTCTGTAATTTCCCTTCCACTTGGTTCACAACTTAATTTAATTTTTCAATTTATACCCCGCCCTATCCCACAAGTGGGCTCAGGGCAGCCTTACAACAGTAAAACCTTACAGCAACATTAGATGAACCACATCAAAATTAAGCAATATCATACAGAAATATTAAATTAAGTCAAAAGATCACAATTCATATCATTGGGAACAGACCATAAAACTGCATATAGGCTGGGGCTTTCAGCACAACTTAAGCACCTAGATAGTAGGGTGCTGGGGGAAGCAATGATTTCAGAGGATGCCCACTGGATCAATTAAAAGCCTGGTGGAAGAGCTCGATCTTGCAGGACCTGCAAAACTTGGATAAGTTCCACATGCCTGGATCTCCAGTGGGAGCTCATTCCACCAGGTAGGGACCTGGACTGAAAAGGCCCTGGCCCACCTTGGCACCAGTTGGGTGACCTTAGGACTAGGAATCACAAGAAGATGTTGTGTGGCCAACCTCAAAGCCTGGGGGAGCTTGTATGGGGAGAGGTGGTTCCAAATATATGCAGGCCACAGGCTATGAAGGGCCTTAAAGGTAAGGACCAAAACCTTGAAATTGATCTGGTACTCAAGGAGCTTTTATTGGAACCTCCAGGTATTATTATTAGTAGTATAGTAGCAACAGCAGCAGCATTAGCAATAGTGGTAATTTGTATGGCAGAGTTATAGACAGGAAGCATAAAATAATATAACATACGTATGTAACTTAGACTGATTCCTCACCGGCATTTGCTCTGCCCCCGCCCTTCTCCCTGTGCCGGATCAGGTGATGGTTTCCCCACTACTTGCTCCGTGGGTGCATCTTGCATCACAGCTCTTTGCTATTATCGTCACAGCAACTGGATGCTGGTTTTTTGGAATTCCAGTTGCCGCAACAAGAATGGGAAGGAGCCCCAAAGCAAGAGGCGCTGCAGAGCGACTGGTGGGGAATCGATGGCTTGTGCCGATGCAAGGAGAAGCATGGGGGTGGAGCAAATGCCAGTTTGGAATCAGTCTTAGTTTATTTATTTATTTTATCAGATTTATATCCCGCCCTCCCCCGACAGGCTCAGGGGTATGCAGTGGGTATGCAGACCAATTGGGGAATCCCCGTAAATACTAATATCTAAATTTTCAATCCACTCAATCACATCTGGGGAAAGTTCAGAGTTCATCATATCTCTCTGGAAAGCATGGCACTCACATGTGACAGATGGAAAACAGTTTGGTTGACTGCACCACAATTACATTAAAATCTTGGTATTTTGCACCATTTAAACAACAGACCTGCACAACTGCCAAAGCCTGTTCATATTCTATTATCCATCTTCAAATCCTGAGAGTCTTTGTTGTTTTTTATCAGGTTATAGATATCGGGTGGAGCTGATTGCATCTATGTTCACAACCAATTCTCCCTCTAAGCTGTGGGGTCTTGTGAGCAAAAATTCTACTTTGTGAGCAACTGGCATTAAAGCTGTGAGTTAATGCATAAATGCATAAATTAGTTTGTTCTCAGGCCATTTTTCCTGAGCTGAAGCAAAAATGGTTGAGCTGAAGGATAAAAAACTGAGCTAGCTTACACTGACTCATCTTAGAGAGAACATTGTTCACAACCATTCATTCCCTAGATCAAAATTTTGTGATTGCAGTATTTGTGCTATTGGATGTTGGGTTCTTAATCTAGATAGGCACACGTCAGTTATCTTTCTATATTCACAAAGAAAAGTATCTTGTCTTCAGAGATGGAGGGGAGCGATGTGGCACAACATGGGTTTAATATATCTAATCCACTGATGATTCTCATTTTACACGCATGCATGTTCGCGTTACAACGTAATGCCAGAGGCATAATACTGGCAAAGTCACGTGCTTTCCTTTCACCCTGCCATTGGCAGGTTATCTAAGCCCTGGGAAATCTGAGTCGGCGATCCACCATTTTTATCCACACACTCTGAATGTTAAGCACACAGTTTTCCGTTAAAACCTATAACAAATTACAAACAGTTGCGTGAAAGGGGAGGGGAGAAATATGCAGAGCGTTAAGGGAGAAAGTTTCCCCACCCTATCAAAAATATAAAGCTGTAAACATAATCAAATTTCCGCTCCCATATGAGGCCATGGGGATGGGGATCGATAAAGGTGGCAATAACGCATGTTTAAAGTAGTTTGTGCAACATCACTTTTTATTTAGTTGCATTGCAACAATCTTATTTGAAAAATAAAATAGCAGTCAGGATTGATTTTTTTTTGGAGGGGGGAAGAACATAATCACAAGCAATGGCACATTATCAAATTCACATGGAATATAGTAAAGAAGGGGGGCAAGTAAGTGATGCATTCGGAAAAAGAAAATAGCGTTATATCGTTATATTGTTTTCGCATTGTAACGCGAAACGAGTTGTTTTGTTTAAAAATAATCCATTTCAGGAAAATATTGTATAATTTTTAAAGGGAGTAAAATTGCGGAAGTATGACGAAATAACTGGGCAGAATCATGGGCGTGGAGTTACGTGGGTGTGTTCTATTGATGCAAGAAGTTTGACAGCGCACTGGCTCGAGTTCCACACATAAAATTCTGAGCCTCGGAACCGCAGCAAAAAAAGGATCTGGTATTTTGCCGATCTCCTTAATCCGGGGCAGCACTGCTTCGGAGGCGGGTCAAACTGCTGCCCCGGGTCAAAATGTGCAGAAACCAACATCTGCCCCGGGGAAAACACAGCGTCGGAATAGGAGCAAAGGCTAATGCGGAATCACCCTAAGTGTTGTAGTAGACACACCTCATGTTATACTATATAATGTTTTGACGAAGTTTTTTCTCATGTATATTTTTGCTGCTAAGATGGTGTTTATAGCTCAAGATCCTGTCCAGGGTAGTAGGAGTATGGTTGTATTGTAAGTTGGGTGCCATTAAAGTAGACATTCAGTTCCACAGTTTGTTATTGAGATGGAAACAAGAACATTCTATTTTTCTTGGATTTGGGATAAGCCACCATTTATGGTAGTAGTCAGCCAAAATACTGCGGCCTCTAGTCAGTATTTCCTCAGTCCTTCCAATTGATTCGTGCCTTACTGCAATCACCATGTCATCGGCATAAGCAAAGTTCCTGGATATCATCTTGGGAGCATCAGAGATGAAGAGCTTGAAAAGAACTGAAGCAAGGGCCAAGCCCTGGGGTAGACCATTTTTCAGTATCTTCTGCTTGCTGATTAAATGACCCATAATTACAGTGCAAGTTCTATCTCTCAGCATGTTATTTAGGAGTTGAAATAATGTTCTGCAAGGGAAAACTTGTACAGCAGACTATCCTTCCAAACTGTGTCATAAGCAGCTATCAAATTGACAGAAACTGCTGATGTCTTAACACAATTCTGATACCCTATCTCAATCTAGTCTTCACAACTATGACAGGGTCTAAATCCTGCTTGCTCTAGAGAAATGTGCTCATTAATTTTTTCACTGATTCTGTTCAGAATTAGCCTCTTGAAGAGATTATAACAGGAACTCAGAACAGAAACAGGTCTATAACTTTCTGCCAGATGTTTTGGTTTTCCAAGTTCCACATTAGCAACTATCTGCTTTCTTGAATTCCTCTGGGAGTCTTCCTGTTCTCATTATGTCAGTGAGAAACTTTGCAAGCCACTTCTTAGAGAACATGCAGCTGTTGATCAGGAACTCATTATGATGCAGTCAAAGCCTAGTGCCTTTCCACTCTTGATGTCCTTCAGTGCCTTGGAAATTTCATCAGCACTGAAACCCCATGACAGCTCACAGTCATCAGGGCAGGTGCATTTTCAACTCTGGAGTTCTTTCTTTTTTAATATCCTGATGGTGAATTCTCAATCCTTTGGAATTCTGGATAGAAATACCATTCAGGCAGCTACCTGGTTTGATGTTACCTCCAGATTTTCATGGAGCACAGGTTGATTTGCAGCTAGTTTTTTTTTTCCAGCAGGCTCCAGGCTTTCCTAATGGAATGCCTGAAATCCAAATTTCCAGTTGCTTTGGTCCATTTTTGTCTACAGTTCATGGAGTAGTTCATCTACTACTTTTGTGTCTTTGCTGTCAAGGAAATTTTGATACAGCTTCTCACTCTGATTGCTCCAGTCTAGAATATATTCTTTCTAATATTCTTGAGGAATGTACCTTTTGGCCATATCTATAACAACTCCAATGAATTGTCAGTAGTTGTTATGTGTTGGAGAGACCCATCCAAGACACCTATCCAGATCTTCACTGAAACCTTTCCAATTCACCCTCTTAACATTCCATTGTGGTCTTGCAAAAGCCCTGATAACTGGTATTTGGGTTCCTGAGAATTACAGGTTAATGGTGGCTGTGTGGGAAAGCTTCAAGAACATGTCTGATTATAGGCAGGGGCTGACTTGTTTCAGATGAAACAAATGTTAAATCAGGATTGGAATCTCTATTCCATGCCACTTATTTGAAACTGCCTCTGTCTTTAGTATCAAAAACTAGATTGAAGCCATGTTCTTCAGCTCAGTTGACAAGTGCCTCACCATTCTCATCATTAACTGTGAACCTCTAATTTCCATGGTGGCTGTTAAAGTATGTTAACTATACTAGCCTTACACTGCCCATGAAGGGGCTCCCACCTATGAGTCAGTGTGGACCATTCTTTGCAAAGACATAATACAGAGCAGGATTCAGTGGTTACCAACTTCAAATGAGGAAATCCCTAGAAATTTGGGGGCAGTGCTTAGATAGGACAGAGTTTGGGAAGGGAAATTAGCAAGGGTCTGATGCCATACAGGCTACTCTCCAAAGCTGCCATTTTTCATAGGGAAACTGATCTTTGCAGTTTGGAGTTCGGTTGTACATCTGGGAGAACTCCAGGCTCCATTAGGAGAGTGGCACCCTTAACTCTGTTACACCTCACCGGATTGTGAGAAATCTCTCATTGGGGGATGCTTCTGGTCCAGACCTACTTCTGGATAAGCTGGTGGCAGTTCTGGCCAGGAATACCTAATACTACCTTCAGCTGGTTAACCATCTGTGGCCTAACCTGGGCAGAAAAGATCTGTTGAATTAAACTTCTACTGAAGATAATATTAACTGAACTATCAGAAACAGTATATCTTTGTGTTGCATAGAGTCAATCATTTTTCTATTGAGAAGAGGGCAAAAATTAAATCAAAGTTGGATAATTAACTGAGGTCAGTGAAGAAATCACTTATTGCATGAAACAAGTTTAATGACTTGTTTCAGCCTAGCATGAAAACCAAAGTGTTTCTTGTATTAACTGAAGAATTGTGATGTGATGTGTGTGTGTGTGTGAGTGAGTGAAAGAGAGAGAGAGAGAGAACATGTATTCATGTGATTTCCGCTGTGGCTTAGGCAATAAATTAACTACAAAATAACATTTAAGTGAAGCAAAGTATTTTTCTGTTAAGATTTTTCCGTGGTAAACTAAAACACGTTTTAATATGCTTATCACTCCAAAACACAGCCAAGTGGCTTGTGCTGAAGTGTTTGAATTGTAAATTGAACTTCCCACTCAGCTGAGCTATAGGTCAAATCTCAGATGCACAAAATACTAATCAAAACGTAAAACAAAGATGAATGCAGAAACAATCAATATTCCCCCAATTATCCTTCTCTCCTAACAACAATTGAGTCAACCTCATACAAAAAGGTGACTTTTGTTTTTCCACAAAAAAGTCATTATTTGCTGCCTTTGTTTCAACCGCCAAAATTTACAGCATTTTTTTTGTGTGTGTTTTCCTGGTGTTCATACAATTAAGGCCATAGTTATGTGGATTTTTCCCTTTAAATTCATGCTTCAGATTTCCAAGATAACAGATTAAATAGATAAAATAAAATAAATAAAAACTAATTTCAGTAGCAACAACAAAAACTTTGTTATTACAGGAACAGAACATGAGAGAAAAGGGATATGGACTGATATGACAAAGTGTTATGTCCAAATTATGTAAAACAAAAGACCAGTGACAAATAAAAAGCTAACATTTATTTCCTGCTTCTGTGACTCACAGCTCACTTCTTCAGATAGATAAGTGAAAGAAAATCATACTGGCAGATAGATATGTGAAGGAAAATCATACTGGCAATTCTTCTTATGAGAAAGATTAGCAGGGGATATGGCAGAGAGGCTTGGTGTGAATTCCACCGTGCATCTTTCAAGTGTAAATACTCCATGTAAGGGGGAAAGGAAGATGTAAATATCATCATCAACAGAATTATCTAAAGAAGTGTACAAAAGCTTATACCCAGGATTAAACTTTGTTGATCTTAAAGGTGCCACAGGATTCAAATTTTAAATATTAAAGTCTATATTTGTTTTATGGCATTATGCCCTTTGTACATTGCCCAGAGCCTGGTACAAGCTGGGATAGGGCAATTAACAAATCTAACAATGACAACAATGATTATGATGATGGATTTAACCAGGAGAAATCAACAAAATTTCCTCTAGGTTGTACTGCTTTAAATGCTTTTGTTTGCAATTCTGTCAGCTCATAATTCCTTCCTTAGTCAACTATTTGAAACATATAAATGATGCCTAGCCTGAGGTATATTCTGTAAATACAAAGTAAACCTATGCATCATCAAACTTTGATGCAGCTTCTTGACTTGGTATCCTGGATGACTAAAATAATCTATTAAATTTAATAATCTATTAAATTAAATAGTTGCTATCAGGACCGTAGCCAGAAAATTCGAGGTGGAGGGACCTGGGAACTAAAAAAATCTGGTGGAGGTGCGGGGGGGCTTGACTGCTTCTTCCCTCCAGCGGCCAGCCCACCTGGCCCCAGCTATCTCTTGCACTCTCTGTTGCTCTCCTTCATTTCAGAGAGCTCTGAGAGAGAGCAGAGAAGCTCTGAGAGAGAGCAGAGAATAAGTGATATAAGGGTGAGGTTTGGCTAAGCAGCTGGGGAAGTTGCTGAGAATTTCTGAGTTTGTGTGACTGCTGAAAATTCTGAGTTTGTGGTTGCTGGGGAACTGCTGTCTGTTTGGTTTGAGTGGGCTGAAGGTGATTGATTGAAGGTGATTGTTGCTGATTGATTAGGAGTGGCTGTGTTCCCCACCCTCTTTGCATTATTAAGCTATGCTTTGACAGAGACATGTGCCTTTGGCGCGAGCCGAAGGGCAAGAGCAAAAGGGCTCTTGGCCTGGGGGCTCTGTAAGGACCAGGAACCCAGATTCCTTGTGCTCCCAATAAGGTAAGTTGACTCTCCAGAAGAAGAGCCACATAAGTTAAGTTGACTCTCCAACTTACCAATAAGGTAAGTTGACTATCCAGAAGGAGAGCCACATAAACAAACAGGATTTAAAAGGGGACTGTATGTTTTTAAAAAGCTATCATGAAGGTAGAATGTCAGAAGGGGGGTGGGGGCTTTCCAGTGTTTTGCACTGAGTGTCACATGTATGACTATCTGCCCACAGGACAGAAGTCTTGGGTGTGTGCTCGATGCAAGGAGCTCCTGGTCCTCAGGGAACAAGTTCGTACCCTTGAGGCCAAGGTGACTGACCTGAAGAAGCAGAGACAGTCAGTTAGGCACTTGGAGAAGACTTTCGGGGATGTATTAGCTGAGCCCCACTCTGAACGTGGCAGCCCCATTGCTGCCAGGGAGCATGAGGGTCAAGAGGGAACAGGGCACCGGGCTGAGGATAAGGGGAAAACGCACTCAGAAGGGACCTCTTCTTCAGTTGGTGAGCGGGTATCCTTTTGCGCCAAGGAACCATCCCTGGGCAGGGAAAGAGGGGGGGTCTTGGTAGTTGGTGATTTGATCCTTAGGCAAGTAGACAGCTGGGTGGCAAAACTGCGTACTGACCTTATGGTGATCTGCCTGCCTGGTGCGAAGGTAGCAGACATTACGAGTGTAGAAGATAAGCTGATAGGCAGTGCTGAGGAGGAGCCAGTGGTCATGGTGCATGTTGGCACCAACAATGTGGGGAAATGCAGTCGTGAGGTCCTGGAGGAAAAATTTAGGCTGCTAGGTGAGAGACTTAAGGCCAGGACCTCCAAGGTAGCCTTCTCAGAAGTGCTACATGCTAGGGCTACATGTCTAGGGCTGGAGAGACAGGCACAAATTATTATTTTTATTTTATTTATTTTTTTAAATTTTAACAAGTTACTTTTTATTATTGAACATTTAAACACTTAACATAATAATACACCTTACATACCAAAATATATACATTTACATATCAACATCAACCTACTAACATACAACACCTAATGGAGCGATTGAGTAAATAAAAGACTATGACTTTCAAAATTTCATATCGTTTCAAATCCTAATGTTTTAGCCCACAAATACATCGGGTTCCAAGTCTCTTTTCATTCTTCCACATTTCCTCCTTTCAGTCTGCAAGTTAACATATCCATTTCAGCTGCTTCCATTAATTTGGACAGAAATTCATTCTTGTTTGGCGTTTGCGGCTTTTTCCAGTACTTAGCATACAATATCCTAGCTATAGTTATAATATGCAGTAACAGCCTTTTTATTTTCTTGGGTAATGTGATTGGACAAATATTTAATAAATATAGTTCTGGTACATGAGGAATACTTATTTTTAACATCTTTTGGCACCAAATGGATATTTGTACCCAATATTTTTTCGCATAATCACATTTCCACCACAAGTGATATAATGAACCCTTTACTTTTGTGCACTTCCAGCACTTATCCGAGCTATTTGGAAATGCTTTAGAGAGTCTTTCCGGGGTATAGTACCAGCGGTAAACCATTTTGTACAAATTTTCTTTTAATAAAGAGGATTTAGACAATTTATTATTTTCCTTCCATATTTTCTCCCAATTATCTAAGTCAGTAGTGTAACCAAATTCTTGTAACCATTTAATCCAGCTCTCCTTTACATTTTCCTCTTGCATCTTCATTTCTAATAGCCAAGTATAACATCTAGAGATCATTTTTCTGTCAGATTCCAATATAATGCAATCAAATTTATTCAATTTTTTTGGGAAACCTAACCCCTTATCTGACTTATGCCTAGATTTAACTTGTGTTCTCAACCACCAGTCCATTTTAGAAATTACTTCTATAGTCAATTCCTGTCTGACATCTAACAGGCTTTCATAAGTATAATCTTCTTCCCAGTTAAAAAGATTAGGTTGAACCGATGCTTCAACCGGAGAGAGCCACTTAGGAGTATATTTATATATTTGATTTTTAACCTCATACCAGGTCTTATATAAGGACTTCCTTATTTCGTGTCTAAGGAATTTACTTCCTTTTATTGGGCGATCATACCATATGAATGCGTGCCACCCTTTAGCCAAGTCAGCCCCTTCCAATATTAAAAGTCTTATTTTTTAGAAGCAGCCATTCTTTAACCCATGTCAAAATACAAGCTTTGTGATAAATTTGCCAATCAGGTAAGGCAAAACCCCCCCTTTCTTTGCTATCTTGAAGAATTTTTAACTTAATCCTTGGTTTTTTGTTTTGCCAGATAAATCTTGCTACCATTCTATTCAATTGTTTAAAAAAGGATTTGGGTAACATTATCGGTAACATTTGGAACAAGAATAATATTCTTGGAAGTATGTTCATTTTAACTGATGCTATTCTCCCCATAAGGGAAATTTGTAGGTCACACCACCATTCTAAATCTATTTTGACCTCTTTTTAAAAATTTTCATAATTGTCCCTTACAAGAGTTTTTAGTTCCGATGTTAAATATATACCTAAATATTTGACTTTCCTTTCGCAATGAAATCCTGATTTGGCTTCCAATTCTAAGATCTGTTCTTTCATCATGTTTCGGGACAAAAACTTGGTTTTTTGATAATTAACCTTAAAACCCGCCACCTCACCATATTGCTTTAAAGTTTTCTTCAATTCTTCCATCGAGCTGTTAGGATCTTCCAAGGTAACTAATATGTCATCTGCAAAAGCTTGTATTTTATAAACTTCCTTCCTAACTTTGACCCCTCTGATCTCCACGTTTTCTCTCATCCTCTGTAATAAGGGTTCTAATGTCAAAACAAAAAGAATAGGGGATAACGGGCAGCCTTGTCTTGTCCCTTGTCCAATCATTATTGGATCTGATACAGATCCATTGACATTAATTCTTGCCTTTTGGTTTGTGTAAATTGATTTAATCAGTTTCACCAGGTTCTCTCCACAACCAATCGAGGTCAGCATTTTCAGCATAAAGGCCCAATTAACATTATCAAACGCTTTTTCAGCATCTAATGTTATTGCTGCGAACTGTTTCTCTGGATGCTCCTTGTAATATTCCAAAATATTCATAATCACTCTTAAATTTTGCCTCATAACTCTCCCAGGTATAAAACCTGACTGATCTTCATGTATTATATCTGGTAAAATTCTTTTCAATCTTTTCGCTAATATCGATGCAAAGATCTTATAATCTGCATTTAACAAAGAAATCAGTCTATAGTTTTTAATTTCAACTGGGTCAGTTCCTTCCTTATGCAATAACGAAATTAAAGCTTCCTTCCATGATTCCGGAATCTCATTTGTTCTATATATCCCCTCCAATACTCTTTTATAAGGTAACAAGAGAGTTTCTTCAAAACAATTGGCAGACCGTCCAAACCAGGAGTTTTGTTGTTTTTCTGTATCTTTATTGCTTCTATAATCTCTTGTATTGTTATTGAATCTTCCAGAGAATCCCGTTGCTGGTTTGTTAATTGTTGTAATTTAGTTTGTTCTATATATTCATTCTGCTGGGTTTCCTTCAAATTGTGTTCTTGTTATAGCTTTTGGTAAAACTTTTTAACTATTTTTTCTATTTGGGATTTCTGCATCACTTCTGATTGATTCTCATCTTTTAGGGATTTAATAATTTTTTTTCCCCTTTCTTTTCTTAGTTTAAATGCAAGCCACCTACTAGTTTTATTCGCATTTTCGAAATAGTATTGTTTGGCCCAAATCAGTTTGTTCTCTAATTCCTCTTGAAGTATTAAATTTATTTGGTGTTGCAATACATGGATCTTCATTTTTATCTGCTCCGTACTATTTGTCTTCTGCAGGTCCTCTTGTTTCTTCAGATTCGCCAATAATTCATTATATCTACGTGTTCTTTGTCTTTTTCTTCGCGCTGAATAGCTAATTGCTAAACCCCTAAAAAAGGCCTTAAAAGCATCCCAAATAGTTTGTATGGCAGAATCTTCCTCTCTATTACACTCAAAAAACGTTTTAATTTTCTCTTTAGATTCTTCAACAAATTCCTTATCTTTCAATATTTGGAGATTTAGGGTCCAACGAGATTTCAATCTTGGTTTTTCCAAAGTTATTTGAACCGGGCTATGGTCTGCAAAGGTTTTAGGAAGTATATCAGCTTTGTCCACTGTTATTGCCATCGATGTTGACATCCAGCCCATGTCTATTCTCGACCATGAGTCGTGAACTTGAGAATAGAAAGTATAGCCACTTGTCCGAGGATTTTTCATTCTCCAGACATCAATCAAATTTATCTCATCTGCCATCTTAAAGAAGGTTTTCGGTAGAGAACCACGCATCTTTTTTGTCTTCTTTTTCCCAATTTTTTTTATCTTTATAGACATCCAGGACTGCATTAAAGTCTCCCATAATACAGTAATTTGTAGCCTCAAACTCAGTCAACTTTTGGTGTAACTCAGCAAAAAAAATTTCTTGATTATTATTGGGTGCATAAATATTTCCTACAATCGTTCTTTGGCCTTCCAATTCAATTTCTACCAAAACTATTCTCCCTGATTCATCACTGTGGAGCAATTTGGATTTTATCCATTCTTTAATGTATATAGCCACACCTCTCTTTTTTTTTTTAAATCTGAAGAATGGTATAAAGTTCCCAATTTTTTATTCAGTAAATATTTTCAGTCTTCTTCCTTGATATGCGTTTCTTGCATACATATTATGTCTGAGTTAGTCTTTTTGTGTTGGAGAAAGGTCTTCTGCCTTTTCTGTGGTTCATTCAAGCCATTTATATTCACCGATGTGATCTTAAGTCCCCATTTATTCATTTTTTCAGCTTGTAAATTACTATCTAATAATGTTTTTTTCTCTTTTAGTACTTGTAGTCTTGTCTTTATTCTTCCATTGTTCTTTCTCTTGGCACTTTCTTTACTAGTTCTACTTGCTTCTTCCCCTCCTTCTTGGTCCTCATCCACATCAGACTCTTGAACATCTATATCCACGTTCTCTCTCCAAAATTCCCGCAATTTCTCCACAGAAGTTAAGTTGAACCTTTTACTTTGAAACATAAAAAAGACTCCTTCTGGAACTAACCATCTGAAGGAGATGGATTGCTCACTCAGCCAAGATGTCAACTTCTTGTAACTCTCTCTTCTCTGCCTTATACTCCATGGTATATCTTTCAACACTTGGATTTTATTTCCTTTCCACCTCAAATCATTTTCTCTCGCTATTCTCAAAACTTTTTCACATGTCGAGACCTTCAGAAATCTTACATGAATTTCTCTTGGTAAATTACATTTTTTAGTGTATGTTGTTGCAACCCTCCTTATCCAATCAACTTCTTGCATTATATCATTATATCTTTTGCATTATATCTTCCACCCCTACACTCTCATTATATCTTCCACCCCTACGGTGAAATCAGTGGGAAATCAGTGGGACACGGTGATTCCTGGATATAAGTTATATCGGAAGGATAGAGAGGGAAGGGTTGGAGGTGGGGTGGCTCTGTATGTCAGAGAGGATATACGGTCCAGTAAGACTGAGGTCAGAGAATTAGATTCCCTTTTAGAAATGCTTTGGGTTGAAATAGAGGGCCCAAAAGGAAATTTAACTATGGGAGTTTGTTATCGCCCACCAAATCAAAAGAGAGAGGACGATTATAATATGATGGAAGGATTAAAGATAGCGGCTAAACGTAAAAACTGTGTCGTAATAGGTGATTTTAACTACCCGCAGATTGATTGGGTCAATATGTGTTCTGGTCAAGAGAAAGAGATTGAGTTTCTTGATGCTCTCAATGACTGTGCTATGGAGCAGATGGTCTCAGAACCTACCAGGGGTGGGGTGATCCTGGATCTGGTCCTAAGTAATGCCCAAGACTTGGTGAGAGACGTAAAAGTGATTGCGCCGCTTGGGAACAGTGACCATAATGTTATTGATTTCACCATTTGTATAAATAAATAGTTGCCCAAAAAGACCGCCACAACCACATTTAACTTTAAAAGGGGTAAATTCTATGAGATGAGGAGGCATGTGAGGAGGAAACTGAAAGGAAAGGTAAATACGGTCAAAACCCTTGGGGAAGCTTGGAGACTATTTAAAACTATAATCCTAGAAGCTCAGATAAAATACATACCACAAGTTAGGAAAGGCAAAAACAGGTATAAGAAGAGGCCAGCATGGTTAACAAACAAAGTAATGGAAGCTGTAAAAGGTAAGAAGGACTCCTTTAAGCGGTGGAAAACCAGTCCAAGTGAGATTAATAAAAGGGAACACAGGCAGTGGCAAATCAAATGCAAGACTGTGATCAGGCAGGCAAAAAGGGACTATGAGGAGCATATTGCAAAAAACATAAAGACCAACAATAAAAATTTCTTCAAATATATTAGAAGTAGGAAACCAGCCAGGGAAGCAGTGGGGCCCTTGGATGACCATGGGGTAAAAGGATTACTGAAGGAGGATGGGGAAATGGCTGAGAAGCTGAATGCATTTTTTGCCTCCATCTTCACCGTGGAAGATGAGAAGTGTTTGCCCGCCCCAGAACCACTAATATTGGAAGGGGTGTTGAAAGACCTGAGTCAGATTGAGGTGACAAAAGAGGAGGTCCTACAACTAATAGACAAATTAAAAACTAATAAGTCACCGGGTCCGGATGGCATACATCCGAGAGTTCTGAAAGAACTCAAAGTTGAACTTGTGGATCTTCTAACAAAAATCTGTAATCTTTCATTGAAATCTGCCTCCGTTCCTGAGGACTGGAAGGTAGCAAATGTCACCCCCATCTTTAAAAAGGGTTCCAGAGGAGATCCGGGAAATTACAGGCCAGTCAGTCTGACTTCTATACCGGGAAAGTTGGTAGAAACCATTATCAAGGACAGAATGAGTAGGCACATTGATGAACACGGGTTATTGAGGAAGACTCAGCATGGGTTCTGCAAGGGAAGATCTTGCCTCACTAACCTGTTACATTTCTTTGAGGGGGTGAACAAACATGTGGACAAAGGAGACCCGATAGATGTTGTTTACCTTGACTTCCAGAAAGCTTTTGACAAAGTTCCTAATCAAAGGCTCCTTAGAAAGCTTGAGAGTCATGGAGTCAAAGGACAGGTCCTCTTGTGGATCAAAAACTGGGTGAGTAATAGGAAGCAGAGAGTGAGTATAAATGGGCAGTCTTCGCAGTGGAGGACGGTAAGCAGTGGGGTGCCGCAGGGCTCGGTACTGGGTCCCATGCTCTTTAACTTGTTCATAAATGATTTAGAGTTGGGAGTGAGCAGTGAAGTGGCCAAATTTGCGGATGACACTAAATTGTTCAGGGTGGTGAGAACCAGAGAGGATTGTGAGGAACTCCAAAGGGATCTGTTGAGGCTGGGTGAGTGGGCGTCAACGTGGCAGATGCGGTTCAATGTGGCCAAGTGCAAAGTAATGCACATTGGGGCCAAGAATCCCAGCTACAAATACAAGTTGATGGGGTGTGAACTGGCAGAGACAGACCAAGAGAGAGATCTTGGGGTCATGGTAGATAATTCACTGAAAATGTCAAGACAGTGTGCGTTTGCAATAAAAAAGGCCAACGCCATGCTGGGAATTATTAGGAAGGGAATTGAAAAGAAATCAGCCAGTATCATAATGCCCCTGTATAAATCGATGGTGCGGTCTCATTTGGAGTACTGTGTGCAGTTCTGGTCGCCACACCTCAAAAAGGATATTATAGCATTGGAGAAAGTTCAGAAAAGGGCAACTAAAATGATTAAAGGGCTGGAACACCTTCCCTATGAAGAAAGGTTGAAACGCTTAGGGCTCTTTAGCTTGGAGAAACGTCGACTGAGGGGTGACATGATAGAAGTTTACAAGATAATGCATGGGATGGAGAAAGTAGAGAAAGAAGTACTTTTCTCCCTTTCTCACAATACAAGAACTCATAGGCATTCGATGAAATTGCTGAGCAGACAGGTTAAAACGGATAAAAGGAAGTACTTCTTCACCCAAAGGGTGATTAACATGTGGAATTCACTGCCACAGGAGGTGGTGGCGTCCACAAGCATAGCCACCTTCAAGAAGGGGTTAGATAAAAATATGGAGCAGAGGTCCATCAGTGGCTATTAGCCACAGTGTGTGTGTGTATATGTATATATATATATATATATATATATATATATATATATATATATATATATATATATATATATATATATATATATATATATATATTTGGCCGCTGTGTGACACAGAATGTTGGACTGGATGGGCCATTGGCCTGATCTAACATGGCTTCTCTTATGTTCTTATGTTCTCTCCCGACCACTTTACCCTGCTCAGTTCCTTCTGTTCAAACTTTCTTTTTCTCTCTTCTGTCACTTGTCTCTGCACATTTTTCTCCTCCGTTTCGCCAACTCCAGCTGAATCCCTCTGACATTTAAATCTCAGTCCCTCTATTTCAGTCTCACAAGCTCTCACGTCTTCTTAATCCACTTCGCTCCCCTTTTCTTCCCACTTCTCTCAACGAAAGTTTCAGTCACACAAAAAGGGGGGGTGGGAAAGTCCATAAACGCTCAACCTCTTCCAAAGCAGCTACCGCTATCCGCTGTCAACGCCGCCATTCTCCGCCACTCCGCCAAAGCAACTTTTGCCTTCCTCTCACAATGTGTACGCTTTCCAGTCAAAGCAGCATTTTCAGTTCCATCCATCCAATGATTCCTTTTACAAGTTATTAGGCTATTGCAAGTTTACCAGGACGCTGTAGCCTCAAACGCTCCTTTCTCCGGCGGCCCGGTTGGTACCCGAGAGCATTACAAGCCTCTGCCCAGGGAAAGCAGGGGTTGATCGAAGCAGCCTTCGCCGCTCCTTTCAGCCCTCTGCAATCTCCCTTCGGCTGCGGAGGCATCCCCAGACACCTCCTTGGGGCAAGACCCAAGGCGGACACCTAAAGGGCACACTGAGGGGACACCCCAAAGGCTTGTAATTCAGGTGTCTTCCAAGAGCACTTGGACAGGCACTCTGCCTTACCACGCCATCTTGCCTCTCCTCGAGACAGGCACAAATTAGAAGTCTCAATGTGTGGATGAGACGATGGTGTAAGGAGGAAGGGTTTAAGTTTGTTAGGCACTGCGATACTTTCTGGAACAAGCGGGAGCTGTACAAAAGAGATGGTCTCCACTTGTCCCCAGATGGAACCAGGCTGCTGGCGCTTAAAATCAAAAGGTGGCAGAGCAGTTTTAAACTAAATCTTGGGGGAAAGCCGACAGGAGATGAAATGTCTCTGGTTCGGGAGGACTCATCTCAAAGAGATGAAGGATTAGCTATTACTTTTCTACCGGGTAATGGATCAGAGTTGTCCACTGAGATGGTGACAAAACGTATGGAGTGCCTGCCAAAGTCTCGAGGCTGCAGGAGGAAGGTTGTGGGACTAGCTTGCCTGGGAAATTATAAATGTTTGTATACAAATGCTAGAAGTGTTTGAAGTAAATTGGGGAGTTGGAATGTTTAGTGTTGGGAGAAAACATAAACATTGTAGGAATTTCAGAGACTTGGTGGAATGAGGACAATCAGCGGGACATGGTGATTCCTGGATATAAGCCATATCGGAAGGATAGAAAGGGAAGGGTTGGAGGTGGGGTGGCTCTGTATATCAGAGAGGGTATACCGTCCAGTAAGACTGAGGTCAGAGAATTAGATTCCTTTCTAGAAATGCTTTGGGTTGAAATAAGAGGGCCCAAAAGGAAATCTAACTATGGGAGTTTGTTATCGCCCACCAAATCAAAAGATAGAGGACAATTATAATATGACGGAAGGATTAAAGAGAGTGGCTAAACGTAAAAACTATGTCGTCATAGGTGATTTTAACTACTCGCAGATTGATTGGGTCAGTATGTGTTCTGGTCGAGAGAAAGAGATTGAGTTTCTAGATGCTCTCAATGACTGTGCTATGGAGCAGATGGTCACAGAACCTACCAGGGGTGGGGCGATCCTGGATTTGGTCCTAAGTAATGCCCAAGACTTGGTGAGAGATGTAAAAGTGATCGCACCGCTTGGGAGCAGTGACCATAACGTGATTGATTTCACCGTTTGCATAAATAGAGAGTTGCCCCAAAAGACCAGCACAACCACGTTCAACTTTAAAAGGGGTAAATTCTCTGAGATGAGGAGGCATGTGAAAAAGAAACTGAAAGGAAAGGTAAATACAGTCAAAAGCCTTGGGGAAGCTTGGAGGCTATTTAAAACTGCAATCCTAGAAGCTCAGATAAAATATATACCACAAGTTAGGAAAGGCACAAACAGGTATAAGAAAAGGTTAACAAACAAAGTAATGGAAGCTGCATGGTTAACAAACAAAGTAATGGAAGCTGTAGAAGGTAAGAAGGACTCCTTTAAGTGGTGGAAAGCAAGTCCGAGTGAGATTAATAAAAGGGAACACAGGCTGTGGCAAATCAAATGCAAGACTGTGATCAGGCAGGCAAAAAGGGACTATGAGGAGCATATTGCAAAAATCATAAAGACCAACAATAAAAATTTCTTCAAGTGTATTAGAAGCAAGAAATCAGCCAGGGAGGCAGTGGTGCCCTTGGATGACCAAGAGGTAAAAGGATTACTGAAGGGGGATAGGGAAATGGCTGAGAAGCTGAATGCATTTTTTGCCTCCGTCTTCACTATGGAAGATGAGAAGTGTTTGCCTGCTCCAGAACCACTTATTTTGGAAGGGGAGTTGAAAGACCTGAGTCAGATTGAGGTGACAAGAGAGGAGGTCCCACAACTGATAGATTAAAAATGAATAAGTCACCAGGTCCCGATGGCATACATCCAAGAGTTCTAATAGAATTCAAAGTTGAACTTGTGGATCTTCTGACAAAAATATGTAATCTTTCATTGAAATCTACCTCCGTTCCTGAGGACTGGAAGGTAGCAAATGTCACCCCCATCTTTAAAAAGGGTTCCAGAGGAGATCTGGGAAATTACAGGCCAGTCAGTCTGACTTCAATACCAGGAAAGTTGGTAGAAAGCATTATCAAGGACAGAATGAGTAGGCACATTGATGAACACGGGTTATTCAGGAAGCCTCAGCATGGGTTCTGTAAGGGAAGATCTTGCCTCACTAACCTGTTACATTTCTTTGAGGGGGTTTACAAACATGTGGACAAAGGGGACCCAATAGATGTTGTTTACCTTGACTTCCACAAAGCTTTTGATGAAGTTCCTCATCAAAGGCTCCTTATTAAGCTTGAGAATCATGGAGTAAAAGGACAGGTCCTCTTGTGGATCAAAAACTGGCTAATTAATAGGAAGCAGAGAGTGAATATAAATGGGCAATCTTTGCAGAGGAGAATGGTAAGCAGTGGGGTGCCGCAGGGTTCAGTACTGGGTCACATGCTCTTTAACTTGTTCATTAATGATCTGGAGTTGGGAATAAGCAGTGTAGTGGCCAAGTTTGCAGATGACACTAAATTGTTCAGGGTGGTGAGAACCAGAGAGGATTGTGAGGCACTCCAAAGGGATCTGTTGAGGCTGGGTGAGTGGGTGTCAATGTGGCAGATGAGGTTCAATATGGCCAAGTGCAAAGTAATGCACATTGGGGCCAAAAATCCCAGCTACAAATACAAGTTGATGTGGTGTGAACTGGCAGAGACTGACCAAGAGAGAGATCTTGGGGTCGTGGTAGATAACTCACTGAAAATGTCAAGACAGTGTGCGATTGCAATTAAAAAGGCCAACGCCATGCTGGGAATTATTAGGAAGGGAATTGAAAACAAATCAGCCAGTATTATAATGCCGTTGTATAAATCGATGGTGCAGTCTCATTTGGAATACTGTGTACAATTCTGGTCACCGCACCTCAAAAAGGATATTATAGCATTGGAAAAAGTGCAGAAAAGGGCAACTGGAATGATTAAAGGTTTGGTACACTTTTCCTATGAAGAAAGGTTAAAACGCTTGGGGCTCTTTAGCTTAGAGAAACGTCGACTGCAGGGTGACATTATAGAGGTTTACAAGATAATACATGGGATTGAGAAAGCAGAGAAAGAAGTACTTTTCTCCCTTTCTCACAATGCAAGAACTCGTGGGCATTCAATGAAATTGCTGAGCAGTAGGGTTTAAACGGATAAAAGGAAGTAGTTCTTCACCCAAAGGGTGATTAACATGTGGAATTCACTTCCAAAGGTGGTGGTGGAGGCTACAAGCATAGCCAGCTTCAAGAGGGGGTTAGATAAAAAAATGGAGCACAGGTCCATCAGTGGCTATTAGCCACAGTGTGTGTGTGTTTGTATAGTCCACTGTGAGACACAGAGTGTTGGACTAGATGGGCCATTGGCCTGATCCAACATGGCTTCTCTTTTGTTCTTATGTTCATCGCTGTCACTCTCCCGCTTTCTGTCTCGCTGCTGCTTTCTCACTGTCTCCCTATCTCATGCACTGCTATTCTCTCTCTCACTGTCCCCCCTCTCTCTATCTGCTGCTCTCCCCCTCTGCCAAAGGCTGCAAAGCTGGGCGCTCTGGGCTCTAGCCAGTGTCAGGGGGCTGACCTGGTGAAGGGCAGCTGCCCCCCCCCCCCCGCAGGGGACAGGGAGGCTTCAGCCAGAGGCAGCAGCGGCCAAGCTGTCGCCCAGAAGGAGTTGCCAGCCAGAGGTTCCCGGGCCAGTGGGGAAAGAGTGCTGGGAGGGCAAAGGACACCAGGAGGGTGGGCAGGCAATGGGCAAGGGAGGTGAGGGCTGGGAGGGGCAAGCCAAGTGCTTGCCTGATTTATGCCCTTGCTATTTGCTGGTGGCAGCTCCTGCTTAACTGAACTGGATGGACCTCTAAGGAGGCAGGGAGAAGAAGGAGAACACGGGAAGTGGACACTAGGAGGGTGAAGGACACAAGGGGATGGGTGGGCAAAGGACAAGGAAGGGGCGGGCCTCTTGCTCCAGGAGGCAGCTGCAGGGAAAGGGCCGACCAAGGAGTGCCGGTGGGCAAAAATGCTAGCCAGGCCGTCACACAGAGCAGACGTCCTTCTCCAACCCACCCCGTGTCCACCCTCCCCCAAGCTGCACTGGGGTCCTCCTGCCCAATGAAAGGGCCTTACATAGGGAAGGGGGGATTTAATAGAGTGGCCAAGCCCCTCTGCCCCCCCCCCCCCCCCATAGCTATGGCCTAGTTGCTATAAACCTGAAGATCTCCATTTTGATATTTATTTCTACAATTACTTTTATGGACTTCAGGGTTTCTGAGAAAATGCTGAATGGAAGATTGCAGAATTATACTAGCAGGACAGCTTCCACTGGCTGGAATTTTTATTGGATTATTTACCTGAGTTTTCTCAGTATATTCAGAGAAAGGTCAGATTTTTTTCAGGATTACAGGTTTGGGATGACAGTGTATGCGCATCACTGGTGTTTCATGCATGTATGCTGATGCATGTAAATTGTTACACTGTGGGCTGAATCCAGCCAACCATCTGTGATGGACTGAAAGCAATTTTCCTTGGTGAATGCGTAACAACTCACTCTGATTGGCTGAGCTACTTCCATGGAGACAAATGTATCCAGTGAAAGGAGGCTAGCAGAGGAGGAAGATCGCCTCACAGTTTAATTCAGTGGAAGTTCTACTAGAGAGAGGAGCTAAGGACAGACTGTCAGCTTAGCTCCGGAGACAGAACTGGAATTTAAAGTTTCTGTCTGAGAGATAGTTTAGGTTATGAAATGGGGCAGAACCAAAGCTCTTTCTGTGGGAAAACTCTCTGAGTTATGGCATATTGTGTCACATAGCAGAGGAGAACTTTGGAGGCTCTGCTGAGGAGTCCTGTCAGTGCTAAAGGACAGACTCCTGGTTCAAACAAAGAACACAAATACACTGGGAGAGAGGTTAAGGTTCTTGTGGCTGTGAAGAAATCCCAGAAATCAGACAGGGATACTAGCTGTGTGGGACTTAACACAGGGAATTGATGTGCTGGTGTGATAACACTCAAGGGTGTTAGTCCTTAGGTATTACTCAACTTCTGGAGTGTACCTGTGTGCTAGTGGAGAGTGTGTGGGGTATTTCTGTCACAAGATCAGACTGTTTTCTGTGTGAGTTAAAGAGTGTGTGGATAGTACATGAATTTTAAAAAGCCTGAAACAATTTCATAACCTTTCTCCAGCTGAGAGTGTTTTCCAGAGTTGTTGTTGTTGTTGTTATTTATTGTATTTGATGAATTGCCCTATCCTGGTCAGTGCCAGGCTCTGGGCGATGTACAACAGTAAAATCAGTTACGTTAAATATATATATAAAATCAATTTCATTAAAAATTACAAACCATGATGGCATCTTTAAGTGCTCTTATTCAGTTATTGGATCACATTGGGGTGGGGGAATCCCCCCAAGAGGGGGTGGAGAGGAAAGATGCCAGCACAGCAACCGTCGCTGTCCTCATGCAAAGGCTTAGTGGAACATCTCTGCTTTACAGGTCCTGTGAAACTGTAAAAGATCCCGCAGGGCCCTGATGACTTCTGGTACAGTGTTCCACCAAGTTGGGGCCAGGACTGAAAAAGCCCTGGCCTTGTTGAGGACAGCTGGACCTCTTTCGGGCCACCAGCAGATTTCAACTATTGGAGTGCAATGCCCTTCCAGGGACATAGTGGAGGAGGCAGTCCTGTAGATACATTGGTCCCAGACCGCTCAAGGCCTTGAAGGTCATAACTAAAACCTTGAATCTGATCCAGTACTCAACTGGCAACCAGTGTAGCTGGCGCAGCACAGGTAGAATATGTGCCATCCGTAGCGTTCTTTCAGGACTCACGCTGCCACATTCTGAACCCGCTGGAGCTTCTGGATCAGACTCAAGGGTAGGCCAGAATACAACGAGTTACAGTAGCCTAGTCTGGAGGTGACCATTGCATGGATTACTGTGGCTAGGTCCGAGCGAGATAGGAAGGGAGCCGGGCTTGACGAAGATGAAAAAATGCCACCTTGGCAATATGTGAGACCTGGGCCTCCATTGAAAGTGAGGTATCCAGTGTCACACCTAAGCTCTTGACGGTAGGTGCCCCAACCCCACTCCCCCCAACCACAGAACCTCCATCTTTGATGGGTTCAGCTTCAACCTGCTCTCTCTTAGCCAGCCAACCACGGCCTCCAAACCCTCAGCCAGATTTGGTGGGACTGCAGCCAACCGATTGTCCAACAGCAAATATAGCTGGGTGTCATCTGCGTATTGATGACATCCCAGCCAAAGCTCTGTACCAGCTGGGCAAGGGGGCGCATATAGACATTGAATAGCATTGGGGAGAGGAGTGCCCCTTGTGAAACCCCACATAAAAGGGGATATCTAATGGACACATCCTCATCTTGCGCCACCCTCTGTTCCCAACTGTGCAGAAAGGAGGAAAGCCATTTCAAGGCCACCCTGCATATTCCTACTTCGGCGAGGTGGTGAGTCAACAATGCATAGTCAACTGTGTCGAACGCTGCTGTAAGGTCTAATAATAACAGCAGCGTCGCCCCGCCTTGATCCAGCTGCTTATGGAGGTCATCCATTAGAGCAACCAGGACAGTTTCAGTCCCATGGCCAGGGCGGAAACCAGACTGGAATGGGTCTAATGCTGATGTGTCCTCTAGAAAGCCCTAAAGCTGCTCAGCCACCACTCTCTCAATTACCTTGCCCAGAAATGGCAAATTTGAAACTGGGCAGTAATTGACTGGATCTAAAGGATCAATTGATGGTTTTTTTAAGAGTGGTGAAACCACTGCTTCCTTGAGGCTTTCTGGAAACACCCCTGTCTCTAGGGACAGGTTGATGATTTCCTTCATAGGGCCCCGGATCCTCTCTTCACCAGCCTTAACCAGCCACGAGGGACATAGGTCAAGTAGGCAAGTGGTGGGCCTAACAGCACTCAGGACTCTGTCAACATCGGAAGAGGAAAGCAGATTGAAAGAGTCAAAAACTGAACCCAAAGATGGCCAAGGGGCCTCCGGTTCACTTACTGTATCAAGATTGGCAGGCAAGTCACTACGGAGTGACAGGACTTTATCCGCAAAAAACCTCATAAACGCCTCTGAATCAATAGCCGAATTTCTACCACTATTTGAACCTCCTGATGTGAGGGGTGTTAATGACCAAATTACCCTAAACAATTGAGCTTGGCGTGAATCTGCGGATGCGATGGAGGCTGAGTAGAATTCCCTCTTCGCAGCCTTCACCGTCATCTCATAGGCTTTCACATATGTCTTATGAAATGTTCATGTTACCTCATCACGAGAACGCCGCCAAACTAGCTCTAGTCATCTGAGCTCCCGTTTCATCCCCCTGAGTTCTTCTGTGTACCAGGGGGATGATTTCCCATGGGAGAGGAGAGGACATCGGGGTGCAATCTCCTTGATGGCTTCAGTGAGACGGGAATTCCAGTCTCCTATCAGCTCATCTAGAGAGATGCAGGAGGGCTGTGGATCCTGCAGAGCATTCTGGAACCCAATCGGATCCATTAGTCTCCGTGGGCGAGCAAAAATCAGCTCGCCGCCTAGACGGGGGGGAGTGGGAATGTCCAGCCAGGCCATCAATACCAAGTGGTCTGACCATGGCACCTCTTCCTTTGAGGTCAGATCCACATTCAACCCCATGCCAAAGATCAAATCCAATGTGTGGCCCGCTTGATGTGTGGGGCCCGAGACATATTGGTGGAGTCCCAGTGCCGCCATGGAAGACACCAGTTCTGTGGCCTGGACAGAGGCAGCAGAATCATCCACCTGAATGTTGAAGTCCCCAAGGACCAATAGCCATGGGTACTCCAATGTCCTCCCAGCCACCGCCTCCAACAGGCCCAGAAGGCTGTCTGCTGACGCGCTAGACAGTCGGTACACCAAACAGACAGCCAGACTCACCTCAGACTCCTACACCAGGCCAACACATTCAATCCCGGTGATCCTTGGGATGGGGAGTGGCTTGAAGGAGAAAGCCTCCTGGATGAGCAAGGCCACCCCACCCACCCCCGCCTCCGAGTTTGGGACTGATGTAAGACCAAGAAACCTGGTGGGGCAAGTTCTTTTAAGGTGACTGTCTCGCCCTCCCGAACCCAGGTCTCAGTCACGCAAGCCAGGTCCATGGACAGGGCTGCAAGATACTCCTGCAGTGTCCTGGTCTTATTATTTATGAACCTGGCATTACATAACATCAGTGTCGAAGGGGAATTAGTAGTCCAAGCCCTCTCACCAATGTATCTTGGGATGGGACGAAGGTTGGAAGGGGACCGAGCATAGCCATATCTCCGCCCCCTTCCATACCAAGACCTTCTCCCACCACCATACCTCCCACCATACCTCCCTCTGCCCTGGATAACTGAGATCCCCAGCCCAGAGCTGGCACCTAGAGTGATGTTGTCAATATCGATCTCCCCTGCAGCTCCCCCACCCCCACCTAGCAGCACAGTTCACAATATTCCCAATCACAATACTGGATATAAAATCACTAACCTAATGGTGCAAACTACATGCAGTACAATCAAACCCCTCCCAGTTCTCTACTCTGCTAGACCCTCCCTCCCTCTAGAAAGACTAAAACAATTATACAATGGGTGGGGAAGAGAAAAACAACAACAAACACTCTCCACCAACCATCTAGTCAGATTCACTAGCCTAGCTATATTCTAGAGAAAACCCCAAGGGTGGCTTATGAAAGTCTTGTCTGGAATGGAAGATTGTGGAAGTCTTCCAGCCTTTAGTTCTTTCCTGATCAGAGTTTCATAGCATCTCAGGATTCCCCAATGTAACAGTCTAAGCTCTGCTGCTATTGTTCGATTGGTTACATCTCGTACTGGAGTTTTCACAGTGCAAATAGGAGACACCAGCATCCGTTTAGAAGGGGCTTTGTTGTAAAACTGTCTCTTCAGATGTTTTATTGCTGCCAGAGCTCTCTCTGGGGTTACTGCAGTCCACTTTATTACAGCTACAAGCAAAACCATAGTTAAAAGTGAAACTGCTGATAATGAAGCCGCAGCAGCACACAATACCGTGGATAAATTGACAGGCATCAGTTTCCAGCATTTAAACCAGTCCATAGTTTGCAAAGTTCTTGCCAGAGGCATTGGGGTCCTCTCTTATCGATAGCTAAAACCAATTTCGCCAAGGTGCCAAGTAAAGCTGCAATCAGCACCAAGCTGGAAGGAACAGAGCAGAGGGAGCAGACATACTCGTTGAGCTCCACAGCACAGTGTCAGCAAACGAATCACTCTGCTGCACAAGGCCAGTGCTTGGGGCGTTTTCGAAACTCCAGAGGCCTCTCTCCTTCCCTCAGCGTCTCTCCTGTTTTCCAGCTTTTGAATAGAGGAAATCTTGCAGCATTTAGTCTCTGGAGGTCTCTCAGGAATCCCTCCATTGTCACAGGTGGGTGATAAATTAAGCTCTCAGCCTTTCCCTCCTATCCAGCATTGTAATTTAGAAGCCAAACAGAGCTCAATCTCTCCGCTCTTGTCGCCATCTTCCATGATAAGGAAACACTGCCTGTTTGTTTGTTTTATAATACTTCAGCCTGCCAACATCTCTAGTGCTTAGAGATCATTTGTTTATTTGAATTTCTGCCTGCCAACTGATTTTTAATAACATCCAATAATTATTAGTTCCTCCCTTCCTTGCCTTCTCTATTCAATAAACTTATTTGGTTTTTGAATTTAAAAACATCTTGGTGCTTCATTAATTTCTGACAAGGGTAAATTCTAATTCCCTGTGGTACTGGTGACAAAAATATTTAAAAAGGTCACTTTTACCACACTGACCCTGACTGTTCTCACACCATCACTGGAAGGTACTAATAGTGGCAGATTCTTCCTACTTTCTTCTTTTTATAGCAGCCATTTCTGACCCCAGAAAAGTTGTTTCCTGGGGTTGCATGAAATAATAGGACATAAAAGTTGGTAGATTTCAGGAAGGCAGGAGAATTCACTCTTCCTTCCTCATCCAGTAGCAAGGCTAGGTGTGGGGTTCTTATCCACCATGTTCCCTCATCAAAATCCACCATGCTCCCTCAGCTCCACAGTGAAGTTGCAAAAGGAAGTTTTTCCTTCACCTCCAAAAGGCAGTGGCAGAAGCAATTTTGATCTTGCATTACAAAAATGAGAAGAAAGAGCTGGGCGGAGAAAGAAGAATTATTTTAATGTCTGCATTAGGGCTGCCAGGTCTGATACAGGAAATATCTGGAGACTTTGGGGGTGCAGACAGGAGACTTTGGGGGTGGAGCCAGGAGGAAAGTTGTGACAGGCACAAGTGAACTCTGAAGGGAGTTCTGGCCATCACATTTAAAGGGACCACACACCTTTTAAATGCCTTTCCTCCATTCGAAATAATGAAGGATAGGGGCACCTTCTTTTGGGGCTCATAGAATTGGACTTCCTGGTCCAATGTTTTTTGAAATGGAGGGTGTTTTGAGGAGAGCACCAGATGCTATGCTGAAAATTTGATACCTCTACCTCAAAAAACAGCTCGTCTCAGAGCCCCAGTTCCCCTTGGATCAATTCTCCATTATTTCCTATGGGGATGAGTCTCTGTAGGGTATTCAGGGGTGCCCAGTGGACATTCAACCCCCCACCCTTTATGATAACCCTAAAATGGATCTCCAAATCAAGGGATCCCATGCCCCCAACTGGGAATTTGCAACTCTAGTCTCCATTGTAAAAAAAAAAGGGGGGGAGGGGGAGAAAGAGCACACTGCTCTCTTTCCCCCTCACCAACCTCCAAATTAGGACTGGACAGATGCAATGCATTGCAAAATGGAGAGCCACTGGGAGATCCACAAGCAAAAGAACAGACCCACTGTGGGATCTTACCCAGACAGTAATTAAACAGTAATTGATTTCTGGATGCGTACAGCCCAAGTGTTACAGGAGAGCCTAGAACAGACAGCCCTCCCTCTTTCCAAGAACATATCTAGGGGGCCTTTGGCTAACAGATCATCCTGATAGGACAAATTTTGAACCCAGAGGTACCTTTAAGACCAACAGAGTTTTATTTAAGGTGTCAGCTTTTGTGTGCATGCACATTTCCTCAGACACATTAGAACTCCTTGAATAAAGTCCTTCCTTTATAGGATAAAGTAAGTGAAAGTTCTTGGTCTAGAATTTCAAAGAGAGTTAATCAGTTCTGTTCCTAAACATAACTCTCTCACACAAACACCTCTGTTCAGAATATATGCTACATTCCAAAAAAAACCCCAACAACATGAAACTCTTCCCTGAGAGATAGTGTGGCACCAGCCCTTGACTAAGATGATATTGCTAAGGGAAAAAGCAAAGGTCCCCTGTGCAAGCATCCGTTGTTTCCGACTCTTGGGTGAAATTGCTTTCACAATGTTTTCACAGCAGACGTTTTACGGGGTGGTTTGCCATTGCCTTCCCCAGTCTTTTACACTTTCCCCCCAGCAAGCTGGGTACTCATTTTACTGACCTCAGAAGGATGGAAGGTTGAGTCAACCTTGGCTACCTGAATCCAGCTTCTGCCGGAATCGAATTCAGGTCGTGAGCAGAGAGTTCAGATCACAGTACTGCAGTACTGTTAAGGGAACAAAGGTCAAAAGAATAGATCAGGGAGTCAGGCAGAAATACAACATTTATAAAATTTGGCAAACCAACAGAGGCTCATAATTATAAGACATATAACATTCTTTAACACCTAGCAGACAGCTTGGATGGGAGAAAGAGAAGGGAAATCAACTAGGCTTCTGACAACCCTTTGAATTTGCTTAATCTCCCCAACTCCAGCATGGGAGATCAGAAGTACCCAAATTCCAGTTGAAGCCTCAGATGGTTCCTGATCCCTTCACCCCAAAAACCCCTGTGCTGCATACAGAGCAAAGTTTCCCAGTAGGAATTCAGATGACTACAAGTAGCTTGTCCTTGTGAATACACATGTATAGATTGTGAAGACCTGAACAACACATGATTAATTGGCTGCCTGATCACCTCTAGGAAATAGGAAGTGAGCTTAACTGGCACCCTAATCATAAGAAGGTCTACATAGAAGTAAGTTCTATTTTATTGAATTGGACTTATTCCCTTACTCTATTAAAACCAATAATTTTATTGTGGTATAAATTTTCAGATGCCAGTGTAGGGATCTAGATCATGAAAGCATATGCCACAATACATTTGTAAGACTTTTAATTCTGTAGGCATGACATAAAATAGCAAATGCAAGATGCAAATAATTATTACATCATGTTCATTTGATAGACTTGCTTTGCTTTGAGATTTTTTATGAATAGGATCAGTCCTAGCAGTATAGGAAATGTGTTTATTACAAATACCACTGCCATTTTGAAGAATACCTACTTGACTGTCATATCCAAAAAAGTATTTATAATCATGAAGAACAGTAGTTTTTACCCTGTACCCCATCAAAAGATGCTTACAGCTCTTGCAGAAAGCCTTTCATTGAGTATAAAACATTCAAACATTTTCCATTTTCATTTACATTACTGAGCAGAGGATCTCCCACAGATAGTAATTAAACAGTAATTAATTTCTAGATTGGTACTGAACACGTACATGAAATATTATTTCAATTAATCACATTCTACCTCTATTGAGAAATTGATATCTCACCTGGGCATGAAGTTGGATCACACATTGCTGTCATGCAAAACAGATAATGAAAATCACATGTGTGGGTCATACACGACATTTTCACAGTGGGATGAGCACACACACACACACACATATAATTCATGCATGTGATCTCGCTTAATGAACCATTTCAAAAGTTTATGTGGGTTTCACAGGAGTCCATCAGTATGTCATTGAGAGTAAGGGATTAATAATAAACAAATTCTGCCTACATTCACAGAACTTTGGTTTGCTAAAATCTGTAGAAAAACTCAAGAGGGAGAAGACAGCACTTGATTGGATATTGGTATGTTATGACTTAGCTGAAACTGTATTATAGACCAGGTAATTATGAACTTCAATGCCATCTCTAAAGAGCACCCAGTTTTGTGTGCCCTCCGGTCGATTGTTGAGATGATGAGAAGTACAGAGTAGAGCATTTCCTGTCACCTCTAAAATCTGTTTACCAGAGCTGATAGTGGGGTTTAGTGTGCACACTAAAGGCATCGATTCCTCAAGCATACTGCTTTCAACCTCCTTTTAAAAAATCATCTTCTTCAAACTTGATAGACTTCAGATAATATATTCTGAGCGGCGGATATGCTTTAATGACCACTAGTAACAGAGGTTTTTAATGAGGAGGGAGAGAATTGGTAACAGGAGTATTTCATTAACATGGTTTTGTCCAAGAGACATAGGCCAGTATGTATAATAATGGGCTACTGAATCACCTTCATCTTCCTTGAAAGGCTGCACTATATTCACATGAAACTAAACATCAGGTTTATTGCAGAAAGGAAAAGAAATGATGGGGGGATACTAAACAAGCACCACTTTACATTATAACTTGATATGTCATTCAGAGTGTCATTACAGATATTTATCTCTGTTTGTGTTATCCTCAGTCTGTGCTATTAAGTCTCACAGCTAGCAGAGACAAAGCACAATTCCCACAATTACAAAGCTGAGTTATAAAGCACACATACATTTTACAGAGCCCAAATCCCAGCTGTAATAATGAAGCAGAAATGTCCTTTGAATTCTGGTGGCCATTGATTGTAAACTCCCTGGATTTAACTTTAAACTCAATAAATCCAAGTGTATTATTCTTCAGACTTTTTACAGAAGTTTTCAATCACAAGCATCCACTATTCTACATTATGCGAGACCAGAATCAAGGAGGGGAAATAATGCAGCTGCATTTGTTTGGATTTTTCTTTCATCTTTATCTCAGCCATTGAGAAGCAAGAAGAGTCAATCGGGCTGCTAATGAATTCTTTTCTAAACTGACCTTTATAAACCTTCCAACATGCTTGTAACACATACTCAAAATAATCTATCTGGAACCTTTTGTAACCAGTGCCCCCATATACTTGGAAAGTAAATGGAATGTCATGTGCTTTATTCAAAGAAGAGATCATACAATATTAAAATCTGTAATGTGAGGGAGAACCAAAAGACCTAAGTCAACACAATATAAGCTCACAATAGTTTGGACACAAATTCATTTGATTTAATTTGATTGTTATCTGGTTTTAGCAACAACAACAAAGAGTCTTGGAGAACCTTAAAAATTCTAAGAGATTTATTAAGACATAGACTTTCATAAGTAAAGCACACTTCATCAAATGCAAGAAGTGAAATAATAATCAAGCACTGTAAAAATAAGAAGAGTGGGCAAAAAGAATATAAAATATAGATGTAGCTGTTTAGGCAAAACTGAAAAGCCCCAGGGTGTGGTTACAGGAACTGGATAGCCCTAAAAGGATCTGGATATCAGGGGCATGCATAACAAAATTCCCAAACAAAGATGCATTCAGAAATGGCTTGTCTGGGTTGGTACAGTGATTTCCCAGAAGGATAATACAAATCCAGGGTTGTTGGTATAATAAAAACCCCTTCCCCAAAAAAATCCAATTTTTGTTTGTTGTTATTTGTGCCTACCAGCAAAGCAGGATATACTTGTCTTTTTCTTTGATTCCACTGATTTCCTGTGCAATGGCTTGTCTCCCTTCCAATCAGATCCTTGCAAGGGAGGAGCATAGAGCATTCCCAGCAAATCACCTTTGGAGACCAGCTGCAGAGATCTCCTGTACTCCCTCACTTGATCCTTTGAGGGAGAGGCAGATCCCTTTTGTTCTTTGCCAATACTATAGCTGGGAAAATAGAGAGCTGGGGCAGCTTGTTCAAGGGCCCACTGAATTTGAACTTTCAGTCCACTTCACTTGAAACTTTAGAGGACAGGCAGCACTCATTCCACTACAATTTTGGTGTTATTTGGTTGAAAAACAGCCACTCCAGCCTCCCCAAATCCCCCCACAGAAAATAATGGCAGACCAATAGGAAGGGATGGAGATGAATTCTGCAAAGGAAGGGATTTACTAAAATAAATGACGATACCTGTTGGAAACAGTGGCTTCAGATAATCCTAGTTACCTAGTTGTTTTTTGTGAAATACACATCCTCTTTTCTGTCCTTCAGCCTATGCTTGATATTTCCCTTCTTGTACATGCATTCTAGCTATTCTTAGATAACCAACCCTGATAAATTTGGACTCAATAAAACTGCTCTGCATGGCCAAAAAATATCTCTCTGAACATGTTTTAGACCAGGGAAGCATCCATTAGCAACAATAACTAAGTTTCCCTATCAATACAAAGCTGTAGCAATGAGTGTAGCAATTAGATGGAATTTTATAGCTATTATCATCAAAGGGCAGTGTATTAATGATGTTAGAAAGTGGCCCTCCCTAGTATTTCCTCTGAAATTCTTGTTGGGTCTACTCATAAATGTCTCATAAAGCTATAAATATTCAAGAGAGGAAACCAGTTAGCATAAAGATCTCTAATAGGCACTATAAATGAATGCTAAAATGTATAACCAGGCACCTGTGGGAAATTGCAGGGTATATCTATAAGTTATATTTTCTGTCCTCAAAGAATCCTAGCTCTGCCAAGTTGTTGGTGAATGAGGAAGGGAACATACATAACAAAGATGTAATTTGAATTAAGAAAAGCATAATACTGCTACTTCTCACTCAGCAATCAATGCAGTAATTAGCTTTCCTCATAATAGAATTGTATGAGGTTTGCAAAACCTCACTCGTAAGCAAATTGTACCTTCTTTTTTAAAGTACCATCAATGGTATAAAGATTAAAGTCAATGAATAATTTAAAGTGAAACTAATATCCTAAACAAACACTGCTATTGTATTGCCTTGATAAGCCAAAATGTTTGAATAAAATCACAAGGTAATCAGACAACAATACAAATTTCAGTCATCATGTGTTTATATGCAGAGTTGAAGCAAAACTGTCTCCACCGCACCCTTCAGATAAACAATCCAAACCTATACTATTTAATGAGTACTGAAAGAACAATTTCTATTAGGAATGTGCACAAAGGAAAAAATGTTCATGTAATGGTTCAGGGTTTTTTTTTGTTTTTTCCTGTAATTGCTTATGTTCATGTAGGACATTGCTGGCTTGGGATTCAAATTTGTGTAGTGTTTTGGGTTATGGTGTTTTGGAATCATTACTTTTAAAGGAGCATCTATTGGAAGATTAACTTTTTTATTGAAATGATGACACCATATGCGCACAGAACATAATCCTTCCTCTAATCTATAGACCCCATTTTTAAAAAGCAAATTGTATAAATGGATTCAGCTTTACAGAACACCAAAGCAGATGCCTCTGAGAGAAGGCACAGTTCACTCCACTAATTCCTATATTGGGGGGGGGGGGGGAATGGTCCAGAACACAGGCATTTTTTAAAAAAAAGGTCTACATTTATTTCATTTTCCTAATTTTACAGTGACTAACAATTTTTTTTAAAGAACCCTGTCCACTGAAAACACTAAATTTGTCATCATTCCTTATTGTAGTCTGTACTTTCTTTACTTTCACAAAGTGAGAAAAGAGGAACATTCTCTCTGGGGGCAGGGCTGGAGTAACTGTTTTTCAACCAAATGAGACCAAAATTGCAGCAGCACTACTGCTGCATATTCACTAAAGAATCTCCAAGTTTCTAGTGATTTAAATTAAAGGGACCTATTTTACAAGGTGATCCTTGCCACCCTACTTGCAGTGAAAAAGGACTCCATCCCAACAAAGGTGGGAGCAAAGGAAAACAGCAGTTCTCTGCAGCCTGTCTCCAAAGGAGCAATTTGTGCTCCTCCTTTGCAAGGATCTGAAATGCCATTGCTTAGGAAATCAGTAGATGCAAAGAAAAACACAGATACGTGCTGAATTGCTGAAAAGCACCTGAACTAAAAACAAAACAAAAAAAACTCCACCCAGAGTCTTCAGGGAAGGGGATTTCATAATTTCAAGAGCCTAGATTTATATTCCCATTCCAGGTGTGGAATGCGTGGTGTGGACTAACTGACAAGCGCCTTGAGCCCTCTGATTATGGAAGGCTTTTCCTTTTTTTTTTTTTTTGAATATATGAAATTTTATTAAGAAAAGATGGACATACAAAGAAAAGAAAGAATAAAGAACGAACAAATACCATCAACATTAATCATACGAAAAAGATACATTCCAAACACCTTAGACGCTTGGGCGCGCCATACAGTCAAAAACACATCTATGTCTAACGTCTACCACTACATCCCAATCATACACACTGGGGGATGGAGAGGATTTGAAAGGAAAAAAAAAAATTCTAGCTACTCCATGTCGAAGCCTCTACTTTTGACCCATTTATAAATGGGGTCCCATTCCTCCTGACATTTTTGCACATTACCCTCTCTTAATCTTGTGGACATTAGATCAGATTCAGCGACTTCCAACAGCTTATTAATGAATTCGTCTCTGTTCGGGATTCTATCATTTTTCCAATACTTGGCATACAAAGTTCTAGCAATGGTAACTATATACAGTAACACTTTCAGTTTGGTCGTAGGCAAATTTTGCCTAGAGATATTCAAAAGATACAATTCTGGCACATGCTTAACTTGTATTTTCAAGATTTTTTGAATCCAAATATTAACTTGAGCCCAATATTTCCTGACTTCTTTGCATTGCCACCATATATGGAACAACGATCCTTCAACTTCTCAGCATTTCCAACATTTATTAGAGTATGCGGGGTAAATTTTGGCCAGTCTATTTGGTGTAAGATACCATCTATATACCATTTTATATAGATTTTCTTTGAGATCAGTTGGCTTTATTAGTTTTAAATTCTGTTTCCATAATTTTTCCCATTCATCCAAATCAATATTATAGCCAAAATCCTTAAGCCAGCGGATCCAAGCTTCTTTTACAACTTCATCCTGCATCTTAACTTGAAGTAGCCAATCATACGTTTTAGAAATTATCTTCTGCTTGGACTCTAAGATAAGATCTAATTCAATTGGTTTATTCGAAAAGCCCCTTTCTTTGTCTTTCTGAAATCTTGATTTGAGTTGACACTGGAGCCACCAATTTAACTTAGATAGTTCTTTATGGAAGGCTTTTCCTAAGCTAGCCCACCATTGTTAGCAGCCAGATGTTTCCTGCAGAATGGCAGTTTGAAACCAGATGCCCTTTTTAAATATCACCCCAAGATCATTCATGTACTATATAGTCTGGTCTAGTAGCTGAACCAAGATGGAGCTGGAACAAACAAAATAGATGCTGGTCAGAAACAAGCCTGGGAAACTATGTTGGGTAGGTGACTCAGGGTAGCTTGTAAGCCAAATTGCCCTCAATGAGAGGTTGGGGGAATTAAAGCAAGTATGGCTCAGCAGGATACAGAACCTATGTATACAGGGGATGAGGAGGATCTTTGGTAAAATATAAATGGTATTTATTATAAAAAAAATCAGTCAGGCATACAAGGAAATAAATTCATTCAACACTCATACATCTAAGAAAAATAGAGATGAAATTGATAGGGGTAATCATAAAGGGGAAACAAAGACAAGGTGATACTTTACCTATCGTAGTCTTCAATGGAAGCTCCAATAGAGACAAAAAAGGGAAAGGGGTGTAAGCCAAAATGTCCTCAAAAGAGGTTGGGGAATTGATAGGTGGGCACCTTTGGCTTAATAAGGATCTAGAATCTATGTATACAGGATTCCACCTCCAGAAATTATTGCTTAAATCTACCAAGGACACTAAGAGGAACCATCAAACTTTATTACAGAAAAATATAGAACATACACATACAAGGTCATGAATTTATACAACACACATACAGTCCTAATAAAAACAGAGAGAAGAATACAGAGGTAACATAGAGATGTACAAACAGGGTGATAATTGCCAATCGTAGTCTCCAAGGAAGACTCCAATGGTGGAAAAATGAGGACTAGGGGGAGGGGACCCTCAAATGGCCGAGAATCAGGGATGTATCTAGACAGCCGAACTGGGGTACTGCTAGATGCACACGTGTAAAAAGTTGGGTCAGAGGTTATAAGGCTTCCCCTGAGCCCTTAGGGGATGGGAGGTACAGGGGCGGATAACAGGTGGTCAGCTTTTGCAAGACCTCAAAAAAAGGGGAGGCTCTGCAATGACCATAAGGGCTGGACTTATGCAGTAGCCAATAGCCAGTTAATTGGTGGTCCCTGATTGGATGCTCATAGCTAGCCAAGCTAGTTATCTGATTGGACTTCCAGGTAACAATGGGCCAAGGGGGAGGCTCCAGGATGACCATTAATGGAAAGAATGGGGGGAAACTCCTGGGGTGAGGGTGACTGAAAGCTGTTAAACATGTCTAAAAGGTGACAATGGATAGCCAAAATGCTACCTAGGTGACACCCAGTCTACACAAAGATACTTGACTCTAGGTGAAGACATTACTCCTCTGTTGGCACCATCCTTTGTTTTGGGTTCCGCGGGACAAAAGTTTAGGCAGTCTGACAGGGTCCCCTCCTGGGGTGAGCTTGATTGCCTTATGCACAGGTGACATCTGTTGAGTACGTGAGCCTCCCGCTTCACTGTCATGGAGTCTGGCGCTGCGGAGAGATCGTTGCTGGGGCTGTTAGCCTTTCCCCAGCGATTCTGTGGTTGAGGCTAAAAACCACTTGCTTGGACAGCTCCTGGTGGCGCAACTTCTTCCGCTATAACGGCCAAGATGGGGACTGAGCAGAGCGACTGGAAACCATCTGTTCTCCTGGTTAGCACTCCTCCAAAGACACGGAGTGCTGCTGCAACGTTATGGCTGTTAGTACTCACATAAGTCCCTTTATATTCTGGTAGACAAAACCCAAAATTTCTGGCAGATGTGTACAAATTTAATCTCCAGGCAGCCTGGCAACCAAATGGGTGACTATGACGTTCTGCAGTTGGGGGCTCTTTGCTCACAGGGGAGGAAGACACGGCTAGCGTATATTACTATTTGGGACCCGAAACTGATCAGGTTTAGGGGGTGAATCCATACAGCAGGGTAGGAATACTGTCAAATGCACACCTGAGGAACCATGAGTCAGACCTTTTAAGGACTACCCTGGACCCTAAGGGAGTTCAGGTCAGATGACCTGTGACACAGGGGTCAGGTGGGCTATTATGCTGGGACATGTGATATGTGACCTCAGAAAAGGGGAGGTTTCATGGTGATGTTTGGAAAGTAACAGGGGATAGTGGGCTTAGCATAATTTAACAAACTTATCTAATGTGACAATATAGGATCAAATTGTTATCTACAGTGACACTCAACCTACACAACGGTGGTCTTCAGGTCTGGCTTGGTCTTTGTCTCTGATTCATCTTGGTTGGCACAGTTTTTTGTGAGATGTTTCACTTAAAATGGCTGGCAGGATGCACACGGAGATAAGCTTGATTGCTTTATGGAAATGTCCAGGTTGTCACATTGAGTACATGTCCACAATGAGTACGTGGTGCTTCCATTTGGCTCCCATTGCATCCAAAGATGCATGAAGATGATTGCTGATGCTGTTAGCCCTTGTAATGGCTTCTATTGGGAGGGCTGAAAAACGGCATAGCTGGACAGCTCATGGTGACGCGATCTCTAGTTTTGCAGAGATGGGGACTGGTGCACAATAGCAGGCTGAGAGTCCTTCTTACCGGGTTAGGGCCTGTCTGTAGGAGCATTGCCTTGAGGACCCAAACAACTCACATAGGCCTGGCAGGAGGCTGACAGCTTGGCCTATGTCCGAGTGTAGATGTGTGTGAGAACTAGAAGTCCAGGCATCCTGGCAGCTAGACCAGAAAACACGATGTCCATATGGACTTTAAAGGGGACTTTGGCTCACAAGCTGACTTGCTAATTTATCTCTCCCTGCCATAAAAAGAGATAATTTCAACAATGGGTTTTCTGAGAACCCCACTCCCTACACACACTTTGTCTTGCTTTCCCTTACTCACTCAACTTAATTAATGGAATATTCATATAGTGTGATAACGTCCCCCATAGAGAGCCAGTTTGGTGTAGTGGTTAAGTGTGCGAACTCTTATCTGGGAGAACTGGGTTTGATTCCCCACTCCTTCACTTGCACTGGCTGGAATGGCCTTGGGTCAGCCATAGCTCTGGCAGAGGTTGTCCTTAAAAGGCAGCTGCTGTGAGAGTCCTCTCAGCCTCACCCACCTCACAGGATGTTTGTTGTGTGGGAGGAAGATAAAAGAGATTGTGAGCCGCTCTGAGACTCTGAGATTCAGAGTGGAGGGCGGGATATAAATCCAATATCTTTTTTTCATATCCAAGAGGAACATTAATACCAAGCTAGTTCATCACCCCCATTAGCTACACTGATGCAAACTGTCACAAGTTTCTTCTGGTCTTTGTGTATTCCTGAGAAAACCATCAGGCCTCTCAAAATACATTGTTTTACCCTAAAAAAATCTAATTTTTAAAAAGTATGGTATTATGTGCACATCCATCAAACTGTGCCAGGGTCAATTTTTCCTATAACTGGACACATTCTGCCAAGTGCAGAACCACAACCCTGCCAGTTAGCTCATGGGCATTCTCCTTCTCCTGGGAAACGCAGGCCATTTCTCTCACTGACTTCTGTGGACTTTATTTTCCAGAACTTGGTAAACATTGCCCTTCCCAAGCACTTTCTCACATTAGCCCCTTTTTGTTTTCCTCTTAGTTAATGTGTCTGTTTCCCCATGTGCTTTGTATGTATGACTGCTCTTTATTCTTTTTATAATAAAACACCTTCTCTGTAGCCTGCTGTCCATTTATTTGAAAGCTCTCAGGGAACAATCCATGTAAGCTTTGGTGGAGATCCCATAGTTACCCCCTCTCACTACTCTCCAATTTTACTAATTCCCCCAATCAATTTGAGTAACACCACTGTCTTGAGTGGCTGGGCGGGCTGAAGAAGGAACAACTTGGTAGCATCAACCAGGCTCTACATTGCTGGAGCAACATGCGAGGTATGGTATGATAGGATGCGTAACCTATCTTAACTCTGTTTAACATGCAGGTGAGAATAAATAAGGTTAGCAGAAATTGTGGCTAAGTTTGGGGCAGCATGGATTTGCCCCAAATACAGGAAGTTGGAGCTTGCTTGTTCTCAGCAATTCACACTAATTCCAGGAAGTTTAATTGTTGTAGATCAGCCATTAATAAGCTAGTAAACCTGTTGGAGAGGTGATAACATGTAACCATTTTATTGATTAAATATAGCACATATTAATGTCAATTCTACAGGGCTTATGTGAATAGATAAGCAATGAAATCGTAAGTATTTGCAAGGGTCACTTTAATTTCCCAGTACTTTCTTCACTAAAAGTTTCCTCTTATTTTTTTCCTCTTGGCAACCCCCCATTTCCTGCCTGACTAAAAAGTTATCCCAACAGGCACTTGGCAAAGAGTTTATAAGAAACAAACTTTTTTTTCTGTTACAAACAGCTGCACGATGAGAGAAGGGGCACATTTATGAACATGATAGGAAGTAGTTAGCTTCCTAAACTACCCCAGCCCAAGAATATCCCCCCAAACAGACAGAAACTTACACCAACAAAAATCACAACACAGCCCATCGGCTATAGAAGGCAATTTCATAGATAACATGAGCAATGAGCTCCATTGCTGAAAGATTATTAAAGTTAGGAAGTGTTTTCTGAAAACCTCCGGTTATTATCTATTCCCTAATCAGTCTGAAAAAGCTGCGGTATCTATGGTTTTTTTTTTTTTAAGATAAGTTCAATTCATTAAAAAAGAGCCTGATTTGTTGGAACTGAAAGGTTCTTTGGAATGACTGTTACCAATCAGCTGATCTATGGGTAAAACACTGCCCCCACCCCCTCCCTTTCCCTTCCCTTCTGCAGCACCACAGTCCACATCCACCACCCCAGCATGCTCAGAGGAGCATGGCTAAAATAGACCCCACCTGCTTAGACTTGGCCTAGGCCTCTCAGCATTCCTGCTTCCAGTGGAAGTGAGGGAGAAGCGAAGCCTCCTTAAGAGAGAGCACTGAGAGGCCCGGGCCAAGTCTAAGTGGGGAGGACAGATTCTAGCTGCGCTCCTCCAAGCATGCCAGGGGGCAGTGACGGAGCACGGTGCCACAGAAGGGGAGAGGGGTGGCAGCATTTTACCCACTGAACAGCTGATCATCAGGAGGCTTTAAAGAGGCTGGCGCAGAAGGGGAGGCGGCAAGGCGATGACAGGCGAGTTAAACTAGGCATTTGCCTTGGGTACGGGGAAGGAGGGAGAGCCCAATTTCCACCCCCCCCTCCCAGCACCCTAGGCAAATGCCTAGTCTACCTCTCCCGCTGTTGCCTTGCCGCCTCCCCTTTTGCACCAGCCTCTTTAAAGCCCCCTAGTGGGCAAGCCAGTCCTGAATTTGTGCATTAGTTATATATATAATTTGTAACATTGATTTACTGTAACACATGTAACACCCCTGCACAATATAGCCACCCAACTAGTACAGCTCTTAGTATCTGCAAATTCTTTGACCCAAGGAATAAATTTTCCTAGAACTGAAAGTGGCTCCAGGACAGAGGGAGGAGAAGGGAAAACCCCAGCCCTTCAGTGCTTTTTACTGGCAGTTCATGGGATCCAAGTTAGCATGAGGAAATAGAAATTAGGATTAAAAATAAACAATGATGAGGTTCCCTCTTTCATTCTTCTTCTTCTTCTTCTTCTTCTTCTTCTTCTTCTTCTTCTTCTTCTTCTTCTTCCTTACCTGTTCCTTCTTTCCAGTTTCACTCTTCCAATTCCATCCCATTTTATCCCTTTCAGTTTATTTTTCCCCTCCCCCAGGATTCTTACTAACTGAGAATTATCAGCAAAATTGGAAGTAAGATCTGTTGTTTTAACCTTAAACAAATAGGTCATTACTCTACTTGCATGCATGCCTCAACAAATATTATTTCCTCGTCTATTTTCACTGTTGGACAATAATCAAATTGAGTTGAATGGGCTTATTGACAAAGGGATGAAACAAAGTATTGACAGGATCTCGGTTTTTTTTTAGTCTATCCTTGATTTTATCCCAAATTTAGATGTTTATAGTTTTAAATGGCATTTTCTTTTATTATATAATTGTATTGCCTCCTACTTCCTACTACCTGGATTCCTATGAACAAATGCCTAATAAAGGTTTCAGTATCAGTAATCAGCATAAGAGAGAAATTCTGTTTTGTGGGACTGGAAGGGCATGAATGAAACATTCAAAATAATCGGGAACTGACTGGAGCTCAAGAAAGTATTTCAAATATCTTGAATCACACTGCTATGCATCCATACCTCTACCATGCTTCCTGGAATATTAACATAATTCCTTAAATTCCACTTGGTAAGCAGTTGATCTGTATCAAACCCCCACCCCAAGCAGTAAGGGAAATTTTACCTAATTTCTGAGTAGATTCAAAAGTATGGCAATATTCATAAAAAGTCTCACCATTTAGCAGGTCCAGTAAAATGTGCTTCTAGTCCTGATAATTATGCAATTGCATAACTGGAAAATGGACTGTATAACCACTGTTGTTGCTGTGGGCCCTGGGCCAGTGAACAGTTGGAAAACAACTGGTTCTTGGATAGGAGACCACATAAAATGGCATGATACTATAATAAATTTTAATTAAAAATGTGATAGCCCATGTGAAAATTTTAGAACCTTTGGTCAATGCTTTTCAAGCTAAATAAGCACCTGTTCGTTGTGCTGGTAGACCTGTTTATAATAATCTTTGGTTACTGTTAGTACATTAAATCATTCACACTCAAATGGCATACCACCATATCCTCATGTAAAGTGACCATATCTATTTATTTCAGCAGAGTGATAACTACATGCAACTGTTGAGAATGTGGATGCATAGATTAAAGGCCAGCCATGGAAAGACATATCAAGGCTGCAGAACGATACTTGCCATGATTTGTGTCAAAGTAATGAACATTCGAGGAGGAATATAAAGAGAATTGAATTCCTGTTAAAATTTATGGGAGATCTTTATCATTCATACTCTTGCAGAAATGAACTCCTTGAAGGTTATATTACTTGCACTGCAACTGCATGCATTTTAGAGCCATGGCACAACTTGTAAATTCCCAGATTGTATTTTTAACATATTGGCCATGATCCAGTGCAGAGAGCTCCCAGACTTACCATGCCAGGCATCATCTATGCTGGAGGCTTCTCTCCATTGCCAGCATTGGTAGGCAGCAGAGCCCACCCCTTCAGCTGGAAAGTGATGGGCCATCTGGTGGGCACCTAGATTTCTGCAAGGCTTTGCTGTGGCAAAAGACCCCAGCAAGGACTCCCATACCTCATTGCAGTTCAATAGGGCAGGAAGGAAAGGGAGGTGATTCAGTATCACACCAGTTTAATTTCTGGCATGAAACTGGAAGAGACATCATCATGTTGACACAACACTCTAGGATTCACCCCAGACTCTATGATTTAACCCACATTCCAATCTGTATGGCTTAACTGTTTGGGGGAATCCTAGAGCAATGCTCTGATGCAATGATGTCACTTCTGGTTTTCCACTGAAAGTGATGTTGTGTGTCAGCACTCCTCTCTTCTGCTACTTCAGAGGGAGTCAAAATAATGGTCTTGAATTTTCAGGACTTCCCAAAAAAATTGCTCCCCCCCCCCCAAAAAAAAATCCTAAACTGGTAACAACACATAAAAAACCCAGGATAACTAAAACAATGCCCTAATCAAAATCTCAATCTGAAATTATTACAAAAAAAATTATGTGTGCAACTCTAGTAGACAGCCTTCTGCCTGCAGAAAAACTATTGGAGCTTTTCAGTAATGTGTGTGCAAATACATGGTGGCTGAAGTCTTAGAAAGGTGAAGAAATTGGTGAGGGTCTAGTTGAAGAGGTGTATGAAATAGATAGTGGGGTGCTTGGCAAAGAATTGATGCTTGGATTGGGAATGTGATTAAAATTAACATATTCTTTAATATTGCTACACTAGAGACTTTGGTTTTAATATTGTGAGCCATCCACCACCCTACAAGGTAGGTATTAATAATATTCATTATATAATACCTTGTTTCTGAGAGAAGATCCGTAAACATAGAAGCAAATTTATCAGATAATGCATTGGCTAAAATTTCAAGGTTACAGAGACTACAACTGTATTCCTAGTTTTTTCCACCTTTGGAAATTAATGCTGACTGCATAAGCTTACCATATGTCCATGATTAATTTTTTTGGGTTTTTTAAAAAATAAAATAAAGAAAACTCTGATTGTGAACATCACATTTCATGCCATTCTTTTTCCTCTGAATGCTTAATAGGAGAGATTACCTCTACCCCATGATGAAACATGCACTCATTTCAATTACTGCACTATTAACCTTGTAACAAAATAATTCTCTCATGATCTCTCTCAGAATTATAAATCACTCAGGTGGAGAGTGCATGGCCAGTAGTTCCTTGTAGTGGAGCATAATACCATTTTAAACCTGTTTTATCAACCTGTTCAAACCTATGCTAGGAGCACTATCTGTGCAAGAATCCATTATATCCTGGACTCCTTTGCCTTGTGAATTATGTGTACATGTGTCCACAGTGTATTGCTCTTATTTATGGCTTTTCTCTCCCCAGTATATTTGGATCCCTGCTTGAAAAGTTGTGCATTCCTTGTGTGCAGAAAAGCAATAAAACCTCCAATTTTTAGTTACTATTCTCCTCCTTATGCATCATTAACATCAATTACTAACCACTGGATTGTCAATTAAGGCTATCACTTGCTGCTATTCAATCACTAATGTGCTAATTGTCATCAATTTACTGCTCCAATTATGTGGCCATATACTTGCCTGTAGGTATATTCCTCATAAACAGGCAGACTGAGGGAAGACCAGTATCAGCACTGTTTTTTATTAGGAGAGATTTCAGAGAAACTAAACTCGTTCAGTTTTCAAAGGTAACTTTATCAAACAGAAATTACTGGGAGCGGGGGGGGGGGAGGAGTGTTGGGATCAATTTATTCATAAATGAACTGGATTTTGGAGGTGGGAGCAAGAAACAAGGTGGCCACCTTTGAAAATGACAGCCAAATATTTGGGATGGTGAGAACTAAAGCAGACTGTGAGGAATTACAGGTGGATCTGTACAAGGGGAACTACCACCTATTTAGGACTCTTTTACTTACAGTGGGGTTGGAGAGCAATGTATTGGCCCTTCCCTCAACATGTGCTATAGCAGCCAGCACATTGTCAGAATAACCTCTGCTTAGGCAGGCCCATGGCTCAGGTGATGAAGTAGCTCTGCCCATTGCTAGTGTCTCAAAGGATATGGAGCTGGAAAAAGTGGATGAAAGGGCAGCCAAAATGATTGAGGGATTGGCGCAACTTCTGTGCAGGAAAATGTTGGGGATGCTGATTTTTTAAAAAAAGATTATGGTGATCATTTTTAAAATTACAAGAAGGGGACCTGCAAGCATGGTTGGAGCATGGGAGTAAGCCAGGTAGGCAGCCTCTTAGGGGCACTGCCGAGCACCCCTTCCCCCCACCCTGCTGCTCTTGGCTTCCCAGGTCTGCGCAGACCTGGGAAGGTGAGAGCAGCTGGGGGCACACTGGCATGTGCTCTCCTCCAAGCCCACCTTCCCTTGCAGCCACTCTCACCCAACTACTCTTGCCCATGCCCCATGCTTGCAAGCCCTGGCTTACCTCCCACTAGTGCTGGCTGCTGCCTATCTTCCCCCTCTCTTCCTGGTCTGAATTGTATACACATCTACAATTTTCACACACCATACCAAACCTTTAATGGCATAATAGATTCAGATAAAAATACACAGAATATAAAAATTTAAACATTGGAGATAAAATCAAAATAAAACCGAGCTTACAGATACATTCAAACATGGTCAGAATTAAATTTAAGGATGTCAGCCAGAAATTTTGCCACAGCCTCACTAACCACCCCCTCAGTATCACTCAATAAATAATAACAGGGTGGCAGAATAGATAAATCTGGAGAAAAAGAAAGCTTGCCAAATAAATCTTTACGGAGGTTATGGTAAAAAGAACAATCAAGCAATATATGCTGGATTGAGTCAGGGGTATTCGCTCCACAGGAGCAAAGTCTGTCGGCTAAAGGGACTCGCTGATATCTCCCTTGTAAAACTTTGGAGGGAAACGCGTTTAGTCTGGCCAACATAAATGCCCTGCGATGACTGGGAGTGGTTAGGTCTGATAGATAATTGGGCATTTTGCCACAAAAAGCATAAAGACCTAAGGAAGCTGGAGAGCAAGTATAAGGGAGAGTTGGCCGTAATTTCGTTTCCTCCAATTCCCACAGTCTCAGTTTAATACATCTGAAGATGTATTTTCACACACAATTTATACTTTTCATTTTCATCCATTTTCACACACAATTTATCCTGGCCGTACTGGTGGCCCTGTTGGTGGCACTTGGGTTTTTTTTGCCACTGTGTGACACAGAGTGTTGAACTGGATGGGCCTTTGACCTGATCCAACGTGGCTTCTCTTATGTTCTTACGTTCTTATACTGTAAAACCAGGGAATGCCCCTGGAATTGATCTAATTCCTCCAGAATTGATTAAGAGGAATGCTGACTGGTGGGTGCCCATACTGGCATCCTTATTCACTCAAATTGACCAATCTGGGAAGATACCCAAGGACTGGAGAACAGCCATCATTATCCCTCTGTATAAAAAGGGTAACAAGGAGGATCCCAATAATTATAGACCAATTACTTTGCTTATTTATTTATTTATTTATTCCGTAACTTATATCCCGCCCTTCCCACAAGTGGCTCAGGGCGGCTTACAACAAATAATAAAACAATAAAATCGGAACAAATTAATACATTTAAATTCAAACATTTAAAACCTAAAAACCTTAAAATTTTACATTTTACATTAAAACTGTGCAGTATAATCACAAAAATCTAAGATCTAGAAAGCTACATTTGTCTAGTCATGCGTAGGCTAACCGGAAGAGGGTCGTCTTACGGGCCCTGCGGAACTGAGTAAAGTTTGCTTAGTATAGTGAGCAAACTTTATACAAGACATCTACAGTGGAAATTTAGAGACTGGCTAGAAAATGATTTTGGTCTGGCCAAGGAACAGGCAAGTTTCAGAGAAGGCAGATCAGTAATAGACCATTGCATGCTTTTAGACCATTTAATTGCTGAATATGCTTTCATCGCAACAGTATCTTTATATGCAGCCTTTCTAGACTTCGTCAACCTTTGACTCTGTTCCAGAACCATCTTATGGGATAAACTAAGATCTACTCGTTTAGACAGGTGGTTACTATTCCTTATTCAAGCCCTTTACAATCAAACATCTATTCGATTGAAATGCACCCAACAAGGCCATTTGACAGATTACATTGGTACAACAAAAGACATAAAACAAGGCTGCCTATTAGTTCCCTTTCTATTTAATTTCTGTATTAACAATCTGGTGACTTACGTAAATAAATCAGAATGTTGTCCACCAAAGTCAGGTAATAAGCGCATTGGCATTCTCCATTATGCTGATGATGCTGTCCTTTCAAGGATGCCTACAGGCCTAAAGAGAGCACTGAATGGATTTACTCAGTTTTGACAGAATAACAACTTAGAAGTAAACCGCTCTAAGACCAAATTAATAGTCTTTGCAAAAAGGTACCCCAGAGTATTCCATTGATGATTAGATGATAAGTCTATAGAGCAAGTTTCAAGTTTTAGATATCTGGGGGTTTACTTCCAGGCAAACGATGCAAGATCATGTAATGTGAATGCGACTATTTTAAAGGCTAACAGGAGCATGGGGACAATCCAAAAAAATTTTTGGCACAAGGGTGGCAGATGTGTAATAGCAGCCCTCAGGTTGTTTAAAGCCAAAGTACTTAACCAACTTACATATGGTGCCCCAATTAATATCACCGCAAAACACAAAAGGTTGGAAATTGTTCCATCTAAATTTTTGTGTTCAATTCTTCAGATACCTCAGGGCATTCCAAATGCCTTGATTCGTATAGAAACTGGTATGATCTCAGTAGAGGTGAGGCTTTGGATCATGACCATACAGTATTGGCTGAAATTAATCTTTTTCCCTAAGAGGCCAACAAGCTTAATCTTCCAAGATATCTCAGTTCCACCATGGCTTAGTGTCATAGAGGAAAAACTTCCTTATTTTGGCCTTACAAAGCAATACCTTTGCTCTCTTACATACGATAAAGCCAAAGAGCTAGTGAAACAGAGAATATCAGATATTGCCAAACAGAATGATCTTAATAGTACCTCAAAGGGGCATGCCCTTGTAGAACTGGTTAACAGAACAGCACCCATGCCATACTTATACCAGCTGGAAGATTATGAGTACAGGAGAATTTTTACCCTCATAAGGTGGGACACCCTCCCTTCTGCAGTCTTGGAGGGCAGATATAACAAAATACCTTTTGAAGATCGTATATGCCCCTGCTGTAATGAAGGGATAGAATCTTTAGTGCATGTCCTGTATGACTGCAAGGTGTACAACATTCACCGTGAAATCCTTCCTTTTCCTTCAATCCTGCCTACCCCTCTTAATCAAAAATGCAACAACTGAAGGATCTTCTGAATGACAGGAATCTTATGGTTATACTCAAATTAGCTAAATTTGGCTGGCTTGCCACCAGAACTAGAAAGTCACTCATAGCTCTGAAGGGTAATAGCTAGGCAGTTTCTTTCTCTCTCTCTTAGTTGGTAGTTTTAAAATGTTTAATCCCATTATAAACTGTATGTATGTTTTATAATTGATTGTAGCAATTTTACCTCTGTTCTCTCAGCACAATTTATATGGGTTACTGTAACCAGCAATGGTTTTATCTGTATTGTTTTGCTGGCTTCTGCTGTAAATAAACTACTATATTTATATCTATTTAAAGTGTTGGATCCAAAGGTTCTATTCCTTAAACTATAGAATCTTCCACCAGTGGAAGAAAGATCTCCCCATCAGGATAAGGCTCCTCCATTACTTGAATAAAGCCTTTGCATCTAACCCTCCATTTTACAGTGTTATTTATTTATTTATTTATTTATTTATTTATTATTTCTGTTAATACTGTATGTACCTCGCCCCTCCTGCAAACAGCTCATATAATAAACATATTGTAAATGTATAACCATATTGTATAACCATAAATGTATAACCATAACATTGGGGAAAATCTCACATTTTCTGGAAAAAAAAGCAGATGAAAGGAAATAGAAAATGGTATGAAAATATACTTGAGGCACTACAGGTTATTAATTTCAAGAAAATTTAATCTGCCTTTATCCAAAATCCATGATAAAAGTGGGTTGCAATGTTAATAAATCAAAATACAATTAAAAGTCCATAACAATAGAAACCAGTAGATAACATTACTTCAGAAACATTTAGGTGCTGGTACCAAAGGCTGTCCTGAATTATTCTGCCTTATACTTTTTATGATATCTCAACAATGGGTGGGAGCCCTCTTGACATTTTCAGGAAGGCTGTTCCACAAAAAGAGCAACCACTGTGAATGCTCTTGGTCCAGCAGTGGCCAGGAGGAAATAATGAAAAGGTGTTGGTTGGAGGATCAAAATTGCCATTGCTGCTGATATCTGGGTACAGAAAACACTGTAGCAAAAGATTCTAATTACCAGGAATATATATTTCAGTTTTTATAAAAGCAGCACTGTTTGCTTTTGGCTTCCAGGCCCAAAAGAGCTAGCACTAGCATTTAAAGCCTTAAAGGGTCTGGAACCAGAGTAGAATATGTTTGCCAGATTCAGGTTGAGAAACTCCTGAAGATTTGGGGATGGAGCCTGGGGAGGACAGGGGCCTCAGTGGGGTACAATTCATAAAGTGCATCCTCCATAGCATCCATTTTCTCCAGAACTGATCTCAATCATCTGGAGATGAGCTGTAATTCCAAGGGATCTCAATGCCCCACCTGGAGGCAAGCAACCTTAGTATATAAAAGACCATTTGCTTACTTGCTTACCTGTCTATCATCTAAGTTCTTCTACTGAGGTCCATCTCTATGGCAGTACTCCTGAGTATGAAATTCCCTTCCCAGAGCCTAATCTGAATTTTTAGGTGGCATTTTTATTTACCCAGTGTTGGGACTGAGTTGCTTGCTTTGTTGTTTGTGTATTTGATTTGATTTCATTTGGTTATATGGTTGTGATGTTTTTGTTTCCTTATCACACTCCTTAACTGAGTTATTTCTTTTTTTGTTTATCCAGTAAGGAAGTTATGTTTTTAATGGATAATTTATTGATGTTTCATTGTATAATCTTTTATCTGTATCATCTTTGTTGAGACCTGCTTTAGGAACTTCACATAAGCAGTGGCACAAACAGTTCAAATAAATAAGGAGCTCTGAATTTTGTGTGAAGTCAATTCCAAATTGCTTTCTGTATTCAGCCTAATTTATGCAAAACATATGTATCAGTCAAAGGAACTAATTTTGAATATATCACTCAGATTGCTTTATTATAAATCTCACCTTTTTAAAATTTAGGAGAATATAGGGGAGAAGCAATTGGTAAAATCTGTTGTGGCTAAAGGAAAGGGATGCTGAAGACAGGTTCGAAAATGGACATAGCTCAGTAACAAAGCATGTGCTTTGCATGCTGAAGGGCCCTGCTTCAGTCTTTGGCATGTTCTCTTAAAGCATTGCAGGTAGCAGGTGTTAGTAAACTGAGATTTTGGAGAACTACTGCACAGCAGAGCAAACTATGCTGAATGGATGCATTAGCGGTCTGGTTGAGCAGAAGGCAGCTTCTTCACATGTTTGAGGTTGAAAAAGTTACATGGTATTTGGAGGCTGTTCACATAACTTCAAAGGGAATGTACTTAAGGTAAGTCTTCTGGCAGGCACTATTCCCACACTCTGATGACCAGAAACTTGGTTAGGGTTTAAGGTTTTGCATTTTTTAAAAAAGAGAGAGAGAGAGAGAGAGAGAGATGAAGAAGAAGATACTGGATTTATATCCCGCCCTCCACTCCGAAGAATCTCAGAGTGGCTCACAATCTCCTTTATCTTCCTCCCCCACAACAGGCACCCTGTGAGGTGGGTGGGGCTGGAGAGGGCCCTCACCGCAGCTGCCCTTTCAAGGACAACCTCTGCCAGAGCTATGGCTGACCCAAGGCCATGCTAGCAGGTGCAAGTGGAGGAGTGGGGAATCAAACCCAGTTCTCCCAGATAAGAGTCCACACACTTAACCACTAAACCAAAATGGCTCTCCAGGTATAAGAATGCTCAGAGACCCAATAATCCAGTTTTCTACAAAGGACTGGTTGTTGTTGGTTCTTTACATTAATTCTAAATGTACACAAAATTACAGCCTTTACACAAATTCTACAGAGGGAGATGGAATCAGAACCTTGAATAGTTTCTTTGCAAGATAAAGAGAGCATGTTTTTTCCCCCTGAAACCCAAGCCCACCCTAGACAGCTCCCCTGCCAGTTTTCATGCATATGAAATAGGGCATTTAGCCCAAATGATCGTCTTAAAATGCATTTGAGAACAACTGTTGTACAGATCTTTTATGGGTTGCTGCACACAGAGGTAGGTGGGATGCTGGATCAAAGAATAAAAATAGTCACTTACAAAAAACAATCCCCAGAGTACAAAAAAAAATGTCCTCCTGAGAAAGTTGTCTATTGAGACTACACTTGAAATATGAAAATAACTATTAGGATTTACACATTTCCGTCCTTTCTTCTGAAGATGAGTTTTCAACATTTAATAGAATTTTTTATTTGTAACCAACAATTTCTGTTAATCATAAACAGTTAGTTTTATTTTTTTATGGTAAGTACGATGGAGCTCATGCTGTGTACTCTCATGCTCACAGTTCTACACTCCACTTTCAGCATTCAACTTTCAGATGAGAACACCAGCAAATCCAAAGTAGGCTCAGGCCTCTCATTCTTCCTTTGCCTACCCACTCAGTCTTTCACTTACCCAATACTGATGTCTCCTCTTCTTCCTCTTCCTCTAGTTGGGCAAAGTAAACAAAATGCCCTACACTTGAGTGCCTCTTCCAGGAGGGGGTTGCCCCACTTCTGTCTCAGTCACCCAACTGTGGGACCCTTTCTTAATTTTCCAGCTAAAGGCAGCAGCTTAGGCAAGTGAGAAAGGAACAGAGCAAGCAGAAAGGAGAAAGGGTGAATCAGTACTCAATTTGTTGGTATGCTCATTTGTCAATATGGTGTTGCATGGAGTCCCTCTGCCCCTTGAGAGTCTTGTCTTGGCCTTCAAGAAGCACAGGCTTGGATGAACATAAGAACATAAGAGAAGTCATGTTGGATAAGGCAATGGCCCATCCAGTCCAACACTCTGTGTCACACAGTGGCCAAAAAGCCAGGTGCCATCAGGAGGTTCATGAAATCCATCCAGGCTGATATTAAGGCAGTGTCTCTTGATTAAAGCAGGATTTCCCCTAGGAACTTTCAGGCGGATGTAGCCTGCACATGAAAAACCCAGAACTAAACTTAGTTGGTCTTAAAGGTGCCACTGGACCGAAACTTTGGCCCAATGTCTTAAATAATGACCTAAGTTTGCAGGACAATAATGAAGCTCCCATAATCTTCCTTACAATGCAAACTTCATTGGAATATTGGAATAAACCCAAAGAAAGCCATCAAGCCACCACCTGAACTTTTTAAACAGACATTAATAGGGTCTGTTACTTAGGTAACTCAGTTGTCCCGAATAGATTCTCTCACTGCCTTTGTTTGCCTCATCTAGTATACACAGTTGTGCTGTTTGTGATTAATATCACAAAAATACAAATCCACCAATAGCACTTTCGGTCCAATGACATCTAAAATCCTAAGCCTGTAATAAATGTGACCAATAGCAGGACTCCTACATTGGTTCCTGTAATGTACTGGGATCGGCGCAGTAAGAGACCAGAGTCGGAGAGTGATTTCAGCAAGCTTTACTTCAGGAACACACACACACAGACTGAGCTCTGTTCAAACTTCCCGCTCCTTTATACAATTCTTCCCCCCTTCTGATTGGTCCTTAACTATCTACATGGATTGGCTATTTACAGGGCCCTAAGGGCCTATCAGGGTACAGTATGAGCCTGGATGTTGATTGGCTACTTATGTTTCAATCCTTCCCCTGATTGGACACGCTTAGGCCTTCTCTGGAACACTGGTGTGGAGTTCAAGCTCTGGCTTGTTCGGCTTCCCTCCAAAAGTAACAGCTCCCTCCAAAAGTAACAGTTCTCCCATTTGAGCCTAGGACACAACAGTTCCAAATGCATAAGAAGGGCAACTCAAGTCCACTATTGGGGGGGGGGGGGGTTGCTCCTAAAACGTTTTCCAACACCATGAGCATGAAATCACAGGACATATATTCTTCATATTGTTTCTTTCTCCCATCCAACACTCCATCCCAAATTCAGGCATACACATCTGTCTACCTCCTCCCATTCTTTAGCTCCTCCACCCTCTTTCCTGGCCAGATTGTCATATTACCAGATGATGAAGAAGAAGAAGATATTGGATTTATATCCTGCCCTCCACTCCGAAGAGTCTCAGAGCGGCTCACAATCTCCTCTACCTTCCTCCCCCACAACAGACACCCTGTGAGGTGGGTGGGGCTGGAGAGGGCTCTCACAGCAGCTGTCCTTTCAAGGACAACCTCTGCCAGAGCTATGGCTGACCCAAGGCCATGCTAGCAGGTGCAAGTGGAGGAGTGGGGAATCAAACCCGGTTCTCCCAGATAAGAGTCAGCACACTTAACCACCACACCAAACTGGCTCTCCAGATGGACACTTCCCATCACATCCCCTTCCATCAGGGACTCCTTTCTTTCTATCCAGAATTCCTTTTCCATGTATCCCAACACACATTTTGTTTTTTCAGGGCAACCCTTCACCTATCTCTTCTCTCCAGGTTAGTCTGCTCTGAATTAGTGTCGTGGGAGGAACCATTTGAACTAAAAGTAACTGATTGGTATTTAACTTGATATCATACAACACAATACTAGAATTATTCAAACATGAATGAATGGTTCTTTTTTTGTTTACATGCAAATTGATATAGTATAATTGCTGTCTTCTTTTCTGTTCTGGATTTTCCTATACCTTAGATATATTCTAGGATAAGGAATAAAGATACTTGCTGGTTAAGAATTTGTCTCCCTTTCTTTTTTTCTCTTCTAAGGGGTTTATTGTGCCAGACCAGAACTCATGTGTATAAGATCCATTTTAGACGCAGGAACGGTGTTCTAGTTTTCCAGGGTAGAGCATGACAGGCTTGACATGGGGAGGGACTGATTTGAGTAACATCAATTATGAAGTGAGGCTCAAACTGTGGCTACAGAACATGCTTCAACCTCTGTTATATTTTGTGTCTTCAAATGTATAGTTGTAGCCCTTCCTAGAATAATGTAAATATAGATCTTCTATTACAGTCTAATAAGTATTCATGAGTTGTTTTAGCATCTACCGACATTTCAGCATGAGAGTCTACTCCATTAAATCTGCTCTTAGTATATTAAATGAGTCTCCTATCCTATACCTATCAAAATGACATTTGATCATTGCAAAACAAATTAGTGCCATACAATCGCCTTCACACCCCAGAATGAAGACATGAGAATCAGTCATTGGTTAAATTATGCCTTTGTCCTACAACAACTTATCTACAACAGCAAATTAGCAAATACTTTTTTCCCCCTTTGAGTGGACGTTATCCCAACCATGGGCAACATTGGAAACTACCAGCATTGGAACAAACTCAATCTAGCTCAAACCTCACACTACTGAGTTTAACAGCACCTCATTCTTCATTGCCTGCACATGTTTAAGTGTGCTGTTAAAAGGCCATGTCACCTTATGCCAGTTAACATTTTGGCCTGCAGTGTGTCCCACCCCCCAAGGCTGGGAACTGAACCAATTCTCTTGAACATGCATTTTATTTATATCTTTCATTTTTCCCCATGGTGACACAAAATGGATTAAAACATCATCCTCTTTTCCTCCATTTTCTCACAACAACCTTATGATAGGTTAGGCTGAGAGAATCTGATTGTCTCAAGGTCACACAGTGAGTTTGATAGGGCAAGGATTCAAACTCGGTTCTCTCAAGGATCCTATTTACTCAAAATTTGGATTTATGTCTAACATTGTATTCACTATGCCATACCAGAACTCAGTCATGAGAGGATTATTAAACCTCCTTTCATTACCTGCATCAGTATGCTTGCCAATTTTGCTTACAGTTTTGCTTCCACACTTGACAATTAATTGCTAACTGGAGTCTAACCAGCCAATTATATGACCAGACCTAAATGTTAGGCACCAGATATCTTTTAGGCTCAATGCACAATACTGTTTACCCAGGTTTTGTGTTCTTCCTCTGACCTGGGGTAGGATTTAGGGGTACTGTTAGGGTGCTGAAGGCTTGCTTTGTGTTGCTTTTAATGACTTCTTTTGTTTGTATATTGACTATTTATGTTTTATGATTTCATGGTTTGGTTTTTATTTGTAAGCTTCCTCAGTCCAGTCCTCCAAAGCAATCAGCTAATCCCACAATGGTATATCAAGCAGAAAAGGGAGGGTGGACTATCACAGTAGAAGCAAATATCTGCTGAGAGGAGGCATGGACTGCTAAAGTACAGCCCCATGGTCAAAAGTAAATGCAAGCAATACCTAAAATTTTCAAATTTCTTTCCTAGATAAGTACCTTCAATTAATCCAACAGAAAATTAAAACATAAAAGACTCTGTGTAAATTCATTAGATGTAATAATTCCTCATTGTGTTGGAGTTGTTCCCATATCTCATAAGGACCATATTCAAGCACAAGGTTATGACGTCTATTAATCTGGTCCTGAAAGCTTGCTTGCACACTGCTTATCTGGATGCATTCCTGTGTTCGAGAATTTATCACCTGGACAAACTAGCTGTATTCTAGGGCAAGTGTCTGTAACCAAATATCTCATACTACAGAACTGGAAAATCCCAATATTCCAATATTATAGCATTGGGGAAAATTGCAGAAAAGGGCAACTAGAATGATTAAAGGCTTGGAACACTTTCCCTACGAAGAAAGGTTAAAATGCTTGGGGCTCTTTAGCTTGAAGAAACATTGACTGAGGGGTGACATGATAGAGGTTTACAACATTATGCATGCAATAGAGAAGGTAGAGAAACAAGTACTTTTCTCCTTTTCTCACAATACAAGAACCCATGGACGCAAATGAAATTACTGAGCAGTAGGGTTGGAACAGATAAAAGGAAGCACTTCTTCACCCAAATAGGGTTGCCAAGTCCAATCCAAGAAATATCTAGGGACTTTGGGGGTGGAGCCAGGAGACTTTGGGGGTGGAGCCAGGAGACTTTAGGGGTGGAGCCAAGATCAAGGCTGTGGCAAGCATAATTGAATTCCAAAGGGAGTTCTTGCCATCACATTTAAAGGGACGGCACACCTTTTCAATTCCTTCCTTCTATAGGAAATAATGAAGGATAGGGGCACCTTCTTTTGGGGCTCATAGAATTAGACGCCTTAGTCTAATATTTTTGAAACTTGGCGGGTATTTTGGGGAGAGGCACTAGATGCTATACTGAAAATTTGGTGTCTCTACCCCAAAAAACAGCTCCCCCAGAGCCCAAGATACCCGCAGATTAATTCTCCATGATTTTCTATGGGAATAAATCTCCACAGGGAATAACAGAGTTCCCAGCAGACATTTCCCTCCCCTCCCCCCGTTTTCTGGCAACAACCCTGAAGCGGGGGGGGAGGCCTCCAAACCGAGGGATCCCCTGCCCCCACCTGGGGATTGGCAACCCTAGGGTTTGGCCTAATATGCAAAAGAGTTCCTGCTACAGAAAAGCCCTATTTGTACTTGAAATTGTTTTAGCAATTATGACTGCTATTTAAAAAAAAATCACAGAACGTTGCTAATAAAGCAGAATCTGGCCATAATACCAAGTTGTCAAATGCATCATTTCTGCTTCATACCCATGGGATACAGAGGACTCTAGAGGTGTTGGTACATGGTCAAAATATCACAATACTTCATAATACACCCATCCTTTCCAGGCTCTACTGTTGCTATTGCTCTTCTTCTAAGGAAAAAGCAGAGAGAGCCTTTCCTGCCCCTAGAAGCACAAAAGGATTTCCCCTCAACACAGCACATACTTTTAAAAAGAGAGTATAATTGACCTCAGAGGGGAGGGGAGCGGAGCAGGCCACCGCCGCGCACTGCCGCCGCCGCCGCGAGCGAGTCCTCCGAGTCCTGGCCTGCCCCCTCCCCTTCTCTGATTCAGAGAAGGGGAGGGGGCAGGCCAGGACTCGGAGGACTCACTCACGGCAGCAGTGCACAGCGCGTCGTTGGCCTGCTCCGAGTCCTGGCCTGCCCCCTCCCCTTCTCTGAATCAGAGAAGGGGATAGGGTGGCCAGACCGTCCCGGGCGCACGGGAATGTCCCGGTTCTGGCCCCCTATTCCCGCCTCCCGGGCTGGCTATACCGGGACCATTTAGAGGTCCCGGTTTACCCAGCCCCGGAGGCGGTGGGCCGCGGGCGCCGGCGGGGAAGGCGGCGAGTGAGGGAGGGAGCGTCCCTGCGCGTGCGCAGGGCCCCTGCACACGCGCAGGGATGCTCCCTCCCTCCCTCGCCGCCTTCCCCGCCCGCGCGCGGGGCCCAGCGGCGGTGGCAGAGGCCTCTCCGCGGCCTCCGCTGGTCGCTGGAAGCCCTCCAGAGACTCTGGAGGGCCTCCAGCGACCAGCGGAGGCCGCAGAGAGGCCGTGGAGCAGCCGGCACTGGTCCCGGAAGGCCCTCCAGAGACTCTGGAAGGCCTTCCGGGACCAGCGCCGACCAGCGGAGGCCGCGGAGAGGCCGCGGAGCAGCCGGCGCTGGTCCCGGAAGGCCTTCCAGAGACTCTGGAGGGCCTTCCGGGACCAGCGCCGACCAGCGAAGGCCTCTCCGCGGCCTCCGCTGGCCACTGGAGGCCCTCCAGAGACTCTGGAGGGCCTCCAGCGACCAGCGGAGGCCGCGGAGAGGCCGCGGAGCAGCCGGTGCTGGTCCCGGAAGGCCCTCCAGAGACTCTGGAGGGCCTTCCGGGACCAGCGCCGACCAGCGAAGGCCTCTCCGCGGCCTCCGCTGGTCGCTGGAGGCCCTCCAGAGACTCTGAAGGGCCTCCAGCGACCAGCGGAGGCCGCGGAGAGGCTGCGGAGCCTGTCGGTCACTTCCGGGTTCCTGTCCTGCATCTCGACCTGTGTTATTAGTGACAGGCTGCTTCGGCGGGCCGCTGCGCCGGCCCTCTGGGTCCCACAATGATGGGACCGATGCCACAGGGATGGGCTCGAAACACTCTATAACCCCTCAAAAGAACAGCAGTCTAGCTCGCCATAAGCCTCAAGGGGGCTCATTTTGCGGCATCTCCTGGCGGGAGGGTGGCACCCGCACGGGACACATATCAAATGAAAGAGGGGGCGCAGGGCTATCAGAAACAGCCAGCGGAGGGAGTCGGGAGACCACCCCACTGGGGGATCCACACCCTGAAAGTGATGAAGGTGGCGCAGATAGAGCCAGCAGAGCAAGCAGGACAAAATAAATAGGCTGCATTATGCAGCACAGTTGAGAAAGTGCCTTATCCCATATACTGATGAAGTATATACAGGATTTGAGAACAAAATTGTTTCCGGCGGTGATATTTGGGGGATTTTTGGGGACGTCACAGGAAGTGCTGTGAAGTCACTTCCTGTTTCCGGCAGTGGCATTTGGGGGAAATGATGTCATTTGGGGGAAGTGATGTCACAGGAAGTGATGTCACTTCCTGTTTCCGGCAGGTGACGCGGGGAAATGATGTCACAGGAAGTGGTGTCACTTCCTGTTTCTGGCGGTGGCATGACATCACCGGAAGTGACATCACCGGAAGTGACGTCACTTCCTGTTTCCGGCGGTGGCATGACATCGCCGGAAGTGACGTCACCGGAAGTGATGTCACTTCCTGTTTCCGGCGGTGGCATGACATCGCCGGAAGTGACGTCACCGGAAGTGACGTCACTTCCTGTTTCCGGCGGCGGTCGCGCTTCGCGCGCGCACCCCTGCCTCCCCCCTTCTTCCCCAAGGTGTCCCTGGCTGGCCTTCAGACATTATGGTCACCCTAGAAGGGGAGGGGGCAGGCTAGTACTCAAAGGACTCGCTCGCGGCGGCAGTGTCCCTTCGGAAGCGCCCCTTTGGAGCTCCAAACACAACCTTGGAGAGGAACCTGCCCTCAGAGTCTGTGCTAGTCGGAATGACAAGTCCATATTCTTCTAGTGCCCCCAAAATATAATCTGGAGAAAGAGAGAGTAAATAATTAGTTACAGTAAAAGACACTCCAGACTTCTTCCTCCTTAAGAATACTGTAGTCCTTTCCCCAGATGCATGAAGGCATGCCCTTCTTCAATATATCACATCCCATAAAGCTCACTTAGTTATGGGACAAGGCAAGCTCACTTATGGTGCAGACCCTCGCATCACTCTTTATGAACTGAGTCCAGCTGGAAGACACACCAGAGGCTGAGGGTTAATCTGTCATCCAGGATGTTGCCTTTCAAGGATATGAGGGCAACAGGGATAAACTCTCCAAATGGACCAACCCCACCTCAACCAGTTTTAAATGGTGTGGTGGGTGGAAGCAGCCTGGGCGAAGATCTCAAGGGACAATAAAAACTTTCACCATCCCACCAACTTTGCCATGAACATCCAGAAAGAAAACCAATTTTGAATCCTGGTAAGTAAACGTTAAAGTTTGTAATTGGCAGTTGGAACAGAAAGCTTTTACAAGAATAGAAAGAAAAAGTCAACCGCTTCATCCACTCCCACTATTTTAATTCAAACAACAGCAGGAAAGAAAATCAAGTCCTTGCCAGGTGTTTTATTCCACACATGGAATTCCAGGAATTGACACACTAAACTCGAGTCTGCCACATGTGTCCTACTGTAAACAGAGTTCATTCGAGGTTCCCGCTTCCCGCACCACCACCACCCCCCGTGCGACAAACTCTGGTTTCTCCAGCGAGCTCCCAGCAGCTCTCTCTCTTCCCCTGCTTTTCCACCTCTTCCCCCAAGACAGCAAACGAGGAGGAGCCACACGTGGCGGCAAGGAGTCCCCCAAGCCTTTCCTCCAGGCAGCCAGGGTTAGTGTGGCGCGGTGAAGTCTGGCTGGGAGAAGGTTTAAAAAGTCCTTTGCGGCCGGCCTAAGTTGAGAGCGGGTGAGCGAACCTCGGGAAGCGCCGGTCAAAGAGAGGTAGGGGCTCCCTCCGGAGTCTCTGATTGACTTCAGAGGGGAGGGGAGCAGGCTGCCGCCGCCGCGAGCGAGTCCTCCGAGTACTGGCCTGCCCCCCGAAGGGGGCAGGCCAGTACTTGGAGGACTCGCTCGTGGCGGCGGCGGCAGTGTGCGGCGGCGGCAGCCTGCTCCGCTCCCCTCTGAGGGGCAGGCCAGTGCTCGGAGGACTCGCTCGTGGCGGCGGCGGCAGTGCGCGGCGGCGGCAGCCTGCTCCGCTCCCCTGACCTCAGAGAGGAGCGGAGCAGGCCGCCGCTGCCGCCGCCGCGCACTGCCGCCGCCGCCACGAGCGAGTCCTCCGAGTCCAGCAGCCTCCGAAGGACCCGGACTCGCGGCCTTTGCACCGTTCCTCCCTTCCCTCCCCCCGCTTCCGTTTATTTGCACAGCGGGGGAAGAGGGTTCAAATCCGGGTGTCCCCCGCCAGGGCGGGAGGGTTGGGAACCCTACACCCAAAGGATGTTTAAGAAGAAGAAGATACTGGATTTATATCCCGCCCTCCACTCCGAAGAGTCTCAGAGCGGCTCACAATCTCCTTTACCTTCCTCCCCCAAGACAGACACCCTGTGAGGTGGATGGGGCTGGAGAGGGCCCTCACAGCAGCTGCCCTTTCAAAGATAACCTTTGCCAGAGCTATGGCTGACCCAAGGCCATGCTAGCAGGTGTAAGTGGAGGAGTGGGGAATCAAACCCGGTTCTCTCAAATAAGAGTCCGCACACTTAACCACTACACCACGTGGAATTCACTGTCACAGGAGGTGGTGGCAGCTACATATGGAGCAGAGGTCCATAAATGGCTATTAGCCAAAAGGTATTGATGGAATTCTCTGTCTGGGACAGTGATGCTCTGTATTCTTGGTGCTTGCAGGGACAACAGTGGAAGGGCTTCTAGTGTCCTGGCCTCAGAGATGGACTTCCTGATGGCACCTGGCTTTTTTGGTCACTGTATGACACAAAATGTTGGACTGGATGAGTTAGGGTGACCATAATGTCTGAAGGCCAGCCAGGGACACCTTGGGGAAGAAGGGGGGAGGCAGGGGTGCGCGCGCGAAGCGCGACCGCCGCCGGAAACAGGAAGTGACGTCACTTCCGGTGACGTCACTTCCGGCGATGTCATGCCACCGCCGGAAACAGGAAGTGACATCACTTCCGGTGACGTCACTTCCGGCGATGTCATGCCACCGCCGGAAACAGGAAGTGACGTCACTTCCGGTGATGTCACTTCCGGTGATGTCATGCCACCGCCAGAAACAGGAAGTGACACCACTTCCTGTGACATCATTTCCCCGCGTCACCTGCCGGAAACAGGAAGTGACATCACTTCCTGTGACATCACTTCCCCCAAATGACATCATTTCCCCCAAATGCCACTGCCGGAAACAGGAAGTGACTTCACAGCACTTCCTGTGACGTCCCCAAAAATCCCCCAAATATCACCGCCGGAAACAATTTTGTTCTCAAATCCTGTATATACTTCATCAGTATATGGGATAAGGCACTTTCTCAACTGTGCTGCATAATGCAGCCTATTTATTTTGTCCTGCTTGCTCTGCTGGCTCTATCTGCGCCACCTTCATCACTTTCAGGGTGTGGATCCCCCAGTGGGGTGGTCTCCCGACTCCCTCCGCTGGCTGTTTCTGATAGCCCTGCGCCCCCTCTTTCATTTGATATGTGTCCCGTGCGGGTGCCACCCTCCCGCCAGGAGATGCCGCAAAATGAGCCCCCTTGAGGCTTATGGCGAGCTAGACTGCTGTTCTTTTGAGGGGTTATAGAGTGTTTCGAGCCCATCCCTGTGGCATCGGTCCCATCATTGTGGGACCCAGAGGGCCGGCGCAGCGGCCCGCCGAAGCAGCCTGTCACTAATAACACAGGTCGAGATGCAGGACAGGAACCCGGAAGTGACCGACAGGCTCCGCAGCCTCTCCGCGGCCTCCGCTGGTCGCTGGAGGCCCTTCAGAGTCTCTGGAGGGCCTCCAGCGACCAGCGGAGGCCGCGGAGAGGCCTTCGCTGGTCGGCGCTGGTCCCGGAAGGCCCTCCAGAGTCTCTGGAGGGCCTTCCGGGACCAGCACCGGCTGCTCCGCGGCCTCTCCGCGGCCTCCGCTGGTCGCTGGAGGCCCTCCAGAGTCTCTGGAGGGCCTCCAGTGGCCAGCGGAGGCCGCGGAGAGGCCTTCGCTGGTCGGCGCTGGTCCCGGAAGGCCCTCCAGAGTCTCTGGAAGGCCTTCCGGGACCAGCGCCGGCTGCTCCGCGGCCTCTCCGCGGCCTCCGCTGGTCGGCGCTGGTCCCGGAAGGCCTTCCAGAGTCTCTGGAGGGCCTTCCGGGACCAGTGCCGGCTGCTCCACGGCCTCTCTGCGGCCTCCGCTGGTCGCTGGAGGCCCTCCAGAGTCTCTGGAGGGCTTCCAGCGACCAGCGGAGGCCGCGGAGAGGCCTCTGCCACCGCCGCTGGGCCCCGCGCGCGGGCGGGGAAGGCGGCGAGGGAGGGAGGGAGCATCCCTGCGCGTGTGCAGGGGCCCTGCGCACGCGCAGGGACGCTCCCTCCCTCACTCGCCGCCTTCCCCGCCGGCGCCCGCGGCCCACCGCCTCCGGGGCTGGGTAAACCGGGACCTCTAAATGGTCCCGGTATAGCCAGCCCGGGAGGCGGGAATAGGGGGCCAGAACCGGGACATTCCCGTGCGCCCGGGACGGTCTGGCCACCCTAGGATGAGCCATTGGCTTGATCCAACATGGCTTCTCTTATGTTCTTATGTTCCAACACTTACAGAAAGAGCAAGAAGATATTTTCATAATATTCAGACATTACGTACAAGAACATTTCAGTAAAAATCAGTAGCTTTGCATCTGACTGCATTCACAGATAATTTAATTTATGGATTTATCAAAGTGACCTCTGGCATAGTCAAAATAATCCCTTTTATTATTATGGTTGCTAGGACCATATAAACATGTACATGAAACAAAACTTAAGTAGATAAAATTCTTCCTTTTATTTCCTTTTCCCCCTTTTTTCTTATTTGTTTATTTTAATCAATTTTTAGCCCACCCTTCTCATAGAACAGGCTCAGGGTGGGTTATATCATAAAAACAATCAACAGTAAAAAACAACAATTTAAAATATATAAAATCTAAAATTACAGAGAATAATAGGTACTAAAATGTCAAATTATGCCTCACAGACATGGCCTATTGTCCAGGTCCGGGAAGTCTTTTAGCACTGGAATGGAATGAAGGGGGGAGGCCAATAATGTGACATCCACTGTCTCAGCTAAAAGTCTGGCAAAAGAGCACTGTTTTATAGGCCCTGTGGAACTGAAGCAAGGCCCAGATCTCAAGAGGGAGCTCATTCCACCAGACAGGGTCCAGGGCCAAAAAGATCCTGGCCCTCATTGAGGCCAGATGGGCGTATCTGGGGCTGGGTATCACCAGAAGTAGTTGTTTTAATTTTTTTCTATTTTATTTTACTGCTGTGCTTTTCCTTGTTATGTTCCTGTCTTCCATCTTGTTTTCTCTGTAAAAAGGTTCTTGTTCTTAATACTCTAATTTAGAAAAATCTAAAGACCGGATTTATCCATTAGACAGCCATGAATATAAAATGGCCCCCCAAAAAAGGTTATACATAAAAGTTTTCTTTAATTGCTCTATATATCTATATCTTGTACAACAATTCATGATTATCTTTTTTTTTTCCCTTGGCAGCACAACTGGAACAAAACTCTAGCGTTATATTCATGTAAGTGCAGAAATGAAATAAATAAATAATAGTGCCCTAATCCTTCTTTCATAAGAACATAAGCGAAGCCATGTTGGATCAGGCCAATGGCCCATCCAGTCCAACACTTTGTGTCATACAGTGGCCAATATGTGTGTGTGTGTATACACATACATTCATACATGAAAGAGGGCTTAACTGAAAGAGACATCACATAGAATGCTGGTGATCGCTGTTCGAAAATTCAAAGCCGCCTATATTGTACTGATGCAGCACCACAGAATGATTTTTAAAAATTGAAATATGTAAATTATGGTTTTATATGTTTTATTGGTTTAATTGTATTGACATGATGTTGTGAGCCGCCCTGAGTTCGCTTGCGGAAAAGGCGGGATATAAGTCGAACGTAATAAATAAATAAATACACACACACACACACACACATATATATACTATTAGCCACACATACTGTGGCTAATAGCCACTGATGGACCTCTGCTCCATATTTTTATCCAATAACCTCTTAAAGCTGGATAAGCTTGTAGCCGCCACCACCTCCTGTGGCAGTAAATTCCACATGTTAATCACCCTTTGGGTGAAGAAGTACTTCCTTTTATACATTTTAACCCGACTGCTCAGCAATTTCATTGAATGCCCATGAGTTCTTGTATTGTGAGAAAGGGAGAAAAGTACTTCTTTCTCTACTTTCTCCATCCCATGCATAATCTTGTAAACCTCTATCATGTCACCCCACAGTCGACGTTTCTCCAAGCTAAAGAGCCCCAAGCATTTTAACCTTTCTTCATAGGGAAACTGTTCCAAACCTTTAATCATTCTTGTTGCCCTTTTCTGCACTTTTTCCAATGCTATAATATCCTTTTTGAGGTGAGGTGACCAGAATTACACCCAGTATTCCAAATGAGACTGCACCATCGATTTATACAGGGGCGTTATGATACTGGCTGATTTGTTTTCAATTCCCTTCCTAATAATTCCCAGCAAGGCGTTGGCCTTTTTTATTGCAATCGCACATTGTCTTGACATTTTCAGTGAGTTATCTACCACGACCCCAAGATCTCTCTCTTGGTCAGTCTCCCAGTTCACAACCCATCAACTTGTATTTGTAGCTGGGATTCTTGGCCCCAATATGCATTACTTTGCACTAGCCACATTGAACCTCATCTGCCATGCTGACACCCACTCATCCAGCCTCAACAGATCCCTTTGGAGTGCCTCACAATCCTCTCTGGTTCTCACCAACCTGAACAATTTAGTGTCATCTGCAAACTTGGCCACTTCACTGCTCACTCCCTACTCTAAATCATTTATGAACAAGTTAAAGAGCATGGAACCCAGTACTGAGCCCTGCGGCACCCCACTGCTTAGCGTCCTCCACTGCGAAGACTGCCCATTTATACTCACTCTTTGCTTCCTATTAATTAGCCAGTTTTTGAACCACAAGAGGACCTGTCCTTTTACTCCATGACTCTCGAGCTTACTAAGGAGCCTTTGATGAGGAACTTCATCAAAAGCTTTCTGGAAGTCAATGTAAACAACATCTATTGGGTCCCCTTTGTCCACATGTTTGTTCACCCCCCTCAAAGAACTCTAACAGGTTAGTGAGGCAAGATCTTCCCTTACAGAACCCATGCAGAGTATTCCTCAATAACTTGTGTTCATCAATGTGCCTATTCATTCTGTCCTTGATAATGCTTTCTACCAACTTTTCTGGTATTGAAGTCAGACTGTCTGACCTGTAATTTCCCGGATCTCCTCTGGAACCCTTTTTAAAGATGGCGGTGACATTTGCTACTTTTCAATCCTCGGGAATGGAGGCAGATTTCAATGAAAGATTACATATTTTTGTCAGAAGATTTTGTCACAAGTTCAACTTTGAGTTATTTCAAAACTCTTGGATGGATGACATCAGGACCTGGTGACTCATTAGTTTTTAATTCGTCAATCAGTTGTAGGACCTCTTCTCTTGTCACCTCAATTTGACTCAGGTCTTTCAACATCCCTTCCAAAATTAGTGGTTCTGGAGCGGGCAAACACTTCTCATCTTCCACAGTGAAGACAGAAGCAAAAAATGCATTCAGCTTCTCAGCCATTTCCCTATCCTCCTTCAGTAATCCTTTTACCCCTTGCTCATCCAAGGGCCCCACTGCCTCCCTGGTTTCCTGCTTCTAATATATTTGAAGAATTTTTTATTGTTGGTCTTTATGTTTTTTGCAATATGCTCCTCATAGTCCCTTTTTGCCTGCCTGACCACAGTCTTGCATTCAATTTGTCAGGGCATTCAGCTACCTTCCTACATGAGGAGATCTGTGCTAATAGTATAAGATAGAAATGCTACCCATGCTAACCTTGGGCAGGCAGCAAACTTTTCTCAGATTCTAATGTATCAAAAGTAAAGACTTTTAATGCATTTGGGGATCCACATGATTTCTACTCCTCCTTTCTCCCAAATGGGGATCCAAAGCATCTTACATTATTTATTTATTTCTATCCTGCCTTCCCCCACTAGCAGACTCATTATTCTCATAATCCTTCTCTCCTCTGTTTTATCCTCACGATGACCTCACAAAGTAGGTTAGGCTGAGAGTGTGTGGCTGTCCAAAGGTCATCCGGCATGCTTTCATGGAAGCATAGGGATTTGAACCTTGGTTTCTGATATCCCATTCCAGCAGTTTAACCAGTATACCATGCTGGCTCTAAAGGGATCACTCAGTGGTGTGGAGGAGGAGCTATGCAACACTGGGCCAGGCAGCATTGGCCATTGTTATTGTTGATTATTGTTGTTGACCATCATTAGCTTCAGCAATGTCAGAATTCACACAAATGAAGTAGGCATAGAAGCAAGACATCTACGCATTAGACATAGAAGCAAGACAGCTAAGCAAGACTAAACAAAATGCTGGACTACCAGATTTGCTTCATTTTGCTTCAAAGCTGCTGCAAATGGGGCATTCAAAACAGGACTATGACACTGCTGCAGAAAGATTAACACATCCATCATGCCATTTCCCAGGGATAAAAATCCCTTCCCTTTTCAAACTGCTGTTAGCCAGGCAAGAAGAAAGACATACAATACTTATTTTTGCATACTAGTCATAGTAGCAGCAGATTGGGGGAGGGGTCATTTCTGTTATAATGATGGCATGGGGGAGGACTGTTGTACCAATCGAAGCCATAAACACAGAGACATAACTTTTTTAAAAAGAAAATTCATGAAGTCTGAAGATCCTACCATAGATTTTCTGAATCTCATCTAGTTGTATCCTCGAACTGAATTTGGTTTGCTTTTATTTTACCAGTTTCGTTCCCGAGTATATGTATTCGCACAGGCAGAGCCGGATTATTTTAGGCCATGAAAGCACCGGCTTATGGGTCCCCATGCTCCAGACCAGCTTCTTCCCTTCGTTTGGTATGTCTAAACTTCACCTTTCTACTTACTCTGGGCTTGGGGACCAATTTGCTCTCTCCCCGTCCACCCCGATTTGCAGCTTTCCTCTCCTCCACTGCTGCCTCCCCCTGCCTCCTTTGGCTCCAGATGAGCTTTCCCACCCTCCTCAATTCACTCTCTCCCCGCCCTCTTTGCTGCTTTCCCCTCCTCAGCCACTATCTCTCTCTGCCAGACAAAGTATAGCCCCAGCTTGGTTCTGCACCAGATCAGGGCCATGTAGCCCCAGTGGCAGGGCACAAAGAGCAAGCCCAAGCAAGATGAGCTTTCTGAGTGGCTACTGTTGCCTCTCACTCTCCCTCACTGACTCCCCGGCCTAGGCACTGCTGCCTGCAAGCTGCATCCTAAACAGCTCAGCAGCCCCTCCACCTCATTGGACCCCTCCTTTCACTCGGAGAAAAGGAAAACCAGAGTGAAGCATCCAGTCCCCTGACACAGCAATGAGCAAAAAAAGTTTTTTAATTAAAGCCCTCATTTCCATTCTTTCTCACCCCCCCCCCATCCACAACAGGTCTTGGCTCTATAGACCCCAAGTCATTGGGAGAGATTTCTACAGGGGATTGAGACAGCTTTCTAGATTGTAGGAGGGGTGGGAGCTGAGAATAGGATCTGCATGCCCAGAAAAGGTGGGGAAGAATTTCCCCATGTGATTTGATTTCTTTCAGTTTCCCTCCTTCCCCTTTACAGATTTCAGCTTCCCCATTTTTGGCTCCAGACAGCTTGCCTTACTGGCTAACCAATCTTCTCCATAGTTACTTTTACCTGGGCACCAGATTCTAAAAACTAGTTGTGACGGAACCGGCCCGATTCTGCCTTCAGACCCGGTCCCGTCAGCTCCCTATTGAGTCGCCAACTCCTGGAGGGAGCTATTTCTCCTCCTGCCCCTTGGGCTCGCTGCCACCACCTGCTCAGTCTAGGGGTTCAGATTGAGAGGAACAGGACTCCCAATCCCCCTCTCCAGCTATGAGGCCAGGCTTCAAGGTCCTCTGCCACCCTGCACTTGGGTTTCACAGAGACCTCAGCACTTCTTTGGGGCACCCCTGGAGGATTGGCACCTTATCCAACTGCATGCCTTCCCCCCTTCACCTGGGGCCCCCTTCTTAACACAGCGTGGTCTAAAGCGGTTTGGGGATCTATGTGGTACAGAGTTTGACTGCCAGCATTTAAAACAGCAAAAAAATATTTATTTAAAAGAGAAAAAGAAAGGGAAAGAAAAACAAAACAAAAACAGTTGCATTTAAAAAGTTAGCACAGCACCCGTACAGCAAACAGCCTGACAAACAAAATGTGTTATAAACGCATTTTACTGTTCCGGATCTAAACACGCCCTGCCTTTTTTGATGACTTACTTGGTCTTACTGCCTGGAGGCCTCATTTTCCTGAGCAGGCCTCCCCCACAGGCAGGAGTCCACAGGCAAGCAACCTCTCTTCCAGAGCGCCAGCTGCAAACTGAAAACTCTTCCTCCTAACTCACATGCAGAGAACAAAAGAACTTCCTGTCTCTCTAGGAGACTTTCCCCCTAGAGTTGTTGGTTTGGCTCTGGAAGGGAGGGCGGGAGTGAGGGGAAGGCTAGGCCGAAGCCTGCTTGGCAGTTTGATGTTCTCCCTCCCTATGAAGCACCAACATTGAATAAAATGGCATTTCTCCACACTAGTATTGACCCAACATTCAACATTATTGGATTGACCTGGATAGACCAGGCAAGCTTGATTTTTTCAGATCTCAGAAGCTAAGCAGTGTCGACTCTGGCAAGTACTTGGATGGAAGAACTCCAAGGAATACCAGAACTGGGAGGCAGAGGTAGTCTTTATTTGGCCACCTCTCTGAATACTCTCCATGTGCCCAGTAGGGGTCAATCACCAGAGGTTGCCATGTCTTCCAAATGTGTGCACACACACATGCAAATACAAAAATAAGTTATTGAAGTGTCATAGGCAAACTGCCATGATACTTTTAAACAGCACTGACTTGTGTATTTTTCCTGATCTGATTCTTCCTAGTTCTGTTTCTTGAACAGGGCAATGAAATTGCTTGCTAGCTAAGTGCTTATATCCCTTCCAATCTTTCCTCCTAAAAAGCAATTACTATATCAAACTTAGACCCACATATATGTCAGACTTCAAAGTTCCCCTTCTCCTGGTTCTTCAAATGCAGAATATTCTCTGTCTGTGTGACAACACTGACATGGGGATTGATTTGGGTAACACCCTCTTCAGCATGTTTCTAAGTCAGATATTCAAAATCATATACTTGCAAGTGACATTCAGGTATCAGCATTCAAATACTGGGATTCAAATGCTAAACTCAAATACCAGCTGATGTTGACAGTCAAACCAAGCATTTCAGACCTGTGTCACAGGATTCAACTGTCACTCCAGTAGAATACTGCAGTGTATGACCATAACCCTCTGATTCAGACTTGGCATAGATTTAACAAAGCTCTGAAGGCACACAGAAAAATGCAAACTCTTGAACTGAGGACTGCAATTACAAAAATGAATCCTAGAACACATTGTAACTTCTGTTTGTCTCTGTATCCAAAATTATATTCTACCACTCTAGCAGTATCCTCCTAGACCAAGTTATACTCTTCTAATAGAAAAAAGAGCAGAATTCTGTTTAGGATAACACTGTAAACACTCAACAGCTGTATATTTTAAAGATAAAATACCCCATATGAATTCTATTCAAATCAAGCTACAATTAAACAAAGTACATTAATATTTCTCAGACTCCTGTTGACTTAATCCCACCTAAAAACATCCCACATTAAAAATGTCTTACGAGTCTTCCAAAGATTGCTAAAGCTTTCCAGTGAGAAGAAAATTCATAATCTAGATCAGTGGTTTTCTCAATGTTAAGGCTGAGGAAGGGGCCATGAAGTGCCTCCCAGGCTCTGTAAAGGCTGACCCCCCCCCCCCAGGGAAACCGCACGGCGAAACCATGGCAGCAGCAGACAGCAGCCCACTGAAAAAGCCATGCTGTCCTTGCCTGCTTCCCACTTCCTTCCTGGGCAGTTTCCCTGCCAATCAGCTGATTGGCAGGGGGTCAGCCTTTACAGAGCCTGGAAGGCATGGCCCCTTCCCCAGCCTTAACATTGTGAAAACAGAGAGAGGAGGAGGAGGCACTGCAGGGGGGCAGGCAATGAGGATGTGTGGGCTGCAGGGGGTTGGCGAGGCTGTGCAGCCTGGTTAGTAAAAGGTTGTGGCCTGGTACCGGTCCGCAGCCCGAGTTTGAGGACCCCTGATCTAGATGACATAATCAAAATGATAATTCATAACCTAGATCAGGAGTGGCCAAACTTGTTTAACACAAGAGCCACACATAATAAATGTCAGGAGTTTGAGAGCCGCAAGACATGAATATCAGGTGTTTGAGAGCCACAAGGAAGGAACTTTAACTTTAAATGTGCTCTCCAAGATGCCATCTGGCTTGGCTTGGATAAGTGATTTAAAGAGATAAATGCCTTCTCCAAGTCAGCTGAAGGAGAGCCACATGATATGTGGGAGAGAGCCATATGTGGCTTCTGAGCCATAGTTTGGCCACCCCTGATTAAACATTCATTCATTGCATTTGTGTACTATCTTTTCCTGCAGCTCAAACCTGTCAAGCAAAGCATATAAATAGTATTGCTAAGCTAGCAATCATTTTTAAAAAGTTCTGATGGGGTAAAGAAGATGGTGTATTATTAGTTATGTTATTATCAGTCATACATTTGTAAGTAAAGAGTTTCTTAATGTTTGGGGTACACAAGCAACATACAGAGCTGGAAATGGAGGATGAGTATGAAGAATATACACTTGGCCTCAGTCTGACTAAAGTTAGTTGTGCCTTAGTCCCACTGAATTTACTGTAGTTAGAAATCCATAGGGCTTATATTAGAGAGCTCTCTACTAAGTTGTTCCCATTGATTTTCATAGAGAATGTGATTCACTTCAATGGAACTGAGGCCTCTCCCTGTGAAATCATTGTCCGCTTAGAAAGAGAAGCACCATTGTAATGTATTTCTTCCAGCTGTGGGGAGGTGGTTTAAGACCATGAACAATTACAGTAACTTCAGCTATTCAAGCCTCCACTGTTGTGCTTCTCAGGAAAAAAGTTATATGTTAAATTGAAAATGAAGAGCATTTTTTAAAAATGGCACATCTGGGAGGGACCCAATATTCTCACATTACCCTCGTCCTTATTCTGGTAACAACCTCCCACCACATTTATGAAAATAATCCATTTGAAATTAAAAATAATGATCTTCTTTGCTCTCTAGCTTGCCAAATGCAGGCTCCTATGTGAATTGTAATTAACATCATTGATTTAGTTAAACTACAGCTGGAAGAGTGATCCAGGAGTAATGGTTGGAAAGAAGCAAAAGACAGGTTAAACAGCTTATTGAATTAAATCAACATTTGACTCTAAAGAGACAAGGGCCAGCTTTACCACTAAGTGAACCTTAGAAAATGTTCAGAACAGCACAGCATAGTAGTGAATGAAACGGATTTTCCCTTCCTGGCACCACCTTAGTCACATTCACAGGGGCTTAATGAGGAAATGCAGCTGGAACTTTACTAGTTGAGATTCCACTGAACAATCTCTCTCTCTCTCTCTCTCTTGTAAATATAGTAAACATTCTTTTGGCTTCTCTCCGAAGAATGAGAAGAATTGTACACATCTTTGAAACAATTTTGCTTATATACCTGACACCATTAAGCTTAATAACCATACAGAAACTATCATGCTATTATAAACTCTGTTTAAGAGAGAATGACTGTTTTATTTAAAGGAACCAGGACTTTTTTTGAGCAGGAACCTACAGAAATGCAGTTCCAGCTGGCTTAGTGTCAGGGGGGGGTGGCCTAATATGCAAATGAGTACCTGCTGGACTTTTACCTTTTACTTCAGAGCAATACCCACTAGCTGACTTCTCATTCTACCAGTTCCAATCAAACCATCATGTTCTTCAGGTCCAACAATGAATTCTAAGGCTAAAGCCTTTGGTGGCAGCGAAAGTAAGTAGGAAATGATAAGGAAGACAAGGAGGCACCATAACACACATCCCAGTGCTCCCTCTAAACCAGGAGTGTCAAATGTTTGGCCAGAACCAGCCCTCTTAGGGCTTCAAAATGTGCATTCCTTCAAGGCAGTGTTTAAGAACCATATCTGTACAGATGAAAGTTGCATGCATCCATAGCCTTTCATTTGTATGAACACTAAGTGTGTTCACACAACTAAATAACATGTTTTGCAACTGGATTTTTACAGCATAAGAATAGCAAAATCCACTTGCAAACAGTCGCTGTGTGAAAGCACCCACTGATTCGTCCTTTAAAAACAGTATTCATAATCATGTTGGCTTTTGCCATTCTCTCTCTGTATTTCAGTGAAGCCTTTGTTTAGTGATCCTCTGTCCGCTTTTGAGAAACAGATTCATATTAAAAAAAACACTGTTATTTAATAAAATCTCCCTTAGGACTTCTGAGCATGTACTAGGTCTCTTGGTCGCCTACCCATTCTCTTTTGTTCTTCTCCTAGGATATGTTGCTTGCTTGATAACTGTATTATTGCAGATCAATACAAAGCAACTTATGCTAACTCAGTGCTGTAGGAACATGCTCTGTTTTATGTTTTGCAATGTGTGATCTGCACTTATGCTATTCCTTGACCTAAATTGGTAAAAATTCCATAGCAACATGCTGATAACAGTTAAGGGTGATGTAGTACTATACTGATTATGAGTGAACACATGCTAATTAAAGAACATTTCAACAACTTCATCTCTTCTTGAGTTATGGAACAAGAGAAGACACATAACTGACATGGTAAGTATATAATTTGTGGAAATGTGTGGAAGTCAGCCCATTGCACTACTGATATTGATAATGAACAAATAAACTAAAATGTGCTCTGTCTATTACAATCAAGAAGACTGAAAGTATCAAGCACAAATTCCATCAGAGAAACCCAAAGTAACTCATGAATCTCAGACAAGTCCCTTTATAGCTTTATTGTTTCAGTAGTACATCAAGCAAGATTACCTAGCTATAAAAAATTGTTTCTGTTTACAATCTTGCTGCCAAACCAACCAAGTATTTGAGCCAAGTCTGTCTCGAACAGCATTAAGAGTAAGCTTAGTCTTTTTTTTTTTTTTGCCATCAAGTCACAGCTGACTTAAAACAACCTTGTGGGGTTTTCAAGGCAAGAGGCATTCACAGGTGGTTAGTCATTGCCTATCTCTGCCTGGCAACCCTGAACTTCCTTGGTTGTTTTTCATCTGATACTAACCAAGGCCAATCCTCCTTCACTTCTGAACTCTTGACAAGATCCAACTAGCCTGACCTATCCAGGTAAGGGTAGCCTAATCTTACATCGGATTTGTTATTAATTTATAATCTGAATGATATAGTCAGGGGTCACTTTGTAGCAGGAGCTCCTTTACATATTAGGCCACACACCCCTGATATAGCCAAGAGCTCCAAGAGCTTACAGTAGGCCCTGTATTAAGAGCCCTTTAAGCTTCTGGAGGACTGGCTACATCAGGATGGTATGGCCAAATATGGAAAGGAACTCCTGCTATAAAGTGAGCCCTGGATATAGTTGTATTATTGTTAGTGAGTACTGATACCATATATATCTATAGATATAGATATATATGGAATGTCAATTAATGGTTTACTACTCTGAAATAGGGGTCAACATTTACTTTTCCACATCCTGCTGCTTTTTGACAGAATTCCTCATGTTTTGAATCTATGGAGACTGAGGGGATCTAAAGCATTCAGGAGATACACAAATAGGTCAAAAAGACGCTGGAAGTCTATATCATTCTCTACCTAATGAGCTTTTGAATTGTGACCAAGGGCAGCCAGTGAAGATTATATTACCACAGCCTAGCCTTTCAGTTACAATGACATAACGTATGGTTACTTGGTTGAAATCTGAGAGGGAAGATACTGCATCATGCTTATCATTGGAAACTAGTACAAAAGTATCCTGGCTTTGGATATCCACGGTCTGAAATGGATTTAGGAGAACCCCAAGGCCATGAGAAGAGCAATTAAGGAGGATGAACAACAATGCTTGGCATTTTGAAAATGCAGCCATCAGTAGGAAAATAGACACATTCAGAACTGTAATAATATTTAGTAATTTTATATGTTCTTAGAGTGTTCAAAGATTATCATGTATATTACTGTAATTTTATAATGCAGTAATCCTCCAAACGGAGCGCAGCAGTATTTTTATTTATCTATTTATTTTCCCCACCATTCTTCCAAAGAGCTCAAGGCTTCCCCTCAATTTTATTTCTTTTTTATTTCTTCTTCAAGTGCCCTAGTGCTCACAGTTCACAGACTCCAACTCTAGATCTGCAAAAGAGTTCTGAGGATAACTTTTTAGGATCTAGGGCTGCCAAGTCCAATTCAAGAAATATCTGGGGACTTCGGGGGTGGAGCAAGGAGACTTTGTGGTGGAGCCAGGAGCAAGGTTGTGACAAGCATAATTGAACTCCAAAAAGAGTTCTGGCCATCACATTTAAAGGAACTGCACACCTTATGAATGCCTTTCCTTCAATGGAAATAATGAAGAATAGGGGTGCCTTCTTTAGGGGCTCATAGAATTGGACCCCCTAATCCAATCTTTTTGAAACTTGGAGGGTGTTTTGAGGAGAGGCACCGGATGCTATGCTGAAAATTTGTTGCCTTTACTTCAAAAAAACCCCAGATATCCATGGATCAATTCTCCATTATACCCTATGGGAATCAGTCTTGGTAAGGAACAATGGAGTGCAGAGCAGACATTTCCCTCCCCCCCCTTCTTTCCAATTACTCTGAAGCAGGGGGAGGGCCTCGAAACTGGGGGATCCCCTGCCCCCACCTAATAGGATTGACAACCCTATTAGGATCGCAATTCTTCTCAGCTTTGGTTGTATGGGGTTTAGGAAGGAAGTTTGTCTCAAGTCCAATTGATAAAAGACAAAAACATGCATCAGCCACATACTTGTCCTGAGTTATAGCTAGGAAGAATTCACACTTCAAAAGCATCATTTTAAGGAGGAAAAAAGTTGTACTGATATCTGAAGTGAAGGCGTATACAGTGCATGTAAAATGATAACTAAATGTTTTCCTGAGCACTGGTTTATCTGTATTTAGAATAACATGGAAAGCTTCATCTGTACATGTAATAGCTGTTCTTCACAGGCCAAAAGTCCCCTTTTGGGGATGGCGCATCACGCCAGTCATTTCATCATCCTATCTACTGTTTTATCAATACCAAATAACACTTTATTTCCTTATAGCCTCAGGGGCTTATGAATTCAGTTTGTTTCCCTACTTACCTTATTGATTCACATATATATTTGGTTTCTCCATTGTGCCAAGTTGTCAGTCAGCTTACTGACAGCTATTACATACTTCAGGAATGGCCTGTGATTTACTTGACTCCTCATCATTCTCCAAGGCCATTGTTGAATATCTCTTAAATTTGAAAGTGGTAGGTGTTAGCTTGAAGCAAATATAGGCAGAGTTCAGTTTCAGCTCAGTTTCCAAAATATTAATGTTGATTAACTATAACATTGCAAAAGGCATAGCAATTAATTTATTCTGGTTGCTTGAAAACAAACTACTATGCCCCCCCCGCCCCCATCATTCTCACATCTTTCAATCAATGGGCTGTATTACTTTATCACATACAGGAGGAATACTGTCCAGCTTATTGTGCAAAACACTTGGATGCATTCAAAATGTTTTTCTAAAGAAAAAAATCTTAAAATATAATTCTTATATTGAAATTCATTCATTCCACCATGGACCGTCCTGATGCCAGGAATCAAAGCTTGTTTATACATGAAGTTAATCTAGCAGAAGTGGAGTTATACAATGCCAATATCAATGTGTGTTGTAGGATGCTGCCAGAAACATTGTGAAGAGGAAGTAGGGAGGCAATTAGGAGGAGAGACTGACTGCATGTATAGCATGGAGAAAGGATTCTTCTGCAGTCTTCCATTTTGCTTTCTGTGGTCAGCTAAGTGCATACAGTCCTGAACACTTAAGGGAATAGTTTTATCTCTGTTCTGATTGTTTATGAGGGCCACACAGAAGCCTGTGATAAGTGGAGAGTTGGTGTAGTATAATGGCTTATGGAATATGAAACCATGCTGTGGTTCACATATTGCCTCTGCCATAAATTTACAGAGCAATCTTTCTCATTACTTTGCTTAAGTCCTCTTATACAGGAGAAGGATAAGAATACTGATCTATTTTATGGGACCATTGTCAGGATTATAAAAGGGCCCCAAGGCGCAGAGTGTTAAAACTGCAGTCCTAAGCTCTGCTCACGACCTGAGTTCGATCCCCGGCAGAAGCTGGTTTCAGGTAGCCGGCTCCAGGTTGACTCATCCTTCCATCCTTCCGAGGTCAGTAAAATGAGTACCCAGCTTGCTGGGGGGAAAGTGTAGATGACTGGGGAAGCCAATGGCAAACCATCGCATAAAAAGTCTGCTGTGAAAACGTTGCGAAAGCAACGTCACCCCAGAGTCGGAAACGACTCATGCTTGCACAGGGGGCCTTTCCTTTTCCTGTCAGGATTATAACAAGATAATTATGTGAAGGACTTTGAAGACTTGCAAGTGTTACACAAATGCTATGGTTACTACTTCCACAAGAGGAGGACTCACATTCCCCATATTGCCATCTGCATCCATGATTAGAAGAATTCCCTGACCTTTGTTAGTTGTGTGGACAAAAGATTTTGGAAGGTGACATTTTTTTCATATCCTGCAAATGATGACATGATAAAGTACACTTACTGAAATTCATAAGAACATAAGAGAAGCCATGTTGGATCAGGCCAATGGCCCATCCAGTCCAACACTCTGTGTCACACAGTGGCAAAAAATTTTATATATACACACACACTGTGGCTAATAGCCACTGATGGACCTGTGCTCCATATTTTTATCTAAACCCCTCTTGAAGGTGGCTATGCTTGTGGCTGCCACTACCTCCTGTGGCAGTAAATTCCACATGTCAATCACCCTTTGGGTGAAGAAGTACTTCCTTTTATCCGTTTTAACCTGTCTGCTCAGCAATTTCATCGAATGCCCATGAGTTCTTGTATTGTGAGAAAGGGAGAAAAGTACTTCTTTCTCTACTTTCTCCATACCATGCATTATCTTGTAAACCTCTATCATGTCACCCCGCAGTTGACGTTTCTCCAAGCTAAAGAGTCCCAAGCGTTTCAACCTTTCTTCATAGGGAAAGTGTTCCAGCCCTTTAATCATTCTAGTTGCCCTTTTCTGGACTTTCTCCAATGCTATAATATCCTTTTTGAGGTGCGGCAACCAGAACTGCACACAGTACTCCAAATGAGACCGCACCATCGATTTATACAGGGGCATTATGATACTGACTGATTTGTTTTCAATTCCCTTCCTAATAATTCCCAGCATGGCGTTGGCCTTTTTTATTGCAAACGCACACTGTCTTGACATTTTCAGTGAGTTATCTACCACGACCCCAAGATCTCTCTCTTGGTCAGTCTCTGCCAGTTCACACCCCATCAACTTGTATTTGTAGCTGGGATTCTTGGCCCCAATGTGCATTACTTTGCACTTGGCCACATTGAACCGCATCTGCCACGTTGACGCCTACTCACCCAGCCTCAACAGATCCCTTTGGAGTGCCTCACAATCCTCTCTGGTTCTCACCACCCTGAACAATTTAGTGTCATCTGCAAACTTGGCCACTTCACTGCTCACTCCCAACTCTAAATCATTTATGAACAAGTTAAAGAGCATGTGACCCAGTACCGAGCCCTTCGGCACCCCACTGCTTACCGTCCTCCACTGTGAAGACTGCCCATTTATACTCACTCTCTGCTTCCTATTACTCAGCCAGTTTTTGATCCACAAGAGGACCTGTCCTTTTACTTCATGACTCTCAAGCTTTCTAAGGAGCCTTTGATGAGGAACTTTATCAAAAGCTTTCTGGAAGTCAAGGTAAACAACATCTATCAGGTCTCCTTTGTCCACATGTTTGTTCACCACCCTCAAAGAAATGTAACAGGCTAGTGAGGCAAGATCTTCCCTTACAGAACCCATGCTGAGTCTTCCTCAATAACCAGTGTTCATCAATGTGCCTACTCATTCTGTCCTTGATAATGCTTTCTACCAACTTTCCCGGTATCGAAGTCAGACTGACTGGCCTGTAATTTCCCGGATTTCCTCTGGAACCCTTTTTAAAGATGGGGGTGACATTTGCTCCCTTCAATTCCTGTTTTACTCACCTAATAAGGATACGATATTGAATAGTTTGTCATGTATGGCATAATTTTGCTCACTTGTTTAAGTTTACTAGACTTATATCCTGCCCTCCCCACCGGAACAGGCTCAGGGTGGCTGTTTTGTGGAGTTGATTATTGATCTGAATATTGAATGGTTTGTCATGTGTGGCATAATTTTGCTCACTTGTTTTGTGGATTTGATACTGGTGTTACTGCCATCCATGACTCCCTTCCTTCCTAAAGGAAGACATGGATGGCAAGAGAATTGGGAGAACACCATCAAGGGATAGACGTTTTAAAACTACCCTTGATATTTGCTGCATAAATGGAAGGTTTTACTCAAAGAAATCTTCAGATCTTCAATTTTAAAAAAAAACTTAAAAAACAGACCATCCACAATCTATCAATAAACTAGTCTTAAATTTCTTTACGTCATTTGTCAAGAGGAACAATTCATTGCACTGGCTTCATTAAAAGAGCTGGCAACACATCTTTATAAAGATATGCAGATCTGCAGGAATCTAAGCAGGAATGAAATTATATTGTACAATGTACAAGTGTCTCAAGAATGTAATGAAATACTGCATGAGTAACAATTGTTTCTTTGAAATCTATCTGTAATATTTAAATCTAATTGAATATCATAGGGAAAGATTGTGGAATCCAGCAAAAGTAATGAAATATACCTATTGACACTGAGTGAAACATGTGCTAAATAATTGTGGTGGGTGTTGATAAAGATGGTTGTAGCATCACAGTCCAGACAATATCACATCCCTGCTTTTCTGCCTCCCTGCCTCTGTCTAGATGCATAGTGTTCTTTATTGCTATTCCTGGTCCTTAAATTCTTGCTAGTTAACTTCTTTTTCAGAGACTGAATTTTAAACTAGTTTAGCTGTTTATTACTCGATAGCTGCTGCAGCAAGAACTGGACAAGAAACATGGGTATCGTGGTAAAACTGGTACTACAGCACATGTTTTTCTAACTTTCCAACTTCTTTCCCACTTCCAGCCCTCAAAAAAAATTAAAATGCCCACTGCCTCCACCAGATATTAGATAGCCAAATTAGTCCAAGGTTCAACAAGAAGTTCCCATGCCCTGGGAATGGGAACCAATCCATATCTTACAAGTCACAGACAAACAGCCAAAACCAGGACTTATGAAAAGTTTATCAGGGACATTTATGTTGATAGCTGTTTATATTCTTTGTACAATTGTACATTAATTCACATTACCAGGAAGAACAGAAATTCTACTGGACACTCCTCTGAATAACAAAGGTATGCTTAATGTGTTAATTGTGCATTTCAGAAAAAGAAAATCGCACTCTCTAACCAAACCGTAACCCTAGCCCTAATCCTCCAAAATACGTGCAGCTAATTTAAATCTACATGAAGAATAGAAAATGACTAAAGGGAACTCAGCTTCAAACATTTTTAAAAAAAATTTAAACCTATAATAATAATGCTGGGTGATTACAGCATCCTTGTTCTCATATTAAGAATCTGGCCATCCCCAGGCTTAGTAAACATCATTGAAGACTATTCTCCATACCCTGTATTTTCTTTATTGTTTGTTTCATGCATAGTGTACAATCTCCAGATTCAGAAAGGCGGGGGGAATGGACCCTCTTTCTGACCAACAACAACCCTTCCCTGACTGATGTAGGACAGGCCTGGCCTTTCCTCCTTGCCCTTATCTGGGCTAGCCTACCCCTTTTCAGAGGTTAGGCTAACCTTATATGCCCCCAATGCCTTCTATTTAAGGGTGGGCTCATTGTGATTGACAGGATTCTGGGCCACTGGCCTCCATGGCTTTACTTTGCCCTCTCCTGTCTCACCATCTCCTGAGTTTTCAAGAGTTTTTATTCTTCTTGCTCAGGTCCCAGCTGATGGTGGCTTCCACCTCTCCTGAGTCTCACCATCTCCTGAGTCTTCAAGAATTTTCACTCTTCTTGCTCAGGTCCCAGCTGATGCTGGCTTTCTCCTCTGGCATGTTGCCAGCTGCAGCCTGCTGCCTGACCCCCATCTACCATCTGAGACCTGTGCTATGCCTGCCAGGCTCTGAAGCTGCTTCCAGGTGTGGCCTTGCCCTTGTAGCCCTTTTCCCATAGGCTCTTGTTGGACTGCCTGACTCAGAAGTGCATGGGCAAGGCTGCCCCCTGCCAGTCTCCTCTGAAGCAAGTGAATATAGCCTGCCTTTCTCTCCAAGACTCAAGATGGATTGCAAAATATAAGGAACAATTTCATCAGACAGCAAGGACCTCCAATAAACAATGGAGAAAGACTAAGATTACAGAACAGGAAAACAATGCAAACAAGGGGGGGGGGGAACCCTGTCTAAGCCATAGTAATGCAGAAAGCTTATAGAGGCAGAAGTCAATGCAGTATAGGGTCACCAGGTGTGAGTTGGAAAATACTTCAAGACTTTGGTGGGGAGGGGAGGAGCCTCAGCATGGTACAAAGCCATAGAGTCCAACCTTCAAAGTAGCCATTTTCTCCAGGGGAGCTGATCTCTGCCCTCTGGAGATCAGTGGGAGATCTCTAGGCCCCACCTGGAGGCTGGCAACCCTAATCACTGCAGTGAAAGGAAGGTGGTACATGCAATAACCATTTTAATAAACTATGATCGTCTCCCTTGTGAAAGTAACCTCCTCAGTTGTTCCATTATACTACAATTCTACTCCCCTTTATCCTGTCCTGTACTGGTTTATGGAGCAACTTTGTTAGTAACCTGACTGTAGCTATTTCCTTTTCTAAAGTCATATCCTAGTTTCTGACCTCAAAGATATAATCATCTAAAGTTTAAGAATATTATGTCTCATAACGGATCTGAATACACCTAGTATATACTACCTGCAATTCAACCCACACTGAGAAACATTTTCTATCCAACTAGTTAGCCCACCATTTCTCCTTTACTCCTCCATAGTTAGGGAGGAGTAAATGAGAAATTTGGTTGCAGAAGAAAAAAAATGGCATTCCCAAATAAACAAAATATGGACAGTGTACCAAGAATAAGAACTGACCCTGTTAAATAGGGATAGGTGGGGCACATAGTTCTTTGTTATAAGGATAACAGGCAAGAAATACACAGAATCCTGAGGGTGGTTCTTTTTCCAGCTGTCAATGTGACATTCCTCCCTTTGGAAAATGTGCATTAATATTGTCAACAGACAATCTTCATAAATTCAAAATGAACATGGGGGGAATGGTTTTTAAAAATCAGAAACAGATTATGTCATTTCTGTGAGAGCCAATTTGGTGTAGTGGTTAAGTGGTTAAGTGTGCGGGCTCTTATCCGGGAGAACTGGGTTTGATTCCCCACTCCTCCACTTGCACCTGCTGGAATGGCCTTGGGTCAGCCATAGCTCTGGCAGAGGTTGTCCTTGAAAGAGCTGCTCCAGCCCCACCCACCTCACAGGGTGTCTGTTGTGGGGGAGGAAGGTAAAGGAGATTGTGAGCCGCTCTGAGACTCTTCAAAGTGGAGGGTGGGATATAAATCCAATATCTTCTTCATCTTCTTCTTCTGTGTTTATTCTGAAGTTCTGCATATTCAAGTTTCCAGTGATGTAACCAGAAGAATAACAACACCCAAAAAATCTCTTTCAGAATCCTGCTCGCCTTTTCCTCCAGATTTACTTAATGGCTACAACAACAGGAGGAATCTCACAATGTGGTCCCCATTATCCTCTGGAACAATGTCCAAACCATGTCTCAGACAATATTCAGATGTTGCAAGTTGCAACCTTGGTAGATGTTATTGCCATCCCCCCCCCCCCCCTGCAAGCACTTGGGTGTTATGGAAACTACATGGCTGCAACTGCATAATAGGGGCTTAATATTAGCCTTCCCCATCCTTGCTGCCTAGGGTTGCAAAGTGCAATTCAATAAATATCTGGGGACTTTGGGGGTGGAGCCAGGAGACACTGGGGTGGAGCCAGGAGCAAGTTGTGGAAAGCATAATTGAACTCCAAAGAGAGTTCTGGCCATCACATTTAAAGGGACCACACACCTTTTAATTACCTTCCCTCCACTGGAAATAATGAAGGATAGGGGCACCTTCTTTGGGGGCTCATAGAATTGGACCCCCTGGTCCAATGTTTTTTGAAATTTGGAGAGGACAGGCACTGGATGCTATGCTGAAAATTTGGTGCCTGTACTTCAAAAAACAGGGGGGGGGGGCAGAGCCCCAAATACCCATGGATCAATTTTCCATTATACCTTAAGGGAATTGGTCTCCATAGGGAACAATGGTGTGCCCAGCAGACATTCCCCCCACACACACTTTCTGATGACCCTGAAATGGGGGAAGGGCCTCCAAACTAGGAGATCTCCTGCCCACACCTGGGGATTGGCAACCCTACTGCTGCCACTGCCACCGAGTGGGTTTATGTGGGTAAGAAAAGGAAGACAGCAGCAAACAACAGGGAAAGGGGATGACTAGCAACAGGGTAATCCTGTATTACCACCCAAGCACTTGGAAGCCCATTGGACTTCTGAATTGGGAGAGTTCATTTTTTGAATCCCACTTCTACCATTAAACTTCACCTTTATCTTCATTACCTAGCAAACCAATAAGGCAGCTATCACACATGGTGGATAATGCAAACAATTGCTAAATTGCATTGAAAGTGCATTGCCCATCATGTGTGAAAGCATGTTTTTTTTTCTCCAGGCCCGTTAACAATAGCCTACTTGCTGTGCATTGTCCCTCTTGGTAAAACTCCATGATATATTTCATGACCCAGATTTATAACTAGTATGTGAGAGCCCGAAAAATACTGCCAGCACCTAGATTCTCGCTGGATCTATAATATAAATAAATCATGCTTCTGCAAAATACTCAGGGTATAAAGCAAACATCCTTGAGTCTCAGGGAAAAAAGTATATGAAGAAAGCTACCAGCTCTAATGAGAAAACAACTTAATTGCCTTCATGAGATGACGACATTTTAAGTCTCAAGAGCACCATCCAATGATGGGTGTCAGTTTATTAATTAGTGCTACGTTTGCTATTTACCAAAATTAAGAATTGCTTATGACTGATAATAAACCTGCCTTCTCCAGCCATTTTCTCATGAATTATTGTAGTATATACCTCTAGTAATTGGTATATACCAAGGAATTCTAGTCTGTTGCATTGTTCTTATTTTTTAAAGCAAAAATTGGGTCCTCAAAAAAGAAGGATACAGTCCTTGATGATACTATAATCATTTGAATAAATATTCTTCCGCTTTCTCCATCCCTGGCACTCTTCCATCTCTTCTCTTCCACCTTCAGCAGTATGTTTACCATATAATTTTTTAAAAAAAATTGGACTGCACACATGTACCCTTAGTTACCTCCTGAGAAAAACTATTCACCTAGTATGATTCAAGTCACTGCTTAGACTATGAAGTTCACTGGGTGACCTTGGAACAGTCATCCTCTCTCAACCTAACCATGAGATAAAAACTGGGATGATACCATCCATATAAAGTATTGAGAACTCCTCAGGAGAAAGTGTTAAGCAAATTGCCCTAAAAATAGGATTTTGGGGGATTTAGAGTGGAGGGCAATCTGCCTTTTAGCGAAATCAAAAACCTATGTATACCGAAAGTATGTGCTTTGGAAGTTACCCAATAACGAGACAATATAATATAATATAATATAAAAAGGTTTATTATGAAATAAAAACAAACATACAAGAGTATAAAGTCACACAACGCACATAAAAATAAGATAGACATAGACAGTGGTAAACACAAGGATTGACAAACAGGGTAATAATTACCGTATTTTTCGGACTATAAGGCGCACTTCCCCCCCCAAAAAAAAATGGGGGGGAAAGTGTGTGCATCTTATGGTCCGAAGGTATGTACCTTCGGGGGGGGGGGGGTGCGATCTGCTGCCTCTTCCTCCAATCCGGCGCTTCCCCCGCACCTGCCTGCCTGGCTCCATCTTCTTCAGGCAAGTGCTGGGGTCGCTCCATGTGGCCCTAGTGCTTCGCAAGCGACGGCTGCGGAGGGGGCAGCGTGCTTCCTCCTTGCCTGTGTGCCTGGCTTCAGCTGTGATGTTTAAAGCAAGCGCTGGGATCGGAGGGGGGAGGGAGCGATCCCAGCGCTTGCTTTAAACATCACAGCTGAAGGCAGGCACACAGGCAAGTAGGAAGCACCCACCCCCTCCGCAAACCCAGCGCTTTGCGAGCTGGCTGTGGAGAGGGCAGCGTGCTTTCTCCTTGCCTGTGTGCCTGCCTTCAGCTGTGATGTTTAAAGCAAGCACTGGGATCGCTCCCTCCCCCCTCCGATCCCAGCGCTTGCTTTAAACATCACAGCTGAAGCCAGGCACACAGGCAAGGAGGAAGCACGCTGCCCCCTCCACAGCCGGCGCTTGCAAAGTGCTGGGGCCACGTGGAGCAATCCCAGTGCTTGTCTGAAGAAGATGGAGCCAGGCAGGCAGGCGCGAGGGAAGCTCCGGATCGGAGGAAGAGGCAGCGGATCGCCCCCCAGGAGGAAGGTGCGTCCTATCCTCCGGAGCGCCTTATGGTGCGAAAAATACGGTACCTATCGTAGTCTTCGAGGAAGGCTCCAATGGTGACAAAAAAGGAGATGGGGGATGGACCCTCAACTAATCAGGTATCGGGGGCGTATCTAACAGTAGGGTATGTGGTACTGTCAGATGTTCATTTGTGAGGAGTTGGGTTAGAGGTTATAAGGACTACCTTGACCACTTAGGGGGTAGGAGGTGCAGGGGCGAATGACAGGTGGTCAGCTGGTACATGACCTCAGAAAAAGGCAGGCTTGACTTATGTGGTGGGCAGTAGCCAGTCTATTCAGGACACCTGATTGGATGCCCATATCCAGCCAATGAGCGGACCTGGCCCTGGTTACCTGATTGGGTTTCCAGGTAACAATGGGAAAAGGGGGGAGGCTCCAGGGTGACAATTAGGGCAAGGCATGGGTGAGGATATTGGGTTGGAAGTGATTAACAACCTATCCAAACTTATCTAAAGGTGACAATAGAGGGCCAAATTGTTACCTAAGGTGACACCCGATCTATACAAAGAACTCTGGCTCTAGGTGAAGATGTTCTTCCTCTTCTTTACTTCTATACTGGCACCATCTTTTGTCTTTGGTTCCATTGGACAAAAGCTTAGGCAGTCTGGCAGGATCCACACTTAAGATAAGCTTGACTGCCTTATGCAAAAGTAACCGCTGTTGGGTAAGTGAGCCTCTCACTTCACTGTCATGGAAACTGGTACTGCAGGAAGATAGTTGCTGATGGTGTTAGCCTACCAACATGGCTTTCACGATCGAGGCTGAAAACCGCTTGCCCAGACAGTTACTGGCGGCGCAACTTCTTCCACTGCAGCGGCTGAGATGGTGCACGCACGGAGCAGCTGGAAACCCACCTGTACTTCTGGCTAGCACTCTTCCGGAGATATAGAGTGCTGTTGTAATGTTGAGGCTGTTAGTACTCACATAAGTCCCTTATAAACTGGTAGATAAAACCCACGTTTCACAGCAGATGTGTGTAAATTGGATCTCCAGGCACCCTGGCAACCAAATGGGTCAAATTACGATGTCCATATATAACTGAAATTAGGGGTCTCTCACTCACAAAAGCATGATCTAAACACAATAAATGCATTATTTATAAATATTAAATAAGGAGTTGAGGGGGGTTGGAGGGGTTCCAGTTTCACAGATGTAAAATTCTGTGTTCTTCCTTGTCATTTTCAAAGTTTCTAGACCTTCAGAAATACCTGCATATATTGGCAAATTTAGCAAAAACTTCAAACCAACTGTATAAGCAAAACTGAATACTATCCTAGCCATTATAACACTATAGGCACTATAAATAATATACAATATGGAAGACTCTTCAAGCAACAAAGAATAACTTAGTAGTATAAGAATGCAGATACTTTCAAAGTAGTAGAAGAAGAAGAAGACTGCAGATTTATAGCCCTCCCTTCTCTCTGAATCAGAGACTCAGAGTGGCTTACAATCTCCTATAACTTCTCCCCCCACAACAGACACTTGCAAGGACAACTCCTGCAATAGCTATGGCTAACCCAAAGCCATTCCAGCAGCTGTAAGTGGAGGAATGGGGAATCAAACCCAGTTTCCCCAAATAAGAGTCTGCATACTTAACCACTACACCAAACTGACTCCTTTTGTGACAGCCTGTTAAGTGGTTAGGCTAGAATTCATTAACATCTATGCCCACACAAAGCAAGGTCTTATATTCATATTACTACTGTACTCATATATATTATATTCATAAAAGTCAAGATATTGGATACACCATGATATGTAGTTAAGTCAGAGCTGCCAGATCCCTCCTGGCTACCAGCAGTGGGTGTATTGTATAGTGGGTTCTACGCATTGATGAGTCTCAGGATCAGTGATAACAAGCTCTTTAATAAGAGTAGCATAGTATAAGGCTACAAGCACGTTATTGGGTCATTCAAAGAGGTGGGGGTTTGTGGTTGGTTCAGGGCTGCTGAGATTTGGATCTTGCAGCCTATTGTTCCCAAGTCCCCAAGCTCAATCTGTATGGCTCCAATGAGCCAGGCAGGAACACCCAAAGTCTTTTCTTGACATGCATAACATCGTGGGAATATTGGGTTGACAGCTCCGGGTTGGGAGGCTCCTGGAGATTTGGGGGTGGAGTCTGGGGAAGACAGGGAGCTTAGTGGGGTATAATGCCATAGAATCCACCCTTCAAAGTGTACATTTTCTCCAGGGGAACTGATGTCTGTAGTTTGGAGATGAACTCTAATTCCAGGGAATCCCCAGGCCCCACCAGGAGGTTGACACCCATAGTTTAAGTGCTTGTTACAGAAGCAAAAACCCATCAATGATTCTTTTGGTGCCTTCTGTAAGACAACATAATGACAGAAAAGTAAACCATGGCAGTTTAAAAAAATGGAGTGTGTTTCCTTCAGTAAAGCAGTTCAATGAAACGTTCTATTCATTTGTAAAAACTGAAGGCCACAACAGGAACTGAGTACAAATCATGAGTAGTGGTCTGTAAAACAAACATAACAACCGGTTTCTATGCATGTTCTACTCTTGCATAAATCCCAGTTTACCCTCAACTCAAGAGTTTACTCTCAACTCAGGGAGCATATTACTGGGTTTGTAAATACTGAGAGTTTACCAATGTGAATTTAAGCTGTATTATAAATAAATTATCTTGCACTGCAATATGTGCATGCATCTTTTTATCTAAGGATGTACATCCCATCCATTTTGTACAGGAAACCCTGAATTAAAACAACTCCCATTATTTACCTTTCCTCTCTCCCACATGCATATTCTATGGTATTAATGAAAGAGAAAGAAATCAAGGAACCACAAAAAAAAAACTTTTGAGAGGTTTCCTGTCAATCACATGTCTTTACACTACCTGCTATAAATTATAACCCTGATTATTTGCCAACTTCATGGATGCTCACAGCCACAGTATATCAGAATCTTTTTAATCCGAGTACATTCATTTGACTTTGTGGATCAAGGAAAGCTATGGTTGGTGGCACAGAATCTGATTGCTTTGATGTACAACCTGTACTCTGGACAAGAGGCTGCTGTCATGACAGAATATGGAGAAACAGAATGGTTTCCAATTGGCAAAGGTGTCAGTCAAGGATGCATTTTATCTCCCTATCTCTTCAATCTACATGCAGAACATATCATAATGAAAGCTGGATTAGATTTAGATAAAGAAGGAGGGAAAATTGGTGGAAGGAACATTAACAATTTGAGATGTGCAGATGACACCACATTACTGGCAGAAAATGATGAAGATTTGAAATGACTCCAGATGAAAGTTAAAGCAGAAAGTGCCAAAGCAGGATTACAGCTGAATATCAATAAGACAAATCAAGAAGACAAATGTAATGACTACTGGGGAATTGCACAACTTCAAGGTTGACAATGAAGAAATTAAAATTGTTCAAGAATTTCTATTCCCTGGCTAAATTATCAATTGAGAGAATGCACCCAAGACATCAGAAGGAGATTGAGACTGTGAAGTGAAGTCATGAAGGAGCTAGAAAAGATTCTTCAGTGTAAGCATGTGTTGCTGGTGGTGACCAAGATCAAGTTAATTCATGCCATAATATTCCCCATTACTATGTGTGGGTGTGAAAGCTGGACAATGAAGAAAGCTGACAAGAAAGTTGATTAATTTGAAATGTGGTGTTGGATCAAGTTAATTCATGTCATAGTATTCCCCATTACTATGTAGGGGTGTGAAAGCCGGACAATGAAGAAAGCTGACAGGAAGAAAGTTGATACATTTGACATGTGGTGTTGGAGGAGTGTTTTATTGATACTGTTGATTGCCAAAATGACAAATTAGTGGGTTGTGACCAAATCAAGCCCAACCTCTCTCTAGAAGCTAAAGTGACTTACCATAAGTGGAGGCTATCATACTTTGGTCACATTATGAGAAGATAAGACTCGTACCGATTTCTCACTAGGGCTTGTTCTGGGTGGAGAGCCCTTTTGCTCCTGGCACTTCTCCCATTTTCGCACAAGCTGCCGCAGAGCTGCAAGTTGGCATGCTGCTCTCCCGCGGCAAGCAGAAACAGCTTGTAAGAGGATATCGCCTACTGTGGAAAAGCAGGTCACCAACTTACAACTCTGGGTTCTCCACCCAGAACAAGCCTAGTGGGAAATTGGTCTCATTGAAAAGGCATGGTGCCGGGGAAAGTTGAAGGGAGCAGGAAAATAGGAAAACCCAATATGAGATAGATTGACTCAGTCAAGGAAGCCACAACTCTCAGTTTGCAAGACCTAGGCAAGGCTGTTAACGACAGAATGTTCTGGAGAACATTAATTCATAGGGTCATCATAAGTCAGTGGTTTGGTGGCCCTTAACACATACACATTTATATTATTACACTGGAAATATGCTTAGAAACCAATAAAGAAAAGCAGGAAAGTATTCATGTCAACTAAAGTCCAAATATCCCATTGAAATAATTACTCAAGAAGATTACACAGTGTTGGAGTTTTGTTTCTGGCACGTTGTTGTTGTTTCAGAAATAAAGCTGATGTTATACTACATTTGCTGCCTGCCTGGAGCTTAACACCAAATCAACATTCTTTTAAGTGTTCTGAAGTGATTGTTATTCTCCCAGGCCTTTACTTAGTTGGTATACTATTTGATTTACTGGAAGCGTAGGGCTGTTTTCATTTCTACTCTGTGTTTTTCCATAAATTTCCTTGCTTGCTTTTTATTTTTCCATTGTTACTAAATTTTAAGGTGATTCCTGTGATCTAGGATCTATTAGGATATTTTCTTTGCTATTATAAATTTCCCATTTATACTTCATCATTTATACTGCTTTTACGTTGTTTTTATAGTTAGGTTGTAAGTCCTTGTTGCTTTAGAACGTGGGTTACTTGGTTTAGATCAGGGGTCCTTAACCCCTGGGCCATGGACTAATACCAGGCCATGGCCTGTCCTTAACCGGGCCACACAGTCTCGCTGCCCCTTGCCCACAGCGTCTCCTTCTCCCCCCACGCCTCCTCCTCCCTCAGTTTTTACAATATTAAGGCTGGGGAAGGGGCTATGAAGCACCTTCTGGGCTCTGTAAAGGCTGACACCCCCACCAATCACCTGATTGGCAGGGAAACCGTGGCAGCAGCAGCCAGTGGCCGCTGAAAAAGCCACGCTTGCCTTTGACTCCTTCCCCCTGCCCAGGAAGGAAGTGGGAAGGAGGCAAGGGCAGTGCGGCTTTTTCAGCGGCCATTGGCCTCTGCTGCCGCAGTTTTGCACAGTTTTCCCACCAGTCAGCTGCTCGAGGGGTCAGCCTTTACAGAGTCCAGAAGACACTTCACAGCCCCTTCCCCAACCTTAATATTGTAAAAATGGAGGGAGGAGGAGGAGGTGGGGTGGCAGGGAGGAAAGGCTTCGCGGCACCATGGGGGGCAAGGCTGAATTCAGTGCCCCCACCCTGCCGGCCCTGGGGCCACAGTGGGCCCGCCGGCCCTGGGGCCGGTCTCTGGGGCCAATAAGGTTGAGGACCACTGGTTTAGATTATACACTGAAAGTATGGGATTTCAGAGTTGTATATAAGTAAATAAAATGTGGGTGGTTTATTTAAAGATGTAATCCAACCTAGTTATTTGATTTCAGTTTCTATAATGTGCTTAGATATAGGAAAGACTTCTATAAATGAAGGCTGGCTACTTGTTTTACCATGCAACCTGAGATATGATTACCTTGTACTGAATTCATGATTCCAATTCTTGCACGGTCCTGTTCGCTTGAACTCCATAAAATATCTGAACTAAACTATATAATGATGCTAACATTTACACTTTATTATCATGTACATACTTCTCCTTTTATAGATTGAACAAGTAATACAAGAAACAGCCTTATGTCCCATTTATTTTGATGGGTTTTCTTCCCAAGTAGATGTGCTAAGGAGCATTGCATATGAGATATAATCCTTCACATGATGTGATACTGCTCCAGGCTCTTTATAATTGTCACCAACAGAGCTGCCTGTTATCTCAACCAGTCTTATCTGAACTTCAGAACCCTGAAAACCTCAGATAAGCATGATTTGGCAATTTTGTTCTGATTTTGGATAATGATGCAATAGTTTATAATGACTGAAAATGGGGGCAAAAATATGGGATTTGGAATGAGGACAAATTGCAGATTCTTCCTCAAGCTTATCTGTAGTGAACACATCTCTGTAATAAAAATGAACAAGAGGAAAATGTACCAGTAAGCTCTCCAGCTGTTGTCTGAAAAGAGAAGAGTGCAGCTATAGTTATGATAACAATAACTTGTGCCAGAAGCCAATTCCTGCTCTCAACTTGATCCCACTCTGGCTACCTGAGCTAAGGAGAGCCTGGAACCTGACTCATCCATGTGGGGAAGTCCTTGAAAAGATGGTAGCTGGGACCAAAACAGATCACACCAATGCAGTGGGAAACAAGGTTAGGCAGAATCAGGGAAGGAGTAGTCAGAAGGCCAGGATCTGAAGAAGGCCAGGAATGGAGAGTATAAGAGGAAGCCATGAGCAGCAAGAGGAAGGAGCAGGCTAGAGAGAGAGGCATCAGAGAGCAGAGGCAAAAAAGGCTTCTCCTTCCTTTTATAGACTCACAGGTGGAGCAGGTGAAAGGGGACTGGATACAGGCCAGGTGTCAGGCAAGGAATCACAAAAAACAGAAGACACCTCTCCCAGCCAGGGATGGGGGGGGGGAGAGAGAGAGACCTGGAGGTGGTAGTTGGAGAGCCAGTCTGGGGAAGGAAGAGGCCATGAATGCCAGAACCGTCACTCCTTCTCAATTCTCAGGCCAGTGGGGCAGGCAGGCAATCTCTTTGGTGGCAGGATGACAGAAGGCCAGGAGCCTGCCTCAGGGGAACTTGCCAAGTTGTGACAATCTGACAAAACTTCTCATCCGTTCCAATGGCAGCATTCAAATACAATTGGTTCTCAAGAATGTATTCAACAGATGTCTCTCATGGCTTTATGCACATGGATGAGTCTGGCTCCAGGCCTTCCTTAGCTTAGGTAGCCAGAGTGGCATCAAGTTGAGAGCGGGGATCATCTCCTGATACAAGTTATTGCTTGTATCAACATGAAATTCCCATTTGATGTTCTAAACAGTTTGTTTTCAGAGAAACACACAAGCAAACACTCTCTAGACCTCTTAATTTTTGGTTGATTACAGACCTCTGAGAGTCACTCCATTAGTTAAAGGGTATTTGTTAAATAACACTTTACCATAATAATGCCTGAAAATTCTAATCATCATAATATCCAGACAATTTATCCCATCAGTCTTAAAATTGGCACAGGGATCCTACCTGGAGACTAAGGTAGTCTGGCCAAGATTCAGAAACATCTGTTCTAAAATGGATGAGTTACAGACATTTTTTTAAAAAAAATTGCCTTAATTTAGAAGCTACAGAAGTATGCAACTGGGTTTTTCCCTCCAGCAGTCTTGTTCATATCTTCCTTTTTGGGGTTAGATTATGTCAATCATTCATAAATATTCCAGATGCTGTATTTTTGTATATGTCCTTTGGGCTTTAATCATATTATGAAGTTCAACATGGCCATTAAAACTTTTATTGAAGTAAAACAATTTACCTGTCCATGCATGGGTCTTTAAATAAGCCTTCTGTCTTGATAATTTTCTCAATTTAAAAACACCTACTATCTCAGCAAAAATTCAGGTAAATGATAGACCACCTAGAAACCATAAAGAAGCCACTTCTAACTCTAGAAACCGAGAGTGATATATGAACAGAATAAGTAAGAGTGTCCCATTCTAATTTTTTAATCCTTAAGAATTTTTTTAGCCTAAAAACTTGGGTGCAAATGTATATTCCATGTGGTTACTGTGAGTGCCATCACTCAAACTTAATTGCTCTTTCCTTCCTCTCAGTGGTTTGAATCACTGGATGAGAATACACTCTCCCCCTGTCTGCTAACTCTTTAGACCTGTTTGGTGCTCGGTCTATATGTAGAAAAATGGCTAGACATTAGGATAAGAGCATTGGTCACAGTCAGAGATGTTTAAAAAGGAAAATTATCTTTATTCAACTAAAATGCATCTCTATTAACTAGGCACACAGATACTAGGGTTGCCAAGTCCAATTCAAGAAATATCTGGGGACTTTGGGGGTGGAGCCAGGAGACTTTGGGGGTGGACCAGGAGACATTGGGGCGGAGCCAGGAACAAGAGTGTGACAAGTATAACTGAACTCCAAGAGAGTTCTGGCCATCACATTTAAAGGGACAGCACACCTTTTTAAATGTCTTCCTTCCATAGGAAATAATGAAGGATAAGGGCACCTTCTTTTGGGGCTCATAGAATTGGACCCCCTGGTCCAATCGTTTTGAAATTTGGGGGATACTTTGGGGAGAGGCACTAGATACTATATTGAAAATTTGGTGCCTCTACCTCAAAAAACAGCTCCCCCAGAGCCCCCGAAACCTCCAGATCAATTCCCCATTATACCCTATGAGAAGACGTTTCCCTCTCCACCCCCTCCACCCCCCCCACCCCCCCGTTTCTGGGAAATCTGATGCAGGGGACAGAACTCACTCACCTCCGGAGGTGCAAAGGCACATGGTCCTTTGGGGGCGTGGCTGGGCTCCCCTCCCTTCACCGGCCAGCTGACTGGGGACGGGAAGCAGCCTGAGAAAACGGAAGAGCTCTGGCTGCCGTTCTCCTCCCTCCCCTCCCCCCGCTTTCCCTTTTATGGCCAGCGGGGGGGAGGAGGCTCCAAATCTGGAGTCTCCAGGCCTAGCGGGGGATTTGGGAACCCTAACAGATACACAGGAAAATGATATCAGAATAATAGCACTAGTATTACAGAAACTAAGAAGCAAAACATGATGCTATCTAGCTCACTGGTTTTCCTTGAATTCCTTTCAGAGGAATGGGCACACGGAACTCTTGAAACAGAAAGTAGTGAATGGAGGCTTCACACATTTTCTTTTTATTCACTTCTTAAATCTTTGCCTCCCAGTGGGGAGGAGTTCTGTTCATCCTATCTTGAAATGGGGACTGAGTTCCCACATTTCCCACTATCTACCTTTACCCAATTATAACAAGGTGTTTATTCTTGGTCATTATAACCCTAAATTGGCAAATGATTATAGGCTGTTCTACCAATTTGTCTCCTAAAATAGCAGGAGGCAGTTTGGTGTAATAGTTAAGACCAGCAGATGCTATTCTGGACAACAAGGTTTGATTCTTCACTTTTCCACATGCAGCCATCTGGGTGATCTTGGGTCAGTCACAGTTCTCTCAGAGGTGTTCTCTCAAGAGCAGTTCTCTCAGAGCTCTCTTAGTCCCACCTACCTTACAGGGTATCTGTTGTGGGGAGGAAGGGAAGGAGATTGTAAACTGCTCTGATAGTCTGAGTGAAGGGCAGAGTATACATTGAACTCATCCTCCTGAACATATATGAATGTATGAAGCTGCCTTATACTGAATCAGACCCTTGGTCCACCAAAATCAGTATTGTCTACTCGGACTGGCAGTGGCTCTCCAGGGTCTCAAGCTGAGGTTTTTCATGCCTATTTGCCTGGAACCTTTTTAGTTGGAGATGCCGGGGATTGAACCTGGGACCTTTTGCTTACCAAGCAGATGCTTTACCACTGAGCTATCATCGTCACCCTCCTTCTCCTTATTCTTTTTCTTCTTCGGAATAGCCTGGTTCCCACCAGATTTATTTATGACCAGGGCCTCTCATGTGTTAATCAAAGCATTCAGCATTTCTTTGTGAGTAAAAAAAAATGTGGTCTGTGAATCAAAGAAGGGCTTGGTGTGTACTCAGGAGGGGGAAAGTTAAAATAAGGTGAAAAAGGAATGGAATTGTATATCTTAGGGAACAGAAACAGAAATCAAACAGAAGAATCTAATTTAAAATGGGTATTGATCTCAGTTGAAATTGCTCAGACAAATGGGTCTTTGATTCATGATCCGAATGCCATTTCAGTTATCTGGGAAGGCCTTCCTGTTCTAGGACTCTCCAGAGAGGTTGTGTCTGGCAATCAGCAAGAGGTTTAAGGTAGAAACATGGGGGGGTGCATCATCCTGTAAAACTGTAAGTGTTTCCAACAGTTCCTAGAGCTATCCTTACCAGTCCCCAGGTCTGAGCAGGGGGTCCCCTGCTTTGGGGGGCTTCTTGAGGAAACCTTGCCCCCAAACAGAAGTGATGTCATCATTCTGAAACACTTGGTTTGAGGGCAAATCTCTAAGATAGGGTTGCCAATCCCCAGGTGGGGGCAGGGGATCCCCCAGTATGGAGGCCTTAGGGTCATCAGTATGGGTCATCAGAAAGCAAGGGGTAGAGACGGAAATGTCTGCTGGGCACTCCATTATTTCCTAGGGAGACCAATTCTCATAGGGTATATTGGAGAATTGATCCGTGGGTATCTGGGGCTCGGAGGGGGGATGTTTTTTGAGGTAGAGGCACCAAATTTTCAGCATCACATCCAGTGCTTCTCCTCAAAACACCCTCCAAGTTTCAAAAACATTGGTCCAATTCTATGAGCCCCCAAAGAAGGTGCTGCTATCCTTCATTATTCCCAATGGAGGGAAGGCATTAAAAAGGTGTGCGGTCCCTTTAAATGTGATGACCAGAACTCCCTTTGGATTTCAGTTATGCTTGTCACAACCTTGCTCCTGGCTCCACCCCAAAGTCCTCAGATATTTCTTGAATTGGACCTGGCAACCCTACATGACTTGAGGGCAATTTTAGAGTTTTGCCTTCAAACCAGAGCATCCTCACACAATATCCCCAAGGTGATGGCATCACATCTGCATGATGTCATCATATTAGCAATGTCAGGCAACAACATCACTGTTTGAGGCAGAATTCCAACCCCTCCTAGAAGACTCCCTCCCCCTGCTGGCTAGAGGCAACCCTAGTCATGCCCTATTCCAGACTATCTTCAAAGAGAATGCTATACAGATCACATTGGCATAATTCAGTATGGATGTAAATAGTGCATAGATAACTATGGCAAGGTCATAGCTTGGAGCAGTTGTGTTGGCATAGACCACTGCAACTGACTTATACTATTACTCTTGTAAGGAAGCAAGAATGAAACACAGCATAAGTTTGTGTGATACAAATTTTTGTCATGAATTGCATTATTAGTTTTAGCTAACAACTAAATTTAACTAACAATTTTGAAGCTTGTAAATATTTTCCAGGCCAAAAAGCCATAGAGCATTCAAAAACATAAGTGGAGAGTGTATTTTTTCATCATGCTGCAGTTAACAAAACCGACTGTCTGCTGCAGCATCCTGTGGAAGTCAGCAGAACAGAAAAAATTAACAACAAATAAAGTGTGAAGTAGCAAGCAACTTAAAAAAATGAATTCATGCAGCCATGATCACGTAAAGCACCTGCCCAGGTATGGGCAAGAGGAAATAAAAAGAATGGGTGAGAGTTTGAGTGTAGGTGGAAAACCTAAGGCAGAAGACCTAAGACAAACAGCACTGAAGAGACAACCAGTGAGAAGGTCCCCAGATTACCTCTGCCCTAGTGACTGGACTGTGCCATTGTCAGCTCCCTGTCGGGGAAAAAAGGAGATGTGAACCATGAGCAAAAATGCATGCCAGCAAAAAGTTTCGGGAGTTCTGTGAATCAAGAACACCTCACCCTTGTGTTCCAGGCAAGGCAGAGAGAATGAAGACTGGACTATAAAATCTAGGGAACTCCTGGGATGGGGAAGAGAACATCTCTCAAAGATCTTCTCTCCTGACCAGCATCCAAATCTGGTTTGGCCAGCTCTTTTGGATTTTATCAGAAATCTCCCTTGACAGATTTCTCCCTACCAATCAGCTTGGCCATATTGGGTGAGTGTGTACACTTGTGCTTTAGGTTATCTATAGTAATAATTCTGTTATCACCATGGCCAAACTGAGAATGGCCATTTGCTAATATTTCCAGAACAAACGATTGGCCCATGACACATGTCTCCGGCATCCCACTGGCTGACTTTCCTGCTCCATCTCCTGTGAAAGCTCAGGAATGTTGAATTGTCCCTTGCCTCAGAGACAGCCACATCTCTTAGCTCTTATCTGTCAATTGGCTTCAGAAAGGTCTGTAGAGCACCTATGGCCTCACAAAAGGCTCTATCAACAGCCCACACAAATGGCCTCCCCAACACACGCAGCCTCTGAAGGCCTCTGAAGGCCACTGCAGTAGACAGGGAGCCTGCCACCACCTCAGATGGCATAGTTGCAGCACCTATTCTGTCTTTCACTCCCTCTCTCTCTCCTTTCCTCACCTTCACCCCAAGATGGTTGCCTGAGAAGGAGATAGGGAAGCCTCACAGGGTTGTTGCTCATATGAAAGGGGGGAAAGGAATGAGGAGAATAATGTAAGCTGCTTTGGTTCCTCCTCTCCATGTGAAGAAAGACTGTCCTTTTCCTATCTAGAGGCTGCAGGGTTGCCAGCTCCAGCTTAGGAAATTCCAGATGGCAGAGATCACCTCTCCTTGAGGTGGGGGGGGGGGATGCCTTCACTTGGGTGGGTGGGAAGACAGCAAGGCTGGGAGGCACTCACCCAGAGGCCTTTAATGACACCTTTCCAGGTTGGTGGGAAATTCCTAAGGTATCATTATAGGCCTCTGAGGGAGAGGCCTTTCCTCCAGGGGAACCACTGTTGCCAATCTCCAGGTGAAGGCTGGAGATCACTCAGAATGACAACTGCTATCTAGATGGCAGAGATCAGCTCCTCTCCTTGAGGTGGGGAGGGGAGTGAATGCCTTTACTTGGGTGGGTGGGAAGACAGCAAGGATTGGGGGCACTCACCCAGAGGCCTTTGGTAGTACCTTTCCAAGTTCGTCAGAAATTCCTGGAGACTTTGTGGTGGAGTTTGAGGAGGGCATTTGAGTTAGGGCTTCAGAGCAGGGACTGCCAGACCCAAGTTCTTGCTGTGGAAGCTGACTAGGTGATTTTGGACCAGTCACACACTTCCAGCCTAACCTGCCTCACGGGATTGTTGTTCAGATCACACGAGGGGAGAAGAGAATGATATAAACTTCTTCCCCTCACACACACTGTGAAGAAAGACTGTCATTTTTCTATGCAAGGAGGGGGAAGGTGATGGAAAGCTAAAGTCAGAGGTGCTGATTAAAGAAAGGAGATAGGGTTGCCAACTCCAAGGTTAGGAAATTCCTAGAGATTTAAGCAGGGGTCATTTCATAAAAAAAGAGGTGCCAGAGCTTATTAGCACAACTTATTTGCATATGCTACACATCCCTGACATCACCAGAAGGTGTACTAAATTATACTAGCTTACCATCTACCTTAAAATGCTTCTTGAATATTGTCATAATAAAACCATACTCCCATTATACTTTTTAAATTACTTTATCCTATGTGGCCACAGTGGCATGATTAAGACTTCCATCTGTCTGCTTTATATGTTTTGGTTATTTTTTCCATTTTTTGTGAGGGGAAAATATTAGAAAGTTTGTCAAATCTTAAGAATTCAGCAAAATTCTCACAGGGGGGTTTAACAATGGAGCCCAGCTGCAAATACTGGGGAGGGTATGTGTGTGTAAAAAGAGTACAATAAAATTTAGAGGTTCCGGAACTCTGCTCCTGCCCAAAATAAGACCTGGATTGAAGGAGTGGGGAGTGGAGAGGGTAGGGTTTGAGGAGGGGTGGGACCTCAGACAGGTACAATGCCATTTCCTCCTGGGGAACCACTGGAGATTACTCAGATTTACAATTGCTCTCTAGATGGCAGAGATCAGCTCCACTTGAGGTGGGGGTGGAGTCAGTGCCTTCACTTGGGTGGGTAGGAAGAAAACAAGGGTGGCAGGCACTCGCCCAGAGCCTCCTTCTAGAGCCCATTGTATTTTTTTTCACAATGGGGCTTACTCCTATTATTTTAATAAAGCTGCAACTTTGTTTTTGAAGCACACTGGGAATTTGTTTCTGTTTGGTACTTTAGGCTCAAAAACAAATCCTAGGCTAAATCCTTTGGGGTCTTAGGAAGCAGAGCCTGATCATCTTCCTCATGGTCTCCAGCACATGTAGACTTTTTTTCCCTAACATGTACACCTTGGCAGGGGCACTAAGAGGAGGACACTAAAAGCAGAGAATACTAGAGGAGCCACAGAGCCAGGCATGCAGGATTGCCAACCTCCTGGTGAAACCTGGCGATCTCCCAGAATTACAAATGATCTACAGAGATCTGTTTCCATGGAGAAAATGGCTGCTTTAGAAAGTGGGATTCAATGGCATTAATAAAGGTACCTCCTTTCCCCAAACCCCGCTCTCCAGAAATTCACGAGTCCTCATCTGGCAACCCTACAAGCATGTCATGTGATTTGTATTAATATGTTGTTAGTATGAATTTTTAAATTTGGGATGTGGGAACAGAGAATCTTTGACTTGGAGCTTGTAGTGGTTCTTGGTAGCCCTGCACTTTGTGTCCTGTACATTTTGTGCTTGGAACAAGAATAAATTAAAAAATAGGTCAGCATGTGATACCCCACCTAAAACTTTCCAAGAATAGGGATACCTTTCCTTTGACTTTCACTTTGATAGAGATTCTATTGGGCAGAATCAATAAAGTTTTGCATGTTGTAATAAATCTTTTTATAACTAATGGGCACAACTGTGAAGAGGCTCATTTAGAATTTGTATTCATCGCCACAACTTTCAAGAGTCAAAAATAGTACCAAAAGACTCATCACAGACATTTACCTCCTGAAACACTCACCAACTATAATTGGCCTTGTAATTATTCTAAATTGATTCAGGAAAGAAACTTCACACTCCTTTCCCCCAACATCTAGGTAACATCTCTCAACATTGCCCTAACAAGTAGGTAACATCTCTCAACTGGTCTGTTAACTGGGAGATTTTCTACACAGTTAGCTGTTCTATTTATTACTGGATACGCCACAAAGAAATCTAGGGTAAAACCCCTTTTTGTGAAATTAGGATGTGAGAACAGAACCTTTTAAAAAAAATGGATATTTTGATGCATGAGAACACACCAATATCCATTTTTCTACTTAAACTCTGAAGTGGTACAATCCAGTAACAGATATGTTGAACAAGGCTAGTGCTCATGGGATTTACCTCTTATTGACACATGAGTAGGTTGAGTCTTTCAATGTGCATGAAATAACAGTACCTAATGAATACATAGAGAAGGAAGCTAGACCAGCTCTAAGTAGTACATGTGCAAGATGACATGTATGCACATTTTATATCATGAATATTAATTTTCATGTCTGTAGAGATAACATATAAAGAACACTGAGTTTATTTGCTTGGTTTGTGTCTACTAATTTCTTTGAATCTGTGAGTGCACATTAGTTATAACCATGTAGCTTTTCAGACCTTGCCATAGGTAAAAAATAATGTTTTTTCATGAGCTACTCTGGACCACCCAGTGATTTTTACAACAGGGAGATATTGTTAATTATAACATTATATTATTTAGTTAGGATCTACATTATTTGAGATGATCAGACTTCAGAGTTTTAAAAAAATTCTGTTTTACAGTCTCATTTCCAAATTTAGATCTTAGCATCAGTGAATGCAGCCCACATCCAATTAACCATCCATCAAAGCTAACAATAATCTTTCCTTAAACAGTCCTGTTATCATGAAAATAAAAGGATGTGTCAATTACTGTATGAGAATGAGAAAAAAATACATGGATTTAATGTAAGATGCCTGGAGCAGCTTTCTATTGTGCATCACAATGCATGCTTCCACCATAACACTAGTACACACTAAACCTTTCCATCCCCTTTAATTATTAAGAAAAGAAATAAGGTATTTGATCACAAGAAATGAAAGCACAATATTATTTCTTTTTTTAATATATAATTTTTATTGTTTACTAATTAGAATGTACAATTTTCCATTGTCTCATTGATCCGTTATAAATTTTCCTCCCCCGTCCCTCCCCCCTCGATCTAGACTTCTTCTTTCAGCCAGGGGCATAGGGCTTGAAGCTTCCACTGAACGTCTTCCTTCTGTTCCTCTTTTATCCAGCTCAGGTAAAGCGACCACTTTTCCTTAATCCTCGATGTTCTATCTTCCCATGGTAGATCCTGGTTTGTTATATCCATTATATCTGTCTGAACAAATTCAAACAAATAATTATGCCAGGTTCTTTCTGTCCATTTATTTTTATCTTTCCACCCTACTGCTTTACCAGCTAGTATCATCGCTTTTAATAGATCTTGGTTCTTTTTCCCTGTTAACTCATTACCTAGCATGCTCATCGACATCAATTCAAAATCTATATTCAGCTTTACTTGAAAGAGTTTATTATTCTTACTATATTTTCCCATACTATTTTAACCTCATGACATTCCCACCACATGTGAGTGTACCATCCTTTCATTTTTTTGCAGTGTCAGCAGTTTGGGCTTAATCCTAGAAACATGTTGGCTAAGGTGTCTGGGGTTCTGTACCATTTGGTATAAAATTTTATCTCCATTTCCCTAAATGTATGTATTTTAGTCACTTAATTCCTTCCATTAATTGTTTTGCTTTTTGTTCTGTTATTTGAGTTTCTGTACTCCATTTTCTTTGGAGGTGGGCTATTATTCCTTCTTCATCTGAGGTCATTTTCTTATAGATTACACCTACCAATCCTCTTTTGGTTTTTTCCATTAATTAATAAATCTCTTCTATCGGTTCTTCTATATTTATGTCACTATTTTCAATTATCTTTTTAATTTTTGTGTATAAGCCTACAGCTTTTATTTATTTATTTATTTAATGATTTATATCCCGCCCTTCCCAACAAGTAGCTCAGGGTGGCTTTTAACCAGTATTTTGCACCTACTGCCTCCTCTAAAGCTTGAAATGGTTTTTAGATATTTGCAGATAACAAGTTCTGTACTCTACTGTATCCTTTTTGTTTAAGTAGTTCCCCCATCTATAGTCTATGCCTTCCTCTTCCAAAGTTTCCAAAGGCGACCATCTAGATACTCGTTTTAACCATTTTGGCTGCCACTTTCTCCAGATCATTAATGTACTTTTCCTTGGTCCTGTATCCAATTTAAGATATTTATTCCATTTATTGAAGAAGAAGAAGAAGATATTGGATTTATATCCTGCCCTCCACTCCAAAGAGTCTCAGAGCAGCTCACAATCTCCTTTACCTTTCTCCCCCACAACAGACACCCTGTGAGGTGGGTGGGGCTGGAGAGGGCTCTCACAGCAGCTGCCCTTTCAAGGACAACCTCTGCCAGGGCTATGGCTGACCCAAGGCCATTCCAGCAGGTGCAAGTGGAGGAGTGGGGAATCAAACCCAGTTCTCCCGGATAAGAGTCTGCACACTTAACCACTACACCAAACTGGCTCTCCGTTTATTTGTAAAAATACCAAATTTCCCTACCCCTTTGTTAGCTTCATTTTCAAACCTAACCCATTTCTGATTCCCTTCTCTTTCTATTTCTAGTAATGCTTTAAGTTGAAAAGCTTCATAATAGTTTATTATGTCTGGTACTCCCCATCCTAGTTCAGAGTTATGATTATAAACTAACTTTTTTGCAATTCTAAATTTCTTAGTACCAAAAATCCATTCTCGTATTTTTGTGTTCAAGTTACTCATTTTTTGTTTATCCATTTCTAATGGTATTGTTTGGAATAAATATAATAATTTTGGTAACCAAAACATTGTAACACTTTTTACTTTAGCAGTTATACTCATGGTTTTCCTCCTCCATCCCTTCATATCTCTTGTTATCTTTTCCCATACCTTTTTATAGTTTTTTACCACTATCTTATTAATATTTTTATAAATTTCTATTCCCAAATATTTAAATTTCTTGACACCCATTCCTATTTTAGTTAACCTATTAATTTCCTTCCTTTCCTTCAGATTCACATTATAATACATTATTTCTGATTTCCCCGTATTAATTCTTAATTCTGATATCGCTTCAAAGTCATCTAATATGATTTTCATTTCCTTAATTCCTTCTTTGGGATTTGATATAATCATAATTATATCATCTGCAAATAAGTTAATTTTCATTTTCTCCTTGCCCATCCTGCATCCTTCTATTCTGCCTGAATTCCTAATTCTTTCAGCCAGTTGTTCCATCGCCATTATAAATAAGGCTGGTGAAAGTGGACAACCTTGCCTTACTCCCCTTAAAATTGGAAATTGTCCCATATATTCATTATTCACGCTTACAACTGCTGTACCTTCTCTGTAAATTTCCTGAATTGTGTTTATAAATGGCTGGCCTATTCCATATTTCGACATTATGGACCACAAAAATTCATGAGACAGTGTGTCAAGACTTCCGGCAAGATGGCGGAGTGAAGCGGACTCCTTCTCGGTACTCGGGGAAGGTGTTCTGTTTGGTGGGAGATTGAGGGGGTCCACTATTTGTGGACACCCCTTACGGAGCTGTCTGAGACGCTCCGAAGCCTGGGGGGCTGCTGGATGTGAGGGAGGGACGGAGGTTCCTCCCCCAGTACCGGCTTCCCCTTTGGCCGTTTCCTAACCAACACCGATGTGCCCAGCTGTGCCGCCGAAAAGGGGAGCGGAGAGGAAGCGTAAACTCCTTCCAGCTTACCTAGAAAGGTGTTTTTCTTATGTTTGAGTCTTCATTCTCCGTATCGTTTGAGTCTCTTGCAAGCTGTTGAAGAAGAAGTTAAAAGAAGCCCGCCGGTGAGCGGTTTCGTTTTGGAGTAGTGGGAGTGCGGTGGCGCTGGTAAGCGTGCGGCGGCGAATGGCGGAGTGTGGGTGCTCGGGCGAGAGCGAGACACGCAGGCGTTTCTTCAAACTTCTAGTGGATCGGCTGAGCGGCGTGGTGAGCGAGTGGAATTAAAACGTTCTATTTCTGGGGGGAAGAAGTAAACAGGGGGCGAGACGAGACGAGACGAGCCTGTTGGTTTTTTTTTTCTCTCTCTCTTTTTTCTCTCTGCCGGACTTGGTGGGGGTGATTGTGGGAGAGACGGAAGGCGAGGTGCAATGGCCGACTCGAGCCGAAGAGGGACTGAAGCGGAAGTCTGGAAGGCGCTGGAACCGGCCGGGATTTGGATGGTATTTTTGTGAAATCTCCCCCACTTTGACTTTTCTTGGTGTCCTCTGTTCTTGGTTCCCCTTCTTTGAGCAATTGTTATTGAAGAATGGTCTCTTTCTAGGAGATGTATTTTTGTTTGCGGTAAGGATCAGCTTTGTTCTTGGTGCCTACGTGTTTCAGAGTTAACTGCAGGCTGTTTAAAAGGGTAGAGCTGTAGTTTTTAGCAGCTATGGCTGTGGCTACGCTCTATTGAAGATCTTGGGTGCCTTTTGGATTACAATTTACTCTACTTTTAGCCACTTTGGAAACTTTTCTTGCTCCGTCTGAATTGTGCCTATGTGTTTCAGAGTTAGCTGTAGGCTGTTTAAAAGGGTAGAGCTGTAGTTTTTAGCAGCTATAGCTGTGGCTACGCTCTATTGAAGATCTTGGGTGCCTATTGGATTACAATCTACTTTTCTTTAAGTTACTTTGGAAACCTTTCTTGCTCTTCTGAACTGTATTCTTGCTTTTATTGAACTACTTTATCACTAACTTTATCTGGACCTTCCAAAGTTAAAACTTTAAGGACTCTATTATTACTCTATTATTGCAAGCTTCCTTTAGAACTTTGAAGTACCAACCTACTAAGACTGAGAACAGTGCAAATAAGGACACAATAGAGCAGTGAAGAGAGAAGGAAGAAGGGAAGAGAGAAGGAAGAAGAAGGAAGAAAGAGCTCTTAAGATAAGACTGTGATTTGGGGGGTGATTTGGGGAGTTTTACCTTTAAATGTTATAAGAGTAGTTGAACAATTTAACTGAACTTAATATTTTTTAAATTGTCTGATTGACCCAACTTTTTCCCCTGGTTGGGTATTCCTTCTTGCTTTATGATCTCTATTGGTCTCTCTCACTGTCTTTGCCGAGGTATCTGAAACTTTTAAGTTGCTAACTGAATTTAAGAATTTAAGAATTATTGGTGAATTGACTGTTATTGAATCTTGACTGGACCTAGCATTGTTAGCATTAACTTTGTAGAAGATTTACTTATTATTCTGAGTAGTTTTGGGGAGGCCCAGTCACTATGACAGAAACAAAGATCAAAAAATTTTTGCAAGGTACTCCCCCGGCTGGGGGAGCAAGAGCAGGCCCAGCAGGCTCAGCAGGTTCAGCACCGGTTCAGCAAGATGCCTTGGAAAAACTACAAAATATTGTTACTGCGGGCTTCAAACAGAACCAGGAAGCATTAGAGGGTTTGAAAACTGACTTGATGTATCAGGTTAAGAAAACTAATGACCAATGGGCAGAATTTCAGAAGCAGTTATTGGCCAATACTCAGCAAGTTCATGGATTAACAGCCAAGGTTGACAGAATGGAGGAACGTGATAGACAGACTGGCACGCTAGTCAGGGAACATCAAACAGAAATCCTGGAGTTAGAAGACCGCGTGATGAGACTAGAAATGGAAAAGGCGGCAACGATCTTGCGTTTCCAAAACTTGCCTGAAGAGAAGGAGGAGGACTTAATCTATAAAATCATGGATACTTTAAGGGTTGATGATGAAGAATTATTGGAGGATGGTCCAAAAGACATCCTCTGGGCCAAAAGAGTCTCTTCAACTTATACAAGGAAACACAAACTCCCTAGGGAGGTGCAAGTTAAGTTTGCACGTCCAGAAATTACGGAGAGGATTCTTCGGAAAGCTAGAGAATGTGAAATCAATTGGAAAGAAACCAAGATCAAAATTTTGAAAGAAATACCTTGGAGTGTGAGACAGCGGAGATTTAAATTCAAGAAATTGTCCACCTGGCTAATTCAACATGAAATTCAATTTAGATGGTTGATTCCACAAGGTTTGTTCTTCACATTCAAAGCCAAAAGATTTAATATTACCACAGAGGCAAAGATGGAAGAATTCTGGAATGAACATGTGAAATCTAACGGATCTGACTCAGGAGAAGAACAGGAGCAAGAAAATCCCCAAAAATCTCTTGAGGGGGCGATTCCCAAAAAGAAGCATGAAAAGATTAAGACTAGACTTCAGAGCAGGAAAGACTTAGCCAATATACCTGATAGTAAGGATCTTTCAAAATGAATTCAAATCAGGGTACCAAAATACTTTCTCTGAACATAAACGGCTTAAATGAACCTGGCAAAAGGAGGAAGACATTCCAACAGTTGAGAAAATCAGATGCTCAAATTATTTGTCTGCAAGAAACTCATATCAGATACGACAACCGGAAGTATTTAGAAAATAAGAAATTAGGAATTCTATATTCCTCATGTGATCCATCTAAAAAGAAGAAAGGAGTTGCGATTTATGTTTCTCAACATATTAAGTCAAATTGTTTATATTCGGATGATCAGGGAAGAATTATTATAGTAGAAATTGAATTGAACGGACTTAAAACAATATTAGGAAACATCTATGCCCCCAATGATAATCAAGAAAAATTTTACCAAACATTGTATCTCAAACTGAGTGAATTCAATTCTGACAGGTACTGTATTGTGGGAGATTACAATGCAGTATTTGATATAAAAATGGATAAAAAATATGACGATCCTCAGAAGAAAAAGAAAAATCGTAATACAGTGCCAAATTCCTTTTTGCAAATGGCTGAAGAACTTAATTTGGTGGATGCGTGGAGAACAAAAAATCCGACTACTACAGACTTTACTTTTTATTCTCACGCGCACAAATCTTGGTCAAGAATTGATATGTCTTGGATATCTTTGAGTATGATTCTTTCGGTAAGTCAAGCTGATATTCTTCCACAATCTTATTCAGACCACAACCCAATTCTGTTGATTTTGGAGCAGCAATCAAGAAATCCTCGATGGACCCTAAATTTACAAATTTTAAGAGAAACACAATTTGTAGAAACAGCTAAAGAAGAAATTCAAGAATTTTTCAAGATTAACGTGGAAAAAGATACCAAAGTTCCAGTTATTTGGGATGCATTTAAGGCTTTTTTTAGAGGTGTTGCTATTAGATATACAGCGAGGAGGAAGAGAGAACGTAAGAAAATGTACAATGATCTTATAATGAAACTGCAACATTTTGAGAAGCAACAGAAAGCGAGAAACCCAAAGGAGGCGAAGGCCAAAATTAGCTTCATTCAACATAAGATTAATACTTTATTAGCAGAAGAAATTGAGAAAAAATTAAAATGGACAAGACAAAACCACTTCGAAAATGCAAACAAAGTGAGTAGATGGCTGGCATACAAATTAAGGAAAGAAAAGGAGAAAAAGATTATCAAAATGTTGAAAAGTGAAACTAATGAGGAGTTATTTCAAAACTCCCAAATGGAAATTGTCATTCGAAACTTTTATAGGAATCTTTATAAAAAACAAAAAATTGAACAATTAAATCAAGAAGATTATATAAAGAGAGTGGAAGTTCAAAAATTAACTAAAGAACAACAAGTAAGTTTGGACAGTCCTATTTCAATACAAGAAATTGTTGATGTAATTAAAACTCAAAAAAGTAACAAGACCCCAGGTCCGGATGGTTTACCGATTGAATTTTTCAGAACATTTGAAGACTTATTATTGTTACCCTTTAAGAGAGTTATTGAGGAAGCTTATAATACAGGGGTGATCCCGGATTCCTGGAAAGAAGCTTTAATTACGCTCATTCATAAAGATGGTACTGATCCAGCAGAAGTTAAAAATTACAGGCCAATTTCACTTTTGAATAGTGACTACAAGATTTTTGCAGCGATACTTGCAAATAGATTGAAGAAAGTAATTCCGAGCTTGATTCATGAAGATCAAACTGGTTTTGTCCCAGGAAGACTAATGAATCAGAATGTGAGATTTTTGCTGAATGTAATCGAATATTATAAGGAGCATCCGGATAAAGAATTTGCGGCAATCTTCGTTGATGCAGAAAAAGGCTTTGACAACGTTAATTGGAGTTTTGTTAAAGCCATATTGACTGCAACTGGATGTGGTGAAAAGTATATTAGAATGGTGGAAGCGGTGTATTCAAAGCAAACAGCAAAAGTGAGTTTTAATGGAGTAATGACTGATTCAATAGAAATTGAACAAGGTACAAGACAAGGTTGTCCTCTTTCTCCTTTACTCTTTATCTTGACGTTGGAACCGCTGATTAAGAAGATTAGAGAGGATATCCGAATTCAAGGTACAAGAATAAACAACATAGAGTTGAAGACTTTGGCATTTGCTGACGATTTGGTATTCATCTTGGAACAACCTGTCTCCTCGATACTTCTTTTGAAACAACAAATAAGAGAATTTGGCGAAGTCTCTGGTTTTAAATTGAACGTTGCAAAGACTAAAATTCTATCCAAGAATATGCCGGAGGACCAGATCCAACTATTAGAGGAATTGTCAGGATTTAAACATGAGAAAAAAATTAAGTATTTGGGAATCCATCTCACAAATGATTTAAAGACCTTATATAGAGACAATTATGGAAAAATATTGAAACTAATTCGTCATGACTTAACTACTTGGAAAGATCTTCAGATTTCACTTCTGGGCAGAATTGCCACAATTAAGATGAATATTCTCCCGAGAGTTCTGTTTCTGTTTCAGACAATACCAGTCATGATACCCAAAACTTTTTTTTCAACAACTTAATACCATGACCAAGACTTTTATCTGGCAGGGCAAGAAGGCTAGAATAAAACTGAAAGTTTTACAAGACAGTAAATCAAGAGGTGGCCTAGCTCTCCCAGATTGGAATTTATACTATAAAGCATGTGGTATGGCATGGTTGAGAGATTGGTGTAAACTGGACAACAAGAGACTGTTGATTATTGAAGGTGCTGGCCTGGGTGAAGGTTGGCACAACTATATGTGGTATCATGTTCCTGTAAAAACGGGTCATTTTCTTAGGCATGAAATAAGAAGATCCTTGTGCAAGATTTGGAGTGATATCAAGTTACAATATTCCTATACTCCCAAGTGGATATCGCCGATTGAAGCCTTGACTCATCCCAATTTGTATAACTGGGACAGCCCACAGGACTATGCATATCTATTGAATGACAAAAATGAACTGATTGAAGAAGAGATTGGTAAGTTAAGTTGGTGGCTCCAATGCCAACTGAGATCAAGATTCCGGGCTGATAAAGAAAAAGGTTTTGTGAACACACAAATCGAGCTAGATTTGATTATAGAATCCAAGCAGAAGATGATCTCCAAGGTGTACGATTGGCTGCTACAAATTAAGATGAGTGATGAAGCGGTGAAGGAAGCATGGATTCGTTGGCTCCAAGATTTTGGTTATAATATAGATTTAGAGGAATGGGAGAAATTATGGAAACAGAATTTAAAGTTGATAAGACCAGCAGATCTTAAAGAAAACTTATACAAAATGGTATATAGGTGGTATCTTACACCCAATAGATTGGCAAAAATTTATCCTACATATTCTAACAAGTGCTGGAAATGTCGAGAAGTTAAAGGTTCTTTATTTCATATATGGTGGCAATGCAAGTCAGCCAGAAAGTATTGGACGCAAATTAATATCTGGACTCAAAAAATTTTGGAAACACAAATTATCCATGTGCCGGAACTATATCTTTTAAACATCTGCAGGCAGAAAGTGCCTGTAACAAAGCTGAAATTGTTAATGTATATTATCACAATTGCCAAAATACTATATGCCAAGTATTGGAAAGGTGAGAAAACCCCGAACAGAGAAGAGTTTATAAATAAATTATTAGAAACTGCTGAGGCCGACCTAATGTCTACAAGACTAAGAAATGGAAATGTGCAGAAGTGTCAGGAGGAATGGGACCCAGTGTATAAATGGGCCAAAAGCAAAGGGTTTGACATGGAGTAATTATATTGAAACATGACACAATTATTATCTAATGAAAAGGTCAATGCTTAGTTTTAAAGCTGTTTTATGTAAAGTAGAGCTGAAATAATTGTGAATTATAACTTGAAAATTTTTTATCTTATCGAAACCTCTCCTCCTCCCAGTGTGCTTGGTTGGGTAAGGGGGATGGATGCATGTATTTTGTCTGTGACCTAGTTTTTTTACTAGGCTATGTGTTATTCGTTACGTGTTGCTTTTTGGTGTATATTCTTTTTCTTTTTTTGTCTATGTATTGTTTTCTATTCTAAATAAAAGTAAAATTCTTCAAAAAAAAAAAAGAGAGAGAGACAGTGTGTCAAATGCTTTCTATACATCTAATTTAAGTAATCCTAGTTTCTTAGCCTGACTATGACATATTACATTTAATATATTTCTTATAGGGTGTGCTATACTTCTACCTTTCACAAACCCATACTGATCTTCTTTTATTATATTAGGTATTACATTTCACAGTCTATTTGCCATTATTTTGGCAAAAATTTTATAATCTTGATTTAATAGACTTATTGGTCTGTATGAACCCACTTCTTGAGGATCTTTCTGAGGTTTCAGTATTAAAGTTATTTCTGCTTTCCTCCAAGTATTGGGAGCCCTTCCTCCCTTCAGGATAGTGTTAAACACTGTTTGCAGTTCCGGGATCAATACTCCTTCCATTTCCTTGTAGAATTCTGCTGTAAAGCCATCTAATCCTGGAGATTTACCAGTTTTTAAACTTTATTACCTCAACTATTTCTTGGGTTGTGATTTCTTTCTCTAAACGTTCTTTATCCTGATCTTTTAAACTTATTCCTATTTGCTCCCCGAATTCAACTATGTCTTTTTTTGCATATAAGGTTTTATAGAAATCCAGGAAGGTTTCTCTAATCTCATTCAGGTTCTGCGTTGTATTTACTTTTCACCCTTTGCTTATGCCTTCCGCCCTTCAAATAGTTTGCCAATCTCCTATTTGAGTTTATTGTGATCCTCTGAAATTCATTCCTTACCATAGTTTGTTTTTTCCAGAGTGCCATAGAGTCAAGAGAATCGAATTGTCTCTTAAGTTCTTTAATTAATTTTTGCCTATCTGGGCAATTTTTTTTTTGCTTGGTGTCTCTGTAACATTTCCAGTTCTTGTATTTTTCCTGTCTTATTAGAAAACCATTCTTTTTTAATTTCCTTTTTCTTCATTATGCATTGCCCCCTGATTACTGCTTTAGCTGCATCCCAAAGAATATCTGTGGCCACTGTCTCTCTATTTTCCTTAAAGTATAATTTTAACTGATTTTCCATGAATTTTTTATCTTTTTCTTTAGACATAATCATATTATTATATCTCCATATTTTTTTAACCTGTTCACCTTTTATTTCTATTTCTATACTCAATGGGGCATGATCACAGATCCATATTGGATGAGTTGTTATTCTTGTCAATTCCCAATTATTTGATCTTTGAAAGATTATATGATTTAAACATGAAGCTGTTTTGTGCCTGCTGGAAAAGTGAGTTGTCTTTAGTTACATCAATGTTAAAATCTCCTGCTATTATCACTTCTCCTTCAGAAAACCTCTGTAACTTTTGTAATACCTTTACTAGAAATTTTTTCCATCCTTTATTTGGAGCATAAATATTTATCAATGTTATCAATTTATTTTGAAAGGAGCATTTAGCCAAGAGATATCTTCCTTCCCCATCACTTAATACCTCTATCAATTTAATGTCATTCCTTTTATGTGCCAGAATTGCCACTCCCCTTGCTTTGGCAGTACTTCTTGCTTCAGCTAACACCTCCCACCGTGGGTCATTAAATAATGGTTTAGTATCCTTCTTGGCTTTATGTGTTTCCTGTTGCTTTATAAATCTAGCAAATTTTGTTGCTTTATAAATCTAGCAAGTCTATACCTTTTGAGATTAGAATTTAGACCATTGACATTCAGCGAAAGCATCTTCAACATTCTAACCATATTCTTTTTGCACTAAAATTCCCCCGTCCCTCTGGCCGAACATTTACTTTAGTTGTCCTTCCCTTCCTGCATCCCAACATCCTTTCCTCCCCTCCTCCTCCACCCCCTCCCTCCTGCCCCTGACATACAGCTTGTAGCTGGGGGTGATTCCTCATCCCCTCTCTATGCCTTTGGGTATGCACATCCTCCCCCTCTTTCAAACTTAATTATACCCTTAACTTATGACCTCTTATCTTATTTTATGCATACTTCCCTTTTCTTATGAGAGCGTCCTTTGCCGTTTGTCCTGATGTGTGGTAGATTCTCCTTCTTCTTCATCCGATATTGAAGTCTCCTCCATCTGTTGGGGGTCAGTGTCTCCTGGGTCAATTCCTAATTTCTCCAGTAGTTTCACTGCTTCAGCTGGGTTTCTTGCCATTAGTCTTTCCCCCTCTTTGAAAATTACTATGGAAGCTGGGTAAGCCCATGTGAACTGTATTTTGTTCGGGAAGAGCGTCTCAGCATATGGTTTCATTAAGCTCTTTTCTTGCAATGTTTCCTGACAAAAGTCTTGCCTTACGAAAACCTTTTCCCTTTATGTTCCAGTTGTTTGTTCTTCTTCAGAGCAAGGAATACTTGTTGTAATTTCTCCCTTGCAAATTTAACTATCACAGGGCATGGTTCCCCTCCTCTTCTTTTATTCCACAGTCTATGTACTATCTGCTCTTCATTTAATTTTATTCCCTGCTCTAAAATCCATTCCATCATGCTCTTCTCTAGCTGTTTTGCATCTACTTCTTCTGAGATTCCATGTATAATTAAATTGGCCGTTCTGTTCCTGTCCGAAAGCTCAGTGATTTGTTTCTTCAGCTAACTAATCTGCACCTTATTTTCTTTTGTGGCATTATCAGCTTTCAATGCCAGTTCTTTGACCCCTTTTAACTCCATATTTAATTGGCAAACTTCCTTTTTTATTTCTGCAATTTCAGCTCTAATTTTCTCATTAGATTCTAACACTAAGTTTTGAAATTGCGTCATTTGCTCTGATAGCCCTTTCACTGTCATCACCATTTTAAGCAATCAATCACTGCTAATGTCAACTTCTTATCTTGAAAGTTCAATAAAGTTTTCTTACCACCCACAGCAGTTGAGTTTTCAAGTCAAACTGTTCTCGATTTCCTTAGACACTCTCCTATCTATTTCTCACATTGTAGTAGAAATGTTTACATTCCTTTTAGGTCGTAATTCTTTTTCCTTCTCCGAGGGGGAAGGCGCCGGCTTCTTACTCCTTAAAGCATGCGCACACCCGAAAGCACAATATTATTTCAAACAAATTTATTACATTTACTGTTTCTAGAGGTTCTAGATTAAGAAAAAAATTACACAGTATTCATTACCTGCGAGATGAACTGAGCTGCAGCTGAGTCCTTAGAAGAAGCTCAAGAAACAGACATATCTTTAAACAATTTGTTATGTTCAGTTGTTAAAGATGTGCTTACAAAGCCATTGGGTTGGCTCAGGCTGAGTGGGCTGAAGCTGAATCCAGCAAAGGCTGAGGTCCTTTGCGTAGGTCGCAGAGGGCCAGGAGGGGAGATCTCCCTACCAACCTTTGACGGTGCGTCACTGATACCAGTGTGCAGGGTCAAGAGTCTGGGAGTGCTACTGGAGCCTTCCTTGACAATGGAGGCCCAGATAGCTGCTACTGCTAAATCCGCCTTCTTCCATCTTAGGAGGGCGAGGCAGCTGGCCCCCTTCCTGGAACGTAGAGACCTGGCAACTGTGATCCATGCAACGGTCACCTCGAGGTGAGACTACTGTAACACCCTCTACATGGGGCTGCCCTTATACCGAACGCGGAAACTGCAGCTAGTGCAGAATGCAGTGGCCAGGCTGTTAGTGGGACTACGTCAGTGGGAACATGTGCAGTCTAGGCTGCGGGACCTGCACTGGCTGCCGATTGTGTACCAAGTTCGCTATAAGGTACTGGTTATTACCTTTAAAGCCCTATATGGCCGAGGACCTGCCTACCTTAGGGACCGCCTCTCCCCATATGTTCCTCAGAGAGCACTGAGATCTAGTTCTCAAAATCTTTTAAAAGTCCCTGGACCGAGGGAGGTTAGATTGAAAACAACGAGGGAGCAAGCCTTCTCAACAATGGCTCCCCAATGGTGGAATCAACTACCAGAGGAGCTGCGAGCCCTGCGAGACCTAAATCAGTTTTGCAGGGCTTGCAAAACTGACCTCTTTCAGCTCGCTTTAAGATGAAACCCGCGAAATGACATCTAGCCATCCTATACATAGTCTGAACTGTAGCACCAAAATTTATAACTTATAATGGTTTAACTGTCTTTCTAATTTTAACTTAATTTATTAATGTAATTTAACTATTTTAATTGTTTTATAGTAATGATTGTATTTTACCATAATCATGGTGCATACCATGTCTTGTTAGCCGCCCTGAGCCTGCCTTTGGCGGGGGCGGGTGGGATATAAAAATAAAATTATTATTATTATTATTATTATTATTATTATTATTATTATTATTATTATTATTATTATTATTATTATTATTATTCTCCAGTCTCAGTTGAGCATTCTTAAGCAGTTGTACTCAGGAGTAAGTCCCATTTTATTACTCCTAGATAAGTGTTCTTAGGATTGCAGGTCAAGCCCTTAGAACAGTATGTACCATGACCCTGGAACAGCTATGAGTAAGATCTCACTCTATCCCACCCTATAGACACACCCACATACAAACTCCAGATTAAAGATGGGCATGAACCAGCTCACAAACTAAAGTTCATGCTGAATTTTGAGAGGTTTGTGCTTCATGAAGTCAAGTTCATGGCATGAATTTTCCACGAGCTTTCATGTTGTTAATGGAGGTTCATGCTGGGTTGGCTCCACTCAAAATGTTTACAGAACTTCAAAGCAACAACTTGAATGGCATGTAGAGGAGAATCCCTGTGACTCTGATGTCTAAAGTTTGCACAGGATCCATTCTATACACTCCTGAACCTTGGTCATTTTGACAGGTGCAGGTTCAGAAGGTTCAGGAATGAATAGAACAGATCCTGTGCAAGCTAGAGTCACCAAAGTCACAGTCACTTTCCCCTGAATGCTCCTGTACATTTCCTCCAAGTTTTGTGTCTGTAGCTTGCACAGGATCAATTCTTTATACTCCCAAACCTGTGCTTGTCAAAATGACCACCTGTCAGCAGTGCTTTCTGTGCAATACCTGGACCCTGTAAATCTAATCCTCATCAAACTTGAGGGGCAGGTAGAAGAGAGTCAGCCAGATTTTCACTGAGTTTGGTGTCTTTAGCATATCAGGGGGCTGTTCGACCACCTCACAAACCATATGAACCCAACCTATTTGTGAGACAGCTAAAAAAAAATATGGCAGTTCATGGTTCACAAATGGGGCACATCACAATCCACAAAATGAACTGCATTTTCCCAGTTTGTATTCATCCCTACTCCAGATTGTTTTGAAGGCAGCTGATCTTGGATAGACAGATTCTGCTTTCATGTTGTATGCAAGCAATATGTATGATATCTGCATGTTCGTATGCATAACCAAGCCATATGCATTGGTAACCTTCTGTTTTATTAGAGAAGAGCAATTATCCCTCACCTTTCTACTAATATGTAGTCACATCACTCAGTATGAGCATACTTTTTTAAACATGAAATATATATATATTTCAAATTGGAGATGAATTAGTAAAGATAATGTTATGATACAGAACATGCTTAATTTCCCCATTACTAAAATTGAGACTTAAAACTACTTAAATTTGAATTCACCAGTCTGTACAATAAAAAAATAAACTACCTTTGCATACCCAGAACCTATAATTGTATAAATAGGGAGTTGCCCCAAAAGACCAGCACAACCACGTTTAACTTTAAAAGGGGTAAATTCTCTGAGATGAGGAGGCACGTGAAGAGGAAACTGAAAGGAAAGGTAAATACAGTCAAAACTCTTGGGGAAGCTTGGAAGCTATTTAAAACTTCAATCCTAGAAGCTCAGATAAAATATGTACCACAAGTTAGGAAAGGCACAAACAGGTATAAGAGAAGGCCTGCATGGATAACAAACAAAGTAATGGAAGCTGTAAAAGGTAAGGACTGCTTTAAGCGGTGGAAAGCTAGTCCAAGTGAGATTAATAAAAGGGAACACAGGCTGTGGCAAATCAAATGCAAGACTGTGATCAGGCAGGCAAAAAGGGATTATAAGGACCGTATTGCAAAAAACATAAAGACCAACAATAAAAATTTCTTCAAATATATTAGAAGCAGGAAACCAGCCAGGGAGGCAGTGGGGCTCTTGGATGACCAAGGGGTAAAAGGATTACTGAAGGAGGATAGGGAAATGGCTGAGAAGCTGAATGCATTTTTTGCCTCCATCTTCACTGTGGAAGATGAGAAGTGTTTGCCCACTCCAGAACCACTAATTTTGGAAGGGGTGTTGAAAGACCTGAGTCAGATTGAAGTGATGAGAGAGGAGGTCCTACAACTGATAGACAAATTAAAAACTAACAAGTCACCAGGTCCGGATGGCATACATCCAAGAGTTCTGAAAGAACTCAAAGTTGAACTTGTGGATCTCTTGACAAAAATATGTAATCTTTTATTGATATCTGCCTCCATTCCTGAGGACTGGAAGGTAGCAAATGTCACCCCCATCTTTAAAAAGGGTTCCAGAGGAGTGTCAGGCAAGCAGATTTCAAAGTAACCAGTCCTTGAGTTGAAACAAAGTATGGTTTTATTGATAATCCATGTGCTTCTATTGAGCCAAGTACTGGAACTGATACAGAGTAGCAGTAGAATGCATACTTAAAGGTGGCACATCAAAGGTTCTATCAACAAAGCTACAATTCCTAAACAGTCCTGTATTCACATGTGAAAATTCACACAGTACTTTCTTTATCTCCTGCAGTTATTCTTCCTGGGCCCAGGCCTGGCCTGGGAACATGTCCCTGGAGGCTTTATCTTCAAAGAACAAATTCCTGCATTTGTTAGTAAAAGCGAAAGAGGCGCTAAAGAGGCTAGTTCTCTGCTTTGATGTGCCTTAGTTTAGCTCAGGGTTAGTAACATTTTAAAACATGGCAGTTATATTCAGATAAACATAGACAGTCATAGAAGAGTAAAACATTGCTTGACAAGGAGATCCAGGAAATTACAGGCCAGTCAGTCTTATTTCAATACCGAGAAAGTTGGTAGAAACCATTATCAAGGACAGAATGAGTAGGCACATTGATGAACATATGTTATTGAGGAAGACTCAGCATGGGTTCTGTAAGGAAAGATCTTGCCTGTTACAGTTCTTTGAGGGGGTGAACAAACATGTGGACAAAGGAGACCCAATAGATGTTGTTTACCTTGACGTCCAGAAAGCTTTTGATAAAGTTTCTCATTAAAGGCTACTTAGTAAGCTTGTGGATCAAAAACTGGGTAATTAATAGGAAGCAGAGAGTGAACATAAATGGGCAGTCTTCACAGTGGAGGACGATAAGCAGTGGAGTGCCGAAGAGCTGAGTACTGGGTCCCATGCTCTTTAACTTGTTCATTAATGATTTGGAGTTGAGAGTAAGTAGTGAAGTGGCCAAGTTTGGGGATGACATTAAATTGTTCAGGGTGGTGAGAACCAGAGAGGATTGTGAGGCACTCCAAAGGGATCTGTTGAGACTGGGTAAGTGGGCGTCAATGTGGCAGATGAGGTTCAATGTGGCCAAGTGCAAAATAATGCACATTGGGGCCAAGAATCCCAGCTACAAATACAAGTTGGTGGGTTGTGATTAAACTGGCGGAGACTGACCGAGAGAGATCTTGGGGTCGTTGTAGATAACTCACTGAAAATGTCAAGACAGTGTGCAATTGCAATAAAAAAGGCCAATGCCATGCTGGGAATTATTAGGAAGGGGATTGAAAACAAATCAGCTAGTATGCCCCTGTATAAACTGATGGTGCGGTCTCATTTGTAGTACTTTGTGCAATTCTGGTCACCACACCTCAAAAAGGATATTATAGCATTGGAAAAAGTGCAGAAAAGGGCAACTAAAGGTTTGGAACACTTTCCCTATGAAGAAAGGTTAAAACACTTGGGGCTCTTTAGCTTGGAGACATGATAGAGGTTTACAAGATTATGCATGGGATGGAGAAAGTAGAGAAAGAAGTCCTTTTCTCCCTTTCTCACAGTACAAAAACTCGTGGGCATTCAATGAGATTGCTGAGCAGTCAGGTTAAAACAGATAAAAGGAAGTACTTCTTTTTGTCTACATTTTAAATTTCTTTTAAAAGGACAAATCTAATATCTACATTTTGCTTGAAATAAAACTGCATCTGAATTCACACTCCTTCATCTTGGGTGCTCAGAATAACATCCATGAACTATGAATTTTCCCAAGAAAATAATTTTTGAAGAGAACAAAATCAACCAGTGGCATAAATGACAGAATAAAATATGCCTCTTGAACCTTTATACAGCATCATTCTATTTCTGTCCACTGCACCCACACACAAAACTCTACCTTAAATGGCATTGTAGTTTGATAGAGCTAAAATGCTCCACTGCCTGGGACCATAAACACTAGGCAACTTTATAATTATGTTTAACACTCTGGATTTTCCCCAGCTTATCCTTCACATTCAGTCTGAAATCAAAGGATTGTTAGACTGTTTAAAATCTCCCTTGTAGGCAGTTCCATGACCAACGTCTGAGGCATAGGCTGAAGCCCTAATGAGACTCACCTGAGAGTCTCTCTCGGCTTGGCTTCGCGAACGAAGATTTAAGAAGGGTGCAATAGTCCACGTTTGCTGCAGGCTCGCTGGTGGCTGACAAGACCAATGCGGGACAGGCAGGTCCGGCCACAGTGGCTGCAGGGAAAAGTCTGATTTGGGGTTGGTGCTGTAGCAGTGCGATTCTTCCTCAATCTCCTTTTGTCCTCAAGACCAGCTATGCGTGCGTTCTCAAAGGAAGAGACAGCCTGGTGGATGGTGTGCCTCCATGCTTTGCGATCTGAGGCTAGGTCAGACCACTGGTGATGGTTGATGTGACAGGTGCTAAGGGATTTCTTCAAGGAGCCCTTGTACCTCTTCTTTGGTGCCCCTCTATTTCGATGGCCGGTGGAGAGTTCGCCATACAGGGCAATCTTGGGAAGGCGGTGGTTTTCCATCCTAGAAATATGCCCTGCCCAGCGCAGCTGCGTCTTCAACAGCAGTGCCTCGATGCTGGTAACCTCTGCCCGCTTGAGGACTTCAGTGTTGGTCACAAAGTCACTCCAGTGGAGTAAGCCCCACTGAATAACATGGAACTTCCAAGCAAATCTGCTCAGTGTTGCTGGCAAAATCATCATAGTATTTAGAAATGTCTCTTTCTCAAGTCCAAAACATACATTTACTCAATCATTATGATGGTTCTGAAAGTCACCCATTAACACCATTTGTGCATAGTTTGTGAAGAACATAAGAGAAACCATGTTGGATCAAGCCAATGGCCCATCCAGTCCAACACTGTGTCACACAGTGGCCAAAACCCCAGTGCTATCAGGAGGTCCAACAGCAGAGCCAGAACCCAATAGATCAGGGGTGGCCAACGGTAGCTCTCCAGATGTTTTTTGCCTACAACACCCATCAGCCCCAGCCATTGGCCATGCTGGCTGGGGCTGATGGGAGTTGTAGGCAAAAAAACATCTGGAGAGCTACCGTTGGCCACCCCTGCAATAGATGGTAATGAGGCTGCTTTGTCCTCTTATATTATTAAAGGGGGGGGGGAGAGTACACAAAAAATGCTGTCTTTGGATCGGTTGTTTTTCCATAAAATTTTCCTAAAGTAATAAATTATGTAATTGAAGTTTGCTTTATGAGATTACTTAAATTATTATTTTAATGAAAAATATGGGGAAAGAAGTTAAATTGAACATATGTGATTTTTAAATGAGAGAATAATATATATATACTATATAAATGGTGAGATGCATGAACACTAAACTTTTCAAGTAGTTTGCCTAGGCCTGGAAAAGATGGTTCTCTATTACTTGATTTTGCAAAGGGAGACCAAAATAGGTCAGCCTTTATTGCCCCCCAAGTCGTAATGAAGAGGCTGACATGGTATATTTGGTAAAATGGGCCCTTTTATTGAACATCACTTTAATGTAACTGAAACGGCAAGGGTTACCAGAAGCTGGACAAGCCCTGGGGTCATCCCCTGACCCTTCCTTGTCTAGTTGTGAGCGAGCCACCCTGCCACTGTCATGAGCTACCGATTTGGCAAGATCATCCTACCCAAAACTGGCATAATCACCCAGGAAGAGCCAGTCTTGTGGGTAGGGATCACACAATCGGCATTATGCGACATTGAGCCGTGGAGCCCATCTGCCACTCATGTCGATCACTTGCACTCAACTGGTGCGGTGCCCTAGGTGCTTGCCTGGGCTTCCATAAGCCCTTGCTCATTCTGCCAACCATTAACAAACTATTACCATCTATTCCCTCTCTAATAAGCAGTACAAGGTAGGCAAAAAAAAACACCTCGCCATAAGCCAATCAGATGAGAGTGAAAAAAATTCCTACCTGGCCCCTAATAAGGCGACCGGTTAAACCTGTACTGCTGCAGGGTGGGTGGGTGGGCCGAGAGCCAGTGAGACCCGGATGCCCGGGAAGCCGGATCAGCCTCCTCCTCCGACAAGGAGGCAAGCGTGGCCCCCCAGCCTATGGCCACTGTTGTGGCGCGGCTGGAGATGGACCGAATTTTATTTTTAAATTACAACTCTAAGACAGTGTTTTTCCCCATACACATTCATTTTTGCTATAATCTATTACCAGACAACAAAGGAATAAGAAAACCTTCAAAAGTTCCAACGTGTGCATGAAAATGTTAAAATCACAGGCATGTGCATTTAAAAGGAAAAAGAGGAAATGAAATGTTTTTACTGCTGATGGAAGTGTCTGTGACTCACCTGGATCCACTATTATACGGTTGAAATGGATTTTTTCCAAATAATTCCCATTTATTTTCTCACTTCTGCTATACTAGAAGTGCCTTTTCTTCAATTTCCAGGCATAGATACTCAACAATTGTTCCATTTTCATGAAAACAAGTATAAAACTTTCTTACAGTATATTATCCACCCCACTTCTCATAAAAGCAGCAGATGGGTATATAAATAAATATAGCCAAATGTTTCTTTGGTGCACACATACAGAGCAATGTCCCAGAGCACAAGAACATTTGTATAAATCCTAATGTTTCATCCAGAATTTCTACTACATATTTTCCCCAAATATAATATTTCTTTCCAATATTCCTGTGGGCAACAAAGAAATCCTTTAGAAGTTGACATATCTATTGGTATTTGCCACTGTAATGAAGAAAAAGATATTATGGCTTCATTTTGTTGCTGCTTTATGAACTCCAGAAAACAGCAGGATGTCTTTGGGGCTTTTTCTTTAACTCAAACACTGAACAAATATTACTAACAATACTTTTGTTGTTGTTCTAGTTCTCAACATAATGATGGAAGATGTGCATATTTTTTCTACCATTTCATCTATCTATGAACACAATTATAGGCTATCACTAAGTAACAACATGTAGTTAAAAGATGATACCTCCTTGATGTCCTAGGCAAAAGGGGAAAACAGAGTCAAAACATGACTGGAGTGAAATAAGTCACAACTTTATTGATTTGTTGGAGCATAGACACAATATGGGGCACAGATCTAACATCAGGCAATCCATGTATCAACTGATGTCTCAAAGCAACCTGCAATGCAGACTTAGAATGCACAGCATTTTACTTCAGTGCTAGGAAGATCACAGAATGGGTCCTCCTGAGCACTACTGTGTAAGCACTCAGCGCTAACACCAAAGGTGAAGAATGAAGTCCACACTGTGTGGCTAACATGTTTCACTGCAAACCCCCAAGATATACTGCAAACCTCCAGAAACTTGACTTGAAGGCACAACCATGCCTTGACAAGTAAACAAGGGCTACAAATGTGGCTCGCCCCTTCCTGCCATCTATGTTTGCCTCCGCCATTTCCCTCTTATTTATTTATTTAGGATTTATATCCCGCCCTTCCCACAAGTGGCTCAGGGCGGCTTCCAACAATTAGTCGAACATAAAAATTGAACAATATTTAAATATGTAAACAGTTAAACATTTAAAACAGATAAAACCTTAAAAACTCATAAACTTAAAAACTCATAACCTCATAAACTCATAAACAATCCAAATATATATAAAACAGAAGTCTTACAAGGGGAATGAGTAGGGATGAGTAGAGATGGGCTTGAACTGGGGAAATGGAGGTTTGTCCTAGTTCATGGTTCCTCAGGCCCACAATGAACCTCCTCTGCTTTGTGAACCAGTTCAGGTTCACAAAGTTTGTCAACCTTCCCTGTTCCCTCCCTCTTTTTGGCTGGAGGCAGTTCCCCAATGCCAGTGGAATAGAGGTGAAGGAGATCTCCCTTCCCAGGAGATCTCACCTCCCTCCTTTCTGCTGGCTGTAGTTCCCCAAAGCCAGCAGAATGGAAGAGGAGGGAAGATCTTCCAAAACCCATTTTAAGAGAACATTTCCTTTAAATTGGTTTTGCAAGCAGTGACCGTGCAGGAATGGAGTCCAAGCAACAAATTCATCACTTCTGGGTGAATTTGCCGCTTGGACTCCACTCTCATGTGGTGCCCGCTGTCAAAACCCATTCAAAGGGAACATTCCCTTTAAATGGGTTTTGACAGCAAGCACTGCTCCGGAGTGGAGTCCAGGTGAATTTGCCACTTTGACTCCACTGCCACACAGCACAATCTTATAAAAACCATTTAAAGGGAACATTTAAATGCCTTCACAGTTCACTTGTGAAACATGCCACCACAGTGGTTGAAGCAGCACAGCTTGCAAAAACCATTTAAAGGGATCCCTTAAAATATTTTTACAAGCTCCCTGCCAGCATGTTTGCCAACACAAACCACAGGAACCCACTTGGGAGGTTCATGGGAGGTTTGTGGGGCCTCATGAGGGAAGGATAGCATTAAATGAGGTTGGTAAACTATGAACCGAGCCCAGTTCATGATGAATTTTGGATTGTAATTTGGTTCATGTCCATCCCTTGTCATGAGTGCAGCAGAGTAGGGGTTGTGGAGCAGCAACCCAGTCAAAATGATGGATCTATGAGACAGGCATCAGCTAGTTCCTCCTTTTGCCATATGGGGTTCCAAAGCCCCACCTCTCACTTCACAGGAGTCCTAGCCAGTGCTATACCAGTTCCTTTCCACTGAACCATGCCTGACTACAGTATTATCTGGCTGGCTCCATGTGGTGACATCAGGACTGCAGCATGGTACCTAATGCCTGCTGCATATGTCCTTGGAATCTCCCTTCTTAGCCCTGAGGTTACAAGGTAAGTCTAAGGTGTGGGTTCGAGCCTGACATCTTTCTTTTTGTGCCTTTCTATTTTAATTTTTTTAGGGATTGAACTAAAGAAGCTTTTCATGTAAGCAGCACTTTAGCTGCTAGTCTGTCCCTAACTGGGGGAGAGGTGGGCATTCTGTCTGCCTCAAGGGTAACTGTTCCTTCTGGAGTGGGAAAGGGGCCTTTCAGACCATTTGCCCCTCCTTGGGCACCAATGTTATGGGGTCTTGATTTCCAATCCACTTACTTTCTCTGTGGCAGTGGGAGTGGATTTGTGGAGGCAGTAACTAGATTGGCAGCCAGTGATAACCTGCACATATGTATGACATAGGGACATCATCAAAAGCCACTGCATGATTGGTGCCAGGGTTGCTATGGACTCCGGCGTGCTTGCTATGTTGTCTGTGCCTTGAAGGGGGCTACATCTTTGGCGGGGGGAGGATTTTTGCTTGAGGAACATCTGTAAGGAGCAAAATGGCAGTGCCAGGAATATACCAGCAGCTGGACACCTCCTCCTCAGCAGCCCTTAAGATTGCACCGCCCAAGCAGTGATCTAGAGTCTTCTTCCAACAACCAAATCATCAGTTAAGTCAACTTGAAATGCATCAGTAGATCATGAAACACAGTGCTTTCCATCTCTCAAATATTTTATTTTGATCTTGTGTAAAGTAGCTGCCATTGTTCTCATTAGTGGTATAATATTTTTAAAAAAGAAATTAATCTGTCATATTCTCTCAAAATCCATATGCTGAAAACAGAAGACGCACTATGACATTTGGGGGAAAAAACCCAGTAGATGAGCTATATGTTCCTTCTGCTGTGGCAACAGATTTCAGAACTGATGAGTGATGGATAAAATGGCAGTAGAAAATGACAGCTCTCAAAAATCAGAAGAAATTTGCTGAATGGTGTTCCCTGAGTACTTTAGCAGTGACAAGCCTATTTATTTATCCTGAGGGCTGGAAATCTAGAATGGAAACAAAATTAAATGCAAACACAGAAATTGAAGGGAAGTATTTATTCATCCAATACAACATCTTGCTTCAGTCAAGTTTACTTCCACATGCCCTGTGGTTTCCAACATCCAAGTCATGCCCTGTGGTTTCTAACCTCCAGGCAGGGCTTTAGCAATTCTACCCTGCTGTGATGTGGTTTTTTTGTGGAGGGTGTATACACACATATACTGTATATTTTAATATATATGGAGGGAAACATAGAGATTTTTCTTGATGTAAAAATCTATAAAAGCCTGGGCAAGCACCAGTCATTTCTGACTCTGGGGTGAAATCGCATCACGATGTTTTCATGGCAGACTTTTTATGGAGCAGTTTGCCATTGCCTTCCCCAGTCATCTACACTTTCCCCCCAGCAAGCTGGGTACTCATTTTACTGACCTTGGAAGGATGGAAGGCTGAGTCAACCTTGAGCTGGCTACCTGAACCCAGCTTCTGCTGGGATTGAACTCAGGTCATGAGCAGAGAGCTCAGACTGCAGTATGCAGCTTTACCACTTTGCGTCACAGGGCTCTATAAAAATCTATAGGAACCATATTATAGGATACATGGATCACATTCTTCAAATCATATATGTGGAATGGCAGCTGGCTGCACATTACTGAAGACCATTTGAGGAGGATTAAATTGCCAAAGATATAACCACAATACAATGAAATGGCATTTTGCTCATTCAGTCCATCCATTCCAGTCAAGAGAGGAACATTATACGTTGTTGTGTAGATATGCCTTCTTGTGCCTGTTGGTTGATATGTTGCACTGCCCTCAGATTTGCATGTTGTATGCTTTTATTATGTTTTAGATTTTAATTTGTAAGTATGTTACACTTTCGTTGTAAGCCGCCCTGAGCCCACTTGCAGGAACGAGCAGAATATAAATCTAAAAACTAAAGTAAATTAAATTATAAAGTTAATTATTATCTTCTGTTTCTGTGGATGATGTAGAAGTAAGCCATTTTACCCTGTTTCCTATTGCTCAGCATGGCAGATGTTTGTTTGTTTATTTATTTTATATATAAAATAAAATATATTAAAAACATATTTCAGTCAAAACAGAATAAGATGGCAACTCTTCAGGCAGTTCATAATGTCCCCAGCAGGATGCTGAATTAGATGGTAGTTAATAACCCGTTTTCCAATGATGCTCCATTGGCCTCTTTGAGCAGGGCAAATCACAATGGGCACCGTAAGCACCACAAGCAGTTTAAGCAGGGGAGGCCAAGATGGACTGGACACCTGCCGCCTCAGCCAAAGGCTGGGTAGAACAGCTCTGTTTTATAGGCCCTGTGGAACTGTAATAAGCCCCATGAAGCCCTGCTTTCAAGTGAGAGCATGTTCCGCCAGGCTGGGGTCAGAGCAGAAAAGGCCCTGGCACTGGTCAAGGCTAATTGGGCATCTTTTGGGCCAAGGACTACCAGGAGATGTTGCTCTGCTGAGCATAAACTCTCCAGGGCATATATGGGGAGAGATGGTCCCATAGGTATGTTGGTCCCTGGCTACATAGGTCTTTAAAGGTATATAATTAATCCAGGGCCAGCCCTAAACTGTCTGGCAGCCTAGGCAAGGCTAACTTCCAGTGCTCCCCCCTGCACTGATAATGTCACCAAGTCACATGGGGGTACCCAATTCAGTGCCCCCAAAAGGCACCTAGTTTGCCTAGTGGCAGGGCTCTTTTCTAGCCACGTAAACTGAAAATCCCCATTATGGTGCCTATGGGTGCCAGAGCACCTGTTGGCACCTTTCATGTAACCTGCCAAAGTTTTCAGAAACTGGATTAGGCCAGGTAGAGCTTTTTTTCTGATAGGCCATTTGAGATTTGATTGGCTGTGCAGATTTTTAAAAACACTGCTTTGGCAACAGCTCCCACTGCAACGCAATGATCTTAATTGTGTGGCTTGTAATGCCCTCAAAAGAGGTTGGGGAATTGACAGGTGGGCACCTTTGGCTTAAAAAGGACCTAGAATCTATGTATGCAGGATTCCACTTCCAGAAATTATTGCTAAATTTACCAAGGACACTAATTAAGTAAAACAATCATGAATTTATTACAGAAAAATATAGAACACACATACAAGGTAATGAATACATACAACACACATACAGTCCTAATAAAAATAGAGAGAAATGCATAGAGGTAACATAAGGATGGACAAACAGGGTGATAATTACCGATCATAGTCTTCAAGGAAGGCTCCAATGGTGACAAACGAGGACTAGGGGGAAGGGACCCTCAACTGGCCAAGAATCGGGGATGTATCTAAACAGCAGGAATGGGGTACTGCTAGATGCACACCTGTGGGGAGCTGGACCACAGGTTATAAGGACTACCTTGAGCCCTTAGGAATGGGAGGTACAGGGGTGGATGACAGTGGTCAGCTGGTACTTGACCTCAGAAAAAGGGGAGGCTCTGTAATGACCATAAGGGCTGGACTTAACCAATAGCCAGTTTATTGGGTACCCATACCTGGCCAATGAGGAGACTTGGCCCTGGTTACCTGATTGGACTTCCAGGTAACAATGGGCCAAAAGGGGAGGCTCCAGGATTACCATTAAGGGAAAGAACGGGAGAAATTATTGGGGTGTGGGTGATTAAAACTATCAAACCTATCCAAAAAGGTGACAATAGATGACCAAATTGCTACCTAAGGTAACACCCAGTCTATTCAAAGACACTTGACTCTAGGTCAAGATGTTCTTCCTCTTCTCAATCCCTCTGCTGGCACCAGTCTTTGTCTTGGGTTCCGTTGGACAAAGGCTTAGGCAGTCTGGCAGGATCCACACCTAAGATAAGCTTGATGGCTTTATGCATAGGTGACATCTGTTGAGTACGTGCTTCGCTGTTATGGAGTCTGTTATGGAGTCTGTTATGGAGTCTGGCACTGCAGGAAGATAGCTGTTGGTGGTGTTAGCCTTCCAAGATGGAGTCTCTGGTCAAGGCTGGAAACCACTTGCCTGGACAGTTCCTGGCAGCGCAACTTCTTCTGCTACAACGGCCGAGATGGGGATCGCACAGAGCGACTGGAAACCATCTGTTCTCCTGGTTAGCACTCCTCAAGAGACACAGAGTGCTGCTGCAGCGTTATGGCTGTTAGTACTCATAAGTTCCTTCCAGTGTGGTAGACAAAACCCATGTTCTCCTGGCAGATGTGTGTGAGTTGAGTCTCCAGGCACCCTGGCAACCAAACGGGTGACTACGATGTTCTGGAATTAGGGGTATTTTTCTCACAGGCTGAAGGTAAGAGATGACAGCCATTTTGTGGCTGGATCCACCTCTTGGCATGGCCATTTTCTGGCTGTGCCCACCACAGTCTCAGAATTCCAAAGCTGCTTACAGGTTCAAAAGGGGGACCCCTGTTCAAAGCTCAGAAGCATGGCTACCTTTGTATCTGAGAAACTATAAGGTATCTCATAATCCAATATCATGGCCCAATTCATACATGCTTTGATGGTATGATAGCTGCTTCTGTATGATAGAGCTCCATATATAAATTTTCTAAATAAATAGATATATGGGCAATGGAACCATATGACTAGCCTTTACATTTCTTATTGCATAAGAAGCCCACACTGGCACTAAAAACTACTCAGTTACTCTGTACACTTCTTCCTACCAAATTCCCAAAGACCCATTGGCATAATTTCCAGTTCCAGCAGGCAGTTGACCCCTTCCTGATATGATCCTCCTGAAAATGAGTCATGATATCACTATGCACCTCAGACACATGCTCCACTACCAAGAAAGTATTAAAAGTAAACACTGCAAGACAAATTCAGTAACCACCCTCAGACCCCAAGGTGGCTTGACCTCTTAAGAGTTAATTGTGTGAACCACAATTCATCACAACAAATTTTATAGCAGAGTCCCTAGCCTCTCAGGAACTGGTGCAGAAAGGTCATGACCTGCCTAATTTCTGTGTCTACTCAGTGGGCCCTTGCTTTGCACACAAACTACTTTACAAAAATACCCACATCCTAATTTCCTGGCAGTATTTGACTGGACTAGACTTCAAGTGTTGCTTCCAAAGCCCATCTTGCATTCAGAAGAAGATTCCATTAAATCCTGCAAAAACTCCTTCCAAAAGTGCAGATCTGCCCTCCTTGCACCTGATGCCTAATCCAGTTTTAAGAGCAGGTAACACCTTTCATCACATCACAGATGCACTTCATAAAGGTCCTGACAGGTGCATCCACTTGACAAACATGAGATACATATCAGAACATGTACTGCCTTAAGCATTACCTTCCTCTTCTAATAGTCCAGACACATAGCTGTAATAGCCTTACTTTCTCCACATGCAGCCTATACAAATCCTTCATTAATACGGATGGCCAAAAAAAGAACAGGGATGCTAAAATCTTTTCCACCTTTTCTTCAGCTAATAGAACCTTTGATCCCCTTTGGCAAACCATGGAATTCACCCATCAAGATGATTGCTTTAAAAATCATCAGTACCAGCAGATGGCATCAGCATACCCAGGCCTAGGCCAAGGACCTCTGGTGGGGCCCACTGCCATAGATCTCCACCCATGTCTGTAGCCTGCTTCCAACTGCTCAGTGTCATTGACAAAGGGCATTTGGGTGGTGTATAGTGGTAGCAGTCCTGGTGGCAATAGGAACAACACTCTCAGCTACATATCCTGGCCACTGCTGTTAGGGGGAAAGAGTGCAGGTGGTGCAGGGAACTGAGCATGGATGGTGGAAGAGATGCAAGTGGGATAAGGATGGACAGAGAGGTGAGGAGCATGCAGGCATGAGGTAGGAAAAGACAGCATGAAGAAGGCTGCGGTGGTGGGCAGATAGTGCTTCTGGGTACCATCTGCCCATGACTCCCCAAAACATGGAACCAGCTCTGAGCACCACCCGGACCAAAAAAAAAGCAAATCTGTTAGTGTATTACACTACCTGATGCTGCTTTTCACTTCATGGCCCATGCTAAAATTGAATTCAGCTTCTCAAATCTGCACATAAAACAAAACATCCCATAGGAGAGCCAGTTTGGTGTAGTGGTTAAGTGTGCGGACTCTTATCTGGGAGAACCGTGTTTGATTCCCCACTCCTCCACTTGCACCTGCTAGCATGGCCTTAGGTCAGCCATAGCTCTGGCAGAGGTTGTCCTTGAAAGGGCAGCTGCTGTGAGAGCCTTCTCCAGCCTCACCCACCTCACAGGGTGTCTGTTGTGGGGGAGGAAGGTAAAGGAGATTGTGAGCCGCTCTGAGACTCTTCGGAGTGGAGGGCAGGATATAAATCCAATATCATCTTCTTCTTCTAGGTGCCTCATCCACATTTTTTTCTTTTGAATATGAAGCCTAAAAACTCAAAATCCTCTGGGAGAATAAGCTGCAGCCTACAGGCAGGTTTAATATTGCATTTACTCAACAACCACCATCACCTCAATGGCTGACTAAAGAGGGCATACCTGACCCATTAAGTGTGCTCAGGAATATCATGATAACTGATGACCTTTTAGGAGAAGAAAGATAACAACACCTTTTTTTAAGAAAACATACCTAAAGTCTTTTTAGGAATCACAGCCAGCTCAACCTAGAGGATTTTTCCAAAAAAAATCAGTGACTAAAAAACCCAACATTGATACACCTTGTAGTCTATATCCCAAAGGCATCGGCTATCTTCCTATCTGGAAGAACCAGGTTTGATTCCCCACTTCTTCACATGCAACTGCTGGAGTGACCTTAGGTCATTCATAATTCTCTCAGGGCTGTTTTGCTCAAGGGCAATTCTTAGAGAGTTCTCACAGCCCCACCTACCTCACAGAGTATTTGTTGTGGGGAGGGGAAGGGAAAGGGAAAGGAGATTGTAAGCCATCTGAGACTCCTTCAGGCAGTGAAGGGCAGGGTATATATCTTCTCTTCTTCTCCCAAAAGAATAAGCCTGAGCCTCCCATCACTTTGCAAAGGCAACCCCTCTTCTCAACACCACAAAAGCCACACTGCAGCCAGTCTGAAGGCTTGAAAAGTCATTGGCCAGGAAGCTATGGCTCCTGGTCATGCAGTCATGTATAGATCTTTTGAGGAAGTGTAGACTGCCAGAAGTAATGACTATATGCAAAAGAAGCCCAATTAGCTTGGCTGTATTTGCTCTGAAGCCCTGACCTGAATGACCCAGGATAGCCTCATCTCATCTCAGAAGGTAAGCCTCATCTCATCTCAGAAGGTAAGCAGGGTTGGCTCTGATTAGTACTTGGCTGGGAGAACACCAGTGATGTCCGGGGTCATGATGCAGAGGCAAGCAATGGAAAACCATCTCTGAATGTTTCTTGCCTTGAAAACCCCACCAAGGGTCTCTACAAGTAGGCTGCAACTTGATGTCACAAAAAAAAAATTCACTCGGATGCAGGAGAATTGTTCCATTTCAAATGCTAATTTCAATACAATAAATATGATAGCCACATTTACATTATGTATTTGCACAAATATGAGCACACTGGTTTAGCTTCTGAGCATTAGCATCCTTCTCCCCTCCACCCAGTCTCTTAGTTCATTTTCTTTCTTGACAATCTTTGTCCATTTTCACTCTATACAATATACAATCTCTGTTCACATACAATCTTCACTTAAGAAGGTTATATCAATTTCTTCAGCAGCATTACAGCCAGACATTTCTAGCCTTTATTGTCAACAGAGAGTTCACAATTTAGGTAAGGGACGGTGGCTCTGTGGTAGAGCATCTGCTTGGGAAGCAGAAGGTCCCAGGTTCAATCCCTGGCATCTCCAAAAAAGGGTCCAGGCAAATAGGTGTGAAAAACCTCAGCTTGAGACCCTGGGGAGCCGCTGCCAGTCTGAGAAGACAACACTGACTTTGATGGACCAAGGGTCTGATTCAGTATAAGGCAGCTTCGTATGTTCATATGTTCAATTTAAAAAAAAACAAAAGTCTTCTTGGTGACTTCAAGGAATGAAAAAATAAAATAACTCAGAAGTCACTATGTTCTCTAGAAGGCAAGAACTACCAGGCCCAAAGATTTTCAGTAATCAGTCACATTAAAAACAGGACAGAGAAGGCCCTGGCCCTGGTTGAGGTTAAGCAGACACCCTCAGGGTCAGGGAATACCTCACTTTGGGCAAGAGTTCACAGGAGCAGAGCTCCAGAACCTCTAAATTCTATTGTGTGCTTTCCTTCTTATCCTCCCCCCCCCCCCAAATTCTTACTTCTGGGCTCCATTGTTCAAACCCCCTGTGAGAATTTTGCTGAACTCTAAGATTGGACAAACTTTCTAATATTTTCCCCCACAAAAAAATGGGAAAATAACCAAAACATATAAAACAGACAGATGGAAATCTTCATCTTGCCACTGTGGCCACATAGGAGAAAGTAATTTAAAAAGTATGGTGGAAGCAAGGTTTTATTATGACAATTATAATTCAAGAAGCATTTTAAAACAGATGCTGAGTTAATATAATTTAGTACACCTTCCAGTGATGTCAGGGGTATGTGACATATGCAAATGAGTTGTGCTAATGAGCTCCAGCACCTCTTTTTCTACAAAATGACCTCTGCCAGCATATATTGGAAGATGGAAGATGTTCTGCATAGTGGCCAACAAACATACAGAACAAGGGTTTCAGAGGTTTCCTGCCTCTGAAGATGGAAGGTTCCCTTTACTGACAATGACTTGTAGCCATTGATTGGCCTATCCTCCATGGACTATCCCTTTAAAGCTCTCTATGCTTGTGCTCATCACTGTCTTCACTAGCAGTGAATTCCACAATTTACTCATTTAGTGAAGAAGCATTTCCTTTTGTCTGTTCTGTACCTATCACTCATCACAATGTTTCTGTCACAATGACCCACCCAAGCATCTTCTTTTCTTGGGTAACAGCAGGAAGTGGGCAACAGCAGTTCCCTCATCATGGTAGAAACTAAATTAACCTCAGCAATTACCTATATTGCCCCAGAAAGATAATAATTTACCACATGACAACCATATTTGGCTAAACTTGTAGCCTCCCCAACAACTACCAGAGTGAATAAAGATCCAAGTGGGCAGTTATGTTGGTCTGAAGCAATAGAACAAAGCTGGAGTCTAGTAGCAGCTTTAAGACCCAATGAAGTTTTATAGAGAATGTAAGCTTTTGTGTGCTAAAAGCACCCTTCAGGCAATAGTATGGGATAGAATTAGCCATCCTACGTATAGAGAGTGGACAATGAATTAGTATGCAAAATAATGAAAATGTTTTTAGCAGATTAAAAGAATGACAAGTTGGGGTCTGGTAATCATTGGTTTGGGTTGACTGAGTAGAAAAAACAGCCAAGACAATAAATGTCAGAAATTGATAGTAAATAAAGCTAATTTTAAGCAGTAAGACTTCATCTTAATAACATCTTAATTTGAGACATCATATATTCCTTTACTTTACTTACAATAAAATAGGTGAACCCATTCTTAATCTGTGAGAACCTTCTTTCTCTGTTCTTACAATGTTTTTAATCTTCATAATATCCTTGAAGATGAAAAATAATAGTTGTTTATAAGAGAATAAATATGCCATCCCACAAAAGACTGCACAACATTCATTGACCATTTAGATCTCCTGTAAAATTTGATGGGCAATGGAATACTTCATATATCTTTTTTTAAAGATGGATTTCATTCAGGAGGAACTTCACTGAGCTTTCCAAATTAAAATCATGGCAAAGAGTACTACAAAGGAAAATTATAAATAAAGTGGGCTTCAGGCTTGATGGTTTGATGTTTTAATATTCATTTAAAAATTGTAATTATCTGATTTTTATCCGGCCACCCCAGTAACATTCATTCCTTTAAGCTTGCTGTTAATTTTTATACAGATTAATTAGAATACAAAGAATTCAGCTTTATGTCATTCACATCTTCCTCCCCTTGAACTTTCTCTGAGAGAGAGAGAGAGAGAGAGAGAGGAGTGTCTCTCACTAAACATAAATCACATATCTCCCTGGTGGAATGATCTCTTGAGGGATAAGAACTGAGATTTCTTAAGAAATGTTTCATGGCTTACTTTCATCTCCTGAAATGTTGTTTATAAAAGTTAACTCCTGAGGAGAAACAGAGGGGCATTCTGAAATTAAGCATTCAGAGCACTGCCTGGAAAAGACCCTTGCCTCCACAATGCACACCAAAGACAAAAGAGAACAATCTTTGAAAACAACATATAGTGTCTGTATTCTAAGGCAAAGACCTAATCTATTCCTTTGCTAATCTGTATATACAAAAAGATTCTGATGCATTTATTCACCAAATATATAGGACTGATTTTAAATTTTAGGAAAGGGGGAATTCACTGAATCCTTGGGATTTCTGTCTTAGTGTTGATTTTAGTGCTTCATCAATATACTTGATACAAACTTGCATCTACTTAGTAACATATTTTACAAATCTTTTCCACAAGTCTGGAATATTGAGGTGTTTGTCACAGTCTGAGCTGGATATTCCTAGATGCATTTCTAGACTTTGTTTCCCTGTTTTGTTTTTCAAGAATATTATTCAGCAGAGAGCTTTAATCATTCATGCATGCATTCATTCGTTAGTTCCTCTGTTTATCCAATTCATTTATACCCTGCCTTTCTTGCTCTCATGGATGATCACAAAATGTTTTTTAAAAAAAAATCAAATAATACAAGGCAACCATAAACAATGCAATAGGGTTATGATTACAGAATTCAAAAACAGTTCAAACAAAAACTATCTAATGCATAGCATACCATAATGCAGAAAGTGGAGTATAAAGGCAAAAGATAATGCAGTAAAAGCAAGATGATATATACAATAAGCACTGAAACAGACTATAGTTCCATTATAAATGTGTCTTTTTGAATTGTTCCATTATATTACAGTTCTACTCCCTTTACAAGAATGCCCACTTGAAATGTTCCATTTGGGACATTCTGCAAAAAGAAAATGCACATGGGGGCCTACCAGCTCTTACCAGGCAAGCTGTTCCACAAGGTAAGGGCTACAATAGAGAATGAGCCATTGCCTATTTTATGCATTTGCAGGATGGCACTCACACAAGGCTTTGCTCTATTGATACTAGGCCTGCTTGGGACCAATTATTTCAGAGGCCATAAGCACATCTTTGTCTGCTATACTGTGATCCTACGGCTTATACTGGGTCATTTTACATTACAATTAAAACAAGAACTCTCTTGCTTCATGAATTCCCTTGCTTCCTCACTCTCCAGATTGACAGCCTACAAACATTTTGTCATCAGCAGTGGCCATCCTGTATCCTTGTTCCCATTATTATTCAAATTATGTGAGTTCACACAGGTCTCCACTCACAACCATCTCCTACTTTGTGTTGGTCAAATTCTATGCCACCTGTCAAATTCCGATTCTTGCAATCACTTCCCTGTTTCTTCTGATTGGACTCCAGGAGTCAGAATAGGAGTGCCAATCAGAAACTGAGTAACCACCCACTGCCACCACTGACTCTTAGGAATATCTCTTGCAGATGGATACTTCTTGCACTCTCCACCTGCAATGCCATTGGGAGACCCCACTTAATTGCTACTCCTCCAGCTGCCCTTCTATTAGCAAGTGCAGGCATCATCTATCACAACTTTGCATTTTAGCGCTATCACAACCAGGGATGGAGAGTTCCATTGCTGCCCCTCCTAGCAAGCCTGAATAGACATGATGTTTTACCAGAGAGCAGGCTTAGCAAAGGAACAAAGGAAAGATGAAAGATGGGCTTCCAGTTTCGATTTCATGGAGAATTGACAAGCTTTCTAGTGGGGGAGCTCACCAGACCCTCTATTCTGGACAGAGAAGGTGTTTTAATACCTGCTGTCTACATCATCTAAGCAAGATGATGGCCAAGTTATGCTTAAAGTTCTGAGGAGAGGTACTTTGGCTAACGAGAAATCCCAGGGAGGGTTTCTTTTTGGCTTTGAAGAGTCTCCAGAGAAAAACCGCTTCCAACATCTATAGAGGGTATCTGGGGTCGTTAAATCGACATAAATTCAACATGTGCCAAGCTTCTTAAGGGCTAATTAATTGTGGATGAGAAACAGACCAGTGTGTTTGATGTTGGGACTTCAAAGGTAAAGAGATTTTTATCTATTGCTCCGGGACTAAATTGGGAAATATTTGGAAGGAAAACGAAGGTCTGGACACATAAACAACTTGTAATAATAAAGAAGAAGGAGGAGGGGGAAATCTTGGACTGAGTTAAACAGATATAAGGCTTAAAAAAGGCAAAAGCTGATATTGTTTGGAATTTTTGTGGTCACTCCCCCCGAGAGTGGAAGAACTGCAGATCAACAAGTCATTACAGGAAACGACGTCTGGGAACATCGTGAGACTTCACAACCACAGATAACAGGACTTTTTGGCAAGTGTGGGTGGAAGAGGCCATCAAGGGAAGGGAAAACTACAGGGTTTTTTAAGCCCCTCTAGTACTAAACCATAGAGAAACATCGAGCATCATTTTGGGAAATTATAACTTTTTAAAAAATTAATATCTGGACTCAGGGGCATAGGAGGATGACGATTTTGGGCTTTTCTGAAAGGGCATGCCCTAATCTATAAGACTAGACCATTTAAAAAGAACTTGGTGACTTCAATTTAAAGCCTATATTTATAATGGGAAGGCAGTAATGTCAACCCAAAAACCATTACAGACAAGATCCAAGACACTAGAAGAGGGCAAAAAAAACTGCTAAAAAAGAACAGATGGATGCCATGGAAGCTAGATTGTCTAAACTGATTAAAGATTCTATAAGTGATTGTAAGAAGGAATTAAAAAAAGATATAGAAGTTCTCAGTAAAGAGTTTAAATCAGTATCCAAAAAAATCGAAGGGGTAGAAGAGAAAGTGAAAGACCGTGATGAAAGAATTAATACAGTGGATTCCACTATTAAAAAATTGCAGGACAAAGCAGGACTGCAGGACTGCAAATCAATGGAAAATCAGATACATTTGAGAAGTGTGCCTGAAAGGGATGGTGATTTAAGGAAATACATAATAAAGATTATTGCTGAATATGTTGGAGATGATCCTGAAGAGACTATTTACTTTTATGACTACATTTACAGGGTCAATTCAGAATATGCAAGGAAAAATAAACTACCAAGAGATGTGGTAGTGAGATATGTAACAAGAGACTTGGTGGGAAGGATTCTAAGTAAACAGTATGAAAGCAAGCTGATTGTGGAAGGCAGTGATGTTAGAATTATGAAAGAATTACCAAGGAAAGTCTTGGATTACAAATATTTGTGGAATAAGCAATTTGGTATGGAATTTTTTTTCATTGGCTAAGGAGAAAAAAAGAGACGTGTTTTTTTATGTAAAACAGGAATTGGAACCAAAATTGATTTTTAAGGACGATGATGGTAGATATATTGCAGTGCAAGTGCTGATGAATCACAAGAAGACTTTGCTATTGGGACTGTATGCTTCTAATGGAGCAAAAGATTCTTTTCTTAAGGACATTATGCAGCAACTTGATCAAGAGACATATGAGCAAATCATGTTAATGGGAGACTTTAATGGTACAGTTAAGAATATTTTGGACAGATCTGGGAAGAAGAATAATGAAGGTAAACTACCAAAGTCTTTTTTTGAATTAGCCAAGCAAGAAAATCTTATAGACATTTGGAGGGAGAAAAATCCTACAGTTAGAGACTATACCTTCTTCTCAGCTCAACATAACTCTTTCTAAAGGATTGATATGTTATGGAGTACAAAAAAATTGGGACTTACAACAAAAAAAAATAGAGATTCTTCTGAAAATAAGAGCAGATCATAATCCAATAATGTGGTCTGCGAAACCTACCAAAAAGACTTTAAGATGGCAAATAAATGAAGATTTACTGCAGAAAGATAGGGTAGTAGAATCTCTGCAAAAAGAGATTAAAGCCTTTTTTCCAAGTAAATGAAAATGAGGATGCTCAATATCAAACGGTGTGGGATGCTTATAAAGTGGTGATGAGAGGTATTTTAATCACATTGAATTATAAAGACAGAAAAGCTAAAGTGAAACAAATGACAGACATACAGAAGGAGATTAAGAAGAAGGAGAGAGAGCTTATAAAGAGACCGGGGGAAAAGAAGATTTTAAAAGCAATTGGAATTCTACAGGACCAACTAAAACACTTGTTAAATAAAGAAGTAGAATGGAACTTAAAAAGGCTTCAACAAAAATCTTTTGAGAGTGCAAATAAAGCTGGAAAATACTTGGCCTGGCAAATGAAAAGGAAAAGGGAAAATAAAATTATTAATAAAATTCGTTTGGGCAACAAAGAAATTGTTGACCAGGAAGGAATCAAAAGAGAGTTTTATAAGTATTATGCAAATTTGTATAAAAGTCATGTGGGTGGGGAGAGAAAATAGATGCCCATTTACAGGAAATTAATGTTAAACCCCTAACGGACAATATGAAAAAGATCTTAAACGACCCAATTGGTAAGGAAGAAATTGAAGCGGCAATTAACTCAATGAAACCAGGGAAGGCTCCGGTTTTACAGCAAGATATTATAAAGTTCTTAAAGAAACTCTACTTCCAAAACTTCAGAAATTGATGAACATTATAAGAATAGATGGAAAGATACCTAATACTTGGAAGGAAGCAGTAATCTCGTTGATACCAAAAGAAGACAGAGATGTGACTAATGTAAAAAACTATAGACCAATTTCATTGCTAAATAATGACTACAAAATATATGCTAGAATTTTAGCAGAACGTCTGAAGCAGCATTTGAATAGTTTTGTTAAAGAGGAACAAGCAGGGTTTCTCCCCAGAAGGCAATTAAGAGAAAATATCAGAAATGTAATAGATATAATAGAATATTATGAAAAACATCCTGAAAAAAAGAAGTAGCTTTGCTTTTCGCTGATGCAGAGAAAGCTTTTGACAATGTTCATTGGGACTTTATGTTTGCAGTAATGGAGAAATTGGGATTGGGTGAAGACTTTGTTAGAATGGTAAAGGCAATATATACTGACCAACAAGCAAGACTTTATATAAATGCAGATTTGACAGAGAAAATAGCAATTTGTAAAGGAACAAGACAAGGGTGCCCTCTATGATATTTATAATGACGCTGGAAATACTGCTTATACAAGTTCAAGAAGATAAGGAGATAGAGGGTTTGAAATTAAAAGGCTTTTCTTACAAATACAGAGCATTTGCAGATGATGTAATGTTTATAAATGAAAACCCAACTCAAGTTACACTGTTGCTGCTCCAAAAAATAAAAGAATATGGTGATCTGGCAGGCTTTTATGTAAATAAAGAGAAAAACAAAAATTTTGTGTAAAAATATATCAAAATCTAAGCAAATGGAACTACAAAATGTAACAAACTGTGAAGTGGCCTCTAAAGTTAAGTATTTAGGAGTAGAAATTACAACAAAGAATAGTGACTTATTTAAAAACAACTATGAAAAGCTTTGGTGGAAAATTGAGGTGGACTTACAAAAATTGAATAAGTTGAATTTGTCTATCCTGGGTAGAATATCGGCAATAAAAATGAATGTATTACCAAGAATAATGTTCTTGTTAACTATACCAATAGTGAAAGAAGATAAACAATTTCATAAATGGCAGAGGAAACTTTCAGAATTTATATGGGCTGGCAAGAAAACAAGAATTAAGATGAAGATCCTGACAGACGCTAAAGAAAGGGGAGGCTTCCAAGTACCGGATTTAAGACTATATCATGATGCAGTTTGTTTGGTATGGATTAAGGATTGGATAGTGTTATTAAACAGAAAATTATTAACATTAGAAGGCCATGGAAAGGTTTTTGGTTGGCATGCATATTTGTGCTATGGGAAAAGTAAAATTGATGGTTTTTTCTCACATCATTATGTAATAAGTGGTTTGCTTAAAACTTGGTTGAAATACCAAAAATATGGAGATGAGAGGAAACCGTTGTGGATTGTGCCAACGGAAGTTATAAAGTTATATTCGGATATTGAGGAAGAGAAATGGTTACCATATAAACAATTGTTAAAAATACAAGGAGGCAAAGCAGAATTAAAATCAGTGGAAAAATTGGATTATAAATTTAATTGGTTTCAATGGTTACAAATTAAAAGTCTACTGAAGCATGGTATCTGTAAAACTCTGTAAAACTCACCTCCAATACCACATTTCAAAGGAGTCTCCTTTATTCCTGCCAGCTTATTACATTGTCCAGCTTTCACACCCACACATAATAAGATAGATAATATGACTTAATTTAGTAATATATTGGATCATTAATCGAATGAGGTAATAACCATAAAGAAGTATAAGTTCCTTTTTTCTTTTTAAACAGTTTTTTTTTAATGTTAAATTACCTTTATTGCTTTTATATTGTAAGTAACACTGGGGAAGTCTTGAAAGGGAGGAGGGGAGGTGGAAATGTGATGCAACATATTGACTTTTATTTGAGAGAAGTAAATGAAATAATGACATAATATGTTGTAGAATAATAAAAATTGTTTTTACACAAAGGAAAGATGAAAACATGCAGTCTTCTCTCCCTACACTATGTACTTCCTAAATGAGGTCGAATTTTAGGACCGTCAGTGTAAATTAGAGTTCATTATTATCTTAGATCTCCACTTCGGGAGTGTGGTCTATTGTACCCAGCCTTGTGAACAAGATGGAGTCCCTTGGTGATAGTTTGGTGAAAGCTTAGACCATTGTGGCTTGTGCACATCTGAATAACTGCCTAAAATGGAAGAGAACCCTCTACGCCCATATCCAGAATTTTTATAACCTCCTGCCACTTTGGAGTGGATTTTCTTTCCCAAAATAAGATTTTTCCTTCCATCGCTTTAGTGTTCCCAACATCATGGTTCTAGTTGTGCTTATCAAAAGGGGACAAGGTAATAAACTATTAGCGTAACTAAGAGCTTGAATTATTTATGCTGGGAATCCAACAGCTCCTATCTCCAGCCCCCATCCCTTCTGCCAGTGTCCATGGTACAGCAAGGACAGAGAACAGTCCATGGACAGAGAACAGCCAGAATAAATGAAACAATGGGGTAAATTCTTCAGCGGAAAACATTTCTCTGCAATATATACAACATTGTGGGTACAAAAGGAAAATCTTCTGAATTCTTTGTTAATAATAATAATAATACTTGTTATTTGTATCCCGCCCTCCCCACACAAGCAGGCTCAGGGCGGCTCACAACGTATAAATGCAATACAATACAATAAAATCATACATAGCAATAAAATCATCATAAATCAATATACAGTTACATTAAAATTAACATTAAGGTGCTAAATAGGTCTTCATAAATTCAGTGGGAAGAAAAAGAAAACATACACAGCAACATTATCTTAGCTCGGTATGGGCGAAGGCTATTTTGAAGAGGTATGTCTTACAGGCCCTGCGAAATTGGTCTAAACATCGCAGGGCCCATACCTCCTCCGGGAGTTGATTCCATAGCAGTGAGGCCGCAATGGAAAAGGCCCGATCCCGGGTGGTCTTCAATCTGGCCTCCCTTGGTCCAGGGATATTCAGCTGGTGCTTACCAGCTGACCTCAGTGCTGACTGGGGATGGAAAGGAGCCTGGAAAAGCAGGAGAACCCCTGCTGGCACCTGGCAAGCCTACCTAGAATGCACTCCCAGTTGTGGTTCAGAGACAAATGGCATGAGCTCTTACAGTAACATGAGAATTTATACTCTCATGAGACTAAGGTTGCCAAGTCCAATTCAAGAAATATCTGGGGACTTTGGGGGTGGAGCCAGGAGACATTGGGGGTGGAGCCAGGAAAAAGGGTGTGACAAGCATAATTGAACTACAAGGGAGTTCTGGTCATCACATTTAAAGGGACAGCACACCTTTTCAAATGTCTTTCTTCCATAGGAAATAATGAAGGATAGGGGCACCTTCTTTTGGGGCTCATAGAACTAAACCCCCTGGTCCAATTGTTTTGAAACTTGGAGGGTATTTTGGGGAGAGGCACTAGATACTATACGAAAAATTTGGTGCCTTTACCTCAAAAAATAGCTCCCCCAGAGCCCCCGAAACCTCCAGATCAATTCCCCATTATACCCTATGAGAAATATTCCACATAGGGAATAATGAAGACGTTTCCCTCTCCTCCACACACACCCCTTCTCACAAATCTGATGTAGGGGATTGGCCTCTCTACTCACCAGCCAGCTTCTTCACAGCAACAAAGACACAGACACAGAAAGTTGAAGCCTTTCACCACCTCCGGAGGTGCAAAGGCACATGGTCCTTTGGGGTGGGGCAGGAAGCAGCCTGGGAAAGCTCCAGCTGCTGCGATGGAGTTGGGTGAGAAGGGGAGGGGCAAGGAGAAGCTGCTGTGATCCGAGGTGAGAAGGGAAGGGAAGGGAGGAGGAGAAGCATCAGGGATCGGTGGGAAGGGGAGAGGAGAAGCTGCTGGGATCTAGGCTGCGTGGGAAGGGCCGCCATTCCCCCCACTTTCTGGATTTTTGCCAAGTGGGGGGAGGAGGCTCCAAATCGGGGGTCCCCCACCCAGGCGGGGGATTTGGGAAGCCTACATGAGATAGGATTTAACACTTTACATAATGGTCCTGCTGAGGATTTGTAGGATATCCTTATCTTGTGTTCAACATGTACACAGGGTCACATTTAAGAAAATGTGTCTACCTACCAGTGTTCCCTCTAAGCTGAGTTAGTGTGAGCTTGGTCAGAGATTTTTAGCCTCCAAACTAACACATTTTTGTCTTAGCTCAGGAAGGATGACCCCAGAGCACAATAATTTATGCAATAGCTCACAACTTTAATGCCAGTAGCTCACAAAGTAGAATTTTTGCTCACAAGACTGCAGCTTAGAAAGAACATTGCTACCTACCTACAATAACAGGGCTCACCTGTCTTCATTGGTGGGCCGCTTGCTGGAACATAGTCTGGGACTGGGACTTACTGTAACCCAATTGTCTGTCTCAACACCTGCAGTATTTCTGTTAGGACAGACTGTTTTAAACAGACCTTGGATTGTTGCTGCTACTGCAAATGTATGAACCCTTCATTTCTTGTTGATACTAGGTATTCAGACAATCACTTCAGCTAAAAGAGAACTTTCAAGAGTCATCACTTTCCACAAATTGCCCTTCTTTGTGACTATTTCAAAGCTGTAAGCTCAGCTTCATGGTTGCAAGCTCAGGGAGTGGGAGTCTTGCCTACTTCCAAAGTACTCAACCATCCTTTGAACCTCCCATTACAGATCTCTAATTTACTAGGCCTGCTTAGTTTACTTTTATTGCTGAATGCCTAATGCTAGGTAAACTGGGCCCAGTAACATTAGTAAATGTTTACCATCTTAGGAACAGCTGCATTAAATTACACCCTATCACTGTGTACTGTTTAAAAGTTCTATTACGTTCAAACTGCTCCCAGTATCAAGATCATTTTCACTTACTTTGTTACTGCAGTCTGCCATGGTTCATGAATGCTTAATAGCATAATGTAAATGCAAAGAAATGTCCTCCTGTCATTCTTGTGGGTTTAAGATTTTGCAGAGCTTTTACACATTTCCTGCACTTTTGGAATGTGCTTTAATTGTGAAAAGAAACATGTGCCACCATAAAAACAAAGGAAAACAAAATTGCTAGATGGATGTGCGAGAATGTGCAAAAATTTTAAAGGGGGGGGGGAGTTTACCAGTCTCATTGATCAGGCTTCAGATCTCAAATGGTATAACTGACAAGGCAAAATGGATGGGATTGGGAGCATCATTACATGTGAGAGATGTAGAGGGAGAGGCCCCCCTCCCCCCCTTTTAAATTATAGAAGACATAATAGCAGGCTATTGTGTACATATATTTTGATTCTTTTTTCAATATCAAAAGAAGAATGGGAACAGGCAAAATATATGTATACAATAAGTGAGTCTCACAGAATTAACATCAGGAGGCCAATAACCAAGAGCTTGTATCTAAAGACCTATGAATAGATTTTTGCTGCCGTAATTTCCCAGCCATAGACCATCTTTGTGGACTACTCATGAATGGGTGTGGAAGATTAAAAGGCAAAAATAAGGAAAGGAGAACAGAGATGTATTTCTCTTAAGGTGATTTCAAAGTAAAGTTGTAACATGTGCTGGTATTAACCTTTAATGACCAGGGATCCATGTACCTTTGGGACTGCCTCTCCTGTATACCCCAAGATGGACTTGCACTCTAGTAACCAACATCTGCTAATTGTCCCAGGCCCAACAGAGATCCGTTTGTCCTCAACTTAAGCCAGGGCTTTCTCTGTCCTGGCCCCAACCTGGTGGAACTCTCTGCCACTTTCCATCTGGACCCTGCAGGAATTACTATGGGCGTTTTCGCACTGACCTTAATCGGCAGCAACGCCCCTCTTCACCACGCAGGATCTGCGCGGATTTCGCACCAATTGCTGTGGAGCACCCGGAAGAGCCGCAAAGTCCCACGGCTTTTGCAGCGCAAATGTAAACTGGTTTTGGGCGGTTTACATTTGCACCGCAAAAGCCGCAGGACTTTGCGGCTCTTCCGGGTGCTCCGCAACAATTGGTGCGAAATCCGCACAGATCCTGCGTGGTGAAGAGGAGCGTCGCTGCCGATTAAGGTCAGTGCGAAAACGCCCTATCATTCTGAAGGGCCTGCAAGGCAGAGGTATTCTACCAGGTATTTGGTTGAGTACAGCTATGGTTTACATCTGGCACTCCCACTTCTGTTCTCACTTCCCCACAAGCTAGCAGCACACTCAGACTTGACACCATCTGGTCTTTAGGGAACTGAATGGGTTTTTTGTTTTAAAATTTGGTTTTATCCATTTCTGAAATGTAAATTGCTGTGAACTGCCCTGAGCCTGGTCATTGGGAAGGGTGGTCAAAAATTTAATTAAATAATTATATAAACAAAATAATGTATCTTTCTGTCAGAGAGAAAATCAGTAATTATTCCTTTATAATTTTTCACAGTTGTTATAACTTGATTCTTCTTCTCTTTTTCTTCTTTCTTTTTTAATCTTTTTCTGTTTAAAAACTTCAATAGAATTCATTTTTTTCAAAAAAAAGGGAATGAGTGTTGAACTTCATACAGTGATGGGGCTGTTAAATCCACAGTCAGGGTGGGGATGTCCTGCCCTGATTTTCTGCTTCTGAGCACCACTCTGGAACAGGGAGATTATCCTAAATTAAAATAAATAAAATATTATAAATTTTTAAACTCACTGGTGTTGCCCAAGTGACTTCCAAGAGATTCCTGGAAGAAATGGCAGAAGTTCTAGGAGTTGTCAAATTATTGTAACAATAGAGTTTCTGACATTTCCTAGTGTTAACAACATTGCTTTCATGTGTTCCCTGGAAATGGCCTCATTGTACTGGTGACACCTCCCCTCACAACATTCCCCACTTTCCTAAGCAGCCATTTACTCCAGGGCAACTGATATCCATACCCTGGAGACCGGTTGTAATTCCAGGAGATCGCCAACCACCACCTGGAGACTGGTAATCCTATCAGGGATCTGGTTCAGCCTGGAACAGGGAATCAGGAGCAGTTTTCTTTCCTTTTCTATAATTCCTTTGTTCTCCTTAATTATGTTCATTATTCTCCTTCCCACATTACCATAAGAATACAGTATCTTCCAAGACTGGGCAAAACATCAAGACAGTCATGATGAGAATTTTGTAACAATGCATGTTCATGGCCTGCATTTGTAAATGGGAAAGGGGGGTGCATTGAGAAGCAGCCTATCTGCATACTCATAGCGTATGATTTGTGATGGTGCCATCATCTTTGTCGGCAGCATTTATAAAACTGTATATTATGACATTTACAAATTTGAGGCATGAACCTCTGGAAGTTTTCCTGTGCGAGAGAGCTCCTCGCTGGATTGAGCTCTTGACAGAGTGTCAGCTGCGTGTCACAGATGAACCAAAAGATCAGCAAATACTCACAAACTTTGACAGACACTCTGAAGTTTAGGTACAGTGGTAACTGATTTATTCAAAACAAACATGCAGATAAATTATCCCAATTTCAAAGTAAATCACTGTCTGATAAAAAATAGTCTTTATCATTGTTGAACTTTCTCCCCTCCCTTTGCACATTTCAAAATGTGTAAAGTTCTTTGTGCATTTGTTATAAAAGCATGTAACGGGTTTTTTTTTTCAGTATTTCAGACTGTAAACTCTTAACCTCTATTTGTGTTACTCATGAATGTTAAAAAGTAAATGCCCAACATTTCTAGGAGTGACAGAGGTGTGATGTCATCCAGCCCAGCTCATGGAACCCAGCAAGTAATATTCAACAACAACAACAACAAAATTTTATTTGTATCCCGCCCTCCCCGCCGGAGCAGGCTCAGGGCGGCTAACAACATAATTCAAACCTTAATTATACAGAAGTGAATAAAATTACATTTAAACATTTTAATTAAAATTCTGATTAAGTTTTTAAAATTAAATTAATAAAAGTGCTAATGCTATGCTATGTTTGCTTTTATGATGGCGGTTTTTCTTAGTGTGTATTCAGCAGACACAACCCAATTTTGTGAATTATCATATCACAAATGATAACTGAAGCTCCTCATATTTGACAAATGATGGAAACAGGAACTTCTACTGTAAAGTTTACTCATCCTGCCTTAGTTCATATTTCCTAGTCTCTGACATAAACTCTAGCAGTTTATAATATTCACCTTCAAAACAAGACTGAGCATTAATGAGCACTTTCTGCTTGGATCTTGTCCAAGCCTGTTCCTTTCTCCTGCCTACCCGCTTATAAGGCTACTATTGCATCAGTGGTACTTTCATACATACTACTGCTATCTCTTTTTCTCCTCCATTGTCCGGGGCTGTTATGATGGCAGGAAAGGATGCCAAGAGTGTTTTTGTACTACACAAACCACAGACAAGAAGGATAAAGGAGGAACAGACACAAGAGATATTGCACTTTCACCTCCTGGATGGTCTTATCCACACAGAGAAATCCAGTCTTGAATGACTGCTCTAGCAAGAAGCAATACCTACCAATCTAGCAAAGCAAGAGGCAATACCTACCAATCAGTGGATCCAGATAAAGAAAGAAAGAACACCAGATCCAATGCCATAAAGAGGACAAATGCATCAGGAGCTGTTGTTTCAAGGGACTGGTTGTTTCACAGGCTGGGGCTGGCATTTAAAAGCAATATAAACTCTGAAGGAAGGAAAGGTTTTCTGTTTTTCTTTTTTGTTTGTAATGGCAGGTCCCAAAGCACACTGCATTTGGAGGAGTTCACCTTCCACTGTTTGTTTGTTTATTATTTCACATTTCTTCCCAAAACAGGCTCAGGGCAGGTTAGCATAGTTACTTCAAAATCTGCACCATGGGAGGAAACATGACTTGAAAGCCATTTTTAAAAAGTATATAATCTGAAGAAACATCATGTTTAAAGCGACCAATAACCTATTTGTATTCAAAACACTTGTAGTATAAATTCATCAATAAGTTGAGTAGATAAAGATATAATGCTTAAATATTACTCCATGTTCAGTTCATTTGACACTTGTTCAGTGTTCAGTTCATTTGAAACCAATTTAAATGTGCAAAGTTGCAAAACTCAAATCCAAGTCCCCGAAGTAGAGACCCTTTTCTTATCTTAATGTGGAAGGGGTGGAAGACTAGTGAAGCTTTCACATCGTAGCTTGAGCTCCAAAAGACTATGTGAATCCAACCAGACGCCACCCCAATCTTTAATCGACCTTCCAGCTCTGCTCCAAGACAAACTACATCTATGTCGATCCTTTATGGAATAATTAAATGCCCTATATAGATATTTTCTTAGTCAAATAATTACTCTGATGAAACCAGCCGACCTCAGGATATTGTTTCCCTCCAACAAGCTTTTTCAAAGATTCTCAGACCATAGTTGAAAATTTCTGTCATAATAAAATGTCAGTACCAACATAATCATTCCTAAATATTGACTGTTGTAGATTTTCCAGGCTGTGTGTCCATAGTCTTAGCCATGGCCACACAGCCTGGAAAATCTACAATAGCCAATGGACTCCGGCTGTGAAAACCTTCAACAACATATTCCTAAATATTGCTATGCAAAAACATCTTAGAAAACATTTACCAATGCAACTCAAAACTTGTCCACAGTTCAAGGCTACATGCTAAGGCAACACACCCTACTCAGCATAGCATATTTACTTCCAAATCTGTACTATGGGAGGAGACATGACTTGAAACCATTTTTAAAAAGTAGTCTGAGTTGATTAATGCTTCCTGTTCCTATTGCTTGAACCTCTAAACCACTTTATTGCATGCATGCTTGCATCTAACTTATTAGCAGTAAATATTTAATTGTGAAGGATCTATTTCACAAGCACTGCACCAGAATCCACATTATGTTCATTTCAGTGACCTTAAACTCCTTGTCATCCAAATGTACTACATTTACTTTTTAAAAATGTAGTACCTTATCTATCTAAACAGGGAGATTGCACCCAGGTAGTCAGAAGGACATTGAAACTGTGTAGGGCAGCCATGAAGGAGCTAGAAAAGATCCTTAAGTGAAAGGATGTGTTGCTGGTGAACAAGATCAAGTTAATTCATGCCATAAAGGTAAAGGTAGTCCCCTGTGCAAGCACCAGTCGTTTTTCGACTCTGGGGTGACTTTGTTTTCACAATGTTTTCACGGCAGACTTTTTACGGGGTGGTTTGCCATTGCCTTCCCCAGTCATCTACACTCTCCCCCCAGCAAACTTATTCATTTTACCGACCTCGGAAGGATGGAAGGCTGAGTCAACCTGGAGCTGGCTACCTGAACCAGCTTCCTCTGGGATCGAACTCAGGTCGTGAGCAGAGGGCTCCGACTGCAGTACTGCAGCTTTACCACTCTGCGCCATGGGACTCTCTGCCGTAGTACTCCACATTACTATGTGTGGGTGTGAAAGCTGGACAATGTAGAAAGCTGGCAGGAATAAAGGAGACTCCTTTGAAATGTGGTATTGGAGGTGAGTTTTGCAGATACCATGAACAGCCAAAAAGACATAAGAGGGTTCTAGACCAAATCAAGTCTGAGCTCTCCCTAGAAAGTAAAATGACTAAACCAAGGCTCATGTACTTTGGTCACATTATGAAAAGACAAGAGTCACTGGAAAAGACAATAATGCTAGGAAGAGTTAAAGGCAGCAGAAAAAGAGGAAGACCAACATGAGATGGATTGACTCGATAAAGGAAGCCACATCCCCCAGATTGCAAAACCTGAGAATGGCTGCTAACGAGAGAACATTTTGGACAATGTTAATTCATAGGGTCACCATAAACTGAAAGTGACTTGATGGTGCTTAACACATCTATCTAATCTTATTTACCAAAACCACTAATTATCTAAACATATAAAATATGTCCTAAAAGCTTTTTTAAAAAAATAATTATGCTGTATTTTTTCATATGCCTTTTTTCTGTGCAAAGTTCATACTGAATGCTATCTTCACCTGCTATTGCTGTAATCAGCATTTACCCATCTTGCCAGTAGGAAGCCTCTTGAATGGAAATGAGCATTCCAATGATACATATACATTTGTAAAAAGTGATTGCTGTACGTCTTCCAGCCACATTTTTTCTTGCTGTTTGATATTCCATATGTGATCAGTTTACATTCACATTTCATGAATTGTGATTGACTGACATGCAACATATTAATAAGTAACTGACAATTGGAATATACTTTATTCTCTCATTTCCAGCTGGTTGAGTTTTGAACAGCCTATTATTTTTTAGTATTCAAGGAGGGTTCCAGTTCTGATACAGTAAAGATATATGGGGATAAAGGACTGCTGGATGCTTCTATCTGGTTGCTATAGAGTTAATAATTAAATAGGAATAACCAACTTTTTTTCCTTTGCATAGCATATTCCAAGAGCAGGAAAGAAGGAAGGCTTGGAGAAACCTAGATTTATCTCTGACTGGAAACAGAGACTAGGAGCTGAACTGAGATGAAAGGAAGTGAATATTTTTATATGCCCCTGCAGTTTTAGGGGGTGTTTGAAACTATCCAAAGGGAGGAAATAGTTCATAGCTCTCCAGAAGTTCACAGATGCACTGGAATGTAGATGGCAATACTTGTGAATGGTTGTGTAGGTGAAATATGATGCTTAGCACCTTAGAAATAATTATAGCCTTATGGGCTTGGCCCTGTGGTAAAGTGTGTGAGGGAAAGGGGTTTTGATCCCTAAGGGGGAGCTGCAGAAGGCAACTGAGAAATGGGGAAAGGAAATTTATAAGGAAAAGAGAGTGTTCTGAAAAGGGAGGGAGAAGAAAGCCATCTGAGGGAAAAGAGGATTTTCTGTTCAGAGAGAGTTGAAGCCTCTGAAGATCCATGGTAGCACCAAGAGCACCATCACCACAAAGAGCCTGCCAATCTACAAGAAAAACTGACAGACTTTTTCTGTCTGAAAGAGAATAGATGTGTGAAAGACTCTGGCTGCATCCCTAAAGACATTCTTCTGTGAGTTAACTCCACTGAATAACAGAGGACTTCCTTCTGAGTAGTTATGATTGTGCCCTCTGTCACATTTCTAGTTCTCTCTCTAATTGTGTTGCCTAAATTTGAATGTTTATACATATGTGTGTCCTACTTTGACAGCCCATCTCTCTGTTCATTATTTTTACTTCTATTTGTGAAGAATCAAAATTTACTAGAAGGTTTGTAGGTTGGTTTTAAAACCTGGTTAGAAATGGAAACCAGTGGGCTGGGAAACTCTTTTTTCTCCTTTCTCCATTATCAACTAAGGTTCCGTAATTTATTCCCACACCTGAGGTTGTTGAGAGAAAGTGATTTTACATAATAGGGATTAGACACAGCTTTCCGTCGCAAAAGCCGCTCAAACGTTTTCCTGCTTCTTGGCGGTTTCCGTTTGAGCGGGTTTCGCGACGGAAGTCGCCGGCTCTTTTGGGTGCTCCGGCGCTTCTTGTGCGAAATCCGCGCAGATCCTCCGGTGTGAAGAGGGTGGTCGCGCCACTTGAAGGTCAGTGCGAAAACGCCCACTGTAAACTATGAATAGGACTTTTGTTTGCTGTCAGTACTGTTGCCTTATAGTCATATTTAATTAACTATGTAATAGTAGTATCACATTACAGTAGTATCCTGCATGTATATATGTACATCTGTTTGTAAGAAAGACCCAACATGTATTCACTTTATAAATTAAACTAGGATCAGGATAAATATGCAGTCTCAATAACACATTCAGCTGTATATGCATTGAATGTAACATGAGAATTACTCAGTGCACATGTAAAGGAAAATCAGCTGTGCACTGTGCATGGATTATATATAACCCTGTGCACATATACAGCAAAGGCACATATCCAGTATATACAAGTGAAGGGACATGCAAGCACTTGCAAGAAGGGCATCTTATTTTTCCTTCCCCACCTCTTTCCCTTCCCTCAATGCCCCCATAACCTCTCCTTTTTTTCTGCTTCCTTCTCACCTTCACATCCACAACCTACCTTCATTATCTGCTCTGCTGTCTTCAGTCCCCCCCCCTTTCTTCCCCTTGGCAACCTCTGCCAATTTCACAGTGCCACCTGCCAGGATGGGCCCAGTTGCAAGGTGGGGAACCCACAAGGAGCTGCAGCAACCATCTCACTTTCATAGAAGCACAGAGTTGGAAGAGGGCATATAGGCCATTTAACCCAATCCCCTAATCAATGCAAGATCAGCCTAAAGCAGGGGTGTAAAACAGGCGGGTGAAGGGCCAGATCAGGCCCCAGAGGACTCCTATCAGGCCCACAAGCAACTCACTATCATCTGCTTCCTTCTCTCTTTTTCTCTTGCTTCCTTCTACATTACAGCTTGCTTTGTCAGGCTTGCTCAATTGCACAGGAGCTATAAAGCAAAGCTTCTGTTTCCTCCATTGGCTTACCAGCACATGAAGCAACTTATGTATAAAAGCTTGCAATGCCCAGTCATTTCATGTTTCCCCTGGGTCCTAGGCTCAAAGTGTTGACCATGAGATTTCTGTAATGAATGTCAGTAAACAAAAGTAGATTTGCAACTTAGAGATACACAGCTGAACAACACCTGAATGGCAGACTGGAGATTGCTACGGCACAAACATTGTCTCCAGATTCTGATGCAATAATTCAGAGCAAAAGGTGTCAATTATCAGAAAAATAAACAAAATATTACAAGAGTGCTAATGTTTCAAGCATATTTTAAGTTTTCTTTAAAAAATCTTTGTGTTTGTGTGTGTCCTTTGTAAAGTTTATATCTCTGCTAGAAGAAGAAGACTGCAGATTTATACCCTGTCCTCTCTGAATCAGAGACTCAGAGAAGCTCCTCTCATAACAGAAACCCTGTGAAGTAGGTGGGGCTGAGAGGGCACTCACCGTAGCTGCCCTTTCAAGGACAACTTTTGAGATAGCTATGGCTAACCCAAGGCCATTCCAGCAGCTGTAAGTGAAGGAGTGGGGAATCAAACCCGGTTCTCCCAGATAAGAGTCTGCACACTTAACCACTACACCAAACTGGCTCTCCCTGGTAGTGTATTTTATGACACACATGGCCCGGCCTGACAAGATCTCATTTATGACAGATCCAGCCCTCATAACAAACAAGTTTGACACCCCTGGTCTACAGCATCCCTGACAAGTGTTTGTCCAGCTGCTGCTTAAAGACTGCCAGTGATGGGGAGCTCACCAACTCCCTTGGTAGCTGATTCCACTGTTGAACAACTCTTACTGTAAAAAAGTTTTTCCTAATCCAGCTGGTACCTTCCCACCCTTAATTTAAACCCATTATTGTGAGTCCTCTCCTTTGCTGCCAACAGGAATACCTCCCTGCCCTCTACAGCCAGTTTGGTGTAGTGGTTAAGTGTATGGACTCTTATCTGGGAGAACCAGGTTTGATTCCCCACTCCTCCACTTGCAACTGCTGGAATGGCCTTGGGTCAGACATAGCTCAAGTAGGAGTTTTCCTTGATGGGGCAGCTTCTGTGAGAGCTCTCTCAGCTCCATCCACCTCATAGGGTGTCTGTTGTAGGGGAAGAAGATATGGGAGATTGTAAGCTGCTCTGAGTCTCTGATTCAGAGAGAAGGGTGGGGTATAAATTAGCAGTCTTCTTCTCAGTGACAGCCCTTCAAATATTTAAGAGAACAATCATGTTCCCACTCAGCCTCATTTTCTCCAGACTGAACATTCCTAAGTCTCTCAACATTTCCTCATAGGGCTGCTTTTTTTTTTTAAGTGAAGCCTCCAGAACTACACACAATACTCCAGGTGCAGCCTGACCAGTCCTATGTACAACGGGACTATGACATCTTGTGATTTGGATGTTATGCCTCCGTTGATACATCCCAAGATTTTTTTTGTTGGGGGGGGGGGGTTGTTGCTGCATCACACTGCCTGCTCATATTTAACTTATGCTCCACCCATACCCCAAGATCTTGTTCACACATACCACTACTTAGAAGTGTATCCCCCATCCAGTATCCACGTTCCTCATTCTTGTTACCCAGATGTAGAACTCAGCACTTACCCTTGTTAAATTGTATCTTGTTCACATCTGCCCACTTTTCCAGTATGTTCAGATCTTGTTGAATTCTATCTCTATCTTCTGGTGTGTTTGCTCTTCCTCCTGATTTGGTGTTGTCTGCAAATTTCATGAATAGCCCCTCCACAACCTCCAGAGCACTGATAAAAATATTGAAAAGTACCTGGCCTAGACACAAGCCCTGTGACACTCCATTGGACATCTCCTTCCATTCAGATGAAATGTCATACTCTTTGAGTCCATTTCTCCAACCAATTCCCTATCCACCTATCTAAGAGTCCAGTCCACAGTCCTCTAGTTTACCCATTAGAACATCATGGGGAACCCTGTCAAAAGCTTTAGTGAAATCCAAGTAAACAACATAAACAGCATTGCCCCCCTAGTCGGAATAAAGAGGCTGACACAGAATGTTGGGAAACGGGCCACTTTATTTAATTAACACAATTAACACGGCAAGGGCAACCTGCGGTGGGACAAGCCCTGGGGTCTTCCTCAGACCCCGCCAAGTCCCACGAAGGGCGAGTCACCCTGCCCCCAGCACGAGCCATAAGATTCTGGCTAATGCCAGGCCAGCCAGGCCAAAACCCTCCCCTAAACTTCTGCCCCGATACCCAGAAGGAGGCGAATTTAGGAGGAGACATGAATACGATCCGCATTATACAGCATTGAGCCGTAAAGCCCATCTGCCGCTCCTGCATATCGACTGCACGAACAGGTGCAGCTGCCTGGCTGCTCAGCTGCAAGGTATAAACCCCTTGCACCTTCTGCCAAGTGACCGAAATTAAACCCCACCCTTTACCTAATATCCACACCACTGCCGGTAGTACAAGGTAGGCGAAAAAACACCCCACCACAGGCCAATCAGGTGAGATGAAAAATTCCTACCTGGCCCCTAATAAGACGACCGGTCAAACCTGTACTACACAGGGTGGGTGGGCCGAGAGTGGCAACGCAACTGAGCTGGGAGGGCGGGGCTGAGGCTACAAATAGCCCCGATGCTCCGCCCGACAGCTACTCCCGGATGGAGGGAAGTTCAAGCGCAGCCTCCCCTCCTTCCAGGGAGGCAAAAGGTGGCCCCGTGGCGCGCAGCCGCTTTGCGGCGCGGCCTTTGCAGGGCCGAATTGCCCCCCCAGTCGGAATAAAGAGGCTGATACAGAATGTTGGGAAACGGGCCACTTTATTTAATTAACACAATTAACACGGCAAGGGCAACCTGCGGTGGGACAAGCCCTGGGGTCTTCCTCAGACCCCGCCAAGTCCCACGAAGGGCGAGTCACCCTGCCCCCAGCATGAGCCATAAGATTCTGGCTAATGCCAGGCCGGCCAGGCCAAAACCCTCCTCTAAACTTCTGCCCCGATACCCAGAAGGAGGCGAATTTAGCAGGAGGCATGAATACGATCCGCATTATACAGCATTGAGCCGTAAAGCCCATCTGCCGCTCCTGCATATCGACTGCACGAACAGGTGTAGCTGCCTGGGTGCTCACCTGCAAGGTATAAACCCTTTGCACCTTCTGCCACCACCAATGCCAAGCCTCTGCTTAGACAATGGCGCCCCACAGAGCAGCCAAGGCCGCCTGCCCTTGCCGAATGTTGTGAAAGAAGGCCCGATTACCCACATCGGCAGATGAATTACATCTGGCCGGCACTGCACCCACATGCCCATCCTACCAGGAGGAAGAAGGAAGGTACCCAGACCTTCGCCAAGGCCGCCACAGGGCCAGATTCACCTTCCGTCAGGCCCGCTCTACCCCGCCGGGTCCCGAGCGTCCAGCCAGACCAGTGTACAAGGCGTCCGGTTAGTCTGACTCCAGGCCACCCCCACACGATGGCCCGGAGCTCCACCACCGACTTTGCAAACAAAAAAGGGGGGGCTGCCCCACCAACCCCGATCATTCCCACAAGGGGAATGCAAACAGAGGAAGGTACCCAGACCATCCCCCAGAGGCCACCACAGGGCCAGGTAAGGCTTCTGTGTGGCCTGCTCGACCCAACCAGGCCCAAGCAGACAACCAGACTCTAAAGTGGCGGCCAGGTGAGTTGGAATCTAGGCCATCCCCACACGATGGCCCGGAGCTCCACCACCGGCTTCAGACAAAAACGGGGGGGGGCTGTCCCTCCCACCCTGATCATTCCCACCAAGGTGAATGCTGACAAAGGAAGGTACCCAGACCGACCACCAAGGCCACCACAGGGCCAGATAACGCTTTCGTCTGGCCCGCTCGACCCAACCAGGCCCAAGCAGGCAGCCAGACCTACCAATAATTGACGGCCAGAGGGGTCGGACTCCAGGCCACCCCCACACGATAGCCCAGGGCTCAGCTACCGCTTCAATAACGGTGGGAGCTGCGGCCAACTCATCCCCCAGGCGCCCCAGCATTCCGCTACAGCCCGCACCCACAGCACCCAGGCTGTCGCTGGAGATCTTCTTGCATAATGGGCCGCCCCAAAATCATACGGACCATAAACGAATCCGCCGACCTTGGCGGGACACCCACCTCTTGATGGTCAGACCTGGAAAGCCCACTGGTGCAGCAGTGGACGTGGCCTCCATTTGGAAAATGTTGTCGATCCTATACCAAGTCCATCCACCCTTAACCCGGGCCAGACCCATAACCGCCCGAGATGACTTAACGAGGGGGGGGTGACTCTGTACACTCCCCCATCCAGCCCATAGCATTGATGCTTACACCGTCACACACTGGCCCCGCTCAGGGACGAATAAGCAACAAGTGCCCATAACCACTGATCCGGTAGATCGGCATACCTGTAGCCCAACTCTTCCGAAATTTGACGTCGCCATGTGACGCCCAGACCACCAATCATTCCGGGCAGCCAAATCGACCTCTACCCGAAGGATGTCAAAAACATAAGTCGGCACGACCGCAGAAAATCGTGCCGTCCCCTGGCCCGAGCCGTCTCAGGCAAACCCGGTTAAACCTCCTAGTATGAACGGCGAGGAGGCTCGCCATGCGCATCCTGCGCACCCAGCTCATGCAACAACCTTTCAACCACTTAGGACTCTAAATCCCCGACTGGATTTGAAATGCTAATCATCCTGCTAAGAAGCCAAGGCGGCCAACTATGCCAGATAGGCCTCACCTTTTGGCCCAATATCATTCTGAAGCGCACAGAACGACATACAACCACTGCAACATTGGGTCGACTATCCCGACAGCGCATATGTCTACCCGTCCTACCTTGTCGAGTGCCAAGCTCGGCACCTTCCGTGTACCTGGGGACAAGGTAAACACAAATGCCCTGCCGCTATCGCCTAGCAAGCTACAATGACTCCCAGAAAATTGGTTCCAGCAGAAAATCTGCCTCAAACCACTGACGTAATGCTTGTCCCTTCTCTAGACAATGTGTCCATCGCAAGTAACTATCCCGCGGTATGCTTATCCTGAAAAAACAACACATCTACTGAGGCACCGTAGATAAAAGCCATTACCGCGTTCATTACTGGCATGGACTTAGATATCAATGATTAAACAATGGGTGCTGCCGGCCAATTGACGCAACCAGCCGTACGCCTTATTAGCCGTCTGCGCCCCCAGATCCCTACTACCACAACAATAGGAAAACACAAAATGCTGGGTTCCCGCACATCCCCAGTACTGCTAATGCCGGTGCTACCGACCAGCACTCCGGTGCCGCCGGCAAAGAACCTGAAACCGGACGACCCGGCCGCTCCAGAGGATACCGGAAGGACACTTCACCATATGCCCTCGCACCAAACAGAACGGCATCCAACAACTGCCAAAAAAGGTGACCCGACCACAAGCCGCTGCGGAAACTAGCTGTTAATGTGCAGCACGGTGGGAGGGGGGGCCAGAGAGACTGTATGGCGCCGAAAGACGCCACAATCCAACTCTCCCCGAGGCCACCATTCTAACGGTGAAATCAGGCTCCCAACAAGCTTAAGAAACTAACCGCACTCCATGCCATTTAGTATAATGGCTGTGAGTCACTACCGAGCTGCTGTCCTCCCGTCGGGATTCGCGAAACCAACAGTACCGAGTCCCCGCTGAAATTATAGAATGAACCCTGGGGGTGAACCCTTCGGACAGCCTCAACACTACAATGTACGATAAAGGGGGGGTGGGGGGGACAACCACCCCGGCACACAAAGGCAACCTAACCAGGGTACAAAGCGCCACCCGTGCCTCATTCCCAATTTTTTGGCCCCTGCTGACATAATAGTCTGCCTCAACTCAGACCCGACCGACTACTCATGCCGCTTGCCCGGGAAAACCCAATTAGCAGGGCCATTGTTATCCGCTTCCGATTGGAAGGAACTTGCCCTTTCTTAGACCCATTGAAAGAAAAAAAAACCCAACCATTTCGACCGGAATTACCGTCGCCGCACCCACACAGAAAATTAACCCATAACCGATACAGCTGCCTTATAATGCCTCGTACCGCCAGACCACCACAGTCAGCAGTGTCCCACCGAACCGACGGCGGCTCGCCGAATCTGAAGCAAAGATCCATACACCCGTCTACCCAGACCCTCTTTAGTAGGGTACGCCGTAAATCGAACCTGGGACCCTGCACAACAAGCAGCTGCTCAGCCCATGGGAAACCGACCCAGAAGAAGGCGGGACAGTTAGCGAAGAAGAAAGCCTAAGCCAGACGGAAGGCTAGCAGCATCCCCATCTCCGGCCGCAAGGAACGGCCAGCCTGACAATGGCGCTCTTTACTTGGGTGGGCAGGAGACCACATCCACAAACCCTGGTGGACCATTCCTCAGAACCCCCGAAGAAATCCCGACTGCCTATCTCCCCAACAAGAACTCGGTCTTCCTTAGAGGTCTCCCATTCCAGGCAATGACCTTAACAAGCCATGCATGGCAACCTCAATACCAGCCATGGATGACCCGTCCGGCCACAGGGACTGACAGGACTCAGCCAGCCCAGACTACTGACTCAGGGGAACTTCGTCATGGCTGGGGGAGCCTGGCCTTTCCCTATGCATTTCCCCCCCAGCAAACGATCCATAAGACATAAGAGAAGCCACGTTGGATCAGGCCAATGGCCCATCCAGTCCCACACTCTGTGTCACAGAAGAACATAAGAGAAGCCAGCTGAATCATGCCAATGGCCCAACCCCTTTGTGTCACAGAAGAACATAAGAGAAACCAAGTTGGATCGGCAAATGGCCCATTCACTCTGTGTCACAGAAGAACATAAGAGAAGTCATGCTGGATCAGGCCAATGGCACATCCAGTCCCTCCCTCTGCGTCACATAAGAACATGAGAGAAGCCATGTTGGATCAGGCCAATGACCCATCCAATCCATCACTCTGTGACACGGAAAAAAACATAAGAGAAGCCATGTTGGATCAGGCTAATGGCCCGTCCAGTCCAACATTCTGTGTCACATAAGAACATAAGAGGAGCCATGCTGGATCAGGCCAATGACCCATCCAGTCCAACACTCCGTGTCCCATAAGAACATAAGAGAAACCCTGTAAGATCAGGCCAGTTGCCCGTCCAATCCAACATTCTGTGTCACATAAAAACATAAGAGGAGCCATGCTGGATCAGGCCAATGGCCCGTCCAGTCCAACACTCCATGACTCCTAAGAACATAATAAAAGCCCTGTAGGATCAGGCCAGTGGCCCATCCAGTCCAACATTCTGTGTCACATAAGAACATAAGAGGAGCCATGCTGGATCAGGCCAATGGCCCATCCAGTCCAACACACCGTGTCTCATAAGAACCTAAGAGAAGCCCTGCTGGATCAGGCCAGTGGCCCATCCAGTCCAACGCTCTGTGCCACATAGGAACATAATAGAAGCCACCTTGGATCAGGCCCAATGGCCCATCCAATCCGACACTCCGTGCCACCTAAGTGCATAAGAGAAGCCATGCTGGATCGGGCCAACGGCCCATCCCATCGCACACTCTGTGTCACATAAGAACATAAACGAAGCCATGCTGGATCAGGCCAATATGCCCCTCCAATCCACCGCTCCGTGTCACAGAAAAAACATAAGAGATGCCATGTAGGACCCGGCCCGCGGCCCATCCAGTCCGGCACTCTGCATCACCGAAGAACATAAGAGGAGCCATGCTGGGCCAGGACAATGGCCCACCCAGTCAAACACTCCGCGCCACACAGTGGGCACCCAGGAGGGTAAGGTCCCTTCCCCCAATAGACCCCCTTTTCTCCTAAAATATACACCTTCCAAAGGAGGGGGGGGCCGTCCCCAACGAGTCGCGGCCCAAGACTGCGGCTACTTGCAAGCGGTGGGCGGGGGAGGGGGCGGAGGAGGGGGGAAGAGCGAATAAAAACCTTGCCAGGCCCCCCTGCACGCCGACCGACGCTCGGCTTCGTCCCACTCCCTCAAAGGCCCTCCAGCCCTCAGGCCAAACGTCTCGATCCGCTCCCCATGGGAGCTCGCAGCCCCAACCCTGTCCCGGTCGTCCACAGAGCCGTCCAGCCCGATGCGGCCCTCATCCGCTTTTGGCCTCAGACACCAGGGACCTCTGACCAGGCCGAGAGCGGCAATGCGACTGAGCTGGGAGGGCGGGGCCGAGGCTACAAATAGCCCCGACGCTCCGCCCGGCAGCCACTCCCGGATGGAGGGAAGCTCAAGCACAGCCTCCCCTCCTTCCAGGGAGGCAAAAGGCGGCCCCGTGGCGCGCAGCCGCTTTGCGGCGCGGCCTTTGCGGGGCCGAATTCTCTCGATCCTGTAAGCTCATCACTCAATCAAGGAAGGAAGTGAGGTTGGTCTGGCAGGACCTGTTGGGGACAAATCCATGCTGACTTTCCCAGATCATCAAGTTGTCCTTTAGATGCTTGCAAATTGATCCGGTGGTGTCAAACAGATTAAAATCTTTTCCAGTATTCTCCCTAAGAAAGAGGTCAGGGACTAGCCTGTAGTTTCCTGGGTCATCCCTCCTACCTTTTCTGAAAATGGGGATAAAATCTGTCCTCCTCCAGTCTTGTGATATGTCTCCCATCCTCCAAGAGGTCTGGAAGATGATTGACAAAGGTTCTGCAAGTTCTCTCAGGTACATTCCACCTGGCCTAGGGAATTTGTACTCATTCAATGCAGTCAGGTGCTTCTGTATCTCCTTCCCAACACTATTTCTTTTTTCATTCCTCCTGCCCCCCATATCTTCACCTTCCCCTGTTTCCTTCTCTCCTTCTCACCCCCCCAACCAACCTACCTTTTACTGCCTCCCACCATTTTATTTACATCATATTTATGCTGCCTTTCTCTACAATGGGGATCCAAAGCAGCTTATATCATTCTATCATCTTCTATTTTATCCTAACAACAACCCTGTGAGTTTAGGCTGACAATGTGTAGCTAGTCCAGTGTTACTGAGTGAGCTTCCATGGCAGAGTTGGAATTCAAACCTGGGTCTCCAAGATCCTAGTCTGAAACTTTAACCAATACATCACATAGGTTTCATGGGGTGCTTGCTGGTGAAATGTGGAATGCAGCCAGAGTCATGCAAGTCCCTCAGCAGCTGCTACCAGGCCAAAACTGCCCTGGAAAGAGCTCTGCCCCATTCTATTAGCTTTTACTAACAGAAACCAATACTTAAGGGCTGGCAATACTGTTGTGGTTGCCTAGCAAAGGCCACTCAGTTTCTTAAAGCTTCAGGCTCTGCTTCCATCATGAGGAAGTAACACCCAATGTACTTTTTTCAGATTTCAGAGTTTTCTGTAAACCTGGAGCTTTTCCAGGTTTGTATACAGATCAGTCTAATCAGTTCATGAATACAGTCTCTGCATTTAAGTATCTGCAAGAAAATTATTTCTCACCCGTCTTATTCTGTATGAGGAGGGGTTCATCAGATTTTTTTTCTAGGCCTTCGTATTACTAACTGGAATAAGAAGATGACGAAAGTTTATGTAGAGTGGGAGGCAGATAAGGAAACCATGAGGTGGCATTGAACTAGTATGCCAGACTCTGGATAAAGACTATTTAGTTGTAAGTCAGTATATTTGTCTTGCCTTTTCTCATCCTTAATGACAGAGTTAGCCTTACAATGTTCCAGAGGGAACTCCATTTTCTTGCCACCAATCTCCATCCCTCTATGCCATTTTTTTTAAGCTTCAGAGCAAGGGATGTTTGATTTGACTTTTTGCTTAAGGTGCAGAACTGTATAAGGGTCTGTACTGCTTATTCCTCCTAAGTCTGTAGGGGAGGAACCCTGGAGCAATTCCTTGAATTCATTTTGCTAATAACATTGGACAAACACCCCTTCATCCTTCCCCATTAGAAGATACTGCTGTGGGATGAAAGAAAACCTCTGCCCAGCCCATTCTACTTCATCTCACAGGTATATGTAGAGAAGAAGAGTCACAGAGCCAACCAAGCATCAGGGCCAGTCAATTTCATGGTTTTTTTAAGAGAGAGAGGACTCAAATGTCTCATCCTTACCACACAGACTGCTTATCTTTCTATGAACCTTCAGCTAATTTAAATGTATACAGCATGAGGACTATGGGATTTGCCAGATGATCATTGGCTGTAGGACTTGACTCAATAGAAAACCCCTCAGTGGAGAGCAAGCATGGTATAGTGGTTAAGAGCAGGAAACTCTACTCTGAAGAACAGAGTTTGATTCCCACCTCCTTCACATGAAACCTGCTGGGTGATCTTGAGCCACGGTTCTCTCAAAACTCAGTCCCACCTACCTAACAAGCAGAAGGGAAAGTGACTGTGAGCTACTTTGAGACTCATTAAGGTAGAAAAAAGCAGGATATAAAAACCTACTCTTCTCCTTCTGTTATTGCTAAAATTATGAGGGCCCTATTCAAGAAAATGTGAATGCACAGCCAGCTGACTTGCTGGTTTTAATAAGTCCAGTTGTAGCATATTCAATATTTGTGGGGTTTTATTTTTTTTAAATAAAATCTTGTAATATACCTGAAAGGAACCCATGCCTTGAGCCCAGAAGTCTGATTACCAGAGTGTCATGGGAATTACAGCAGCATCCCTCCTCGTGCTGCGTTATGTGAGAAGCCACAAACCATGCAGCTCTTCCCATTCCACTGTCAATGCTTGAGAACCTACTGCATCCTACAGAGCTTGCCATGTCATTCAGACACCACAGGCAAAAAAACCAGCTGTAGTTCTCAAACCACCTCAGTAACATGACTGTTGGACCTTGATCAATAGGATAACCAGGGCTGTTTTTGTAGAAAAAGTCCAGCAGGAGCTCATTGCAGCAGTCTAAAAAAGGGCAACTAGAAAAAGCCCAGCAGGAACTCATTCCCCCTACTTCGGCGGGGAGGGCGGGATATAAATAAAACGATGATGATGATGAGAAAAAGCCCAGCAGGAACAAGGCCACACCCCTTAACATCACCATTGTTTAATGGAGGAAACTCCATTAAGTTCCAGCAGGAACTCATTGGCATATTAGGCCAAACCGCTAACGTCAAGCCAGCCAGAACTGTGTTCCTGTGTGCTCCTGCTCATAAAAAGCCCTGAGGATAACATTCCTTTTTCCCCAGTATCCCAGTCCAAGTCAGTCTTTACATAAAACATAAGAGAAGCCATGTTGGATCAGGCCAATGGCCCATCCAGTCAGCTGTCAAACAGTGGTAAAAAAAAAAACAGATGCCATCAGGAGGTCCATCAGTGGGGCCAGGATGCTAGAAGCCCTCCCACTGTGCCCTCAAGCACCAAGAATACAGAGCATCACTGCTCCAGACAGAGAGCTCCAACAATACGCTGTGGCTAATAGCCACTGATGGACCTCTACTCCATACGTTTATCCAATGTTCTCTTGAAGCTGTCTAAGCTTGTAGCTGCCCCACCTCCTATGGCAGTGAATTCCATGTGTTAATCACCCTTTGAAGTACTTCCTTCTATCAGTTCTAACCCAACTGCTCATTAATTTCATTGAATGTCCACGAGTTCTTGTATCGTGAGAAAGGGAGAAAACTACTCCTTTCTCGACCTTCTCTAACCCATGCATAATCTTGTAAACCTCTATCATGTCACCCCTCAGTTGATGTTTCTCCAAGTTAAAGAGCCCCAAGCGTTTTAACCTTTCTTCATAGAGAAAGTGTTCCAACCCTTTAATCATTCTAGCTGCCCTTTTCTGGACTTTTTCCAATGCTATATTCTTTTTGAGGTGTGGTGACCAGAATTGTACATAGTATTCCAAATGAGGCCGCACCATCAATTTATTCAGGGGCATTATGATACTGACTGATTTATTTTCAATTCTCTTCCTAATAATTCCCAGCATGGCGTTGACCTTTTTAAATTGCAATCGCACACTGTCTCGACATTTTCAGTGAGTTATCTACCATGACCTCAAGATCTCTCTCTTGGTCAGTCACCTCCAGTTCACACCCCATTAATTTTTATTTATAGCTAGGATTTTTGGCCCCAATGTGCATTTCTTTGCACTTGGTCATGTCGAACCTTATTTGCCATGTTGACGCCCACTTGCCCAACCTCGAGAGATCCCTTTGGAGTGCCTCACAATCTTCTGTTTCTCACCACCCTCAACAATTTAGTGTCATCTGCAAACTTAGCCACTTCACTACTTACTCCCAATTCCAAATCATTAATGAACAAATTAAAAAACATCGAACCCAGTACTGAGCCCTGTGATACCCCAGTACTGAGCCCTGTGATGCCTGCTTACTACCCTCCAGTACAAAAATTGCCCATTTATACTCACTCTCTGTTTCCTATCAACTAGCCAGTTTTTGATCCATAAGGAACTTATCAAAAGCTTTATGGAAATCAAGGTAAACAACATCCATTTTGTCCCCTTTGTCCACATGTTTGTTCACCCCCTCAAAGAACTCTAACGGGTTAGTGAGACAAGATCTTTCCTTACAGAACCCATGCTGAGTCTTCCTCAATAACTTTTGTTCATCAATGTGCCTACTAATTCTCTCTTTAATAACAGTTTCCACCAACTTTCCCAGTATTGAAGTCAGACTGACTGGCCTGTAATTTCCCGGATCTCCTCTGGAATCCTTTTTAAAGATGGGGGTGACATTTGCTAGCTTCCAGTCCTCAGGAACAGAGGCAGATTTCGATGAAAGATTACATATTTTTGTCAGGAGATCCACAAGTTCACCTTTGAGTTCTTTCATAACTCTTGGATGTATGCCATCTGGCCTGGTGGCTTATCAGTTTTTAAATTGTCTATCAGTCATAGGACCTCCTCTCTCTTCACCTCAATCTGACTCAAGTCTTTCAACACCCCTCCCAAAATCAGCAGTTCTGGAGTGAGCAAACACTTCTCTTCTTCCACAGTGAAGATGGAGGCAAAAAATGCATTCAGCTTCTCAGCCATTTCCCTGTCCTCCTTCAGTAGTCCTCATAGGTCATCCAAGGACCCCAACTGCCTCCCTGGCTGGTTTCCTGCTTCTAATGTATTTGAAGAAATTTGTATTGCTGGTCTTTATGTTTTTTGCAATATGCTCCTCATATTCCCTTTTTGCCTGCCTGATCACAGACTTGCATTTGATTTGCCACAGCCTGTGTTCCCTTTTATTAACCTCACTTGGACTAGCTTTCCACCATTTAAAGGAATCCTTCTTACCTTTTACAGCTTCCATAACTTTATTAACCATGCAGGCTTTTTTTATAGCTATTTGTGCCTTTCCTGACTTGTGGTATATATATTTATCTTTGAAACAGTCTACAGCTATGAAAACATTTGTTCACACAGCAAAAGAAAATTTCTTGAGAAATTAATGTATAATGGCAAGGACGAGACAGTTGCAACTTGAAGCAATACAGTTAAAATGAGTCAGCTCCATGACATAAAAATGACCAAAGTACTTCAGGGAATTTGCAAAATGATCTTCAGTGGCATATCCCCCTCCACAATTTTCAGGTGACATTATACCAGTTAACAGCAATTTGGCTGTCTCTAGAGGTCTATAGGTTAGGATGTGATGTTTAAGTTTCGTTTTCCCCTCGCAAAAAGATAAGAATGACTACATATATGCTGGGGTGGAATTCTAGCAGCAGCTCCTTTGCATATTAGGACATACATCCCTGATGTAGCCAATCCTCCAAGAGCTTACAAGGGTCTTTTTTGTAAATTCTTGGAGGATTGGCTACACCAGGGGGGTGCAGCCTAATATGCAAAGGAGCTCCTGTTTGAATTCCACCCCTGCATATATGGCTCAGGCAGTGACAGTCAGGTTGCATGCAGGACACAGAAAAGGAATATAAGGCCTTTGCTGGCTGCATTCAAATTGCTCGACCATTTCTTTCCAACTGTTAGGAACCTCACACCGGCCTTCATACAAGCAGTGTGCTGTTTTCAGTAGCTAGTAACCGCTAGACATCAAAATCCATCAATACTCATTTCAGCAAGCAGCTTTTAGCTTGCTGTGGTGAATAAGGAAGTGTCTTAAACAAGCATCAGCTTCAAGGAAAGGTAACTTCACTTTGCACTGCCACTACAATAGATGATTAGTGTGTAAGAGGCAAGACGAGAGCCCCAATCATCTGCAGTTCTGGTCAGATGGTGGGAGAGTCTGAAAATCTTGCAGAGGAGTCTCATGCTGCACCCCTGAATTTCTGGATCAACATGAGCAGCCGTGGAAGCTGAATAAGCCTATTTCAATAGAGCTGCTAGGGCTAGGTAGTCTATTATCTAAGCCACATCTGAAAACCAAAGCCTTCCTTTTTATGCTGCTGTCAATCTGGCACCTTTCTGAAACACTACATATACTTTCTTAATTAAAAACATGGCATTTTGTTCATTAAAGTGCTGCCAGGTGAAAAAAACACACACACATGCGCAAAAGCAAAATGACTGAATTAAAATGCTGGGATGTGAAAGAGAAGGCAGATAGCGTGTTGCAGTCTTGGCAGTGGTTCATACCGGAGGTGCCAGGCAATGAAGATAGGAAAGTTTAATTTTAAAAGAGTGGGAGCAAGAGACTGAGTCATTTGGGAGGAAAGAGGGACCAAAGAAGAAGCAAGGTTAGGAATAAACAGCTGCAAGCAGTGTGAGAGAAAGGCAAAATAAAAGGACATACAAACTCATGTGCATCAGTGCCAAATAGTTTTGGGGGGAATAACAGCATTGGAAAGGATACTCCCCCACACTACTGAATCAAAGAGACAGCTGCAGAGCAATCTGCTGCTTATTTAGAGAAAGTGTAACTAGGGAGCAGGACAGAGTCCCTCCTGGGACTATTTTTTTTTTTTTAAGAAGCTGCTGTAATAATACCATTAGACAATAGTGACCAAAAAATGTGTGCATTGCACAATATATAAACCTTCCTTATAAAGTGAGGCCATAAGTCCATTTTCCCCAGTCATGTCTACTCTAGCTGGAAATAGTTCACTAAGATTTTGGGCAGAGGTCTTCTGAGCCCCCCCCCCCCAACCCAGCTGAGATTCTTTGAACCGAACCCAGCAGAGATCTGATATGACAATCCCCGCTTTTCTCCCAGAGCAGAGACCATTCTTAACTGAAGACAGGACTCTTCATACTGAAAAGAAGAGTGATGGCCTTGTCTTGAAGCATGTGGCTATATTCCAGATTCACAAGATTCACAAGGCTGTAAGCCTGACTTGATGGCTTTACACCACTGGTACTTGTACAACACTTACCATCTATGAAGCCTGCTCTAAATCTTTCAAAACAAATTCTTACTGATTCTCAATAAGGAGAGCTATGGTGTTCCCAGCCCCACCCTTATTACAAGTGTGAGCAGTTCCCTTAACAGAACAATTATGTACCAGTATCAGAAAGGAAGAAATACATTTCTACAAAGAAAGTTAAGATACCAGGACTTCTGGTATCTTGTACCAGCAAAACTCAGTCACACATCAATAAACACACACTGCACACATTCTCCAGCAGAAGTACCACTTACCCATTGAAAGCACAAAAGGATTATTGTGGGGAGGGGAATGTTTCCTGACCTGTCATTAGCTGGTATACTTCTACAAATGCTCCATTGGCTTTTGTCCCCAGGTAAGTAAATCCAAGTGAATCTGTATATAAAATGTGTCAGAACTCCTTGAAGATGCAGAAACTTTCATCCTAAAATAAGCAGATTTAGTCCAACAGATAGTAATTAGTTCAACTGAAATTCACTGGTTTAACTGGGCTACAGATTCATTTTTCAAATCCATCACTTTAGCTACAGAAGCAGCCACTTTTAATTGCTAATACAGGCTACCAGATGTGCTTTTCATGTGTTACCCAGTATATAAACTTATTAAACTGTATCTAGCTAGAGCCAGGACTGAACATTCTGTATTTAATTTACTGTGAGACCAATAGGGAGTTGATTTCACTGTGATCTCTTGCCCCTGTTCCTAAGTGAGAAATTTTCTTTAAAGGACAGAAATATGGCATGATTACAAAGTGGACAGAAGAAACGGGGGGTTCCATTTAAATCCTGTGGAGAAGCTCACATAGGGCCAAATTAATTTACAAAATCTACTTTTAGGAAGAACACTCTACTAGGGGAAATGGAACTACAGTTCTTCTTGGTGTTCTGTTTGTTGCTCTTCTTTCTCCAATGTACCTCTTTCACTTTCATGTAAAATAATTCAGATTTTCCTACACCTGGATCTTATTGCCCCTTGACATTAAGCAGACCTTAATACACATATTTCAGATTTCTTTTGAAGACACTGTATTGTCTCTACTTACTGCATTTTTGCAAGCTTCCAGTTATCAAAGGATTAGCTCTGTACAAAAGCTGGGCTTACTTTCTGTGGCTTCATAGTAAACTGCAATTCTGCATCTGCAGCAAATTTTGTGTCACTTTGGGGGAGCATTGTACATCCAAGGAGCACCTATGCACTTTTCTACAACTATGTATACGTGTTACTCAAATACATGGGGAGAAGTAGGATTGTGCATGCATGGCCCTTCCCTCCAGATTCCACTTGTCCAATAAACATCTGTACAGCACCTATGCATTTGCAACTATACATATACAAATTTCTCTACATGTACATGGAATCCTGCTTTTTTCTAGTATCCAATGTAGGGAGCCTTGACCCTTGAAAGCTCATACCCTGAAAATCTTGCTGGTCCCTAAGACTCAAATCCAGCTGTTCTACCATAGACTAAGATGGCTACCCTTTAAAATGGCTTTTCAAGGGTTCCCAATCACACAGAATAATATCTGTGTAGAGCTCCAAGTATGTTTCCATTCAGCTGCCTATCTGAATGTGTGGAAATTGGTAGCAGAAACTGTGTGCATAGTTATAATCTGCTATGCAAGTTTTTTGGTAATAGGACATGGGACTTAGTGATTCCTATGTCAGCAAACAGACAGGAAAGATCAGGTACAGTTTGTTCAGGAAGATCAACCATTTCAACCATCTAAAAGGCTGCACCTTTGCGCCAAATCTATATTCTGTGACTACCAATAATCTTTTGGCAAGCTAAAAAGAAACCTAATATTATGTGCAGTTTTATGTTTTATTTTGCTGAGAAAGGGGCATCACACTTCCCCACCTAGTACCTACTCACAATCTTGCTGTACATTTGGAATCTGTAGTATTGAACTGGACATACAAAATTAAAAGCTATTAAATGGAAATTTACTGCCCAGAACTGCTGGTATATGGCTTGAAATAACCATGGAATATGTATGACTAATGAGAATAAAAACAGTAAGAACCACAGATTATTCATGTAGACATCGTATAACAGTAAATATTTGTTAAGTGTTGCTGTATTGCATATACTACAGAAAGTAAAATGGGAATTAATGGAAGACTAATATAACTGATTTGCAAAAGGCTCTTCTGAATAAAACATTACAGATGTGATAATTAGACAGGGGTTTTTTTATTTTTTACCAGAAACAAAAGATGCATTCATATCTGTCAAACATTCTCTCTGATAGTGACTCCAGCTTATGTTTGCATTACAAATTTTCACATTGATCTTATTTTTGGTTCTTCTTCTATTGCAAAATTCCCTAATGAGTACAATGCTTGCAAAAAAATTACTTGTTTACATCCATACTGGGTTTTTTTCTTTGAACCTTGACTATTATTTGTTGTTATTATTTCTTAAGAACCTCAAAGCCTTGGCATTGTGCAAAACAGAATTAAAATCAAAAGCCCTCCCATGGGCTGGCAAATAAAAGAAAAAGTATTTCAAAGTTGTGCTCTGAGTTCCTTTTTACCTAATCACAGAGTTAAAAGGACGCATTTTTGAGTAACTGTCAAGGTAGCATTCATGACAAATGGACAAATCAATCAATCTTTTAATAGCAAAGTTTATGGCTGTGTGCCTATCAGGAGTGCAGTGAAACAAGACAGGGATCTTTGCATGCCCTTCAGGCAGTTGACAAAAATATTACTTTGTACTGTTTTGAAAAGACCCCATATGGCCTAATGAGGAATGAGCATACCCATTTTCCTCTGGGAGGCTCTCAATGTTCAGGTCCTTAAGCATCAGTAAAAAGGAAGCCTAATAGAAGGCAAGGAGAAAGGCCTGCTCAAGTCCCTACAGTCTTATCAGGAGGAAGCATAAGTAGGTGTGCTCAAAATACTGCTTTGGTCTATTCAGTGGAGCTTAATTCCAAGAAAGCATTCTTAAAATTGCAGGGATTGTGTCCTGGAGGGAATGTTCTGGGTTGGAGAAACTCTCCAGGCTGTGAAATGATGAGTCTCATGTTTTACAGTCTCCAGATCATCAAGATTGGTTTGCAGAATGTCCCTTGCACAGCATTATTGCATGGGAACATGGTGGAAGGAAAAGTAATGAGAGAAGGGGAAGAGAATTACAGTGTCTTTGATCGGCCAGGCAACCACATGTTCCTTTGCTTCACCTAGATTTACCATAAGAATTCCCTCATGTATTCTGTAAGAATTCTCTTGACAAGCCAGCAATCCAATGCATACTTACCTCGAAGTAAGTTTGTTCATTTTTTTTGTTTAGTGAAATAAATGCTGCCCTTCCTCCTCCCCCCCCCCCCAGGTTACCCTTAGTCTTTACAAGGTTTGACCAGTCTCTAATATCAGTGGTACAAAGTCTGAGTTCCATTGCACCTTTAAGCCCAACAAAAAATATGGGTATGTGAGAACTGAAAGACTTAGCATGTGTAGCTGCACACGCCTTCAAATACATTGAAACAGATTCCCACAAACATTTCATATAGGGAGTTGGGGTTAGTTGCCAGCAAGGACTAATTAGAGTCAAGGTGTCAAAGTGCCTGAGCATTTAATATAGTTATGACTATTTCTGAAATTCCTTTGCAGTAAAACACTACTTTGAGGTGCCACTAGACCCAGTCCTCAGATATGTTGCGGATTCCTTTATTATATGTATGCCAATTTGCTGCTATTCACATGTCTTACCAAATGTATTATTAGAACCTTAGCTATATTTATTGCTCAGTTATTTATGCATCTTGACTCTAATTAGTCCTTCCTGGCAACTAATTCCCACTATCTATATGTAACATCTGAGGAAATCTGTTTCAATGTATTTGAAGGAGTGGGCATCTACACATGCTAAGTTTCTCAGTTCTCACTTATACCTAGAATTGAACTTTGTTCACTGGACTCAAACTTCATTCTCACATCTGTTAACTCTTGTATTTGTATACTAATTTACTGCCATTCACAGATGTTACCACCTGCCTTAATTCAATCTCAGCTATAATCATCCAGTTATTTATGCATCTTGACTCTAACTATAACTACCACTTCCTGGCAACTAAACCCACCCCCCACCATCTCTCTACCTATATGTAATGACTGAGGAAATTCTCTTTTATTGTGACTGAAGAAGTGTGTTGCACACACTTGAATAATTTTTTTGTTGATCTTAATGGTTCCACAGGACTTGAACTTTGTTCTGCTGCTTCAGACCAACATAACTATCCACCATAACATCAGTGGTGTTATTTCTAACTGTGATTTCTAACTGTGTAGGATTTGTTTCAACTTAGTAGGCAGTATTTTGACTACTGGATTTTTTTTTCTTTTAATCATCTATTACAGAGAAACAAAATCTCTCCCATATCACATCTTGGTTTCTTAATTGCACAGTCCACCAACTATCTTATGATTTTAATAAAACCTACACCAAAATATCTATACATGTCTCAATCACTTATTTCTCTTTCCTTACACACCAGGCAGATGTGTTTCCATATTTCTAAGACAGGATAATTATTGATTTAGTGTCATTATCTTCCAAGTTATGTCTTTCACAATAATCAGAAACACGTATAAATTTAGAGGAACCTGATGAATGCATAAAGCATTAAGTGCCTGGGATTTTTTATTCTCTGTCTTGTCGTGGACAATGGCAATGCCATCAAGAGCACGTCAGTCAGCCACATTCAGTGAGTTTGGCTGGTAAGACGAAGTATGACATTGCTTCTTATCAGTACAACATTTAAGTAATTCAGCAACACATCTAGCAATTTGTAATGATTGTGAATCCAGAAATCACTAGACATTGGTCCTGAAGCCTGGTTTTAAAACTTTGGTCAAGAAGCTTCTCTCCTTTAAGATTCCAGCTAGGCCTCTGCAAAACAACTTTCTGTGTTTCCAAAGCTAATGTGGCCTTCTGAGAACTGATGGCACCTGTTAGCCACTCCAATTAAGATATTCCTTTCAGCTGAACCTAATAGTTCTTTGAAGATGTGAGAAGAACCAAGTGCACTGTTGAATCATGTGACCTGCATGGCAACTAGGGAAGGGATTACATCACCTGCTTGGATTGGCTGCTTAAGGGCCCCAGCAACTAATCAGACCATGCATAAGTTTAGCTATGCTGTGACCATTGTTGAGTGATTCTTGACTTGCTCATATCAGAGACACTTCAGTGACCAGATGGCCTGAACCTCTGATGCACCATCACATTAGTGGTAACTAGCTATCGCAGGCCCATGGCCAGAAAACTCCAGATGGGGGGGGGGGGCACGGGAAAAAAATTTGGATGGAGGGCCCCCCTCTGGTGGGGCCTCCTGCTCTGACCTTGATCTCCATGCCGCTTTAGTGGCCCAACCCCTTCGCACGGCACCCCCCCCCTCCCACCCAACTCACCAACATGGTGAAACGGAAGAGCGGGCTTCAGGGGCTCTTTCAAGATGCCCTCCACCCCTGCCGGTCATGTGATTGGCGGGAAAAGCCACTCCAAGGCAGGCAGTTCCTAAGCCGGCTTTCCAGTGCACTCAGCAAGTTCAGCGCTGGGGCAGCTGCATTGGTGAGTTGTGAGGGAGGGAGGGCGAGGCACCCACAGAGTGTGGTGAGGGCCGCCAAAGTGGCGCAGACAGAGTGGGGGCCAGGGAGCTGAGGGGCCATAAAGGTCCATGGTGGGTGGGGGGGGCCATGCCCCCCCGGGACCCCCAGTGGTTACAGGCCTAAGCTATCAAAACTGTGCCTCTCTGAATGCTTTGGAATACTTTATGAACCGTCCTCATGCCTGCCTGCTTGAACTCTGGGTAACTATGTACTACTGTGTTATTCAGTCTGGTGAAAAAATAGGGGGTTTTGTTTTCTGTCTCTCCCAAAAGTCTTGTTTTATATTTTTTGCACACAGATAAATCATTTATTTTGATTAATCTGTTGTAAAGTCTTTACTCTTTTAAGTCTCAAAGCTAAGTCCAGTGACTTGACTGTTCACCTGTGGTTAAAGTTGTTCTTCTGACTCTCATTGTTGCAAGACAACCTTGCAGGGCTGGTGTGACTATTAGCCTCCTGGAAAGGCTTGGAGGTTGGGTCTGCCTTTACTGTGTTGGGAATTTAGCCTCAGAGCCTGTGGGTCCTCGAGTTTAAATACAGACAAATAAAGGAAACCTTTTAAAAAAATAAACAAAAGTGTATTGAACAGAAAGGAAAGGCACGATGCAATGAAGTCTCTATAGCCTAGCTTAAAAACTTTTAAAAGCTAATTTTCTATCTAATACATTTAGTACCTGCCATTCTTACAGCATAAGAGTCCAAGTTGTGGCCTAACGGGCTGTGTATGTAGCAGTCCATCCTGATGTAGTATAACTTACCAAAGTGCACTAGCATGGCACAAGCATAAAGTTAGCATAGCTTCCCTAATTATAGTATTTCGCCCCCAGAGATCAGATGGTCTTAACACTTCAATCATAGGTCCCTCTTGATGGAACTTTCCAGAACACGGCACTTGAGCCCAAAAAATTCTACAAACCCTAATTTCCAGAGGCTGTTAGCAAACACTACTAATTCCCTCCTCTCCTAGCCATATGACCAGTACAGGTCCTTGTAACTAACCAATTGCTTCATTTTTTAAATCCAACCTTGAAAGAGGTAAGGAGGGTAACCATAGGAAGACCCAAATTATGAACACCTGCAGGACAGACCAAAGTCCTTTAATAATGACATTAACCCTTAAGAGAAACTAGAGGTGCTTTGCCCTCTTACACATGAATTTAGTAGATTTACCTGAGAATATATGAGTACAGGACATCTTGTAAAGTAATATGAAGCGATATTATAAAATATATAAATCTGAGAACTCTGAATTAAACAATTAGTTTTTCTCTTTATTAAAGATCCTTGCATTTTGTACCTGCTGGTGGTAAGGTAAACTTTGGATTCATATAAACATTCTTTATTTTAAAATTTTCAGTGTAGAATTAACTGCTGGTGGTTTTGCATTCTTTTAATTTAGTGTTAAGGATGGATGGATGTATTAATAAAAGTGTTAAGGATGAATGGATGTGTAAATAAAAGGCAAAATATATGCAAAGACTCTATAAAAGTATTTTTGTACTATTCCTGAGATCATCTTCCTGGCACCTTTTTCAGGAGACTGAACATCCAGGTATTAGGACGCTAAATAGAATCCCTAGTTTGGGGCACAGGATCCTCTGGTTTGGAGGTCCTCCCACTGCTTCAGGGTTATCAGAAAGTGGGTGGGGGAATATCCACTAGGCACTCTATTATATCCTATGGAGACCAGTCTCCATAGATATGGAGAATTGATCCATGGGTATCTGGGGCCCTGGGGGCTATTTGTTGAGCTAGAGGCACCAAATTTTCAACATAGCATCTGGTGCCTCTCTTAAAAAAAAAGCCCACCAAGTTTCAAAAAGATTGGACCAGGGGGTCCAATTTCATGAGCCCCAAAAGAAGGTGCCCCCATCCTCCATTATTTCCTATGGAAGCAAGGCATCTAAAAGGGACATGGAAGGTCCCATTAAATATGTTGGCCAGAACCCCCTTCGGAATCCATTCAAGCTTATCACAATCTTGCTCCTGGTTCCACCCCCAAAGTCCCCAGATATTTCCTGAGTTGTACCTGGCAACCCTACCTCTCGCCAAAGACCACAAAATTATTTGCGTTAGAAATTCTGCAACCTGATTGAGTACCGGTGTTTTGTCAACTATGGCTTGATATGTTTTTTACATATGGTGCAATCAGACATTAATCTATCCCTGTTCTATTCTTTACAACATGGATCAATGCATTGATCCATGTTGTAATGAATAGAGCTGTGTCTCCGTGTAATGTCAGGAGAAAGAGGCTGAAGAAGAACTTATAAGTGAAACCATGAGGATTCCTTTCAAAAGCGGTTCCTTGTTCTCTCCATACCTTCACGAGTGGAACACTAAGAGATTTAAAGACCCCACCCGCATCTATACTACATTGACTTTGAAGAAGCAATTGTTCTTAAAAGACTAATGCAAGACTGTGTGGGGAAATTTCAACTATTAAGTGTTCCTTAATTCTGTTTTGTTCTATTTTACTTTAGTTTACACAAAAAGAACACATTTATACACGATTTACGTGAGTTTCATTGTTTCCAGTGGTTGTTACATATAGTTTACTATTGACACCGGTTCCAGTTGTCTTTATCATTAATCTACCACCAGTTTTTAGTGGCTTTTAATGATTTTCAATGATTCACAGCACTGGTGCCCTGGATTCATTTCCCTGGCCTCTTCTTTAAAGGAAGCATGAGGCAGCATTGGTCAGGGCAGACTCCAGCCAATGGATAAAGGGCAACAAATGGCTATATATGGCAGGGAAAGGAGAACCCTTGGTGCTGTGCCATCATTCCAAATCTGGTAGGGGTCTTAAGGCACATTAGGAAAGAGGGATGATGCTTGGCACCACTTGGCACATGAGGCTTATGTAGGTGAGGGTAAACAAGTTGAAGGAAATGCTGGCCAAATTTGGAGCCAGGGTAGACCTGCCCATAAATATCAGCTACTGATAGGCTGCCTAACACAGCCCCCCCCCCTCAAAAATGTATTAGCATACTTTAATAAGCAATAACATAATTTAGCCAATGTTGTGGGTAGCTGTGCTGGTCTGAAGCAATAGAACAAAGTTTTAGTCCAATGGCCCCTTTAAGACCAACAAAGTTTAATTCTAGGTATAAGCTTTCATGCGCATGCACACTGGTGAAGTGTGCATGCACATGAAGACTTATGCCCTAAATTAAACTTTTGGCGTTTTCGCACTGACCTTACTCGGGATCGACGTCCCTCTTCACCGCACAGCGTCTGCGCGGATTTCGCACTAATTGCTCCGCAGAACCCGGAAGAGACGCAAAGTCCCGCGGCTTTTGCATCGCAAAACAGCTGCGCGGTGAAGAGGGACGTCGCTCCCGAGTAAGGTCAGTGCGAAAACGCCCTTTGTTTTGTAGCTCAGCCATTTCACTAAATAAACTACTTTAAGCAATACAGTTGTCTGGTGTCCTCACTTGGGAGGTGCTAGGGCACGGGAATCTACAAAAACCAAGGGATGGATCTGTTCCCTTTCCACTCACATTCACCACATAACATTCTCTATAATTACAGTTATTGGCAGAGTACCTGTCATATTTCTCCACAATACCAATATATTACATGGTACTGTTTAGCATGTTCAGAAAAAGGCTGGTAAAATCAATTTGTCTGTACAAAATTGTCCTGAGACCATGCAGGGTGGCATTGCAAACATTTAATTTGTACTCCTAGTCTCAATACAATTCTACAGCCACAAATCCATTATTTCAACAGTGGCATGATCCAGTTTCACATGTATTGAAAGATTAGATGTATTTTTAAAGGCATTTGTACTATTGGCTATCCTTGATGGGAACAACCTTTCACTTTTCACTTTTCCCTACTTAATTTTCAGTTCTTCTTCATCCAAGAGTCTGTATATTTAGCTCCCAGTGTTTTTGTTTCTGTTACACTTTGTATCTTTCCCTCTTTGCAGCCAATTTCCCACTGTCTAAATATCCACAGCTGTTGTAAGTCTACAATACACTTTCTTCACAGGGAGTGATTAAAGTTGCCTACTAGCTTGCCTCCCCCCCTTAAGCTTGTCTGTTTTGGTTTGGGCTCCGAGCGGTAGCTGTGCCATGTGTATTTCTTGTTTCTTAAATTCTCCAGATTGTGTGTGATCTCTATATTAGTTTCTCATTCTATTACTTCTGCTTCACTGTCCATGAACAATGTGTACTCTGCATCTGTTTCTGTCACTGGCTCAGCAAGCAAAAGTGATTTTCTCCTGCCAGCCTTCCATTTTTCTACAGAAGGGGGGAGACAGAACATCTTTCCAAAATACCATTTGCATTTAAAACAATTGGAATTGATGGAATATGTAATGTGGAAATCAGTTCTGGTGGCAGGGTTTGGATCCCTGGATACAGATCCAAGGTCAAACAGGAACAAGTGGTTATCTCACCTCCTCAGTTCCCAGGCTCTGTAATAGGAATCATGAGATCTCTCTTGTAGGATATCAATAGGGTGTTTATATGCTGAAATACTGTTAGCTTCCCCCCCCCCCTTTCTATTATATAAAGCAATATCATGGTGTTCCTAACCTCTCCAATCTGCTAGTGGGATTTTTCTTCTAAAAATATAAAACAATGGAAAACAAGACAAAAGATAGAGAAAGACAGGCTGATTCCGCATTTGGCGTTTGCCTCCCTTTTGCGCCGAGGTTGTTCCATGCAGGTGTGATTTCCCGATTCTGCACTAGAGGATTTCTCCCGGATTCAATTCCCAATCTGTTCTGTGTGTTCTGATTCCACATTACTGCTGCTCCCAGAGTTTCCCCCACAATCATAGCAATTTCCCCCTCCCTCATACGTTTCCCTTTTTTAAAAAACACGCATGCGTGTTCGCATTACAACGCAATCATCTTTGTTTGCATTAGAACGTAATGCCAGAGGCATAATACTGGCAAAGTCACGTGTTTTCCTTTCACCCTGCCATTGGCAGGTTATCTAAGCCTTGGGAAATCTGAGTCGGCGATCCACCATTTTTATCCACACACTCTGAATGTTAAGCACACAGTTTTCCATTAAAAGCTATAACAAATTACAAACAGATGCATGAAGGGGGGGGGGATTTTTCCAGAGGGGTTAAGGGAGAAAGTTTCCCCAACCTATCAAAAATATAAACCTATAAACATAATCAAATTCCCATTCCCATTTGAGGCCATACGGGGGGGGGGGATCGATAAAGGTGGCAATCGCGCATCTTTAAAGTAGTTTGTGTAACATCACTATTTATTTAGTTGCGTTGTAACTCTCTTATTTGGGAAAAAAATTATAATAGGAGTGATTTTTATCGGCGGGGGGAAGACACATTATCAAAATCACATGGAATACCATAAAGAATGGGAGCGGGTGGAAGCAAGGGATGTATTCAGTAAAAGAAAATTGTGTTACATCATTATATATTTTTCACGTTGTAACGTGAAACGTGAGTTGTTTAAAAAAAATTACTCTATTTCAGGAAAATATTGGATAATTTTCAAAGGGAGTAAAATTAAGGAAGTATGATGAAATATCTGGGCAGAATCATGGGCGTGGAGTTATGTGGGTGTGTTCTACTGATGTGAGAAGTTTGACAGCGCAATGGCATGAGTTCCGCACATAAATTTTGAGTCCCAGAACCGCATCAAAAATAAACTCGCATTTTACTGATCTCCTAAATTCGGGGCAACACCGCTTCGGAGGCGGGTCAAACTGCTGCCCTGGGTCAAGATATGCAGAAACCAATATCTGCCCCGAGGGAAACACAGCACCGGAGCTGGAGCAAAGGCTAATGCGGAATCAGCCATAGTGTTCATTTTCATTGTTCTATGTATATCTTCTGTTTTTTCTACCTAGTTTAAAGCAAAATTGAGCTCCATGGTAAACTGCATGTATCCAATGGCTTAGTTCCTACAACACATTTTCTCTACAGTGCAGAGTGTGCAACCACACATTAAAATAAACTATGCAGTGAAATACTTAAAACACTAGTCCACTAAATTGCATGTAATCTTCAAACATTACACTGCCTGTAACAGTTTCTATCATTTTTTCCCCTTAGTGGGAACTGATGTTAAGTTCTCACTGAGAATGTAACAAGTTCACATGGACATGTTCATCACTCAGTGCCTGTAATACCAGGTGATTACTTGAATGTGTGAAACAGTCATCACAGATCAAACATTACAGTCAGAGCTTCCCTGTCAAGTATATTTCATCATGCACGCTGCTAGCTGAAGACACTGAAACTCAGATATTCTTAATTGGACAGATGAAGTAGAACCATCACCTTAGAAAGCTCAAAGATACTTTCCATATTTTAGTCTTCATCATATATGTGTAATGGCAAACAAATGAAGGAACAGAGATTGACTGACAGTAGGTAGAATGGGAAAGACCTAGGAGAAGAAAGCTATGGAGCACAGGAGAGCCAAAGAGAAGAAGATGATAGAAGGGGAGATGGGGAACAATAAGGGAAGAAAATAAAGGATAAGCAATGGAGCACTTGAAGAAGAAGGGGCACACCAAGATGTGGGTCAAGAGTGACAGGAAACAGAATCCACAGCACCAGAATTAACTTGCCAAGAGCAAAAGATGAGCGAGGTCATGATTTCCTTGTTTCACGGTCTGTTGTGGGGCTAGCAATCACAAATTTTGGTACAGATCAATAACTATCTGGGCATAATGTGGTGTATGTTAGAGACATAACCTCATGCTGTTTTGTTGACATCCACCTTTGGCATATAGGGAAAACCAGAAATCCCATACACTGTCATGAATAGGCTTTGGGATTAAATTGGAAGGTGAACAGGTTTTGCGGGACAGTGACTTTTAAGAAATCAAGCAGAAGTGCTTGCTTGCCATCCCCCACCACACTTCACATACTAGTGTTGCCGGATGAGGCCTGGAGTTCTCCCAGAATTTCAGCTGATCTCCAGACATTCATTAATCTGGGGAAAATGGCAGTGCTGGAGGGTAGATTCTATGGCATCACATTTCTGCTAGGTTTCCTCTCCCCCCCCCTAAATTCTCCAGGAATTATTACTAAAATAGGCTAACTTTGGGGGGGAGGGGGCTGTGTTAGAAACAGCATCTGAGTAGGCCATGGGAGCTCCCACTACCAGCAGTAGGAGGACAGCTGGATAGGCTACTCACTTCCAGATTACTCTATTTCTATGTCCTACTTCTATCTCAGTCACTGCTCTGTCCCTCAGACACCCTTTATATTGCCTTTACTATGAACATCATTGCATTATTTTCTCCCATGGCTCATTTAGCAGTACACAGGGATACACAGGAAGCTGCCTTATACTGAATCAGAGCACTGGTTCGTCAAAGGCAGTATTGTTACACTGGCAGCAGCTCTTTAGGGTCTCAGGCACAGGTCTTTCACATCACCTACTTCCTGGTTCTTTAAGCAGGGGTGGCAGGGATTGAATCTGGCACCTTCCGCATGCCAAGCAGATGCTCTATCACTGAGCCACAGACCTTTCCCATTACCTTCTTCATGTCCACACTCAGACAATCAACCCATTTGGAGGCTTCACTGCTTCTCTGTCCACCTTTCAGTTTTTCATTTTATTGAAAAGCAAGCTCTGAGAATCAAGGTGAGAAAAAGACTGTGAACCTAATCTACCAATTGCACTTCTACTGTTAAGAATATGCCTTTCATTAGGTCTTGTATTACAAAATAGAGAAGTCTGATTCATATGTCTTGTGAAAAGGTGCTAAACAGATTTGCTAGTTGTCTCATCATCAGGTGCAAGTTAGCAAGATGCTCTGATTCATTAATAAAGAAGTTCCTCTATTCCTCTCTGCCTGCCTATGTCCCTTAGCTTTGATTGGAACAATGTCAGGCATTTCTTAAGAGACATCCCTGATATTCCCTGATATATAAAGTGCTGTATTCACATCACAGAACTCTGGCCATTGAAATTTTTATTATAAATGCTGTTGCTAAAACTACAACTTTCACTGCCTCCACCTCTATTTAGCAAATCATCTTGTTTTGTCTGATCCAAGGAAAAGTAGCTTTTAAAAATCTGATTGCACTGATAACTGCAACTGGGTTCCTAATGAGTTCAGGGGTTTAAAATTGAAGATTAATCTTGACATATTCATAATAGTAGACATGCTTAACATCAAGTGAGTGCCAAAAAAATTCAACCACAAAAGTTCTCACATTTCACTGTGGCAGATTTTGAAGCCATCACAATAATTTCCCTTCTCTTAATTCATGGGTACAGTATGCATGCTGTTTGGACACAGACACACACTAATAAAATCCTTCAGGTCCACTTCAACCTGGGAATAAATCAGGAAGTAGTTATCACTGAAACAACTTCTGGCCAGTATTGTCTACTCAGACTGGCAGCAGCTCTCCAGGGTCTCCAGCTGAGGTTTTTCACACCTTTTTGCCTGGACCCTTTTTTGGAGATGCCGGGGATTGAACCTGGGACCTTCTGCTTACCAAGCAGATGCTCTACCACTGAGCCACCGTCCCTCCCTGAACAATGTTCTAAGAATGCTAGACAACATGAAAGCCACCACATATTACTGTAACCCTCCCCATCTTGGTTGATAGAATTTTCCATCGATAAAATGAGGTGCCATTGAGGAAGATTTCTGAGGGAGCCTCCCTAGTTTATTGAAAGAGGTTTTGATTTGTCTTCTATTGTAAAAGAGCTCCCTTGACAAAAGGACTGTGGGCCAACTACAGACTGGTTTCAAACCTACAGTTTTCAGGATGGAAGATAACTGAGAAGGCAGTTCAAGAGCAACTCAAGGATTATCTAGATTACGTATTTGCTCATTACCCTTTTCAATCCAGCTTCAGGCCTGACAGTGGAATGGTGACAGCATTGGTTGCTCTGGTGGATGATCTCAATTTGCATGCTGATCAGGGGCATGCCTCTTTATTAATTTTGCTTGATCTCTCAGAAGACTTTGACACAGATTAGACGAAGGATGCTTCAGTGGTTTAAGTCTTTTCTATCAGATCTTGCTCAGAGGGCTATGGCTGAAGGTTCTGCATCAGCAACCTGGGATCTGTCTATTCCACAGGGTTCTTTGTTATTACTCATCCTTTTAAATATCTATGTAAGAGCTTTGAATGAGATCATTGTGTGTCTTCACACAATAGAGTTGTGTGTCACCAATACACCAATGAAACCCAGCTATACGTTTCTTGTTATTCCACAAACAGCTGTATGTGTTCTAAACCGGTGGCTGTCCACCATAAACCAGTGGGCAAAGGAGTACAAGCTGAAACTAAATATAGGAGGTGATTCTAGGTGGTAAGGATGACATTATGGAAGGCATTATGCTTCCTTAAAGAAATAAATTTACCTTTTCAGGAGTTTTGCAGGCCTCTTTATTAGAAATAAAAAGTTTGAGTAACATCAAAAACTGTATGTTTTCTAATTCCATTTAGCATGGAAATTAGATCCTTTCCTAGCTTCAGCAGACACAGCCAAGCTCTTAAACACCATAGTGACCTAAAGGCTGGACTACTGAAACACATTCTACATGGGGTTACCCTTGAAGATAATTACAGAAACTTCAGTCATGCAAAATATGACCACACTCTTACTATCTGAAACACGGTGTTATGAATATTGTGCTGTGCTGACCTTGAGATAATAATATTCTCTATATATCATTTTTTTAGGTCAGTTCCAAGAGTTGGTTCTCACCTTTAAAGTCCTTCATAGTACAGGACCCACAAACTTAAGAGACAGCATCTCCCGGCATGAACTTATGTGATAACTCCATTACAGGTTCAAAGAGGGCTAGAGGGTGAAGCGCTGGAAGGAATAAACACACGCACAACCATTCTTTTTGGTAAAACATGGCCATACCTTAATTTTATTAATGCAGACAAAGGAGCAATGGCACAGCATAGGGACACATCTAAGTAATGGGTGACCACAATGAACCACAACCCCAGCCCACCTGCTGGTGATCACCTATAGAGTGACAAGATAATGGGACATATGTGGGTGCTGGCCTCTAAATTGCCTCCATCTGGACATGGGTCTGAGTGGCTTTATACCCCAAGGCTCCTTATGAAAGCCCCAAATTGGGAGAGGCAAGCACGCAGGCACAGTCTCTCCCTCAAAGGATCCATTCCTGCCACCATTCCTAAGCCTGTTACTAACCCAACAAGGCTTGTCAAATCCTTTGTAACCAGATATCCTTGCCCCACTCTGAGATGTGCACACTATCCACCCAAAACAATGCAGGCTGCTTAAATGAAATATCAGGGTGTGTAACAATATCCCCCACAAAGAGTCTTAACAAATTGTGAGGCAGCCTTGCCCACCTTCCCCCTGGCCAAGTCCACCTTTTCTGGAGACAGCACTTCCTCCATTTGTGAAGCTCCAACAAAGCAAGATCAAAATAATGTGGCCCCAGAAAGACTTTGATGCAGAGTCTGGAGGTCAGCAATAACTGCTCAAAATAAAACCATGCCTTTTTGAGCCAGAAGGTCATTCTCCCCCAACTGAACAATGATGGCATGAGGTGGGCCATGACGAAAAACTTCAGCTGACAAGGTGGACAAGAGAGTCGACCACTTCATTCCTCTATGTCCTAACCCATTGATTTGCAGATGTTCATGAAGCCCTATGTTGGAATCCCATCCAAAAGATACTGCATAGTTGCTTGCCCAAAACACAATAGTGTGTCCCACTATAAAGTCTGTCTTGTGCCTAGGGGGTAGGGTTGCCATCCATCCCAATATATCGGGACCATCACTGTTATGGACCTTCTTGTCTCGACATCCCGACAAGACCCAATTTTGTCCAGATTTGCACCATGCAAAGCGCTTTGAACACTGACTGAAATGCTAAACTACAGCCCCCAGAAGCCTTTTCGCACCGCTCTTTGGCTTCTCGACACAGCCCTGCCCCCTCCACCCCATTCAGTGGCTTTTTTGGAGGAGCAGAAAGCCCGGCAACAGCAGCCGGTGAAATGCTTGCTTCTTCTACGCATGTGCCAAAGCCAGGAGGAGGGGAAGGATGAGGACAACTAAGGAGAGTTTGGCTCATTTTCTCCCCCCCCCCGCCCCTCCCACTTCAAAACCGGCATTTGAGGTAGCAGCAGCAGCAGTGGCAGCGGCGGGAGCTGCGGATGCAGTGGCGGCAGCGGCACGCGCTCTTCAGGTAGCTTGAGAGGAGGCGCGAGACCCCCTTTAGAACGTCATGGGGGAGCAGCCGCGGCGCGCGCCTCAGGTAAAGAAGAAGAAGAAGATATTGGATTTCTATCCCGCCCTCCACTCCGAAGAGTCTCAGAGCGGCTCACAATCTCCTTTACCTTCCTCCCCCACAACAGACACCCTGTGAGGTGGGTGGGGCTGGAGAGGGCTCTTACAGCAGCTGCCCTTTCAAGGACAACCTCTGCCAGAGCTATGGCGGACCCAAGGCCATGCTAGCAGGTGCAAGTGGAGGAGTGGGGAATCAAACCCGGTTCTCCCAGATAAGAGTCCGCACACTTAACCACTACACCAAATTAACGGTCACCCAACTGCCTTCCCTTTACTTTCTGGGCAACGCGGCAGAGAGTTGGGGTGGGGTGTCCCAATGAGGTCCCAGCTAGATATGGCAACCCTACTAGGGGGACTAGAAAAAACAAGCTGGTTAATATAACAAACCTGGACATATATACAACAGTGGGGAGGGACGGTGGCTCAGTGACAGAGCATCTGCTTGGTAAGCAGAAGATCCCAGGTTCAATCCCTGGCATCTCCAAAAAAGGGTCCAGGCAAATAGGTGTGAAAAACCTCAGCTTGAGACCCTGGAGAGCCGCTGCCAGTCTGAGAAGACAGTACTGACTTTGATGGACCAAGGGATTCAGTATAAGGCAGCTTCATGTGTCCATATATGTACATAGAGGAGCGCCAATGACCTATGGCCATTATCTGAAGTTAAACCCTGCTTGGATGTGAGCATGGCTGCTCCAGTACAAAATGAATGCACTCCAAAATAGCCCAATGGAAGGCCTTGTTTTGCAGTACATGCCCGCAAAATGCTCACAAACTGGAAATGTGACAAGCAGGAGTCATTGCATCAGAAAACTCCCAGAAGCATTAGGCCAAATAGCAAGATATTCAGAGGTGTTGTGAACAGGGCAGGGCTGGCCTTTGGGAGCAAAATGAAGCAAGATGTGAGTTCCACAGGAATGCTGGTCCATCTCAGACCTGCACTGCTGAATGCACAATTCTGAGCCCATAATTGTCATGAAGTGTGAGGGCCCAACCAGTGGCGTAGGGAGGGGGGGCGGGGGGGCGGGTTGCCCCAGGTCTGGGGGGTCCCCGCATTGCCAAGGGGGGTCCCATCGGGCCAGGCGGACGATGAGGAGGAGCAGCGCCAGGAAACGCATGGCCGTCGAGGGGGCTGGAAGACGGCGCCGGGGCTGCTTTGCGCAAAGGCTGCACCGGGAAGGACGCACGCTGGCTAGGCTGGAGAGGGCCCGGGTGGGGCAACTGCCGGCCATCGAGGCTGCTGGGCTGTCTCCGGCAGAGCGGGCCAGCTGGCGTTCCCGCGACGGAGCAGCTTTCCCGGCGAGGACTGGAGGCGAGAGCGAAAGGCAGGCAGGCGCTGCGGGCAGGCAGTTGGCTCAGCTCTCCCGCCCCGTCGGAAGTGCCCAGGGATGCTGCACACTTGCTCAACCACGGGTGGGCGGGCCACTGCCTCCTCCTCCCCCTCCCTCTCTGCATGCCCGCGAGGGGTGTGGTGCAGCTGGGGGGCGGGGGGGTGCCAATCCACGGGCTCGGCTGTCCGGCCCGCCCTGCCCTGCCCAGCAGATGGCGCCGGGGGCTGGAGAAACTGGCGTGGAGGCCTTCCATGCTGCCGCTTCCCTCGTCCTTGGCTTTTTTCTTCAGGTGTCGATTGAGACACTCTGCACAAGCGCAGAGGCACGCGGATCGCCTTTTTCTTTACGGCGCCAGGGCGGCCCCCTTCGGCACATGCTCAGAGGCGCTAAATCCCTTTTAAAAATGAGAGCGAGTGCTTCTGAGCATATGATCCTCCGGCTGTTTAACGCGACGGAGGGCTGGGGTGCCTCTGAGCATGTGCAAAATGGTACTTTTAAAAATGAGCACAGGGCTTTTTTTTTTTTTTAGCAGGAACGCAGTCCCAGTCTAATTCACTGGATTCACTGTTTCTGGCGGCGTGCACACACATAGGGGGGCCCACATAAATCTTGGGCCCCAGGCCCCCAAAGCCCTAGCTACGCCCCTGGGCCCAACCACTGGAAACACTGTATGATACAGACAACTCACTGCTGCAAAATGCACCATAAAATCCCAAGGAAAAAACTGCATGAAACAGGGTGGCCTCAAGTGATAAAAAACAATCCTGGGGGAGCTGCTGCATAAATTTTCCCAAAATGGGCATGGTGATGGACCTGTGCCCATCTAGCTCTCATGGACCAGCTGCCTCCAGCCCTCTATGGAACATCAAGCAAGGAAGGAGTGGCAAGTTTCCCTAAAACCCAGAGCCTTGCAGTAGAATGATATTGCTGACAAATGAATATTCATGATCTTAGGGGTGAACCCCCATTCCCTCATGTGTGCCAAATATTGCAGGATCAAAATCCGAGGGATCAACAAAGGGTTAGAAAAACCAGCAAATGCCAAAAAGGACAGAAAAGCAGAGATCACACTCTCAAAAGCTCAACAGGTAGAGGGAACAAGGGACCTTATTACTCCATGAATGATTCAGAACTTCTCCCTCTGGAAGCAAGACAAGGCATCCTCGGTTCTGTTACTGGTGCCTGTAATGTCTTGTGCTGAGAAGGATATGTTAGCAACCAGACAAGTAGCCACAAATTTGCATACAAGATGCATGACCTGCTCAGAGTGTGATGTTTGATGATTAATGATTCTGACCACCGCCTGGTTGTCACACAAGAACAGAAAACACCTGCCTTTAAGCAAATCCTGCCACATACAGATGGCAGCCAAAATTGGAAAAAATTCCAAAAAGGTGAGGTCCCTGAGAATGCCAGAATAAGCCCAATGCAACAGCCAACACCAAGCATGCCACCAGTTATTGAAGAAACTGCAAAACCCAAACTGCCCACTGCATCAGAAAGAACTTGTAACGAATCCTCCAAAGACAGAGGCATCTGCCAAATGGCAGCCCCGCTAAAGTGACTCAAGAATTCCAGTCATACGAGAAGGTCCTCCCACATACCCCATGTGAGCCACATATAATGATGAGGTGCAGCTACCCCAGCCATGGATTGAACCAACTGGGCACAAAAAGCCCACCCAGGGGAGACTACATTGCAGGCAAAGTTTAGATGGCCCAACGTTGATAGATTTCTTTCAAGGTGCATTTTTTCTTGTTTATGACCCCAAGTTGTAGGTTTTTAAAATATTGCTACTTTTTTTCTATGGGGAGGCTACTGGTACCTTTTACTGGGCCCAGTGAAATTCCTAAGTACATTAATCTGGTAGCAGGGCCTTCGATTTTATCTTGTGCCAGTGGGACCCTAACTTGGCTGCAAGGTCTTGAAATATGCAAAGTGATCAACACAGGCCAATGTGCCAGCAGGGCCCACAAACAGAAAATCACAATAATGAGTAATATGAGGGTGCCCCGTGTTTTCCTTTAGCCATTCAAGAAAACTGCTAAATGTTTCCAATGCAATAAATGCAACCGAGCAACTCATAAAGTAAAGGTAGCCCCCTGTGCAAGCACCAGTCATTTCTGACTTTGGGGTGATGTCGCATCACAATGTTTTCATGGCAGACTCTTTTTTAACTGAGTGGTTTGCCATTGCCTTCCCCAGCCATCTACACTTTCCACCCAGCAAGCTGGGTACTCATTTTACTTACTTTGGAAGGATGGAAGGCTTGAGCCAACCTTCCATCCTTCCGAGGTTGATAAAATGAGTACCCAGTAACCCATAGGCATAGCCTTATTCACATACCAGCTCCCATTAAATTTGAAGCCCTACAGGCAGAAATCCTCAGCATGAATAGGCAGCAAGCAAAAAACAGATTGAATATTACACTTTGCCAACAAGGCATCAGGACCACAGGACCATATAATACTGACTGCATGGTCAAAGTGAGGCATACCAAATGAAGCAATGGCATCATTTTCTGAAGCCCCCTCCCCTCCCGTTGAATAAAAGAGGTGGTGAATCAGCCAAAACTCACCTGGGGCTTCCTTGGGAACAACACCTAGAGGTGACACTCACAGATTGTGAAGTGGTGGTGCCATGAATGGACCAGCCACCCTGCCAGTCTCACATTCCTTGGCTATTTCACCAGCAACAATGTCCAGAAGCTCCTGGATTTAAGATTAACACAATCTGTTGCAATGCAAGTGCCAGTAAACAAGATGCAACCCCCCCCCCCCCACTAATACTTAAAAAGAGGTATGAAGGAGCAACCTTATTGGTACAGAGCTGTTTCTGGAGAGCCAGGAGTCTCAAAAAGGCTGCTGTGTGTTCTGGGGTGCAGACAGACAGAGGCACTAGTCTCAAGTATCATAGCCAAGAGTTCAGTCCAGAGATCAGTTACCAGAATGATGGAAGACTGAGTCCCGAGGGTCATCCAAGAGGCAAGGTCTAGCAGTCCTAAGTTTTTCACCAAAAAGGTCTAGGAGTCAGAGTCAAAAGTCAGTCCAAAGATCACAGGAGCAAGGCAGAGTCCAGGGCAGTGGTCACAAAATCAGAGGTATTAGAACAAAATAGGAATCGATTGCACCTTTAAGACCAACTTAGTTTTATTCAGATTGTGAGCTTTCGTGTGCATGCTTCAAAGGAGGAACAGCCTCCCTTGGCTGGAATTTTCAGCATTTGCCTGAGGGTCCAATTTGCAACCAGCTGTTCAGGAGTAATTCTGAAGCTTCTCAAACAGCTAGTGTCTGGCCAGGAGAAACACTTCATCACCTCTCTTGCAGTTCTCTTTGGAGCCTCTTTCTATGACACTCAAAGAGTGATACTAGAGGGTTGGGAATAATTAACTGAATGTCACCTGTTGACTCCACAGCAGGTGCTGGCTGTAACTCTCAGTCAGCTTGCAGTTTGTCTTCCTGCTTGCTGGCTTCTGCTGGTTTAGAACTGGTTACAGGTGGCTCCTCTTTTCCTAAAGAGTCCTCACTGGGTCCTGACTGATCCAGGACACTGATCCATCACCCTTACTGCATGACAACCTCAAGTGGGAGCCAAAACATGACTCACAGAGGCACTCCTATTTTTATCATGGGCAGGGTGTAGACACCTGCCTTGATTGTATTCCCAGCATACCCATCAAGAACTATCACTCCAGAAGGTCCCTTTCCATTTTTTCCAGTTTTGCCCTGGACTTTATGTGAGGGCTCACCACAAGCCAAAACCCAGCATTGATGAGATCCCACCTAGTAAACACATTGTGAGAGTACATTCCTCCTTATAGCGCATGGCAGCAGTGTCACCAACCATGATGGACTGAGCCTTTAGTACATTACGCATATAATTTGCAAGGTGCCAACCCTGCTCAGGGTAAACTGTGGCAACTAGACTCATGCACAGCCTTTTAGAGAATTCTGAAATGTATGCTCTGCACTGCCCCTTGAGGCACCTTTTTCCTCTCACTTCAGACCTGTTTTTCTTACTCTCCAGTTTTAACAGGGGGAAAATGTCCACATAATACTCATCTAGGATCCTTTTCCACAGTTTTCATGGCAAGTGAAGGCCAGGTGGATCTTATACATCATTGTAGTGGACAGAGGTGGAATTCTAGCAGGAGCTCCTTTGCATATTAGGCCACACACTCCTGATGCAGACAATCCTCTAAGTACTTACAAAGAGGATTGGCTACATCAGGGGTGTGTGGCCTAATATGCAAAAGATCTTCTGCTAGAATTCCACCCCTGGTAGTGGAAAAGAGGAGGAGCCTCCTGATCCTGCTCAGTTCCCCAAACACTACAGAAACTGGGCTATTGTCCTGTGCTAACACAACCAGAAAGGCAACCTGGGAATGAAAGCCCCAACTCTTCAATAATTACCATCTAAGTGTGCATTATCCTCATCCAAGGATGACTACCCTGAAGATGTGTCACTTTCTGTCACTTCTCATGTCTGCTAATGTTTTGCATTGAACTTTTTTTGTGGTCATGGCTCCTTTTATGATCAACTTCTGAATTGTTGGAAGCAGTTGCCTCTGCTGGTTAATGGTGCTGTCACCTAGTCCTGGCCTCCAGTTGCTCTGTCTGCTCTGGTGGCACTGTGCAGGCTTCCAGCTGCTCCATCTACTGATAACTGGACTAACATTTGCAAAATGTCTTCCTCTCTTTTTTTTTTAAATGCTATATATATTCTTTAGAAATAAAAGGCAAATTGATGCACCAGCTGGCTGTTCCATGGAAAAACCCGGCTCTGGACAGAGGCAGTAATAAATCAAGGGATAAAGGACCAAAATAGATTGCTTGAAATTGGCAAAATGGGGAACCCAACAACTCCCTCTGGTGAATGCCTGGAACTGTAGGGGCACTGCCATCAAAGAACAGAAAATGAACAGCTAACTCAGGCTACAAACCCCTGGCTGCCACCCCACAAAATTAATGAATGAGCCCCCAGTCCTCCACAGTTCCTTGATGAAAAATGGCATCTGAGTTACAGAAAATATTGTGGGGTTGGCTGCCAACTGAAACATAAGCCATATTTGCACAGGCATATATCTAGGGTATATGACTGCATGTATGTCTTTCTTGTTTGTAAATGGATAGATGTATGCATTGACCAGTGATGAAGGCATTTTTGCTGAAATCCCTTTGGTCAAGTTTCAGTTTGAATTATCACTTCAGAACTTTTTCTAGTACAGGGCGTTTATACACTACATATTTTTCTGGCATTGTTAATGAGATTTTATTAAAACTGTACATTTAATACACAGTGTATTTTTTAATCTTTTATTTCAATCTGTTGATTAATCAATGCAATTGAAGCAATCCAACAGCTAATCAAAGGGTTGCTTACATTTTACTTTCTGATGTGCTATTTTTTCCTTAACAAATAAATGTTGACTCAAGAATGTATGGCTCTATGTAGGCTGTAGGATCCAGGGCTTTGAAAGAGACTGACTACTTGCTGTGTTAATCTGCTGTCTGTTAAAACTAGTAGGGATGAAGCAATATCCATGAACAGGTGTTTGCAGATCAAATTTACCTTTGCATATTCACTCTTCAGTCAAGTTCCTTGTATAATTGCCTCCTCAAAAACAGGGGGATAATTTTAATAATAGCATTGCATTTCACTGTATTTAACAAGTGTTCTATAATAACATTAACCATATGCTGGGTCTAGAGGGGTGTGGTCATACAGGTATCAGAGATATGTAATACCTTTTGTACTTCTATAGAGCCCTTTTCTGTGGACAGATCCTTTCTTTAGGCAACTTTCATGCCTTAAATGAATGGAAGCTTCTGGAACGCTTCCTGATGGATTGTACCCAGAATCCTTTGTTGCCTACAGAAGGCTTCAGTGATATACATATTCACACCCTTTGGCTTCTTGGAAGCCTTACATTTTTGTACTTTTGAGCTATCACCTTTAAATTAATACAAAAGAAAAAGCCATAGTGCTGATATATTCAGTGCTAGGTGATGTTCATTTGTTCACACTACTTCCACTGTTTTTAAGGCTAATTACATAGTCTTCATTGGTTTCTCATTTGTTACTTACCTAGATTTCATTTTAATCCATTCTGCTCATTTCAGATATTGCATCTGATACTTTTTAGGTATGTGGAGTTTTAAAAAGAACCCCTGAAAGATTCCAAATGTATTAATATTATTTCAGTTTTGATTGTTTTTGCTGATAAGAGAGGTGTCCTGTATACAATAGGTTGTTGCAATAAACCAACTGATCTCTAAATGTTTCAGGACAATTTTGCAAGACTAAAAAGAAAACATCCTGATGTTTATTATAAATTCTGTGAATAATTACTGTTGCTATTTTTTTTCCATAGCAAAGATGAGACACATTCCTGGCAACACAAAAATTACTACTTTTCCGCATGACCACCCTGTTTGCGCAGCTAAACACCTAACATATGAAACAGTGAAACCTGTGATATTTTCCCCAGAACTCAATGCACTTGGATCAAATTTCATTGTATATTTTATATCTGAAAACATCAAAAATATAACTGCATCCATTGATTGTGAGCTAAAACAAATATATACAGTGCGTCATTGTTAAATAAATTTTATTTCTTGTTAAACCAATATGTCCCCCAAGTTGAGTCTTGACTCATTTCCTTTTGGTCACTAGGAAAATTTCCAATCATTCATCTTTACTGGATTTCCCAGATGAGTCCTAGGTCCATTGAAGATAACATTTGTCCTTATATCACCATCACAAAAAAATCAAGGACATTGCTACAAAAGGTCTAAATGGTATTACATGACCTTAATTCCCCACCCCACCCCATTTTTGGCATCTGTCACAAGTTGAGGCTAATTGGGATTTTTTTTTATGTCATAAAGCTATGTCAGTGATTCTTAATGGGGTTCTACACAATCCATCCCCCAGGTGATGGTCTATAAATCTTGGGGGGAATTCAGGACTTTGGGAAGCAAATGGTTGTCAGTCAGGATTTGAGGCATCCCATTCTCTCCACATTGCAATAGCTTCTGATATCCAGCAGAAGAGATTGCCTGGAGAAAAGAAGAATCATGTAAGCTGCCTTGAGTCCCCTTTATGAAGAAAAGTAAGGTGCAAATTTCTAAAATAAATATGGTTTTATATGGGTTATCCTGCTCCAAGGATAAACCCCAGATCCTAGATTTTACTCTTATCCCTTAAGAAAGTGGCACACATAAAATAAGAGCCCAGCCCTACAGTCCAACCTAAGTTAGCTGAAATGGTCACATTTAATAACCATCTGAGATCTGTATATTATGTGTATACGTATATATATATAATAAATATTGCTATATAAGTAAAGCTGTCTTGTTTAGAGTGATGTTTTTATATCCTATTTTATTTTTGAGTTTATGGGCAATTTGAGGACAATGTTGCATACTTTGTGGGCTATAATGGATTAAAGCTTGAGATTAAACATGTTTTTATGCCATGTTTATAAGTACTGCAGCATAATGGGTGGGATCCTGATATCTGTTCTGCTAATGGTAGACCCTTTCTCTGGCACAAGAAGCCTTTCTTTAGTGCAGACAGCATTGCTACAGTGAAACAGGCATATTTTAATGAAGCAAGAGTTCTTGAGTCGGAGAAATCTTCTTGAACTGGAGGAAAGCTCCAAAATGAGCAAATGAAAGTTATAGCAACCAGCCCTATGTATTATGAATAGTATACATATGTAAAGACAACAATGCTAGGAAAAGTTGAGGGCAGCAGGAAAGGAGGAAGACTCAACATGAAGTGGATTGATTCAAACAAGGAAGCCTTCAGTTTATGAGACCTAAGCAAGGCTGTTAGTGATAGGTTAATTCATAAGGTTAACATTGGTTGGAAGTTAACTAGATGTCATTTAACAAACACATACATATGTGAAGACCATTTTTATCTGAAGAAGTGAGCAGTGACTCATGAAAGCTCATATCCTACCACAAATTTTGTTAGTCTTTAAGTTCCTACTGGACTCTTTGTCAGGACCTCGAGTCAAGGAACCACACAGTCTGAGAATTCAGCAGTTTATTCCATAGGCATCTTAAGGCAGGACACCATCTTTGCTAAGACTAATGTCTAAGCCCAGTGAATCTCTTTTAACCCCTCACCCCAACCATTAATTTTCAAGCAAACGCAGGGATGCAAAACTCGGGGATATTTTTGGCGGGCCCCTCTCCCACCGAAAGTCTTGGAAGTCCAGGTGCATAATCTTTGCTTCTTCAGCATCTGACCTTGGAGGTCGGCAGAGGCAGCTTGAATAATAAGTTCCATAGATAAGCAGTGTGCAATGAAAGGGAAGGGGGAAATGCCAAGCAAGCGCATAAGCATAGCAATGGTAACAACACAGAGTTCATGGCAGGAGGAATACAGACACTGTGCTTAGATATATGACTCCTGACACTCTTACTCTTTTCTCCTGATAGATATGTGCTGAAACCATAGCCATAATGCGTTGCTCTGACCTAGATGGCCCAGGGTAGCCTGATCTCATCAGATAACCAGGATCAGCCCCAGTTAATATTCAGAAGGCAGACCACCAAGAAAGTCCAGTGTAACTATACAGAGGCAGGCAATGGCAATGTTAGTCTCTTGCCCTGAAAACCCTACAAGTTAGCTGTAACTCTGTTTTCACTCCTGCTCCCACACTAACTCCACAGCCACTCCAAATGGGATATTTCTTTTTAGTTTTCACATTTTTCTGCTAGTGGTTCCCCAGATCTGCAGAAGAATGCCCCCATCTGAACCTGGCTCCATTCTGTGGGTTTTCCATCCAAATGGGGTCCAGGTTCAGAATTGTGTGTGTGCGTGTCTATGTGAGCTGAATATCTAGTTTCTTTGAAGCACACTACAAAGAAAAGGATAATGTGAAATTATGAATAAAATATTGTTATTTATCAAAATCAGAACCATCTAGAAAGCAGCAGAGATCTAGTCAATTTTAGATTATAAAGCTCTGATGCTGTTTCTCTTTAGTTGTTGTATAGAGATCTTCTCTTCCCCCCCCCCATCTTCAGTCATGCATGTGGAAACCAATTACTTGATATTTGAGCTATAAAACAACAGCGATTGGGTGGCAATTAAGACAACAAGGAAGCCTTGAACAAAAGGCAGTTTTGTTGTGCGTATCTGAATTATTTATAATTTATGAATAACAAGAAGCTGCAATAAAAGGAACAAAATCTCTAAGAAATTGTGCAATAGTTCAAAGAAAGGATAGTAATTTGATAAAATAACTGGAGTGCCTGCTGGATTCCCTCATAAACCTTTACGTGCTATAAAATGTTACTGGGAATTGCAAATATTTAGGTTATCAAAGAGTAAATACATATTTAGTGTTGTATTAATAGACTATAGCTTTTTGGCAAAAGTTGTATCAACAAGTAGGGTCCTAATTTAATACACATGCTGAACAACCAGAGCAAATGTTTGAAGAGAGTTAAGATAGAAAAATTGATTTAATGAAAAGCAGAAATGAGTTCGAACAGAAATAATGGTCATAACTGCAAATCCCAAAATGCTATGCACTTTATGTAGCTTTCCCTATGGCAGAGAACTTTGCAAAGAACATTTTTAAAAATACTTTACCTATGACAGCCTAAGCAGAGTTGTGCCCTTCTATTTAAGTCAATGGGCTTATAAGGCTATAACTGTGCTTAGGACTGATTATTTATTTATTTATTACTTCCCATTTATATCCCGCCCTCTCTGCAAGCGGACTCAGGGCGGCTATATATAGGATCTATAGGATACATGAATATGACAGTTTGCACAGAAGTCATACTTGAAGAATTCAAGTCAAACTAGATACATCTGTCTTACTGTATTGATGAGACTGCTACCACAAAAGTAATGTATATAATTCCTACACATAGGGATCATTTTGTAGAAAAATAGGTGATGGAGCTCATCCAGGGATTGTTATGCAGCTGCACCTACTATTCAATGAATATGGTAGGAAGGTGGGGAGGAGGAAGAGGAACTCTCAGAAAGGTTCAGGAGTTGCACTCCTATGAGCTCCTGCTGAATTCAAGGCCTGCCTATACATATGAAGAGAGTTTCGAGGCATAGCTGTGTTGGTCTGCAGAGAAGAGGTAGATTTGAGTCCAGTAGCACCTTAGAGACCAACGGGTTTGGGGGGGGGGGAGGGTATGAGCTCTCAAGAGTCAAAGTTCCCTTTGTCAGATACAAGCAGGAATGGAAATCCCTGAGTCTTTATACCCCAGTCTGAAGGTGGAATGGGTGTTGCAAGCTACAATGCAGAGGTATAATGCAAAATGGATTCAGCTTGATTAGACCAAGGAGAAATGCTTAGGAGCAGCAAATTAGTATCTATGAGATAAGAATCCTACGTCCCTATCCAGCTGTGGAGGTCCATTGTTCTGAATTTGTGAATGAATTCAAGTTCAGCAATCCCCTTGAACCTTCCCTGTCACTTTTAAGTGGATGTCCTGGTGGATTAAAATATTCTCCCACTGTTTTTTGATTGTTGTGATTTTTTATGTCAGACCTTCTTCTGATTATTTTGTTTAGGGACAGACCTTTTTGTCTGATGTTGAGAGTGGAAGAGCATTTAAGTTTTCAGCCAGGCCACACTTCTGTTCTTCCAAAAGTTGGGCTCATCATTGTTAAAAGATAATTTAGTAGTTCTATGACCAACTTTTTGGTAAATTGTTGTTTTCACTAAGCAGGCACCATTTCCCCACCTTACCTTCACCAAATATAAGTGGCTGTAAATCAATAGACTCTCTTTCCTGTGTTGTACTATGGGAGGAAAAGTCTGAAAATTATATGAAGTTAACCTGTTGTTCCTAAGGGATGTCAATAACACTATTAGGGTATGAAGAAAAAGAAAAAATTGATCTTATAGCCAACTATATATGGTTAAGGTAAGGAGGAAAAATGGTCAGTGTCCAGTGAAGATACTAATATGTACTGCAAAGGTTATTCCTAGAGACACTCAATAATCTCCTAGCAACAGTGTTTTCATCTGACCTTGATAAAAGACAATCCTTGGAAACAATGGGCCAATTGCATAGAATTTCTCAGGTTTCCTCCCCATTAGATGCCATTTCTCTGCTACAGAGGAACTTCAAAATGTCCTAGTTTCAGACCTGGACTAAAAGAATACTCTAAAACGTTTTGTTTCCATGGGGAAAGTTAGATGTCATGATGAAATGGTAGATACATGGATATCATACAATGCAAAATAGTATAAAAAAGAGCCGAGAGTTTAGAGAAATGGGAAGACTAGCATAAAGGAACTGTCATACCCTGTGTTCTGAAAGCCTATTGCATTGTAGTATGATTCCTACCAAACAATACTTTCCAACTTCCATATCTCTTTAAGATGTGTTCAGTCTATATGTTTAGAGCATAAAGTGGAACTAAAAGAGCAAATCTTCCTTTGGGGAAAAAAATCTCTCACATACACACTCATACAATTAATGCACTATAAAACAAGTAAGGGGTTTCTACATAATATCAGAAAAACAATATTATATAGCCATCTGCTCCCTCTGTTTCTTATGTAAGTGTCTTTTGGATTAAACATAAATTATTTAAATGAGGTTTATGTTTGTATTTATTTATTTATTCAATTAACCTTTCTTCCCCAATAGAAATTTAAGGTACCATTCATGTCTGTGTTTACTTAGATGCACAAACTTTCTGTTGGGATGGTCAAGGACTGTATAAAAATGAGAAAGTCATACACTATTTTTTGTTAACTCTTCTTAATTACTAATGGGAAGAGCTGTCCTATAGTCCACTGTGACAACAGCCCCACTAAGTCTAGTGCAGTTTATTGGGTATCCTATGAACTTTCAACTAATGTTGAACGAAAACATAATCTTACTTGAGATCACAGTTTACATTTTAGCACCTCCAGGTTCCAAGACAAAACCAAGTGACACCATTTTCTGCCTATCTCAACTATCCTACAGAGAAGTTGAGATAGGCAGGAAATGGCGTATACGAACATATCTCTATCAGCAAAATTCTCTCTGACAGATAAGGTGTGAAACAATTCAGAGTGCTGAACAAGATCTGAGACTGAACAAGCTTTGAAAGCAAGTCACATTTCTGGGGTTGCCACCTTAGTTTTTCCGAAAGCTCCTGTTCCTTTGACAGCTGTATGACCAATGTCCCAATCCCTGTATGCCAGTTTGGTGTAGCCAGTTTGGTGTAGAGAGAGCCAGTTTAGTATAGTGGTTAAGTGCGCGGACTCTTAACTGGGAGAACCGAATTTGATTCCCCACTGCACCTGCTGAAATGGCCTTGGATTAGCCATAGCTCTGGCAGAGGTTGTCCTTGAAAGGGCAGCTGCTGTGAGAGTCCTCTCAGACCCACCCACCTCACAGGGTGTCTGTTGTGGGGAAGAAAGAAAAAGGGGATTGTGAGCCACTCTGAGATTGAGAGTGGAGGGTGGGATATAAATCCAATATCATCTTCTTCTGTTAGGTATAGCTTTACCTGTTACCACTTAAACAGTTTGCATAAATACAGTAACCCTATGAGAACTGTAATTGTCAACGAAGTCTCACTTATTGTTTGAATGATGCAGGGACTAAGAATACCCTTGACTCTGCACCTGTTGCAGGACTTCCTGGAGAAAGTCAAGACAGCCCAACCCCCATTAACTTCAATAGACAGACACACCACAATTGGTAACTGAGATTGGCATCCTCTCAGACTGGAATGGAGTGACCAATGTTCACTCAAAAAGGTGCTGCTGCATCCTGTTGCTTCTGCCAATATCTTGTAGAACCTTATCAGTATGTGGAAGACCATGGCCCATGACTCACAGGGACACCTTTCTAAACAATGCACCTTACACTGCAGATCCTATGTTTTGTTCTTTTCATGTAAGTCACACTTACACTTGTGAAATATTTCTGCCAATTCCCCCCTCCCACTGAAAACACCCTGCAGGCCCCACACCCTGGATCCCAGGATCTGGATTTCAACAAGCACAGAAGACTACAGTGAGAAGGAAATATGATTTAAAATCCAGCTCCTCCCACCATCAATGCCCATTTTCAGCCCCTACATTGGTAGAGTTGGGTGGCACTGATTTACATTGGTAGACTCGAGTAGCACTGGTATCACCTAGTGAGTGTTATACCAATGTAGATTCCCCAACACTCATGTATCTCCAAGCTAGTATCTGATGGTCTGTCATTCTCATAGGTTTTGATTTATCCCTAGGGTTGCCAGGTCTGTGTTGGAAAATACTTAGAGACTTTGGAGGAAAGGGGGGGATCCAGCAGAGGTTGGGGTTTAGAAAGGGGAGGGAAGGGGCCTCAGCATGGTACAATGCCATAGCGTCCACTCTTCAAATCAGCCATTTTCTCCGGGGGAGCTGATCTCTGCCAGCTGGAGATCAGTTGTAAAAGCGAGAGATCCCCAGACCCCAGGACCCAGCTAAGAGGGCATACAAAGCCATATGATCCTGGCTACCAAAGCAAAGACATAAGATTTGAAGGATGACTCCAAAGATGTTTAGCTGGTTTTGTCTCTTTAAAAGAGAGACAAAGGGTGTTTTCTTAAGTAACTTGCTCCAAGAACCATCATACTATGAGAATGTGTTAAGGAGATACATGCTTTCTCCTGTGCTAAGCTGAGGGTCAGTTTTGTTTGGAGCGGGGAGAAGAACTGATGGTTTTCACTAAAACAAACTGCACCTGTCTACACATAATGTGTACAGGTATGTTTTGCACTTGGTATTTTGTATGAATTAAAGAAATGGCTTGTGACGGAGCATCCTATATTACATTCCAGCAGAATGCTACTCACAATAGTCACATGCTGAATCAGGTCTTGCTGACTGGACAAGTGCTATTTATCTTTTTCTCAGTAATATGCTAATAGTAACTTATTTGCATTATTTGTTAAGAAATCATGTTTTAGCCAGACTCTGAGTTAATGATTTTTTTAATTGCTCAGATATTTAAAAAAATAATTAGCTTTCAATGGCGGAACAGATGGAGGTGCAAAGCTGTTAGTTCCCTGTCTCCCTACTAATATATTTTGGTGCTGGCTGACAATCTAACTTTGTTTTTTTAATTATCACATTAAACAATAGTCATGTTTAAGACAAAATAGGAAGCTGTTGTGTCTCAGCAAGCTCTACCTTCCTTTCTGTCAGGAAAGAGAATCTGTGAATGTCTGGGTACATAACATGAAGCAGACAGCCTGAACAATATGCTGTGTCTGAAAAATCACAATGATGACTTTTTGAAAAAGCAGGCTTTTAGCTTTTGGTGGGGGACTCAGTGATGTTTGGGAAAGGTTGAGCCATTTGCTTTGGAGTTCAGGGCAGACCAATTTCCTCTTTTTGGTAGTGGTAGGGAGGCTTCCCAGCTCAGGGGATATAGTTCCTGCTCTGACATCAACCCTTGTCATACTACCTAGGTACCCTGGCATCCAATATGAAGAATTCTGTCAGCATTTTTGCTTCCCATAGCAAAACCAAAGACAAAAGCAAATACTTGCAACCAAATTACTACAGTGCAATAAAGAATTCTTATTCCAATGAACTACTTAGAATCTTAATCAATGTCTACTTGTGTATAAAAACACAGTATAAAATTTATAAATACAAAATTTCAAGCTGCATTTCATACAAAACTAATATGGCAAAAAATGTCCAAAATTCATGCTTAACGGTTCCTTGAATCGACCATTGATCACCCCAAAGGAATTATTGGGTGTAACAGTCAAATTTCAATGTAAAAGGTGAATGTGGATCCAAATGCAAAACCTGCAACTTGTGTAGAGATAGCTTCTCTTGTAAATAGTCTGTTGGTATCCACCACAATCCACAAATGTGTAGTTCCAGTTGTTCCAACTTGTTCTGACAACAGGGCTGCTAGCTGAAGTCAGAATTGAACTTGTCTGAAAGGTAACACTGGAACTTCTTGTTTTATATGATAAAAGTATTTATTTGTATTTTACTCTGTTTCTACATAATTTTATTTTGGGGTAACACTACTAAGACCCACCCTGTTATACATATGCCAAGGTCCTGCATTATTCCTTTCTGAAGCCCTTTTAAAGCTAATTTTCTTTTCTTTGGGTCCAGTTTGGGTAACAGTTGTTGACCATTTTCTGGAAAGACCAAGTTGGATATAGCCTCGTTCCATTTAAGCTATTTATTCTAAATGTTTGTGCTAAGATGGAAATCCACAATTTTACAAGATTTTTTCAGTTTAGAGGGTGACAATAATGAAGGGTAGAGCTACAAGTCATCCTGTCCTTCAGTCTTTGATGTAAACTGACAACTCTTTAGCAAGTTTTCTCCCCCCCCCCCGTTGTATTTATTTATTTAGAAAACATATATTGCCATCTCTCCAGAGACAATCTCAAGCTGGTTCATAGTTTAAAACATTACAATAAAACCACACAGCCATGAAAAACAACCCAGAGGATAAAAACAAATCATTGAACATGGAAGATGGCGGGGGGGAGGCACAGAAAGCAGTATTTGTGAGGGCAATCTATATTGTGGGCATCTGTATCACTTCCAACCTTACAGAAAACAGTATCTTAACTCAAAATATGCCCTGATCCCAGCAAGTGCAGGTACAGCAGATGGATGTGTGTTGTAAGCCAGCTTCAGTTCTGTAATGAAGAAGGCAGCTAGTATGTGTTTTAAATAAAAACAAATGGATAAATGCATATTATTATATACAAATCAATGGTAAAGAAATTAGATTTATATGTGAAACCTTACCTGGGTCATCCAGGTCAGGGAATAACCGATTTACCTCTTTCTAAGACCATTGTGAGCCAGGAGATTCATCTGGCAGCACTAGCCTGTATCAGCCTTGTCCACCTATGTAGGACCACACAGAAACTGCTTTTAGTTGTTTTACTTGTTTGCCATGTGTCATCCTCTTCAGACAGATCTCAGTCTTGTATCAATATGGCCTGTCTTACAGAAAGGCCCTTCCAAAGTGGTCTCCAGAACTCCTGGGTACTGAAGGCAACTCTTTTCAGGAGGACATGGATGACTAATGTTTAATGTTCTGGTTTGTTATAATAGTTTTTAGCAGAATGTTGTGATGTTTTAATTTATTTTTATTTATTTTAGTATATTTCTATTCCGCCCATTCCCCATATGGCTCAGGGTGGAGTACAACATATGATAAAACAATGAAATACAATAAAAACATTTTAAAAACAGATGACTCAACAGCACTCAGAGAAGTTTACCGTATCATCACATATTGCCCAGCCTGGCCATCTCACATCATGATATCTCATAGAGATGGCAGATGGTAATCCATGTTGTAGCAAAGATGACAGTGCAATAGGGGAGGCCAACCAGATCAAGAATAGACGCCTGCAGCCTCAACTAAAAGCCTGGTGGAACAGCTCCATTTTACAGGCCCTACGGAAGGCTAATAAGCCAGGTAGGCCCCGAATCTCTGTAGGGTGCTGATTCCACCAGGTCAGGGCCAGGACTGAAAAATCCCTGGCCCTAGTTAAGGCAAGGCAGGCGTCTCTTGGGCTGGGGATGGCCAACAGATGTTGGGAGGCCGAATGTAACGACCTCCTGGGCATATATGGAAGGAGACAGTCCCGCAGGTATGTTGGTCCCGCAGGTATGTTGGTCCCATGCCGCATAAGGCTTTAAATGTTAGAACTAAAACCTTGAACCGGATCCGGTATTCAATAGGCAGCCAGTGCAGACTGTGGAGCGCTGGCCGAATGCCCACCCATAAAGATGGTACAATCAGCAGGCAAGCTGCCACATTCTGCACCCGCTGCAGTTTCTGGATCAATCTCAAGGGTAAGCCAGCATAGAGTGAGTTACAGTAGTCTAGTCTGGAAGTGACCATTGCATGGATCACTGTAGCCAGGTCCTGGGTGGATAGATATGGTGCTAGCTGCCTGATCTGCCGAAGATACCAAAGACAGACCTGGCAACCATCGTGATCTGGGCCTCCATGGAAAGGAAAGCATCCAAAGTCACTCCCAAGCTCTTCACCTGTTGGGCTGGCACCAATGTGGCACCATCCAAAGCTGGGAGCTGGATGCACATACCCACCCCACCCCGACTCAAGTACAGGACCTCCATCTTAGCTGGATTCAGCTTCAGTCAGCTCTGTTGTAACCACCCAGCCATGGCTCCCAATGCCTCAGACAAGTGGTCAGGGGCAGCGACTGGCCAGCCACTCATCAACAGATAGAGCTGTTTACTATTTATTAATGGTCTGATTGCTAATTGGTTGTAATTTTAAATACACTTCTTGAAGAGGTGGGATATATATTTTTCAGTGAATAAATAAATAAAACCAGCAACACTCTGGTGATGAGCCCTTTCACTGAGGTAACCAATATGGTCCAATGAGACCACAAGCCCAAAGAGAGCTTGCCAGTTAGTTAGGCATTGATCTGGTCTCTGATTATAAACCACATGCAAATCAGTGCCAAATAATGTTGATAATTTCCACAATTAACCTCATTTTTTATAATTTATCATTCAGTCCTTGTATCTTTTTTTCAGGTAAGTTAGACTGTTATCAGTCAGCCTTACTCCCAGGTACAGAGGATTCCAGCCTTACACATTAGTGCTTCAGACGCCTTACTGCCACTAAAGATAGGATAATTTCAGGAGTAGCTCTACTAGCTGAGATCCCAGTGATAGCAGCTTGGCTATCTGTTCAAAAACAAGCAGTGTGGCTGGAAAGAACAAGCATTGACAGGCAATGCTATCCTAAAGCAGCATGAGTCCTTCCTGAGGAGAGAACAGCAATCTTGTAACTCCCCAATACTTCTCTTTTTGTAGATCATTCTGACCAAATTTCAAACCAAATGTTTTTTTTTTCTTTCCTGTCTCTTTTGTTCCTTCAGCTTGACATCCCAATTGGTCCTTTTCAGCCTCTGTCCAGAGACAGGACATCGTGAACTGCCCTTTTATACAAAACAGCTGTGATGCTCAATTCTCCCACTTAGTGCAGACAGCATCAGGAGGGGACCACTTCACATGACGGGGGGGGGGGGGGAGTGATAATATCTGAGTATGTGTGGGGGTTATTATACATGAGTTGATAATAAATTATAAATTCAATATGTGTGGTAGAACTGAAAATGAATTTGACACAGAGGCTGAAACTGGGACAAGCTTTCACTTGTAAATGGGCAACTTTTAAATGTTCCTAAATGCAAAGCTAATGTTGTTAGCTAATTCTGTGGCAGATGACTCAGTGCACATCCCTGAAGGATTCCAGAGTGCACACAGAGTTCACTCCAAATTAAAATATTCACTTCATGCCAGGGACACCTTGTTTGGGCTGAAACGGTCCACAATTTGCATTGCCTTATAATTATTTGCAATGCCTTATAATTAGGCCTGCCACCTGTTCCTAATTGCAAGAAACTCTTCCTTAGTATTAGTAGAAATATGTGGAAAAGAGGAGATACCTCCATCCTAACTGTAAAATGATTTACTATAATACATTATCAGGATGCTGTATTTTTAATAAAGTACTAGTAATGTTCTGACACATATAAGCCATAATTCGTCACAGTTGTATAATGTTACTTAGTTTGGAGCTCTTCAGGAAGCAACTTTATTGGCCCAGATTTCCCCTCTTCCCCGTCTTCTTCTCTCTTTTTTTCATGATCTGTAATTTTGCTTGTAGAAAAGATGTCATGTTCATTGATAACATATTGCTTTCAGAGTAAAATATCAAAGCAAAGGATATCTAACTCTTTTATAGTTGAGTTCGAAGTGGACTAGTTTGACAACATGACTTTTCAAAATAGAGCATCCAGAGAACTCTAGATGAGTGCATGCTAATGAATCTAGGTCTTAAGGATCAGGTGGAGAAGGGATTCTCTGATGTATTTTCATCCCCAGATCTGCAGATTATCTAAACACTAGAATAACTCTTCATTTTTAAAACATTTGTATTCCCAGAGTGCAAAAGTATTTGTAGCTAGTGCAGTTATCCATGGTAGAATTCCTGTTTTATTAATACATGAACACTGAACAATGCATTTTCCCCTATTATGCTTTCCTTACCATAGATAACAGCAGCAAGAGTTTAATGAAATTCTACAAATAAGGTGAAAGAATTTCATCTGCTTCACACTGTATACAGCAAATTTGTTTCCTCCCCCCCTTTCTATTCATTGAGAGGCTGTGTTGTTTCCTTCACCAGATGCTAATAAAAGGAGCAAGCTTTGTTTTATATTTTGTTAGTCAAAACTGTTAATTCTTTTGGAGGAGTGCTGCCCACCTAGTGATAAAGATTCTGTGTGACAGATGTAAACCACTGTGATATTTTTCCACCATTTAGGTTACTTCCCTGTTGGACAAAGTGGTTTCTATTCCTCTTGGGTATGTTGTAATGTTCAATGTGGGAATGTTTTTGCAGACAAATTTGATAGTGGTGACTTTACCCTATAATTTTATGCAAATTAACCTCAGCTCTTTATGGCACAGCTATAAGAATGTGATAGGACATCAGTAGTCAAGGCTCAAGAAATCCAGGCTCAGGATCTACTTTAAAAAAAAAAAAAATCAAAGCAGTACAGAGAGGAACAGTGCTGGGGAAGGGTGCACTCAGCTTGTTCTAATTTGTCCCAATCTAAATGTCTCCTGACCAAGCTTCTAGCTGCATCACAGTTGGCTATGTGTTTCCCCAGGGAGGTAAATAATGACTCTCAAGAATCAGGAGAATGTAACAAGACAATTGGGTTAAACATACCATCTTCTGTCACTACTACCATGTCCAGTTTTGCCCATCCCAAGCTGCTTTGAACTTTAAAATAACCATGAGTGACTTTGACAACAGATTGCCAGGATCAAATCTACTTAGATCCCTTCCCAAAGCAGCACCTTTCGACCCTAAAAGGCATTGCTGGCAATCAAAAAAGCATGCTCAGGGCAGGCTGTGATGTAGAGGCAAAATTACTCTCTTTTTCCTCCAGCAGTCTAGAAGAAATTCTGCAGCAAGAAAAGGGAAAGGCAATTTCACCCAATTCCTCCCACTTGTTTTAGCCCCTGTGTTTGGTGGCTTTTTGTCCATGGTAGTCCTATGACCCTTTTCAGAGGTCAAAGAGAATTGCAGTGGAAATGGAAATGGGAAAGATGTGCTTTCTCAAGTGCCTGTACTCAAAATTCAGTAGATTCAGGATAGACAAAATTGCTGCCAGAAGCTGTAGTGGTGGTCACAGGAATAAACAGCTTTAAAGGGGGATTAGATACATTCATGGAGGATAGGTATGTCAGTGGCTACTAACCTTAGTGACTGAGAGGAACTTTCACATTCAAAAGCACTAAATCTCTGGATCCCAGAGCCAGGAGACAACCTCAGGGGAAGGTCTCAGCCTCTATGCTCTTTTGTTGCCCACCCTGTTTGGCCACCATGCGAGACAGGATCCTGGACTAAATGAACCATTGGTTTGATCCAGCAGGACTCTTCATATGGTCGTATTTCTTAATTCAATGGATAAAACTTTTTTGCTTTTAAAAAGACCAGCACCTTTTGGAGAAACTAATTATGGCAGTTCCACTTAAGATCCTAATGACTCTAAAGCGGTCCATAACCCATTAAAAATGATATATTAGTGATAATGATTACTAGGATGTATGTGTGTTAAGTGCCATCAAGTCACTTTTGTCTTATGGCAACTCTATGAATTAATGTAGGTGGGCAAGGATGGCAAAATATACGAGGTCAATAACCTGTGTATACAGGAGTCAGTCCTCCAAAGGAGCCCCTGTAAATCATGAGGAGATTTTATACTAAAAATAGATTTTTATTGGAAAATCAGTTAAGCACACAAGAAACACAATTATAAGCAATCACACAGAACTAGGAAAATAGGTGGGAAAATTGATAGGGCATATAAGGATAACACAGACAGGGCAATACTATACCTCTTAATGCAGAAGAAATACAATCCTCCAGTGAAAATGAGCAGGGAAGGGGAAGCAAGAGATGACCATTGTCACTCACAATAATGGGCCCAAAATTGATCACAAATTGGGGGTGGCTGTAGCAGCAAGGTAGGGGTACCATCAGAGACACACCTGGCTGGCCAAAAATCTGGCCTTCTTATAGCCAATTTCATATCCCAAGGCAGGGTCATGTGACAGGTAATACCTACTTGGGGATGGCTCCTGGGAGAATGGACAAAAGATGGGTGATGATGATTTGCTGTGTGCAAACCATATTCTACACAAAGAAATTGAAGTGGTCAATTTAGAGCCAAATCTTTCCCTATTGTAACGCCTTGGAGGAAATATTGATAAAACAAAAGAAAAGGGATGTGGCTGTTGATGGACGATCATCTTCAACTATGCTCTATTGTGCAAGAAACTTTGCCAGAGAGGGTGTTGTCTTTCTGGGACATCTCAGGAACATGGCTTCTCTCAGGGTTGCTTCTGGTACTATCCTCTCGGTGACAGGAATGCAGTTGCTGATCTGCAGGGCTTAGCATCTTGTTGATGAAGCACAGTCTGGTGTGCTCTTACCACAGCAGGCATAGGCCATTCACACAGTAACACACACAGGCAGGAAGCTTGCTGAGGCCTGCCTTGAAGCACTGCTGTACAGTCCATAGAAACTAAGTGTCCATAGTGAGGCTGGCATAGCAGCCAAATGATTATAGTCCATTGAAACTAAATGTCCATAGTGATTCTGGCATTGGGATACAGACGGTTATAGTCCATACTAACTGGAGAGGGGGTCCAAGGCTAGCAATCACTAACAGCCATTCTCGGGTATTGCAAACTGAGAGCTGTGGCTTCCTTGATAGAGTCAATCCAATTCATGTGGTTCTTCAACTTTTCCTAGCACAACTCTTTTCTAGTGACTCCAGTCTTCTCATAATGTGACAAAAGTACCAGTCCCTCAGGTTAGTCATTTTAGCTTCTAAGGAAAGTTCAAGCTTGATTTGGTCTTGAACTCACTTGCCTTTTTGATAAACCACTGCATCTATAAAACTCTGCTCCAACATCTCATTTCAAAGGAGTCTACTTTCTTCCTGTCAGCATTCTTCATTATCCAACATTCATACCCATACATAGTAATGGGGAATACTATGGCATGAATTAACGGGATTTTATTCACCAGCAACACATCCTTACACTTTAGTGTCAATTAACTATGGCATGAATGCAAGAACTAATCACAAGATTAACTGGTTCATGAAGAGACACTGATGAAAACCTAAGTAATAAGCCTCAACAAAATATCTCAAATTATTTTTTTATTATTATGTGCCTTCTAAAAGTGGAAAATATGAGATGGATCCTACCTCTGTCCTACCAGTCTACTGAAAAATGTTTTAGGCTTTCCTCAGTCCTGCATCCATTGGAGGAAGAGTCACTAAATTGTAAGAAGAAGAAGAAGAGGTTATTGGATTTATATCCCGCCCTCCACTCCAAAGAGTCTCAGAGTGGCTCACAATCTCCTTTGCCTTCCTCCCTCACAGCAGACACCCTGTGAGGTGGGTGGGGCTGGAGAGAGCTCTCACAGCAGCTGCCCTTTCAAAGACAACCTCTGCCAGCGCTATGGCTGACCCAAGGCCATGCTAGCAGGTGCAAGTGGAGGAGTGGGGAATCAAACCCGGTTCTCCCAGATAAGAGTCCGCACACTTAACCACTACACCAAACTGGCTCTTCTTATGCTAGAAGAAAGCTCCTTAGTGGATGTTTAGATTCTGGAGCTTGCAGCCTGCAGCATAGCTGCTAGGCTGCTTTTGTTCTGTTTGCCTCCCTGGGAGGGAGGAGTCAGAGTTCACCCGTTTGGGCGCACAATGTTGGGGGCGCACATGTTAACGGCTAGCTCTCCGTGCCTTCTTGGCAATTCTTCTTTGACCGAGAGACGATCGGGTGGGGATCGGTCAGTTTGGAGTGCTCATCAGCGTCAGCCCGGACAGAGGAGTACATGGGAGGCGTTTTCACGGCGGCGGTGGCGTTTGGCGGCGTTCTGAGCGCCAGATGCTTTATTGGGCTGAGTCTTTGCTGGGGTGGTCACTTGTGGGGCTCTGGCCTGGCTTATCTTCGTTGGCTTTCTTTGTGGGCTGAGTTGCGGTGGGGCTGGTGAGGTTGGCTAGGGGCTCTGCCTGGGGAATTTGATTTGGGAAGAGTGGGGTGGTCTGCCCTCCCCGCCCCCTCTTTTAGGGAGGAAGATTGCCTTTGTGGGTTGAAGGGGGCCTTTGCGGGTCCATTTTAGTCCTGTCACTGGGGAGAAGACTGGTGGTGGCCATTTTATGTCCTTTCTTTGAGTGAGGTTGGGCATTTAAAGCATTAGTGGGCAGCCATTTTGAGTCTCTTTCCTTTTGAAAGGGCAGCAGCCATTTTGGGAGGCAGTAGTAAGGTACTGAATTTCTTAGGTGAGGCAGTTGAGCGGCCATTTTAAGTTCCTTTCTAGTGGGGAGTGCGGCAGCCATTTTAGACATTTCTTTTGTGTAAACACAATTTTATTGATAACATTGTTAGTATGCGAGTCCATAGCCAACAGCATGGATACAGCATGGTGAAGCAGGTGGAACTACAGTGACAGCTCAGGTCTGAGCAACCTTGGAAGAAGGCCGGTTGAAGCTGGACTGTATCTGGGGAAAGCACCTGCTGCAAGTCAGCATATTTGTGGACTGCTATGATTGGCTAACCATTGTATATATGGAGTGCAGAGCCAGACAATATCTGTCTCTTGTGAGAACGAGTTCCTGGCGAAGCACTTTGTCTCTCAGTATTGTATATGTTATTCACCGCACCAAGTCTGTTGTATATAGTTGTAAATACACTATTTTACACTAGGTGCTGGTGTGTGGCTCAGATTCTTTCCTCGCGTCAACCTGGTGATTGTTCCCTGTTTCTGCACTCTGCACAAGTTCTACCGACAAACATACGGTAAACATATCCATTAATACCTTCTTTTTATCTATCCCATATGCTATTTTCTAGTCCCCCCTCCCTCCCGCCGAAGTTATATACTTAAAATACTAACATTTAAAGGTACCCTTAAACCATAAGAACCTATATTCATATTCTACTTTTTTCTAGTACTTGATCATTATTAAAAAATTGTCCAATATCCTTTTATATTCCATTCTTTTTCTACATAACATCTAAACTTGTTCCACTTCTTTTCATACACTTTCAAATCATAGTCTCTTAAGATTCTTGTTAGTTTGTCCATCTCACTCCATGTTATAACTTTTACAATCCAATCCCATTTTTCTGGGGGGTTTTCTTGCTTCCATAACTGCGCATACAATGTCCTACCCACTGAAAGCAAGTACCAGATCAAAGTTCTATCTTCTTTTGGAAATTTTTCTATTTGTAATCCCAATAAAAAAGTCTGTGCTACTTTCTTGAATTCATATCCCAAGATCTTTGAAATTTCTTGTTGAATCATCTGCCAATACTTTTTTGCTCTTTCACAAGTCCACCACATATGGTGAAAAGAACCTTCATGTCTTCTACATCTGTCTGGCATCTTTTTATAGATCGTTGCCAATTTTTTAGGAGTCATATACATCATCTTAAAACAATTTTCTTTTATACTCTGACATGTTGATAATTTCATAGAGTTCTTCCAAAGATACCCCCATGTATCCATCTGTATTTCTTTATTTACATTGATTGCCCACTTAATTGTTTGAGATTTTACTACCTCATCTTCTGCAGCCCATTTTAACAGTAACATATATTTTTGAAATTCATTTTTCATTATCTCCAAGCAGAACTTTTTCCATTTCTGTTTGCTCATGTCTTATTCCTTCAGTTTTGATATCATTCTCCACCAGGCTTTTTATTTGTTGCATTTGAAACCAATCATATTTTTTATTCAACTCCTCAGCAATTTTCAATTCTATTTTGCCACTTTGTTTTTTTAGTAATTGATTGTATGACAACCCTCTCTCTTCACTGGTTTCAGCTGTTATTTTTATTACTTCTGCTGACACTATCCATAATGGCTTTCTCTCATCACCATATTTCTTGTATTTCATCCATGTATTTAACAAATTATTTCTGATATAATGGCGAGAAAAAAAATCCATCTTTTTCTTCCCATAGTACATATAAGCATGCCAGCTGAATTTATTTCCATGAGCTTCCAACATTAAAAGTTTTTTATTCAACAGCGTCATCCAGTCTTTTATCCATACTAAGCAAACTGCATCATGATATAGTCTTAAATCTGGTAGCTGGAATCCTCTCTCTTTAGCATCTGTTAAAATTTTCATTTTAATCCTTGGTTTCTTCCCAGCCCATACAAATTCTGAAATCTTCCTTTGCTATTTATTAAATTGTTTGCTATCTTTCACAATCAGAATGGTTTGAAGAAATACAATATTCTCGGCAGAATATTCATCTTAATTGCCAAGCAATGACAGATTAAGTTTATTCCATTTCACCATATCTTCATCCATTTTATGCCATAGCTTTTCATAGTTATTTTTGAACAAATCAATATTCCTCATTGTTATCTCCAAGCCCAAATACTTTACTCTAGAAGTAACTTCACATCCCATCAGTCTCTGCAATTCCTTTTGCTTATTTACTTGCATGTTTTTACATTAAAATTTCGATTTTTCTTTATAACATAATGTCCCGCCAACTCTCCATATTCTTGTATCTTGGCTAACAGCAAAGGTATTACTTGTATAGGATTTTCAGCTATAAACATTATATCATCAGCAAACGCTCTATATTTATAAGTAAACCCTCTAATTTTCAGCCCTTCTATTTTTTTATCATCTAATATTTGCATCAGCAAAATTTCAAGAGTCATTATAAACAACAATGGTGAAAGCAGACAACCTTGTCTTGTACCTTTACTGATCATCATATCCTCTGTGAGGTCTGCATTTATACACAACTTTGCTCGCTGTTCCATATATATTGCTTTTATCATTCTTATGAAGTGTTCTCCAAGTTCTATCTTTTCCATTACTGCAAACATAAAATCCCAGTTCAAATTATCAAAGGCTTTCTCTGCATCCGCAAAAAATAATGCAACTTCTTTTTCTGGATGTTTTTCATAATATTCTACAATATTTACAACTGTTCTTATATTGTCTCTTATTTGCCTTTTAGGGAGAAATCCTGCTTGATCTTCCTTTATGAAATTAATCAAATATTGTTTAAGTTGTTCTGCCAAGATTCTTATGTATATCTTATAATCATTATTTAATAATGAAACTGGTCTGTAGTTCTGTAGGTTCGTAACATCTCTATCTTCCTTGGGGATCAAGGAAATTACAGCTTCTTTCCAAGTGTTTGGTATTTTTCCTTTTCCTTTTATCATATTCATCAATTTTTGCAGTTTTGGTGCTAATTCTTCTTTAAAGGTTTTGAAAAATTTAGCTGTATATCCATCTGGCCCAGGTGCCTTTCCCATTTTCATTGCATTAATTGCTGCTTCAATTTCAATTTTTTCAATTGGATCATTCAAAATTTTCTTCATAGATTCAGTTAAGGGTGCTATTTTAATATTTTGCAAATACGCTTCAATCTTTTCTTTTTTATCTTCATACCCTTAAATAAATTAGCATAATACTTAAAAAATTGTCTTTTTATTCCTTCTTGATCTACTATCTCTCTTCCATCAGCCACTATTTTATTAATAATTTTACTTTCTCTCTTTTTCTTTAATTGCCAGGCTAAATACTTTCCAGGTTTATTCGCACCCTCAAAAGATTTCTGTTGCAGTTTTTTCAAATTCCATTCTACTTCTTTATTCAACAAATGTCTCATTTGGGTTTGTAATATAGTAATCTTCCTTATAATTTTCTTTTTCCCTGGTCTTTTTCTTTTTTCTTTATCTCATTTTGAATGTCCAATCTCTGTTTTTCTTTCGCTCTTTTATACTTATTGTTAATGTAATCAATATTCTTCTCATTAAAGCTTTGTAAGCGTCCCATACCATCTGGAACTCTATATCATCTTTGTCATTTATTTGGAAAAAAGCTTTTGTTTCATTTTCTAAAAATGTTACAATTTCTTTATCTTGTAGCAAAGCTTCATTTATTCTCCATCTTCTTGTTTTTCTTTGCAATTTTGTAGCCCATAATATTGGATTATGATCCACACTTATCTTTGGAAGAATCTCTACTTTCTTAGTTATGAGGCCCAAATTCTTAGTACCCCATAACATGTCAATTCTGGAAGAAGTATTGTGTCTTGCTGAAAAGAAAGTATAGTCTCTTACTTCAGGGTTAAATTTTCTCCAAATATCTTCCAAATTTTCTTGTTTAACCAATTCAAAAAACGATTTTGGCAATTTTCCTTCCTTATTATTACTTTTTTGGCCAGATCTATCTGTTTTATTCTGTATTGTTTCATTAAAATCTCCCATCATCAAGATCTGGTCATAAGTCACTTCATCCAGCTGTCTGATAATGTCTTTTAAAAAAGCATCTTTTGCACCATTTGGTGCATACAGTCCTAATAACAATGTTTTTCCCCCCATTAATCGTTATCTCTACTGCTATATATCTTCCATTTTTGTCTTTAAATACCAATTTTGGCTCTAATTGTTGATTAATATAAAAAACACGCCCCTTTTTTTGTTCAGCCAATGAAAAAAATTCCAGTCCTAATAGTCTCACTTCCCTTTTTACTTCCTGCTTTGCTAGGCACCAAGTCTCGTCCTCAATGTTATCCAAGTCACACAATCTTTGATGTACTTCCTGTGTTGATTGTAGAGAATGCAGAGCTGTGACGCTGATGCTTTCGTTGATGATCACAGGTATTTCAAACAAATACTTCTTTCCCAATTTTTAGCATTGTCCTTATTTTAACAAAGTCCAAAGTCCAATCTTTCTTTTCTTTGTCTTCCCCTCTTTCTAGATCACTCCTTCCCACCTTCCAAAATTATTTAGTTTGCCTTTAAAAAGTCCCGGAGCGAAAGATTGTAATCAGTTACCTCTCCACTGATATCCAGCTTAGCTTTGGTCTCTTCAAATATTAGATGTTCATCAGTCCCAAAAGAGCTTAGGATCTTGTCAAGCTTATGCCAATTGAATGGCTCTATAAGCCTCTGTAGATGATGAAAAACGCCACTCTTCTCTGGAGGTCCCTCAAAGCCTCTAAAGAGCCCCCAATGGAGCTCCCTATCAGCCAAGGTTAACCTCCTCTGAGTTTCTCTGCGTATCCTGGGCAAATCTCTAACTGAGAAATGTAGGCAGAAGGCCAAAGAAAGCCTTTTCCTACCCTGAACAGAGGCTTAAGACTGTCCCCATTCAGAGGACAGGTCAGCTCAGCACGATTCCCAAACCGGAAGCCCCATTTTAGATGTTTCTGAAGCAATTGTATGCACACATAATTCTGTTGCAAAATGGCTGGGGGTAAGGACTCAGGTAAGCCTAAAGGCAAGAAGCCTTTGCCCAGGCCATCTAAAGTGCCTGCTAGGAGGCCGCCACCCCCGTAATCTTCGGAGGATGAGGGTGGAGCAGCAGTGGATTCTAATATATTAAACAGGTTGAGGGTGCTGGAGCAGGCGTCGGGTGTCCCTTCTCCAAGTGGGGGGGAGGGATAAGGCAATCCAAGAAGGCAAGGCAGGCTAACATTCTCACCAGGCTGTCTATTCTTGAGGGCAGGTCTGGTGGAATTGTGCCTGGCAGGGATGTCGGTCCCTGTGGTCCTGATGCGGGTGCAGTGGCGGCGGCTGGGACGTCTGGCGTCGGTTCGCCATTGGTTCCTGCTGGATTTGGAGGTAGGTTTTGTGATAACTTGCAGGTTGGGCCTGGGCAGGTTTGGCCATGAGGGGCATGGGGGCCTGCTTCAGAGGCTGGGCAGGGAACTTCAGGAGTGAACTTGGGGGTGCCTGCATCTTCTGGGGTGGGATTATTGCATAATTGGGCGTGGCCAGGTGTGCAAGTTATATCTTGGCCGTGTCCAGGTGCAGGGCAGATTAACTTGGCAGGTTTCATTATGGGGGCACCTTCTCCTTATGGGATGGTGCCTTTTGCAGCCTTGCCCTTTGAGGAGGTTGCTTTGCTGCTTGAGGATCATTTGCTACCCACCACCAGGGAGAAAATTTTAAAAGGGGGATATGTGGACATTTTTTCTCTTCTCTATCGTGAGTTAGAGAAAAAGGATAAGGAAGAATTAGATGAGAAGGAGAAAGAGAAGTTAAAGAAGCGAAAGGTGGACAGGACCTGGGCGAATTGGCTTCCTGGGTTCTGTATTTATGCTGGGGTGATTTCCCGCTTGCTCTGCTGGGAATTCGGATCCCTTGGGGTGTGCAATAGGAAAGCATGCCAGTTTAAGCACGAGTGCCCCACGTGTAGGGGATCCCACTCTTTTGACGACTGCCCTAAAGCCCAGGGGCGTAGGAATTCAAAGAAGCCTGGAGGAAGCAGAGGAGCCTTTCCGGCTAAGAAAGGGACCCAGCCCGATAAGGGTGGGACCTCTTGAGCAGTGGCTGGCAAGGTATCCTAGAAGGGTTGATAGTTTGTATTTGTTAAAAGGTTTTAAGTTTGGTTTTAGGATACCTTTTCAGGGTCCTCGAGTTCAGTTTATGTCTGGAAACCTTAAGTCAGTTCAGGGTTTGGAACAGGTTGTGAGGGACAAGATTGCCAAGGAGCTGGCTGAGGGAAGGATTTTGGGCCCCTTTTCACATCCTCCAGTGAGTACTCTTAGAGTCTCACATTTGGGTGTGGTCCCTAAAAAGACGCCTGGTGAATTTCGTCTGATTCACCATTTGTCTTTTCCTAAGGGCAGGTCTGTGAATGATGGGATTCCGGAGCATCTATGCTCTGTCAGGTATACCAGCTTTGACCAGGCTATTGCCGTGGTGAGGCGTTGCGGGGTGGGGGCAGTATTGGCAAAATGCCTTTTACCTGTCCACCCTGATGATTTTGAGCTCTTGGGGTTTTCTTTTGAGGGCCAGTTTTACATGGATAGAGCATTGCCAATGGGCTGCTCTATTTCATGTTCTGCTTTTGAGTGTTTCAGCACGTTTTTAGAATGGGCTGTGCAGGAGAAAGTGGGTCTGCAGGATGTCATTCATTATTTGGATGACTACCTGTTTGTGGGTCCCAAAGAGACGGGGTGTTGTGGGCAGCTTCTGGCCGGTTTTGCCGAGCTAGCAGCTGAGCTGGGGGTCCCTTTAGCACCTGAAAAAACGGAGGGTCCGACCCAGGGGTTGACCTTTTGGGGGATTGAGATCAACACTATTGCACAGTTGTCTAGGGTGCCTCTTCAGAAGATAGCGGAGCTGAGGGCTAGGATATGTGACTTTCTTTGTAAGAAGGTTACTTTGTTGGAATTGCAGCAGCTAGTGGGGCACCTCAACTTTGCCTGCAAAGTGGTTGCTCTGGAAGGGCTTTTCTTAGGAGGTTATGTGATGCTATGGCAGGGTTACGCCTGCCTCAGCACAGAACTAGGGTTACCTGCAGCATGAGGGATGATTTGAGTGTATGGAAGGAATTTTTGGAGTTCTTTAATGGAGTTTCCTTTTGGAGGGAGGACTTGAAGCTCGAGGCTGAGCTCCAGGTCATGTCTGATGCTGCAGGATCCTTGGGTTTTGGGGTTTATTTCCGCGGACATTGGTGTGGGGACAGTTGGCCTGACTCCTGGCCCGGGTAGGAGTGAATCGGGCTCTTATGTTTCTTCTTTCCCATTGTAGTTGCAGTTTGGCTGCGGGGGAAGGATATGGCCAATCACACCATTCATTTTTGGTGTGATAATATGGCTGTGGTCCATGTCATTAATCCCCTTTCATCCAAATCGGAGTGGGTTATGAGATTGGTGAGGGCCTTCACTTTGCGTTGTTTGCGGCTTAATATTCTGTTTTTAGCCAAGCATGTTCCTGGGGTAAGTAATGGAGTGGCTGACGCTCTATCTCATAAACAGATGGAGAGGTTTCGTCAGCTGGCCCCGGAGGCAGATGGAGAGCCAGTGCCAATGCCCCAGGAGCTATGGCTGATTGGAGAGTCAAGGCCTGCAGAGCGATAGGTCTAGCCTTTAGTTAATAAAGTGGCCCAATTTTATTCCAATGCATTGTGTCTGACTCTTTATTCCGACCTTGGGGGGCAATCTGGAGCTTGCAGCCTGCAGCGTAGCTGCTAGGCTCCTTTTGCTCTGTTTGCCTCCCTGGGAAGAAGGAGTCAGAGTTCGCCCGTTTGGGCGTGCAATGTTGGGGGTGGGGTCTAGCCGTGTTAACGGCTAGCTCTCTGCTCCTTCTTGGCACTTCTTCTTTGACAGGCCCTCCCGCCCACCCTGTATGTTATGTAGGCTTTGCTGGTTGCCTCATTTGAGGAGCCGGGTAGGAATTTTTTACGCCCCGGTTGATTGGCCGTTGCTGGGGTGTGGGGTGCTGGTGGGGTGCCCTTGCTGTTTATGCTGTTAGTTAACAAAGTGGCCCAATTTTATTCCAATGCATTGTGTCTGACTCTTTATTCTGACCTTGGGGGGCAATCACTCTAGTAGCTGCAGGAAAATGGCTGCAAGAAAGCAGTATAATCGCACAGACACATCGGGCGTTTTCGCACTCACCTTCAGCCGGCGCGACCCCCCTCTTCACAGCGCAGGATCTGCGCAGATTTCGCACTAAACGCCGCGGAGCAGCCGGAAGAGCCGGAAAGTCCCGGCGCTTTTGCCGCGCAAACGGAAACTGCTTTTTGGCGGTTTACGTTTGCGCCGCAAAAGCGCCGGGACTTTCCGGCTCTTCCGGCTGCTTCGCGGTGTTTAGTGCGAAATCCGCGCAGATCCTGCGCGGTGAAGAGGGGGGTCGCGCCGGCTGAAGGTGAGTGCGAAAACGCCCATCCAGATTTGATCCAATGCATCATTCAGTTAACTGAATGATTTTGCTCCTATTCTCCACATGCAAGCAGAACATGAAAAAGAATAGATTGGATTTATGCCCCACCTTTTACTCAGACTCTCAGAATGGCTTGCAATCTCCTTTCCCTTCCTCTCCCCACACCCTGTGAAGTAGGTGGGGCTGAGGGAGCTCTTTTGAGAACTGTGGCTTGTCCATGGTCACCCAGCAACTGCATGTGGAGGGGTGGGGGTTGAAACCCAGTTCTCCCAAATTAGAGTTTGTGCTCTTAACCACTACAACAAACTGAGCCAATCAAAAGGAGTGTGAGAAGCATAGCTGCGTTAGGTATATACTATAGTCCCCTGTCCACAGCCAGTAACTGAAACAGAATACAGTTCAAATATCTATTTATTAACCAGCTCGAAATGTATGAAAAACATGCTTTTATCATTCCATTGGGCTTTCATGAAAACATATTAAAAGATGAGGTTATTATTATAATTACTACAGGATTTGTTTAATCCCATGACATAGGCTTCAAAAATTGGGGTAAACTTTCAGAAGGAAGATTAGCAAACCAACCTAATTTTAGAAATTTAACAACATTGATTACTTAGCAATAGATGCTTTTTATATTATTTTTAGAAAATAGGAAAAAAGCTGCAGATAAATTTGTTTTGTTTCTCCCAGTGGAGACTTTTGACTATTTAATTAAAGGCCTCATTGCTTCATCATTAAATTCAAAGAAGCATATCTAATGCGAGCACTTAAATGTAATGTCACTCATTAGTCTTTAATGAAGAGAAACTTATTCTTTCTCTGAAGAACAGCTGTAAAAATAGTGTCTGTGTCACCCACAAAATTATACATTCTGAAGGTTATTAATGTAATTTAATGACTTTTAAAAATAGGTCTCTGAAACATGTGCTGTGTATATGGAGATTTTTTAAAAAACAAAATTTTGGTTGATTGGCTTCATTTATGAAAGGTTAATTAAAGCCATAGCTCCCAGAATTTTTGTGGTATATGAGGTCAACATTTTGCAGTTGCAACTGATGAGAATTCTACAGGCCTTAATTACAGTTGGCATGATGAAGGCTGAGATACGAAGTGGCATGCATTGAGACTGCCATTTAGAAAGGGCAGGGGCAGTCTTCCCCCTCCCCCAAATTGCAGGCCTCATGTGGTTATTTATTACCTATATCAATTCCCAATTCTTTGGTTCTACACAGTGAGGGCCTATTATAATTAATGGGCCTGTATGCTTAGATATGCCTATCAAAGGCTGAAATAACTTTGTATTAAAAAGTGTGATTTGGCACATATGATAACAGATTACATTGCTGCTGTAATTCTGTAAAAAGTAACCACAACAAGTGTGCTTACAACATGCAGCATCTTTGTCATTAAACCTATTCACAGTGTACAGCCTTTGAACCATAATGTGGATCTTGCTTCTCTTCTTCCTTTCCCATTTTTCCTTTGAGCCCTTTCCGTTTTCCACTCCCCAACCCCAAATGTTGCTGCTAGCCTACTCATAGTGTATTCTCACGGTGTATTCTTTAAAAATTTTTACATTTCCCATTTAAAAAAAAAAAAAGAAGGTAGTTTGGGAATCTGGCATGTCAGTTACTTCAAGGGAAGGTTGGAGGGGTTTCTAAATGCAAGATTTTGTTGGTAAGAATTTTCTTAACCAAATCCACGAGGTGCTTTCTATACTTAGAGGAGAAAAGCAAGTTGCAAATTCTCTAAAGCTAAAATCAAGCAAAAGTTGTGAGTATACAATCTCTCTGTAATTTTCTCATTGCAAAAGTCTTATGCCAGTACACTTTAGTTCACTCACTCCAGGACTTCTATATTTAAACATTCCATTTCTCGTTTTACATGACTCATAATTCTCATGTTTTATGTTTCTATTGTATGCACCCAACAGCTTTGGACTTTGCATCCATTCACATCAACAACTGAACGTCCTTTCAGCTTGAGCCCAGTTGTGTAATTAAGAATTTGTTCTTGTTCTCTGCTCTTTCCCAGTAGATAACTGAAAGATATCCACTCTGGGGGTCCTGCCTTTCAACACTATATTATTTTTTGAGTTTGTTGTCATAGTATTTTCAAGGTATGAGGTGATCAGAAGTGGTTTACTATTGCCTTCTTCTGTGCAGTACTAACCAGGGTCACTGCCATTGTCTATGTCAGTGTCACTTACTACTACTGCTGCTGCCCAGTAGCTCCCCTTCAAGGATTCCTCTGCCCCATTACCACTGGAATTACAGTATCTGTTCTCTACTGCTTATGTGGCCATTGATTCCTGAAGGTGGTGATACATTTCAGACTGGTATCTCAGCTGTGACCATTCAGCCCTGAGTGACTCTGCTAGGAGTTTAGCCTCTCGGCTCTCAGCTTCACTAACACACGCACATCCCCCGCACCATGTTAAGTTGTAAATCAAAGAGTGTCATATACACACAGCCCAATTTTTGCCTGATTTTAGCCTAATACTTCTATTCTTGATATTGCTTGGATTTAATTACTAAAACTGTCTATTTTCAGTTTTGGTATTTTTCTAGCTTTGTTTTTGTATTTACTTTTATGTGCATGGGAAGGTGATTTATCTATAGACATTCATGATTAAACATAAGAGTGGGAAGAGAGGAAACAAGGCAAGAATCTGGATGCTGTTCCTGTATTTCCCACAGAAATAGTGCACAACTCATCACATATTTTTACCTTCTTATTTCCACATAAAGCAGAATTGCCATTTCAGTCCATCTGCTGAATTTCTTTGTGTCTCTTTTTATGACGATGATGCTCAGTTATTTTAGTATCATCTGATTCTAAATGACCTACTGTTACCCCCAACTTTCCAAAATAATAATTAAAAAAAACTGATGGCATTCTGATGGTCTCTGGAGACCATATATGAACCACAGAATTTTGCAAGAATAAATTCACAAACAAAGTTACTACATTCTTGTAAACGGTACACCAAAATTCAGCAAATTGAAGTATAGCCCTCAATAAATAATTTGAGCATTAAAAATACAAGTCCTAAGCCAAAAGACTTCTCCAGAGAGCCAGTTTGGTGTAGTGGTTAAGTGTGCGGATTCTTATCTGGGAGAACCTGGTTTGATTCCCCACTCCTCCACTTGCACCTGCTGGAATGGCCTTGGGTTAGCCGTAGCTCTGGCAGAGGTTGTCCTTGAAAAGGCAGCTGCTGTGAGAGCCCTCTCAGCCCCACCCATCTCACAGGGAGATTGTAAGCTGCTCTGAGTCTCTGATTCAGGGAGAAGGGCAGGGTATAAATCTGCAATTCTTCTCCATAGAGGCTTTCTGAAATGCCAAGAATGACAGGGCTTTCTGAACTATTCCTACAAGGTGGGAGTAGAAATAGAAAATGCTGTTGAATAGATAGAAGGGAGTACAAGGAGGACTTGATGGGCCAAACAGCTGTACATGGTCATACAGGAAAAGGCAGTCCTTTATGTAAATGGATCCCAGGTCATAAAGAGCAGAAAAGGTAAGTGCTATCATCTTGAACCAAGCCTGGAACCTGCAAGATGAATGTTCCCTTCACAGACTTAATGGGATGTTATTTGCCATGTTTTGTTATTTAATTCTCTGCTTTGAAAAACTTCACGTATCTATTTTCAACATTAAGTGTCTATCAAAGGGACAAGACATTTTTCCCAGATTGTTGGCCTAACCATAGGTGGGAAGCAGGGGTCAATTCTAGGGTTGCCAAGTCTAATTCAAGAAATATCTGGAGACTTTGGAGGTGGAGCCAGGAGACATTGGGGGTGGAGCCAGGAGCAAGGGTGTGACAAGCATAATTGAACTCCAAGGGAGTTCTGGTCATCACATTTAAAGGGACAGCACACCTTTTTAAATGTCTTTCTTCCATAGGAAATAATGAAGGATAGGGGCACCTTCTTTTGGGGCTCATAGAACTGGACCCCCTGGTCCAATCGTTTTGAAACTTGGAGGGTATTTTGGGGAGAGGCACTAGATACTATACTGAAAATTTGGTGCCTCTACCTCAAAAAATAGCTCCCCCAGAGCCCCCGAAACCTCCAGATCAATTCCCCATTATACCCTATGAGAAATATTCCACATAGGGATTAATAAAGACGTTTCCCTCTCCTCCACACACACCCCTTCTCGCAAATCTGATGTAGGGGATTGGCTCTCTACTCACCAGCCAGCTTCTTCACAGTAACAAAGACACAGATGCAGACACAGAAAGTTGAAGCCTTTCACCACCTCCGGAGGTGCAAAGGCACATGGTCCTTTGGGGCGGGGCAGGAAGCAGCCTGGGAAAGCTCCGGCTGCTGCGATGGAACTGGGTGGGAAGGGGAGGGGCAAGGAGAAGCTGCTGCGATCCGAGGTGAGAAGGGAAGGGAGGAGGAGAAGCATCAGGGATCGGTGGGAAGGGGAGAGGAGAAGCTGCTGGGATCTAGGGAAGGGCCGCCATTCCCCCCGCTTTCTGTATTTTTGCCGAGCGGGGGGGGGGGAGAGGCTCCAAATCGGGGGTCCCCCACCCAGCCGGGGGATTTGGGAAGCCTAGTCATTTCATAGAAAAAGGGGTGCCAGAGCTCATTAGCACAACTCATTTGCATATGCCACACACCCCTGACATCAATAGAAGGTGTACTAAATCAGCTCAGCATCTACCTTAAAATGCTTCATTAATTATAACTGTCATAATAAAACCTTACTCCCATCATATTTTTTATTTTCTACTATGTGGCCACAGTGGCATAATGAAGATTTCCATCTTTCTGCTTTATATGTTTTGGTTATTTTGAACAATGGAGCCCAGAAGCAAGTATGGAGGGGTGGATTAAGAAAGAAAGAGCACAATAAAATGTAGAGGTTCCAGAGTTCCCTCCTGAGAGCTCCTGCCTAAAATGAGGCCTGCTTTGAGGCATATAATTGTATGCAGGAGTTTTGTTTTTGTTTTGTTTTGTTTCTGGGGGAATGCAGTGGAATAGAGTTCCAGAACCTCTTTGTGGAAACAAAATTCTCAAACAATGTTTAAAAGTTTGTAAGGGTCACCTGTGAGTTTCTCCTTCATTTCCCTCTTTAGAGTATCAGCACCTCTTTTTCCAGGGGGGGGGGGGGAAACCTTGAATGTATGTATTTATATAAAATTAATATGGAGATACCAGTTGGTTCTGGCTAATAGATGTCATCCAACAGTAACTCCTTATAGAACATAGTATAATCACATAGTCCAGAGGTACAGAAGCAAGTGGTTGTCATGCTGGAAGGAAAGAAGGAAAGAAATCTAAAAATAGAAAAGGAAGGAAACAAAATTTACAAATAACAAGAAGACAAAATATTACTAGCAAATTCTTCAATCTGCTTATTCATCAACAAGTGAGGCTCCAGGAACACCCCTCATGACTTCCCAGAGTCTGAAGTCAGCTGTTCCTTATCTAAAATTGATAAGTCAATCATATGTTGAACATCAGCTTTCTCAACCACTACAGCCTCCATATTGTCTGGATTGGTTTAGATTATTTACCTTCACCCATGTGATCAATCTTCTTGGGGCATCATGAATCACAAGCATAGCAGAGTGTCATCAGCGTTTTGATGACCATGTTGACTGTATCAAAGATATAGATGGCCTAAGTCAGCAAGTTTATATAGACGTTAAACAGCATTAATGTGCAAGCATAGAGCAGAGAACAATACTATACCAATACCCTCTCTTCTATGGAAACACAACTGTTTGCTGCCTCATTCTGGTACACCATATTGTATCAATTCCACATGTATGTATCTTTGGAAATAGACATCTTCATTAAATTTCACTGACCTCTCTAACTTCCATAGCTCCCTGCACAAGATTGTGTCATATGGGTTTAGTGCTAGTTTTAAACACCCTGATGATATTGCAGAATGTCTTGAATGAACCTATGTGGCAATAGGATCATGTTGTTCATGAGGATACCATATTCTGCAAGATGATACTCTATTAAAATTCATTTATTCCAGAGTACCAAATTCAACCCAAACTATTCCATTTACTGTGGCTGAAATTTGTTTCAATAAATTATGCAGTCATTTCCTCAGGTTAAGCTGAAAACAGTTCACTAATAAATCTAAAGTCATAAAGGAAAATAATATATCTCAACTGAAACTGAGTGGCAAAACTCTCATTCATTCATAGCAAAGACAAATTTATACTTTCTAAAGTGAACAATCATAACCAAGTACTGCAGAAGTGCATAGCTCCATGAACGCAAAGAATGCCCCCACACAGCTATGATTCCTATTCTTTATTTCATGCCAGTGTGGCAGTATGGTATAATGCATGGTATGTGACTTAGACTAGGTATGGACACAAAACGGACCATGAAACATGGTTTGTGCTCAAAATGGCTGATTTATGGTTCATTCTGAGCCAGTTTGTTTCATTGTGTCATGCACAAACTGGAAAGTAAACCGGACATTTTCCTAGGCAGGTCATTCAGTTCATTATTGGTTCATTTTCCCAGACAGCCAGGCACTGATGCAATCAATTCCTAAGCAGCACAGGAGGTGGACCCATAGCAGTTGTCCATAGCTTCTATTCTGTTCCATGGGAATGGATGGTATTTATTGCCACACCCTTTGTCAGCTGCTTTCACTTTGCAAGCAGCTTCTGCACGAGTTAGTCGCATTTTGTGCTTGTTGATTTGGTTGTTGATGCATGCTAGAATTTAGGGACTCCTTTTGTCCTCCAGCCCCACATCTCACCCAGCTAGGAAGATATTGCCAATTGCGACTCTATGGTTTAGGAGAGCTTAGCCCCAAGGGGAAGCTTTTTGTATTGGGTTGGTTTTTGTTTGTTCATTTGTTTGTTTTCTCCAAACTTATTTGTTATTGCTGGGATTTGTTTATTCACAGAACCCACTTGTTTGTGCCTTATTGATTTCAGGGACCCCACTCTATTCCTTGCCTTACTTCTACAATTTTATTTCAAATTCTAATTTGTTATTTTGATGGGCTTTGATTTTTTTTAATCACAGAGAACAAACCAACCTCCTTGTGCCTCTGTGATTTTCAGGGACCGGAGCTACAGATGTTCATGTGATGCTTTGCTTTCTCCTCCTTAAAAAAAAAAAATAGTGATTCTGCCAGGAGTTGTTATTTTGTTCATGCCAGTGTGGCTGTTTTATTTTTTAGCTTTCAAAACCAACTTGTGAAACCATTCTGAGAAATGTTTTCCTTGACTGGGCTGCATCACCCTTATTATTAAGTCATAAGCTTTGTTTTAATGTTTACCAAAACCAACTGTGCTGAGGGCACCTGCTGGGAGAAGATGATAGAAGAAGATATTGGATTTATATCCCGCCCTCCACTCCAAAGAGTCTCAGAGTGGCTCACAATCTCCTTTACCTTCCTCCCCCACAACAGACACCCTGTGAAGTGGGTGGGGCTGGAGAGGGCTCTCACAGCAGCTGCCCTTTCAAGGACAGCCTCTGCCAGAGCTATGGCTGACCCAAAGCCATGCTAGCAGGTGCAAGTGGAGGAGTGAGGAATCAAATCCAGTTCTCCCAGATAAGAGTCCACACACTTAACTACACCAAACTAGCTCTCCACTTGTAACTCGGCCTCCTAAAGTCCAGTTCTCACCAAAATTGGAAAGCAGGTGGAGGAGAGTCCACTGAAGAGTTTGCCACAAGATTGGCATCTCTAGCCCACTCAGGGGCCATTCTACCCCTTTCTGACTCAAACAAACCAATAAGCCATGAATTGATTCAGGAAATTGCAAAAAAAAAAAAAAAAGCATCAACATGAACCAACGAATTGGCTGACCAAATGAACCATGAACCAAAATGAACTTCTGTTTTCCTGGTTTATGCCCATCTTCTCTAACTTGAACTGGTGAGATCTAAGTTTGTTCCCCACTCAGAGCATAGTTTCACAATATGTCCAACATGTCATCGTGGGTGTGCGACTGGATTCTGGAATATGTCCAAAGGAAGGCTATGAAGATGGTGAAGAGTCTGAAGACCAAGTCTTATGAGAAAAACTTGAAAGAGCTTGCTGTGTTTAGATTTGAAAGGAGATGACTGAGAGGTGATCTAATAACCATCTTCAAGTATTTGTAGGGGTGTCATGTAGAGGATGCTGCAGAATTGTTTTCTGTTGCCCCAGAAGATGAGACCATAACCAATGGATTGAAATTAAATCAAGAAAATTTTTGACTAAATATTAGGAAGGACTTCCTGACAGAGTGGTACCTCAGTGGAACAGGCTTCTTTGGGAGGTGGAGGGCTCTTATTCTTTGGAGGTTTTCAAACAGAGGCTAGATGGCCATCTGACAGCAATGTTGATTCTGTGAACCTAGATCATGAGAGGGAGGGCAGGAAGAGTTGCATCAGTGCTATGTGTGGGGTTTTGGGGGGACATGTAACTGGGGCTGTGGGGGAGATATTTGTGAATTTTCTGTATTATTCAGGGGGTTAGACTAGATGATCATCGAAGTTCCTCCCAACTCTTATAATTCTATGGCTTGCAGTCAGACATACTTCTGTGGAATTCACCTTTAAAAAGGGCTCATTTCTCAGCTCTGCAAGGATGCACCATAAGAGTAGAGAAGGAGCTTCCAGTTTCCCTCCCATCCTGCTTTCACCAGCAGAAAGGGGCTGATATTTTCACTCTTTTCTCTATTTTTGCATGTCCTTCCTAGGACACATGGAGCCTGAGTAAAGGGGCAAAAAGCCTCCACCCACTCTTTCTGCTGACAAAAACGGGGTAGGAGGGAAACAAACCTTTTTCTTGCCTCTCATAGCTCTCCCTGGAGATACCAAGTGAACAAGCATTTTCTAAGGTGAGTTCTCCCAATACATTTTGACTGATGTATTTGTGACCTGTGCTAGGCCTGTTGTGTTGTTCATGAAGAATCATGAAGAACTTTGGACCTGTCACTAAATCTCAGTTCAACCAACCTCAGGGGGCTGTTATGAGGATAAAACAGTAGGATGCAATGTGTATCACCTTGAGTTCCTTGATGGATTAAGAATAACTGGTTTGTGTATCCTTTCTTTTAAACAATTCTGTTATGCTACCATATAAACTAGATTTTTCACTCTTCTTGAACTGTTTGTATACCTGGTGCCAAAACTGTACATTATTCTTTCATTTCCAGGTTATACATATTAAACATAGTGCCTGAAATTTCTCTTAGAAATCACTCAAAATTGAAAATGCTATGGATAACGAATCCACAATTTTAACAATAAGTTTCCAGGTTCTATAAAATATAAGTCATTTGAAAATCCAATAAAAGACGGCCATTTTAATAGAAGTTTTTATAACTGCATCAATGTGCATTTACATACATTTATTGTAGAATAATGAAAAGGTTAGTGATGACTACTGTTCATGAACTCAAGAGGATCTCATAATGTCAGAGTCAGACATGCATCCTTTACAATGTACGGTTTATGATTTCTTACACAAGTAGTCTAAGAGTTGCTACTCGATTCTTGTTTGACTGAGACTTAATCTGATATATTGGACTACTATATTTAGGCACTACCTCTTCTTGGTAACTATTTTTTAAAAATCATTGAGAGTCTAGCTGTTCATCAGGGAGCATCTTTTATTTTGGCTTGAGTCACCTCTTTTTTGTTTCCTGTTAATCCAAATTATCCTAATTTTGGCTTCCAACTGACTTTTGAAGCCGAGCAAGAAAAGCCAAGCAGGTGGCAAGGAATCAGCTTGTTATGTAACCATTAACCGGTCAACTAGCTCCAGAAAGTACAACCGTAACTTCTGTATATTGAGTGCTTGATTGGGCTTTCCCACTGCTACAAACAAGCAGCAAATCAATACAGCCACACTCTTGCAAGACATTTAACTGGAGGTTAAAAACCAGGCTATTATAAACTAAATAAGTGTCTACCAAACGATGGGAATATATAGATGGAACTGGGATAATAAAGATGGCCTGTTACTGAGTGGATGAAGTAGTTGGATCCAGAAGTAGATTTTGGCTAATGGAATGAGGTTGCTGATTCTCCCTTCCCCTACAGATCTCTGCATCTCTTTCATATATTTCCTTGTAGTTCTTTGTTCCCCAGGAGTAGCATTTGGAGGAACATCTTGGGCTGCAGTGGGAAGGGGTTACAATTTATACAACATATTTTTAGCATAGGATCCAACTGTAATGTGTCTTTAGAATGTATTTGTAGCATACATCCATTCCATTTTTTTCCTCTGTCTTTTTTCATTAGGAGTGCAGCATAAAATAACACACATGCATATTTTACATACCTTTAGTTAGGCACCATCCACAATTACAAAAGTATCATACTAGTCCCCTTAACAGTAGAATTAAAGATCAGATGAAAACTGGACCCTAGCAACAGGGGAAAGCACTACCTTTGCAACGGTAAGTGGATAAATATTACTAAGTTTCTTTTTGGAGTTCCCCCTACTCAGCAGGCACATTGGGTCTGCTAATGGACATGCACCACAGAATGGAGATACAAGATGCAATATATTGGGTAATTTAGATATATTAAGTTTCAAGTTTATTTCAATTTATATCCCACCCTTCCCACGGAAGTGGCTCAGGACGGCTCACAGCACATAAAATCTAACATAAAAGTATTGAATTTAAAACATCTTACACAGTTAAAATAGTAAAATAAAACATATAACAGCGGTCTATTAAAATTACACTCAGTTTCCAATGCCAGTTGGTTAAAAGCCAGCCGGAAGAGGGCTGTCTTACAGGCCCTGCGGAACTGGCCAAGGTCCCGCAGGGCCCTCACCTCTTCCGGCAACTGGTTCCACCAAAACAGTGGAACAGTGCAAGTCCAAGAACACTTTCCTGGGAGTAAGCCCCATTGAATAAACTGTAGTAGAATTCAGAGTAGACCTGCTTAGGATTGCTCTCTAAGAGACTGGTCTGCAGAAATCTATTAAACATCTCCTTAACTTCTTGTTCATCCTTTTTGGTAAGGATTAATTCTAAAGAGCATCCTACTGAAAACCGCCTATGAATGGCAAACGCAGCCTAGCTCAAAACTCAAGTGCTGTTAAGATGGTCATAACACACATTTAATTGCTTGTCCTGAAGCAGTATTGAGAAGTGCTGAGCTTCATTCACTTTCCCCACACTATACAGTAGCTAGGATTCAGATGCTGCTGTGTAGCAACAAAGGACTTGCCACATAAAAACTTCACTAGCCATAGCAGCTGACCAGTGGCTGGCTTGGATGAGCTCTAGGGGTGTGCATTCGGTTCAGCTGAATCAAATAAACCCCCGAATCACCCCTGATTCAGAAGTATATGGCACCGTATACTTCCGAATCCATTTTCAGCCCATTAAACGGGCCCATTAAACGGGCTGAATATACTTCTGAATAAATATTTTGGAATATATTCGAAAGTCAATGGGAAAGGCATTTGGAAGTCAATGGAAAAGGCGGGAAAGGAGCTTCTGCAGCCTCAGGGGAGCTGCTTGCCTCCTTTCCTGCCTTTGTAAGCCTTTTCCCGCCTCTCCCATAGCCTTCCTGGGATCAGGGAGGGAGGGGGAGAGGAGCCCCAGCAGCCAATCCAAAGCATGCATTTGCAAAATGCATTGCAAATGCATGCTTTGAAGGGCTGTTGTGTAGCTGATGGCTGGGCTAATCCCCCAGCCATCAGCAACATTGTTGTTCTTTTGTTTACTTGGGTATCCAAGTAAACATTGTTCTCTGGCCAATCACAGAGCAGTGCTATTTTTTGAAACTGCTCTGTGTAGGGCCAGAGAACCTTTTTAAGGAGTCTGACTGGCTGGACTCCATTCCATTGCTGCTGTGTTGGTGTGTTGGTGTGAGAGAGAGATTGTGCTGTGCTGGCCCTTGGCCTCAGCTGCTGCTGCTCTCTCTCAGCCTTGTCTGACTTGCCTGGAGTAGAAAAGACATCTAAGGTAAGACAGTCTTGCTGTTCTTGTTTTTATTTTAGTTAGTAAAAGGACTTTTTAAGATTCAGAGTCCCTTTATTTATCCAGATTTGGGTGGGTGAGTACTGGGTAGCTTATTTGGGGTTAGGGGGTTCTGCTGGGGGTGGGGGCCTGGGGTGGGGGGGTTGCCAATTTCCCCATATCTTACTTTAGTGAAAAGACTTTTAAAAGTGCAGTGTCCTTTTACTTTTCCTGATTTGGGTGACTTGGATTTCTTGGGGTTAGGGTAAAGGGGGGGGGGGGTTGGGGGGGAGGGGGGGTGGTAAAGTTCCTGTATTGTTAAAACTCAAGTTTTTTACTGTTTTAAAAGGATTCTGTGTTTGATTTCTTGCTGCTGTGTTGTGCTGCTGTTGTTCCTTTTCTCTTCTGGTTCTGGTTCTTTGGGGGGGGTGGCTGTTTGGCCTAATTTTCATTGTTGAAAAAGTCACTTTTTTAACAGTTGAGTTTGTTGGCCTTTTGTCAGTGATCTGTTTGGATCTATTCACTATTGCTGTGGGTTTTGCATCCTCCTGTCCTATTCTGCATTTTCTTGGTTCTGGTTTTGGGGAGGGTGTTGTTGACTGATTTGGCCTGAGGTTTTGGTTGGCCTTTTGTCAGTGATCTGTTTGAATCTATTCACTGTTGTTGTGGGTTTTGCATCCTTCTGTCCTATTGTCCCTTTTCCTGGTTCTGGTTTTTTTTTTTGGGGGGGAGGGGGGGGTTAAAAGTTAAGTTTCTTTCTGTCACATTTTGGTTTCTTTAAATTACCTCTGGTTGGTGTTGGGGGTTGGTTTGTGTTCACTTTCATGTTTTTATAGGGTTATTTTTGGAGTCTGAGTGTTCTTTCGGTTTGGCTAGGGCCACTAAATAGGCTGCCCCACTAATAAGGGACTGTGTTTTTTGAAATTTAAAAAAAAATTAATCCAGTTTAGGGCTTTATCTTCTTTCAAAATTCAACTAGGCCAGATAGAGGTGATTTTAAAAGATTTTAGGTTTCTCATAAAAGGCAGCATGACTACTAGGCCACATCAGGCTCCCTTTTAAAGAGACTAGGGTTGCAGTGCATCCTGCTTTCATAAGAACATAAGAGAAGCCATGTTAGATCAGGCCAATGGCCCATCCAGTCCAACAATCTGTGTCACACAGTAGCAATTTTTTATATATATATAAAAAGCAGAGGTCCATCAGTGGCTATTAGCCACAGTGTGTGTGTGTGTGTGTGTGTGTGTGTGCGCGCGTGTGTGTGTGTGTGTGTATATATACACACACACACACACACACTGTGGCTAATAGCCACTGATGGACCTCTGCTCCATATTTTTATCTAAACCCCTCTTGAAGGTGGCTATGCTTGTGGCCGCCACCACCTCCTGTGGCAGTGAATTCCACATGTTAATCACCCTTTGGGGGAAGAATTACTTCCTTTTATCCATTTTAACCTGTCTGCTCAGCAATTTCATCGAATGCCCACGAGTTCTTGTATTGTGAGAAAGAGAGAAAAGTACTTCTTTCTCTACTTTCTCCATCCAATGCATTATCTTGTAAACCTCTATCATGTCACCCCACAGTCGACGTATCTCCAAGCTAAAGAGACCCAAGCGTTTCAACCTTTCTTCATAGGGAAAGTGTTCCAGCCTTTTAATCATTCTAGTTGCCCTTTTCTGGACTTTCTCCAATGCTATAATATCCTTTTTGAGGTGCGGCGACCAGAACTGCACACAGTACTCCAAATGGGACCGCACCATCGATTTATACAGGGGCATTATGATACTGGCTGATTTGTTTTCAATTCCCTTCCTAATAATTCCCAGCATGGCATTGGCCTTTTTTATTGCAAACGCACACTGTCTTGACATTTTCAGTGAGATATCTACCATGACCCCAAGATCTCTTTCTTGGTCAGTCTCTGCCAGTTTACACCCCATCAACTTGTATTTGTACCTGGGATTCTTGGCCCCAATGTGCATTATTTTGCACTTGGCCACATTGAACTGCATCTGCCACGTTGACGCCCACTCACCCAGCCTCAACAGATCCCTTTGGAGTTCCTCACAATTCTCTCTGGTTCTCACCACCCTGAACAATTTAGTGTCATCCGCAAACTTGGCCACTTCACTGCTCACTCCCAACTTTAAATCATTTATGAACAAGTTAAAGAGCATGGGACCCAGTACCGAGCCCTGTGGCACCCCACTGCTTACCATCCTCCACTGCAAAGACTGCCCATTTATACTCACACTCTGCTTCCTATTACTCAGCCAGTTTTTGATCCACAAGAGGACCTGTCCTTTTACTCCATGACTCTCAAGCTTTCTAAGGAGCCTTTGATGAGGAACTTTATCAAAAGCTTTCTGGAAGTCAAGGTAAACAACATCTATCGGGTCTCCTTTGTCCACATGTTTGTTCACCTCCTCAAAGAAATGTAACAGGTTAGTGAGGCAGGATCTTCCCTTACAGAACCCATGCTGAGTCTTCCTCAATAACCCGTGTTCATCAATGTGCCTACTCATTCTGTCCTTGATAATGCTTTCTAACAACTTTCCCAGTATTGAAGTCAGATTGACTGGCCTGTAATTTCCCAGATCTCCTCTGGAACCCTTTTTAAAGATGGGGGTGACATTTGCTACCTTCCAGTCCTCAGGAACGGAGGCAGATATCAATGAAAGATTACAGATTTTTGTTAGAAGATCCACAAGTACAACTTTGAGTTCTTTCAGAACTCTCGGATGTATGCCATCCAGACCCGGTGACTTATTAGTTTTTAATTCGTCCATCAGTTGTAGGACCTCCTCTTTTGTCACCTTAATCTGACTCAGGATTTTCAACACCCCTTCCAAAATTAGTGGTTCTGGGGCAGGCAAAAAGTTCTCATCTTCCACAGTGAAGACGGAGGCAAAAAATACATTCAGCTTCTCAGCCATTTCCCTATCTTCCTTCAGTAATCCTTTTGCCCCATGGTCATCCAAGGGCCCCACTGCCACCCTGGCTGGTTTCCTACTTCTAATATATTTGAAGAAATTTTTATTGTTGGTCTTTATGTTTTTTGCAATATGCTCCTCATAGTCCCTTTTTGCCTGCCTGATCACAATCTTGCATTTGATTTGCCACAGCCTGTGTTCCCTTTTACTAATCTCACTTGGACTGGTTTTCCACCACTTAAAGGAGTCATTCTTACCTTTTACAGCTTCCATTACTTTGTTTGTTAACCATGCAGGACTTTTCTTTCTTTTTTTTCACAATATTATTTTTATTAACTCTTATAAGAATGAGCATTACAACGTATGTTTGTTCCATTTACAAAAAGCCCTTCCACCCCCCCCCCCACATCCCTCCCCATCTACTCTTAATCTTTCCCCCTCAGCCATGGGCACAAAGTCTTGATCTTCCACTGAATGTCCTTCCTTCTTTGTTCCGACATCCATTCTAAATAGAGCTTCCATCTGGACTTGACTTCCTTGGCTTTATCTTCCCACATTGAATCCTTGGTGAGTGATGCCACGATGTCAGACTGTATGAAATCAAACAAATAATTGTGCCAGATTTCTATTGACCATTTACTTTTATCTTTCCAACCCATAGCAATAACCGCCTTCCCCACTAATATCATCGCCTTGGCAAGGTTTTGAGTGGGTCTATTTAGTACCGGACATCCTATTGTACTTAACATCAGGTTAAAGCCGATGGTTAATGTTGCATTACAGACTTTTCTGATAATTTTGATAATTTCCCTCCAAAAGGGCTTAACCTCTTCGCATTCCCACCACATATGTGCGAACCAACCCTTAGTTTGTTTGCAATGCCAGCACTTGGAACTCATTCCTGGGAATATATTAGCTAATTGTGCGGGTGTCCTATACCATTTTGTAAGGAATTTATATTCCAGTTCTTTAAATTTGATTACTTTAATCCCTTCTAGACCTTCCAGGATTTTCCCAGCCAACCTCTATCTGGCCTTCACGACTCCAATTCTTTTGTAAATATTCTATTGTTTTATCTTTATTTGATATCATTTTTCTATATAATAACCCCACTAGACCCTTCCTTTGTTTGCCCAATACTTTGTATATCTCTTCCATTGGTGCATATAACCAGAGCTCTCCCTTTTCACTGATCTTTTTGACTGCCTTGCGTAAACCTGCTATTTTTAACCAGTATTGTTTACCTATCTCTTCTGTAATTTCCTGTAAAGGTTTTAGTTTACCTGCCCTAAACATATCACCCACTCTATAATAGCCTTTTACAGCTTCCATTACTTTTTTTGTTAACCATGCAGGACTTTTCTCATGCCTGTTTGTGCCTTTCCTAACTTGTGGTATGTATTTTACCTGAGCTTCTAGGATTATAGTTTTAAATAGTCTCCAAGCTTCCCCAAGGGTTTTGACCGTATTTACCTTTCCTTTCAGTTTCCTCCTCACATGCCTCCTCATCTCAGTTAATTTACCCCTTTTAAAGTTAAACATGGTTGTGGCGGTCTTTTTGGGCAACTCCCTATTTATACAAACGATGAAATCAATAACATTATGGTCACTGCTCCCAAGTGGCGTAATCACTTTGTCAAGTCTGCTCTTAACTTTGGTTAGGCCTGCATTCAATCTTTGGTTCAGGAGAAAAGCATCCTGGGTAAAGCCATACTGTATTCCAATGCTGCTAGCTTGAACTCTCCTCACCCCCCTCCTTTCCTTTGTTATGTAGCTTTGCTTTGAAATGGGAATATGTGAAAGAGTTTATTGGGCCTTCTCAGGCTGGGCATCGGGGGAGGTTGGAGCCAAGAGACACTCAAGGCCAAAGCAGGCCTGAGAAAAAAATTGTAACATCAATGTGTGAATGTGCCCTGCATAGTACCCCTCCCTCAAGAATCCCTTTGAAGTATACCTTATATGATTGCATTCTACTGTATGATCTTTAGTCTTTCAATTTCACTGTAGTCGAGAACCATGATATCAATAAACTAGCTACTTTGTAATCAACAAGGACTCGTTATTGAATCTGCTGACTCGACACACATTTACATCTCTCACCAAGTCTTGGGCATTACTTAGGACCAAATCCAGGATCGCCCCACCCCTGGTAGGTTCTGAGACCATCTGCTCCATAGCACAGTCATTGAGAGCATCAAGAAACTCAATCTCTTTCTCTCGACCAGAACACATATTGACCCAATCAATGTGCGGGTAGTTAAAATCACCTACTACGACACAGTTTTTATGTTTAGCCGCTATCTTTAAGCCTTCCATCATATTATAATCCTCTCTCTTTTGATTTGGTGGGCGATAACAAACTCCCATAGTTAAATTTCCTTTTTGGCTCTCTATTTCAACCCAAAGCATTTCTAAAAAGGTATCTAATTCTCTGACCTCAGTCTTACTGGACCGTATAGCCTCTCTGACATACAGAGCCACCCCACCTCCAACCCTTCCCTCCCTATCCTTCTGATATAACTTATATCCAGGAATCACCATGTCCCACTGATTCTCCTCATTCCACCAAGCTTCTGAAATTCCCACAATGTCTATGTTTTCTTCCAACACTAAACATTCTAATTCACCAATTTTACTTCGAACACTTCTAGCATTTGCATACAAACATCTATAATTTCCCAGGCAAGCCAGGCCCGCCACCTTCCTCCTGTCGCCTCGAGACTCTGGCAGACAGTACATACTGTTTGTCACCATCACAGTGGACAACTCTGATCCGTTACCCGGTAGAAAAATAGCAGCCAACCCTTCATCTCTTTGAGACGAATCCTCCCGAACCAGAGACATTTCAGCCACTGAAAGCTGGTGCGTCCTTAGATTTCCATAGGGTAAACCACAGCTTCTCTCATGTTATAAAAGACACCTGATCTCTAGTTCACAAGGAAATCTGGTTTGTCCCAGGACCTAGTTAGGAGAAGTTTAACTAGGAGGATATAACAAGGATTGCCTTCATCTCAAGGTAGCCTTTTAAAAACTGTAGCCAGGAAGAGGCAGGATCAACTAGTCACCTAAACTTTACCAGACTACCCCAAAAAAAACAAAAAAAAAAGTTTTGGTGGGAGCGTTTTTAAAAAGAAGTCAGGGCACCTGTTGATTCAGGGTACAGTGCAGTGAGTTAGGTTTGTAAAAAACCCCACTCTCAGTTCAGGTTGTGTGAGACTGGCCAAGGGTGACATGAGTGACAGGCAGCAGAAGAGAGGCCCTGGCAGCAAGGCCAAGGAGAAGACTAGAGGGGTGGAGGGGAGGGGGAGGACCCAGGTCTCCCCCCACCTGTGCGTGGGGCCACTCCACAGCCGCCTTCCTGCACTCCGACCTCTGGCCGGAGGGTGATGAAGAAGAAGGCCCGCCTTGGGCCCTTCATCGAGGTTGCTGCTTGGGTGCCCCCAGCAGAGGTGCCATTAGGTGCTGGCACTGAGCAGGGGTCTGCTGCTCGAGCAGTCTCTCCTCCAGCTGATATCACTCGGCCTCAGCAGCTGGAGGAGGGGCAACAAGAGCAGCCCTCCTTGGAGATGAGCTTTGGGGACAGTTTTCTATCCAAAACGATCACCCCAAGGACGGTGCAGAGTGTCGTGCAGGAGCTGGAGGAGAAGCTGGTTGAGGAAGACCAGCCCCCTTCTTCGGTTCCTTCAGGCACCAGCAGTCCTTCAGGGGATGGCCAGGAGGGGAGGCCGCATGGGGTGGAAGGGGAAGAGATAGAGACACATGAGGTGCCTCCATCTCTGCCCACTTCCCCCCGGTGGCCAGCCCCTCCTGCCACCCCAAGACACGATGCGTCTGCCCCGAGCCCCTCACAGGAGGTGGCTCCGGACACCCAAGCTGACAGTCAGCTTGGGCATCCATACACCTTCAAAGTCTGGAAGTATTTCCGACTTATGGAGGATCCACGCTATGTGCAGTGCCAGCTGTGCAGGGCCTGGATCAGTCGTGAGCGGGACCCTGCCCACCTGACTCTGGGGGGGATGCGGAACCACCTGCAGAAGCACCACCCAGCGGTGCTTCTTAAGAGGGAGAAGCAGGCTGGTGCTGGGGCGCCCAAGTGGCCAACACCACCCAGCCAGGAGGTCCATCCCATTGAGACTACCTCCGGAGCTCTCTAGGAGCATTCTGTGGGAGTACAGGAACGCCAGCCATCTCTGCCTGAGATGTTTGGTGGGGGTGGCACCTGTGTGCCAAGAGGGGGAATCAGGTACGGCAGGAGGGTGATCGCCTGGAACCTTGCCATGTCAATCGCCCATGGGCTTCCATTTTCAGTGGTCGAGAATCCTAGGGTGCTAGGGTTGCTCGAGTATCTGGCGCTCAGATACAAAGTTCCTGCTGGAACCACCATTACCAGGACCATTGTGCAGCTGTTTTCAGAGTGACCAGATCTGTGGTGATGACGCATTTGTCCCGTGCATTTCACCTCAGATATCTGGAGCTCCCAACATGCGTTTGAGGGGTATCTCTCCCTGACTGTGCATTGGTGGAAACCCAGTGAGCTGCAGGGTGCGGGTGGCAGCAGCAGCAGACAGGGTCAGGGCCGCCAGGTCGACTATTGCTGGGCCTTGCTGCACGCCAAAGCAGTTGACGTGCCACACACAGCAGACACTCTCACAGCCATCCTCTCACGGCAGTTAGAGGGCTGGGTAGGCAGCGGGGACGTCGCCACGGGCTCCGTGGTGACAACACCTTCCTTGCATGGCCCACCTTCTCCACCTCTTGGTTAAGGACGCATTGGGCCAGACAAAAAGCCAGGATCGTTGGTATCTAGCTGCGACTCATGAGTATCGACTTCTGCTCCAGAAGTGTCGGCAAATCACGGGTCACTTCTCACGCAGCAATACGGACTCATATCTGCTGCGTGAGAAACAGACACTGATAGGCGTGCCAGGGCACCGCCTGATCCGTGATGTCAACATACACTGGAACTCCACCTGTGCCATGCTGGAGCGCATGATGGAGCAGAGAGCAGCCCTGGATGCCTTTGTCTCTAAGACAAGGGTCTTTTGGGATGAGAACCATCTCACCCAAGAGGATTGGGTAGTCATACCATACCATACCAAACCTTTAATGGCATAATAGATTCAGATAAAAATACACAGAATATAAAAATTTAAACATTGGAGATAAAATCAAAATAAAACCGAGCTTACAGATACATTCAAACATGGTCAGAATTAAATTTAAGGATGTCAGCCAGAAATTTTGCCACAGCCTCACTAACCACCCCCTCAGTATCACTCAATAAATAATAACAGGGTGGCAGAATAGACAAATCTGGAGAAAAAGAAAGCTTGCCAAATAAATCTTTACGGAGGTTATGGTAAAAAGAACAATCAAGCAATATATGCTGGATTGAGTCAGGGGTATTCGCTCCACAGGAGCAAAGTCTGTCGGCTAAAGGGACTCGCTGATATCTCCCTTGTAAAACTTTGGAGGGAAACGCGTTTAGTCTGGCCAACATAAATGCCCTGCGATGACTTGGAGTGGTTAGGTCTGATAGATAATTGGGCCTTTTGCCACAAAAAGCATAAAGACCTAAGGAAGCTGGAGAGCAAGTATAAGGGAGAGTTGGCCGTAATTTCGTTTCCTCCAATTCCCACAGTCTCAGTTTAATACATCTGAAGATATATGACTCTTCAGAGGTAGAAAAATCATCTACCTCTAACCCCAATTGATTGAGTTTAGACAGAAGCACTGCTGTCCAGGACGAAATATATGGGTCTCTTTTCATACAATCAAGAAGGCTGTTGGGATCTGTTCTAAAATGAATTTTGAGCCAGAATTTAAACACTGCAATCCAGGCTTTTGTCTCCACCAAAGACTGACCCACTTCAGAGCAGAGAGCAAAGTAGGACACGCATTTTGGCAAACCAAGAATTTGTCTAAAGAATGAGGCTTGAATGCCCTCCACTTTCCTGGTAAAAGCTGAGATCCATATAGGGATACCATAGAGGATTTGGGCAAGCGTTTTGGCTTTGAATACTTTAATAGCTGCTGGAACTAATTGGTTGCCCCTTGCAAAGAAAAACTGTTTAATTTGAGCAGCTGAACACTTAGCCAAGTTGATGGTGTTGTTACGATGTGAAACCCAGCTTAACTTGTGGTTAAAAGTGATCCCCAAGTATTTAAAAATTTTTGTTTGCTCGATTGTTGAATTGCCAATAAACCATCTCTGTGGGCCCCAGCAATTTGAAAAGACAACTACTTTAGATTTGGTATAATTGATAGTAAGTGAATTACAATTACAGTAGTCATAAAAGGCGTTCAAATACCTTTGCAGGCCCACTCTTGTACAAGAGAGGATGGTAGTGTCATCGGCATAAAGTAATAAGGGGACCGCTCGGCCTGCAAGTTTAGGCGGATGACCATTGATAGGGGTCAAAAATTGTGCCAGGTCAGTTAAAAATAAATTAAAAAGATGTGGGGCCAGCACACAACCTTGTTTTACCCCCTTTAACACTGGGATTTTACTAGTCAAGTCACCGCTAGAAGAAAATTTCACTTGGCAAAAGGTATTAGAATGAAGTTTCCTCAAGAGAAACAGCAAACGAGGGTCCATTCCCAGGTAACCTAGCTTGATCCATAGTTGGGCTCTATCTATTGAATCAAAAGCACCCTTCAAATCGATGAAGGCAGCATATAATTTTTTTGACCCGGTATGCATATATTTTTCAGCAAGGAAGGCCAGAGTGCAGCAGTGATCCATAGCAGATTTGCCTTTGGAGAAGCCAATCTGTTCAGGACCTATGATGTTGCCTAGGCGCATCCAGTCAGTTAATCGGAGTTCTAAATGTTTTGCATACAATTTTCCCACTATAGATAATAAACTAATGGGGCGGAAGTTTTCTGGTAACTCCAACCCCCCCTTTTTGTATATTGGGATAATTATAGAGTCAAGCCAAGAGTCAGGGATGGAGCCATGCAGATCGATAAAAGAGAACAATTTTGCAAGGGGCAAGAGCCACCAATCGGCAAACTTTGTGAATACCTCAGCGGGAAGGCCATCAGGGCCAGGTGCTTTACCCGCTTTTAAATCCTTCAATAACTCACTGATTTCCTCTAGAGTTACTGGAGGCCAGACCGGCATATCAGTAACTGAGGGGTTTGCTAAGATAGGAGGGGATACACATGGGGCAGCAAAAATGTTAGAGAAGTAATCAACCCATGTTTGCTCAGAGATATTTGGGTCAGTAACAGAATTGTTTTTTAGATTACCTGAAATGATTCTCCAGAAGGCCTTATTATCGTTAGATTTTATCGAGTGGTAAAGTTGGTCCCATTTATTCTGAAAGAAAGCTTTCTTTTTGGATGTAGTAAGCTCCAGGTAGGCTGTCTTGTAAGCAATGTAGGCCTTAATTTTTGATTGGTCTTTGGAGTGACAAGCCTCTTTAAAATGAGCTCTCAGTTCTTGTTTCCAAGCTAAACAATCTGTATCGAACCAGCTGGAGAAACTAGACCTAGACAAGATCACCGGTTTAGCTTTGGCACTACAATAATCAATTAATAATGAAAATCCTGAAAGGATTGAATCATCTGAATTGGAATTTATGATTGAATCCCTTAATCTGCATAGCGCTTCAGAGCCAAAGAGGGAAGAAAACTCCCTTTCTAGGGCCGGGGACCACTTGATTTTTTTTAGAACATTCTCAGGGGCCTTCATGGATTGGGAAGGTGATACCATATTAACCTCCAGATCCAATCGTAGGGATAGAGTTAGGGGCAGGTGGTCACTTTCTGTGCGCGGATCGATGTAAAAGTTATCGATAGATGACAGAAGGTTGGGTGAGCCCACACAAAAATCTATCACACTGCAACCCCTTGTGGAAAAAAAAGTAAAGTCATTTGCAGCTGGAAATTTGGAGAGACCATTAAATATTATAACATTGTGCGCTATGCAGAATTCAATTAATCTAAGACCCGCCTTATTGGTTAAAGTATCTTTAGAACAACGGGGTAAACATAGTTGTAGTGGAGGGGATTCAACCGCTTCAAAGCCAAAATGAGAGATCCATTTCTGATTGTTACTGCCTATCCGAGCATTAAAATCACCAAAAATCATGAGCTGAGCAGTATGGAATTTCCTAGACAAAGACGTCACATAGTCAGAAAATTTCTCCCAGACAGCATCAAACTCCAGCTCACCATTAGAAGGGGCTAAATAAACATTAATCATGATTAGGGTCAGTGCTGGGGAGGACAGCAATAAAGCCTGGGCAATTGGCGGGCAAGGATCCAAGAGGATCACCTTAAATGGTAAGCTGGATTTCACCAAAGCAGCCATGCCTGCTTTACTGCGACCTTTAGAGTGAGATCTATAAGCGGGGAGATTAAAAACTTTAAAATCCGTCAGTCTAAAACTGTCTTCTGCCCATGTTTCCTGAAGGAAGACACAATCAAAGGATTTCAAAAAGTCCAAAAAATCTGAGTCATTCGCTTTACTCTTCCACCCAGCAATGTTCCAGGAGATGATGTGGATCTTCCTTGTGGCTTCCCTAGCTGGTAGTCAATCGATAATGGATATCCTTTCTAGAACCCTGGAGTCATCAGTGAAAATACAACCATTATGTTGGGGTGCCCTTGAGCCAGTTAGAGAGAGTTCCATAGACAGATCAATTAAGTCAGCTGATGGGGGACAAGGGGGCAGGGGGTTGCTTGCAGGATCTAGGTTGATTGAAGGAACTGATTTCCCCGGCTCTAAAGACCTTTGCAGCTGCAGCTTAGTACCTTCAAGTCTTATGAGTATCGCCTGTTGATCTTTTGCTGGAAGACTCCCAAATGACTGCAAAAGGTCATCTTCTAATGAAACATTAAGGGGACTATGCGTCACATCCATAGAGGGCTGCACTGATGACTCATTATGCAACTCAGGGTTTGCTTGGGACTGACCAGATCTGGATACCTTAAGACACATTGCAGCCTTATATTTTGCCGCTGAAGATGATGCGTTTTTCAAGAGATGGGGATTACTTCGTGTCCTGACCCCTGCGGACAGGTTAGGCAGCAGAGCATTAGTTTGAGAGTTAATAAAAGATCGAACAGGGAAAACCCCCTTTGACCATAGGTAATTCTTTCGCCTCAAAATTAGTGAAGGAATGTTGGAGGATTGAAAGGTAAGCAGAATCCTCTGCATTTGAGACTGATCATTAAGAGATTCAATGGTAATCAAGTCAATTTTGTGATAGTTCAGATGAAGAAGTTCACAGAGATGGGATTTAGCTAAAAGTTTACTTCTCCAGCATGGGGTCTTCCTGCCATAAGGACAAACAGTGATGCAAACCTTATTGGGCTGTAGAACCAATTGTTGCACGTTCCTTTTAAGGCCCACGCTGACCTTAGACTCCGTAAAGGAGCTCCGGGGATCAATCTCCTGAGTTGCAGACGGACATCGCTTTAAAGGGGCTAGAGCTCCAATAGAGGTATCATCCAGCTGGGCTAAGTAGACTTTATCCATTGACACTGATAGTCTCTTTAGTTCTAAAGAAAGGTCAAGAATTTGGTCTTCTAAACTCTTTAACTTTTTAAAGATACAATCCACTGTGCTTGCAATAAGGGTAATTGGGGCAAGTTCGTCAGAAGACATGGATCTTTCTTCATTATCATGCTGATTGGGTAGTCATTTCTCAGACTGTGGAAGTTCTTGTGTTTAAAACAATTTTATTGATAACATATGGTAATAATTCTATATCTTACATCTTTAAAAAAACTTTTTATCTACCCCATATATTACTTTCTACCCACCCCTCCCCCCATTACTTGACCCCCGCCGGTGTTATTTACTTAAAATGCAAATATTTAAAGGCACCCTTAACTATTAAAACAAAAAAATTATATTCTTCTTTTTAAAACTTAATCATTATCAAAGCTTGTCCAATGTCCTTTTATTTTCCACTTTTTCTACATATATTCTAAACTTTTTCCATTCCGTCTTAAAAACTTGTAAATCATAGTATCTTAATATTCTTGTTAATTTGTCCATTTCACTCCATGTCATAACTTTTGTAATCCAATCCCATTTCTCTGGTATTTTTTCTTGCTTCCACAACTGTGCATACAATGTCCTAGCGGCTGAGAGCAAGTACCAATTTAACATTCTATCTTCTTTTGGAAATTTTTCCATTTGTAGTCCCAACAGAAAAGTCTCGGCAACTTTCTTGAATTCATATCCCAAGATCTTAGAAATCTCTTGCTGAGTCATCTGCCAAAACATTTTAGCTCTTTCACAAGTCCACCACATATGGTAGAAAGAACCTTCATGGTTTTCACATTTCCAATATCTGTCTGGCATCTTATTATTCATCTTTGCCAATTTTTTTAGGAGTTATATACCATCTATACATCTTAAAACAGTTTTCTTTAATACTTTGACATGTTGAAAGTTTCATAGAGTTCTTCCACAAATATTCCCAAGTTTCCATCTGTATTTCTTTATTTACATTAATTGCCCCTTTAATCATTTGCGATTTCACTACTTCATCTTCTGTAGACCATTGTAGAAGTAATTTATATACTTTTGAAATTAATTTATCATTGTCTCCAAGCAGAACTTTTTCCAATTCTGTTTGCTCTTTCCTTATTCCTTCAGTTTTAATATTCTCCACTAAGCTCTTTATTTGTTGCATTTGAAACCAATGATATTTATGATTCAACTCTTCAGCAGTTTTCAGTTCTATTTTGCCACTTTGTATTTTTAATAATTGATTATATGACAACCACTTTTCTTCGCCTATCTCAGCCATTATTTTTATTACTTCAGCTGGCACTATTCATAACGGTCTTCCTCATCTCCATATTTCTTATATTTAATCCATGTATTTAGCAAATTATTTCTTATATAATGATGAGAGAGAAAAACGTCCATCTTTTTTTTTCCATAATACAAATACGCGTGCCAGCCAAATTTCCATGACCTTTTAATTGTAACACCTTTAAACAATTTGGCATAGTACTTAAAAAATTATCTTTTTATTCCCTCTTGAGTAACCACTTCTCTTCCATCTACCACAATTCTGTTAATAATTCTATTTTCTCTCTTTTTCTTCAATTGCCAAGCCAAATACTTTCCCAGTTTATTTGCTCCCTCAAAGGATTTCTGCTGAAGTCTTTTCAAACTCCATTCCACTTCTTTATTTAACAAATGACTCAACTGAGTTTGTAATATTGTAATTTCCCTTAAAATTTTCTTTTTCCATGGCGTTTTTCTCAAATCCCCTTCCTTTTTCTTTATTTCATTCTGAATGTCCAACCACTGTTTTTCTTTTACTCTCTTATCTTTATTATTCAAAGTAATCAACATTCCTCTCATTGTTGCTTTATAGGCATCCCAGACCATCTGAAAGTCAATATCCTCTTTGTCATTCACTTGGAAAAAAGCTTTAGTTTCATTTTCTAGGTATGTCACTGTTTCTTTATTCTGTATCAAATCTTCATTCAATCTCCATCTTCTCACCTTCTTGGACAATTTTGTGATCCACATTATTGGGTTATGTTCAGCACCAATTTTAGGTAAAATCTCTATTTTCCTTGTTATAAGACCTAAATCTTTAGTTCCCTACAACATGTCAATTCTAGAAAAAGTTTTGTGTCTTGCAGAAAAAAAAGTATAGTCCCGAACTTCAGGGTTAAATTTTCTCCATATATCTTCCAGATTTTCTTGTTTAACCAGTTCAAAAAAAGACTGGCAATTTTCCTTCTTTACTATTATTTTTTCTCCCTCCTGACCTGTCCAATGAGTTCTTAACTGTTCCATTAAAACCTCCCATTATCAAAACTTGGTCATATGTCAATTCATCAAACTGTTGTATAATGACTTTAAAAAAAATCCTTTGCACCATTAGGCGCATAGAGTCCCAATAACAACAGGTTTTTTCCCATCTAATATTGTCTCTACTGCTACAAATCTTCCATCTTTATCTTTAAATACGAATTTTGGCTCCAATTCTTGTTTAATATAAAAAACCACTCCCCTTTTCTTTTGTTCAGCCAATGAAAAAAATTCCACTCCCAATTGTTTGTTCCATAAAAATGTATAATCCTTTTGTTTGATATGCACTTTTAGCAAACAAATTATATTACAGTTTTGTTTCTTAATCCAATGAAATGTTGCCCTTCTTTTTTGTAGTGAATTTAGTCCATTTACATTCCAAGACAATAATTTGTAATCCATCATGGTGCAAATTCTTCATTTTCTTCAAAAAATCTACGCATATCCTGTGCATTTGTAATTGTGATTCTTTTCCCCTGGAGTTCAAAGCTCAGACCTTCAGGTATTATCCATCTAAACCTCATTCCATTGTCTCTCAATTTTTCTGTCAACTTTTTATATGTTCTTCTATCACTTGCCTTGGCAGCTCCTTCATGATTCTCACTCTACTGCCTCCCACTATCAATGTCTTTTCAAAGTTTTTACTCATGATCCTTCCCACCATTTCCTTTGTCATATATCTTATGACAACATCTCTTGTTAGTTATTTTTCTTGGCATAAAGTGAGTTCACTCTATACATACATGTTTTTAGACTCTTCAGGGTCTTCCTCTAAAAATTCTGCAATTATTTTTATTATATATTCTTTTAAATCACCATCCTCCTTCTCAGGTACTCCTTTCAGATATACGAGTCTCCATCAATTTGCAGTCATGGATTGTCACTTTTTCTTGCATTTTCAACAAGGTGGAATCATATACTTTCATTCTGCCTTCTACCTCCTGCACTTTCATAGTTTCCTCAGTTTCCTTTCTGAGATCTTCCATATCTTTTTTAATCTCTGCAATAATTTTTTTTCCGATTCATTTATCATCTCTCTCACTCCTTTCATCATTGTGGCCTCCATTGCCTCCAATTGGTCCTGCATTTTTTCCACTGAAGTAGCCCTTGTACGGGGCTGCTTGTGTTCAGACATTTAAAAAACAACTAAAATTTGGACCTCACCAATTTCCAATTCGACTATCAGATTCAAAAGAGTAGGACTTGCCCTTTATAACAAGCCCAATTTCGCCGTCCTTGGAGCTCCCAAAGTCAAGGTATTTATTTTTAAAGTTTTTAAATCTTCCAAAAGGGCGGCCACAACTTTTTACTGCTCCCTACAATTTTTCTCCCCTTTTAAAAACATCCAAGGTCCACGCAAATAATATGACCAATAGTATTTAACTTCTTACCCTCTTCTCAGTTAACTCCAATAATTTTTAATGTCCCAAATTCTTTAAAAACATTGTTTTTATTTTGACCTCCCAGCAATGGCCGCTGATGTTTCTCAATGGTAGTAAATTCCTAGAGTAGGTTTTCCTTCCGCTACTTCCTGCTTTTATTGCCACGAAGTCTCATTCACACTGGTAAGGAGATCTCACGATACCTGACGTACTTCCTTGAATGTGCTGCAGGTCTATGACGATGGTGCTCTTTTTTCAAAACCGCAAGTAGACTAAACAATAAATTCCTTTCCACTTTTCAGCACTTTTTTAACACTGTCTTTTATATTTAAAGTCCAAATTTCACCTCTTCCTCCCCTCTTCTTCCAGACTTTCTAGATTTTCCTTTCCCACCTTTTAAATTTATTCCATTAAGCTGTAAATAGTTCTGGAATGAAAGATAGTAATTTGTACCTTCTCTTCCAATTATCCAAGTTCCCACAGGTCTTGCAAAGCTTTAGATGTTTAGCAATGTCCAAGAAGGTTAGGATCCTGTCGAGCTTATGTCAAATAAATGACTCTGAAAACTTCTGCAGATGATGAAAATGCAGTTCTTCCCGGAGACCCCTCAAAGGAGCCCCCCCCCAGGGACTCCCTTTTAGCCAAGGTAAATCTCCTCAAAGTTTCCTGTACATATCTTGGACCAATCTCTGACTGAGAAAAGTAGGGAGTAGGCATTAAATTGCCTTCCACTACCCCGAACAGAAGTTCCAGCCTGCTCCCGTTATGAGAAGCAGCTCAGCTCGACATTTTCCTCCACCAGAAGTCAGACTGTGGAGGTTCTTGTGTCCTTCAAGACCCACACAGAAATGCTGTTGTCTGACACGGCGAGCATCGCACTGGTCATCCCCATGGTCCACATGGCTCATGAGGACCTGGCCTCATTTCTAGTGCCTGCTCAAGGTCGTGCAGATGTTCTTCTAGTGGTGCATGCCCTGGTTGTTAGGCTGCAGGAAGGGCTTGAGGCCCGCTTTCAGACTTTCACCCAGGATAAGGTCTACATGATGGCAACCATGTTAGACCCGTGCCTTAAGGGCACAGTCGCCGAGAGGGCCAACGAGCTCGATCGCTGGTTAGACAAGCTCTCCCAGAAGGTCGAGCATTGCAGAGTCAGGGGGGACCTAGTGCCGGTAACTGAGGAGGAGGGGGGTGGAAGCAGCTCATCTGCCACTTCCACTGCTGTTCATCCCCAACCTCCCCTTGGGCAGTTCCACAGGGCCTGTAAGACAGTCCTCTTCCGGTTGGCATACAACTGATCAGTACTAGAAAATTTCAAATAGAAGGCTGTAGTATGGTACTTTGGTAAATGGCTTTGTTTTACTGTTTTTACTGGTTTATTGTTTAAATGTTGTAAATTGATGTATTTTAAAACTTAATCTTATGTTAGAACTTTTGTGTTGTGAGCCGCCCTGAGCCGCTTTGGTGGGAAGGGCGGGATATAAACTAAATAAAATGAAATGAAATGAAACTTGTTTCCCACCAGACTCATGCCATGAAGAGTCCTGAGATGACACTCATCGGGCAGCTCGTTGGCCCCTCTGGGAGTGGTAGGCCCCTGAGAGTGGAGACGGGTGCTGCGATGGTGAGGGGCTATCTTTTGGAGCCCAACGAGTCGCAGAAAATGCCTCCTTTTGACTACTGGGTCATGAAGGAGGGGGTCTGGGCGGCCCTCTCCTCAGTGGTTAAGGCATTCCTCTCATGCCCACCGACAAGCGTGCAGAGCGAGAGCGTCTTTTCGCATATGGGTGACATTGTCTGCCCACATCACAATCGCCTGCAACCCTGGACAGTTGAGCAGTTGGTCTTCCCTGAACGTAGACTTTAAGAGTGAATGAAGTGAGCACCTACTTGTGCCTGCATCCTCTCTTGGCCCGCGCTTGAAAGGTGGTTGTAAAACGCTCTCCCACTAAACATACACTAGAGTCCAAAGACAGCCCAAAAACTCACTCACAAATTGATTAGCAGTGCACGCCCCCCACCCCCCACCCCTCATCCATATCCAAATCAAAAGTGAATGCTGGTTTAAAATCTGCAAAACAATCCAAATTTCCCCAGTCCCCATCCACACATGCCTAATAATACTGAAAGGGCCATTGCAGTCCCAACTGTAACCGACAGAACCCACAGACCCAGTCAGGATAACTCAGGTGTTTTTTTTCACGGGCAGGAGGAAGAAAGAAGGAGGTGCCAGTGATGATGACAGGCAGCCAGCAGCCATACCAATGCTGAGGTCCCTCTAATGGGACAGTGATAGCTGGTGTGTTGCTGCTGAGCTGAGAGAGAAGGAATGGTTGCCTTCCTCTCACACCATCTGAGGCCCTCCCAGTGATCTTCCTCATTTGGGGTGCAACTCTGGCTTGCCTCCTCGTGGTACACCCTGGGTAATGCAAAAGAGCCTGGACCAGCCAACCATCCATCACTCAAGGTAAGTCTAAATGCTTCTTGCTTTATGTCAGATACTGAATGATGTGGAGCTAGGTGTGGTCCACTGCTTCTTTTGTTTGACAGTTGTGTTGTTTGGGGCAGGGCTGGAGAGCTGGCATCTGTAGATTGCACACTCTGTGGCAGGGAAGCTGGCATCTGGGTGAGAGACCCAGAACCAGCATTCTTGTTGTACTTGGCCAGCTCTCCCTGTGTTGTTTGGGGCAGGGCTGGAGAGCTGGCATCTGCGTTTGCTGCAGCCAGGTCTGCAGAGCAGACCTTGAGCAGATTGTGTTTTGTGTGGCATTGACGTTGGCAACTGGGTTTATATTGGTTCCAGGCCAGCAGGGTTCATAGAGTAGATAGATGGATGTAGTGCATTTGGGTCCTATGGAGATTCTCTGGTGTGAAGTTAGGTTTGGCTTTGGGTGCCCCAGGAACAGAACCCCCGGTCCCATTTTTTTTTTTTTTGCCTTGTGGGTTTTGTGTGGGACAGTGCCCTGAAGCTGCACTGCAGTTTGGCGGGCTCTCCTCAAAACCCCCTGTTCCCCAGAGCCACTTTTCCCACAACAATTACAGTGGGGGAAGTGGCTCTAATTGGTTTTTTCTCACCATTGGGAACAGTGTTCCTTTTGGGGTGCCCGTAGATGACTGCAGTCCTTTTGGGCCAGGGGGGTTGCATGCACGGAAGTCCCCTGAAGCTGCCCTGCAGTTTTGGGGCCTCTCCCTCAAACCCCCCTCTGGCCAGAGCCAATTTCCCCACAGCAATTATAGTGGAGGAAGTGGCTAATTGGGCTTTCCCCAGCATTAGCGGCAATGGGCCTTTTGGGGAGCCCAAAGACAGGGACCCCCTGGCCCAAACTTTTTGGTACTTGGGGGTTTTGTAGGGGAGAGTCCCCTGCAAGTTTCCTGCAGTTCTGGGGGCTCTCCCTCAAACCCCCTGTCCCCCAGTAGCCTCTAATTATGCCCTATGTTGCCATTGATTTCAATGGCCCATAGGGTATGATGGTGGGATAGGGGCACCCTCTTTGGGTGCCCCTGGAATGGGACCTCCTGGCCCAATCTTTTTGGGACTTGGGGGGGGGGGTTGTAGGGTAGAGTCCCCTGCAGGTCCCTTGCAAATTTGGGGGCTCTCCCTCAAACCCCCTCCCCTCCAGATGACTTCCAATATACCCTATTTTGCCATTGATTTCAGTGGCCATAGGGTATAATGGGGCCGTATATTCGGAAATAGCCGCACATCTACCATATATGCGGCTATTCCGAATACTGGTATTCACAAATACACGGTATTCCAAATTTTTTGGCCCCGTGTATTTCTGAATCCATGTAAATCAGATTTTTTTTTTTTGCACACTCCTAATGAGCTCCCTTCATACTTAAATGCAAAAGGTCCTCATAAAATGTACCTGTCCAGATTAAGCTATGGTCTTCCTGCCAGCCTAATTGTAGTCTCACCAGTTCTTGGTTAACATTGTTGTCCAACTTTAGGCCTATTTAACAAAAAACTTCCCCAGAATTAACATCTGGGGGAAAGCTGACAAGATCTGGCGAGTTCTGCTTTGGACAGATTCATGCAAAAGTGATGTTATGGTAAATTATTAGGAAAATATTGGCAGGAAAGGGCAAGAATTTGACAAGGCCATAGGTTGGTAAAGAAGAGCCATGTGAGGAAATTTGGGTCCTGAAAGAGGGAGGCATCCTCAGAGAAGGAAATTAAGTACAGGTGCCAGTCAATATTCCCTCTAAGCTGCAGAGTCTTATAAGCAAAAATTCTACTTTGTGAGCTAATGGCATAAAAGTTGTGAGCTACTGCATAAATTAGTGTGCTCTGGGGTTATCCTTCCTGAGCTAAGATAAAAATCTATGAGCTGGAGGGTAAAAATCAGTGAGCTAGCACAAGCTACCTCAGCTTAGAGAGAGCACTTGTGCCAGTATGTCAATGCTAGAAATCTCCAAGCCATGATCAGTGAGCTGGAGTGCTGGGTGCTTAATGGCATTTCAGAAACCTGGTAAAATGGGAAATCAATAGGACACTGTTATCAATAAATTCTATAGACAGAACAGGGAGGGAAATGTTGTGGTGGTGTTGCTCTGTATATCAAATAGAACACAGAGTCAAATAAGCAACAGAACATTAAGAGAAAAAACTCCACCATGGAATTGATGTGGGCAGAAATACTGGGGCCATAACAGCTACTTAAACATGTGGGTGTACTATCTTACACAAACACCAATCAAAACCCAGGAAGCAAATCAAGAGGGAGAAGAAAATGTGAGAGGTGACCGAACGGAAGAATACTGTAATCCTGGGTGTCTTCAACTGTTCTCACATTGATTGGGCAAACTTTGCTCAGATCAGGCCATAGAAACAAACTTTCTAGTAGACATCATTATACCAACTACAGGTATAACTACTCTGGACTTTGTTCTGAGCATGGTTGGAGACCTGGTACAAGATGTAAATCTTATTGCATTGATCAGGAACTGCAACAACAATGCTATTAGGTTCAGTGTTCAAGTCAACAAAAAGTTGCTCCCCTCATCCAGAAGAATCTCTATTTAAAAAATTTCAAAGGAGGACACTTTGTTAAAATGAGATATGTCAGAAGAAAGTTAAAAAGGAGAATTAAGAGAGTCCAGGGTGTTTGGAAACTAAGATACAGGGTGTTTGGAAACTAAGGTAAGTGCAAAAATCAATATTTTCCAGTTCATGTCTATTGGTCTGGCGTGGGGGGAATGGTATTTCCAAAAAAAATCCCAGATCCCAATGCCAGAGTCACAGTTTTTAGGAAGGGTATCTGAAGAATAGAGTCAAGTTGAGGTGATAAGAGCTAGGGCTACCCTAAGGCAAACTGAAAATTAATGTCTGCAAATCATACACTCAGGGTTTCTTAAAGAATTCAGATATGAAACTGTTAATCAGCTAACAGGTATATGTAACTTGTGAGTGATCCCCTCTTCACAGAAGTGGTGAGAACATCAAGGAACCAGCTCATGGGGCAGTCAGAGGAAGACTGGCAGATGAAGACAGGCCAAAAAGGAGGACCCCATGAGTCCCAGAAGTCAAGGATAACAGGGTTGTAAGGAAAAGGGGGACAATCACTTTTTTATAGAAGTGGCAGAAGTTCCAGGAAAGCAGGCCATGGGGCAGTCAGAGGGAGGCCAGCAGATGAAGTCAGGCCAAAATGGGGAGCTGAGGAAGCCCAGAAGATGAGGATCACAGGATTGGAAGGAAAGAGGGAGGCAGAAATCCTTTTCATTTATTGTATAGCAAGGTAAAGACAGCCTTTGGTTGTCTCTTTGTTAAACAAATATATAATGTAATATATAAGATTATATATTATCTTATATTCTAATAGCCAGCCATAGCCCCCATCTATGGATAGCCAAACCCACAAATTGGGGCCATGTGGAAGCGAAAGAGAAATCTTAAATCTTTAAAAACATATAGGGGGATTTAAATCCCACCCCAAAATACAATTTAGGATACTGCTCCAGCTTCAGCTTCAGGATACTGCTCCAGCAGCCACAGAGGAGCAGAATGCCAGCGTTTGCTTCAGGCCTGGCAGGGACTAAGGTTTCCAAGTTCAATTCAAGAAATATCTGGGGACTTTGGGGGTGGAGCCAGAAGACATTGTGGATGGAGCCAGGAGCAAGGGTGTGACAAGCATAATTGAACTTCAAGGGAGTTCTGGCCATCACATTGAAAGGGACCACATGCCTTTTTAAATGCCTTCCTTCCATAGGAAATAATGAAGGATAGGGGCACCTTCTTTTGGGGCTCATAGAATTGGACCTCCTGGTCCAATCTTTTTTAAACTTGGGGGGTATTTTGGGGAGAGCACTAGATGCTATGCTGCAAATTTGGTGCTTTTACCACCAAAAACAGCTCCCCCAGAGCCCCAGATACCCGTGGCTCAATTATCCATTATTTCCAATGAGAATAAGTCTCCATAGGGAATAATAGAGTTCCCTCCCCTCCCCCACTTTCTCTCTCACACACACACACTTAAAGGTTTCTGGTGCCTCCACGACGAGGTCTGGAAAGTACAGGGGCTATACTGTTCTCTCTTACACACACACTCACTTGCTCTGAAACGAAAGCAAAACAAATGGAGGGACTACACTCCGACGAGGTCTACTGTCACTGACCTTCCTGCACGTCCTGCTTCCGGCTCCAATTTAAAGGCACACACACACACACATTTTAAAACCGGACCTGTTTGCAGGTCCTGCCGGAGATCTAGAGGTACATGGTGGCTGTGGGGGAGGGGCTTCCCCCACTGGCCAGCTGGCTGGAGGTGGGTGGAAGCCTGTAAAACCGGGGGATCCCCTGCTGGGACCTGGGGATTGGGAAGCCTAGCAGGGACAGATTCCAGCAGCCACTGAGGGTTTGGCTGTGTGGTATGCTGGCAACCACAGCAGGCCTCGCCACAGACCAGGATACTGGCAGCTGCTGTGGGCCTGGTTGCTGAAGCAGCAGACACCAGGAACCAATCTGTCTGTGCCACTACAGCAGACAACAGCAGTCTCTGCAGGCCAAGTGTGAAGACAGCAACTGCCACCTGCTGGGCTCAGTGTGGGTTGTGGGGCCTGGAGCCCTGCCAGCTCAGTAATGGAGGAGGGATATGGGATTCCCCACTGCAAGTTTCATGTGTCCTCCGATGGTTCCACTTGATTTGATCAAATACTTTTTCCAACAATAACAATATGTCAATCTAGTCTATATATTTACAATATTCACTAGTATTCTTCTTACACTGATTTTCTGCTTTCCAGCAGTAAACCACACAATGCATGGGAGAACTATGTTTGGTCCTTATTTATTTTTTCAATGAATAGATTAACTTGCTTGATCAGAGTAACAACATTAGGAAGAGATGTCTCCCCCTGACATTTTCCAACTTACAACTACCACCATAACTACAAGCTTGCTGTTATTAAGCAATTAAGTAAGAATACAAGTATTTTCATATTCTGCAGTGTTTGCATTAAAAGAACTTTTGACTTATTTTGCCTGTTTTTCAATTTTATGATTCCATTCACATTTCCTCATCAAATAATCATTTATATACATTTCTACATACTCTGCAGTATTTCTTTTCCATAACACTTAAACTTTGTTTAATATTTTTCTGTCCTTTCTCCAAGCTTCCATGGTGTCTGCTCAAAATCTTTAATTTCCTGGTGGGAGAACACTTCAGAATCTCCTGTCTATTTTTTCGTAGCTACTTCTATAGTTCAGGCCTTAAAATAGTAATGAATTGTACAGTTTGTTCTCTTCTTTTCATACTCTAAATGCATCAGTATTACCTCTTAGAGTTTAGACGGCAGTTTAACTATATGACCTACTTACCTCATAACTATATCTCAAATATTAAATTCCTAATATGTAATTATTGATTACATAAGTCTCCAGATAATATTATTGTATGCCAAATTAGGTGAACAAGATAATTGCTTAGTTAATTCCACCAACAAGATAATTGCTTAGTTAAATCCACCAACAAAAAATGTATTGTTACTTATGACTGCCTGTGTAGTATAACAGATATATGGCAGCTGGGTAGACTATTAGCCCCACAACCAACACTGAGCCCGGCAGGTGGCAGTTGCTGTCTTCACACTCAGCCTGCAGAGGCTGCTGTTGTCTACTGTAGTGGCAGGGAACAACAGAAGGCAACAGAAGAACGGGAATGGCAAAAGATGAGATGGCTGGACAGCATTACTGATGTAACACAAATTTGAGCAGACTTCGGAGGATGGTGGAAGACAGGAGGGCCTGGCATGACTTGGTCCATGGGGTCGCAAAGAGTCGGACTTGACTGTGCGACTGAACAACAAGACTATTAGCCAATGTCAACTAGTGCTGGAAGAACTGGTTATTAACTAATATGCGTGAAGGACTGCAGTTTTGAAAAGCACAGAAGTTCTGTGTAAACAGATAAAGGACTGTGAAGGGTTACTTCTTCACACTAACAGATTTGAGTGACAGGCTGCTCTAAGGAACCTGATTGGTTAGCATCAGCTGAGCAGAGAAAAACTTGAGAACTGAATGCAGAGGAGAGATGCAGTCTGAGTCTAGCCCTGACTGAGTTGAATTCAGTACTTCATTTCATCATTATGGCAACATGTGAGCTGGTTAGGCTGAGAAAGAATAACTAGCCCAAAGTCACTCACTGAGGTTTCATTATACGCTTCCATGGGGATTTGAACCTGTGTCTACCACATCTTGGCCTAACACTCTAACAACTAAACTATAGTAGTAGTAATACTACTGCACATTTTGGTAATATTAAGTATCCTCTTAAACTTCACATTAGGACCTTTGCATGCAGCCCTAACATTCACCCAAGCATGGCCCAACCTCCACCACCCAATAAAGTTTACATTGTTTATGCACCCCCTAACATTGTCTGATGTTGTTTCAGATGCTAATGAAGCAGAACATGAACCACAAGAAAATCCTAGGATCCCCTGAAACACTGAATTTACAAATGATTAGCCCACTTCACAGATCTTATGAGTAGTCTGGTTGGGATAGCAAAAATATCTTGGATCAAAAACACCTTTAAAAAAATGCCCTAATAATAGGGCTTTTCTATACTCTTGGCTTACTCCTGACTTTTTTGGGAGTCAGTCCACAAGCAATGGAATTGGTTTGCCATGGTCATTCAGCATATCTGCCCTCGCTGTGCATCCTCATAGTTGTGGAGCCAGTTTACTTTCATCCATACATCCCTTCAGTAATGAGGATTTTCAAGAGAGGCTTCAGTCGTCATTGATTGTGTTATTGGTGGCAACACAGCAGCCACCTCCTTTTATTAAAAAGGAATTGAACAGGTTTAGGAAGTTCTCTGAATTCCCAACTTTCATTTTCTTTTTCCTTTTGAAAGAGCTTTTCCACATTCTCATTTTCCTGACTTGTAAATTCCTGTAGTTTGGGGAGGGGGTCTTTTCTGCATGCGTTTTGCTCAGTATATATCAGATATATTCTCTTGCAGATTTCAACCACAGGTTTTTATGCTGGACATAAATTGATTTAATGTTGGATTGAGGGGGCAAATCATGTGCAGAACCCAAAGAAACAGGAATTTACAAAGTTAGAAAAATGAGAATTTGGAAAAGCCCTACATCACAAGTCTCTTCCCTTAGGGAAATATGCCTTTTATATTATTTCTCCAGGAGGGAGGAGACGACAGACTTTTAAAAAAAAAATAAAGCTGGGGATTTAAAGAACCTCCTAAAGCTATTGTTACAATGCTCCAATATATCAATATTTTCATGCCATTTTAAAAGGAAAAGAAATAATTCCTTTTCGGGGTGCAGGAGAGGAGAGGGAACAGTTTGACCATGACAGTTCAATCATCAAACTGTGGGCTGGAGGTGAGTGGGAGTGAGCAGGACAAAGAAGACCAACCAAAAAAAAAAGGAAAAATATGAATCACAATCATCTTCCAGGAAAAGCTTCACAGTAAAAGTGGTCTCAAAAGAACTAGGGGGAGTGAAGAACCCCAAGGTGAAAACTAAAGGCACAAAAATGCATGTAGAAATCAGGTGATAAACCAAAGCTGTATGGAGCCAGAATTGGCAGGGGAATGCGGAAAAGTTCTATTATTATGTATGACCAGGAGCCTAGTACTACTCCATAAAGGTGAAAATAGAGAATAATGAATTTAAAAGTGGTCCTCAAATACAGAACTGCAACTGTGTACAAGAATTAAATTTTGCTTCATAATGAACTGCTCATAATGAGTCTGCTATGATTGCCAAGCTCTGTTGCAGAAGGGCCTTCATTAAACAAGTTTCAAAACTAGTTGAAGAAACAATGACTTTCAAATGCATTTAAATATCTATCCTAAACAGGTTTACTCAGAATTAAATATCATTGATTTCAAATATAGTTTTTAAGCGTGTTAGCCCTGTACCCCCTCTCCCACCATTATGGACTATAGTTCTTTGGCTCTGATGCCAGGCCCACATGGAGTTACTGTTATATTGGACTATGATCATCTGTTATATTGGATATAATCATCCACATGGATTTACTGTTATATTGGACTATGATATACTCAGTAAAATCACTTAAAGTCATATATTTACTGCACTATGGACACTCAGTCTTGATGGGCTACAAGCATTTGTCCTCTGTGCCAACCTCAATATGGACATTTACTCTGCATGGACTATGCAGCAGTGTTTCCAGCCAGGCTCTAGCCAGCTTCCTGTCTGTGCTTGCTATTGTGTGACTGCTTATGCCTGCCCAGAAAAGAAGACTCCAGATCATACTTCCCAGATGAGCTGCTCAGCCCTGAAGGCCCACAACAAACCACAAAGGTTCACAGCTGCAAACTACTGCCAACAAATTTGTAGTAAATTTAAAGAATGCAATTGTGTAAATTTAAAGAATGTAATTGCTGCTGAAGGTAGCAACTGCACTCCTGTTTCCAGAAGACAGCGCTAGAAGTGGCCCTGACAGAAGCCATGTTCCTGAGATGTCCCAAAAAGACAGCATTCACTCCTGCAAACTGCTATGCAAAGAGGATGCTCTGACCATGTACTGCATTCCAGAGACAAGGCATGCTTTGGAGATGCCAACATTCTCACGCCTAACAAAAGATTCTTCCTGCCAACCATCTTCCACAATAGAATGTGGAAGATGATAGCTTATCCATCCTGTCACGTAGACATCCTCCATTGTTTTAGCTATGGAGTCACAATGGTAAATATGGCAGTAGATTGCTCACTTAAATTTCTTTGTTTTAACAATGGTTTACACTAGGTAAAACAATAATCGCCCATTAATCCTTTTGTCAAACTCCCAGGAGCCATCTCCAGGGTGATGTCAGGTACCACATGACACTGCCTCAGAATATGAATTTGGCTATAAGAAGGCTGGTTTTTGGTCGGTTCAGGTGTGTCTGATGGTACTCCTACCCTTACTGTCCGAGCGACCCCCAATTACCTGATCAGTATTGGGCCCATTATTGCGAGATATTCTGGTTGTTTCTTGCTCCCCCTTCTCTTATCATCTTCGCTAGAGAAATTGTCCTTCTGCATCATCAAGAGATAAAGTATAACCCTGTATGTTTCCCTTATGTTTCTTCATCCAATTTCCACTCTATATTTTCCTAGGACGATGTGATTGCTGAGTGATGTATTTTCTTGTGTGGTTGAACAATTTTCTTAATAAAAATCCATTTTTAGTTTACAAATCTTCTCATTATTTGAGAGGGCTCCTGGGTAGACTGACTCCTGTATACACAGAGTATTGACCCCATGTACTTTGCCATCTTTGCCCTCCTATCTAATTCCCTCATACCTTGTTTGAGGGCAATTTGACTAAAAAGTATGAAATGATAAAAGCCTACAGTGCATAATTTTCCTATGCCTATTATTAACTAGCAACATGAAATGCCACGATCACCATGGCATGCTGTTCTTCTGCAAGTGGGTGGAGTAAGAAGTGAGCTTGAGGAATGATTGTTTAGATACTGGGTGCTTCTCTAGAGTCCAGCAGTGGCATGGCCAACATTCTATTACTGAAGATACCCATTATTCCATCAGCTAGCATAAAAATTGTGTAACTTATGGTTCGTGACTGAGGAATGTTTCAGGAGGTGCATATGGATGGATGGTCCAAAAGGAAATGTTTAAATTAGTTCTGGTAATCCACCATAATTGTACTGACTCAAGTGCCCATGAATGCAGCAATTGCAAGTACTGATCACACATCTGCTTGGCTGTATCCAAAGGGTCTATTTAATCCATGGTCCCATTCTGATAATTTTTGGGGGGGAAATTGAATTTTCTAAAAGCTTCTCTCAGCTGTCACAGAAACAAAAAGGTAGAGATGAATCAGCTGTTTTAATTACATAAACTTGACAATATACATTTATGGAATTGAAAATGTAGGTCACCTTGAGTTAGAGAGGAAAAGATATGATCAGGAAAAATTTCTCCTTGCTTCCAAGACAGATTGAGAAAAACACAGCCCTGTTTCTTTTTTCTTTTCTTTTTCTTTCCACGGACAATAGAAACAAAAGCTCTTTAAATGTAAAGCTATTTATATCACATATTCTCCTCTTTGGCAAAGGACAGGTAACCATAGCAATACCTCTCTCTATAGATATATACATAAATGTACACACAAGGCTAAAAAATGTATTTGTTTAAATGTCTTGTCATTGCCATCAAACATCTGGGACCAAGCATTGAGATTTTCAGCACCTGAATAATGAGACACCTAGTTTTTTCTGTTCCTGGTGTGGGTAGGTGGGTGGGTGTGGGTGAATGTACACATACATATGTGTGCACGTGCTTACACATTTGGGGCATGTTATTGTTCTGGTTACAAAGCTTGAAAAAGATGCTCTTCTTGGTATACATTTACACTGATGTAGAGCAACTGAACCATAAATGGAAAATAATATGCTGCATGGTAGTGTTACTACATAAATATGAGATAGTGTATCAAAGGCAGCATAATCTGCTAGAGTATTTTACTTGAATTAGGAAGATTTGTGTTTCAGTTTCTGCTCAGCTATTAATTTTAAAACTATCCAGTTCTAACTGGGCCAAACTGGACTAAACCAAGCCTGAACTGTACTGACACAGTAATAATAATAATAATAATAATAATAATAATAATAATAATAATAATAATAATAATAATAGATTTTATTTGTATCCCGCCCTCCCCGCCTAGGCGGCTCAGGGCGGCTAACAACATTTTATGCATTTACATTGATAGATAAAAACTTTAAATTTAACAATTAAAATTAAACATATAAAAACCAGTTAATTGAATTAAAATACATAAGTTAAGTTAAATATATCTGGCAGAAATAAAGATATTCTGGCGCTGGTTCTGCCAGTTTAAATAGTTCCATAGTAATATAGATGGCGGTTCATTATTCAGAATAATTCAGCAGTCGATGTCAATATACGCTTGTTTAAAAAGGACGGTCTTGCAGGCCCTGCGGAAGCTGGTTCCACAGTGCAGGGGCCGCAACTGAAAAGGCCCGTGCTCTGGTGTTTTGGAGCTTGACCTCTCTCGGCCCGGGAATAGTCATTTTGTTTTTTCCAACTGACCTCAGTGCCCTCTGGGGTTCATATGGGGAGAGACAGTCCCTTAGGTAGGCTGGTCCTTGGCCATATAAGGCTTTAAAGGTAATGACCAACACTTTGTACTGGACTCGGTATGTAATTGGCAGCCAGTGCAATCCGCGCATCCCCGGCCGTATGTGCTCCCGTTTCGAGAGCCTCAATAGTAGCCTGGCCGACGCGTTCTGCACTAGCTGCAACTTCCGGGTCCAGCACAAAGGTAATCTGCTGCATGGGCTAAACCCAGCCTGAACAAACCAGTCAGTGATGCAAGACTGCTGACAGAAGTAGTACACTTGAAAGGTAGGAGCTCAGTCCAACTGGAAACTGAGCAAGAACATAGTCTAAAACTATTTCTGCAGGATTTAGAATGGCTCCCAGTCTTTTGCAACAAGCTTCTTCAACTGAAACATATTCCCAGTCTAAACTGAGCCATCGGTTGCTCACCACCTTGGTTACATACTCCAGGTTCTATCCTTATCAAGCAAAATATTAACAGATGAAAGGATACAGGGGGTTTTTCTCTCTTAGAATGCAAAGTATCATTCTTCCAGGTTAATTGTTGAGGATCAAGGGGCAGGCATACATTGGATGGTTTTTTCCACAATGTCTGGTTAGTATATATGCATACCAACACAGAATACCATCCAATGCCTATCCCAATTATTTGTGATCATACACAAACTGTGGCAACAGCTAAGAGTTTTAGGCTCTTGCTTGCCAGCTGGAGATGATTTAAAAAATACAACATTCCTTAATGTTCATGTGACTGTGGCTCACAAAAGGTTGTCCCTTGATAGCAGTGTCATCCTAAGCATAGTTACGCTCTTCTACATCAATTGAGAACCCAGACAAAATGCGATCCACTGGAGAAGGAAATGGCAAACCACTCCAGCATCCTTGCCAAGAAAACCCCACGGACAGAAAGAACAGTCTGATGCTGCAAAGAACAATACTGCATTGGAACATGGAATGTAAGATCTATGAATCAAAGTAAGCTGGATGTAGTCAAACAAGAGATGGCAAGACTGAACATTGACATCTTGGGAATCAGTGAACTAAAATGGATGGGAATGGGTGAATTTAACACAGAGGATCACTACATCTATTATTGTGGGCAAGAGTCCTGTAGAAGAAATGGTGAGGCCTTTATAGTTAATAGGAATGGGTACAGACCCGAACCCAAACTAAAATCTGGCCTGGATTTTACCTTGTTCGAGGTTCAAACAGTTCAGTTTGAAAATCACATGTTCAGACCAGGAAGTCTTCGAACTTTCTGCCCGATTCAGAACCTCTTCTGCACTCTTGGCAAAGAAACTCCACTCATGGAGTTTTGTACTGAAAAGTGGGTATAGGTGGGATATTTCCAGCCATCGAGGGACCAATAGTGACAGTCTGAAGATGACAAGCAAGTCTGATTTCCAATTACAGGCATTGATCTGACCTCCTCAGGATGGGGTGGGGGGTGGGAATGTATATAATCACTGGAGGCACATTCCCGTCCTCTGTTTGCATCTGGTTTTTGTGAGTCTTGTTCTTCTTACGTGTGAAAGTATATCTTTTGGTGGACTGAAGGGGGGTGGGAATTACTGGGGTGGGTGGAGAAACCTGTTGAATCTCCTGCCCTCTATACAAACTGCCACCTCTCTCTTTTTTCTCCTTTCCTTGCATTCAGAGCTACATTTCTCTCCCCTCCCCTGCTCCCATATTTTTCTTTGCTGTGAGGAGTGGGAAACATGAATAGATTTTTTTTCACTTAAAACATGTTTTTGATTTGATTTGGAGGTGGACTGTTCACTCTTGCGAGTTCTGAAAACTGCCCTTTTCTTTGCATGCTGACTGTGGGGTCCCCTTTCTGTTCCTCCAAAATGCACTCCGTTTCTTCCTGCATAGCTTGAGACTTTGCCTGGAGGTATCCTCTCCCACTCAGGCACCCAAACTATCTACAGATTTCTGGGGGGCTTGGCTAACTGCCCTCTTCCCTGGCTGTGGGGTACTCTTGCTGCTCCTCCAAAAAAAGCATCCTTTCTCCTCTGCCACATATTCCCACCCATTCCCTTAGCTAGTCCACCTGTGCACAGCTGTGCAGTGAGTCCCAGTTGCCAGGCTTGGTTGTCCCTGTCACCTTCCCAGGTAGAATGGAAGGCTTGGCCCCAATCAGTCATCATGTCACCAGGGCTGGGTGGCTAGTCCCAGGAAGACACAGCCACCTGAAGCCATGTGGGTGATCCCTGGAGACGTACTCTGGGAGTCTGATGCCTGTAGCTTAACCAGGTCCACACTGTAGTGATTCAAACTGATGCTGGACAACTCCCCCAAAAACAGTTTCTTGGAAACACCTTGCTTAGTGGTCTGCTACCTGGATCCCCCCAAATCTGACATGCATGTAACATGGACCATGTGGATGGTCACTCCAGGGAGGAATTGTGTGTGTTGAAGGCCTCTAGCTCACCCAGGTCAGCTTTTGTCACTTCTGAACCAGCAGAGGTGACATCCCATTGAAAAGCATTGCAGTGAATGACCCTTTTTAGGGGTCTATAACTCAGCCCCCACAAAGTCCAATGTAGACCAAACTTGGTGGGTACATTGAGGAGAGTGATCTGGAGACAACCTGCCATTTTGGAGCTTCGAAGCCCTGTGGAGGGCTTTTAAAAAACCAGACCAGTTCACAAACTGGTTTGCGAACCAGGCTGTGGTTCAGTTTGCAAACTGGTCCGGGAACCGGTTCTGTTCTGTTTGTGAACCGAACCAGCATTTTCTACTCTGTGCCCATCCCTAATAGTTAACAAAAGAGCGAGGAAGGCAGTAATGGGATACAATCTCAAAAATTACAGAATGATCTCAGTCCATATCCAAGGCAAACCATTCAATATCACAGTAATCCAAGTCTATGCCCCAACCACTGATGCAGGAGAGGCTGAAGTGGACCAGTTCTATAAAGATCTACAACACCTTCTGTAATTAACACTAAAAAAAGATGTCTTCCTCATCATAGGGGACTGGAATGCCAAAGTGGGAAGTCAAAAGGTAACCGGAACAACTGACAAGTGTGGCCTGGGAGAACAAAATGAAGCCAGGCAAAGGCTAATAGAGTTTTGTCAAGAGAACAAGCTGGTCACAGCGAACACCCTCTTCCATCAACCTAAAAGGCAACTCTACACATGGACATCACCTGATGGGCAACACAGAAATCAGATTGATTATATACTCTGCAATCAAAGATGGAGAAGCTCCTTACTGTCAGCAAAAACAAGACCTGGAACTGTCTACAACTCAGATCATGAGCTACTCATTGCAAAATTCAGGCTTAAACTGAAGAAAACTGGGGAAGCTATTAGGTCATTCAGGTTTGACCTTGATCACATCCCTTATGAGTATACAGTGGAGGTGAAGAATAGGTTTCAGGAACTAGAATTGATAGACAGAGTGCCTGAAGAACTATGGAAGGAGGCTCATGACATTGTACAGAAGACAGCAATCAGCACCATCCCAAAGAAAAAGAAATGCAAGAAAGCAAAGTGGCTGTCTGATGAGGCTTTACAAATAGCTGAGGAAAGAAGGAAAGCGAAAGGAAAAATTCATCCAACAAGCAGATTTTCAGAAAACAGCAAGGAGAGATAAGGATTGGAACATGGAATGTTCTTGAAGAAACAATGCAAAGCAATAGAGAAAAATAACAGAATGGGAAGGACAAGAAATCTCTTCAAGAAAATTCGAGAAATTAAGGGAACGTTTCGTGCAAAGATGGCCATGATAAAGGACAAAAATGGTAGGGACCTAACAGAAGCAGAAGTGATCAAGAAGAGGTGGCAAGAATACACAGAAGAATTATACAAGAAGGATCTCAATGTCCCAGACAACCATGACAGTGAAATCGCTGACCTTGAGCCAGACATTCTGGAGCGTGAAGTCAAATGGGCCTTAGAAAGTATTACTAACAATAAAGTGAGCGGAGATGACGGTATCTCAGTTGAGTTATTCAAAGTCCTAAAAGATGATGCTGTTAAAGTGATGCACACATTATGTCAACAAATTTGGAAAGTGCAACAGTGGCCACAGGATTGGAAAAGGTCAGTTTATATTCCAATCCCAAAGAAGGTTAATGCCAAGGAATGTTCAAACTATCACACCATTGCACTCATTTCACATGCCAGCAAGGTCACGTTAAAGATCCCACAAGCTAGGCTTCAGCAGTATGTAGATCCGGAACTACCAGAAGTTCAAGCTGGGTTTCGGAGAGGTCGAGGAACTAGAGATCAAATTGCCAACATTCGCTGGATTATGGAGAAAGCATAGGAGTATCAGAAAAACGTCTATTTCTGTTTCATTGACTACGCTAAAGCCTTTGATTGTGTGGATCACAACAAACTGTGGCAAGTTCTTAAAGAGATGTGAGTACCAGACCACCTCACATGTCTCCTGAGAAACCTGTATAAGGGTCAAGAAGCAACTGTCAGAACAGGATATGGAACAACTGATTGGTTTAGAATAGGAAAGGAGTTCGACAATGATGTATATTGTCATCCTGTTTATTTAATTTATATGCAGAGTACATCATGCAGAATGCTGGCCTGGATGAAACACAAGCCAGAGTTAAAATTGCTGGGGAAAACATCAACAACATCAGATACGCAGATGACACCACTCTAATGGCAGAAAGTGAGGAGGACCTAAAGAACCTCTTGTTGAGGGTGAAAGAGGAGAGCACAAAAGTAGGCTTGAAACTCAACATCCAAAAACTAAGATCATGGCTTCCGACCCCATCACACCTTAGCAAATAGAAGGGGAAGACATGGAAGTAGTGACAGACTTCACATTTCTGGGATCCAAGATCACTGCAGATGGTGACTGTAGCCATGAAATTAAAAGACGTTTGCTCCTTGGGAGGCAGCTATGGCAAACCTGGACAGTATAATAAAAAGTAGAGACATCACCCTGCCGACAGAAGTCCATATAGCCAAAAACTATTCCCAGTAGTAATGTATGGCTATGAGAGCTGGACCATAAGGAAGGCCAAGCGCAGAAGAATAGATGCTTTTGAGATGTGGTGCTGGAGAAGAATTTTGAGAATCCCTTGGACTGCAAGAAGATCAAATCAGTCAGTCCTAAGGGAAATCAACCCAGACTGTTCACTGGAAGGTCAGTTGCTGAAGCTAAAATTCAAATACTTTGGCCACCAAATGAGAAGGGAGCACTCACTGGAGAAGATCCTGATGCTGGGAAAGGCAGGTGGCAAAAGAAGAAGGGGGGTGGCAAAAGATGAGATGGCTGGACAGTGTTACTCATGTAACAAACACGAATTTGAGCAGACTTCGGAGGATGGTGGAAGACAAGAGGGCCTGGCGTGACTTTGTCCATGGGGTCGCAAAGAGTCGAACTCGACTGTGTGACTGAACAACAGCAACAACAAACATCAATTGATGTCTAAAGACTTATAAGAGTGCAACTCCATTTACAATGGTGCTACATATTAGTCTGTCTTTAAGGCACCACAAGACTTGTTGCTATTCTACCACACGTCTCTCAGGGTCTATTACTCTACTTCACTGCATTTCTGTCATATCTTGCTTCATATTTACATATAGCATCTGATTAGTGTTGGCAATATTTCACAGACTGGGCTGGGGGAGAGCAACCAACAAAAGAACTAAGATACTATAAGAAATGTTGTTGTGAGAAACAATCACACACAATCCAATGCCTCTGAGATCTGTGACTAAGTTTGACAGGCCCATGAGAGGATGAAATATATAGCTAAGATAATTGTGGAAATGCTTTATGCTAAACTAAAACAAGCCCAGACTAAGGCCTTCAGAATAATGACAAATTGTATATTATAACCTCTTTTATCCATTTGGCCTTGGGGACACTGAAAACATTCAGATAACATGACATTCTGATTAATGGAAGGCCTGTTTACATTTATTTCAAAAGGTAAATCTGTGGAATAAAGAGATTCAAAACTCATTCACTCTATACATTTGGGGGGCTTCTTTTCAAAGCAGGTAGATGGGAAAGCTTAAAACAGTTTGCATGTTCATGCCGTCAATTTGTTGCCTAAGCAGTTTAGTATGAGACCTGATCATTAGCAGACTTGCAATAAGCTGGGTGGGCTTTTGAAGTGAAGACAGGAAATTGGAATGTGCTGCTGTATAGTCCATTTCATGAGGGTTTATGCAAGAGATATTTCCAAAGATTATGGCTTTTATCTCTGAATGGTATTCTGCCCATGCCATTGTATTAGACTCACTACAGATGTGCACTTGAAGCTTTAGGCTACCAAAGGCTCTTCCATTTACTTCAGTCTGGTTTGGTCTGTGTTTTGTTTTATTTGTTTTACTTGTACCTAGCCTTTCTCCCCAGTGGGGACCTAAAGGTGCTTACACTGTTCTCTACATTGTATCTTCACAGCAATTCTGTAAGGTGGGTTAGGCTAAGAATGGCTCAAGGTCACAAAGAAAGCTTCCATGGAAGTAAGAATAACACTTCTGGTCTCCCAGATGCTAGCCCAGCACCCTAACCACTACAACATACAAATTCTCCTGCATAAAACTATGTGCAGAGAATGTGAAACAGATTCTGCATGGATATGACTGCAGCTAGTCCTGTTCTTAAGGTGGACATGAACAAGCCACTATATCACATTCTCATATCTGGAGATAATAATACTGATTTACCTTACAGAAGTGTTGTACAGATTGATGGCATCATGTATATGAATGCTCAAAAAGTGCTATATACATTATTATTACTGTTACTATTATTCAAGAGATGCAACATGATTTATTAGAGGCATTTTGCTGAAAATTATATCTTCTCCTTGTAACAAATGTCTAAGTTTTATTCTAGTTCTGTCACCTTTGCAGATGCTTAAATTTCTTTTGGTTGTTTTTCAAATTTTCAATATCCTTTTAACCCAGCACTTTTATTCTTTGTTCATTCCCTAACAATTTTCCTAATTTTGATGCCATTTTTCTTTGGTCGTTCTAACAGCTGTTTATTTGTCATTTGGTATTTATCTCTAATTACTGGCTTTGCTCTCCCATTCTGAAGTTAACCTCTCTCAACACAATCCTGTTCACAATAAGCCTGAATTAACCAAGACACTTTGGAAGAAAATTTGCATTGGACGTTCAACAGGGATGAAATGCAAACCTAGTTAATGGGAAATTATTTGTTCTGTGTGTGTAACTATAAATACAAGTGGTATTCGTTAGTACAGAATATTCAAATTCATGTCAGTCTTTTAAAAGCATAGTTGCCAATTAGTCTCTTTACTAGAAGTCTTTTTTTAAAAATCATTTAGAAATACACCTCCTAATTGGGAAGAGCTATTCTTTGGGGAGGAAACAGTTTAATAAATAAATGAATGAATACATTAATTGTCACCACCAGCAATAAGAGGCATGAACAGAAAATGAGTAGATCTTGCCTCTCTGGAACTCATCTAATTATTGAAAAACACCATTTCACTGAGCACGATAGTGTCTTGTGGTGTGAGGTATGGATGAAATGTTGAAATTTGTTTGTTTGTTAAAGCAAGTAGCTCATTAGGCATAATTAAGATAGAAGAAACTAGGTATTAAATTTTCATAGCACACTATCATTATAAGGTTCTACCAAAGGTAAAAAGTAGTACTGCCCTTTAATTAGCGCATTGATCTGTTGGAGCCAAACATAATTACAGCTCTGTTTTCATGAAGTCTTTGCTGCAACTATTATTTGTATGTATATATTTCAATACACATTTACTAAAAAGACTAATAAAGAGTCCTTGAAAAGAAGAAGCTATTATGGGTGGACATTGGTTTGAAGGAGGAGGAGTTGGATTTATACCCCACTCTTCACTCAGAATCTCAGAACAGCTTACAATCGCCTTCCCTTCCTCACCCTACAACAGACACCCTGTGAGGTAGGTGGGGCTGAGAGAGCTCTGAGATAATTGCTCTTGAGAGAACAGCTCTGAGAGAACTGTGGCTTGCCCAAGGTCACCCAGATGGCTTCATGTGGATGGGGATGGGACGGTGGCTCAGTGGTAGAGCATCTGCTTGGGAAGCAGAAGGTCCCAGGTTCAATCCCTGGCATCTCCAAAAAAGGGTCCAGGCAAATAGGTGTGAAAAACCTCAGCTTGAGACCCTGGAGAGCCGCTGCCAGTCTGAGAAGACAATACTGACTTTGATGGACCCAGGGTCTGATTCAGTATAAGGCAGCTTCATATGTTCATATATGTGGGAATCAAACCCAGTTATCCTAGATTAGTGTCCACCACTCTTAACCACCACACCAAACTGACTCCTAAAAAGTTTACTATGTAAAAAGTATTTTTAATAGTAAAAAGAATTTACTATGAGAACTGATGGGAGATCTTAATGGGATGTACAGAACAGTTATGTGACTTGGAGGTAATGGACACATTGAGAGAGTAGACCTAAATGTCTCTGCTTTGAGAGAGTAAACCTAAATGTGTCTACTCATATTAGGTTTATTCAACAGGCTTACTTCCAGGACTGCTTGTAGGCTTGCCCTGTGAATGACTACATAAAAATCCAAATAATCCCCTGTCCTTCAAGCACAACTCTGTAACCTACTGGAGAATTCTAGGAATTAGATAAAGTATATGAGCAGCTTTGGATGCTACTAAAATGCCACCCCCACCCCCAAATGTGCAAATATTTCTGTGTTCAGCTGGCCATGTTTCTTGCATCATTGTGACATTCAGGGGGGATTTTTATGCACACTGTACTTGCATTTTGGTTTAAGTGAATTAAATAAATAAATTCATCTGCTTCTCTCTCATACAAGGTTCAGAGAGTTGTCAGCAAAACAAATCCTGCTTAAAAACAATCAAAGGCGATGGAGCAGAAGACATATGGTAATTGCTCTGATTAGCCAAGGACACATGAAGGTAACTTGTCAAAATTAGTTCTTTATGTGGAGCTATAGAAAAGGCATGAGAGAAAAACAACAACAACGGTGGCACCATTATAGATTATCTGCAGCACACCTTTCAGCTTGTGAGCCACTGCAATTCATAGTCAGTCATCTGGTTATTTTTATCTGAAATGAAGTTTACAGATTTTCACCAGCAAAGCATTGGCAGGTCTGTTCATGAAAGCCCTTGTTTTCTTGTAAAGGGCAAACAAATGCAGTCTTTTTTTTATTGCTGTGTCTCAAAAAAAAAGTAATCTTTATGTGCAAGACATTATTGGTTCAATTTTAGTTTAGAGAGGATTAGCACAAAATGTATTATACGGTATTCAGCATGTGCCTTGATTGAAGAATGAAGTGATACATTCTGAGGTGATACAATCCCTGGTTGCATAAATGGTCCATTCTTAATTTCCCCAGATATTATTGTCTAAGGATAAACTAATATTGCAAGACTGGGCAAAACAACAAGAAGCAAATTGTAACAACAGATGCATGAGTTCCTTTCAGACTTCTGTTTGCCGTTCTGTCTCCTAACACAGAAATGAGGAAAGCAGTAGCCCATACTCTGCTTTGAAACCCAGGATACAAGAAAACTTCACATTAGATTAGCTAACAGTGAACAGTAAGCTTCAGAAGAAAAGATACAAGGGTGACATAGTGGGATGGTGAAGTGGAGCCCTTATTTGTCTTTGCCTGTACATTTCATGAAGATATTGGCATTCATCTTTGGTTCCTATGTGGATTTGGACAGCCTGCAGTTTAATCTACAAATATTATAGAAGAGCTACTGAATAAACACAAGTTCATATTAAATGTAACTAGTTTGTAACTACTGACCAAGTAGTCCTATGCAGATGTCCCATATGTGTAGGCACTCACTGCATGGGAGGCTTGAAGACGCTGGCACCACTTAGGGTTGCCAAGTCCAATTCACTTTGGGGGTGGAGCCAGGAGACATTAGGAGTGGAGCCAAGATCAAGGCTGTAACAAGCATAATTGAACTCCAAAGGGGGTTCTGGCCATCACATTTAAAGGGATGGCACACCTTTTCAATTCCTTCCTTCCATAGGAAATAATGAAGGATAAGGGCACCTTCTTTTGGGGCTCATAGAATTGGTCCCCCTGGTCCAATCCTTTTGAAACTTGGGGGGGGGGGGTACTTTGGGGAGAGGCACTAGATGCTATACTGAAAATTTGGTGCCTCTACCCCAAAAATAGCCCCCCCAGAGCCCCAGATACCCGCAGATCAATTATCCATGATTTTCTAAGGGAATAAATCTCCATAGGGAATAATAGAGTTCCCAGCAGACATTTCCCTCCCCTCCCCCTGCTTTCTGACAACTCTGAAGCGGGGGGAGGGCCTCCAAACTGGAGGATCCCCTGGCCCCACCTGGGGATTGGCAACCCTAGCCCCATTCCTCCACACAATTGTTGGGTGGTCTGCATGGAGTAAATGCAGACAGCATGATGTAATGGTTAAGAGCAGCAGACTCTGATCTGGACTCTGGAGAACCAGATTTGATTCTCCACTTCTCCACATGAAGCTTGAGCCAGTCACAGTTCTCTCAGAACTCTCTCAGCCCTGTCTACCTCAGAAGGTGCCTGTTGTGGGGAGAGGAAGGCAAGGAGATTTTAAGTCACTGAAACTCCTGATAGAAGAGAAAAGCAGGGTACAAAAAACAGCTCTTCTTCAACTTCTGAATGCTCAGAGGAAGTCCCCACACACTCTCTTCCAACGATCAGCAGGGTTGTGAAAGCAGTTCTCAACACAACACCAATGCTGTCTCAACTGAATAAACCAGACTTCTACATTTGCTGATCAGAGTCCTTGCAATTAATCAGTGAAACTGGAAGGGGTAATCAGACACAATGGAAGCTAATTGCTTTCTAAGCCTTTATTCAATGGCAGCCATTGTTTCTAATATAATGCAATACTTTTAAGAGAGAAAGCAGTAGAAATAGGTTCAATAGCAGGCTTTTCTAAATGACCCAATTTTAACCATAATTGAAGAGTTTCTTTGTTATTGGCATTTAATGTAACATAAAGTTTTAAAATAATAAACAAAAATAGTTAGAACTACCAAACAGCCTTAGAAATATCTATTAATAGTAGGCATCTCAAGAACAAAAACAGGGGGGTGGGGAATCAAAAAGTTCTGTATGGTTCATCGGAGAACTTGTTCTTACAATTGTTTTAATCATATTAGTTATGTGGTGAGGACAGACCTAATTTTTTTTATATTAGAAACAGTATCATAAATGTTCTAATAATTATTTTAAAAACTCACTAGATTCTTGGTAAAAAAATTAGGTAAAAAAACCTTCCTAGACATCTTAATTGTGTATTCTACCAGATCCATTATCTGTATCATTTATTTATTCCAAATTTTATAGCAGAGTGTGTTTCTTACATGCTGCCAGAAATTATCACTTAAGAGCAGGGCTTTTTTTTGTAGAAAAAGCCCAGCAGGAACTCATTAGCATATTAGGTCACACCCCTGCCGCCAAGAATCTGCAACTAATACCAAGATTGTATGTGATTTTCTTCTTATGAATTAAAAATTGCATATTCAAAGTTGCTGGTAATATCCTATTAAAAAACAGATTTATAAATATTGTCATTAGAGCTGTGAAAAAGTGGCAGCTTAATTGTGCAAGTTGTTGTGAAACTTAGCCAATTACTCCTGTGATGTACAACAATGATTCAGATCTTACTTTACTGCAGTATTTACTTTTGAACAGAGAATACAAAACACAAATTGGCTAATTGCCCATGTGGATTGGAATTTCTGCCTGCTTTTTAAAGAATGACATGATGCACAATTGTGGATCATAATTCATGTGCAATATATATGTTTGCAATAAATGTTCTAAACATATAATATCATAGGATGGAAGGTGAAAATATATGCAAAAATAGAGAAGTTTTACAGATCACTTCCTGGGACACTCAAAGTTCTCTTCAGGGGTCTCACAGTGGGCTTTCCCACAAATGTGAGTCTTAAGAGCCTATATTGTAAGACAGCATAGTGTCAAACAGGTCAAGGGGGTTTGGCCTATGCCCCCTCAGACCTAGAAGAAGAGGGGAGGAAAAATAACTGAAAATAATTTATAATTTGCAAACTTTCCCCTTAAAGGTTCTTATGGTCTGGTGGGCTTTAAACGGTTATCAGACTGCAAGGCACTAAGTCAAATTATACAAAAATATAAATGGCTTTATTTACAATAGGGTATTTGTTATTTATTACTTTGAATTTTTATCTCACCCTCTCCACAAGCAGACTCAGGGCAGCTAACAATCAGTTCAGACATTTAAATTACAGTTTAAAACCGATAAAATATAATTACAATTAAAAACATCCCATGGTGCTGTACAATTTAAATAAGGGAAAACATAAAACAAACATAAGATAGAACAATGTATACAGAAGAGAAACACTCAAAACAAAAGACTATTGGCAGCTAGCCAGCTACCTCCTACACTTAACTGTGTGGTATCTCCTGGCTGCTTACCCTGAGTCTTAGTTCATTTGACTCTCTTCGGTCAGGCACCACAACGCAGTCAGACATAGCTTCTTCTCATCATCCAGATGATACAGAAGCTCTCTTTGGTATGGCTTCTGACCAGATTATATTCTAGTTGTTACCATTAACAGGCTTAATTCATTAGCAAATCCCAAATAGGATCTAATTAGAGCTGTCAGATGACTCACATCTAGATTACTTGCTGTCAAAATTATGATCTAGATGATCTACTGTCAATTGAATACTATACAGGTGAGAGTAATCAACCTTGTATCTGATTAGGTAATTGCCTTCTGGCACAGCACACTTAAAGGTACAAATTCTTACATTACTTAGACATGATGATACTGACTAATACAAAGACATACATTGTGCATGGGAAGTTCATTTCTTGACACATAGTAACAGCATTATCCTTCCACAGGGTAATTTTGTAGGGTGCTAGAAATATGATTACGTTTCACATTGTATGTGACTTGCATCAAGGAGAAGCGAGAGGACAATGAAATTGAAAGATCCCTCCTACACCAATAGATCAAGAAAGGTATCCATGGTAGTCTGTCTGTAGAAAAGAGTAAGAGTCAGGTAGCATCTTAAAGACTACCAAAATTTGTGATATGAGTTTTTGTGAGTCACTGCTCACTTCTTCATATACAACTAGAATGTGAGTCCATCTATCCTATGTATTGGAAAGTGAAGTGATTTCAGATGCCAAATGACATTAGCAGACAAAAGACAGTAGCAGGTATGATTGGATTAGGTGTGATATGCAGAGAAGTGGTAGGTGTGGAGAAATAATCATTGGTAATTATACAGGAAACCTAGGTATCAATTCAATGCAGGTGGATGCATTGTATCAAAGCTCAATGGTGGTAGCTAGCAGAACAAGGCAGGAGAAGGTCCTGAAATCATTGGCCCAATACTAAGGCTCTGATTCCTTCCTGCAACACAACAACATGGAGGGCTGGAAGGGAACTTGGCAGATGATCTCAGACCAGGAAAGCTATGGTGACCAGAGAAGAAAGAGCTTTCTTTTTAGCTTGGTTGAATGCGCAGCCCACTCCTCTTATGAACGGAAGATTAAGAAAGATTCCTTACTCAGACCCTCTTTGTGATTGTTATCAGGGGGAAATTGGTACTTTAATATATATTTTGTTGGTGTCTCCTCCTTATATTAGCCTTAGAAATAGGTTTTTAACACAGTATCTAGGTAATTTTTCATCTTTGTCTCATCACAAGTTAGTTTTACTCCATTTTATCTGACAGATTTCCAAATTTTACTATATCTGTTGCAAGATTTTTCCCATTGGTTTAGCATTTAGTCCAGATGCTGCTGCTTTTAGCAGATGGGTTCTTAGCTGCTCAAGACTTTTAATCAAGGAGCTTTAATCAGATTAAAGGAAGGGAAAAACCATACAGGCAGGTGAGCCAGCTGGGCAGTGCAGCACTTTAAATTCCCTGCTGCTTGGCCTCACGGCCCTCTCCCACCACCAGCATTTAGGCCCACTGTGGGCCAAGCCTTGGGAGAGGGAGAGCCCAGATTTCACTCTATTGCAACCACCCGCCACTCAGCTAATCACACAGTTGGGCATTCCATGCTGGGCCTTGATGGGCTATACCATTGTCACCTCCTTTGGTTCTCCATACCCCTGTGTAAGGTTCTGCCCAGAATCTATCACAAGCCTTCTTGAGTAAATGCAAAATAAGCTTTTAATGAAGAATCATTTAGCAAACACTTGTAGCATGTGCATACAAGACTATCGTCTTGCCAGACTGATGATAACTGAAACTCACAGTTCAGATATAGGTTATAGGTTAAAGACTCATCCATTTTCCCAACTGAACTTCTGCCACCTAAAAACCTTTGAATTAATTCCCAGACCATGGTGCTGCTTTTCTTCAAGGTTACATTCAGTTTCTGCAGACGTCTTTCCATTGGTACCTATCTTTCATTACCAAGGAGACAAGATTAGGCCTAGGATTCTGACAATAATCTACCATGTATTAGGGCCTCATACTATTTTACATTACAATATAAAACTATGATGAATATATGTGGGTGATTACAAACATAAATATATTAAACAATACAGGTGGAAATATATATACAAATACATGATTATATGTAGATATATAAATAGGATAAGTAATAATATGAGTATATATGTGGATACATGCTGGGCTCTTTTTCTAGCAGGAGCTCCTCTGCATATTAGGCCACGCTCCCCTAATGTAGCCAATCCTCCAAGAGCTTAGAGAACTCTTCTTGCAGGGCCTACTGTAAACTCCAGGAAGATTGGCTACATCAGGGAGCATGGCCTAATATGCAGAAGAGCTCCTGCTAGAAAAAGAGCCCTGGATATGCTTGTATACTTACCTGGCAGGGGAGACACCTTGATCACGAAGGAGGTTTTCCCATGGTGAGGCTCATCCATTGCACTTTGGGTGTGCTGACCCCTGTGATTTCCCCAAATGTGGGAAACTCGACTACATACTTTGTGGTAGTGCGGGACTACGTATATGCTTGTAGTAACTGACCATTCATTAGCAATGACAATGCTTGTAAGAAAACTATTTGGCTGTTTCTGAATCACAAACCTAAAACTCAACCATTGTCAGGGACTTGTAGGCTGGCACCCTGTGGGGTTGCAAACAGGACCCACAGTGAGTTAGGGCTCTAGCTTAGGGCAATAGTGGTCATAGACTGAAACCTCATATAGGGGCAGAGTTGTGACAGGCATTTTAGGAGAAACTAAGGGCAGCCCAATCCAGACATACGTGGCGAGCGGCCGCTCAGGCATGGATGGATCTACGGCACCACTAGTCGGCTTCCAAAGGGGTTCGGGGCACTGGACTGCAGTGCGGCCAAGCAGCAGCTGCTGCCAGTAGATGTGTAAAATATGCTGGAGTGTGGCCTCCCTGAGCGGCGCGAGGGCAGGGACAGGAGGGGGCACTTCCACGGGGATGGCAGGGATTGGCTGGTGGCAGCTGGGGAGCCGGCCCACGTGACACCTGCCGCCGGAGAGAGCGCTCCTTGGCGATAGGCTGCCCGCATGCCCCACACCCCTCATGCACACACTGAGTCCCATGGTGTGGCTGTGTAATACTTGGGGGAGCATCCAGTCAGCACTTACTGCTAGTTCCATGGAGCAGGCTACCCATCAAAGGGGTGAAGCCAAGCCCCCATCAGTGTCCCCCTCATAGCCTGCATGAGCAGATGGCCTCCCAGATGCCATGGGGGCCCCCTGCCAGGACACAATAGGCCACCCGCTGCAGGCACCCATGCCCCAAAGGTGCTGGTTGCAGTCCCCATGGTGGCTTCCACTCATGCCCGCCGGCAGAGAATTGCACACCCACAAGGACCATACGACGGTGTCAAAGTGGCCATGTGCCACACTCGCCTCCCCCACCCCCAGATCCCGCTTGAATAAGGACTCAACGCAATGTGCAAGGATCAGTTTTATTAAAGCACAGGGCTGCAGAGGGGCTGCCATCTTGTCCCCTCACAGGAAGCCACCTGCATCCACGGTGGGCAGAGGCGGCCGGCTGAAGGGTGCAGCTGTGGGGCGGCCAGTCCCCAGTCAGGGGCAGGCACGGCATCCCGAGCATCATCCCTGATGGAGCCCACATGCTGGATCTCCCTGCCCACCTCACCAGAGGGGCCACCTTGGGAGTTGCAGGAGCAGCCCCCTCAACGCCAACCAGAGACAGGTCGTTACTGGCAAGCAGCTGCTCCACCCTCATGCCCCACTCCTGCGACTGCCTCGCCATGGCCAGGAGACTGGACAGGTGGCCAGTCCCACGGACATGGTCCCCTCCATCCCCGCCATCCAGTGTTGGCCTGCAGCCATGGCCTCCCGCCATTCCCAGTGCCCCTCCAGTCAGTCCCACTCTATGGCTGCCCACATGGAGGACAGGGTGGTGGGGATCCTTTGAGCTGGCCATGGTCCCTGAGCCCTGGGTCCCCACCACCTACACAGCCTTCTGCATCGCTGCCACTCTCCAGATCCTCCAACAGCTCCCCCTGGCTCCTCGTGCCAGTCTGCGACGATTCTTGGGAGTCACCTGGGGAGCGGGGAAGGGTGTCGCCATCAGATTGCGGCAGTTCCACAGCGGCGAGGAGGGGCAGGGGAGGGTGCCAACCTACCGCAAATAACCTCAATGCCATGGCCAGCTACAGCCACTGGGCGAATGAGGGGTCCCATGATTGCCTCCGAGCTGGTATGGGCCCGGGCCACCGCCTCCTCATAGGTCGAGCCCTTAGCGATGGACTCCGAACCCGCTTCTTGGCAGGGCTGAATGAGTCGTTCCAACATTTCAGGGTAGACTGCTCTGTGTGGGGGACCTGGCTCACAGCAGACACTCACTCCACCAACATATGCCAGAAACTCCGATGGCAGGAGTTCGCCCCCCCCCCCCGGCTTTTGTGCCAGTGAGCGCCACCACGGCGTTCTTGGCCACCAAGCCAAAGAGGAGCACCTTCTCTGCCTCAGTCCAGTTCAGCTGGTGGTTACTCTCGGTCGGTGCCGCTCTGTCGCTGCCATTCCTCCTACGGGTGGTGAAATGCGGGGGCTGCTGACCGCAGCTGGCTGATAGTGGACGCTCTCACACCACCCAGCCCAGCCTTCCCATGGTACACCAGCAGGGCATCCAGTGGTCTTGACGGCCCCATGCCCCCGCTCATGCAGGGCCCCTCACAGCTCCAGAGGTGTCTGGAAGCTGTGGTCAAGTGCTTTGGGGTGGCAGCAAGGGCACCACAGCCTGTGCCACACCGCGCAATCCATGGGGGCCAATGACAGGTGTTGCCCCCTCATCCCACCACCAGAGGCCCCCCCCCCAGGGGCGGATGCTGCACATCCTCCCCACTTTCTATGGGAACCCCAGTGCAATGCCAGGAGTGCCTCAGCAGGGTTCCCGCATGCCTTGGCTATGGGACTGTCAGGCAAGGCACCACGGCAGGCATTCTGTGAGGTGTGAGTGGTCACAGACTCGACTCCCAGCTGAAGCCGCCCCTCAGCAGCCAGGAGCCACTGGGGATGATAGCCGACACTCACACCTCCCCACATGCTCCCTGGGCTGAGCAGGCGCACCTTCAAGTCCACAGGTTTCCCTCATTTGCATATCCAGAAGTCCCCGCGGCGGCCCACACCGCCCCCTGCTTGTGGTCCCTGCATGACCCCACCGAGGCCGCTCCAAAGGGGGCCATGAGGAGCCCATCATGTCAACACTCTAAGCCAGGACCAACCCCACCCCCAGCATGTAACATCTGTAGGCCGCCTCCATACACAGTGGAGGCGGCTTGGCTTAGCGAGCTAATCCCCCGCCTCACAATGCTGGGACCGTGGGTTCAAGGCCGCCCTGCGGCAGGAATGCTCACATGGCCAGCTTCCCTCTTTATTGAGCTTACCATCCAGCCACCATTATTTTTGGTCGGCCAAGTCCCCTCCCTGGGCCGCCCCCTCTTTTCTGTGGGCACCCACCCCGACCACAGCATCCCTGTCAGCTGCATCATAGACCCAGATGGCGTGGACACATGGTGCAGCCCTGGACAAGCGTCTGCCTTGCCGCCTATCAGTCCCCGCCTTTCACCAGTATAGCTCACTATAGTTCCCACACATCTGCACTAAGTGGGTGCCCCGAAAGTCCCCCCGGCCACAGAGCCATGCCCTTGGGATGGCTATGAGCAGAGTGTGTGGGGGATAAAGGGGGCCAGGGCAAGGTGGGAGAAGTGAAAGACACAGAAGACGAGATGGGCGTGCTGGGCTAAGTTTATTGATCTGCTACCAGGGACAGCAAGCTCACATGTGGAGGTTCCTGGCTCTCGCAGTCCAAGATGCCGTTGCCGGAGGATGCACCCACAGCTGCCTTCGGTAGAGTCATCCCACACATTTTCAGCTGTCCTGCATCACAGACCAGTTGCATCGCATGCGAGTCCGCAATCACAGCAGCCATGGCAGGGGATGGCGTGAGCAGCAGGATCTGCCCTAGATGGCGAGTCGCTGGCTGGGCTGCAGAAAGCCGGAACACGTGTTGCGCCCCCTTCATCCCGGCATGGGGATGCCCGAGACATGAGGTGGCAGGCCACCAGCAGGATGGGAGGCCAGGGCGCACCCCCACATGCACATGTGCAGTGGCCGGCACCCCGGTTGGAGCCGCAACCATGCTGGGTGGTTCTGCGGGCTAGGGGCCCTCCTCGTGCTAAGTCCGCACGGCGTAGCCCTCCAGAGCAGAATGCTGTGCTGTGCACCCTGCCCTCCCTGGGGAGTTGTGTGTAGTCGGAGCCAAGAGCTTTGTAGGGTGGGAGGCACTGATTGGGAGTGAAAGGGGGGCCGTGCCCAGCCCACAGCGGGAGGGGATTGGTGGGGCGATAACACGGTTCCCAAAGGGGTTTCTGCACTGCTGCGCTGGCACCACCAGCATGTACTTCCTGCTTCCACTAGTGCCTATGTGATACGCCAGCATTTTGCGTGGCGCAAGTTTGTGCCTGGCAGAGGGGCATTCTCGCACCAAAAGCTCTGTGGGAGCTGACCAGCAGCAGCCACGCCCCTGGATCGGCCCCCTCCTACGCCAACATGCCACCCTGAGCCTCTGCTGTGCCCCAAGGTTGAAAGGTTGAAACGCTTGGGACTCTTTAGCTTGGAGAAACGTCGACTGCGGGGTGACATGATAGAGGTTTACAAGATAATGCATGGTATGGAGAAAGTAGAGAAAGAAGTACTTTTCTCCCTTTCTCACAATACAAGAACTCGTGGGCATTCAATGAAATTGCTGAGCAGACAGGTAAAACGGATAAAAGGAAGTACTTCTTCACCCAAAGGGTGATTAACACATGGAATTCACTGCCACAGGAGGTGATGGTGGCCACAAGCATAGCCACCTTCAAGAGGGGTTTAGATAAAAATATGAAGCAGAGGTCCATCAGTGGCTATTAGCCACAGTGTGTGTGTATATATAAAAATTTTTGCCACTGTGTGACACAGAATGTTGGACTGGATGGGCCATTGGCCTGATCCAACATGGCTTCTCTTATGTTCTTATGTTCTTAAGTGTGGCACAGCAGCGCTCCGCCATCAGTCCACATTGGCACACGCCCCATTTCTGCCAGCACGGAGGAGGATCCCCTGGCATAGGTCTGCAGACCGCCAGCATAGTGGTAAGTCCACTTCCACAGCGCTTTCAGCTCCACCCCATCCCTGAATTGCTCTGTAAATATCCATTATTCAATTATATATTTTGTGTTTTTGATGCTGTTTTCAAAATAAAGTAATGCTTATAACAAGAAGACCATATTCACAAATTTTAGATACATGAACTAAACACCTTTTGGCTATTGGAACAAAGCAGAACTTTCATGCATGATGTGTTTAAAGAAAGAGTATTCCATTCTGGACACAAAATACTCTCAGACTGCAAAATTTCAACAAACTGTTTAAAATGATCACTGTTGGAACTAATTTATTTATTTTAGTCTGTTTGTGCTTCCTTCAGACAGAGATGCAGAAGGTATTTGACCACTAATATGTATTTTCTCTGACAAAGGAAGTATATCTATTAAAGCAAATATACACATACATAAATAAAGCCAGGCAAATTAAGCTACCATCAAGCCATCAAATCAGAGATGCTATATTTCCAGAATGTAATAACATTGTGCCTTGCAAATTATCTCCCTGTTCCACCTGTTCTTGGATCTTTATAGCTTGGCTATCTGCTTTACTATGATTGCTAAATAGAAAATAAACAGATGGGGCTGAGTGGAAAATCCAACACAAAGGGAGAGGGGAAAGAACAAAATCCTCCTGGGGACTTTTGAACAGTATCAAGTTGCTAGAGAGAGAGAGACTTATACTTTAAAAAGAAAACACTTTTAGTTTGGGGCAGAAAGAATACATTTTGGCACCTTTCTAATCAAAAGAATATGTTTTAGTTGATATTTCATCATAGTTTTGGGTCTTTTAAAAAAGGTTCCTGTTGAGAGCTTAAGGGTCTATATTTGTTGGTTGTTTATCTTTGTTTTTGTAATCTGATAAATGAAGGATCGATATTGGTATTTGGGGCCTATATTAAAATGTGCAAAAAAGGCCTTCTAAAGCAGGAGGCTCTATAGATTCCCTTTGAACATACTGAAGAACTTCAGCAGCAGTAATCTCATTAATGGGATTGCTTTTCAAATAAAGGCCAGTTCCATTGATACATGACAGAGATAAATTATGCCTCCAATAGGCTTATGTTTTCCACTGTGCACTTGCCCTTTATGTGTTGACTTCCACTTAAAACAAGCCTACCTAAACATGTTTTCCCCCTCAGACCTCCCATGACACATCTGCTTATTATCTTAAGGAGACACCCTATTCTTGTCATTGTTTACAGACTCTGCAGTATGGGCGACCTTATTCACGACCTTTAAAAATGCTGATTGTTTAGTCTGTTTTCCCAATCTATAAATGATTGGCAAGGTACAAAAATAATCCTCTCTGAGAACCTAGAACCATTGTTCTACCCATGTGAAATAAACCTGACTATGAAGGTCACAGCATTTGCTAGCAAAGGCCTCCACTTTCTTTATGATCCCCTCACTTCAGTTTCTAATATACTTTGGTAGGGCCAAGTGATAAGAATGTGACGCTTCATTCCATTTTGGTGCTTTGCCTGTTAAATGTCTGATGGTGCAACCATTAACTGTTACAACTTTCTTAGCACATCAACATCAATGGAGTTAGAAGATTATAACTCTATTTGGAATTGTACTGTGCTGGAGCTAGGGTTGCCATCTCTGGGTTGGGAAATAGCTGGATATTTGGGAGGGTGAAGCTTAGAATGGATGGGGTTTGAGGAGGGGAAGAGTCTCTGCAGGGTATAATACCATAGAGTCTACTTTCTGAAGCAGCCATTTTCTCCAAGGGAAGTGATTTCTGTCAGCTGGAGATCAGCTGTAATTCTAAAACATTTCTGGGCCTGCATCTAGAGGCTGCCAACCTTAGCTAGAGCCCAATGAATTTTTGACTGCTTAAGGGGATGCTGGGATTTAATTTCTGTTCTAAGCAAATGTGACTCTAATTTTTTATCACTTGGGCCTCATGGGAAAAGAGACTCTGTCCAAAACTATGCCTAACCTTCATTACAGCAAGAATGGGGTGTGCCTATGAAATGAAGTAAAATGTTTTGCCATTCAGAGCTAGGGCAGAAACAGTGCTCTCATTCCAATTAGGCTTGAAAGTAGGGTTGCTAGGTTTCTCCTGGCAATTGGCAAGGGATAGTGTGACTTACCTGGAGAAAGAGAAAGGCCCAGCCTTTCATTACCAGCATCACACAGGAAGTCATGTCATCGCACCAACAATACCCAGGTGATGCCATAGTATTTGTGCAGAAACTCCATGGTAAAACCACCTTCTACCATAGAATTTTTGCCCAAATACCAGACCATCACCTGAACATTGCTGGTGTGATGACAAAAAACAGAGATCTTTTGCCAGGCTTTTAGCTGAGGCAGTGGACGTCACTTGTTATTGGCCTCCCCCCTTCATTCCATCGCAGTGCTATAATGTCAGTAGTGCGTGGGAGTTCTGCAGTATGAGTATGCTGATAAGTGCAGCCTCTAGTAAAAGTCTACAAAGACACAACTTCAGTAAGCCGGTTGAAACAGTTGTATCGGGGTTACAGCAAAAGAGTAGTTAAAGGCAGTCCAAGATAGTCAAAGCACAGTTAGTTCAGTTCATCCAGGTCAGAAGTACACAGTCACAAATCCAGAGAATAGTCTACACATACCAGGGTCATTACCATCATCAGTCAAACGGACAGAGTAACAGTCTCTGATAACAATAGCTCTCCACTTCTCCAACACGTCCTTCCTCCTCATCAACCCAACAAAGACTAAGAGTTAGGTTCCTTGTTCTTATGGTGCAGCTGGCCAATCATGTTACACCCCACTTAACTAGCTTCACATGCCTCTCATTAGCTAGTATAGTTGGAGTTACATACTGTTGCATCAGCAGTTTTCATCTTAAAGTGCCTGATGCTAACATCTAAGACCTGCTGGACCTGGACAATAGGCCATATCTGTGAGGCAGAATTTGCCATTTTAGTACCTATTGTTTTCTGTAATTTTAGATTTTATATATTTTAAATTGTTTTTTTTTACTGTTGATTGTTTTTATGATGTAACCCACCCTGAGCCTGTTCTACGGGAAGGGCGGGATAAAAATCTAAATAATTAAATAAATATCTTCCTGTGCAATGCTGATGATAAGGTCTGGGCCTTTCTCTTTCTCCAGGTAAGTCCCCCTGCTAGCCAGCTGATCAGCAGCTGGGGGGCATGGCCTGCTGGTGGGCCTTTACATGATAACACTTCCAAGCCAAATTAGAATGTCATCATGATACCATGCCAGATGACATTAGCCACTGAATGGCTTCTGAATGGCTGGACCACATAGCAAGGCAGAAAACTCTCTCTATTAAAATGAACGAGTAGTATCAAAGCAACTGCAAAGTGACACCAAGCAGGATCTGAATGGACTAAAATCTTGCAAACTGCACAGGGTTCTTTCAGAAAATATTTCATTTCCCTCAAAATTGTTTTTCACATTGAAAATACTTGTCCACAAAACTGTGGCAAAGCACACATTTGTGAACAGTATAAATACAAAGCTGCATTTACCATTGTTCTAGTAACACAGGGATATAAAAATAAGATAGGAAGGTTAGTAACATATCGGAAGAAATGCACTAATGCTCCTCCACCATAATGTGGTCTCTGACAACAGTATGTTTCTCACTTATATGATTCTGTGTAGTAGGTTAAGGTTACATATAAGAAGAAGAATTGCAGATTTATACCACGCCCTTCTCTCTGAATCAGAGACTCAGAGCGGCTTACAATCTCCATGTCTTTTCTCCCCACAACACCCTGTGAGGTGGGTGGGGCTGAGAGGGCTCTCACAGCAGCTGCCCTTTCAAGGACAACCTCTGTCAGAGCTATGGCTAATCCAAGGCCATTCCAGCAGGTGCAAGTGGAGTAGTGGGGAATCAAACCCGGTTCTCCCAGATAAGAGTCCACACACTTAACCACTACACCAAACTGGCTCTCTTAATCACTACACCAAACAGAAAGGAATGCATAATAACTCCAATTGGCCACCCAAAGAAGGGAAATGTCCTGTTACAAATACTGGAATCTTTATACATTTTATCAGATGAGTGTCCTGTTAAATTCAATTTTTCTGGTCCAATTACAAACAATTTGCTTATTTGTTTTAATGTACATTTTATTATTTGTTTGTTTTCTTGGAAATGCGTCATGGAAATTGCTTAATCCAGAGTTACAAAAATATATAAGAAACATAGGATTTTTACAACGTGCTGTAAAATATGTTGTTACATCAATAATCTATGAAGAGAAGATAAAACATAGGTCCAGATATTTAACCCAGTGGCTGGATGAGTAACATACACAACTCAGATCTTAATTCAAGCTGTCTCCTGTATCCCAGTTTACTTCATTAAACATCCCCAAAATACGCCCTCTGTCCATAAACTCTAATTTGTATCCTTGTCCATTAATTATGGTTTCAATCTTGTCCAGAGTTCCACATGTTTAAGCCCCTGAAGGGTGTTCAGGTGTGCACAGGATGCCAGCAATACTGTCCACTTAGTTAAAAGAAGTAATTGAAAATGTTAATGGAAAGTCTCTGTCATATAAGTGGCTGCAATGTTCAGGATTGATTTTATTTTCAGTGAAAGCAAGATTCCTGATCTGGATGACTGAGGCTAGCCCAATCTTGTCAGATCTTGGAAGCTAAGCAGAGTCAGCCCTGATTAAGACTTGGATGGGAGACCGCCAAGCAACCAGGACTACTATGCAGAGGAAGAAAATGGCAAACCACCTCTGAATGTTTCTTGCCTTTGAAAACCCTACAAAGTTGCCATAAATTGACTGTGACTTAATGATGATGAAGATGATGATGATGATATTGGATTTATATCCCGCCCTTCACTCTGAATCTCAGAGTCTCAGAGCGGTCACAATCTCCTTTACCTTCCTCCCCCACAACAGCCTGTGAGGTAGGTGGGGCTGATAGAGCTCTCCCAGAAGCTGCCCTTTCAAGGACAGCTATGACTGACCCAAGGCCATTCAGCAGCTGCAAGTGGAGGAGTGGGGAATCAAACCCGGTTCTCCCATATAAAAGTCCACACACTTAACCACTACACCAAACTGGCTTTCACACACACAATGGCACTTCGCACACACAAGCAGGAACATACTTACACTGTTTTCTCAAGTATACTATAACTGACTCTTACAGTTCCATCTTAAATAGAGTTGCACTCTTCTAAGCCCATTTACAAAGTAAGACCGTATGAGGCAAAAGAGTAAAGTAACAGATCCTGGATGGACATATTCAGTGTATCTGACCCTGACAGAGAAACTCTGTTGCCCAAATAGCAGGCAAGGCAGAATGAGCACAAGTGAAGCAGTCTACATGGGGACAGTGTGCTTTTCAGAATACTGTTCTCCCATATATTGTTGAACTTGTTCCCTAGGGAAACTTTCATTTTCTGCTTATTAGTGCAGATTTTTTAAAAGGGTAAAAAAGAATGCAAAAGCTCTTAATTTACCAGCAGGCCTCTCCAGGAGAAATATTTTTTCCAAGTGCTTCCCCATCTCACACTAAAGATAGATTTCAAAGCAATTCATTTCTAGCAGCCAGCAGCACGCTGCTAAGCTGCTGGGATGTCTTTGCCTCCCTAGGAGGAAAGGGAGGACTTTCGCAGCCCATTTGGGCGCGCTTTTGAAGGGGCGGGGCTTGCTGTGATAGCAGGAGCACCATCCACCCCCTACCTCAGTCTCCAGGCTGAGATCGGGGCAGACAGAGCTCCGTGGGCGGCTCTGCCGTGTTTGTTAATTTCAGGCTGGGAGGCAGCACTTTTGCTTGCTCTTCTGCTGCCTGATCAGAGCATAGATAACACGCTCCTGAAGAGCGGCCTGGACAGAGGCTGTAGGGGCTTGTATTCAGTTCAGCTGCTGCGATCGGGCCTCTGATAAGGCCCCGCAGCTGGCTGTTTCACAGCGTTGGACTGTTGGCATTTAGGAAGAGGAGCTCCATTTTCACAGCCTGTTATTTCTTCCCCTTCCCCCCCCCCTCCAACTAAGGATTTGAGGGTACTCAGGGTGGTGGAGTTTTGCTGTGCAGCTTTCCCTTTCAGTTTGTCTAAGGGGAAGGGGATTTTGTTTAGGGCCAAATAATTTTGTTTTCTGGGCTGCTTTAGGCAGGGTCGGCCATATTTGCTTTTTCTACATAAGGACAGCGACCATTTTGGAGGCAGTGGAGCGGAGGCCATTCTGGGGGTCTGTTTCAGTATAAGGCAGCTTCATATGGGCATTCAGTATTAGCTTCCAGTGGTTGTTCTTTGTGAAGGTGCAGGCAGCCATTTTAACTGGTGCCCAGCGGCAGCCGGTTTAGGACGGCAGCCATTTTATGTCACTTTCAGTGAATTTAAGGGCAACCAATTTTTAGGAGCATTTTGTTCATTTTTATTCTTATCTTGGTTTGCAAAATGCCTGGGAAGAAGGGGTCTGGGAAGCCTAAAGGCAAGCAGCCGGCACCCAAGGCCCCTAAGGTCCCGCCAAAAAGGCCAGCTCCCCTTTCATCTTCTTCCAATGAGGAGGGCGATGAGGGGGTTAATACAGCTATTCTGTAAAGGCTTTCGGCATTGGAAAAGGTGGCAGGCATTCCTTCCTCGCAGAGGTCAGGCTTGGGCTTGGGAAAAACCTCTACGGTGGCATTGCAGGCTGATATATTAACTAGGTTGTCCATCCCTGAGGGCAGGTCTGCAGGACTCGGCGCTGGAGGAGTCAAGGGCACCGACGGTGCAGCTGGAGGTGCAGCTTTGTTTCCAGCGGATGCCGGAACAGGGTCAGCACTTGTGCCGATTGGATCTGGGGGGTAAGGCTGCACGCACTACACAGTCATACATGGGCATGGCTTGTCCATGGGGTCCTTGGGTCCCCGCTTCTCAGGCGGTGCCAGGTGCTGCTGCTGGGGCTTCAGGTACCTCTCCCTCCATGGGCACGGGTCCGCAGCAAGCTTGGTCATGGCCAGTGGGCCAGTTTGGCCCCTATGGACCCTGGCCTGCAGCCGGTCAGCAAGGGATGCTGTTACACCTCAAACAACTTTTTATTGGGGAATATTAATATTTCTTAGCTCAAAATGGTAGGCCTACGAGAGGTGAGGTGTATGGGATCTATGTCTTTGTCTACGGAGATAGACCACTGAAAATCCTTTGGTTAATAATGGATTTTATTATAGCATAGGTTTCAAATAGTTACATCCCAATCAAACAATTTCAAGCATACAAGAGGAATACAAGAGGTTAGCTGAATAAGCAGGATGGGGGAGGGTGATACAATACCTAGATCTTTGCAGGGTAGACTCAGTCAGAGGAAATTGCAAGGCTTCTGGAGGGAGATTTCTCTTGAGAGGAAGAGGGGGGGTGAGGGTAGGAAGGGGGTGGAGGAAGGAGAGGATGAAGGGATTCCCTTTTTCCCTTTCTTCCCACGCTTCTCGCTGTGCTGCCCTACGCTTTTTTTCCTGTGCTCTTTTCCCGTGCTTTTTCCCTAACCTGACAGGTTGGGTTGTCTGTTTTCTAGGGTAAATTACGTCACATCACTCAATTCCACTACCCAATGAGGGGGCAGAGTGTCACACCAATGGAAAGTCGGGGTGTCATATGTGTAATATCCAATCAGAGACCATTCGTATCATAGATCCATACCCCAACATAGGCATTTTAATTACACTGGCCAAATGACTTTATGGCCTTGTCTTTCCCAAAACTGGTTCCTTTGAAGCTCCCCAAAAGTGATAGATTTCTCTCTTAGTGTCAAACATGGATGGGCATCCATCAAGTGGTCAGGGGACTGGCTGACTTTGATGGCCTTAGCAATTAATTAAAGAAAAATAGAAACTTTGTTAAAAGTCAGAATTGTGAGATCAGTTTACAGGTTATAACACACATTCACAACAAAAGGAGTGCTTGGCCTCTAACCTCGTGTTTCTGCCATCTTGTCCTGAGGATTACCAGATACAAGCCATTTATTTTTGTTGGAGGTTTCCTGGGTCATTCTTATTTCCTTATGCTTTGATAACAGGACTTTTAAAGGTTGCCAAAAGTGAAGGAATTTTTATGGCACTGCCCACACCACCTCTCTGAGCCCGAAACTTTTTCACTCCCAGGAGCAGAAAGATGGACGCTTCTCAACCTTTCAGCTGGCATCATGTTGTTCTGGCCTGTGAACCAGAATCACATTACAGACCTGCTTTGGGGTCAAGAAGGAACTGGATTTGTCTCCCTTATGTGCAAGAAAGACCATTCCAATTCAAATGGGCATTGCTGTATCCAATTAATATTCTAGGGTTACATTGCAATATCACATTCCAGGGGTGCATGGCTTGGGAATAAGTACAGGGGTGTCTTCCTGGGTATCAATGCCATGCCCCTTTTCGAGGAGATGGGGCTGTTCCCCTCAGTTTGGTGCTGCATATGGGTCGGTCCCATTTACTGCCATGCCTTTCAGGGACATAGCATTACCTTTAGGAGATCATTTGTTGCCTGCAACAAAGGATAAGATCCTAAAGGGTGAGTATGTTGACATTTTCTCCCTCTTCCGTGAGTTGAAGAAGAAAGATAAAGAGGAGTTGGATGACAAAGAAAAAGAGAATTTGAAGAAGCGCAAGGTGGACCGGACTTCAGCCAATTTGCTGCCTGTTTTTTTTATATATGCTGGTGTGGTTGCACGTGCACAGCCTTGATGGGCGGCTGTGCTTATCCAGTATATGGATATCATTTATAAGGAGTACATGATGTTTAGTGGGCCCACCTGGATTCAATATGATGAAGAATTCAGGATGAGGGCCACTTTGTACCCTTCCCTTCACTGGGATTGCATCCACCAGCAGTTTTGGCTTCAGGTCATGTCCTCAGCGTGACCAAATTTGGGTGACCGCTCTGACAGTGGTCATTTGGTCGCTAGGACATTGGCTACTTCTGCTTCGTCATCCTCTTCCCACAGTTCTGCAGGGTAGGCAGTTCAACCCCGCTTGCTTTGCTGGGAGTTTGGCTCCCAAGGAGTGTGCAGCAGGAAAGCTTGTCAGTTCAAGCATGAATGCCCCATGTGTGGTGGCCCGCACTCCTTTAGTAACTGCCCCAGAGCCCGGCCACGCAAGGGCCAAAAGAGACAAGGTGGTGGTGGGGAATACTTACCAAGCTGGAAAAGGGGCCCAGTCCGATAAAGGTGGAATTTCTTGAGCAGTGGCTGTATAGGTACCCGCGAAGGGCTGATAGGGTTTACTTGTTAAATGGTTTCACGTTTGGTTTTAGAATTCCTTTTCAGGGTCCTCAGGTTGCATTTCTGTCTGGGAACCTTAGTTGTGTTAAAGGTTTAGAGCATGTAGTTAAGGATAAGATTGCCAAGCACTTAGCAGAGGGCAGGATTTTGGACCCATTTCTTAATCCTCCAGTGCCTAACCTTAGGGTTTCCCCCTTGGGAGTGGTGCCAAAGAAGGTGCCTGGTGAATTTCGTTTGATTCACCACCTTTCCTACCCCAAGGGTGTGTCAGTTAATGATGGGATTCCTGAGTATTTATGCTCAGTTAGGTATACCAGCTTTGATCAGGTCATGAGCATTGTACGACACTGTGCAAAGGGGGCAGAGATGGCTAAATGCGATATTAAGTCTGCGTTTCACCTTCTACTTGTCCATCGGACTGATTTTGAGCTTTTAGGATTTTACTTTGAGGGGCAATTTTACATGGACAGAGCTTTGCCAATGGGCTGTTCTGTCTCATGTGCAGCTTTTGAGTGTTTCAGCACATTCTTGGAATGAAATGTTTGCAAAAAAGTTGGTCTGCTGGATGTTGTGCATTATTTGGATGACTACTTCTTTGTGCGTCCTGCAGGGACTGGGCGTTGCGCACAGTTGTTGTCTGGCTTCATCGAGCTGGCTGCAGAACTGGGGGTTTTGTTGGCTCAGGAAAAGACGGAAGATCCAGCCCAAAAACTTATCTTTTTGGGGATTGAGCTGGATACCCTGGCACAATTGTCCAGAATTCCTATCCAAAAAGTGAAAGATTTGTGGAGTAGGATTAATTCCTTCTTTCTTAAAAAAAAAAGGTCACATTGCTTGAGCTCCAGCAGCTTGTTGGGCATCTTAACTTTGCTTGCAAAGTGGTTGCTCCTGAATGAGCTTTTCTTTGTAGGCTATGTGATGCTATGGCAGGCCTCCACCTGCCCCAACATAGAACACGGGTTACCAGCAGCATGAGGGAGGATTTAAGGGTATGGCAAGAATTTGTGGAGTCCTTTAATGGGATTTCTTTTTAGAGAGACGACATGAGGCTTGAGGCAGAACTTTAGGTCATGTCTGATGCTGCTGGGTATTTTGGTTTTGGGGTTTATTTCCGCAGACATTGGTGCGCGGACACATGGCCAGAGTCATGGGCTTAGGCAGGTTTGAACCGAGATCTAACGTTTCTCGAGTTTTTTCCCCATTCTTGTTGCAGTTTGGTTGTGGGGGAATTATATGGCCAATTGCAGTGGTCCATGTCATTAATTCCCTTTCAACCAAATCTCAAAGGGTTATGAAATTGATGAGGGCCTTCACTCTGTGCTGTCTCAAGCTTAACATACTGTTTTTAGCCAAGCATGTTCCGGGGGTAGATAAGGAGGTAGCTGACGCGCTCTCTCATAAACAGATGAAGAGGTTTTGTCAGCTGGCCCCAGATGCCGATTGAGAGCCGGCGCCAATGCCCCAGGAGCTATGGCTGATTGGAGAGCCGAGGCCTGCAGAGCGCTAGGCCTAGCCCTAGTGCCTAGCACCAGGGAGTCTTACGAACATTCTGTGCGGCAGTTTGAGGACTTTAGGGCTGAGGTAGGGTATCGCATTGTTTGGCCCCTCCCGGTGGAGCAGTTGTTCCACTACTGTGTTTCTCTAAAAGGTAAGGGATTGGCCATGCAATCCATTAAGGGATACCTGTCTGCTCTGGCTTTTGCTGGCAAGGTGTTGGGATACAAGGAGGAAACAGCAGACTTTTGGCTTTGAAAGATGCTGGAGGGATGGGCCAGAGAGGCTGGGACTAATCTCGATACTAGGAAATCTATTTCTCCTCTGATTCTTAAGGGTTTGAAGGGGGTTTGGGGCACAGTGTGTGCATCTTATCTTAAGGCCACACTGTTCCATGCTGCTTCCTTTGTTGCCTTTTGGGGGGGCCCTTAGAGTTAGTGAGTTAGTGGCGGGCTCCAGAAATGATGTTTCTGGTAATGCTTTGTTGCTACGGAACCTGAGGTTAGTTGAGGGTAAGGCGGTCATTACCATTCGACCCTCTAAGACTGACCAGCGTCGCAACAGGACTGTGATGGAGCTAGGCACCTGCTCTGAGCTTGAGTTGTGCCCAGTTTCTGCTTTGGCTGCTTATTTGGCAGTTCGGGGAACCAATTATAGGTTTTTGTTTTGTCACCTTAACAGCAGCCCACTGACAAAGCATCAGTTTTGGGCCGTGACTTCCCGGGCTTTAGTTAAGCTGGGGTTGTCCGGGGTGCGGTTTGGTACCCACACCTTTAGAATCGGGGCGGCCTCTACGGCCACTGCCCTGGGATATCCTTCTTCCTCTATTCAGCATCTGGGCCGTTGGCAGTCATCGATCTATAAATCTTATGTTCACCCTCTGCTCGGTTCCTAGCTTCGTTGTTTGTAATTGAGATGTTATGGTTCTTATTTCTAGTTTGACTGTTTTTTTCTTTTTAGATGCTGTTGTTCCCGGCCAGAGGAGCCGAATTCTCGTCTGTGGACACAGCTATGTATTTTGGGCCGCATATCAGGCTTGGAGAACTTCAATTGGCTCTCAGCTGGGACTCAGCCAATATGTTACTGTCGAATGATGTGGCTGCTGGTGTCTTCATTGGCCCGGCCTGCTGCCATTGTTATTCCATGGGAATGCAGGCCCTCCTCCTCAGGTTCTAATCATTCACCTGGGAGGGAATGATCTCAGGCTAGTGAAGGGCAAGGCTTAGTCTTGAAGGCCCGAGAGGATTTTTGGTACATTAGGGAGATATGGCCAAGGACCACTATAATTTGATCAGCCATGCTTCCCCGCCTCATTTGGCACAGTGCTTGGGATCCTGCAGGTATCGAGAGGGCCCATTACAAAGCTAATAAAGAAATTCAGAAGGCAATGGAAGCGGGGTTGGAGCACTATCTGCCCCACCCGGATATTTCTACGAGATTTACTGACCTCTACAGAGGGGATGGGGTGCATCTCTCTGAAAAAGGTAACATGCTTTTCTTGAGAGATCTCCGGCAAGGGCTGTGGGTGGCCCTGGACCTCCCGGTGGGTGCTAAGCCCTAAGTAGAGACTTGGCCTAGTAGTGGCAGGTTGTTAATGGGCTTATGGTTCTATGCGGCTAGGGGAGGACCAGAAAGCATCCCCTTTTGGGGAATTTAGGGGTCTGGCAGAATCAGCCCTTGGGTGAGAGGATGCAGACTGTCCTGGAGGCTCGGCTAGAGGGTGCCTTCCATTGAGATGTGCATCTGGTGGACGGGCCCTCTGGGGCTTGCCTCCTTGCTGGGCCAGCTTAGTGGGAGCTGTGCCACACAGCTCCGGCTGGGGGGCTGGGTCTCTCGCCCACTAGTGGCAGGGAAGCAGTCTGTTGAGGCCCCTGGCCCTGACCAGGTCACAGTTCTTGTTGCCCTTGCCATTTATTATTATACTTAATAAAGTGGCCCTTAGTTATACCAATACTTTGTGTCTGACTCTTCATTCTGACTTGGGGGGGGGGGGCAATTCAAAATTACCTTAATGTGAAGAGGGATAGAATTTAGAATAAGTGCAGTGAGAATGTTTTGGACAAACAGTCTCTGCATCCCCTGAGTGGTTGGTTCTGAAAGCTGAGAATCTGTGTTGCAGTTACTTCTGCCATTCATTACAGAGAATAAATGCCTGCCTTATACTTTTTTTCACCTATATGCCACTTTCACAAAGATCCCAGTGATACCGGCATGATCCAGGTTTCCAGGCTCACCCCTACATTTTCTAAGCTCACCCCTATATTTTCTCTTTATGAAAAGATGAGAGAAAATGGAATGGTATCGGCCATGGCATTCAGAGAATGTCCTCAATAAACTATTGATGTCAGTCAAGAATGCTTTTCAGGGGCATGGAGCGATTTGCCTTGATTTTGTTAGATTTTGCTTGATTTTGATTTCTATCTTGTTATTCTGCATAAGTCGAACAAAGAATTCTGCTTAAAACGTATCTGATAAGAAAGGATGCTTGATAAGGAAGTTAAAATATTATTTTTGAAATAAAAACAAACCTAAAAGCTGAATGCATTAAAATGTGAGTAACTTTTATTCATAAAATAAAAATCATTTGAATTTGAACTTTCAGACTGCCTCCAGAGTACCCTAAAAAGATTCTTCTTAGCTGCTGGGGGGGGGGGTGGTTTGCTGTATCTCTATTGAACTTTCTCTGTCTGTCACTTTGCATGGCTGCCCCCCACACCAGTATATACAGTATGTCACATAAGTGAGTACACCCCCTCACATTTTGTAAATATTTAAGTATATCTTTTCATGTGACAACACTGAAGAAATGGCACTTGGTTACAATGTAAAGTAGTGAGTCTGCAGCTTGTATAACAGTGTAAATGTGCTGTCCCCTCAAAATTATGCAACACACAGTCATTAATGTCTAAACTGCTGGCAACAAAAGTGAGTACACCCCTAAGTGAAAATGACCAAGTGGGGCCCAAAGTGTCAATATTTTGTGTGGCCACCATTATTTTCCAGCACTGCCTTAACCCTCTTGGGCATAGAGTTCACCAGAGCTTCACAGGTTGCCACTGGAGTCCTCTTCCACTCCTCCATGACGATGTCACCTAGCTGGTGGATGTTAGAGACCTTGTGCACCTCCACCTTCCATTTCAGGATGCCCCACAGATGCTCAATATGGTTTAGGTCTGGAGACATGCTTGGCCAGTCCATCACGTTTACCCTCAGCTTCTTTAGCAAGGCAGCGGTAGTTTTGGAGGAGTGTTTGGGATCATTATCATGTTGGAATACTGCCCTGCGGCCCAGTCTCCAAAGGGAGGAGATCATGCTCTGTTTCAGTATATCACAGTACATGTTGGCATTCATGGTTCCCTCAATTAACTGTAATTCCCCAGTGCGAGCAGCACTCATGCAGCCCCAGACCATGACATTCCCACCACCATGCTTGACTGTAGGCAAGACACACTTGTCTTTGTACTTCTCACCTGGTTGCCACCTCACACACTTGACACCATCTGGACCAAATAAATTTATCTTGGTCTCATCGGACCACAGTACATGGTTCCAGAAATCCATGTCCTTAGTCTGCTTGTCTGCAGCAAACCGTTTGCGGGCTTTTTTGTGCATCATCTTTAGAAGAGGCTTCTTTCTGGGATGACAGCCCTGCAGACCAGTTTGATGCAGCGTGCAGCATATGGTCTGAGCACTTACAGACTGACCCCCCCCCACCCCTTCGACCTCTGTAATAATGCTGGCAGCATTCATACGTCTATTTCCCAAAGCCAACCTCTGGATATGACGCTGAGCATGGGCACTCAACTTCTTTGGTTGACCATGACGAGGCCTGTTCTGAGTGGAACCTGTCCTGTTAAGCCTCTGTATGCTGCAGCTCTGTGTGCTGCAGCTCAGTTTCAGGGTCTTGGCAATCTTCTTACAGCCTTTATGTAGAGCAACAATTCGTTTTTTCAGATCCTCAGAGAGTTCAATGCCATGAGGTGTCATGTGGAACTTCCAGTGACCAGTATGAGGGAGTGAGAACGATAATCTGCTCCCCCTTCACACCTGATACCTTGTACCACTAACGAGTCACATGACACCAGGGAGGGAAAATGGCTACTTAGGCCCCATTTGGACATTATCACTTAGGGGCATACTCACTTTTGTTGCCAGCAGTTTAGACATTAATGGCTGTGTGTTGTGTAATTTGGAGGGGACAGCACATTTGCACTGTTATACAAGCTGTAGACTCACTACTTTACGTTGTAGCCAAGTGTCATTTCTTCAGTGTTATCACATGAAAAGATATACGGTACTTAAATATTTACAAAATGTGACATACTGTATGTTTTCCAGTCTCTTTCGCATTTTAACAAGGCTTTTAATTAAAGGTTTTGATTATGTTCAAATTTGTAGTGGACTTCTGAAGAAAACCACTAAGCAAATGGCCTAGAGTGGAAATAAGTCCTACAATTAAAGCTTGTTCAGAAGGGCAAATTCACACTGTTAGAAAACTAGATGATACACTAATGCAGATGTTTAAAAACACGAAGTCTATATGACAGTTTCACTGGTGAAAATGGCTGCTTTGAAGAGTGTGCTGTATGGCAATGTATTCCAGACTTGTCAACCCTAATTTGGAAATGCCTGGAGATTTGGGGGAAAGACCTGGAAATGGCAAAGTTTAGGGAGAAGAGGGACATCAGTGGGGTATAATGCCACAGAGTATTCCTTCCAAAGCTAACATTTTCTCCTGCAGGTGCAATCTCTGTTGTCTGGAGCTCAATTGGAATTCTATAAGATCTCCAGGCCCCACCTGGAGGTTGGCAACCTCTAGTTTGTTCTCATTAGTCTAATAGCTACATCCATTTGAATAAGCATGATATTTTATGTATAAAACAAAAGATTGTACTATCCGTACTTAGGTAAAATGTAGACCAAACCTATCCAACATAAATCCTGATAAGTCCATTCATGTGCCAAGTTCAGATAACAAGAACATAGTGATGTTGTTCTCTGTGCTTGCTCTAGCAAGGCTGGAGTGCACATTACCAGCAGGACAGTTGAAATCACTCCTTATGGCAGTTGCCCCCAGATGATGAGCTGTTCACATTAGTCTGCTTGCCAGTTTGGTGTAGTGGTTAATAGTGCGGACTCTAATCTGGGAGAATCAAGTTTGATTCCCCACTCCTTCACATACAGCTGCTGATGTGACCTTGGGTCAGTCACAGTTTCTCACAGCTGTTCTCTCAAGAGCAGTTCTTAAAAGAGCTCTTTCAGACTCACCTGCCTCACAAGGTGTCGGTTGTGGGGAAAGGAAGAAAATCAACTTGCGTGATTTTTTTGTATGCACTTTACTCATGAGCAGGGCTTTTTATGTAGCAGGAACTCCTTTACATATTAGGACACATCCCTCTTATGTAGCCAATCCTCCAAGAGCTTACAGGGCTCTTATTAAAGGGCCTACTTTAAGCTCTGGAGAACCGGGTTTCGTTCCCCACTCCTCCACATACACCTGCTGATGTGATGTTGGGTCAGTCACAAGTTCTCTCAAGGCTGTTCTGCTCAAGAGCAGTTCTGGAAGAGCTCTCTCAGCCCCACCTACCTCACAGGGTGACTGTTGTGGGGAGGGGAAGGGGAAGGAGATTGTAAGCTGCTCTGAGACTCCTTTGGCTAGCAAAAGGCAGGGTATAAATCCAATCTCTTCTTCTTGGAGGATTGGCTAAATCAGGGGGTGTGGCCTAATATGCAAATGAGTTCCTGCTACAAGAAAAACCCTGCTCATGAGCGAGTCCTGGCAAAAAAAGAGAGGGGGGGAGGGCATAGCACACCTAGAGAATGCACAGGACTCTCCAAAAACCAAAGCAGAAATGGCCTCAGAAAGAAGGGAATGGATCTTATACTCTTCCTTCTTTGGTCTTTCTTTCTCTTTTATAGTATTTACTCCTCTGGATCTGACATTCCCTTCCAGCTTGATTCAGCTTCTTCTGTTTCCTCTTAAAGTCCATTTTGTTCCTTCCCCAGTTACTTGCCATTAAGCTTAATCTAAGATGATGTTGGTGAGGCAAAGAACCCTGTGCAGCTTTGCATGGGATTATCTTCTCATATAAACTTTACTGCAACCCATGCAAAGCACCTACACATGCTTAGCTAGCATGCCAGCATAGTATCCTATTGGCTACATGTCCCTGGTGTCTAAACTAAACCCATGTGTACAGGTGGGAACACCATTTGAATGAGACACAGAGTCATGCAAAGTTTACAGATGAGTTATTTGGCCTCACCAGCCCCATGCCAATCTTCTACATAAATTGTCACGTCTCATCAATATGGTGAGCTACTTGCACATGATTACCTCATCACATGGTGAAGAAGAAGAAGAAGAAGAAGAAGAAGAAGAAGATGATGATGATGATGATGATGATGATGATGATATTGGATTTATATCCCGCCCTCCACTCCAAAGAGTCTCAGAGCGGCTCACAGTCTCCTTTACCTTCCTCCCCCACAACAGACACCCTGTGAGGTGGGTGGGGCTGGAGAGGGCTCTCACAGCAGCTGCCCTTTCAAGGACAACCTCTGCCAGAGCTATGGCTGACCCAAGGCCATGCTAGCAGGTGCAAGTGGAGGAGTGGGGAATCAAACCCGGTTCTTCCAGATAAGAGTCCGCACACTTAACCACTATACCAAACTGGTGACAGGTGTCCAATTAAATATAAATTGTTTTATTTTGAATTTTTACCATTTCTCCAAACCATTAATAGCTCCCTAGGAAATGTAATTAACAGAAATAAATCATATTGTGGTCAGTGGGTATAAAATATTGGGAGTTCCAGCACTTACACAAGTGTCATGCTAGAGTTTTTAATTCTGGCTTTGGAAATGTCTGGAGATTTGGAAGTAGAGCCTGGGGAGGATGACATTTTGGAAAGGAGGCTATACGGTCTAGCCAAAGCTGACATTTCATCTAGGGCATGTGTGTCAAACTCATTTGTTAGGAGGACTAGATCTGACACAAACAGTGCTTTGTGGGGCTGGGTCATGAGTGACAAAAAAATAATGCCAGGTAGTGGAGATATAAACTTTATAATGGACACAGGCAAACTCAATTAAATATATTATTTTTAACTTAAAATACAAACATGCTTAAAACTCTTCCAGTAGTTTGTTTAAGTTGGAAAGGTGGGGGAATGGTGGAATTTGGCAGCGCAATTTTTAAAATAAAACATCAAGAAAAAGCACAAGGCTCTGACTCTGTGGAAACAATGAAATGGCATTGTAAGATTCTCCCCACCCCCAGTCTACTCAGATTATCCCCCATTCAGCAGAGATAAACTGACTGAAAGCATGAATCCTTTGTCTGCAAGGACACAACTCCAGGAAGCATAAATTCCAGCTGGCTGTATAGGAATGCTGAAAATGTAACCATCTCCACTCCATTTGAAACCATTGCTGCTTGCCATTCCCATTTTGTCTGATGAAGTCTGTTTAAAAGCATACGAAAGCTTACATTCTAAATAAAACTTAGTTGGTCTATTGCTACTTAGGTGCAATTTTCTACTGCTCCACCCCATGTTCGCCTTGCAGCAGCCAGCAAAGAAAGGCAGAAAGAGCCCAGGAACTGAGACTCAGCCTCAGAGCTTCAAAGAGTTCTGCAAAGAGCCTTTGAATCTCTGAGGCTGAAACTGAAAGAACTGAAACAGACGGCCTCAGAGCTTCAAAGAGCCTGGGAACTGTAAGAGACTCAGCCTTGAAGCTTCAAAGGGTAATTTATTTATTTATTTTTTATTTATTTAGAATTATATCCTGCCCTTCCCACAAGTGGCTCAGGGCGGCTTCCAACAAGGAGGTAAGAACAGGAGGGGGAGAAAAGAGCCCTGTGGGTCTGATCAAGTCCTGTTTTATACCCCTGTTCTATGGGAAAAGATCTCTGCAGCCTGGAAATCAGTTGTACTGCCAGGACACTTCATCTCAAGTTTGGTAAGCCTGTATCACATACTAAGGTTTAAAGCATCCTCCTGTACCCAACACTACCCCTGAGCTTCTCTCAGCACATTTACAGTTAGCTGCTTATGGAGGCCATGGCTAAATGTTTAAGTAGGTGTTAGGCTTCAGCACCACTTTGATTTCCATCTGATTTGTATATGGATCCTTTATGGTCATGTATTATAATGTAACCCACACCCAGGGTTGTGATGGGACTATTACTGCTGATCTATCGTGTCAAAATATCTACCCAAAGCATTTCTTGTTTGACTAGTGTTTCCTAAAGTGCTATTATCTATTAAAACAGAAAAATATACTCTTAGACCCAGCACATTTCATGAAGAGTAATCTGGGCCAGCGATGTAGCAGTAGAGCAAGGCAAGCCACACCACCACTGCCTTTCCTGGGAAATGCGGGAGGGTTGTTCCTGCCAGCTGTGCTCTGGAAGGCCTGGCTGTGACATAAAACATCACAATTAATTGTGGCTTACCAGACTTCTGGGGCTCGCAGTCTATAACATAAAACACCAAAGCTGTCTGTGTCTCCATTTGATTCAGAAGCAATATTTATTGTTTCTCAAATAAGTACATTCCCCCCCCTCCCTCGGCTGATGAACACCACATTCCAAATCATCGCTTTAAAAGTCTGCTCAGTGGTACTAATCAGAAATGTTGCTCGTCTCCTGTTCCTTTTGATAGGCCTCCTGTGGGTTACTTTTTAATATAGTGAAACATAAATCACAGGCGGAAGAATCAAATCTTGTCTTCTAAACACAGCATATGCCCAAGGAGTAAATCAAGCAGATACTGCTGTATCTGTGCAACTGTCATACATCTCCTGTGTGAAAATCTGCAATAGTGATAAATAATATTCACATACTACTGCACCTATGTGGTGTTGTGTCATGATTCACTCAGAGATGACAGTCCAGAGGAAAGGAGCTACAAGATGATCACTGGAGAGTAAAGACATAGAGGCATGGGGCATTTTTTTTTTCCTCTTACCGAACACATTAGTTTAGCAAGGAAAATGCCTGTGAAATGTCAGTGTTCAGAACTGACGTGTTCATTTCATTTCTGGCCCATAACACATGTAAACATTCAAAATTTTAGCCTGCTGTGGAAAAGTAGTGCCTAACAAGCAATGTAGGCAGGCTCTTGATAAAGAAAAATTCAGTGGGGAACTCATACCCTCTCACCTTGAATTCTTTGAATATGTGGAGTTGGCTAAGGATAAAAAAAATGTTCCTGAACATTGTCTTGTATTTTGTGCCCAATTCTCACTAAGCTTCAGTGAGCCCTGACTCAGATTAACCTCAGTCCCACCTTGGTTATAGATCTTCAAGGAGCCAAGGGAAAGAACAGACCTTCCTTTTGGAACAGAAAGAGAAAGAGGGTCTGTGAGGACAAAGCAGAAAGTGAACTGGAACTCTTGAACAAGAGGAAGAAACAGCAATTTGCCACAAGGCCCTCTTAAAAAACCTCTTACAGCCAAACTTTGTTGTTTTTCAGTCGCACAGTTGAGTCCAACTCTTTGCGACCCCATGGACAAAGTCATGCCAGGCCCTCTTGTCTTCCACCATCCTCCAAAGTCTGCTCAAATTTGTATTTGTTACATCAGTAATGCTGTCCAGCCATCTCATCTTTTGCCGTCCCCTTCTTCTTTTGCCTCTTTCTTTCCCTAGACATGCTCTTTTAATCATGTACAGCCGGGGGATCATGTACAGCTGGGGCTGTGGAGGCTGCATTGGCTGCCAATAGCATTCTGGATTCGCTACAAGGTGCTGGTTATTACCTTTAAATCCCTATATGGCCATGGACCTGTCTATCTTAGGGACTGTCTCTCCCCATACATTCTCCAGAGAGTACTTAGATCTGGATCACAAAACCTATTAGAAATCCCTGGGCTGAGGGAGGCGAGATTGAAGGCTACCAGAGAACGAGCCTTCTCTATTGCAGCCCCCCACTGGTGGAACCAATTCCCAGATGATGTTAGAGCCTTGCGGGACCTTGCCCAATTCCGCAAGGCCTGCAAAACAACATTATTTCAAATGGCCTTCAACTAAAGCACAGAGCTGCTCAACATCATGGTATGGAACTTAGCACCAAAACTGTTGTTTATAATTGTTTAGTATTTTAAATTGCAATTGTTTAATTTTAACTGATATTATTGTAACTGTTTTTTACTGCTTTATGGTTTTACTGTTTTATTGTTGATATTCAATGTTGCTAGCCGCCCTGAGCCTGCTTTGGCGAGGAAGGCAGGATTTAAATATGAAAAATAAATAAATAAATAAATAAATAAATAAATAAATAAATAAAACCTTTTTTTTCCCAAGTGGTCACACAGCAGCTGCAAAGAATGTCTGTTAAAAAGAGCTCAATTTGGCATGGAACACCACCATGGTGGGTGGAAATGCTCCTGCCTTCCCCTGCCAGCCATTTTCCCATGCTGAAACAGCTTTGGGAAGGATTATTTTTGTTGGTCCGTGTGAATTATTCTGTGCATGTGAAGCAGCAAAAATGGAAAATAACCCCCATAGCCTTTTCTCCCACTCCCTGCAGCAGGATTCCAAGCCCAACTAGCTTTATATATTTTAAACAGACATTCTTCACAGGTATTCTTGGGCTACAGGGAAAAACTTCTTTAAAAGTTTGGCCCTTAGCTCTTCAGTATTTTGGCCTGGAACCTAAACTCCATCTTGAGCACATGTTGCTGAGACCACAAAGGGGGAAGTCCTGAACACTGAAATTAAGACAATGTTTTTGTTTTAATGTTTGCAACTTCAAGAATCTGTACCCTATCCTATTCATCCTTCATTTAGGATATATAAGAGTTAATGTCTGAAAACTGAGATTTTATCACTTTTTCTTTTGCCTTGCTGAGTCTGATGTGTTGACTTGTGCACACATTTATTTTTTCATTAAATTTTATTAAATCATGTCAAATGTGGTCAGTCTGATCTCTCTGATCCATGTTAAGATTTGATGAGTCTCACATATCAAGAGTAGAGATGGGAGGGGCAGCATTTGATACCCACTCTCTTAGTATGCGCAAATAAAAGTTGTGAGTGTGAACAGTAAGGGAGACAGAAAGGGCTGAGCTGCTTTTTAAAGTGTCAAATCAGCACAGGGCACCTGAGTGCTAGCCCTCAGGTAGAAATGGTCCTATTAAATTTTTTTCCTAAAGAAAAAACGTTACTGTTATAATCATATAAATACAATAATGATCAACTTCACCATATATTACCAGATAAATAAATTAGAAAAAATAATTCAAAAGTAAATTAAGTCATTATATATAGAATTATGTATTATGTTCTGTTAACTATGTTATTACAGGGTACCATAGCTCTATTACTTTTTTTTTCATATACAATGGGCGAATCATAATGCGTTGAATAAGCGAGTTTACATAGTATAAAATAATCCCAAATTTTCTGTCTCCAGCATTTCAGAGATAGTACAGTAGCTGATTTCCAATGAGATGCTATGAGCATTTTTGCAATAGATAAGAGAATTATGACAATTTCCCTTTTTCTCAATTCTATTCCAGACCGTGTCCAGTTTTCTAACAAGATAACTTCTGGGTCTAAAAGTAAATTTATACTCAAAATTTGGTTTATCTGATGTGTTATAAGCTTCCAATAAGATTGAATATATGGGCATGACCACGAGTGGAAATATGATGCAAGTTGCCTGCATTGTTTAGTACAGTTTGGTGATTATGAGGCTTTGAATCTGCATAGGATTGAAGGAGATAAGTACCATTGAGGAATTAACTTAAAAGATTGAAATTTAACTGCAAAAATATTTGAATTTATACCTGAGGAAGGCCAGATTTCTGACCATTCATCTTTTATTATTTGTCTTCCTTCATCAATTGACCATTGTTTTTGGTAAAGAATTGTTTCCTCTTCCTCCAATGTAAGTAGGGTTCTGTATAATACAGTGATGAGTTTCGGCAAATTAGTTCTATTTTTATATACGATTAATTCCAGAGGGGTCATATCTCTACTCACTGCCTGTTTTATTGGTTTTGAATCTAAGCAATGCTGGAGCTGGAGGTAGTGAAGAAATGGTCCTATTAATAATTGACTAGCTGGCTGTAGTGGTACTGAGATACAATCATTTCAGGGGTGGTAAGAGAGAAGTCTCACTGGGCAGGTGACTCTCACTTCCATGTGGGTAGAAATGAGGACTTGCAAGTTCCATTTCTCCCCAAACACAGAGACAGGGTTCTGTTTATCTTGGGGTACCCCACATAAACATAGATGAAGAAAAATATGATTTGCCTTCCAAAACTCTCTTGGGGCAAAAAAACAAACAAACAAAAAACACCAAGAGGGGTTACTGCGGTCTGTAAATTTATCTATTTGGAGGGGCCATGTCTCAGTGATAGAACATCTGTTTGGCATGTAGAAGATCCTAGGTTCTATCTCCACTTAAAAAAACTGGCAGTAGGTGATATGAAAGACCTCTTCTTAGGACCTTAGACAGCCACTGCCAGACCAGTTTCCCACTACCCTTAAGCCGCTCTCATGCTCCTCTTCTCAGCTGGGCTTCCGTCGGATTTCACACTATCTGCCCTGGGGCTGCAACTAGCTATGCCTTTTTCATGCAGCAAACAGAAACTGTTTTTTAGAGGATCTTGTTTACTGTGCAAAATAGGCAGAGTGAGTTGCAGCCCCAGGGCAGATAGCGTGAAATCCAACAGAAGCCTCGCGGAGAAGAGGAGAGTGAGAGCGGCATAAAACTAGTGGGAAATCGGTCTCAGTCTAAGTAGACTATACTGACTTTGATGGACCAAGGGTCTGATTCAGTATAAGGAAGCTTCATGTATCTGGGATACATTATGGACCAATGAGATTGCCCAAGCAACTTAAATAGAACCTGAATTCTCACAAGTGTTTGGGCACCACTATTGTTGTCATAGAAATTCTATCAGATGCTGAAGAATTTGCATAAAGTTGTGCCACAGGGTGATGGCAGAAAAGAATGACACCTGTGCTGAGGGTCTGCAGCTCAGTTGAGCCAGATTGCATTGTGTTGACGTGGAATTGCATTGCAGATCCTTGGCAAAGATAACTTTACCGCAGGCCCACTGAAAAACTTGATGCTAGTGCTTTGGTGTTTGAGTTGATAATGGACAGTGTGTGGGAAGAATATGGAGGGGGTGGAATAATCATGTCAAGGGGGAAGGAGGAGGCAGTGTTAAAGAGAAAGGAGAAAGGGAAAGCAGGAGAGGAAGGAAGGGGATAGAGGAAGAATAATAGAGAAAATATTTAGCAAGTATAATAAAGAGAAATCAAAGGTGTACTAGTGAAATAAATGGTTTTTAATTTGCTCTCAAACTCTATCATTCACACGCCATACTGCAGTTTACAGATGTGGTGGTGAAAAGTGCCATCAAGTCATAGGTGACTTATGGTGACCCCATAGTTTTTTCAGGGCAAGAGATGTTCAGAGGTGGTTTGCCATTGCCTGCCTCTGTGTCACAACCCTGGTATTTCATGGAGGTCTCTCATCCAAATACAAGATCCAACCCTGCTTAGCTTCCGAGAGCTGATGAGATCGGGCTAGCCTGGGCCATCGAGGTCAGACAAGTTTACAGATAGGGCTAAAATTAAGGAATACATGAGGAGAAAGATACAAACAATCTGCAACATTTAATTGCAGATTGCTACTTGTGCATATTTATAACAGAATCTGGTGCATGTGAAGTCAAATATTATCACTGAATTTTAATGGTAGTGTTACAACAAACTTTGTATTTTGGTGTTGAAAGAAGACTGGGCACCTCATCTCTCTGTACAACAGTGTCTCACCATTGCTATAACTTTCTTGTGTTAAGAGGTGTTATTTCCAACCATTCCCAATAGTCTATAATAAATACTTTTCCTTTGCAGAATACACATACTCAAACTTCATTTTCCAATTATCACCAAACTCCAGGGCTTCTTAAGTCTCTGAAGTTTGTTTAATAGTTGATTCCCATGACAGGAACCTACTGAACTATGTTTTCACACTTTCTTTATTTATGCTTACTCTGTTTTACTGTCTCTTCGTATAACTCTTCGTGTTTGCTTTTGTCTTCTCGCTATGCAAAGAAAAGGGGGAAAACGCATTGTTCACCTGGAATACCATTAGAGATGTGCTTACACCTCCAGTCACAGAGCTGAGCTCAGGAAAGCCACGTTATTTGCCAAATAAAATCACACCTTAGTCCTACTCCAAGCTCAGAATACCTTTACAGACATCCTATTGTGCCCCACCTCACTTCCCACTACTTCTCCCTAACCCGACCCCACCAGCCATGGTGCAGCAATTGCTCCCGCACCAAGTTGGTAGCAGTAAGACAATTAAGGCGATGGCCAGCTGGATTGGCCACCTATCAATCATCTGATAGTGAACAAGAAGAATCTCTGTCTCTTTCTCATTCCTGTTGTCTTTTCACCATTTTCTCAAATTAGAGGCTGATTACATCAGGCAGCCACAGAATTACATTCCCCAGGTATCATCAAGAGACTGGGAAGGAAAGGAAAGAGAGAGAAATAATGTATTTGCTCAACTGCTTGTTGTTTTAGGGAATGTGCACCAAACTCCTAATCACTTTAGTTGTCATTTGTAGATCAATGGCATCTTTTATAAAATAGGATGACCAGATGAAGTAAAACTCAATTCCTAGCATCACTTGGCAGAAAATATTTTAGATTCTCATCCTGGACAAATTTTACTTCTTCTTGCTTTTTATAATTGCCCCAAGAACTAATGGGAATAGACGTTTTAAACTATTTTAGGATGACCCTTAATAATAAGAAATACAACCGGGCTGAAGTAACATTACTTCAAGACAAAAACTAAATAGCTAGATATTAGTAGTGTTCAACAAATTATTATGTTTCAAAGGACTGGTAGAATGCTCATGCAGAAGTTCATAACATTTTAATATTCTGGAACAATGAAAGTAACCACCTAAAATGGATCTGTTAATGGTTGTCAGACTTTTTGGACATTTTATTAATTGTACTGAAAACATGGGATCTGCATGAATTAAGTTAACAGATTGTCATGTTTTCACCATAGTTGCAGCAGTGATAAAAAGTGTTTCCCTTTAGTTAGCATGTATGTTGCAATCCTTGTCTAAGGCTGCTTCGTCAAATATTAGAACCATAATTTTCAGTGCACTTTATTTCTACTTTTTTCTCTTTAAGAACTTCCTATATACAACTGAAAAGATCTTTTAAAACTCACCCTATTTTATTTTATTCGACTTATATCCCACCCTCCCAAGGTCTGTATGTGTCTGTGTGTCCATGCATGCACTCAGATTTCACTATAGTGATGACCACTAGCTTAGGTGGTTTTGGACGAGAAAAAACAGATTCATGGAGGATAGGTCTATCAGTGGCTGCTAGCCATCTGGACTGAGGGAAACTTCCTCCAGAGGCAGAAAGCCTCTAAATCAAAGGTGACAAGCTCATTTGCTATAAGAGCCAGATCTGACATGTGTCAGTTTGTCGGGCTAGGACATCTGTGATGTATTATTTATTTATTTATTTATTACATTAAGCTTATATCCTGCCCTCTTCGCAAGCGGACACAGGGCGGATCACAACATTACATTACTACCATTAAAACCAATAAAACATATAAAACATAATTACATATTTAAATTATTTAAAACCATTTCATGGTGCTTTATTAATACAATACAATATAGGCGGTTCTGAAATTCAGTGGTGACCACCAGTACTCTACATGGTGCTCTATATGATGTCCAGTGGCAGCTCTCTCTCAGTTAGATATCGAAAGCCTGTCGGAACAATTCGATCTTACAGGCCCTGCGGAACGTAGGCAGATCCCGCAGGGCCCTTATGGCCTCCGGGAGAGCATTCCATAGTTCTGCCACTGAGAAAGCCCTGGTTCGTGTCATAAGCAACCTGGCTTCTTTTGGTCCAGGAATGGACAGTAGATTTTTCGTCCCTGAACCCAGTGCTCTCTGGGGGATATACGGAGAAAGGCGGTCCCGCAGATAGACAGGTCCCTGACCATAAAGGGCTTTAAAGGTCAGTACCAACACCTTGAAACGAACTCGGAACACAACAGGAAGCCAGTGCAGCTCTTTCAGCATCGGCTGAATGTGCTCCCATCGAGGGAGTCTCATTAACAGCCACGCCGCAGCGTTCTGCACTAGCTGTAGTCTCTGGGTTAGCGTCAAGGGTAGCCCCGTGTAGAAAGCGTTACAGTGATCTATTCATGAGGTGACCATAGCATGGATCACCATTTCTAAGTCGTTGTGCTCCAGGAACGAGGCCAGCTGCCGCACCCGCCGAAGGTAAAAAAAAAAAGGCGGATCTAACAGTGGCTGCTACTTGGGCCTCCATTGTAAGGGAGGACTCAAGGAGCATGCCCAAGCTCCTGACCTTAGGGGCCGGTATTAATGGCACCCCGTCAAGAGCCGGCAGATGAACCTCTCCCCCCTGGACCACCCCGACTCAGATAGAGAACCTCCGTCTTCGTCGGATTCAGCTTCAGCCGGCTCAGCCTGAGCCAAGAAGCCATGGCTTGAAGAGCCAGGTCTAGATTTTCTGGGGTAGAAGTCAGACTGGCCGCCCATCAATAGATAGAGCTGGGTGTCATCTGCATATTGATGACGACCCAGTCCATACCTCCTGACAATCTGGGCAAGGGGGCGCATATAGATGTTACATAGCATCGGGAACAGGACCACTTCCTGTGGCACCCCACAACTGAGAGAGTGCCTCTGGGATGCTTCCTCCCCTATCACCACCCTTTGTCCCCGATCATGGAGAAAGGAGATCAACCACTGTAAGGCGGACCCCTGAATCCCCACATCGGCAAGGCGGCTAGTCAGTAGCTGATGGTCAACCGTATCAAAAGCAGCTGCTAATAGCAACAGCACCACTGAGCCGACCCGATCCAGATGTCGCATGAGGTCATCTATGAGAGCGACCAGAACCGTCCCATGACCTGGTCGAAAGCCGGACTGGAATGGATCCAGTGCAGAAGTGTCCTCCAGAAATCCCTGTAGCTGAGTTGTCACCGCCCGCTCTATAACTTTACCCAAAAGGGAAGGTTTGATACCGGCCGATAATTTGCCAATACGGCCGGATCTGCAGATGGTTTTTTTTAAGAGGGGACGGACCACTGCCTCTTTAAGAGGTGTGGGAAAGATCTCTTCTACCAGGGATCTGTTGACAATACCTTGTAGTGGTTCACGTAGGCACGTCTGGCTAGCTTTTATAAGCCAGGATGGGCACAGATCCAACCTACAAGTCGTAGGGCGTACAGCCAAAAGGATCCTGTCGACTTCCTCCAGGCTGAGTGGACTGAAGGAATCCAGAATTGGACCAGAAGATGCGCTCGGTGCCCCAAGTTCTTTCACTGTATCAACTATGGTGGGAAGGTCGCGTCGGAGCAACGAGACCTTATCTGCAAAAAAACTCGCAAAAGCCTCACAGCCTATTTCCAATTCTCTAATATTTTGTTTACCCTGTGATAGAGTTGTTAATGACTGAATTATACTAAACAATTGTGCTGGGCGTGAGGTCGCAGATGCAATTCTGGATGCAAAACAAGTCTTTTTTGCAGCCTGAACTGCCATCTCATAGGTCCACATAAATGACCTATAGGATGTTCTCGTAGCTTCATCGCGAGTATGTCGCCGTCGTCCCTCTAGTCGTCTTAATCATTGATCGCAACTCCATGGTATACCATGGAGCGGATCGTGTACGAGGATGAAGAGGACGTCGGGGAGCGATCTCGTCGATGGCTGTGGAGAGCTGGTTATTCCAGATCTCCACTAGCTCATCCAGCAAGTCACCAGAGGGCCAGGGATCCCGCATGGCCATTTGAAGCTGCAAGGGGTCCATCTGGCTATACGGGCGAGCTAAAACTTGCTCACCGCCTAAACGGGAAAGGGGTGGCATGTCCACACGAGCCTTCAAGGCCTGGTGGTCAGACCATGGCACTGCCTCGGCAGAAATCTGATCCACTACAACTCCCGCCGCAAAGATCAGGTCTAGTGTGTGCCCAGCCCAATGCGTGGGCGCTGTTATATATTGGGAGAGTCCTAGTGCTGCCATGGAAAGCACTAGGTCCGTCGCCTGAGTGGAAGCCACGTCCTCGGCATGGATGTTGAAGTCACCCAGGACTATAAGTCGAGGATGCTCTAATGCCCAGCCTGCTACAGCCTCCATCAGGGACAGTAAGGCACTGGCTGGTGCGTTAGGCAGACGGTACACCAGCCAGATTGCCAAACTCTCCCCAGCATCCCACACCAGGCCCACACACTCCACGCCCTTGATCTTTGGTGGCATAAAACATAATGCCAGGTATCAGAGATATAAACTTTATAAAGCACACAGGCAAACTGGATTAAGCAGTTGATTTCTAGCAGTGAAAGTGACTGATTTACTGGGGAACCCACAAAAGCCTTGTTCTCGTAGACCCCCCCCCCCACCTCCAGTTCTCATCCCTCCTGCATTTCCTACAGAAGTGGCAGCGCTAAGAGACAAAGAGTCTATTTCTAAAACCTCCAGAGGGCACTTTTTGTCCTCCCAAAAACCCTTTTCCCTCATGAGATGAGAACATCACCAGTTGCTCATAGACCAGATAAGAGCCCTGGATGGGCCGGTTTCAGCCCATGGGCCATATGTTTAACACCCCTGCTCTAAATGCCAGTGCTAGCAGTCAATATCAGGAGAGGGTCTTGGCTTCTATGATCTTTTTGTTGGCCTTCCAGGGCAACTGATTGACCATAATGTAAAATAGGATGCTGGACTAGAGGAACCACTGGTTCGATATATCAGGGCAGGGCACCTCTTCCACTGTTATGCTGGCAATTTCCATGTAGGTAATTCATGACATTTGAAACTGTCACTGTAATATCTGTTGGAAAGTGCTGTATCATAATCCTCCACAATTTTACCAGAACATATTTGGAAGTTTGCTTAGTAGTCATGTTGCCAGACCCACTAGATCTCTGAGATTCTAGACAAAATACCTCATTGATAAGTATAGCATTAGGAACCATAGCATAATCACAATCATACAAGAGTAGGCCATGACAGTAAGAATACCATTTACATTTCTTTTAAAAAGATGGCTGGATGCAAAAGAGCAAGAGATAGCTATGCAAGGAGAAAATACAGAAGTTTAATAAGACAAATTAGGTCCATATGGTAACGCTGAACTAGGCACCTTTATATTGCTTGCAAGGCACTTACTCAGCAAATCTTCAATGCTCTTAGTGACCTTGGCAGCTTGCAACTTCACATGGATAAATTATCCAAAGCATTTTCTCCTATGCATGAGGGACAAAGAAGCTCCCTCACTGTCAGGCTTCTGCTTGGAAGTGCACCGAGACTGAAAGATTGCATCCAGTAGAGAGAAACACACTGAGGCCTGGATGTATTCTTTTAGGTACAGCGGAAACCTTTTGCCATTTTTGAGATTATTGGTGGTGGTGGTGTAAGAACCACCACTCTTTTCTCATAAGTAAGTGAAAATGCTTGTCTATTGTTTGCCATCTCTGATGTAACCAACTGTGTATTGTGACTTTGCTGATATCTAGTGACATCATTGTGTCAGATTTAGTATCCTTACATCATCCTATTCACTATGTGATACTTAATTGGCTTATATCATCCATGCCAAGAATTCAGAAAGGAATCATGGTGTGGGGGGAGGATGTGGTGCCAAGGAACAAGGGAGCACAATGATGATGATCATTGAAGCAATATATATTTTCATCATCACCACCACCATCTATTTTGAAAACAAACGTTTTCCCATTTGAAGTCCTTCCTGAGCTAAACTTCTACCTACCCAGCTGAAATCCACAGTTCTGAGCAAAGAAGAGAAAGAAAATCAATACAGCTTGATTTTAGGCCACTAAACACAAAAATCCAAATCCTGAACACAATTAGAAGAAAGTTACATTGAGATTTCACTTCAAGAAAATAGCAGATGATTAGTAAATTCATTTGCTTTTAGATATTTCATGTCTGCATTAAAATGTCACACTGATTGGTGTTGGATGAATATTACTTATCTCAGTTTGGAACTGAAACAAAAAGAACAAGCAAAGAAAAAAATAAAAGGGCTGCACCAGTAAGAGATAAAAATAAGGCCAAGGACAATGTAAAGTAAAATAAAAATATATTTTATTACTCAGTTAAAATTCCTATGCATTTTGCCAAGAGCTTCAGGGTAATTGGAATATATAATATGCAGATACACTACTGAGTTCTCATAAATAGCAATGGTTATTTAGTTAAAATATGAAAATAAATAAAGAATTATATTTAAAATCAAATTACATTGTACAGTATAAAATAAACTTGGTACAAAAGCATTAAGTATAACCATTATAGTTTATTCTTTCCTTATGACTGCATGAACAAAACAAGGGGGAGAGATAAGAGAAACTATCCAGTACATAACAGGTTTGGGCTCAATATTAAAATAATCTTTCCCTTGCCTAAAACATAAAAAGAGGATTGCATAATCAGACCAATGTTCCATCCAGGATCCTGTCTCACACAGCAGCCAACCTGTTCCTCTGAATGGCCAACAACAGGGCATAGAGGCCAAGGCCTTCCCCTGAGGTTGCCTCCTGATTCTGGGATATTTTGGAATAGAAGGACTTGGTGCAAGCTCTTATCTCAGAGATCCATCCAAGTAGCTAGAATACTTAGAACCTAGCTCTCATCTTCACTATTGTCATGCCCCACCTTAACAGGCCACACCCTTCCCCCAGAGGCCGTCGTTTTAAGCCACAATGGAGCCCTTCTTGGATGCAGCCAGAGGTCTCAGACTGGCAAGAGTTTCTGTTACATTCACCCTATAGACTTTTCACCCGTCTGGATACTGATTGACAGCCCATCTCTCTGTGCTGTGTTGATCTCCAGCTCCAGCAATTCCTCCCTGACCTCTGTCTTGGCTGCTCCTTTATACCCCTCAGCTCCCTAGCTCTTCCCCCACTGTCCCCCTCTCTGGGTCCCACCCTCCTTTACAGGCTTTGATGTCCAGGTGGAGTTCTGGGCATGACTGTGCTTGTGGGGCTACTTTCAGCTGGGAGGCATCCTTCTTTTTCTTCACAACACACTCCTGGTCTACCACAGCTCAGGAACCACACCTTCCTCTGAGTTGCAGCTGCCATCCCCACCTAGAGGGTGGCCAGGCTCTCCTGGCTGTGTACTGCCTCTTGCCCCCCTTCTGATAGCATGAAGGCTGGGCATCGCCCTGCCTGCAGTCGAGGCCTCGCTTGGTGATCCCCTGAGATGACTCTGGTCCCCACTACCTGGTGGGGCTGCATCTTTTGTTTTATTCTATCTTTCTTCTGTTTGGCTGTATATCTGATTGCCAACCCTCTAAAGAAGGCTTTACTCATGTCCCAAACTGTTTGTATAGTTACTTCCTGGGTTATGTTTTGTTTAAAAAAGAAATAAAATTCTTTTTTTTTTGTCTCTTGAACAAAATCCTTATCTTTCAAGAGCTATGTATTCAAATTCCATCTTCCTTTCCTCCTTGATTCATTCATTGTGATAGTTAACAGGCTATGGTCTGATAATACTCTTTGGTGAATTTCTACTTGGTGAATTTCTATTTGATCCATCTCTCTCACCATACCGGATGATTTCCAACACATATCAATTCTGGGAATAATAAGTATAGTCCCTTGATGATGGAAATCTTATTCTCCAGACATCATCAAACCATCTTTTGGATGGCTGTCTCAAAGTCAAATTTGGTCTATTCCTTTGCACAGTAAGGAGAGGCTTGATTCTTTCAATTAGACTTCTTTAGTGGTGCTGTCCTTTTGATCTTGCATAGTTTGACTCTGGTTTTAGCCACCAACTATTCATGGCCTGAACCACAGTCAGTGCCTGGATATGTCTTGACAGCAAGTACTGAACTGGTCCATCTATGATTGCATAGAATATAGTCATTCTGATTACGGTGTAGTTCATTTGCATAGGTCCAAGTGTATAAACGGTGTTCGTGCTGATTCAACCAAGTATTCCTTATTCGAATATTATTTTCTTGGCAAAATTGTACCAAGTGATCACCTGCATTGTTTCCCCCCCCCCAAAAAAAGCTGATGCAATTCCATCCTTTTTGCATTTTAAGCTACGCCTTGCCAAAGGGCTCTTGGCCTGTGGCTCTTCGCCTAGGGGCTCTCTAAGGGCCAGGAACCCAGATCCCTGATTTCCTTGTTCTCCAAATAAGGTAAGTTCCCAATAAGGTAAGTTGAGGTAAGGTAAGTTGACCCTCCAGAAGGGGAGCCACTTAAACAAACAGCATTTAAAGAGGACTGTATATTTTAATATATATATATATCATGAAGATAGAATGCCAGCAGGGGGTTAGGGGCTTTCCAGTGTTTTGCACTGAGTGTCACATGTATGACTATCTGCCCAAAGGACAGAAGTCTTGGGTGTGTGCTCGGTGCAAGGAGCTCCTGGTCCTCAGGGAACGAGTTCGTACCCTTGAGGCCGAGGTGACTGCCCTGGAGAAGCAGAGACGGTCAGTTAGGCACTTGGGGAAGACTCTCGGGGGTGTATTAGATGAGCCCCGCTCTGAACGTAGCAGCCCCGTTGCTGCCAGAGAGCGAGAGGGTCGAGAGGGAACAGGGCACCATGCTGAGGACAAGGGGAATGCGCCCTCAGAAGGGACCTCTTCGGTTGGTGAGCGGGAATCCTTTCGCGCCAAGGAACCATCCCTGAGCAGGGGGAGAGGGGGGGTTGGTAGTTGGTGATTCGATCCTTAGGCAAGTAGACAGCTGGGTGGCAAAACCGCGTACTGACCGTATGGTGACTTGCCTGCCTGGTGCGAAGGTAGCGGACATTACGCGTGTAGTAGATAGACTGATAGACAGTGCTGGGGAGGAGCCTGTGGTCGTGGTGCATGTTGGCACCAACGATGTGGGGAAATGCAGTCGTGAGGTCCTGGAGGAAAAATTTAGGCTGCTAGGCGGGAGACTTAAGGCCAGGACCTCCAAGGTAGCCTTCTCGGAAGTGCTACCTGTTCCACGTGCAGGGCAGGAGAGACAGGCACAAATTAGAAGTCTCAATGTGTGGATGAGACGATGGTGTAAGGAGGAAGGGTTTAAGTTTGTTAGGCACTGGGATGCTTTCTGGAACAAGCGGGAACTGTACAAAAGAGACGGTCTCCACTTGTCCCCGGATGGAACCAGGCTGCTGGCGCTTAAAATCAAAAAGGTGGCAGAGCAGTTTTTAAACTAAATCTTGGGGGAAAGCCGACAGGAGATGAAATGTCTCTGGTTCGGGAGGACTCGTCTCAAAGAGATGAAGGGTTGGCTGCTATTTTTCTACCGGGTAACAGACCAGAGTTGTCCACTGTGAAGGCGACAAACAATATGGACTGTCTGCCAGAGTCTCGAGGTGGCAGGAGGAAGGTGGCGGGCCTAGCTCGCCTGGGAAATTATAGATGTTTGTATGCAAATGCTAGAAGTGTTCGAAGTAAAATTGGTGAATTTGAATGTTTAGTGTTGGGAGAAAACATAGACATTGTGGGAATTTCAGAAACTTGGTGGAATGAGGAGAATCAGTGGGACACGGTGATTCCTGGATATAAGCTATATCGGAAGGATAGGGAGGGAAGGGTTGGAGGTGGGGTGGCTCTGTATGTCAGAGAGGATATACGGTCCAGTAAGACTGAGGTCAGAGAATTAGATTCACTTTTAGAAATGCTTCGGGTTGAAATAGAGGGCCCAAAAGGAAATTTAACTATGGGAGTTTGTTATCGCCCACCAAATCAAAGGAGAGAGAACGATTATAATATGATGGAAGGCTTAAAGATAGCGGCTAAACGTAAAAACTGTGTTGTAATAGGTGATTTTAACTACCCGCAGATTGATTGGGTCAATATGTGTTCTGGTCGAGAGAAAGAGATTGAGTTTCTTGATGCTCTCAATGACTGTGCTATGGAGCAGATGGTCTCAGAACCTACCAGGGGTGGGGCGATCCTGGATTTGGTCCTAAGTAATGCCCAAGACTTGGTGAGAGATGTAAAAGTGATTGCGCCGCTTGGGAGCAGTGACCATAATGTTATTGATTTCACCATTTGTATAAATAGGGAGTTGTCCAAAAAGACCGCCACAACCACGTTTAACTTTAAAAGGGGTAAATACACTGAGATGAGGAGGCATGTGAGGAGGAAACTGAAAGGAAAGGTACATACGGTCAAAACCCTCGGGGAAGCTTGGACGCTATTTAAAACTATAATCCTAGAAGCTCAGATAAAATACATACCACAAGTTAGGAAAGGCACAAACAGGCATAAGAAAAGACCTGCATGGTTAACAAAGTAATGGAAGCTGTAAAAGGTAAGAAGGACTCCTTTAAGCGGTGGAAAACCAGTCCAAGTGAGATTAGTAAAAGGGAACACAGGCTGTGGCAAATCAAATGCAAGACTGTGATCAGGCAGGCAAAAAGGGACTATGAGAAGCGTATTGCAAAAAACATAAAGACCAACAATAAAACTTTCTTCAAATATATTAGAAGTAGGAAACCAGCCAGGGAGGCAGTGGGGCCCTTGGATGACCATGGGGTAAAAGGATCACTGAAGGAGGATAGGGAAATGGCTGAGAAGCTAAATGATTTTTTTGCCTCCGTCTTCACTGTGGAAGACGAGAACTTTTTGCCCTCCCCAGAACCACTAATTTTGGAAGGGGTGTTGAAAGACCTGAGTCAGATTGAGGTGACAAAAGAGGAGGTCCTACAACTGATAGACAAATTAAAAACTAATAAGTCACCGGATCCGGATGGCATACATCCGAGAGTTCTGAAAGAACTCAAAGTTGAACTTGTGGATCTTCTAACAAAAATCTGTAATCTTTCATTGAAATCTGCCTCCGTTCCTGAGGACTGGAAGGTAGCAAATGTCACCCCCATCTTTAAAAAGGGTTCCAGAGGAGATCCGGGAAATTACAGGCCAGTCAGTCTGACTTCAATACTGGGAAAGTTGGTAGAAACCATTATCAAGGACAGAATGAGTAGGCACATTGATGAACACGGGTTATTGAGGAAGACTCAGCATGGGTTCTGCAAGGGAAGATCTTGCCTCACTAACCTGTTACATTTCTTTGAGGGGGTGAACAAACATGTGGACAAAGGCAACCCGATAGATGTTGTTTACCTTGACTTCCAGAAAGCTTTTGATAAAGTTCCTCATCAAAGGCTCCTTAGAAAACTTGAGAGTCATGGAGTAAAAGGACAGGTCCTCTTGTGGATCAAAAACTGGCTGAGTAATAGGAAGCAGAGAGTGAGTATAAATGGGCAGTCTTCGCAGTGGAGGACAGTAAGCAGTGGGGTGCCACAGGGCTCGGTACTGGGTCCCATGCTCTTTAACTTGTTCATAAATGATTTAGAGTTGGGAGTGAGCAGTGAAGTGGCCAAGTTTGCGGATGACACTAAATTGTTCAGGGTGGTGAGAACCAGAGAGGATTGTGAGGAACTCCAAAGAGATCTGTTGAGGCTGGGTGAGTGGGTGTCAACGTGGCAGATGCGGTTCAATGTGGCCAAGTGCAAAGTAATGCACATTGGGGCCAAAAATCCCAGCTACAAATACAAGTTGATGGGGTGTGAACTGGCAGAGACGGACCAAGAGAGAGATCTTGGGGTCGTGGTAGATAACTTACTGAAAATGTCAAGACAGTGTGCGTCTGCAATAAAAAAGGCCAACGCCATGCTGGGAATTATTAGGAAGGGAATTGAAAACAAATCAGTCAGTATCATAATGCCCCTGTATAAATCGATGGTGCGGTCTCATTTGGAGTACTGTGTGCAGTTCTGGTCGCCGCACCTCAAAAAGGATATTATAGCATTGGAGAAAGTCCAGAGAAGGGCAACTAGAATGATTAAAGGGCTGGAGCACTTTCCCTATGAAGAAAAGTTGAAACGCTTGGGACTCTTTAGCTTGGAGAAACGTCGACTGCGGGGTGACATGATAGAGGTTTACAAGATAATGCATGGGATGGAGAAAGTAGAGAAAGAAGTACTTTTCTCCCTTTCTCACAATACAAGAACTCGTGGGCATTCGATGAAATTGCTGAGCAGAAAGGTTAAAACGGATAAAAGGAAGTACTTCTTCCCCCAAAGGGTGATTAACATGTGGAATTCACTGCCACAGGAGGTGGTGGCGGCCACAAGTATAGCCACCTTCAAGAAGGGTTTCGATAAATATATGGAGCACAGGTCCATCAGTGACTATTAGCCACAGTGTATGTGTGTATATAAATTTTTTTGCCACTGTGTGACACAGAGTGTTGGACTTGATGGGCCGTTGGCCTGATCCAACATGGCTTCTCTTATGTTCTTATGTTCAGAGACAATTTTAACACTTTAGGTATTAGGGTCTCGAGTATGACAATCTAATCTGCTTCTTTATTTCAACTGTTGCCTCTCATTGACAAGTTAACTTTTGCACAGCCCCAAAGACAAACTCAGAGGGACCATGACTTTCAAAAAAAGTATTTCACCAATTGGCTTCTTGATCTTTTCAATTAATATTACTTTTGTGTTCTGCTATGTGTTTTCTTAGGTTCCTTGTTGTTTAGAGCCTTTGCTGTTTTTTCCAACATAAAGTTTATTGCAGGACCATTGGATTAAATATATAACCTGTGTGGAGCTACATATTGTAAAATCATTTAGTATGCATTTTTTAATCAAAAGAGTAGATTAAATATTTCATATTGCAGCTTAACTTACAACAATTAAAATTTTCACAGGCAAAATGACCCTGGGGAGGATTAGTGCTGGGTAAAATTCTTTGATGACTAACACTTTTATGAGCAGAACAAAGTTTATGTGCGGTGGCAACTTTAATAAAGTTTTATTCAAGGTATAAGCTTTCATGTGTATGCACACTTCTTCAGATACAATGAAATGGAAGTTACCAGTCCATATGCATAGACAGAGGGTGAGCAATAAATTAGCATACAACACAATGACAATGTTTAATTGATTCAAAAACCAAAAAGGAATAACAAGCTCAGTTTATATGGTTACCATTTGTTTGGGTTTGATTCGGGGAGGGGAGACATGGTGAAAGAAATAAATATATTAAAATTGGAGACTGATGGGCAGATGTATCATTCTTAATTGTGGAATGCTTTGAATAATTAACAGAGACCTTGCCATTATGCTCCATCCATCTCCTCTCAAGTATGGAGGTGACTTTACAGCATCCACCCCTTTGTAGTGGTTGCAGTTTTTAAACACTGAATACTTAAGTATACAGGAATAATGCTAAAATGATGGATACCCATTTGCTTACTAGTAACTCATGATCAGTGCTGTATTACCTGTGTCTCTCTGCAAACATATTATGCAATCCACACATATGGCAAGCTTAAAAGTTGTCAAAAACATTTCATTATACCCTGTAATGCATACTTCATACTTGTCCTTCTGAAAATAACAATTGTGCTAATCTGAAAAGCTTCAACTGAGTCCTAATGACCTCTTTCTTTCTTTAAATACATGATAGATGCTGGTGTTAATTGGACTAATAAAATATATCTGAAGAAAAAACCCACAATAGTTTGAATGGTGATTGATAAAGTGTGGATCTCAGAAATGTCCCAGCTGTAAGCATAGGCAACCATCCTAATGGACTGTTTAATGTATGGCTAGAAAGCCAATGTTCGGGGGAGGGGGACACATCACCCTCTCTATTTTATGCATCTTTTTCAAGTGTCTAGATATTTACCAGAAAGCATTGATTTCATATGAATTATATATGCAAATTGGCCACCAATAAACAGATGACTGCGAATGATATACAGAATAGGAGCATGTGGTTCATTTGGAATCTACTATAGAAAAGGCTATCATTTAGCTTGCTAAGCCATTGGAACAAGTTTTCATAAAAACGGAATGCCATAGACATCTGCAAGCTTAACGTGGCATTTTCAATTACAGCAAATGTGTGTTCTGGGACTTGGTGAGCAAAGCCCTGGATATAAGCCCCATAGTCCACTTTGCTTTCATTTTGTGTCTTTGGAAAAACTAGTATCCTTCTGCTTCAGTTTTGCATTTATAAGGTGAAAAACAACAGTGACCAGTAGCAGTGCAAGTGAGGGGACCCAAAGTATTACTTGGCTCCTAATGCATCAGTCCTGATTGCTACCTTTCTCTGCTGAGTGATTCTTGCCAGTAAACAGCGGGGCTCCTTCCCCACGTCCGTATCTGCTCAGTGGTGGTGTATACCATCACTGCTTTCATGTTGCTGTGGTGGACGCAAAATATTGTCTTTAGTTCTTTAGCTGGCTTTTTGCCTTCTCCAACTTAAAAGCTGAAGACAGAAAAATCATGCTAAAATATTCAAAATGCTAACAAAATAAGTATTAAAATTATACCTTGACTTGTTTAATCACTATCATTAGAAGTCAGCCCAAATAAGAGTACTGCAATCTCATCCTCTCCAGCAAATATTAAGACCTGAACTTGGATGCTATGAACAAGTCCTGGAATGCCAGATATCTCTGCTATGAAATGCAATTCTACTCAAAAATTCTATTTGTGCAAGGGATCATTAAAAATTATTGAACTAAAATATTAGAATTGAAAAGGTGCTCCATGGCACAGATTGTCTAGAGCAGGGGTGTCAAACAAGCAGTTTGGGGGCCAAATCAGGCCACTGGAGGGCTGCTATCAGGCCCTCAAGCAACTGGCTGTCATCTGCTTCCTTCTCCCTCTCTTTTGCTTCCTTCTGCATAACAGCTTGCATAACAGGAGCTACAGAGCAAAACCTCAATTTTCTCCACTGGCTGAGGCTCCTCCCTTGGGGAGGAAAGGGGGAAGGATAGCTTGCTTTGCCAAACTCTCTCAATTGCACAGCAGAGCTACTGAGCCAAGCCTCTCTTCCTTCTATTGGCTGAGGCTCCTCCCTCCCCCAGTCCCCTCTGGGGAAGGAAGGAAAGAGACAGAGCTTCTTTTGCCCAGTTCCCTTGTTCCCATGGGAGAAATACAAATACAAAATACATTTTAAGCATCTTAAAGACCAATGAATGCTAACATTTTAAGCATGTTTTAAGTTTAAAAATACATGTCTCTGTGTTTGTTTGTCTGTATTCTTTATAGCATTTATTTCTCTTCTACCTAATCTTAAATACACACATGGCCCAGCCTGACATAGCTTGGCCCAACCCAACATGGTCTGGCTCAACAAGTCTATGTCAAATTTGGTCCTATAACAAATGAGTTTGACACCTCTGGTCTAGAGTATATGGAACTTATTCATAGAACCAGAATTCTAGTCAATGGCAAACCTCCAGAACAAAAAATTATGGTGGCAGAGTGGCTGCAAAAAATGCCTCTGTAGTATCCTCTCTATTGATACTAAAGATCACAAGGGCATCAGAGACAGCAAAGATGAATACAGCACAAGTTGTTTAATTCTTTAAAATCAAAGACATGAGGAAAGGGCTGCATCATAGAACCATAGAGTTGGGAGGGACCTCCAGGGTCATCTAGTCCAAACCCCTGTACAATACAGGAAGTTCACAAATACCTTCCCCTAAGTCCACAGAATCAGTATTGCTGTCAGATGGTCTGTCGAGTAGACAGATTCAATGACGAGTCAAAATTGCTATAAAGACTACGTTTATTGATAGACCATTACTTTGGCTGAAGCCTTAGCTTGAGAAGAATGAAACCAATACATTGATACATAAGTTTTAAGATACACTTCAAAGGGATTCCCTATGGGGAGGGGAAGCATGGGAGCATTCACACATAGCCACAAAGATACATTCCCAGGGGGTTATCAGGCGTTTTGGCCTTGCGTTGCCAGATGGTTCTTCCTCCCTCACAAGGTTCTCTGGGAAGGTGCTGATTGCTTTGCTTTCAGTAATTACCAGTCATAAAGCAGAGTGGGGCCAGGAAAAGGGTAATAAACTAGCAGCATTTGGTTCATTATGATTTTACCCAGGCCTGCTTGTGACAGGCCAAGAACCCATCAGTCTTTGGTCAGAAGCAGTCGAGCTTGACATGATCATCTAGCCTTTGTTTTAAAAACCTCCAAAGGAGAGCCCATCACCTCCCAAGAAAGCCTGTTCCACTGAGGAACCGCTCTAACAGTCAGGAAATGTTTAGTCGACAACTTTTCTGATTCAATTTCAATCCGTTGGTTTTGGTCTGACCTTCTGGGGCAACAGAAAACATCTCCACACCATCCTCTATATGACAGCCCTTCAAGTACTTGAAGATGGTGATCATAAGAACATAAGAACATAAGAGAAGCCATGTTGGATCAGGCCAACGGCCCATCAAGTCCAACACTCTGTGTCACACAGTGGCAAAAAATGTTATATACACACATACACTGTGGCTAATAGCCACTGATGGACCTGTGCTCCATACACTGTGGCTAATAGCCACTGATGGACCTGTGCTCCATACACTGTGGCTAATAGCCACTGATGGACCTGTGCTCCATATTTTTATCTAAACCCCTCTTGAAGGTGGCTATACTTGTGGCCGCCACCACCTCCTGTGGCAGTGAATTCCACATGTTAATCACCCTTTGGGTGAAGAAGTACTTCCTTTTATCCGTCTTAACCTGTCTGCTCAGCAATTTCATCGAATGCCCACGAGTTCTTGTATTGTGAGAAAGGGAGAAAAGTACTTCTTTCTCTACTTTCTCCATTCCATGCATTATCTTGTAAACCTCTATCATGTCACCCCGCAGTCGACGTTTCTCCAAGCTAAAGAGTCCCAAGCGTTTCAACCTTTCTTCATAGGGAAAGTGCTCCAGCCCTTTAATCATTCTAGTTGCCCTTCTCTGCACCTTCTCTAAAGCTATAATATCCTTTTTGAGGTGCGGCGACCAGAACTGCACACAGTACTCCAAATGAGACCGCACCATCGATTTATACAGGGGCATTATGATACTGGCTGATTTGTTTTCAATTCCCTTCCTAATAATTCCCAGCATGGCATTGGCCTTTTTTATTGCAAACGCACACTGTCTTGACACTTTCAGTGAGTTATCTATCATGACCCCAAGATCTCTCTCTTGATCAGTCTCTGCCAGTTCACACCCCATCAACTTGTATTTGTAGCTGGGATTCTTAGCCCCAATGTGCATTACTTTGCACTTGGCCACATTGAACCGCATCTGCCACGTTGACGCCCACTCACCCAGCCTCAACAGATCCCTTTGGAGTTCCTCACAATCCTCTCTGGTTCTCACCACCCTGAACAATTTAGTGTCATCCGCAAACTTGGCCACTTCACTGCTCACTCCGAACTCTAAATCATTTATGAACAAGTTAAAAAGCATGGGACCCAGTACCGAGCCCTGCGGCACCCCACTGCTTACCGTCCTCCACTGCGAAGACTGCCCATTTATACTGACTCTCTGCTTCCTATTACTCAGCCAGTTTTTGATCCACAAGAGGACCTGTCCTTTTACTCCATGATTCTCAAGCTTTCTAAGGAGCCTTTGATGAGGAACTTTATCAAAAGCTTTCTGGAAGTCAAGGTAAACAACATCTATCGGGTCTCCTTTGTCCACATGTTTGTTCACCCCCTCAAAGAAATGCAACAGGTTAGTGAGGCAAGATCTTCCCTTGCAGAACCCATGCTGAGTCTTCCTCAATAACCCGTGTTCATCAATGTGCCTACTCATTCTGTCCTTGATAATGGTTTCTACCAACTTTCCCGGTATTGAAGTCAGACTGACTGGCCTGTAGTTTCCCGGATCTCCTCTGGAACCTTTTTTAAAGATGGGGGTGACATTTGCTACCTTCCAGTCCTCAGGAACGGAGGCAGATTTCAATGAAAGATTACAGATTTTTGTTAGAAGATCCACAAGTTCAACTTTGAGTTCCTTCAGAACTCTCGGATGTATGCCATCCGGACCCGGTGACTTATTAGTTTTTAATTTGTCTATCAGTTGTAGGACCTCCTCATTTGTCACCTCAATCTGACTCAGGTCTTTCAACACCCCTTCCAAAATTAGTGGTTCTGGGGCGGGCAAAAAGTTCTCGTCTTCTACAGTGAAGACGGAGGCAAAAAATTCATTTAGCTTTTCAGCCATTTCCCTATCCTCCTTCAGTAATCCTTTTACCCCATGGTCATCCAAGGGCCCCACTGCCTCCCTGGCTGGTTTCCTACTTCTAATATATTTGAAGAAAGTTTTATTGTTGGTCTTTATGTTTTTTGCAATATGCTCCTCATAGTCCCTTTTTGCCTGCCTGATCACAGTCTTGCATTTGATTTGCCACAGCCTGTGTTCCCTTTTACTAATCTCACTTGGACTGGTTTTCCACCGCTTAAAGGAGTCCTTCTTACCTTTTACAGCTTCCATTACTTTATTTGTTAACCACGCAGGCCTTTTCTTATGCCTGTTTGTGCCTTTCCTAACTTGTGGTATGTATTTTATCTGAGCTTCTAGGATTATAGTTTTAAATAGCGTCCAAGCTTTCTCAAGGGTTTTGACCGTATGTACCTTTCCTTTCAGTTTCCTCCTCACATGCCTCCTCATCTCAGTGTATTTACCCCTTTTAAAGTTAAACATGGTTGTGGTGGTCTTTTTGGACAACTCCCTATTTATACAAACGGTGAAATCAATAACATTATGGTCACTGCTCCCAAGCGGCGCAATCACTTTTACATCTCTCACCAAGTCTTGGGCATTACTTAGGACCAAATCCAGGATCGCCCCACCCCTGGTAGGTTCTGAGACCATCTGCTCCATAGCACAGTCATTGAGAGCATCAAGAAACTCAATCTCTTTCTCTCGACCAGAACACATATTGACCCAATCAATCTGCGGGTAGTTAAAATCACCTATTACAACACAGTTTTTACGTTTAGCCGCTATCTTTAAGCCTTCCATCATATTATAATCGTCCTCTCTCTTTTGATTTGGTGGGCGATAACAAACTCCCATAGTTAAATTTCCTTTTGGGCCCTCTATTTCAACCCAAAGCATTTCTAAAAGTGAATCTAATTCTCTGATCTCAGCCTTACTGGACCGTATATCCTCTCTGACATACAGAGCCACCCCACCTCCAACCCTTCCCTCCCTATCCTTCCGATATAGCTTATATCCAGGAATCACCGTGTCCCACTGATTCTCCTCATTCCACCAAGTTTCTGAAATTCCCACAATGTCTATGTTTTCTCCCAGCACTAAACATTCCAATTCACCAATTTTACTTTGAACACTTCTAGCATTTGCATACAAACATCTATAATTTCCCAGGCGAGCTAGGCCCGCCACCTTCCTCCTGCCGCCTCGAGACACTGGCAGACAGTCCATATTGTTTGTCACCTTCACAGTGGACAACTCCGGTCCGTTACCCGGTAGAAAAATAGCAGCTAACCCTTCATCTCTTTGAGACGAGTCCTCCCGAACCAGAGACATTTCATCTCCTGTCGGCTTTCCCCCAAGATTTAGTTTAAAAACTGCTCTGCCACCTTTTTGATTTTAAGCGCCAGCAGCCTGGTTCCATCCGGGGACAAGTGGAGACCGTCTCTTTTGTACAGCTCCCGCTTGTTCCAGAAAGCATCCCAGTGCCTAACAAACTTAAACCCTTCCTCCTTACACCATCGTCTCATCCACACATTGAGACTTCTAATTTGTGCCTGTCTCTCCTGCCCTGCACGTGGAACAGGTAGCACTTCCGAGAAGGCTACCTTGGAGGTCCTGGCCTTAAGTCTCCCGCCTAGCAGCCTAAATTTTTCCTCCAGGACCTCACGACTGCATTTCCCCACATCGTTGGTGCCAACATGCACCACGACCACAGGCTCCTCCCCAGCACTGTCTATCAGTCTATCTACTACACGCGTAATGTCCGCTACCTTCGCACCAGGCAGGCAAGTCACCATACGGTCAGTACGCGGTTTCGCCACCCGGCTGTCTACTTGCCTAATGATCGAATCACCAACTACCAATACCCCCCCTCTCCCCCTGCTCAGGGATGGTTCCTTGGCGCGAAAGGATTCCCGCTCACCGACCGAAGAAGAGGTCCCTTCTGAGGGCGCATTCCCCTTATCCTCAGCACGGTGCCCTGTTCCCTCTCGACCCTCACGCTCTCTGGCAGCAACGGGGCTGCTACGTTCAGAGCGGGGCTCATCTAATACGCCCCCGAGAGTCTTCCCCAAGTGCCTAACTGACCGTCTCTGCTTCTCCAGGGCAGTCACCTCGGCCTCAAGGGTACGAACTCGTTCCCTGAGGACCAGGAGCTCCTTGCATCGAGCACACACCCAAGACTTCTGTCCTTTGGGCAGATAGTCATACATGTGACACTCAGTGCAAAACACTGGAAAGCCCCCAACCCCCTGCTGGCATTCTATCTTCATTGTATATATATATATATATATTAAAATATACAGTCCTCTTTAAATGCTGTTTAAGTGGCTCCCCTTCTGGCGGGTCAACTTACCTAAACTTACCTTATTGGGAACTTACCTTATTTGGAGAACAAGGAAGCCAGGGATCTGGGTTCCTGCTCCTTAGAGAGCCCCTAGGCGAAGAGCCACAGGCCAAGAGCCCTTTAGCTCTCGCCCTTTGGCAAGGCGCAGCTTAAAATGCAAAGAGGTGGAGCAGGGCACTCCTCAGCAATCACTCTCAATCAGCAGCAATCACTCTCAATCTCTTTCACCCTTAAGGCAGTCAACCAAACAAAGAGCAGTCAACCAAACAAAGAGCAGTTCCCCAGCTATCACACCTTAGAATTTTAGGCAGCCCCACAAACCTTAGAATGTAGTCCTTCAAAACTCAGAAATTCTCAGCAATTTCTCCAGCTGTCTCAGCTATCAGAGCTGCTCTGCTCTGCTCCTCCCAGACCTCTGTGAGATATAATTTCTCAGTCGTCTCCTCTCCAGTCTAAACATACCCAGTACCCTCAACTTTTCCTTGTAGGATTTGGTCCCCAGACCCCTCACCATCTTCATTGCCCTCCTGAGGACATGTTCCAGCTTGCATATATCCTTCTTAAATTGTGGTGCCCCGAACTGAACACAATACTCTAGGTAAGGTCTAGCAAGAGCAGAGTAAAGCGAAACCATCACTTTGTGTGATCTGGACACTATACTTCTGCTGATATAGCCCAAACCTGAATTTTGGACTAGGTGACCCTGGATCAGCCACCACATCACACTGCTGACACATGTTCAGTGAATGGTCTACTAAGCCCCCCTAGATTCTTTTTGCACATACTACTGCCAGGACAAATCTCTCCCATCCTATAATTATGCATTGGATTGTTCCTACCTAAATGCAGAATTTTACATTTATCCCCATTAAAATTCATTCTATTTGTTTTAGCCCAGTTTTCCAGCCTATCAAGATCATCCTGTATCCTGCTTCTGTCTTCTACTGTATTTGCTACCCCTCCCAATTTAGTATCATCTGCAGATTTAATAAGTATTCTCTCTATTCCTTCATCCAAATCATTTATAAAGATGTTCAACAAAGCAAGTCCCAGGACAGGTCTTTGAGGTACTCCACTTGTCACTCCTCTCCAAGAGCATGTGTAACCATTAACAAACATTCTTTGGGTATGATCTGTCAACCAGTTACAAACACTGACAAAGACAAAGCCCCAAACATTCTGTATTTATTATATACGTTACAATGGAATATTCTATTCCCCTTCTGATATTTGTGTGTGTGTTATTAGTCTTATGGGGTGGAGTTCCTGCTGGTTAGTTCTGTTAGTTAGTTAGAACTGTAGACCAATTATTTCTGTCCCTGTATCTTCTTTCTAATAAGCTGCCCTGAGCCCACTATGGGGAGGACAGGATATAAATCTAATAAAATAATAAAAGAAATCTAATATAATAAATAAAATAAATGGACGCTGTTTTGAAAAAGCACATTTTTCCTGTGTTAACCTAAGAGCAGAATTCCTTAGTAAGGACTCTATTCTTGATTTATAAGCAAAGGGGAACATTACAAAACATTTGGTTGCTTGGTTGCTTGGTTGGTTGATTACTTGAATAACTTGATTTTCTCATTGAGCTTCAAGGTGGATTACAAAAGCAATAAAAATAAAGTCAATGCTTGCCACTGGAAGTGAAGTCTTTTTCAAGGGCGGAGATTTCCTTTTCACCAACAATGAGGAGGAAATCTCACCAATGGCTTGAGCTTGTCAGATTCTTAAACAGTAGGTCAGAATGACCACATCTGTAGCTGTGAGAGGCTTTACCGTTCCATGTAAATTGTTGGTAAGGAGGAAATCTCAGCCCTTGAAAATGACCTTACTTCCAGGACCTCAGAAGCAAGAGACTTCAGCATCTTTCTGAGGGTTTCATTGTCTTCCAGAGCTTTTGCCTTATTAAATAATTATCTGAGCACTCTGGTTGAAGGATTTTTGTCTTATAGAGTGGACTTGTTTAATGAGATGTGGATTTAGAAACTTACCAGTACTTTGCTACTGCTGGAGATATAGGATTTGAATATTTTGTACTGTTGGAGATATATTAATAGTGTAATTATATATAGCTTTATATTTACTGTTGAATATAACATATAAATTTCACTGTGATATAAAATACTGAATTAAATTAGGAGTGCATTTTCCTGTGTTCTATATAGATGTGTACTGTTTTAACACAGGAGCACATTTTTGCTATTGTGGGCAACCATAGCCATATATCAGTGCCACCTTGCTGGTTAACCTTGGATGAGAAGCACACTCAGCGTAACCTATCTCAAAGGGTAGTTGTGATGATAAAATGAAGGAGAGGAAAATGATGCAAACTACTTTTGAGATAAAGCTGAGGTAGAAATGAATTAATATCCTAAACAAATACCATTTGGAGTTATCCATGGAATATATCTTGGACATGAATAGCTGCAACTTTTTTTACAGGTCCAAGTAAGACACTCACCACTTGGGATGCCACAATAATAGGGAGTCTGACATCTTAATTTTCTTACCTCCTTTCCCACTGGGTGAAGTTGCCTCTTCTGCCTCTAGTTGTCCTTCCTTCTAAACTTCTGTCCCCTTTTTTTCACTAAACTTCTTCAGCTTTATAAATAGCTGCTTTCCCAGGTAGTCTATGCATCCCTCTAATTTGAAGCATTCATGATTACAGTGACACAGCCCCCACATCTCTTCCCCTTATAACTGTTAATCGCATCAGTTACTGAGGCATGCAAAGAAATTGGCATAAAATAATTTTTTTTAAATGAATGCTGATCCTCCCTTGAACTTTCCTCCAAGAAGCTTCAATCTTAAATGCAAATTAGATGCATTCACTATGGGTTACTTCCAGCTCCAGCTAACTGCAATTGAGGAGGGAAATCACAGAATGCAACAAAACCTTCAATGGATGGGACACGGGGGCATTTGGAGAAGGAAAATCTTTTTTAAAACTTATGCATACAGTTCAGTGTATTGATAAAGAATCAAACTCATCCTTAAAGCTCTTGTCCTACTGTTTGTTAAGTTATTTAATGAGGCCTATAAATGGCTAGAAGCTGGCAATAGTGGAGGAAAATGTGAAGTGGAGAAAACTGATTCTGGGACAGCCCTTATTTTTGGAAATTCTGCCTCTACCCAGAAACAGCTGGCTCCTGAACTATGAAGTGAGTGAGGAGGCAGGAGCTGTTGTTACAAAATTTACATAGGAAGTACTACCAAACAGATTAAAATCAGAATTTTGGAACATCATTTGAGAATAAGGCTGAAATTTTTAGAGGCAGCTCCTAAATTATATGGAGAGCCAGTTTGGTGTAGTGGTTAAGTGTGCAGACTCTTATCTGGGAGAACCGGGTTTGATTCCCCACTCCTCCACTTGCATCTGCTAGCGTGGCCTTGGGTCAGCCATAGCTCTGGCAGAGGTTGTCCTTGAAAGGGCAGCTACTGTGTGGGCCCTCTCCAGCCCCACTCACCTCACAGGGTGTCTGTTGTGGAGGAGGAAGGTAAAGGAGATTGTGAGCCGCTCTGAGACTCTTCAGAGTGGAGGGCGGGATATAAATCCAGTATCTTCTTCTTCTACAGAACATTTTTGGACCCAGAGGGTGATATGGAGTTCTGTGGTCTTTTTAAATATCAAAGAACCCTGAGATTTTATAATGATGTTCATAAAATATTGCTACACGAGGAAGCATTCTGGATTTTTAGATTGAACTCCCTAACAGCTGTGGGATTAAATTCTGAGATGGATTATTCAGGTTATTTGTAAACATTCTAGGCATGCTGAGGATCATTCAAAGTTTCTGTAAATATGGTTCTGGCATAATTTCTTAGTACTCCATGGCATATATATTTAAGAAATTGCACAGCTGTGGTTGATTAGGTGCATATAAGCATAATGCTGACTCACGGTATTGAGATACTTCTCAGAAAATTGTGCTAGTGGCACCGGTCCTTTTGAATGTTATTTCTGTTGGAATTGTTGTCTTTGTGTAAAATATAGTAATACTGTTGGTATGATTTCTGTTGGTACGATATTTGTATTTTTAGACTTTGTAGAGAAACATGCCAATGTACCCATCAGAGGCTATTCTGGATCCATGCTCAAGTCATATTTGAAGTTGGAATAAGACTAAAACAAGTTGATATCAACAGACAACCAATACAAGGAATTTGTGAATAATTTATTACACTGCAATAGGACTAGCACAAGTGCTTTTAATCCGCTCCTTTGAGTAGATGAGATGTCATCAACACTTTATGGATTTTGACAAGAATTATATGGACTTTTTGTGAATATTTATGAATGAATTTATTAATGCAATTTGGGATTGGACTTTAGTATATTGAGTTCAGTATATTGAATAGAGATAATTATTTGCTTAACAGCATGTTCATTATTTTTTCACAGTTAATTCTTTTTCTCTTGACTTAGGCTCCAGGTAGGACCTAGAAATCCCCTGGAATTGCAGCATTGTGCCCCACTGAGCTCCCTGTCCTCTCCAGGCTTCATCTTCAAATCTCCAGGAGTTTTCCAACCTGGATCTGGCAACCCTACTCATTGACCACCTCATCCCATCTGCCATCCTTGAATCAAAACCCACATTCCTTTTCCTCCCTTTCTACTCCATGCATCTCATCTCTTGTTTCCTTGTGTGCCACATTACTCCTCTAAAATTTATTCCTTTAACTTCTTTTTCATTACCACACATTTTGTTTCTTCTCCCTCACCTAGCAGTCTCTTGTCCACTCAGAAACATTGGTTCAGACTGAGGCCTGCAAAAATCATGGCAACCTATCTCTCTGAAAATCCAAGTTTAAGCTGACTACAGCTTCAAAGCTATCATTTAATTTTTATAAGAAATATTTTTTTCAAAAAATACATAATGCTGGGTGCTCAACATGTCCCCTCCGCAGCACTTGCCAAGCTCGGTGAGAGCTGCGGATTGGAAAGCACTGTTTTTTCTTGGCTTTAAGAGATCAGGGGAGCTCCCCCTACCCCTTATTAAAGCCAAGAAAAAACACTAGGCATTTTCCCTCCACAATGCTCGCCACGTTTGGCAGGCACTGCGGATAGGAAGCGCCATTATTTCTTGGCTTTAAGAGGTCAGGGGAGCTCCCCCGACCCCTTAAAGCCAAGAAAAAAAATACTCAGCACTTCCCCTCCACAGCGCTCGCCAAATTTGGAGGGTGCCGCAGATGGGAAGCAAGTCCGAGGCTTGGGGACAGCACAAGCGGGGAGGGGGCACCCGCCCCCCTGCCCTTGCTGGGAGATAGTGTCCTGGGCATTCACCTAGTTTGCCTACTCCCACGCACCGGCCCTGTCTGCATCACAATCCTAGTATTCCTTAGTGGTCTCCCATCCAAATACTAACCAGGACCAACACTGCTTAGCTTCCAAGATCTGGCAAGACTGGGCAAGTCTACCAGAACTCAAATGAGAAGCCCAAGAAATTTGGGTGGCATCTCTATTTTACACCAAGCAACCTCTTCAGTGGTTTTATGTTACATTGATGTTAAATACAATTTCATAATTATAGTTTCATGGTATTATAAAGGGATTTACAATTGAGCTATGTAAATTGATGGTTTAGCCATACATGAAATACTGTGTATAGTTCTAGTTTCCTTTTCTCAAAAATGTATGATAAAGCTGTAAGAGATATGACAGAGCAGCCAAAATAATCAAGGGCTTCAGAACATCTTACCTGAAAGAAAAAGCTAATGTGTTTAAGAGTCTTCCGTTTAGGAAACAATGACTATAGGAGGGGCATTATAAAGGTTTTAAAATATGTACTATACAGAGAAAGCAGACAGAGATTTTTCTCAATGAAATTGATTGGCAGTATATTTCACACATAAAGCTGTCTCCCTGACATACAGATACACACACTGTGATCAGAAAAAGGAAGAAGAGTTGGTTTTTATTCCCCACTTATCTCTACCTTAAGGAGCTTCAAAGCAGCTTCTTCCCCTCACAACAGTCACCTTGTGCGGTAGGTGGGGCTGAGAGAGCTCTGAGAGAACTTTGACTGGCTCAAGGTCATCCAGGAGGCTTCATATAAAGGAATGGGGAATAAAACCTGGTTCTCCAGGTTAGAGTCTGCTTTTCATAATGACTACACCATGCTGGGTTAGGACGTTCATGTATTTCCCACATAGGCACAGCATGCACATTTCATACATAAGATCCATGCTGCCTTTCTTCAGGTAATAATAACTAAGATTCAGAAGCCCATCAATGACAGTAAACCACATGGTCAGTGACTGCAGTAAAATTGGTCAAAGAGGCTATAAAGAATGTAATGATAGAGTTGTAGCTATGTGCACCAGGATCTTTGCAAGAAGTATGGCTTACTATCAGCCAGAAATTCCTGGGAGCACAAACCAGACAAGACCATGAAGAATGATTAAACAAAGTTTCTTTGGGACTTCTGATTGCGAATAGATAAACACCTGGAGCATAACACCCCTGATATCACAATTATAGAAAAAAATGAGATATAGGATTTGGATAATTGACATTCCAATCCCAGGAGGCAGCAGTACAGAAAAGAAAGAACAGGAGAAGATCATGAAATACCAAGATGCACAAATGCAAATACAGGATGCACAACTCATGCTTCCTTTATATTTGCTCATATCATGATGATTATATAAACTAGGTCTTTCAACCTAAAAAGTCAAAGTCCTAACAGTAAGAACAAACACACCTTCTCATGTTGGCTGGATATATTTTTGCAACTCAAGCAAAAAAAAAATCAAAATCCTTTTTAATAACACAGAATAGATTGAAAGCACAAAACTGGTACATCACACTGGAATCTACAGCATGATATGATTGTTTCACTTCCTTTCATAGGAAGCCAGCCTTTAGGGCTGATACTTTACTTGGCAATATATTCCATGAAACATTGATTAGGCACATTTAATGCTGTTTTGATTTCCTGAGGCTTTCTTTAAAAAAAATACTTGTGGTGAACAGTGACTCTGTATATTGCCTTCTAGGAATATGAGCATAAATAAATGACTATGTTCTTGGCATGTCTGCGAAGTATATGGGGTTGGAAGGTTTTAATTTTACAAACTTCCAGGGATGTGTGTGTGTGTGTGTGTGTGTGTGTGCGCGCGCGTAAGAGAAAGAGAGAGAGTAATGATCTGTGGCATCTGAGCTAAGGATGAGGATCTTCTACCTGACTTGAAGCAATGCCACTTGTTTTGCAGGGCTCTTTCTGAAGTACAGGATAAATTCCCTGAATCATAAGAACAAAAGAAAATTAATCCTCCTCTACTTGTATTAACTATTTATATTGTTGAATGATCAAGTAGAATATAGCACTGTTCCATATGGAATATATCGGTCATCCATTTTGTTTAAACTATGAAAGGCTCTGAATTTGTTCACAAATTGATCCAAGGATAATGATAGAACAAAAATTAGATGTTGGTTTGTCTTGGAATTTACATTAGTTGTGCAGAAGCAATAAAAACAGAACACCAATGAGCTCCCAACTTTTTATTTTTAGACTAATGTTATGCTGTATACAGTTGGTTCCGAAAGTGAGGGGCAGTTGGAGTAGGAGGTAAGGGGTTGCCCAGGGGCACTGGAGGTGGACCTCTTTGACCACATAGTTCACTTATTTATTAAAGATCAGGTGTGACAGAATACATTTTTAAGAGGCTTAGAAGTGCTGTACCAACAACTTAAGGACTATGAACAGAGCCGGCGCGTGGGAGTCAGTGAGGTAGGTGGCCACCTTGGGCGCCACTTCACCTACAGGGTGTCTTCAGGCGCCCTCTCCCACTGTTCCGCTGCTCTCAGCTTCCCCAGTCACAGACCATGGAAGCTGAGAGTGGTGGAACTGTGCCCTAGTTTGTGCTCTCCTCCAAGCCCCGCTTCCTAGCCAGGCTCAGAGGAGAGCGGCATCGTGCCTCCCCTGCAATGGGAGACAGCCTCAGAGTGAGGCACAGCAGTGCACAGCAGTCCTGCAGCCCTTTCCCCTGCCCGGCAACCAGGCAGAGGAAGGAGGAGGCACGGCATCACTTTGAAGCTGCCTCCACTGCAAAGGGAGACAGCCTTAGAGCAAGGCAGGCAGTCCCACGGCCCATTACCCCACCCAGTAGCCAGGTGAACGAAAGGAACCACACAGGGGGGGGGGCAAAAACCCAGGACTGCCCCTGACTGTGAAGGGTTAATTCTTCACATATTCAGAGAGCCTTGAGTGACAGGCTGCTCTAAACAATCTGATTGGTTAGTGTCAGATGAGTAGAAAAAGTCTTGAGAGAGCTGGATGCTGAGGAGATTCAGTCAGATTCCTGCCTTAACTGAGAAGTGTACTGAGACCATCTGAGAATGGCCCTAAGAGAAAAAGGGCTGAGAACTGACACAGTCAGATTTCAAACTCAACTGAACACAGTTCAAATTCAGCATTAGCTGAGAACAGTTCGAACACAGACAGAAAACTGCGGGGGCGGGGGGAGTTTGATAAGGAAGTTTGGATAGTAAAGAAGACTCTCATTCAGGCCAAAGGAAAGGGGATAGATCTTCTAGAGAGAGAAGAAATCCTTGGTCCGGTGTGATTAGAAACTGCTTGTAGAGGCCTTAAAAGTCAGTGAACAACTCAAGAAGAGTACTGGTGTCCAAAGAGAAGGGGATTGGGTACTGGAAAGAGGGTACCAGCCTTCTAGGCACCAGAGGAGAAGGAATTAGATTTATACCCTGTCCTTCACTCAGAGTCTCAGAGTGGTTTATAATCTCCTTCCCTTCCTCTCCCCACAACACACACCCTGTGAGGTAGGTGGGGCTGAGAAAGCTCTCAGAGAACTGCTCTTGAGAAAACAGCTCTGTGAGAACTGTGGTTGACCCAAGGTCATCCAGCTGGCTTTATGTGGAAGAGCGGGGAATCAAACCTGGTTCCCCTAGATTAGAGTCTGTGCATTTAACCACCAGAATAAAAGCCTCTCAATATAAACATCTAAGTAACTGTGAATAATTCATTATAAGAATAAAAGTCTGTGCTTATACTAGTTTTATCTCAGTAGTTTCAACCCCTGGTTTCACCTTACTTTCCCCCTCAGTGTTAAATAAAACCTTTTGTTATTTTTGAATTTTAAAGCATCTCAAGTGCCATTTGCAAGGGTATGTTAAAAGGCAATAAGGTCAATCTTATCCCTTCCCTCAGGTTCCTGGACTGAGCAAATAGCCAAAGTATATATTACTGACAGGGTGGGGACAGCCAAGGTTTTTTCAAGGGAGAAGAAAACATGTTACCAGGGCTGCTCAATCAGTGAAGGAATGAGAAAAAAGGAGGAAAAAAGGAAAGTGGACAAAGTCTGTCATGCCAGGCTACAGCCTAGATGCTGGCAAATGGTACTCCAAGTTTCTGCTGCTGCACAGTGCTGAAGTCCGGTTCCTCCATCAGTAAAGCATCAGTAAAAATGCCACCAGAACTCTAATCAAACCAGTATACTATGTTTTGAGAAACTGTCATCACTGCAAGTGTTCTTGTCTCTGTCATTTTCCAAGGTTTTGCTGGTAAGTCCTTAACATCATGCTATTGAGTGTGTATCAATATTAATATTTATAGATTATATAAGGCTTTACACTAGCACCAACAAACCAGCAACTGCTGATGTTCCTAATATGTGAAAAGGGCTTTTCTAATGAGGTGATGAAGCCTTCCAGACTGATTGAATGTTTGAAGAAGGCACATCCTGACAACACAGACAAGAACTTAACTTTTTTTCAATCACTTCATGACAAATTTCAAAAGCAACCAATGCTGTCATGCATGCTTTGCAGTGATTTATGACAAAATACTGGTTTGTGTGCAATTCATTGTTGATTTGCTAAGTCCAGAAAGCCACATACAATTGGTGAAGAACTCATCCACCAGCAGTTAGTGAGGTTCTGAATTCTGTTTTGCATAAATTAAGACGATGCCTATCAGCAACAGTTCACTGCAAAGATGTATAAATAAAATGGCTGAAAATGTGGAAGATACATTGTGCAGCGTGCTAAGGACAAGAACAGAACAGCATACAACAGAATGGCATACTAAGTGCAGCATACTAAGGACAACATCAGCTTCTCGCTTATATGTGCTTTATAAAAGATGAAAGTTTGGCTCGAGAGTTGTTATTTGCAATTAAGAACAGAAATTAAAGGGGAGTCAATATCTTGTGTCACTGAGCAGTTCTTCAAAGACAAAGAAATTCCTCTTACTTAGTTGCTTGTGCAACTGAATTTGAATAAATGTGCAATTAATTGCTACTGTTTTGAATTTTATTATTAACTACCTTAGAGAGTTGAGTAAATCATTTTTCTTAATAATGTTTTAAATAGGGTAGTGTAGAGGGCACTGGGAATGAATTTATGGAACCAAAAGGGTAGTGGCCCAAAAAAGTTTGGAAACCACTGCTGTATATAATTATGTACATAATTAACTTCCATTGAGTCAATGGAATTTAAGCATCTCTAATCTTGTTCAAAACTTTAATCACAGGGAGTTAAAGAAGTGCTAATAGAGAAGTTTACAGAAGGGATGTTTGCCATCTTTCCAGTGTAGTCCCCAATGTCTGAGGGTTAGGAAACCTGTGGCAAGGGATTCAGTGAGGTGGACTACATCAAAAAGATGGAACTGAAGAGGGGAAACCGCTTACACATGTTGCATCACCATTCAGAAATTCACAATAACTTATAGAATTATCCTAAGCAGACTTCAGTGAACTTAGAAAGATGAAACTCTGTTTAAGATTGCATTCCTGAACACTGAAATTATCCTTTTATGTCATACCTCTACATATATGACAACATCAATATATCTAAATCCTCAACAATGGCCCATCTGCATGTACTTAAATCTGAGTATCAGAGCCGGGGGTGGGGGTGTGGAGAGAGAGAGTATTTTTCTGCAGACCTGGAAAACATTCAATCCTTTCACAGAAATACAAACACCAAAAATAGAGGACTTCTCCACTCCACTGCCTGATCTCTGTTACCTCTCCTCTGCAGATAGAGGAGGAGTGCTGTGAGATTCCCTACCCCCTGCTACTCTCCTCCACTGTTGAGGCAACAGCAGTGAACCCTGTAAGGAAGGAGGTGCAGAAGATGGAACAGCTCACCCCCAGATGGAGGAACTGGGTTGGGTGGGTGGTCAGAGCAGCCAGTAGGGGCATGGGCAGGTGACCACAATGGTAAATGGTAAGCAGGTAAGCAGAGAGGAAAGGAGTGAGTGAGATTCCCCCTCCTCTGTGAGTTTAGCAAATCCTAGAGGATGAAGAATGGGACCCTCAGGGTGGAGGAGTAATTGAGTGAAGGGAGGAGAATGGTACCCACCCACATATGTCTTACAGGTCCCTGCTTGTTATATGTAATTCCCAACTTGACCCTGTTGATCCTTAAATCTAGAGACTGAGTACAGAAAACATTTTTCTACAGATCTCCCTACCCATGATTGGAGAAAAATGTGAACAGTTTCTAAATGGAGGGAAGATTAAATGCCTCCCCCCCCCAAAAAAAAAATGAAAAAACAGAAGAGTCACTAAGGGCAGAAGTGCTGCAACACTGCCACACCAGCAAATTGGCGGGGCACTTCAGCTACGTAAAAACCCTCCACCTGGTTCATAGACAATTTTGGTGGCCCCAAATGAAAAAGGACATTTTGGAATTCATCCAAACCTGCCCCACCTGTCTCATGGCTAAAAGAAGGGGGGGAAAGGTCCCAGGGCTATTGCAACTGCTCCCCACGGCAGAGCGGCCATGGTCAGTAGTATCGATGGACTTTATAGTGTTGCCGCCATCTTGCGGCCGAACAGTGATATTGGTGGTGGTGGATACTTTCTCCAAACAGGCTCATTTCATTCCCTGCCGGAAACTCCCCACCGCAAAAGAACTGGCCCACCTGTTCTTTCTCCGGGCCCACTCGTTTCCAGACAAGGTCATTAGTGACCGCGGGCCACAGTTCGTTGCCAACTTCTGGCGGGAGTTCTGTAAACTGACTGGCATGGAGCAAGGGATAAGCTCCACCTATCACCCTCAAACGGACGGTCAAAGTGAGAGGGTGAATGGACTTTTGGAACAATATTTACGCTGCTACATAAACTTCCAACAATCCAACTGGGTGGACCTCTCACCCTTCGCCGAGTATGGCTACAACAATAGTCTCCATAGCTCGATAAAAGTCTCCCCATTTCAAGCGGTAAATGGTTACGAGGGAAAACCTTTCCCCTCCCTCCCGGGGGGAAGCAGCCCACCTCTATCCCCTGAATGTCATCAGTGGTGGGGGAATCTACAGAAATCCTGGAAAGTGATTCAGGAAAACTTAGAAGAAGCAAAAAAGGACTACAAAACTCAATTTGACAAAAAACATAGCCCAGGTTGGGACTTCCAGGTGGGGGAGACAGTCTTTCTTTCCACCAAGAATCTGCCACTGCCCCAGACTTCACGGAAGCTCGCCTACCGGTTTTTGGGTCCATTCAAAATAAAGAGAGTGATTAATAAAGTGACTGTAGAACTGGACTTGCCCAAGCTATTCAGTAAAATACACCCTGTTTTCCATTACAGTCTTATCCGTCGCGATCTGGGTGGGTCAAAGTGGCATCCTCGGAGCCCCGAACCGGAACCTATTCTGGTGAGGGGCCAAAAACACCATGAAGTGAAGGAGATTCTGGATGCTAAACTACAACGGGGGGGTTATTATTTAGTCCGCTGGCGCCACTTTCCGCCTAGCTGTGATAAATGGGTGAAATCTTCTGACCTAAACGCTCCTTTCTTACTGAAGCAATTTTACCTACTGCACCCAGACAAGCCCCGAGCAAGAGCTTAGGGGGGGGGGGGGCAGTATGTCAGCTTGTATACACTGAAGTTTACTTTATTGCCTAAAATGTTTATATACTGCTAACTAACCCTATAACTTTTTGCTGTACTAACCCCAGTGTTGTAGAGGAATGTGAAGGATGGCTGGGAGGAGGGAACGGAGGTGCCAAAGGTCTTTTGAAGTGCAAAACATCTAGCCGGTTCCCAGGCGCCTGGCAGAGACAAGCAAGGCCACAGCAGGGGAGGAGAGACAGAGTATGTAGGTGGGAGATAACAGATAGGCGCACTGGCTATTCTCCACAGAGGAGCCCCAGTTTTATTATGGGAAGTGATTTAAAACCCCTATGCTTTGATGTGTATCCATAAATGCTCATGCTTGCACCCCTCTCGTTATTAGTATCAATGAACCTGCGTAGTGAATAGCATTGCTGTAATCAATAAATGGAAACTTTGCTTTAAACAAAATCAAGGCTGTTCATTGTTGAAACTTCAATGCCCCTTCGCTGACACAGGCAGGCGAAGGTGGCAGCACTGTAAACCAGCTGGTGTGTGGGGGAGCAAGGGGAGAGATGCTACTGCTGCTCCTCGACTGTCATCAGTACTTCTCCATTGTATAATCTAGGCAACTGCTAACTGCAGAACTGCAGACAGGTGGATTGGCCAGTGAATGAGTGAACAAAAGAGGAGGCAACCCAGCAAGGTAATAAAAGGAGGGCATTGTATATATGTTTAAAAAAAAAACCTGATTTTATGGTGGAGGAATTTATTCTTTTTGTATAGAATTGTTCTTGCAAGAAAATGTTTATAAGAATACTGGCAATGTCACATTTAGAATATATGAGCATGCATCTGTGTTATGCAGTATAAGTGTTTTACTAAGAATCTCTGCTGTTACATTCAAATATTATCATTCAGATGCTATCATATTTTGTAATCAGCTTGACTGAACAGCTCTGTTGTACTTGCAATCTGCCTTGAGTCCCAGTAAGAAAGTTTGACTGTAAGTGCAAATGAATTATTGAATGAATGAATGAATGAATGCTATTTCTCTGAATGGATTATTTATATTTTTCTCAATGAGCACTAAATGTTCAGAGATTTTCCACCCATGCCCAATCGTTCTGTTTTTTCATGGGGGCTTGCAGTAGATGACCCTCCCAGCTGATGGGAGGGGAAAGAGGGAAGGTGTGTGTTAATTTCTTTAAAGGAAAAAGAGAATGGCAAGGAAACGGCAAGGTTCTGGGACGAAAGAAAGACACCTTTTTCAATAATATCCACTGGCTTTTCAAGAAGAGAAACATCCTCTTAAGCCACACTGATTTATAAAGGAGAGACATTAATGTTTATTCTTATATTTGTTTTTTACAGGGAAGAAAACTAAGACAATACAGGATAATTCAAGCCAATTCTGGGAAGCAGAATTCTTCCTATATTCTTTCTGAACACTTCTTATATAACATTTTAAACAATTTTCAAAAGCAGACATTTTAAACCAGTCTTCCCCCCCCCCCCAAAAAAAAAAGAAAATTAAAGATGTCATACTAACATAAAAGGATCACCTGAATAAAATTTTGAAAAAGAGAACACTGGGAAGAATGAAATAGGGTTCCTCAAACACACACACAAAAAAGAAATTAACACATTTACTGGAATGTAAAGTTAGGAATGAGGAATGATTGTTCTAAAGTGTCTTGCACATAGTTATCACAGGAATTAAAGACAAGGTTGCTAATGATAACTTCCAAAGAACTTGGTATTCCATGGTGTGACTGTGGTTCTCTAGTTACTCCAGGCCCTTTTTCCTTTTCGTTGGTTGCATTACACAAGTCAATTTGCTGCCTAGCTCCCTGAAGTCAGAAAATGAGCATGTCTTGGAAATACTGGGCAAGACATTTTCTGTGTGACATGCTGTTTGTATGCAGGAAGTTTTGTGCAGGGAGCATTCAAATGGGTGATTTTTACTTTCAGTCTGAAGTGGTATATCACCACAAGCACGTCAAGTGATTCTGATAATTTCGTAGCTTTGCTCTTTAGCTGTGCATATCCCTGATTGCACTCTAATTATGACATGTGGTGAACTCCGATACAAATGTTACAAATAAATGATGAAAGAAAAAACCACATGGATTTTTTATAGAATGAAAAAACCACATGGATTCTTTTTGTAGGAAAAACGCAGCAGGAACCCATTTGCATATTAAGTCACACACCCTGATTGTCAAGTAGACGGATTCAATGACGAATCAAAGTTGCTACAAAGACTACGTTTATTGATAAACCGTTACTCTGGCTGAAGCCTTAGCTTGAGAAGAATGAAACCAATACATTGATACATAAGTTTTAAGGTACACTTCAAAAGGATTCCTACAGGGAGGGGCAGCAGGGGAACATTCACACATAGCCACAAAGATACATTCCCAGGGTGTTTATCAGACACTTTGGCCTCGTATTCACCAGATGGTTCTTCCTCCCTCACAAGGCTCTCTGGGAAGGTGCTGATTACTTTGCTCTCAGTAATTACCAGTCATAAAGCAGAGAGGGGCCAGTAAAGGGTAATAAACTAGCAGCATTTGGTTCATTGTGATTTTACCCAGGCCTGTTTGTGACAAACCAGGAACCCATCAGTCTTTGGTCAGAATCAGTCGAGCTTGACAATGATGGCACCATGGTTTCACACAGGGCTTTTTTGTAGAAAAAGCCCAGCAAGAACTCATTTACATATTAGGCCATGCCCCCTGACACCAAGCCAGCTGGAACTGTATTCCTGTGTGTTCCTGCTCAAAAAAAGCCTTGTATGTTAACATCCAGAACATGGATCCCACCCGATTGCTGGCCAAGTGGCCGTGCGATCAGGAAGCCCCCACAAAAAGGAGGAAGAGTGGCAGGACAAGGCATCCTAAAAGCTATGGGAGCGGGGCCAGCTTTGTAACGGCCGGCTCCACTCCTGCCTCTCAGTCTGCTCCATGTGATCAGGCAGAGAGTAGCATTTTTCATCTCTCCATGCTGAGCTGATCTTATTAAGGGTGGGAGCAAAAGGAGCTTCGTCGGGCAGTGCGCCTTTGCAGGTGAGCTAGTGGATGGTGGCTTGAGGCTAGCTCACTTCCCCCCCCCCCCCAAGAAATACTGCATCTATTCAGGCGTCTTTTTGGTGGCCGGGATTAGTGCACTGGGGGACTTTTATTATCATCCCCCCCTCCTCATTGTCTGCACTGGTTTTTTTCTTAATTGAGGCATTCTGGTGCACTCCCCCCCAATTAGATTCAAGCCTTTAAAGTTAGCAGCAGCCATTTTATTTTTGCACAGCGTCAGCCATTTTAGGTTCTGTTGCTGGGTGTGCACTCACCCTCATTTTGTGCATTGAGCTGTGTGTTGGGTGTTTGCCTTTTTAATCTGTAAGTCCAAGCTTGCCTGATCTTATTAGATCTTGGAAGCTAAGCAGGGTTAGCCCTTGTTAGGATTTTGAAAAAGAAAAAAAAACCCTCCTTTTTCTTAGTGCCATCTTTTTGTGGTACACGATGCCCTCATGTAAGGGACAGGGGACCCCTAAGGGGAAGACATCTGCTCCTAAGGCTCTGTCTAAAAGGCTGGCCCCACAGCCTCTGTCGTCTGATTATGACGATGATTTTTTTTTTAACAAGTTGTACTGGCTTGGTTAGCAGTCTTAGAGAGTGCACGGGGCAGGACACCAGCTTTGCCTTTGGGGAAAGGCAAGGGCACTGCTGATAAGAAAGCTAAGCGAGCTGCAAACCTTAAATTTTGGCAGGAGGTGCTTAACAGGTTATCTTCTCTTGAAGGCATTTCTGATACAGCCAGTGTAGATGTGGTTCCTGATGGTCCAGATGGACTGTTTGGACCACCTGCCACCCCTCAGGCTCATTCTTTCTCATCAGTTTTTGGTGCACAGCAACCGTGGGCCTGGGCTTCTAATTGCAATGCCCCCCAGGTAGCATGGGGTGGCATGCAGGCTCAACTCCCTGGGGCAGCTACTGCCCCATGGGGAGGCTGGGGATACCCATCTCTATGGGGCAACACATATGAGGTGGTTCCCACTAAGGCATTGCCATTTGGAGACCTGGCTTTGCTTTTCAACAATCACTTACTGTAAGCCACAAAGGACAAGAGGGGGATTTATTGATATTTTTCACTGCTCTATAGAGAGCTGGAGGAAAAGGACAAAGAGGACCTTGATGACAGGGAAAAGGAGAAAATCAAGCGGTGTAAGGTGGATAGGACTTGGTCCAAGTAGGTGCCAGATTCATTATATATGATGGCCTCATTTCCAGGTTGCATCCCTGGAGGGCTGCATCCTTATTTCAATACTTCAACATTATTTACAAAAGTTATACCAGTTTCATGGGCCTGGCATGGCTACAGTACGATGAGGAGTTCTGGATGCGGGCTGCCATGAACCCTTCCCTCCAGTGGGACCAGATCCAGCTGCAGCTTTGGCTTTAAGTGATGTTCCCAGCTAGGCCGAATTTGGGTGATAGGTCCAATAGTGGTCACATTGTGCAGCATCAGATGTGATTTGAGGTTGGTTCATACTTTCACTCTGCATTGCCTTCAGTTATATATCCTATTTTTTGCCAGGTATGTGCCCAGGGTGGACAATGGGGTGGATGATGCTCTCTCTCATAAACAGATATGGAGCTTTCATCAGCTCGCCCCAGAAGCCAATCTTCATTCAGCAAGGATGACTCCTGAGCTATGGCTGATTGGAGGATTGAGGCCAGCAGAGAGATAGGACTTGCTATCGCTCCTAGCACTAGGAGGTCCTATGAAAAGGTAGTGCATCAGTTCTAAGCTTTTATGGGTGGTGTAGGGTATGGAAGGAACTGGCCCCTCATGCTGGAGCATTTGCTCCACTTCTCTGTGTTACTGAAAAATAAGGGTTTGGCTGTCCATTCAATTCGGGATAGGCTTTCTGCATTAGCCTATACTAGTAAGGCAATAGAGTATCAAGAGTTCACAAGCAGCTTCCGAGTGCAGAAGATGCTTGAGGGCTGGTCTAGGGAGGATGGCCCATGGGCCAATCAAAGGCAGCCAATTTCTCCAGTGATTCTTCGAGGACTGAAGTTCGTATGGAGTCAAGTTTGTGTCTCAAATTTTGAGGCATTACTTTTTCAAATGTCTTCCCTGGGTGCCTTCTTTGGGGCTCTCCATGCGAGTAAACTGGTGGTTCAGTCCAAGGGAGATTTCTCCGGTCATGCCATTATAGCTCAGGATGTTTGCTTGGCCGAAGGAATGGTTTTCCTTACAATCCGCCATTTCAAAACTGATCAACACCAGCAGGGATCTGTCATTCGGGTGGGGTCTTGTTCTGAGAGTGAGCTGTGCCCAGTTCTGGCTTTATCCCATTATTTGGCTGCCCATGGTCCATGTGCAGGTCCATTGTTCATTCATGCAAATGATAGTCCCCTGACCAAAAACCAGTTTTGGACACACAGCCAAAATACTGAGTAGGCTGGGATTGGACGGCGTGAGGTTTGGCACTCACTCTTTTTGCATTGGTGCAGTGTCTACGGCAGCTATCTTAGGTTATGCAGCTCATGATATTCAATGCCTGGGTAGGTGGCTTTCAGCAGCCTACAAGGGGTATGTGCATCCAATTGCAGTAGTTGTGGTTTCCTCAGTTGCTCACTGTTTTTGTTTCTCCTAGGTGCTGTGGTCTGTGGCGAGAGATGTCACGTCCTCATCTGCAGGCACAGTTTCATTTTCTAGGCTGCCCATCTGACCAGGAGAACAGCCGCCGGTTCACAGTTGGGCCTAAGCACGTGGGCCACCACTGAATGGTGTGAACAGTGGGGTCTCCAGCAGCTGGGCTTGTTGTCCTTGTTGTTTGCGGGTGGTAGTTGTCCTTCACCGCATGTCCTCATTATCCATCTTGGAGGTAATGATTTAGGATTAATCAAGGGTAAGTCTCTCATTTCACAGGCTAAGGATCACTTTAGAGTCATCAAGAGCTGGTGGCCACAAACTCTGGTGATGTGGTCTGCCATGATCCCACATCAGGTGTAGCACAGGGTATGGGAATGATGAGCTATTGTGTTTATAACAATTTTATTATCCTGTAATATTTTGCAATAATACTCATCATCTATTATTAAAAATTCATACAAAAACATTACATTTTTCTCCTCTCTCCCCTCCTTTTCTTGACCTCCAATGGTGTATTTTAAGTAAATTGCTAAAACTAAAAGGTAATTCTTTCAAATAAAGAATCTTCATTAAAAAATCTTACAGCAAGAAGATAAAAAGGAAAGAAAAAAACATATATAATCATTATAATTCATCTTCATTATAATCCTTTAGTCCTTATCAAAAGAAAATTAAAAAGAAAGTATATTCCCGCTTTTTGACTATAGTCCATGTATACTTCCTCCAAAGTTCAACTATTGACAAAAATCACCAAGTCTCCTTTAACCTTCCATTGTTTTTCAACATATATTTGAAATTTTCCCCATTCATTTTTAAACTTCTCTAGATCATTTTCTTTTAAGATTATTGTAAGCTTGTCCATTTCACTCCAATGCATGACTTTTAAAGTCCAGTCCCACTTTTCTGGTACTTAATCCTGCTTCCACATCTGCACATATAATGTCCTTGCAGCTGAAAGCATGTACCAAATTATTGTTCTATCTTGTTTCAGAAATTTTTCCATTTGTAATCCCAACAAAAAGGTGTCTGGTGCCTTCTTAATATTATAACACAAAATTTTTGAGATCTCTTGCTGAATCATTTGCCAAAATTGTTTTGCCTTTTCACAAGTCCACCACATATGGTAGAAAGATCCTTCATGTTTTTTACACTTCCAACATCTGTCCGACACCTGATTGTTCATTTTTGCCAGTTTCTTAGGTGTCATATACCACCTATATAACATTCTTAAAAAGTTTAATGTTATAACATGTCGATATCTTCATAGAGTTCTTCCATAAGTACTCTCATGACTGCATCTGTATTTCCTTATTTATATTTATCGCCCATTATATCATTTGAGATTTGACTACTTCATCTTTCGTAGACCATTTCAACAATAGTTTATAAATTCTTGAAATCAATTTTTCTTTATCACCAAACAGCATTCTCTCCAGCTCTGTTTGTTCTTGTCTTATTCCATCATTTTTAATATCCTGTTAAAGTAAACTTTTAATCTGTTGCAATTGAAACCAGTTATATTTATATCATAATTCTTCAGCCGATTCTAATTCCACCTTCCCTCCATGTATTTTTAACAATTGTTTGTATGATAGCCATTTCTCTTCATTGATATCCGAATATAATTTTATTACTTCTGTTGGCACAATCCAAAGCGGTTTCCTTTCATCTCCATATCTTTTATATTTTAACCATGTATTTAATAAATTGCTTCTTATATAGTGATGTGTGAAAAAACCATCCATCTTACTTTTCGCATAACACATATATGCATGCCAACCAAAAACATTTCCATGACCTTCTAGTACTAGTAGTTTTCTATTTAATAATGTCATCCATTCCTTAATCCACACCAGGCATACTGCATCATGGTACAGCTTTAAATCAGGCAGTTGGAAACCTCCCCTTTCTTTTGCATCAATCAAAATTTTCATTTTAATTCTTGGTTTTTTCCCGGCCCATACAAATTCTGAAATTTTAATAAATTTAATAAATTGTTTATCTTTCACTATTGGAATTGTTTGAAACAGGAAGATAATTCTTGGTAAGACATTCATTTTAACTGCAGAAATTCTGCCCAGTAAAGACAAATTCAACTTGTTCCATTTTATCAAATCTCCATCAATCTTACGCCAAAGCTTCTCACAATTATTTTTGTACAAATCAATATTTTTGTTGTGATTTCCACACCTAAATATTTTACTTTAGAAGTAACTTCACATTCTGTTAAATTTTGCAGTTCTTTCTGCTTACTCTTTGACATATTTTTGCACAATATTTTTGATTTTTTTTTATTTATGTAAAAACCTGCCAGTTCTCCATACTCTTGTATCTTACGAAGCAACAATGGTGTTACGTGAGTGGGATTTTCATTTATAAACATTACATCATCTGCAAACGCTCTGTATTTGTAAGAGAAACCTCTCAAACCCTCTATCGCCTTATCTTCTTGAATTTGCACAAGCAAAACCTCTAAAGTCATTATAAATATCAATGGAGATAGTAAAGGAACAAGACAAGGTTGCCCTCTAATTGTCATCTTTTCCGTCAAATCTGCATTTATACAGAGTCTTGCTTGTTGTTCAGTATATATCGCCTTCACCATTCTTATAAAATCTTCTCCCAATCTCAGTTTCTCCATACTCAGTTTCTCCATCACGGCAAACATAAAATCCCATTGCACATTGTCAAATGCCTGTAAGACAGCCCTCTTCCGGCAGGCCTATGACATTAACTGACAATGAAAAATATCTTGGATGGAACAAAATGTATCTATAGGCCGCCGGTTTTATTCTATCTTGTTTTTATTAATTTATGGTTTAATTGTATTTTTAAATGTTTTAAACTGAAGTGTTTGAATTATTATGTTGTAAGCTGCCCTGAGACACTTAGGTGAGAAGGGCGGGGTATAAATCTTAATATAAATAAATATAAATAAATAAATGCTTTCTCTGCATCAGCAAAAAGTAATGCTACTTCTTTTTTCGGATGTTTCTCATAATATTAGATAATATCAACAACTGTTCTAATATTATCTCTAATTTGCTTCCTGGGAAGAAATCCTGCTTGCTCTTCTTTAATGACATTGTTCAAATGCTGTTTAAGGCATTCTGCTAAAAGCTAGCATATATTTTATAGTCATTGTTTGGTTTAAACAATTTTATTAATAACATATGGTAACAATGTCTGTTTATATCATTATTATCACTAACCCATACGATATTTTCTAATCCCCCCTTCCTCCGTTACTAAACTCCTGCCAAAGTTATATACTTGAGTTCACTTATAAAGGTACCCTTAACCAATCAAAGTTCAATTTCTCCCTTTTCTCATACTCATTATTAAAAAAATGTCCAATGTCCTTCTGGGTTCCACTCTTTTTCTATATATCTTCTAAATTTCTTCCACTCCCTTTTAAACACTTCCAAATCATAGTCTCTTAAAATTCTTGTTAGTTTATCCATCTCACTCCACGATAAAACTTTCACGATCCAGTCCCATTTCTCTGGTATTTTTTCTTGCTTCCATAACTGCGCATACAGTGTCCTAGCAGCTGAGAGCAAGTACCAGATTAAACTTCTATCTTCTTTTGGAAATTTTTCCATTTGTAGTCACAACAGAAAAGTCTCTGCAACTTTCTTAAAATCATATCCCAAAATTTTAGATATTTCTTGCTGTATCATCTGCCAAAACTTTTTTGCTTTTTCACAAGTCCACCACATATGCTAAAAAGAACCTTCATGTTTCTTACATTTCCAACATCTATCCGACATCTTTTTACTCATCTTTGCCAGTTTTTCGGAGTCATATACCACCTATACATCATCTTGAAACAGTTCTCTTCAATGCTCTGACATGTTGATATTCTCATCAAGTTCTTCCAAAGATATTCCCATGTATCCATCTGTATTTCCTTATTTACATTAATTGCCCATTTTATCATTTGAGATTTTACTACTTCTTCTTCTGTAGGCCATTTCAACATGTCAACAATAATTTATATATTTTCGATATTAATTTTTCATTATCTCCAAAAAGAACCTTTTCCAATTCCGTTTGCTCACATCTAATTCCAACAGATTTAATATTATTTTCCATCAAACTTTTTATTTGTTGCATTTGAAACCAGACATATTTGTTATTTAGCTCTTCAGCAGATTTTAATTCAACTTTATCACCTTGAATCTTTAGCAGTTGAATATATGACACCCCTCTCTCTTCATCAGATTCAGCTGTTATTTTTATTACTTCTGCTGGCACTATCCATAACGGCTTTCTTTCATCACCATATTTCTTATATTTTATCCATGTATTTAGTTAGTTATTTCTAATATAATGGTGAGAAAAAAGGCCATCCATCTTTTCTTTCCCATAGTACATATAAGGATGCCAGCCCAATTTATTTCCATGAGCTTCTAACAATAAAAGCTTTTTATTTAACATCATCCAATACTTTATCCACGTCAAACAAACTGCATCATGATACAAGCTTAAATCTGGAAGTTGAAATCCTCCCCTCTCTTTAGCATCCGTTAAAATTTTCATCTTAATCCTTGGTTTTTTCCCAGCCCATACAAATTCTGAGATCTTCCTTTGCCATTTATTAAATTGTTTACTATCTTTCACAATTGGAATAGTTTGGAACAAATACATTATTCTTGGCAAAATGTTCATCTTAATTGCAGCAATCCTACTGAACAAGGACAGATTAAGTCTATTCCATTTCATCATATCTTTATCCATTTTAAGCCATAACTTTTCATAGTTGTTTTTATATAAATCAATATTCTTCATAGTTATTTCTAGACCTAAATATTTAACTTTAGAAGTAACTTTGCATTCCGTCAAACTCTGCAATTCTTTCTGTTTATTTAGTTGCATATTTTTACATAAAAATTTCGACTTCTCTTTATTTATATATAGTCCTGCCATTTCTCCATATTCTTTTATCTTAGCTAGCAACAAAGGTACCACTTGTATCGGATTTTCAGTTATGAACACAATATCGTCTGCAAATGCTTTATATTTATAAGAAAATCCTCTAATTTTCAATCCTTCTATCTCTTTATCGTCTTGTATTTGCATTAGCAGAATTCTGCATTAGCAGAATTTCATTATAAATAACAATGATGAAAGCAGACATCTTTGTCTTGTACCTTTGCTCACCTTCACTTCATTTGTAAGGTCTGCATTTATACACAATTTTGCATGTTGATCCATATATATTGCTTTTGTCATTCTTATAAAATATTATCCCAGATTTATTTTTTCCATTACTGCAAACTGCAAAAGTCCCAGTTCAGATTATCAAAGGCTTTTTCTGCATCTACAAAAAATAACGCCGCCTCTTTTTCTGGATACTTCTCATAATATTCTACAATATTTACATTGTCTCTTATTTGCCTTTTAGGGAGAAATCCCGCTTGGTCTTCCTTTATAAAATTGATCAAATATTGCTTAAGTCGTTCTGCCAAGATTTGTGTATATATCTTATAGTCATTGTTTAATAATGAAATTGGTCTATCTCGGCTTGGCTTCGCGAACAAAGATTTAAGAAGGGTGCAATAGTCCACGTCTGCTGCAGGCTCGCTGGTGGCTGACAAGACCAATGCGGGACAGGCAGGTCCGGCCACAGTGGCTGCAGGGAAAAGTCTGATTTGGGGTTGGTGCTGTAGCAGTGCGATTCTTCCTCAATCTCCTTTTGTCCTCAAGACCAGCCATGCGTGCGTTCTCAAAGGAAGAGACAGCCTGGTGGATGGTGTGTCTCCATGCTTTGCGATCTGAGGCTAGGTCAGACCACTGGTGATGGTTGATGCGACAGGTGCCAAGGGATTTCTTCAAGGAGTCCTTGTACCTCTTCTTTGGTGCCCCTCTATTTCGATGGCCGGTGGAGAGTTCGCCATACAGGGCAATCTTGGGAAGGCAGTGGTTTTCCATCCTAGAAATATGCCCTGCCCAGCGCAGCTGCGTCTTCAGCAGCAGTGCCTCGATACTGGTAACCTCCGCCCGCTTGAGGACTTCAGTGTTGGTCACAAAGTCACTCCAGTGGATGTTGAGGATGGTGCGAAGGCAGCGCTGATGAAAGCGCTCGAGGAGTCGCAGGTGATGACGGTATAAAAACCAAGATTCGGAGCCGTAGATGAGGGTTGTCATCACAACCGCTTTGTAAACATTGATCTTTGTGCCTTTTTTCAGATGCTTGTTGCTCCACACTCTTTTGTGCAGTCGGCCAAATGCACGGTTTCCCTTTGCCAGCCTGTTGTCAATCTCCTTATCGATCTTGGCATCTGAGGAGATGATGCACCCCAGGTAGCTGAACTGCTGGACTGTTTTCAGAACTGATTCACCCACAGTGATGCAGGGAGGGTGATAATCTTCCTGGGGTGCAGGCTGGTGGAGAACTTCTGTCTTCTTCAGACTAACTTCTAGGCCGAATAGCTTGGCAGCCTCTGCAAAGCAGGACGTCATATGCTGCAGAGCTGATACCGAGTGGGAGACGAGTGCAGCATCATCAGCAAACAGTAGCTCTCGGATGAGTTTTTCCATCGTCTTGGAGTGGGCCTTTAGTCGCCTCAGGTTGAACTGGCTGCCATCGGTGCGATAGCGGATGTAGACACCATCGTCATCATCTAGATCTACTGCGGCTCTTTGAAGCATCATGCTAAAGAAGATCGTAAAGAGAGTTGGCGCGAGAACGCAGCCTTGCTTTACACCTGTGCCTATTGGGAAGGGCTCCGAGAGGTCGTTGCAGTGTCTGACTTGGCCTCGCTGGTCTTCATGTAGCTGGATGATCATGCTGAGGAACCTTGGGGGACATCCTAAACGTTCCAAGATTTGCCACAGGCCTTTCCTGCTAACGGTATCGAAGGCTTTGGTAAGGTCGACAAAAGTCACATACAGAGCCTTGTTCTGTTCCCTGCATTTCTCTTGGAGCTGCCTGAGAACAAATACCATGTCGGTGGTGCTCCTGTTAGCTCTGAAGCCGCACTGGCTCTCTGGGAGGAGTTCTTCTGCAATGGTGGGCACCAGTCTGTTCAGGAGTATTCTGGCAAAGATTTTGCCTGCGAAGGAGAGCAGGGTTATCCCCCGGTAGTTGGAGCAGTCTGACTTTTCCCCTTTGTTCTTGTATAGGGTGATGATGATTGCATCGCGAAAGTCCTGTGGTAATTTGCCTTGTTCCCAGCAGGTGACAAGTACTTTGTGAAGTGCGCTATGTAGTACTGTGCCCCCATGCTTCCAGATCTCTGGTGGAATTCCATCAACTCCTGCTGCCTTGCCACTTTTCAGTTGCTTGATGGCTTTAACAGTCTCTTCTAGGGTGGGGATCTCATCCAACTCTGTTTTCACTGGTTGAAGTGGGGTGAGGTGGATTGCTGAATCTTGAACTACGCGGTTGGCACTGAAGAGAACCTGAAAATACTCTGACCACCGGTTCAGTATGGATGCCTTGTCTGTGAGGAGCACTTGGCCGTCTGCACTATGCAAGGGACTCTGAGCCTGATATGATGGACCATATACTGCCTTCAGGGCTTCGTAGAACCCTCTTAAATCACCAGTGTCTGCACACAGCTGGGTTCTCTCTGCAAGCTTGGTCCACCAATCGTTCTGAATGTCTCGAAGCTTGCGCTGGAGGTTGCTACATGCAGCGCGAAAGGTTGCTTTTTTCCCAGGACAGGAGGGCTGAGCAAGATGTGCTTGGTAGGCAGATCTCTTTTTCGCCAGTAAATCTTGGATCTCTTGATTGTTCTCATCAAACCAGTCCTTGTTCTTCCTTGTGGAGAACCCAAGGACTTCTTCAGAGATCTGCAGGACGGTAGTTTTTAGGTGTCCCCAGAGTGCTTCTGGAGAAGGGTCTGTGGGGCAACTGAGGTCCTCAATTCTTGACTGGAGTTTTGCCTGGAAGGCAGCTTTAACTTCGGCTGACTGGAGACTGCCAACCTGAAACTTCCTCTGAGGGATACCTCCTCTCCTGGGTGTGGGTTTAAAGTGAAGACGGAGATTGCAGCGTACAAGACGATGATCCGTATGACATTCCGCACTGGGCATTACTCGGGTGTGTAAGACATCTCGAAGGACTCTCTGGCGCACCAGAATGTAGTCGATAAGGTGCCAGTGCTTGGACCGTGGGTGCATCCAGGTTGTCTTCAGACTGTTCTTCTGCTAGAAGATAGTGTTGGTGATGGTGAGCTGGTGCTCCATGCAGAATTCTAGCAGGAGGCGCCCGTTGTCTTTGCAGTTGCCAATGCCGTGTTTGCCAAGTACTCCTTTCCAGGCTTCCGAGTCTTTACCTACTCTGGCATTGAAGTCGCCAAGGATGATCACCTTGTCCTCTGTAGGGGTCTTCCGTACGAGGTTGCGTAGATCAGCATAGAACTTGTTCTTTTCTGCAGGATCTGCTTGAAGGGTTGGGGCATACACACTGAAGAGTGTTGCATGCTGCTTGTTTTGAAGTGGGAGGCGCATGGACATGATGCGATCTGAGTGACCTGTTGGCAGGTTTTCGAGTTTGGAGGCAATGGAGTTCCTGACCATGAAGCCAACGCCAGAAAGGCGGCTCTCAGCCTTTGACTTACCCGACCAGTAGAGGGTATAGCCAGCACCGTGTTCTTGAAGACTACCTTCCTCAGGGAAACGGACCTCACTGAGAGCTGCTATGTCGATATTCAACCTGAGAAGTTCGTGGGCAACTAGAGCAGAGCGTCGTTCAGGGCGACCACTGTCTACTGTGTCAAGCATGGTTCTGATGTTCCAACATGCAAGCTTTAGTCTTTGCACACTTTGTGAGGCAGGTGCATGCCTTTTCTTTGTTGCTATTTTTTGACCGCAAGTAAGGATGCCCGTTGACCGCGGCTAGCCAACTGGGGTGGAGGAGACGAGCTTTGTTTAGGCCACCTTTTCTAGGCCCCCCTCCGTGTGGAGCAAGCAGTGCTGTCCCTACATAAGGCTGCTTGGTCGTTCAGGGTGCTGCCGAAAAATGCTTTCGTCTCCGGGTTAGCATCAGGCGACCAATACCCTGAACTGCCTACATGCAGGATTGGGACTGCGGCTTCCAGTGGCACCTTCCACCTGCCGTTTCGCCCCTTGCACATCGCTGCAGGACTTGATGCGTTGTGGGTTGTGTATGTGGATATGCCCTTCAGGCCTGCGCAGAGGAATTTTTTAGGTGAAGCGCAGTATGCGCGGTACTGGCTCCACCCTTTCACCTGGGGGTCATCTGCCATGGCCCAGTAAGCCGGGACGCCGGCAGCGAGTCCTCCAGGTGGTAGGTGTTACATTAACGAGCTCCATCTGCCCGGGTTTGATGTTAGAGTTTTCCTTCTCTTAGGCTGGCGAGGTTGGTGGGCCCAGCCTGCCCATCCGGTTATACCGCCGGACAATTCGGTCACACCATGACGTAGCAAACTCTGTGAAAAACGGGGGGGACCAGCGAGAAGGTGTTGCTACGGATGCAGTAATGCAGGAGAGGCCATTGCAGTGACCATCTGCCAGGCATAGCCAGACAGTGACCACGCGGCGTTCACTACCCCGGGAGAGGAGAGGCTATGTATTGCGCATACACTTTCCCTGGGGGGGGGGGGGTAGGATACCCAGAGGGAGCCCCCCCACCCCCGCCCCCCTGGTCTATAGTTCTTTACATTTGTGACATCTCTATCTTCCTTGGGAATCAACGAGATTACAGCTTCTTTCCAAGTATTTGGAATTTCCCCTTTTATTCTTATCGTTTTTATCAATTTTTGCAATTCTAGTACTATCTCATCTTTGAGAATTTTATAAAATTTAGTTGTATATCCATCCGGCCCGGGAGCCTTACCTACCTTCATTACATTTGTTGCTGCTTCAATTTCAATTTTTTCTATTGGATCATTCAAAATCTTTTTCATATACTCAGTCAGGGGTGCTATTTTAATATTTCGTAAATACTCTTCCATTTTTTCTTTTTTAATTTTCACACCTTTGAATAAGTTTGCATAATATTTAAAAAATTCTCTTTTAATTCCTTCTTGGTCTACTATCTCTTTTCCGCTAGCCATGATTTTATTAATAATTTTCTTTTCTCTTTTTTTCTTCAGTTGCCAAACTAGATACTTCCCAGAAAGTCTGAAGCTCTGCCCCCCAGACTGTATGGCCTACCTAAGATCCACAAACCCAATGTTCCTCTTCGACCGATAGTCAACGCCATCGGCTCACCTACCTACGCCATAGCCAAACACTTGACTGGCCTTCTTCAACCCCTTGTGGGCAACACCACCTCTTACATTAGGGACTCATCACATTTTTTGGAAAAAATCAAACCCCTAAAACTCCAACCCAGTGATCTTTTAGTAAGTTTCGATGTCGTCTCGTTGTTCACCATGGTTCCCGTCAAAAAAACCCTTGTTCAACTACAACACATCTTTCCTGATGACATCACTGCCCTATTCCACCACGTGCTCACCACTACCTACTTCCAATGGAACAATAACTTTTATGAACAGATCGATGGAGTTGCCATGGGAAGCCCCCTTAGCCCTGTCATCGCTAACTTTTACATGCAAACCTTCGAAGATACAGCACTAAGATCTGCCCTCCTAAAACCACGTTGCTGGCTCCGATATGTGGATGATGTTTTTGCCATCTGGAGTCATGGAGAGGCTGCTTTGAATAACTTTCTCCTTCATCTGAATTCAGTCCATCCTCGTATCCAGTTCACCGTGGAGAAAGAAAACAATGGTCAACTTGCCTTTCTTGATGTTCTCATTACCAGGAAAGATGACGGAAAACTCGGCCACACTGTATTCAGGAAACCCACACACACCGATCGCTATCAAAATAAGAATTCCAATCATCATCCTCGCCAAAAATGTACAGTTGTGAAAACCCTCATTCACCGTGCATCACGCATCTGTGAACCAAGCCAACTCCAACAGGAACTACACCACCTCAAACAGTCACTGCAGGCCAATGGATACTCCCAACAAGAAATTAGAAGAGCCCTCCATCCCAGGAGACCATCCACACCAAATCCTGAGCCACACACAAATGTGGGTACAGCCTTCCTGCCCTACATAAAATCTGTCACCGACCGCATTGGCAAAATTCTCAAACGCCATAATGTTGACACAGTCTTCAAGCCCACACAACAGATCCGCCACATGCTGCGCTCGTCCAAAGATATGATAGATCCACTTTCAACCCCTGGAGTCTACAAAATACCCTGCTCCTGTGGTGCAGTCTACATTGGCACTACCCAACGCAGTATCAACACCCGTCTCACCGAACACAAGAGACACTGTCGCTTGTTTCAGCCAGAAAAATCAGCTGTCGCTGAACATGCACTTCAAGAAGGAGACCACGTCATCCACTTTGAAATAACTGAAGTCCTTTCTACGGTCTCACATTATCATACCCGCCTGAACAGAGAAGCTATTGAGATTTACAAACACCAGCACAATTTTAACAGAAAGGAAGAAGACATTTTCATCCACCAATCTTGGTACCCAGCTCTGCAAAACACCCTACAGACTATTAATTGCAGAAAGTCTCAGAACAACCATCAAATTCCACAGAACAATCAGCACACTCAACAACCATCTTCCTTATCTTCAAACCCCTTCCAACCCTCCCAGCAATTAACACAGAACAATGGTCACATTCAACAGCCAGTTTCCTTATCACTACCCTTCCAGGAAGCCCCACCAAACTATGGGCACATCCACAAACCAATTGCCCTTTCATCACACCCCCTCCAGCCTAGAAATAGCAGCTCTCCAGCAGCCCTGGCCCCACTCAATGCACAGCAGCCAAGAAGGTCTGAGCGCCTGCTCCGGCTGCAACGCCACTGAAAATGTTCTCCGCAGCTGAGAACGAAACGTCTGGAAGGAAAACTTTCTCCAGTAGAACACGGTACTTGATCACAAAAGACTCTACAAACCCTAAACATACTTCCCAGGTTTATTCGCATCTTCAAACGATTTTTGTTGCAAACTTTTTAAATTCCATTCTAATTCTTTATTCAACAAATGTCTTACTTGGGCTTGTAATATAGTAATTTCCCTTATTAATTTCTTTTTCTCTGGTCTTTTTTCTTAGTTCCCCTTCTTTTTTCTTTATTTCATTTTGTATATCCAAAATCCGCTTTTCTTTAGCCCTCTTATCTTTATTATTCAATGTAATCAATGGTCCTCTCATTACTGCTTTGTAAGTATCCCAAACCGTCTGAAATTCTATATCCTCAGTGTCATTTATTTGGAAAAACGCTATACTTTCTTTTTCTAGAAAAGTCACAATATCTTTATCTTGTAGCAAATCCTCATTTATTCTCCATCTTCTTGTTTTCTTTTGCAATTTTGTAGCCCAAAATATTGGATTATGATCTGCACATACCTTTGGTAGAATCTCCACTTTTCTAGTTATGAGGCCTAAACTTTTAGAGCCCCATATTATGTCTTACTGAAAAAAAATATAGTCTCTTACTTCAGGATTAAATTTTCTCCAAATATCCTCCAAGCTTTCTTGTTTAACCAACTCAAAAAATGATTTTGGCAGTCTCCCTTCTTTATTATTGCTCTTTTGGCCAGACCTATCTATATTGTTTTGTATTGTTCCATTAAAGTCACCCATCATCAAGATCTGGTCATAGGACACATCATCCAACTGTCGATTAATGTCTTTTTAAAAAGCATCTTTTGCACCATTTGGTGCATATAGTCCTAATGTTTTCTTTGCATCCATCATCACTTCCACTGCTATATATCTTCCATCTTTATCTTTAAATATCAATTTTGGTTCTAATTGTTCTTTAATGTAAAAGATCACACCCCTTTTCTTTTGATCCGCCAATGAAAAAAATTCCAACCCCAATTGTTTGTTCCACAAAAATTGGTAATCCTTTTGTTGTATATGAACTTCCTGTAAACAAATTATATTACATTTTTGTTTTTTAATCCAATGAAATGTTGCTTTTTGTTTTTGTGGTGAATTTAGTCCATTTATATACCAAGATAATAACTTGTAATCCATTATGATGCAAAGTCTTTATTCTCTTCAAAAAAAACTACACATCTCTTGCTCATTCCTTATTGTAATCCTTCTTTCAAGTTGCTCAAAGCCCAAACCTTCGGGTAGTATCCATCTATATCTCATTCCCTCTGCACGTAGCTTCTCTGTTAATTCTTGTATTTCTTCCTGTCATTTATCACTTGTCTTGGCAGCTCTTTCATTATTTTGATTCTGCTCCCTTCCACTATCAGAGCCTTTTGAAAACTTTTATTTAGAATTTTCCCTGCCATATCTTTTGTTCTTAGTTGTATAACTATATCTCTTGGTAGGCCTTTATCTTTTGCATATGATGAATTAACTCTATAGATACTGTCCAACATGTTTCTGGACTTTTCAGGATCTTCCTCTAAATAGTCACCAATTATTTTCACCATATAATCCATTAAATCAGTTCCCTCCCCTTCAGGTATTCCTCTCAGACACACTTGAGTTTCCACTAATCTGCAGTCATGAACTGTTACCTTCTCTTGAAGTTTTAATAAGGTGGAAGCATGCACATCAACTTTCTCTTCAACATCTTTGACTCTGTTTGTGACCATACCCAGCTCATTTTTAAAATCTTCAACTTCTTTTTTAAGGTCTCCAATGTCTTTTTTAAGCTCTTTTTTGCAAGCTGTTAACATCTTCTCCACACCCTTCATGATCCTGGCCTCCATGGTATCAAACTGACTTTGCATTTTGTCCAAAGAATGAGATCTTGCACAAGTTAGTCTTTCTTCTGACATAAAAAAAACCTTCAAAAAATCCAAAAACTCCAATTCTAAATCCAGCACCAAGTCCAGTAGCTTAGAGCTTGCTGTTTAAAATAAGACTAATTTCGTCTTTCTCCTACCTTCCTGGGCTGAGATATTGATTTTTAACAGTTTTTGGCAATTTTCCCTTTTTAAAATGGCGATCGCAATTTCTCTATGGTTAAAAATCCCTAGCAAAGACCTTCTTCTTTCTCCTCTCACCTTCAGCTTTTACTTCCTGGTTCACTGAGCCCAGTTCTCATTCTCCATATATCGCGGTCTTTAGATGCTTGTTATGTTAATTTCAAGTGCAGAGCCATAACACCGAAGCATACGTCAGCGACCTCAGGTACTCAAAACAATTCTTTTCATTCCCAGACTCTATCAAAGTCTTTAATTTAACAGAGTCCAAGTTTCAAGTTTCCTTTTCCACCCCTCTTTTTCTTTATTATTCAAATTTTCCCACCTTTCAATGTTATTTAGATTAGCTTAGAAAAGTCACGGAGCGAGAGATTACAATCAAAGTACCTTAACGGCTATGCCTCTTAAACTTCGGTCTTGTCGCTTCTCAGAAGTTTATCAGTCCCAAAAGAGAGTGAGATCCAAACGGGCTTATGCCAATTAAATGGCTCTTAATCCTTTGTAGATGCTGAACAATGCCACTTTTCTATGCCGGACCTCAACGCTTCAGAAAACCCTCCGAGATCAATCATCAGCTGAGGTCACACGGCTCAAAGTATTTTGTGCATTATCCTGGGCAAATCTCTGTCTGAGGAATGCAGGCAGGAAGCCCATTAAGGCTTCTTACTACCCTGAACAAAGAATTAAGTTTTCCCCTTATTCAGGAGACGACAGCTCTGTTGAATTCTCACACCAGAAGCCCATTTTATAGTCATTGTTAAGTAGTGAAATTGGTCTATAGTTTATTACGTTCATGGAGTCTCTGTCTTCTTTCGGTATCAATGAGATAACTGCTTCTTTCCATGTATTAGGTTTTTTCCCATCTGTTATAATATTCATCAATTTCTGAAGTTTTGGTGATAGCACTTCCACAAGCACTTTATAAAATTTTGCCGTAAAACCATCTGGACCAGGTGCTTTCCCTAATTTTATTGAATTAATTGCCACCTCTACTTCTCCTCTTTCAATTGGTTCATTTAGTACCTTCTTCATATTTTCTGTTAGGGGATTTACTTTAATTTTCTGTAGATATACGTCAATTTTTCCCTTGTCCACCTTTTGACCTTTAAACAACTTAGCGTAGTATTTATAAAATTCTCTTTTGATTCCTTCCTGGTCAACAATGTCCTTACCTCCCGATACAATTTTGTTAATAATTTTATTCTCCCTTTTTTTCTTCATTTGCCAGGCCAAATATTTTCCTGGTTTATTCGCTCCTTCAAAAGATTTCTGTTGAAGTCTTTTTAAATTCCATTCCACTTCTTTGTTTAACAAATGTCTCAGTTGACTTTGCAATATTGTAATCTCCCTTATAATTTTCTTTTTCCCAGGTCTCTTTTTAAGCTCCTTCTCCTTTTTTCCAATTTCTTTCTGAATATTCAACATTAGCTTGTCTTTCGCTCTTTTGTCTTTATTGTTCAGTGTAATTAAAATACCTCTCATTACCACTTTATATGCGTCCCACAAAGTTTGAAACTGAATGTCCTCTTTTTCCTTTATTTGAAAGAAAGACTTGGTCTCCTTTTCCAGAGACACCACTACTTCCTTTTTCTGCAGCAAATCTTAATTTATCCGCCATCTTAGAGTCTTTTTCATGGGTTTTGTAGACCACATTAATGGGTTGTGGTCTGCCCCTACTTTAGGAAGAATCTCTATTTTTTTTTCATTATAAGTCCAAGATTTTTTATACTCCATAGCATATCAGTTCTTGAGAAAGAATTATGCCTCGCTGAAAAGAAAGTATAATCATGTTCTTTAGGGTTGAATTCCCTCCATATATCTTCCAGACTTTGGTAATTTTCCTTCATTATTTTTTTCACAGATCTGTCCAGAATATTTTTGACTGTTTCATTAAAATCCCCCATTAACATGATTTGCTCATATGTCACTTGGTCTAATTGTTGCATAATGTCCTTAAAGAAATAGTCTTTTGCTCCATTTGAGGCATACAATCCCAATAACAAAGTTCTTTTGTCGTTCAACATCACTTCCACCACAATATATCTGCCATCATCATCCTTGAAAATCAATTTTGGGTCCAATTCTTGTTTAACATAGAAAACAACTCCCCTTTTTTTCTCCTTAGCCAGTGAACAGAATTCCACACCCAGTTGTTTATTCCATAAAAATTTATAATCCATTTTTAATGTGTACTTTTTGTAGGCAAATTATATTACATTTTTGTTTCCCAATCCAATGAAACGTTGCCTTTCTTTTTTGTGGTGAATTAAGTCCATTTACATTCCAAGATATTAATTTTTAATCCATCATGATTTTCTGTTTTTAGTCTGTACCCCCGAACTCCTTATGTTCATCCAAGAACTTAACCATTTCCTGGGTGCTTGTAATTGTAAATCTCTTTCCTTTATGTTCAAAACTTAAACCCTCTGGAAGTATCCATCTGTATCTCATTTCATTTTCTCTCAGCTTTTCAGTCAATTTGCTCCCATATGGTCCCCAGAGAGTGCTGCGATCCGGCTCTAGAAATCTGCTTGTAATCCCCGGGCCAAAGGAGGCCCGGTTGAAGTCAACTAGGGACAGGGCCTTCTCGATCACAGCTCCTTGCTGGTGGAACCAGTTACCGGAAGAGGTCAGGGCCCTGCGGGACATGGGACAGTTCTGCAGGGCCTGTAAGACAGTCCTCTTCCAGTTGGCTTATAACTGACTGGCATTGAAACATTGAAATATTCTGACGGAAGACTATAAGATAGCACACTGAGACTGTTTGATGTATTGATATATTAGTTGTTTTAATTATGTAAATTATTATTGTATTTTAATTCTTGAATTTTATTGTTAGAATTTTTATGTTGTGAGCCGCCCTGAGCCCGCTTTGGTGGGGTAGGGCGGGATATAAATCAAATGAAATGAAATGAAATTTATTGTATAATCTCCTGTCATTTATAACTTTCCTTGGCAATTCTTTCATGATTCTTACACTGCTACCATCCACCTCCAATGCATTTTCAAATTGTTTACTTAGAATCTTTCCCACCATGTCTCTTGTCACAAAACTTACAAACACATCTCTTGGTAGTTTGTTTTTTCTGGCATTCTCTGAATTAACCCTGTAAATATAGTCATAAAAATAACTAGTTTCATCAGGGTCATCCTCCAAAAACTCAGCAATGATTTTTATTATGTATGTCCTTAAATCAGTCTCAATAGATTCAGGCACCCCTTTGAGACGAATCTGATTTTTCATTAGTTTGCGAATCTGATTTTCCATTCCATTAGGTAATGTAGTACTGCTTTCTCCTGCATTTTTTTAATAGTGGAATCCACTGTGTCAATTCTTGAGTCTTGGTCTTTCAGCTTCTCTTCAACCTCCTGCACTTTCTTTAACACTGCTTGGGAGTCTTTTCTGAGATCTTCAATTTCTTTTTTAAATTCTTTTTTAATCACCTCTGCACTGGATTCAATGTCTTTTTTTAATTCTTTCTTACTCTCTGTTATTGAGTCCTTTATTACTTTTACCAGTCTTGCCTCCATGGCCTCTATTGCGTCCTGCCATTTAGACATTTTTGCTTCTTCAAGTGTCCTAGCCCTTGTACTAAACTGCTTTGCTCCTGCTTTATTCACAGACATCACTGTCTGCCCATTGCTGAAATAGGCACAAAAGTTGACCTCATCAAATTAATTTTTAATATCACAGTCTTATAGATTAAGGCATGCCCTTTTAGATGAGCCTAAAATCGCGATTCTCAGAGGCTCCTAAGTCAAGATATTAATTTTTTAAAGTTGTATTTTCTTCAAAATGGTGTCAGTGGCTTTTCTGTTCCCTTTTTTTTTAAAAAAAATTCTTTTTCTCCTTAGGTGCTCCAAAATTGAATCAAAACATATAGTCCAATAGATCTTACCTTTTAATGATGATATCTGCCAGTTCCACTATTTTTTAAGTCCCGTTTTGCCCCCCCAGTCGGAAAGAAGAGGCAGACACAAGTGTTGGGTTTTAAACCGGGCCGCTTTATTAACAATTAACAACTGTAACTGGCAGTGGGGTGAAAGTACCAACCAGACAAGCCCTGGGGTCAACCCCGGACCCCGCCTTGTCCAAAAGGGCGAGCCACCCTGCCCGCAGCACAAGCCCGCCATATTCGGGTTGTAGCTGAGCGGCCAGGCCTCCAGCCATCACCATCTGGGCTGGCATCAATCCACATGGAAAGATCCACCCAGGTGAGGCTCCCTGTGATCTGCATTCCCCGCACTGAGCTGTGTAGCCCATCTACGGTTCCTGCAGACCACCGCACCAACGGTGCTAGGCCATAGGTGCTCCCCTGGAAAACCCTGTGGCCAAACCTCCTCCAGCCTGCGACCAAAACAAATACCACTAACAGTCCTAACCTACTAGGCAGTACAAGGTAGGCAAAAAACACACCCACATGCGCCAATTGTGCGGAAGTGAAAAAATTCCTACCTGGCCCCTAATAAGGCGACCGGCATACGCCTGTACTGCCAAAAGGGAAGGGTGGGCGGGCAGAGAGCCAAAAGAACTGCGTGCTGAGGGGCGGGGAGCCGGGGCTTATAAAGCCCCGGCTCCACGCACAGGACAAGCACCCGTATGTCGGGTGATGTCGCCCCTCCCTCCTTCCGGAGGGGCAAAGCCGGCCCCCAGCCTAAGCGCCGGCAAGCCGGCTTGGCTGGGAAGGGGCCGAACCTTGCCCCCCCAGTCGGAAAGAAGAGGCAGACACAAGTGTTGGGTTTTAAACCGGGCCGCTTTATTAACAATTAACAACTGTAACTGGCAGTGGGGTGAAAGTACCAACCAGACAAGCCCTGGGGTCAACCCCGGACCCCGCCTTGTCCAAAAGGGCGAGCCAACCTGCCCCCAGCACAAGCCCGCCATATTCGGGTTGTAGCTGAGCGGCCAGGCCTCCAGCCATCACCATCTGGGCTGGCATCAATCCCCATGGAAAGATCCACCCAGGTGAGGCTCCCTGTGATCTGCATTCCCCGCACTGAGCCGTGTAGCCCATCTACGGTTCCTGCAGACCACCACACCAACGGTGCTAGGCCATAGGTGCTCCCCTGGAAAACCCTGTGGCCAAACCTCCTCCAGCCACCGCCAATGCCAAGCCTCTGCTTAGGCATTAGCGCCCCAACGGGTGGCCCAGAGCCAACCGCACCCCCTACCTTAACTCATCCGAAAGGTGAACGCCATCCAGCCGATACAGGTCGGCTTGCTCGACCCGTATGGCCGGATGCGGGAGAAAAATTCCCAATCCCCCTTCCATGGCCTTCTGAATGGCCCTAATGGCCTTACGCCTGGCGCGTTCAACCCCACCCGGGGAAATGGCATGCCTCCACACTCTACGCGGCAAAATTGCCGACCATACCAGAATAACACCAGGCCACCTCCGCTGAATCACGCGGAGGTCGGCCAGCGCCTGCTGGGAGAGGGCCTTCCCACGCAGCAGGCCCAAGTCGTTCCCACCCAAATGGACGACCAGAATGTGTGGAGGTGGTGCCTTCCGTTCCCTGAACAACAAGGGCATAATCCCGGGCCAACGCAGCCCCCGACGACCCAGCCATTCCACAGTAGCCCACGCACTGAGGCCCAGCTGGGTGCCCACTGGAGACCGTCTGGCGAAATGGGCAGCCCAGAAAACCATGCTGTGCCCGTAGATGAGAACCCGGCGTCTCTCACCACAAGCCACAGCACCTGAAAAACAAATAACTGTAAGCATAAAAAACAATACAACCCGAACACCCTCCCCTAAGTATCAATCGTCGACAGCACTACCAGCTCGCTTGCTCGCAAGGCCAAAAAGGGGGGGCAACAACGAGGCAGCGTGAAACTACACCAACTCAAAAAAAAAGGGGGGGCAAAAACTGGGCCAGCCCCTAAACAATCCACAAACCCCAAGGTGAACCCGTCCTGTAAGTATCTAGCGTCTGCCTTGGACGGGTAAGATGACAACAACCTATTGCGTGCCGGCGGGCGGATGGGGCTGGGCCCCTCTTCCAGGGGATTGCTGACTGCCCCCGCCGCCTCCGGGGCGCTTACCACCCTCTCCGGGCTTTGATCTACTGCAAGCCGAAAGCGCATGGGCCCCGCTGCAGAGTGGGCACTCATGTCGGAACCTACAGGATTTCCTAGGACACACCCCCTTCGATGCGAATTCCCAACATATCAACTGGGTAGGAACCGGCTGGCCCGCAGAAACGTGGGCCCCTGTAGTGGACAGTTGTTGCTGCAAACGCTGCACTAGATGGCCACTGTCTGACCTATCTCCCGCATTGGGTTTTGCCGGGGACATCAGCTGCAACCACAGCTGCTGGTTTATTTGATCCCACGGCATACCTGGATTGACGGCAGCTCTCATACGGAAAGCCTCGTCGTACTGCAGCCACGCTGCACCAACGAAGTCCGTATAAGCCCTATAGACAATATCTATATACTGAAAAAGGGCCGCCGCCCGAGCCGGCTGCGCTCTCGCGATGACTCCGGCGTAGATCAGAAATCCGGGCAACCAGTTCGACCAGGACCTGTCCACCTTCCTACGCTTCAATTTTTCCTTCTCCTTGTCATCGAGCTCGTCCTTGCTTTTTTTTTTGAGCTCTCTGAAAAGGAGACTGAACACGTCCACGTACTCCCCGCGGAGAATTTTCTCACGCGTGGCAGCTGTCAAATGATCCCCCAAAGGCAAGGAGGTATCACCATAGGGGAGGACGTGGAAAGGGATGCTAGAATAAGGGTTGGGGGGGGTAGAACCACCCACTACCCTGAGCCGCAGGCCACTCCCCTTGAGACTGAGCGCACTGCTGGCCACCCCAAGGCAAAATGCCTGGTGTGGGCGGAGCGGCGGGGGCCGCTGGCGGTGCCCCAGCGCCCGCCACTTGGCCACTTGGGGGAAAAACCGGACCGAGGAGCGGGCTAGCCCCATGAAAACCCCAAGCCCATGGCTGGGCAGGACCCAACTGCTCCATCACTCCCAGCTGCCCAGTCCCCCAGGCTGCCCCACCCGCTGCCGCCGGGTGGAAGGGAAGCTGAATGGGACCCCACAGCCACCCTTGGACTGGCAGAAGAGGGGGCTTACCACCAACACCCGACAAGACACCAGCACCTCCAAGGGTCTGCTGCACGCCACTACCAGCTGCACCGACTCCCATTGACGCACCAGATGGGCCCTCATCCGGATCCTCCTCCCGTTCCGGTTCCATCGGCGATTCGGGCACAGGTGGCCCACCCTGCAAGGCAGATAAATGTGCGAGCACCTCCGCCTCAAATGTTAGCCTCGCCGACCGGCCAGAGGCGCGGCGACGACCCTCCCAAATGGGAGCGCCCCTGGCAACTCTGTCCTGCTCCAGAGCATCTAGCTGACTTATAATGGCAAGTCGCACCCTCTCACCTTGCCCTGATTCATCGGCAGGTGTACCTTGCTGTCCACGCCCACGGGGTGGGCGGGTAGGCTGCTTCCCCTTGGACTTGCCCTGCCCTTTTTTTGGAGCCATCCTGTGAGCTTCAAGCGGCACAGTCCACAAAACAGCAACGTCTAATGCCCCAATCACTCAAGAATTCCCTCCAAACTACCCAGCCAACCAAAGGTATATTTTGGCAAAAAAGGGGGGATGTAATAGTGAGCGTTCCCGCTAAAACCTCGGTCCCCAGGCTAAGGGCCTGACCTAGCCCAAAGTGATAATGGATTTATATCCCACCCTCCACTCCAAAGAGACTCAGAGCGGGTCACAATCTCCTCTACCTTCCTCCCCCACAACGGACACCCCGTGAAGTGGGTGGGGCTGGAGAGGGCTCCCACAGCAGCTGCCCTTTAAGGACAACCTCTGCCAGAGCTATGGCTGCCCCAAGGCCACTCAGCAGGTGCAAGCGGAGGAGTGGGGAATCAAACCCGGTTCTCCCAGACAAGAGTCCGTGCACTGAACCACTACACCAAACTGGCTCTGTGCAGGGGAAAAGAGAGGCTGAATGCCTAGAAACCAGCCTCTGCACCAGTCCACAACCAGGTACCAAGATAAGGTAGGGCCCTATAGTTAGCTGGGATTGCCTGCCTGGGGGGGGGGGTGGAAGGAAGAGACTTATTGCCCCAACTGGGGTCCCTCCCACTCACTCCCAACAATGTGCACTTCCCACTCCCCAAAGCACCAGTTTCCCCACTGCAGGCCCCTATTAAAAAAGCCCCCGCAGGTGGCAATGAGGTTGCAGCCTCAAATCGCCCTCACAAGCGACCAGCCAGCCACGCGGAATCCCTGCACTCTTCCCTCGACTCGAGGGTAAACTCAATAGCCGCCCAAGGCCAGCCTCCCCACAGGACCAGGGGCCCAAATATAAGCCGCCGCGCGCGCGCTTCACCAGAGCCTCCCGGCCGCCCGACAGTCCCAACGCAGCAAACCGCTTGAATGGATCCGATCAGCCTCGTTGGCGCGGGGAAAAACAAGCCGCCGCTCGCAATCTCGCCGCCGCTGGCGCAGGGAAGCCGGCACACACGCAGTCCTTCCACTGGCAGGCCTCAACACAGGCCCCCTCCAGCACGCGGCTCTCCTCCAGAGAGCCAAAAGAACTGCGTGCTGAGGGGCGGGGAGCCGGGGCTTATAAAGCCCCGGCTCCACGCACAGGACAAGCACCCGTATGTCGGGTGATGTCGCCCCTCCCTCCTTCCGGAGGGGCAAAGCCGGCCCCCAGCCTAAGCGCCGGCAAGCCGGCTTGGCTGGGAAGGGGCCGAACCTACTTTTTAAAAAATTTTAAACTTTTAATCTCCTTTTAATGGCCACCAGTACTTCTGTATGATTTATAGTACCAAAGAGGACTAGGAGGCTTGCAGTTTTCCCTTCTCTTAATGACCACTTCCTTCCTTTCTTGCAATGAAGTCTCATTCTAGATGGTTTAGAAGTCTCGCGTTAGTTCTGTAACATCATTTCCTGTGACATCCCACAAGTCAGCAGATCTGTTTTCGGAGGGGGTTGTCGAGCCCGACCACAGGTATGCAAAACAACAGTTGTTTTCCTTCTTTTAACCTTATTTCTCCAAGTTCATTAGTCCCAAATTTATCCCCTCCTTTATCTTCCTTACTTTAACATAGCATAGTTGGATCCAAATCTTTATCTTTATTTCAAATAAATCTTATTTTAGTCCCGGAGTGATAGATAAAGATCTTTTACCTTTAAAATTACGATCCTTTTAAACACCGTTCTCTTCAAAAGTAGACATTATTAAGTTCCAAAGAAGCTTTAAATCCTGGTGAATTTAAGTCAATTTAATGACCTCAGAAGTCCTCTGGAGACGTTGGAATGCAATCCTTCTCTAGGAACCCTTCAAAGCCAAAAAGGAACCCCACTGGAATTCCTCATCAGCCAAAGTAAATCCCCTCAGAATTTAACATTCATGTCTTCGGCTTCTCCCTGCCTGGGAGAAGGGCAGCAGGCCTTAGGATCACCTTCTCTGCCCAGAACAGAGGCTCTGGTCTGCTCCTCTAGTGAGAAGAAGATAAGAAGAAGAAGAAGAAGATATTGGATTTATATCCCGCCCTCCGCTCCGAAGAGTCTCAGAGCGGCTCACAATCTCCTTTACCTTCCTCCCCCACAACAGACACCTTGTGAGGTGGGTGGGGCTGGAGAGGGCTCTCACAGCAGCTGCCCTTTCAAGGACAACCTCTGCCAGAGCTATGGCTGACCCAAGGCCATGCTAGCAGGTGCAAGTGGAGGAGTGGGGAATCAAACCCCGTTCTCCCAGATAAGAGTTCGCACACTTAACCACTACACCAAACTGGCTCTCCCTCAATCCTCCATGACTCAAAACTGGAAGTCTCCGGGACCGATGAGCTATTGAAAGTGCGTGGCGTAAAGCCAACTTGGAACTTTAAAAAGCCTTTAGGGTGGGTTGGCCACTATTTGCCTCACCCTCGAATCCAAGCTCATGAGATAGATTTGTACAGGGAGGATGGTGTCCATCTTTTCCATAAAGGTAATGGCATCTTCCTGGAGGATTTACAGCAGGGACTTAGGTTGGTGTTAGGTCTGTAGATGGGTGCAAAGGCCTAAGCAGAGGCTTGGCCTTGCGTTGGCATGATTTTCTGGTTAATGTTATGCGATTTGGTGAGCACCAGTAGCTCTCCCTATTTAGGAGGGTATGGGGGTCATGCTGAATCATCCCAGACCATGCAGATTCATTGATGAGGATGCTGACTGCCTGGGGATTGCCTGGATCAACCCACCCCGGCAGCCTTGCAACTGGGGGTTGGAACTCCAGGGCTTAGTCTGTTTGCTGTGCCGGCCGGGTATGAGCCATTTCAGGATGGCTCTGCCTAGGGGCAAGGGTGGCTCAGCCATTATGTGGCAGGGGAGAGGTCGTTTGACCTTTGGCCCTGCCCATGCCACTGGTTATGTTAATACCTTTGCTGTTCTATGTATAGTAGCGAATAAAAGTGGCCCTTAGTTACCCAGTCCTCTGTGTCCGTCTCTTTCTTCCATCTGTGGGGACAATAGAACTCACCCATCTGTTTGCGTTGGAGATACATCACACCATTCATGCATTGAACAAAAGCAAGTAAGCTCAGATTTATTCAAACATCTGCTTCTTCTGCTTCTTTGCTCTGTCTTAGCTATCCTATTTTTGTAAACTGCCTTGAACATTTGTTTGGAAAATGAGAATAAAAGTTGTTTAAAGTACATAAATGGTTCATAAATGGTTCATTTTCTGTCTGTTATCATGCACCACCATGGGTTTGATCTAATAGTAATTTTCTAATAATGGGAAGCACTTCTATCTATGAAACAGTACTGTTCTACCTCTTCTCTCCTCCTATAACCCACGGAACTTCTCAATATGCTATTCCTGGTGGACATGGAAACTGCAGAACAGTATGGGAGCCTTCAACAGAAGAACTGACAAAAATTGACCTCCTGCTTCCACTGATAGCGAATTTCTGCTGAATGCAGTCATTTGTGTTGGACAATAAGGTAAATGAGAATTTAGGACTTGTCATCATTTGGGGCTATATATAAACAATAATTTAAACTAGGAATTCAGAGATGGCTGAAATAACTGCTGCTCAATGTTTACAAAGCGGTTGTGATGACAACCCTCATCTATGGCTCCGAATCGTGGGTTTTATACCGTCATCACCTGCGACTCCTTGAGCGCTTTCATCAGCGCTGCCTTCGCACCATCCTCAACATCCACTGGAGTGACTTTGTGACCAACACTGAAGTCCTCAAGCGGGCAGAGGTTACCAGCATCGAGGCACTGCTGTTGAAGACGCAGCTGCGCTGGGCAGGGCATATTTCTAGGATGGAAAACCACCGCCTTCCCAAGATTGCCCTGTATGGCGAACTCTCCACCGGCCATCGAAATAGAGGGGCACCAAAGAAGAGGTACAAGGACTCCTTGAAGAAATCCCTTAGCACCTGTCACATCAACCATCACCAGTGGTCTGACCTAGCCTCAGATCGCAAAGCATGGAGGCACACCATCCACCAGGCTGTCTCTTCCTTTGAGAACACACGCATAGCTGGTCTTGAGGACAAAAGGAGATTGAGGAAGAATCGCACTGCTACAGGACCAACCCTAAATCAGACTTTTCCCTGCAGCCGCTGTGGCCGGACCTGCCTGCCCCACATTGGTCTTGTCAGCCACCAGCGAGCCTGCAGCAAACGTGGACTATTGCACCCTTCTTAAATCTTCGTTCGCGAAGCCAAGCCGAGAGAGAGAGAGACATCACCTTCCTCTCTCATACACTTGGATTTTGATTGATGAGAAGTATTGAAGTGACTTCTTGTGTGTAAGCATCACACAATTTTTTAAAATTTAGGTTCGAGCAAAATAGTTCTTATTCATCCCAGTTTTTATATATTACTAATGTACACATCGTCTCCTTTTCTAAAGAACTGAAGATACAGCCAAATAAGTTTAATTATACTTGTCTCCAGAATATCAATTCAGATACTGCACACGGATGTGTTAATTTATTGCAAGACAGGACTTTAAGTTTCATATAAAATTAATTCATATGCCGATTATTTTAAAATTTGAGTGATTTGGGCTAGAATTTGTATTAAACTTTTATGTTTCCTTAAACATTGGAGTGACTATCAGATCTCAAGTTCCCTACATGGTAAAATGGATCATGTAGTGTCTTTGATGTGATGTTTTCCAGAAACACAATTTGTACTCTTTGCACACCACCAAAGCACAACCATAAAACCTCCAGCAATCCAGTGAAACTAGAAATGTTCATATACATTTTTGATGAGAACTTAGTCAGGATGAACACATTTGTGCAAAATATCTTCTGGTTCATAAGAAAGGTCCAAACTATCAAAAGGCTGTACTAAGATGAAGCTAAAGTTTAATCTTCATTCAGATTGTTTGTGTTTGTTTTAGTTACTGAGAAATTCCCCCTCAAACCTTTTGTTCATATGCTCAGCTTGTTAAATAACATAGCATATCCAGAGGTCGTTTTGTAGAAAAATAGGTGGTGGAGCTCATCCAGGGATTGTTATGCAGTGGCACATTCTATTCAATGGACAAGGAGGTGGAACTCTCAGAAGGAGGAGGTGGAACTCTCAGAAAGGTTCAGGAGCTGCGCTCCTGTGAACTCCCACTGAATCTGAGACCTGAGCATACCAATAAAAATTCCAGATGTTGTAAATAAAATAAGGACATACAAATAAGAAGCACATGAGGCCTATTTCAACCATGTTCTGAATTGCTTGGAAGCTGCTTCCATCCCACCCAGTGGTACAAATCTGTACACTGCAATTGCATGGGTGAAGTGGATTTTGTGAATCTGCCCTGTTTAATTGGCTCAGTCTACATGGTTTCAATAGTCACACATATAATGAGGAACATGGAAAATGAAATGAGGAACATGGAAAATGGAGAAAAATTAAGAGGGGGAAAAATTGTTTTATCTTCCTGCAATGCCCTAATTACTATTTTCCACGATCTGACTGAGCTGGGTGCAAGGAAAGGAAGAGAGAAAGGCTAAACTATTGAAGAAAATGACCTGCAGGCTGGAAATTTCTGTAGCAGCTCTCGGTGTGCTGGCTTGATTGTACGATCTGTTAAGCAAGTTTGTTTCATTGTTGGAGAAAGGGAAATTTAGCTGGTTCTAGAGTGGTTTTTTTGTTATGCCCAAACTTCCCTGTGTCTCCAGTGGCTGCAGCCAGAATTACATTTATTTAAAAATAGAAGGAAAAATATTCAGCTGGCTTCAAGCTGCACCCAGGGCAGAGTGCACCCTGACCCCACCTTTGGCATGCCACTAAGTCTGTCTTTACTAGCCTCTATTTCAAAGTTCCAGCAGGGTTGTGTCCATTTTACATGAAAGACTGCCAAAGTTAACACCAGGCCTTGTACAACTTAAACTCAATATTTTGTTTGTTTCCTTTCTTTGTTCTATAACACTGTGTGGTGTTTTGATCTAGTGTTCTTGTGCTCTAATAAATAACCTTCTTGTGCTCTAATAAATTGAAATCACTAAATAAAAAACTTTTTCCTTTGAAAAATCTCAGACTGTATTTAAAGATCTCATCCAGGGCACCAGGCTGCTTATCCATGCATACACCATAAACCCTGATTGGACTAAAGTCAAGGGAGTGTGAAGCAGCACCCATCCATATTCTTTGAGACTCAAGCTGTAGGTAGAGAAAAAAGGGTAGAACTTGAGTGATGACATGCTCTGTTGGGATTAACTGGTATAGTTAAGCCAGTTCCCACTAGTTAGCAGAGTGCCTAAATAAAGCTACAAACGCAGGAGCATCGCTTAACCAGGTTACTCAGCTTACAGAGTTACACAGAGCCACATTGAAAGTTTGAAGGAGAAATACTCCTCTCTTTATTTCAGAAGTACACTTTAGATAGGAAAGGGTAGAGACAGGATAGAGTGCTAATTTACTAGCTAAGAATGGAAGCAGATGGCAAAAGAGGCCACCAGCCTCATGGTGCCAAGAGCAGATAGCATGTTGTCCCTCCTGGTGTGTCCTGGGAGGAGAGTGCTGGGAGAGAGAGTGAGCAGAAGGAAGGAAGTTCCCTGAGAACACAATCTATACTTCAAAGGATAGTGACAGAAAAGTAAACACAGAAAGGAGAGGTCAGAGGACAGCACCTTCAGTTCCAACATGCTTCCCCATACAGAAGGAAGAGAGGGGGCAAATGGATCAATTTTTCTCAGACATGTACAATCTTCCCCACTTTTTGGGTACTCAGATGAGGAGAGCAAGGAAGAGGGCATTGCAGATTGGAGTTTCACAGAGGATACTTCTATATACATATAAAAATCTCTCTGTTTGACCTGGAAAAAGTATATTCAGCTCCAGGGCTTTTATGTAGAAAAAGCCCAGCAGGAACTCATTTGCATATTAGGCCACACCCTCTGCCACCAAGCCAGTTGGAACTGCATTCCTGATTTTTAGAGCCAGTTTGGTGCCAGTTTGGTGTAGTGGTTAAGTGTGTGGACTCTTATCTGGGAGAACCGGGTTTGATTCCCCACTCCTCCACTTGCACCTGCTGGAATGGCCTTGGGTCAGCCATAGCTCTGGCAGAGGTTGTCCTTGAAAGGGCAGCTGCTGTGAGAGCCCTCTCCAGCCCCACCCACCTCACAGGGTGTCTGTTGTGGGGGAGGAAGGTAAAGGAGATTGTGAGCCGCTCTGAGACTCTTCGGAGTGGAGGGCGGGATATAAATCCAATATCTTCTTCTTCTTCTTCTTATCCATTTTTAAAAGTTTTATTGGTTTTCTAAAGGTTGGGGATAAAGGGTAAGAGGGAACAGAAAGTTATAGTTACAAATATCTTAGTCTGCATGTAATATACTTTCTCAGAATACAGGTCTGCATCTAATATACTTTCATAGAATACATATATTGTCACCTATTATTATCTCTTAACTTTAGATCATCAACATTTTAATGCATTCATAATGTAAGTCTTCTTGTTGAAGTGCTTATTCAAGTTGACATTTCCAGCAAAGGCAGTTTTATAATAAAAAAGTACAGGAGAAAGGAAATATAAGTTCACACCAAAGAATCTTAAGAGTCTTGAGTATCTAGCCAAATATGAAGTTTCAACCAATATTTTCTTGCTTCTTCTTTAGATTTCCCAGCCAACAATTGGGATAAGTAGTCCAGCTCAGCCATTTCCAAAATTTTCCCCATCGAGTCCATTCTCGTGGGGATCTCCTGCAGTTTCCATCTCTGTGCCAGAAGAATACTAGCTGCTGTGTTAGCATTCCTGATTTTTAAAAACCCTGTTCAGCTCCAGTCTTTAAATCCCTCATGCCACACATATCCCATTAACACCCTTTATATTCAAGGGGACAATGACAGTAGTGAGGCAGAGAAGCAACTTCCTCTCTAGCTAGTTGACTTATCAGTTTAATGGCACTGTATAAATAGCTGAGTCCCAAATGAACCAGCAATATGTAGCAGTGTACTTCTACAGTGTCTTCAAGAATGTTCCTAACAGTGCAATCATAAAAGTATAAATATTACCATGATCAGAAAATCTCCACAGGCTCAGAACCAGTGGGTGGAAGTGAAAATGTGCAATATTGTGCTAGCAAGCTGTGTCATTTATCAGTCTCTGCTCAGCCCAAATTTATTTTTACTTCAGCTGATTTAAAACCCATGTAAAAGTGCTTCTTGAAGGAGATTCATTTCCTTAATTAGAAAGTGAGCAATGGCTGATTGGGAATATTGACAGCTGAAATAATGCAAGACATAAAAATCAGCTTCTAAATTGAAAAGGAGCAGAAGCTTGAGGGTCTGTTCAGATGCACCTTTAGTTGCAGCATAGTCACATCTCCCATTCAGATTTCCGGAGCACGTTCAGACTTCCACATCTGTTAATCGGCAGCAACTCATGGTCATCCCTACTTGCCCCAGATTGATCTTGCCGCAATTTGACCCCGGAGGAAGTCTGGGCCTTTCTGATTGGCGCGGCATATGGTCATGTTCATTCCTGTCTGAACAATTCATGTGCGATGCAGCCTGTTCGCAGTTCCGTTTACCGCGCCATGATTGCATGCCACCTCTCCAATATTAATGCAGAAGCCATAACAACCCAGACCTCACATCCTTGGGATTCTATCTTTACACCCATTCTCCTATTGTTACTGGAAGCACAAGAAAAAAAATCTGGACATCTTGAAGTTTTCAATCCATTGCTCATCCTCCCAAACGTGGGTGGCAAAGACCCTCCACCACTTGGTGGATCATGGGAATGTCCACCATCTCCTACCAGCTCCCTCAGCTGACAGAAGTTCGATGTGCACATTTTGAATGTTGTTTTGCAGAACACGAAATCTAAGTCGCCGTCTTCGAGAAAGCAACCCAGAATTGGTAACCTCCACCTTTTCCTTCACCGCCTAAGTTGTGATAGGTGATGACGAGGAGAGTTGTGGAGATCAGAGCCAAAATGTTGCTACAAAGCCCACAAACTGCAGCCACCATTTCTGACTCCATGGTCAAGAACTGGAGGATTTTTAGTAAGTGTGGGAAAGTCTGAATGGTTTTGTAATGGCATCAAAAACCATCATGGAGGAATACCACTCCACAAACAAAACTAGTTTTGACAGCTCAAGGCAAACCCTGCCATTGAATGATGTCATTAAGGATCAATCTGCAATGAATATGCATGAATATGGTTGTGCGCATGCTCAGAAGAAACCCCGCTACAAAAATCAACATTTGATTGCATAAGGATGGGACATAAGCGCATTGAATCGTCTCTTCTTTAACAGCTTTGCGCATGCCAAAAGTAAGAGTTGATACAGGTCTGCAATGTCTGATCATTCAAATACAGGATGAGTGCAGGCTGACTCGTGGTCGTCTGATCGGAAATGTGCCGATTTAAAATTAGGCAGTTCAAATAGAGTCATGGTGCAACCGCATTAAGTGTGACATCTGACCGCACCCTGACTGTCTCTTGTTTCAAATATTTTTTCTAATATTTACAGCTTTGTCAACACCAACTGTTTCACTTTGCACCTGTATAACCTCTCTGGCTACAAGGAATAATCATAGCCTAGCTTAGAGAACACATTAAAAAATCAAAATTATGGGATATGTCTGTGTAAGTTCAGAAGCTAGTAATAACTTTGAGAATTTCAACAAGAACAAGATATGTACATGCAGTTGAACTCTACCAGCTTTTTTGTTAGGAAGAGAAGATTCGTGTCTTCCATTCCTAGTAGGATCCTTGTCTTGTATTCTGAATCTTAGGAGTCAAACTGGGCCAGCCTCCATTTTTTATCAGTTTAAAAACAGTAGAGCTGAGAGTGGAGGAGCGGAGGAGAGCTGTGTGAAGTGAAAGTACTAGGGCTGGGAAGCCGGAGGACGCCAGCAGGAGGCGGAGATGGCAGTGCCGGCCGAGCTGCTGGGAGCGGTGACAGTCGAGCTGTGAGGAGAGACGATGGGGCGAGGTACCAAGGCAGTCGAAGCTGCCGACGGGACGACTGCTCCTCTCTCCCCTTCCCCCCCCACCCTATGTTGTTGTGACTGGTGGAGTTGGGGGGGGCGACCGACTGCCGTGGATGAAGACCGGCCGGAAGATCGACTGGCAGGGCTGAGGCATCACCAGGCGGTGAACGCCTGGGACTCTCTGGTGTTCCTAAGGGCACCGGCTATGCAACTGGGGGTACAGGGTGTGCGGCGGGCTGCTCCGGGTTGCCAGATAGCAAGATAGTATTTTATACTTCTGGATATGATCACGCCCCCGGAACAAAACACACTTGCACTTTACAGCTACTGCCCCCAGTATACGAACAATTGCTCTCTATGATCATCGGCACATCCCAAAAATAGGAATAAGAACACTCGCACCTTACAGGCACCAACACTTTAAAAATAGCAGCACTTTCTACTTAGTTGTTTACATCCCCCTTTTAATGCCCTTCAACTCTAGTCAATTTTAACTGCCATTGTTATTAGATTTGGATTGTAGAATTAGCAATTGTTGGTTATTTAATAAGATTATTGGTTTATTTATTAATTAGCTAAATTGAAGAATGATATTTGTGGCAAATTAATTAAGGTAGATAATTTGATTCGGGAGGGTTTTATAATTAAAGAGCCTGTGTGGAGTTAATTAATTAAATTATATTTTAGCTAATGAATAATGGGTAGAGTGGGATAGGGTTTTTAATTTAAATAACTATTGGCTATTATTGGCAGGCTAGTTTTTAATTGATAAATTGGCTAGAGAGGGGAGGGCTGAGGAGGGAGTAGGTTCAGCTGTTTCACCGGTTTGAAGTTCTGGTGACACTGGCAGGAGATGACTGGTCTGGGGATTCCAGTACTCCTGGGGAGGGGAAGGTATGACGGTGGGAACAGGCAGAATTATAAAGTAAGGAGGCCGAGACATGACAAGGCTTGGCCCCTTCCAGCCTGCGTCCCATCCCAACGGTGACAGGTAGTGGAGCCAGGTTAAAATACTCGCCTCCGTCACTGGTGTTATGCAATGCCAGGTCCATAAATAATAAAACCTCTACCCTTCGGGAGTTTCTGTCTGAACAGGATATGGACCTGGCATGCGTGACCAAGACCTGGGTGCATGATGGGGAGACTGTAGCTCTCTCCCAGATGGCGCCCCCAGGATACTCGGTCTTTCACCAGTCACGGACTAGCAGGCGGGAGGGAGGGGTGGCTCTATTCATACGAGAGGCTTACTCCTTCTGGGCTCTCCCAGCCCCGGAGATCGAGGGTATTGAATGTGCCGGTCTGGCGTGGGACGTTGGTAAGGGGTTGGCGATCTGGCTGGTGTACCGACCGCCTAACGCACCGGCTGGCGCCTTACTATCCCTACTGGAGGCCGCAGCAGGCTGGGCATTGGAGCATCCAAGGCTCTTCATCCTGGGTGACTTCAATGTGCATGCCGATGACGCGACCTCCAGTCAGGTGATGGACCTGGTGTCATCCATGGTGACACTAGGACTCTCCCAAATTGTTACAACGGCCACTCACCAGGCGGGGCACATGTTAGACTTGATCTTCGCGGTGGGAGTTTCAGTGGACGAAGCAGTGCCATGGTTGGACTACTATGCTCTCAAGGCTCGTGTGGATGTCCCACCCCAAGCCCGTTTAGGCGGTGAGCTTATTTTAGCTCGCCCGCGGAGTCAGATGGATCCGGAATGGTTCCTGGCGGCTCTACGGGATCCCTGGCTCCCTGGCAATTCCTTAGATGACCTGGTAGAGTCTTGGAATGATAGGCTCTCCAGGGCCATCGATGAGATCGCACCTAGGCGTCCTCTGCACCCCCGCCCAAAGCCGGCCCCCTGGTATAACCAGGAGTTACGGCAATTAAAGAGTGGACTCAGAAGACTAGAGAGGCAATGGCGGCATACTCGAGACGAAGCAACTAGAACATCTTATAGAGAAGTTATGAAGTCCTGTGAGGTGGCAGTCAAGGCCACAAAGAAAACATACTTTGCGGCTAAGATTGCATCTGCAACTTCGCGCCCGGCACAACTGTTCAATACAATTCGGACCCTTATAACTCTGCCAAAAGGCAGACCAAATTTTAGCTAATGAATAATGGGTAGAGTGGGGTAGGGTTTTTAATTTAAATAACTATTGGCTATTATTGGCAGGCTAGTTTTTAATTGATAAATTGGCTAGAGAGGGGAGGGCTGAGGAGGGAGTAGGTTCAGCTGTTTCACCGGTTTGAAGTTCTGGTGACTGGTCTGGGGATTGCAGTACTCCTGGGGAGGGGAAGGTATGACGGTGGGAACAGGCAGAATTATAAAGTAAGGAGGCCGAGACATGACAAGGCTTGGCCCCTTCCAGCCTGCGTCCCATCCCAATGGTGACAGGTAGTGGAGCCAGGTTAAAATACTCGCCTCCGTCACTGGTGTTATGCAATGCCAGGTCCATAAATAATAAAACCTCTACCCTTCGGGAGTTTCTGTCTGAACAGCATATGGACCTGGCATGCGTGACCAAGACCTGGGTGCATGATGGGGAGACTGTAGCTCTCTCCCAGATGGCGCCCCCAGGATACTTGGTCTTTCACCAGTCACAGACTAGCAGGCGGGGGGAGGGGTGGCTCTATTCATACGAGAGGCTTACTCCTTCTGGGCTCTCCCAGCCCCAGAGATTGAGGGTATTGAATGTGCCGGTCTGGCGTGGGACGTTGGTAAGGGGTTGGCGATCTGGCTGGTGTACCGACCGCCTAACGCACCGGCTGGCGCCTTACTATCCCTACTGGAGGCCGCAGCAGGCTGGGCATTGGAGCATCCAAGGCTCTTGATCCTGGGTGACTTCAATGTGCATGCCGATGACGCGACCTCCAGTCAGGTGATGGACCTGGTGTCATCCATGGTGACACTAGGACTCTCCCAAATTGTTACAACGGCCACTCACCAGGCGGGGCACATGTTAGACTTGATCTTCGCGGTGGGAGTTTCAGTGGACGAAGCAGTGCCATGGTTGGACTACTATGCTCTCAAGTCTCGTGTGGATGTCCCACCCCAAGCCCGTTTAGGCGGTGAGCTTATTTTAGCTCGCCCGCGGAGTCAGATGGATCCGGAATGGTTCCTGGCGGCTCTACGGGATCCCTGGCTCCCTGGCAATTCCTTAGATGACCTGGTAGAGTCTTGGAATGATAGGCTCTCCAGGGCCATCGATGAGATCGCACCTAGGCGTCCTCTGCACCCCTGCCCAAAGCCGGCCCCCTGGTATAACCAGGAGTTAGAAGACTAGAGAGGCAATGGTGGCATACTCGAGACGAAGCGACTAGAACATCTTATAGAGAAGTTATGAAGTCCTGTGAGGTGGCAGTCAAGGCCACAAAGAAAACATACTTTGCGGCTAAGATTGCATCTGCAACTTCGCGCCCGGCACAACTGTTCAATACAATTCGGACCCTTATAACTCTGCCACAAGGCAGACCAAATTTTAATGAATTGGAGATTGGCTGTGAGGCTTTTGCGAACTTTTTTTCAGATAAGGTCGCATCGCTCCGCCACGACTTCCCCACCATATTGGAGACAGTATGTGAACCTGAGGCTCCGTGCCTGTCTTCGGAGTGTGTCCTGGATGGTTTCAATGCTCTCAGTCTGCAGGAAGTTGACAGGATTCTCGTGTCTGCTCGCCCTACAACCTGTAATCTGGACCCCTGCCCCTCCTGGCTTTTTAAAGCTTGCCAGAGGGAGCTTAGATATCCTGTACGGGATATCATAAACAGATCCCTGATGGAAGGGCATTTTCCAGAACTCTGAAAGAGGCTGTGGTCCGCCCTCTATTGAAAAAACCAACATTAGATCTGGCCAAATTGACACACTATCAGCCGGTATCGAATTTACCCTTTTTGGGTAAACTCATTGAGAGGGCAGTGGCGTTGCAGTTGCAGAGTTTTCTGGAGGATGCTGCTGTCCTCGACCCCCATCAGTCCGGTTTTCGTCCGGGTCACGGGACGGAGACAGTGCTGGTCACTCTGATAATAATAATAATAATAATAATAATAATAATAATAATAATAATAATAATAATAATAATAATAATAATAATAATAATAATAATAATAATAATAATAATTTTTATTTGTATCCCGCCCTCCCCGCCAGGGCAGGCTCAGGGCGGCTCACAACATAAGAATACAATATACAACAACAGTTATACTTATAAAATCATCATTAAAACAATTTACAAGTTATATTAAAATTAACATTATGGTGCTATAAACATTAAATCTTCAGTAAGGTTCAGTAGCTAAAAACATATCCAGCAGCACTTTCTTGGCTTGGCATTAGTTGAAGGCTATTTTGAAGAGGTAGGTCTTACAGGCCCTGCGGCATTGATCTAAACATCGTAGGGCCCGCACCTCTTCTGGGAGTTGATTCCACAGCAGTGGAGCTGCAATAAAGAAGGCCCGATCCCGGGTTGTCTTCAATCTCCAGATGGATGATCTCCAGCGGCATCTGGATCGAGGCGGCTCGGCGGTGCTGGTGTTGTTAGACCTATCAGCAGCATTCGATATGGTTGACCACCAGCTGCTGACTTGCCATCTCACCGACGCGGGGATTCAGGGGTTGGCCCTACAATGGCTCTCCTCGTTCCTTGATGGTTGGGGACAAAGGGTGGCGATTGGGGATAAGTTGTCCCAGAGGCACATGCTTGATTGTGGGGTGCCTCAGGGGGCAGTTCTTTCCCCAATGTTGTTCAACATCTACATGCGCCCCCTTGCCCAGATTGCCCAGAGGTATGGGCTGGGTTGCCACCAATATGCTGATGACACCCAGCTCTATCTACTCATGGCCAGCCAGACTGTGTCCCAGAAAACCTGGACCGGGCATTACAAGCCGTGGCTAGATGGCTCAGGCTGAGTAGGTTGAAACTAAATCCAGTGAAGACAGAGGTCCTTTGCTTGGGTCGCCGTGGTCTGGGAGGGGAAATTCCCCTTCCAGCTCTTGACGGTGTGCCACTGACGGTGGCACACAGGGTCAAGAGCTTGGGGGTACTACTTGAGTCTGCCTTAACTATGGAGGCCCAGGTAGCAGCCACTGCCAAGTCCGCATTTTTTCATCTTAGGCGGGTGAGGCAGTTGGCTCCCTTCCTGGAGCAGGGCGATCTGGCAACAGTGATCCATGCAATGGTCACCTCAAGGTTGGATTACTGCAATGCCCTCTACATGGGGCTGCCCCTGTGCCGAACCCGGAAGTTGCAGCTAGTGCAGAACGCCACCGCTCGGCTGTTATTAGGGCTCCCTAGACGGGAGCACATTCAGCCAGGCCTCCAGGGACTGCACTGGCTGCCAATAATATACCGAGTCCAGTAAAAGGTGCTGGTTATTACCTTTAAAGCCCTATATGGCCTAGGACCTGCCTACCTTAGGGACCGTCTCTTCCCGTATGTCCCCCAGAGAGTACTGCAATCTGGCTCTTGAAATCTGCTTGTAATCCCCGGGCCAAAGGAGGCCCGGTTAAAGTCAACCAGGGGCAGGGCCTTCTCAATTACAGCCCCTTGCTGGTGGAACCAGTTACTGGAAGAGGTCAGGGCCCTGTGGGATATTGGACAGTTCCGCAGGGCCTGTAAGACAGTCCTCTTCCGGTTGGCTTACAACTGACCGGCACCGAAATACTGAAGGAAGTTTATAGATAGCACACTGATATGAACTGATGTATCGATATTAATGTTTTAACTATGTAATTACTATTATATTTTAATTCTGAATTTTATTGTTAGAATTTTTATGCTGTGAGCCGCCCTGAGCCCGCTTCGGTGGGGTAGGGCAGGATATAAATCAAATCAAATAAAAAATAAATAAATAAAAATAGAAGAGTTGGCTTTTATATGCTGCTTTTCTCTACTTTAAAGAGTCCCAAAGCAGCTTACAATTGCCTTCCCTTCCTTTCCCCACAACAGGCACCTTGTGAGGTAGGTGGGCCTAAGAGAGTTCTGAGAGAACTGTGACTGTCCCAAGGTCACGCAGCAGGCTTCATGTGGAGGAGTGGGGAATCAAACCTAGTTCTCCAGATTAGACTCCACCACTATTAACTACTACACCAAACTGGGGGCTATTATGCATGCACATCTTACTGTGAAGAATCCAGTCAGTCAAGACTTTCAGCTTGACTTTGGATTCTGTGCCTGCAGTAATCACCATTCTTTTTCTCCAGCGCATTTATTTTGCAGCCCAGAATAAATATACCAGGCTATGTGCTGCCTTCTTGCACACCTGGTTGAAACTGGCAGCATGAGAAGGCAGCCCAGTCAGGCTTGCTGTGCATGCAGCGAGCCAATGGTTCCCAGCAGGCATAGCTTGGCACTGTCCCCTCCTATTGCCCAGTTGAAATTGGGCAATGCAAGAGAGAAGTTCAGCGGGCTCTCTGTGCATGTGGGGAACCGATAGCTCTTTGCAGATGTAGCTTGGCACTGCCTGCCACCTGGTAGAAGCCAGATGGTGGGAGAGGACAGCCCAGCCAGCCTCACTGTGCCTGCAGAGACCCAATGGCTCCCCACAGGCACAATTCAGCGCTGCCTCCTACTGCTGCCCAGATAAAACCAGGCAGCAGGGGAGGGAAGTCCAACCAGGCTTGCTGTGCCTGCCAACGGCTCCCTGCAGGCACAACTTTATGCTGCCTTCTTGTGCTGCCCAGTTCAAACCAGGAGGCTGGAGAGGGCAGTCTAGCCAGGAGTAATTTATTTACAAGTGTCATGAGACTCATGATGGTCTCGTATCGCTTGGAAATGAAGCAAAGAAAAACCGGCACAAAAGCACTCTTAGAAAACCTGGGGAAACAGGAAATGGAAAGTGAAGTGAGCACTAAAGGGAGAAAACAAAATACAAAATGGAAAAGAAAACCCAACGGACATGCATGGTGAATACGAGGCAAAGCACCACTGCATAATAGGCCTGCCTCTGAGGAATCCAACTTATCAAAAACATGGACCTGCCAGCATTTTCCCTTCTTTTCCATCTGTAATAATATAGTACATCTTAATTTGTGTCCTAGTCCAGAGATACCACTTGGTTGCCCATGATGAATAGAAATCCGAAGTTCCAACAACCTCAAAATAAAATTAACCCAACTGCTAGCCTTCAGGCCAATTACTTCTTAACTTTTAAAAAGCCCTTACCTTTGAGAACAAAAGGATAATGGGCAGTGGTGAAGACCTGCTAGAAGCAAATCCCATATTATCTGATCTGTTCATTAGAAATACTCAACATGTTCAGGAATATAATTTCCTGCCAGGGAGCATGGAATATGTAGTTTTCCCTGGCTTCCAGAGGAGACTGCAGTTTTCTTAACCAAAGCAGTGTACCCCTTTTCCTTCTCAGTGCTGCACACTGATTTGCTTGAGGAGGAAAACCAGCAGGAAAAGCAGGTGCTTCATCAATCTAGGCTTGTTTTTTCCTTTAGTTTTTCTGTTGAATAGTTCCGTGGAAGCCTGAGCAGTTTGATAGAAAAGTGTGGAGGGGGAAAAGAATCAAATGTTTTGTACAGTAAGCCAAAGGAAGATAGGAGTTTGCATATTAATAGTAGCACATGCAAAATACATTAATGAATAAATAAGAACACTAGCAAATTAGGGAGGCAGCAAATGCTGCTTTCAAAATGGCATCAGAATGAGATCAAGCATGTATTGGAGGAATCAAGCATATATTGCTACCAACACAGGCACACAAAAGTCCACCTGCAGCTCCTTTCCTTTAAAATTTATTTTCCGAGCAGTCAGAGAAAAAGGGAAGTGAGACCCACTGTAGTTAAGAGTGCTGGACGAGGGTCTAGAAGACAAGCATTAGGATCTCCACTTTGCCATGGAAGCTTGTTGGGTGACTGGGGGCCAGTCATGCACTCCCAGGGTTGCTATGAGAATAAAATAGAGGACAGGAGAATGCTGTTAGCTGCTTTTGGTCCCCAATGGAGAGAAATGATGTAAGAGCAGAGCAGGATAAGAGGTACTTAGCTGGCTACCAGATTCAACTGTTGAATAACATGATTGCACTGGGCTATTTTTCCACCACAGCATTGGCTGCTGTAGGCAGGGGCAGAGAAACAGTAAACTCCACTGAAGTGGAAGGGGGGAACCTGGTTTAAGGCTGCCGCTTTTGGTGACAGCTTTGTATTTCTTATGGCATATATTCCTGCCCTAAATAGTCTTCTGTAGAACAGATGAGACATTTCACATAGGTTTATGACACAGAGAGCAGCTGTCCAAATTTAGTTTGAGAAATACAAGAAAGGAACACGATAATGCCTACCTGCTGATGTCAAATAGAACTGCGTGGAGGTGCATGTAAATGTACCTTCCTGTCCTAGTCTTTTCTTTCTGCTGAATATCAAAAACTTCCTACAAGCAATGGGAACATTTGAGCTTCTTTTGAAAAGGTGGAAGAATATTATTTTACCATGGCAAGCAGCTGACAGTATAAATATAGATATTGCTGCTATGTCTCCCAGATAATGTATCTAGGTGATAATTTATCACCATGAATTCCTGCTGGGGAAAGCTGGATTTTGTGCTTTAAAAGGCCTAGGATGATTTTTTAAAAATCTTCTTTTGTGTATGCAATCAGAAATATAGGGTTCATGCTTACTATTTTTGCAAGTTGATTTCACCATTCACCCATGTATTCTCTTCTAGACATCTTACACTGCCATCCTAAGCAGAATTATACCCCTCTCAGTCCACTGACTTAAGTGGAATTAGAAAGGTGAAACTCTGCTTAAGGGAGTACTTGTAGAGGGTGACATCCTTAGATTAAATCAAGTATTCATTTTCTAAAAAGGATCAGTCTACTGTTCAGAACAAACCTACCTGCATGCCTCCAGCTACCATCCCAAACATACCAAACCATCCATTGTATACAGCCAGGCTGTACGCTACAGCCACATTTCCAGGAATTTCACAGTCCAGACTTGTTGACCCTATGTGTGATAGACTTTTAAACCCACCGTAAATTCATGGATATATTTGCATAATTCTTAGATTATTAATGGCTTAACATGCTATTGAAGTGGTAATACCAATGTATTCACACAAGTAATTCCTGAAGAACAGATGCAACTTCAGCTTATTCCATCTACATGATGTTATTCCTAAAACCTATGGATTAATTTCTATATTATCTTTTTTCATTATCTTTTTTTCAAAGTTCTGTATTGAGTGGGGAGGTTCAGATCTTTGCTCACTGTGGAATTCACTGGGTGATCTTGGGCCAGTCATTCAGTTTTGGTCTAATTTACCTCGCAAGGTTCTTGTCAGACTGTCAAAATTATGCCAGGATAAGAGTTGCCTCTAAGTATCTGCTCCACTTATTCCTGATTTCAAGATTAGTCAAATGCTTACTGGAAATAAGGCCATTTCTTCCCCAGGGACAGTCATGTAGTGCCTAGTTTATTATCCTTTAGGTGCCAGGTGGACTTTATTATTCTTCAGTGCTCTTAATGACTGCTAGGGTGGCCCCATTTACAATGCTGTTAGTGTAGCTACTGTTTGTTTATTTATTAACAAAAACATTTTATTCTATGTTTTATTACGTAGAGGATCTCCAGGAGGGCTCACAGCAGTGATTAAAAACAATACAGCAACATCAAAATAGATGCTTTGTATCCTACAATTCCTTTCAGCTAAGTATCCTCTGGAGGAAAAGCCTTCTTCCTCCAGACCAAAGATCCTCAGCAGAAGAGAGTCCTAGGATCCAACTAGGACCACCAAGCCTCCATTCAGCAGCTGTGCTGTCACATCACTGCCAGTAAAAAGACAAACAGAAGGGACATAGGGTAGCTCTAGGAATTTCTGGAAACTCTGTTGTTTTAACACAGGGTTGCCCATGATTCCTAGAGAGCCACCTATGCCATTTCTCTTTTTTATTGAAAGTGATGTGATGCCATAGCTGGCGTCGCACCTCCCCATATCCCTGCCCACAGCCCTCCCACTCGTTGCCAGGCACTACTCAGCAATCCTAGATCCAACACAACAAAAATAAAGAAAACCAGCAGAAATTAAAAAATGAAAAAGAAATATTATAATGCAGCCCTCTCAGCCCTGCAGCAATAAAATCAATTATTGAGCAATAATAGTAACCAACATTAAAATACAATTGTTCTTCTAACAATGTTCTTCTAACTAGCTGACAAAAGTCTGGCAAAGCAGTGCAAGATAGCCCTCCACAACTGTGATACTGCTATCAAAAAGGTCTTTTCTTGTGTGACCAAACATTATATCTGTGAATGTGAAGCACAACAAAGAAGGGTCTATACAAGTGACCTCAGTGTCTGGGCAGGTCTATATGGGAGAATATGATCCCAAAACAAGTTAGGACCTCAAAGATTTATGAGGTTTTATTGTGATATGATTGTTTGATTATGATGAACAGATGTCAGCTACTTCGAAGGTTTTAACAGTAAGTAGGGACATAAATATTTACAATACAGCATAAAATTAATGCAATGTTTTTTTTCAAAAAAGAATTCCTAACTCTATGTATGCACAATATTGTAAGCTTCATATGGATCCAGAATTGTATCAGTATTTATCACATGATAAATACCAACATTTTCAGATTGCCTCAGAAGGTTATACATTAGCACAAGAATGAATCTCTGAAGCATTACAGTACTATATTGGAGGAGTTTGCCATTTGCTTGAAGCAGTTATGGCTTGCCAAAGGTGAAGTAAATTTTTAAAAACCCTGTTTTGTTCCAAAGTTCTCTTAGGTACTAGTGTAGCATAATAATGAGCTATGAACCTAGAACTTCCTGGCTAGAAGCCACAGAATGTGGTGTGCTCGTTCTGCAAATACAAGCAGGAAGAGCTCCAGGGCATTATGGTGGCAGGCCCTGCTGACTCATAAGACATTTCGCTAAAGGACAGGGTACCTCAGTTCCAAACGGGGGTCTGGTGCTCCTGGTGGAAAAGAGAACATGAAATATGTGCATGAAGGACTTTAGGCCCCAGATCCTGATCCAAATCTTGCCCTAGCATGAACTAAGCAGACAGCATTAGACAAGCTGCTGTCCTTTCAGGTTCAGATAATATTTACAAGGTCTCTGAGCATACTGAAGCATTGTGTAAATGTGAAAGGAGTGACCCAGTCCACCCACTCCAACTCTGGTGTGCCCTATTCAGCATGCAAGAATCCCTTACCAGCTCCTGGTCAGCAGCCCTTCCATGCATGGAAAGTTGTACTTGAGTGAGGATGTTGTTGAATAAAATTAGAGTTCAGTGGTACCTTTAAGACCAACAAAGTTTTATTCAAGGTATGAGCTTTCATGTGCAAGCACACTTTTTCAGATAAAAGGAAATGGAAGAAAACCATTCAAACTTATAGTCAGGGCTGAAAATCAAATTAACATATAACATGATGAAGACATTTTGAGACAAAACAGGAATAACAAGCCAAGTGTATAAGGTCAACAGCTGTATAGAACCACTTAAGGTGGCACAAAGGTTAAAGCAATAACTATGTCAAAATAGGAGATAAGTGTGTAAGAGAATCTTTTCTAATTGTGGCAAGTTGACTGAGTTTCCTTTACATTGCCCAATCATCTCCCCTCAAATGTGAAGTAACAAGTAGATTTTTTTTCTTTTAGTTGGGGTGGGGGGCAGTATATTTCAAGTTTCATTGCATTACATTACAATAACCACACACTGTTCTAAATACTATACCAATTGTCCCGCCCAGCCCGGGCAGGGACTGCGCGGAGGAGACCCCCCGGCGCCTGCCAGCCGCTCCAAGCCCCCGGCATCGCCCCAAGAGCCCCCCCCACCTCTCCAAGCCCCTGTGGAGGCCCCACCCCTCACCTCGACTGACGGGGCGAAAGCAGCCACCCGAGCGACGCCTCCCAGACGGCGAGCCCGGCTTCGAGTCCGTGAGGTCTGGCCGGGGCAAGACGCCGGAGAGCAAGAGGGAGAGCCATTCAGCTCGTCGCAGCACGAGACGCTCCCTTGCAGCACGCCGCTGAGGGCTGGGACGCCTGAGGCACGCCCAGTCAGCCCGGCCCCGACGCACCTCTCCTGGGCGTCTGGGGCTTTGAAGGGGGGAGGAGCCAGAGAGGGGCAGGTCCTGGGAGGGGGGAGGATGGGTCGGGAAGCATAAAAGGAGGGAGGGAGGAGGTCGCTGAGGAGAGCTGGCTGATGCGCAAAGAGGCTGCCTCGCGAGAGAGAGGGACAGGAGCCATAGCACAGCCAGGAGGGAACGGGGGCCTGCGGTGAAGTAACCCAGTGCCCACCCCCCTGTTTCTGAGACCTCCGGGGAACGCCCCAGAGTGCCCGGGTGGGGCAACGGCGACGCCGGGGGACCGGGAGGGGCACCAAAGACCTGACAACGTGGTGGAGGAGGCGGGCACTCTCCCGAGCCTAGGACGACCACGCCCCCATATTCCGGCCCCGCCCGGGTGGCACTCAAGCCGAGTGGCGACCCCAACCATTGAGCCGGAGTCCAGCGAGTCGTCGACGGACGAGTCAAGTGAGGACTCCGTGATACACGTGGGGCGGACCGCCGCCATGGACACTAACCCCGCCCCCGTGGATTTGGCCCAGTTTGGGCAGTGGCTCGCAGACCACCAGGCGCAGCTCCTACGGGAGGTCACCCAGCAGCAGACGGCGGCCCAAGCCACCCTCGTGCGGGATCTTCACCAGGCGCTCCTCGCCCGCCCGGAGCCCGCAGGGCCAACACCATTCGGCGCCGGGAGGAGCCCCTGGCCCCCTCTAACGAAGCTGGGGGCGGAGGACGATGTCGAGGCATACCTGGAAGCGTTTGAGCGAGTGGCTGAGGCCGCTCATTGGCCCAGAGAGCAGTGGGCCTTTATTTTGGGACCCTACCTGACCGGGGAGGCCCAAGCTGCCATGAAGGCCCTGGAGCGGGCTCAGGCGGCGGACTATACAGCGCTCAAGGCAGCCATCCTGGACCGCCTGGAGATCACGCCTGAGGCCCACCGCCAGAAGCTGCGTTCCTGGCTGCCTACGGGGGAGACGCGACCACGCTCAGCAATAGCGACCCTCAAGGATGCCGCCACCCGGTGGCTCAACCCCACCACCAGCGACGGGCGGCGCATCGTGGAGCTGGTGGTAGTGGAGCAGCTGCTGCAGGTGCTGCCGCCGCGTACCCGCCATTGGGTGGCCTGCTGGAAGCCAACCCGTCTCAGCGAGGTCCAGGAGCTGTGGGAGAACTTTCAGGCCGCCGACCACCGCGGCCTGCCCTTCCGCGCAGAGGGCGGCAAGCCAGGGAAGGGCTTGCCCCCACCCGGCGGACGGGCCGCCCCAGGAGCGACACCCGGGAGGGCGCCCGGGGCCGGAGACCGGGGGGGCCGGGCGCGGACGCCGCCGGCCCGTGCCACGCCGGGGTGGTGGAGGCCCGGAGCACGCCCGGCGCTACCCGGACTTGGTCTACGCCCCGGAGGCCGCGAGGGGGAGAAGGAGGGGCACCCGCCGCCGGAGGCCCGCCGTCCAGCAGGAGACATAGGGCCCTGCTTCACCTGTGGCCAGTGGGGCCATCTCAAACGCGAGTGCCCCCTGATGGAGTGCGACGTGAGCTGGGAAGAGTCCTGGCAGACGGCTGAGGCGGGGGCTCGCCCCCCCCCTGGACGATCCCGGTGTCCTTGGGAGGGCGGCAACTGCAGGCCATGGTCGACAACGGCAGCTCGCTGTCTATGATACGAGCCCACTTGGTGCCCGCCCCGCTGCCTGTCATCCGCACCGCCGCCATCCGGTGCGTCCATGGGCACATCGAAAGAAGCCCGGTGGTGTCCATCCCACTGAAATACTTAGGCCGCTACTGGAGCGTGCCGGTCGCCAAAGTAAGCAGCCTGCCCTACCCAATACTGCTCGGGCGGGACGCTCCGCGTTTTGGCGACGTAGTGGAAGCAGCCAACCCCGGCCGACCAGGCCAGCCTGCCGGGGCCGGTTATGATGACGCCGCCCCCGCTGGGGAGACAGAGGACAGCGACCCCGGGGAGGGCCCGTCCAACGCAGAACGTCCCGTGGCGGGGGGCCGAGAGGCGTGGCCGGCGGACCCGCAGTTCGTGGAGGCTCAGGCCGAAGACGAAGAATTGGAGGTGCTGCGGCGGCACGAAGCAGTCCGAGACGGGGTGGTTGTAGACGAGCGCCGGAGCCGGCGCCTCCCTCGAATCATCCGGGAAGAGGGCGTGTGGTTCAGAGAGGTAAAAGGGCGGCTGGGCCCCGGGAAGCAGCTGTTGGTCCCTCACAGGTACCGGCCCGAGGTCCTGAAGGGCGCCCACGACCACCAATGGGCGGGCCACCAGGGGGTGAGGAGTACTCTGACCCGGGTGCTAGCCAACTTCTTCTGGCCTTCCGTAGCCCGGGAGGTCCAGGCCTACTGTCGCTCCTGCGGTATCTGCCAACGCCTCGCGTCTAGGGCCGAGCCGCAAGCCCCCCTAGCCCCCTTGCCCATAGTGGGGGTCCCGTTCGAACGAGTGGCTATGGACTTTGTCGGGCCCCTACCCCGCACCCCACGTGGGGCCCGCTACATCCTGGTCCTCATGGACTACGCCACCCGGTACCCGGAGGCTATCCCCCTGCCCACCATGAAGAGCGCGGGCGTGGCCAGGGCCTTGATGCACTATTTCGCACATGTGGGGTTGCCCCAGGAGATACTCACAGACCGAGGCACACCCTTCACGGCGAGCCTCATGCGGCAGGTGTGCCAGGCGCTGCACATCAAGCAGCTCTTCACCTCCGTCCACCACCCCCAGACTGACGGGCTGGTGGAGCGGATGAACCAGACCCTGAAGGCCATGCTGAGGAAGACAGCATATGACCACCCCACTGCCTGGGACCTCTATGTGGACCCGCTGGTCTTTGCCATCCGAGAGACGCCCCAGGTATCCCTGGGGTATTCCCCGTTCGAGCTGCTGTACGGGCGGCAACCCCGGGGCATCCTGGGCCTGCTCGGAGAGCAGTGGGTGCAAGGCAGAGCAGTGCCGGGAGAGGCCCCGGAGGAGTACGTCAGGCAGCTGCAGGGACGCCTAGAAGACGTGCGGCGGGAGGCCCGGGAGAACCTCGCACAGGCCCAGGAGGTCCAGAAGAGGCGTTATGACAAGGGCGCTAGGGCCCGCGGGTTCCAGGCGGGAGACGATGTCCTGGTCCACAGGGGAGCGATGGGCCAGAGCCAGGGGGACCCGTGGCGGGGACCCTTCCAAATCACCCGAGTCCTGGGTCCCCTGACGTACGAGGTCCAGTGCGGGCCTCGTGCTCGCCAAAGGAAGACCCTCCATGTGAACAGCCTAAAGGCCTGGGTGCGGCGGGAGGCGCAGCCGGAGCAGGGGCTCGTGGCCGAAGATCCGGGCGAGCTCCCGGACGGAACCCTGCCCTGGACGACCGCGGGGGGCGCCGGGGGAGGCCCGGTGTTGGACGCCGCTCTCACCCCCAGCCAGCGACAGGAGCTGCAGAAGGTCCTGGCCGAGTGCCCGACGGTATTCTCCGACCAGCCGGGCCTGACCACCCTGGTCAAGCACCGGGTAGTAACCCCTGCAGGCCAGGTGGCACGCGCCCGGTGGAGGCCCGTCCCACAGAAGCGCTGGGACGTGATCGCCCGGGAGGTAAGGGAGATGCTGCGCCTCGACGTCATCGAACCATCACAGAGTGAGTGGCGCAGCCCGGTGGTCCTGGTGCCAAAGCCCGACGGCAGCGTGCGCTTCTGTGTGGACTATCGGGAAGTGAACAAACTGGCCAAATTTGATGCCTACCCGATGCCGCGGGCCGATATCCTAATCGACCAGCTGGGGGAGGCCCGGTACCTCTCCGCCCTGGACCTCACCAAGGGCTATTGGCAGGTGCCCATGCACCCGGCCGACAGAGAAAAGACCGCTTTCGCCACCCCACAAGGCTTGTTCCAATTCAAGCGCATGCCCTTTGGCTTGAATGGGGCTGCGGCCACATTCCAGCGGCTGGTGGACAAGGCCCTAGCCCAATGCGAGGGTTTCGCTCGGGCCTATATCGACGACATCGTGGTGTGCAGTCCCACCTGGGAGGCCCACCTGCTCCACCTCCGCCAGGTACTCCACGCCCTGCAGGCCGCCGGGCTCCACGCTAACCCGCGGAAAAGCCGCCTCGGCTTCCAGGAGCTAAAATATCTAGGGTTCCTGGTAGGGAAAGGCCAACTCCGACCCCTGCCCGAGAAGGTCGTCACCCTGGAGCAGCAGCCCCGCCCGCGCACCAAGAAGCAGCTACGGCGCTTCTTGGGATTCGCGGGCTATTACAGCAAATTTATCCCCAACTTTGCGGCAATGGCCACCCCGTTGACGGACTGCCTGCGGAAGGCGTGCCCGAACGTCCTCCAGTGGGGGCCAGCCCAAGACGCAGCGTTTGAGGCACTGCGTACGAGCCTCTCCCGAGACCCCGTGCTGAGAAACCCGGACTTCTCCCAGCCCTTTGTGTTGCACACAGATGCTTCGGGGACCGGTATCGGGGCAGCCCTGCTCCAGGGGGGCCCTGGGGACGAACGCCCGGTCCTATTCATCAGCCGCAAGCTCCTGCCCGCCGAGCGGGCGTACTCCACCGTAGAAAAGGAGGCCCTGGCGGTCAAGTGGGCCGTCGGGGCATTGAAATTCTACCTCACCAACAACCCTTTCCGGTTGGTGGTGGACCACGCCCCCCTGCTGTGGATGTCGAGGATGAAGGACTCCAATGACCGAGTCCTTCGCTGGTATATGTCTCTTCTCCCCTTTTCTTTCACAGTGCACCATCAAGCCGGGGCCGACCACCGCGTGGCCGACTACCTCTCCCGGGTCTTCGAGGAGGAAGCGGAGAAGCAAGGGACACGGGGGGGGGTGTGTCCCGCCCAGCCCGGGCAGGGACTGCGCGGAGGAGACCCCCCGGCGCCTGCCAGCCGCTCCAAGCCCCCGGCATCGCCCCAAGAGCCCCCCCCACCTCTCCAAGCCCCTGTGGAGGCCCCACCCCTCACCTCGACTGACGGGGCGAAAGCAGCCACCCGAGCGACGCCTCCCAGACGGCGAGCCCGGCTTCGAGTCCGTGAGGTCTGGCCGGGGCAAGACGCCGGAGAGCAAGAGGGAGAGCCATTCAGCTCGTCGCAGCACGAGACGCTCCCTTGCAGCACGCCGCTGAGGGCTGGGACGCCTGAGGCACGCCCAGTCAGCCCGGCCCCGACGCACCTCTCCTGGGCGTCTGGGGCTTTGAAGGGGGGAGGAGCCAGAGAGGGGCAGGTCCTGGGAGGGGGGAGGATGGGTCGGGAAGCATAAAAGGAGGGAGGGAGGAGGTCGCTGAGGAGAGCTGGCTGATGCGCAAAGAGGCTGCCTCGCGAGAGAGAGGGACAGGAGCCATAGCACAGCCAGGAGGGAACGGGGGCCTGCGGTGAAGTAACCCAGTGCCCACCCCCCTGTTTCTGAGACCTCCGGGGAACGCCCCAGAGTGCCCGGGTGGGGCAACGGCGACGCCGGGGGACCGGGAGGGGCACCAAAGACCTGACACCAATATATTGTTCTTTAGAGGTGTTATGTCAGGGGGGAAAATCCTTTCCTAGATATTGCATTGCATTTCGCACAGTATTCCATTATATTATTCAAGAGAGAGAGGAAGGGAGCGAGAAAGGAATGCATAAAAATACAGAGGATGTATAGTCTTTCTCAGTGAGAATGAGTTTAGCATATGTAATGAGATAAGAAACCAATATCCCTGTTAAGTACTGGGAGGTGTTTGTTCTGAGTGTTGTTATTTCAGTCAGAAACTTGCATCTAGGTTCTGAATACAGTGGGCAAACCATAACATAATGGAAGAGGACCTCCACAGAGGTTTTGCATATACAAATACACTGTTCCCAAGGTGAAAGCTTCAGCAAACAAACACGTTGGAGTGTTGTAATAACTTGTAATTCAGCAATTCCCCTTCCCATTCTATTCCTGAAGTTCCTTTGCAGTAAAACAGCTACTTTGAGGTCACCCACTGAATGTTCTGGGAAGCTGAAGTGTTCTCCTACAGGTTTCTCAGTCTTGTGCTTCTTGATGTCAGATTTGTGTCTGTTTATCCCTTGGTGTATGGTTTGTCCTGTTTGCTCTATGTAGAGAACAGAAGGGGATTGCTGGCATTTAATTTCATATATAATGAGCAAGTGAATGAGCCTGAGATGGAGTAGTTGATGTTGTTAGGTCCAGTGATTGTGTTGTCTGGATATATGTGGCAGCAAAGTTGGCATCTGGATTTATTTAACGCTCTGGCATATTGTGGGGCCATGTGGGTGCCCATGGCTGTACCATTGATCTGCAGGAACAGTTCGTTGCCAAATCTGAAGAGGTTATGTGTGAGAACACAAAGACATAGTTAGTGGGCAATGCCAGCTATGTTGTTATCAGAAATCATATTTCTTATGGCTTGTAATCCATCTTGGTGTGGGATGTATCCACATTCATGGAGGCTAAAATAGAATTCTCTGAAAGGACATTCAAAGATTGTCTTTTCCTCAGAAAGTCTGTGGTGTCATGCAGATAGCTAGGAGCATTGATGGCATAGGGTCTTAGCACAAATATCCAGCTACCCCACACTGTGATAGTGCTGATGCCTGAAACAATGGGGCTTTCTGGGTTGCCAAGTTTGTATTTTGGGTAGAAGATAAAAGGTACGTGGCCAAGGTTCCTGTGGTGTGTCTGAAAGGATTTGTTCCTTAACGTGATGCAGTAATTCCTTTATAATCTTGTTTAGTTCTTTTCTATATTCCTGTGTGAGGTCTGAATCCTGTTCCTTGTAAAAAGCAGTATTTGAGAGATGTCTTTGAGCCTTCTGGATGTCGTTGCTATTGTTCTTAATTTTAACCATAAGTACCATATGAGGTGTTTGGCAGTTATATGTAGTGTAAAATATTGGAGGATAGGATATACAGAAAGCGCAGCAGTAGTATATTCACATAGAGAAGTAAGAAATGTTAGATCAAGACTTACTTTTTAAAAACCTATAATTGTTAGGATTATAAATTTTTGAAGCCCACATGAAACTACCCTGGTGACTTCTATCAATCATGCATTGCTTAACCGCTATGTAGTGCAAGGGGATTTCAAAGCCTTTAAATGAGATCTTCCTTATACCTTTATATATGTGCTAGGAAACAACTTCAATAAGGCAAATACTGTTCCACATCCTCTATAGCTATGAATACCACACAGGAGGTAAGACAATAACAAAACATTCTACACAGCTTACACAGATCACACAGCAGTGCTGATGCCGCAGCTGCTGAACATTCAGACAAGGACTCCCAAAAGGTAAATAATCATACAGCCAAGAATTATATTATCATCTTCATAAGTTGCTCTTCATTTGCTTCTGCTCCTTCTGTGACTTTTTATAGTATTTCTTTTTTTAGATGCAGCACAAAGGATTGGATCCAGTCAGCTTCTCAGCTGATGAAAAAGGAATGAGCCACAAAAATGCTACGCTGGAGATCATGGGACCAGCTTGGATAAAAATAATTTGATAAGGAGGGGAATTGGGCAAGATTGTTGGATCCAACCCACATACTTTTTTTTGGGGGGGGGGGGGGGGTGAAATGAATAAAAGGAAAAACAAATGTTAGAGGACCAGGAATGGTAACATGTATTTATGCTACCTTTTCAGCTAGTTTTCATGCTGATCCTGGATATCCTTTGCATAAGTTCTTCAACAAAGACATTGACAGTGCCAGTCTAAGCAGAGTTCCACCCTTCTGTGCCCATTGAAGACAATAGTCTTATAGGGGTATATCTCTGTTTAAGATGGCACTGTAGCTGGATGGTTTTGTTTTGTTTTTGTCAAATCTTGGTAATTTTTTTTAATTCACAATGCAAAACCTGCAGTTTTTGAGGTTGTGAAAAGGTCTGCAAGAAAACACTATATCTCACCTTTTAGCAAATTGTTTCACACCTGTTTGCAGATGTTGTTCTCACGGTCTGATGCTGCCGCAGTGCCTTCTAAACAAATTACATTCCCTGCACTTTTTTTAGCCCTGTTTTGATGAGCTAATATGCATGTTGACGAAAAGAACTCCTTTTAAAGCCCCCTTGCTGTGCACTAACACAATGCATACCCGACTTCAAAATCAGTTGTGAAATTAAAATACTACTTTTGAAGCCTGTTGTTGTATTTCAATTGCATCTTAAGACTCTTTTAAAAGCTCCTTTAGTGTTCACTTACCCACAAAAATGTCAAGATTTTTTTTAAAGGAATTCGAAATATTCTCATGAAAATGTTCTTACCTTTTTGCTCTCTAAACACTATATAACAAAAAAATGGAAGGCAATTTTAAAATTACTGTAGAATGTTGTGTTGTTTGTTTTTTAAAGAAAAACTGTCTCAGTCTGTCTCAAACATATCTTAGTGGCAACTGCAGAGGTTAAATTTGGTCTCTGATACTCTATATGCTCCTACATTTTCAAAAATAGTGTCTTCTGTCAGGATGGATATATTGATAAAATGTTTTCAGGCAACAACCCACACATTAACGATGAGGGACTTAGCAACAGGAAATCTCCTGGGTGGAGAGGACTATTAGGCTGAGAAATCTGAGTTTCTTTGTTTCTCATGTCTCTTTTGTAGATGTCTATCAAGCTGAAGAAAACAACTGTATACAGTATTGCTTATTTTAGAGTTGGTGTGTGCTCAACCTTAGGGTTGCTGCCATAAACTCCCTCTCCATGTGAAATGACCCATGTCTTAGCCAAAACACCTAGACCTGTGCATTATCACAATGCCACTGAGTTTCCACACAGCCCAACCAGATGTCCCTGGCAGGTGTCCGAAGTCATGGAGTCTCCTCAGCATAATGATAATGAGATGTCAGTCTGTATCAGCACATTTTCTAAGTAGATGGTTGAATTTCCCCAATATTTATGCTTTTTTAAAAAAATTAAAAGAAAGTGAATGGATGACAAATTAGATTTAATTTTTAAAATCTACTGTTCTATGGGTGTGATGTTTTATTTGTTTTAAATATAATTCATTATCTGATATTAAATGTATTGATGACAGCAGAAATTATAATAGCAAAAATTAGCATAGCTCTAGAATTCCCACTATTCAGAGAAGATAAACAGAGTTTGGCAAATGTGTATTTTATCTAAAGTGCAAAGATTTATTATTAAATTATGGAAGAAAGTAGCTTGCTAAGAGTTGGAGTTCATTTATTCAACTTTAGAAGCAAAACAATAGATAATATTGTTTTGAAGATAGAAATGTGTAGTATTGTTAGTATGACATATTTCTAGTATTAATTGTATTGTTTATATTGCATAATTTGCATTTTTCATATTATGTAAATAAAAAAATTAAAAGGAGGAAATCAGTATGGATCTCAGGATATCTGATGCAGAGGATTATAATCTTATGGATGTTAGAATTCATCAGAGAGATTCATATCAGTGGATGGTGACCTTGAATTCCTCATGGAAGATGAGGATCATCAGTCTGAGTATCCCATAATGACTTCCTTTCACAATAACAATAGAATATAGTCTTCTGATTTCATTCAGCATAGGGTGCCAGTGAATACCTATTCACAAAATCTCCAGGCTTTCAATTTGCATGAACTGAAAAACTCATCACTCAAGGATAAACTAGATGCAGAGTCACCTTTCCCTCAACTGGACTATACAATTTTAAGAGCTGTGATCAATCCTGAAATAGCTTTCCTGTCCTAATCTTTGTCCATGCCTGGATTGTGATTATCATTGCCAGTTTCAAGCTCAAAGTTCATCTGAAGTACTAGCTGTAATGTCAGATCTTTACTTGTATTTGTGTGTGGGGTTGTTCGTTTTTTGAGGAGACAGTTCGATGCAGTGGTTAGTGTTAATAACCTTGGGCCAGTCACTGTCTCAGTCTAACCTTCCTCAAAGGGCTGGTGTGAAGATAAAATGGGGAAGGGATAACTACGTTCTCTGCTCTCAGCTTCCTAGCATAAGGCAGAATAAAAATGTGCTAGAGAGATAACTCTTCTGCTGGAACTAGTTATGGGGAAACTCCCCAATAGTCAATTTGATTGCTTACAATTTGATTGTTTACATTTAGATGAACAATCCTGTTGAACACTCAAAAATTCTTTATGGGCATTTATGAATGTTCAACAGTACACTCACAAAATGTGCATATCCATGCATGCAAACACATATGTTACTTCCCCCTCTCCAACCCACAACCTTTATCTGATCAGGGGGAGGTTAAGTGGGGCTCTCTCTTACATGTAAATTATGGTTTCCATAGTTTCTTACTGTGATTTCCTACTGGTATTGATGGAAACTATAGTTTTTGTAGTCACCAAAATTAAATTGCAAAGCCATTAAAACTACAGTTCCCATCAATACCATGTGAGGAAAAACCCCCTTACAGAACATCGTGATTACCAGCTTGGTTGCCAGAGCACCTGGAGAAGTGACTCACACACGTCTGGCCAGAGAGTGTGGGTAAACCTATCCAGGGGCAAAAGGGACTTATGCAGTACAAGCAGCCACAACGCTACAAAGGCACTCTAAACCGGTACAAGAGTGCCCACCAGGAGAACGGATGGTTTCCCGTCGTTTCATATGACATCCATCTCAGCCATGGAATGGAAGAGACTGCGCCGCCAGGAGCTATCCAGGCGAATGGTTTTGAAGCGCTGTCCATGGAATCCACCGTGGAGGGCTAACACCACATGCAGCCATCTTCCTACCAGGCTTGACTCCATTCCAGCGAAGCGGACGGCTCACGTACACACCAGATGTCACCTATGCCTGCAAGCAACCTACCTACCCCAGGAGTGGTTAATCGTCCAACCACCACTTTCTTTGTTTAACGGAACTCTAGACAAAGACTGGTGCCCAGAAGAAGAGGAAGACCATCTTCAGCCAGAGCCAAGTTCCTTTGTACAAACTGGGTGTTACCTAGGCCATGATTTGACTCTATTGTCACCCTTTTAGATAAGTCTAATAGTCCTAAGTATCTCCCCACCCAAGTAATCTCTCTATTCTTTTTTCCAACTTTCATTTTGGAGCCTCCCCCTGGTCCATTTCAACCTGAAAGTTCACCCAGGTATCCAGGATCCAGGCAAGTCCATTGGTCAAGAGCAAGCACCCAATTAGGTGCCACCAATGAACTTTCTATTGGTTGTCGCAGTAGTCCAGTCCTTATGGTCACTGCGAAACCTCCCCTTTTCATGAGGTCATGCACCAGCTGACCACCTTCCTCCTCCCTCGTACCTCCCATCCCCTAAGGGCTCAAGAGAGTCCTTATAATCTGTAGACTAGCTACCCACAGGTGTGCTTCTATCAGTATCCCAATTTCCACTGCATAGATCCATCCCCGATTCTAAGGCCAAGTTTTGGGTCCCTTCTCCCACTTCCTTGCTTGTCGCCATTGGAGCCTTCCTTGAAGACTACGATAGGTAAATATCGCCCTGTTTGTCTACCCATGGGTTCCCCTATCTCTCTATCTATGTTTCCTAGAACTGAATGTGTGTTTTGATGAGTATTTTATCTTGTATGGAAGCCTATATTTTTCTTAATAAATTTTAATTGGTTTACTTAATATTAGAGTCCCTAATATTTTAAGCATTACTTTTCTGGATGTGGAATCCTGTATACACAGGAAACAAAGATCCTGAGTGAGCCAGGTGCCCACCTGACAATTCCCCAGCCTCGTTTTGAGGGCATTTTGGCTTACAGCCAGTAATCTGCCTGACTGCCTGCAGGATAATGATTAGCATCAACCTTAATAATCAGATACACTCAAAATACTGCTTTTGTTAAATTACAAAGAAATCAAGAATTGAAGAATATGTGATTCTCAGTTCAAGAGAAGATGGACACTGGAGCAGGATAAGTTAAATTTTTGAAAAAGTTATTTGCAAGGTTTGAAGTATCACTGGCATCCTACCACTCCACTCAGTGAAGTTTGACATTTTCCTCCAGCATAAGGAGATGTCCTCCAAGTTATGACTCTTCTACCAGTGGACAGACCATTAAAGCTGGATGAATGCTTTTTAGGCTGGAGGAAGATTTCACATGTTGCTGCATGTAGTAATAGTACTGCACATAGTAATTCTACTATGTAATTTTGCTATGCACAACCAGGCCTTAAAGTAGAACAGCTGGATAATTTTATTTATTTATTTCATTTATATCCAACTTTTCTGCCCAGTGGGGACTCAAAGCAGTTGTGCTTGTCCAGCTTTTCAGAAAACTAAATTCAATTTGAGAGCTCTACTTTAATTGTTGTTTCATGCGTTTAAGATTTTTTTTAGTCTCCTCTGATTTGATTTAAATATGTCATAAAAGTTATGACCTACATATATGTCTTTTTAACATGTAAAGTGGGTGGGTGTTTAAATTTTCTTTCTTTAACATATTTATAGACTCGCTGTTCAGACATAATGGGTCTCAAAGTGGTTTACAAGAAAAAACAAATTGAAGCAATTTACAATTTAAATACTTACGATAATAAAATGCATCTGTTGAGTCAGCAAAAGGAGTTGCTCAGTGACTGTGTTGGTTGGACACAGTACCATTCATTAGGTGTACCATTGCTGCTGTTTTATTGTTTCATGGGGTCCATAATAAATCTAGGAGAAATAGCTTCCCTTTCCCAGAAATTAAATTTGATGTACAAAAAAGCTACAAGCAACAATTGATCTTCCAAGGGGTAGGGCCTTTCCTCACCCATTTCCCTTGGATTAGTCAGCAGAGTTTGTTAAAAGCTATTCCTGCTGTTGACCTGTGGTCTGAACCTAGAACCACAGTTATAAAAATAAACTAATTGCATACCAGTAAGGATGACTTGACAGCTAAAAGGTATCACTAACTGGGTTTGGAGGGGGTTGTATAGAGAGTGTGATTCTTCTGATATGTGAGTGGAAGGAGCTTGCGATAGAGAACATCAGAGAGTGATAAAAACGTCAAATTCACTGAAAGAGGATGGAGTGATGGCCACAGTAATAAAAAGCTGTAAAAGGGAATTAGATTCATAATGAGAACCTCCACATTCAGAGACACTAAACTGTTGAATCCCAGAGCCAAAAGGCAACAACAGAGGGAGGTCTTGGCCTCTATTCCCATTTGTTAGCCCTCCAGAGGAACTGGCTGGCCACTGTGTGAGAAACAATGCTGACCACTTGTCTGATCTAGAAGGTTCTTATGTTCTTAACATTCCCCTCCTCTTGGCAGCTCCCTGCAAATACTTAAAATCCTCTGCTGAGGGTCAGGAGGGCCTCAAAAATAGGGTTGCCAGCTTTGGGTTGAGAAATACCTGGAGATTTTGGGGAAGGCAGGTTTTAATGAGGGGAGGGGCCTCATCAGAGTATAATGCCATAGAGTCCACCCTCCTAAGCAGTCATTTTCTCCAGATGAACTGATCTTAATTACCTGAAAAACAATTATAACAATGGGATCTCCAGGTACCACCTGGAGGTTGGCAGCCCTAAAGAAAATGCATGCAAGGCTGCAGTTGAGAAAGCATATATGAGCCCTCTTCATTCTTCCACAGCCACAAGCCACTGGCAGAATGGGGACAACTGCTTGTTTTCTCCTTCTCAAACCATCCTGTACAGTACAAGAGTGTAATTTGCTTACAAAGATTTCCCAACTTTCAGCAAAGGATTATCAAGGCATACAAGAGACTGCTGGAGGAATGGGAAGACAGAGAAGGCCATGTCTATGATTTCTTGTGTCCACCCCAGAGTATTTGAATAGGCAGGAATTGATCCTTATGGTACTGCATTGTATTTCTTCAGAATCTACTGAAGTATTTAAAATCTTTCTAGGGTTATACTTCTCTCACCCATCCAGCTGCTTCTTATTCTTGACAGAATTGTTGTTCCATCTGGCCTAGAATCAGCTTTCTGTGGAAATAGTCTTCACACAGCAAGGCGCTGTATCACTAAGAAAGGAAGAACTCCTTTACAGTTTCTACACTTAAAACACCTTCCTTTCAGTGAGCTAAATATGTTCTCCCTATTTTTTTACAAAGTCTCCCATATGTTTCTTTTCCTCTCCTTTATAATAATAAAATATCAGCTGTTTCATACACTGATTCAATGACCAACATAGACATGGAAGTCTGCAGAGGGCTATAGTGCAGGGTCTCTTGCCTTCTCTATGCATACATCATCAACATTAATAAAACTGCTCTGGGATGCTTTCTGGAACAAGCGGGAGCTGTACAAAAGAGACGGTCTCCTCTTGTCCCCAGATGGAACCAAGCTGCTGGTGCTTAAAATCAAAGAGGTGGCAGAGCAGTTTTTAAACTAAATCTAGGGGAAAGCCGACAGGAGATGAAACGTCTCTGGTTCAGGAGGACTCATCTTAAAGAGATGTAGGATTAGCTGTTACTTTTCTACCGGATAATGGATCAGAGTAGTCCACTGAAATGGTGACAAACAGTATAGACTGTCTGCCGAAGTCTCAAGGCAGCAGGAGGAAGGTTGCGGGCCTAACTTGCCTGGGAAATTATAAATGTTTGTATACAAATGCTAGAAGTGTTCGAAGTAAAATTGGTGAGTTGGAAGGTTTAGTGTTGGGGGAAAACATAGACATTGTGGGAATTTCAGAAACTTGATGGAATGAGGAGAATCAGTGGGACACGGTGATTCCTGCATATAAGTTATATCGGAGGGATAGGGAGGGAAGGGTTGGAGGTGGGGTGGCTCTGTATATCAGAGAGGGTATACCGTCCAGTAAGACTGAGGTCAGAGAATTAGATTCCCTTCTAGAAATGCTCTGGGTCGAAATAGAGGGCCCCAAAAAATTTTAACTATGGGAGTTTGTTATCGCCCACCAAATCAAAAGATAGAGGATGATTATAATATGATGGAAGGATTAAAGATAGTGGCTAAACGTAAAAACTGTATCATATAGGTGATTTTAACTACCCACAGATTGATTGGGTCAATATGTGTTCAGGTCAAGAGAAAGAGATTGAGTTTCTAGATGCTCTCAAAAACTGTGCTATGGAGCAGATGGTCACAGACCCTACCAGGGGTGAGGCGATCCTGCATTTGGTCCTAAGTAATGCCCAAGACTTGGTGAGAGATGTAAAAGTGATTGCACCACTTGGGAGCAGTGACCATAATGTTATTGATTTCACCATTTGTATAAATAGAGAGTTGCCCCAAAAGACCAGCACAACCACATTTAACTTTAAAAACGGGTAAATTCTCTGAGATGAGGAGGCATATGAATAGGAAACTGAAAGGAAAGGTAAATACAGTCAAAACCCTTGGGGAAGCTTGGAGGCTATTTAAAACTACAATCCTAGAAGGTCAGATAAAATATATACCAAAAGTTAGGAAAGGCACAAACAGGTATAAGAAAAGGCCTGCATGGTTAACAAACAAAGTAATGGAAGCTGTAAAAGGTAAGAAGGACTTCTTTAAGCAGTGGAAAGCTAGTCCAAGTGAGATTAATAAAAGGGAACACAGGCTGTGGCAAATCAAATGCAAGACTGTGATCAGGCAGGCAAAAAGGGACTATGAGGAGCATATTGCAAAAAACATAAAGGGGAAGACTCAGCATGGGTTCTGTAAGGGAAGATCTTGCCTCACTAACCTGTTACAGTTCTTTGAGGGAGTGAACAAGCATGTGGACAAAGGGGACCCAATAGATGTTGTTTACCTTAACTTCTAGAAAGCTTTTGATAAAGTTCCTCATCAAAGGCTCCTTAGTAAGCTCGAGAGTCATGAAGTAAAAGGACAGGTCCTCTTGTGGATCAAAAACTGGCTAATTAATAGGAAGCAGAGAGTGAGTATAAATGGGCAGTCTTTGCAGAGGAGGACAGTAAGCAGTGGGGTGTTGCAGGGCTCAGTACTGGGTCCCATGCTCTTTAACTTGTTCATTAATGATTTGGAGCTGGGAGTAAGCAGTGAAGTGGCCAAGTTTGCAGGTGACACTAAATTGTTCAGGGTGGTGATTGTGAGGCACTCCAAAGGGATCTGTTGAGGCTGGGTGAGTGGGCGTCAATGTGGCAGATGAGTTTCAATGTGCCCAAGTGAAAAGTAATGCACATTGGGGCCAAGAATCCCAGCTACAAATACAAGTTGATGGGGTGTGAACTGGCAGAGACTGACCAAGAGAAAGATCTTGGGGTCGTGGTAGATAACTCAATGAAAATGTCAAGACAGTGTGCAGTTGCAATAAAAAAGGCCAACGCCATGTTAGGAATTATTAGGAAGGGAATTGAAAACAACTCAGCCAGTATCATAATGCCCCTGTATAAATCGATGGTGCGGTCTCATTTGGAGTACTGTGTGCAGTTCTGGTCGCCGCACCTCAAAAAGGATATTATAGCATTGGAGAAAGTCCAGAAAAGGGCAACTAGAATGATTAAAGGGCTGGAACACTTTCCCTATGAAGAAAGGTTGAAACGCTTGGGATTCTTTAGGTTGGAGAAATGTCGACTGCGGGGTGACATGATAGAGGTTTACAAGATAATGCATGGGATGGAGAAAGTAGAGAAAGAGGTACTTTTCTCCCTTTCTCACAATACAAGAACTCGTGGGCATTCGATGAAATTGCTGAGCAGACAGGTTAAAACGGATAAAAGGAAGTACTTCTTCAGCCAAAGGGTGATTAACATGTGGAATTCACTGCCACAGGAGGTGGTGGCGGCCACAAGCATGGCCACCTTCAAGAGGGGTTTAGATAAAAATATGGAGCAGAGGTCCATCAGTGGCTATTAGCCACAGTGTGTGTGTGTGTGTGTGTGTGTATAAATTTTTGCCACTGTGTGACACAGAGTGTTGGACTGGATGGGCCATTGGCCTGATCCAACATGGCTTCTCTTATTTCTTATGAATTATCTTGATCTTGGTTAAAAGTGATGCATCCTTACACTTAAGAATCTTTTCTACTCATTCATGGCTGCCTTTCTTAGTCTCAATCAACTTCTGATTTCTTGGTTGTAGCCTTCCTTTTGACTGATAGCGTCAAGGAATTAAAAATATTGAACAATTTCTATTTCATTATCTGCATATCTCAAATTGTTAATGTTCCTTCCACCAATTTTCACTCCAATTTTCACTCCAATATAATCTAGCAGGGGAGGGTAATCTTTAGGAATTTTCTGTCAGCTGTTAATATCTATATATTCTAACAGAGGACAAAAGTCGGGTTTGGGGTCACCAACCTATATTGTCAGATGCGGTACACAGTTTTTCCTCAATTCTTATGTGCATGGTGCTCAAAAGCACTGGAATGACAACATGCTTGGAGAAAGAGCATCAGCTCCCTTCCCCTATTTTCCTGAGGTGAAGTGGTCCCAGGGGCTATCTGGCTCACTGGGGAAATTCATGTGTTCACTGAGATACATGTTAGTTCCCACAATAAACCAGACAGAGCCTTTCTGGAGCTTTTTCAGGTGAGAAAAATTGTGTATGGCACCATGCATGTAGGAACTGTTAGCTGTTAAACAGGATGGGGATCTGTTGTGTATGCAGACTAAAGTGAAGACTGAATAGGGTGTTCCTGCCACTATATTATAGGATCCAAGACCTGACCTATGGATTCTATTCCCCTTTCTGATGCAGATATTGAAACCTTGGTGTGACTAGAGGTGTGAGCCTAAGGGGTCAATGATTTCTGACCTGGAGTGAACCAGGATGTATACTATATCATTTGTTAATGTTTATTTAAATTGTACTTTAAGCTACTTTGGATCCCTACTGGGGAGGAAAACAGGGCAAACATAAAATTAAAAGCAACTTTGCTTCTTCCAGACATGGGGGGACTGAGTATATGTCAGAATTTGACTTAGAAATATATTATCCCTCTTGAAACTGCAGACTGAAAGAGTCTTGGATTGGCCAAAATCTGTGTATGAAGATGGAAAGAGAGGACATAACTATCAATTGCTGTCTGGTATGAAAATTAAAAGGAAATGTTAAATTAAGGCTTGACTTGCATAGCTGTAGTTTACCAGTTGTCTCTGTAAATACTGATAAGTGTCTTATAACAACAACACAAAACTGATATTGGACCCAGGCTGCTCCAGAACTAAGCTTGTAAAAAAAAATATGCTGCATCAATGCTTTAAGAAGACATACAAATAGCAATCACGTGCTGAGCAGATGTAGCCAGCATTTTATAAATATTCTTTACCACTTGCCCCTGTTCAACCCCCATCTTAACATAAGAGATTTGTTCAATTGCCATGACACCAGTCTACAGCTGATAACGAGTTGAGCCTCTGCTTGCCTTCTATCTTGTCCATTTAGTTCGCTGCTGCATGTCATAGATGCTATCTCTTGGTATAGATTTTTACAGGATATAGCAAAATGGGAATATCAGGGTTTAACAATGACAAAAGCAGCAAATCTTAATGTAGACATCTGCCCTTTCCTTTTCATCATTGCTCAGATAAAACAGCTCCAGGAAAGCATATGTACCAAGTTTCCAAATTTATTTTGGTTTTACTTGAATTTATATGCCAAATCTTACTTCAAAGATTGTCCCTTAGTTGTCTCATTCCTTTTTAAAAAAACAGGGAAGGAGATGGGGAAATAGAGTGTGCAAGGTAGAGAGGATATATTTGTGTTTCTGTGTGTATCATAAAATGAAGTCAGTGAATTCTAGAATAGTACATCCTGAGATAGCATACTGAAATTATTTTCTTATTGATGTATAATAATTGTTAATAACCTGGTTTATGATTCTGGAAAACAATTACATTTCTGAGTTTCCTTTTAGAGCAGCAAATGGATACCTTTACCTTTAATACTGAAAGGCCTTCAACTATAACCTATCATTGCCTGAACAAAGTTTATCTCTTATTCATGAGGGATATTTTCACCAACTCCTTTAAGGTTGTCATTTTCTTTCTCTCAATTGTTTCTTAGAAACAGAACGTTCTTTCTTAGCAATTTTTTGTTATATTCTCCAACTGGAAAATACATATATTTTTCCTTGTTTAAGAGACAAAGTTAATTTCAGCAATTTTATTTTTTGCTTGTTCAATAATAACAGCTTGTATTCAGTCATCACTGCACAGAACACAGTTTTCAAGTGTTTATCTGTATGACTCTGCATCCCATTCCAAAATATAATTCCTGGCATTTTGGGATTCTGCTTCTCCCTGTTCCACAAGCATTGGTCTGATGAGGGTAAGGTGCAATCTTATTCCCTTGCCCTGTTTTACTCCAGCTACCAAAGCCAGGAATGGTGAGGTCAGAAAGGACTTCAGGAGTGGAGAAAAATGTGAGAAAACTCTGTGTGCCCTCTGCTCATTGATAGTTGAATGCAAGCCAAAGATATGGCTGTGAGATGAATACTGGGACAAATGTAAGGAGGTGGTCAAAAATAAACATCTGTTGATGATAGCAGGTAAAACTCCATCTGTGATTATAAACTCTAGTGGTAAGCATTTAAAGGGACAAGCCTCCAAGCAGTTATTATCAGTTCTATGATAAAAAGTGATCATATATACTAAAAGTAATGAAATGCCAACAACCAGCAATTAATAGAATAACTACCATTGCTTCATAGGTTATAATACAATATTTTAGGAAGCTATATAAGAGAAAAGAAAAGGTCAGTAGAGTGGGATAGGAAACACAAAGGAAGGGGGTAACCATGAAGAGTAGCAGGAAGGGAAAGTGGTGGTAGGGCATCAAGAGCAAAGGTGGAGACAAGTACACACGTGGTATAAATAGTACAAAAGGCATGAGAGAAAGCAAGAAAACAGACAAAACCAGCAAGGGAAACAAGAAAACTTCGTATAGAGAACCACTCTAAACCATGAATGGTTTCTTAGGGCCTTACATTCATAGGGAAGGAAGACAGCATAGTATAGCCTGACCTTGTTAGATCATGGAAGCTAAACAGGGTCAGTACTTGGAAGAGAGTCCGCTTGCGGAGAGGGCGGGATATAAATGCAAAGTAATAAAATAAATAAATAAATAAAATAAAGAGAGACCACTAACAAAGGTCCTGCGCAGAAGGCAATGGCAAACCACTTATGCTTCTCATTTGCCTTGGAAGCCCCTTGCTTGGGTCACTGTAAGTTGGTTGAGATGCCATAGCATTTTACACACACACACACACACACACAACCAGATGGTATGTTGAGAGATACACAATCAAATGCTCCCAACATTTTTGAAGTCCCAAATGTTGAGGTGTCTCAAATTTAGAGTGAGATTGCTAATACTGATCTGTATCTTATCTAGCTAAAGTCAGGAATAATAATTTTTAAGCAACCATTTTGACAAGGGCTGCAAACTTCTTGGCAAACATATTTAGTAGGTGAACATACAATTTTTTACAGTTGCAATCCCTCATGAGCTGGGCCTCAGTTGTCCACTTTACCACCATCTGAGTGCTGCCAAATAGCTCTGTAGCTATGAAATAGCTGCGGTGGTGCAGGTTCATTTCTTTCCACTGTGACCACTTTTATATCTATGTGGTACATGAAACTGATTCTCCCTTTGGATGATAATGATCAGGTTTGGTAATTAAATTATATGCACAGGGGTGGGGAGAACTGCAGCTCCTGTAAGATATGCATACACAAAATAGGATTGCCAGCTCTGGACTGGGAAATACCTGGAAAGGATGGGGTTTGGGACGGGGGGGGGGGTGGAAAATCAGCAAGGTACAATGACATGGGGGGAGGGGGGGGCTCCCTCTTGGGTATCCTGCCCCCCCAGGGAAAGTGTATGCGCAATACATAGCCTCTCCTTTCCCGGTGTAGTGAACGCCGCATGGTCACTGTCCGGCTATGCCTGGCAGATGGTCACTGCAATGGCCTCTCCTGCATTACTGCATCCATGGCAACACCTTCCCGCTGGTCCCCCCCCCCCCCGTTTCTCACAGAGTTTGCCACGTCATGGTGCGACCGAATGTCCGGCGGTATAACCGGATGGGCAGGCTGGGCTCACCAACCTCGCCAGCCAAGAGAAGGAAAACTCTAACATCAAACCCGGGCAGATAGAGCTCGTTAATGTAACACCTACCACCTGGAGGACTCGCTGCCGGCGTCCCAGCTTACTGGGCCATGGCAGATGACCCCAAGGTGAAAGGGTGGAGCCAGTACCACGCACACTGTGCTTCACCTAAAAATTCCTCTGCGCAGGCCTGAAGGGCATATCCACATCCACAACCCACAACACACCAAGTCCTACAGCGATGGGCAAGGGGCGAAACGGCAGGTGGAAGATGCCACTGGAAGCCGCAGTCCCGATCCTGCATGTAGGCGGTTCAGGGTATTGGTCGCCTGATGCTGACCCGGAGACGAAAGCATTTTTCGGCAGCACCCTGAACGAACAAGCAGCCTTATCTAGGGACAGCACTGCTTGCTCTGCACAGAGAGGGGCCTAGAAAAGGTGGCCTAAACAAAGCTCGTCTACCCCACCCCAGTTGGCTAGCCGCGGTCAACAGGCATCCTTACTTGTGGTCGAAAAATAACAACAAAGAAAAGGCATGCACCTGCCTCACAAAGTGTGCAAAGACTAAAGCTTGCGTGTTGGAACATCAGAACCATGCTTGACACAGTAGACAGTGGTCGCCCTGAATGACGCTCTGCTCTAGTTGCCCACGAACTTCTCAGGTTGAATATTGACATAGCAGCTCTCAGTGAGGTCCGTTTCCCTGAGGAAGGTAGTCTTCAAGAACATGGTGCTGGCTATACCCTCTACTGGTCGGGTAAGTCAAAGGCTGAGAGCCGCCTTTCTGGTGTTGGCTTCATGGTCAGGAACTCCATTGCCTCCAAACTCGAAAACCTGCCAACAGGTCACTCAGATTGCATCATGTCCATGCGCCTCCCACTTCAAAACAAGCAGCATGCAACACTCTTCAGTGTGTATGCCCCAACCCTTCAAGCAGATCCTGCAGAAAAGAACAAGTTCTATGCTGATCTACGCAACCTCGTACGGAAGACCCCTTCAGAGGACAAGGTGATCATCCTTAGCGACTTCAATGCCAGAGTAGGTTAAGACTCGGAAGCCTCGAAAGGAGTACTTGGCAAACACGGCATTGGCAACTGCAATGATAACGGGCGCTTCCTGCTAGAATTCTGCATGGAGCACCAGCTCACCATCACCAACACTATCTTTCAGCAGAAGAACAGCCTGAAGACAACCTGGATGCACCCACGGTCCAAGCACTGGCATCTTATCGACTACATTCTGGTGCGCCAGAGAGACCTTCGAGATGTCTTACACACCCGAGTAATGCCCAGTGCGGAATGTCATACGGATCATCGTCTTGTACGCTGCAATCTCTGTCTTCACTTTAGACCCACACCCAGGAGAGGAAGTATCCCTCGAAGGAAGCTTCAGGTTGGCAGCTTTCAGTCAGCCGAAGTTAAAGCTGCCTTCCAGGCAAAACTCCAGTCAAGAATTGAGGACCCCAGTTGCCCCACAGACCCTTCTCCAGAAGCACTCTGGGAACACCTAAAAACTACCATCCTGTTGATCTCTGAAGAAGTCCTCGGGTTCTCCACAAGGAAGAACAAGGACTGGTTTGACGAGAACAATCAAGAGATCCAAGAATTACTAGCGAAAAAAAGATCTGCCTACCAAGCACATCTTGCTCAGCCCTCCTGTCCCGGGAAAAAAGCAATCTTTCGCGCTGCATGTAGCAACCTCCAGCACAAGCTTCGAGACATTCAGAACGAGTGGTGGACCAAGCTTGCAGAGAGAACCCAGCTGTGTGTAGACACTGGTGATTTAAGAGGGTTCTACGAAGCCCTGAAGGCAGTATATGACCCATCATATCAGGCTCAGAGTCCCTTGCGTAGTGCAGACGGCCAAGTACTCCTCACAGACAAGGCATCCATACTGAACCGGTGGTCGGAGTATTTTCAGGTTCTCTTCAGTGCCAACCGCGTAGTTCAAGATTCAGCAATCCACCTCACCCCACTTCAACCAGTGAAAACAGAGTTGGATGAGATCCCCACCCTAGAAGAGACTGTTAAAGCCATCAAGCAACTGAAAAGTGGCAAGGCAGCGGGAGTTGATGGAATCCCACCAGAGATCTGGAAGCATGGGGGCACAGTACTACATAGCACACTTCACAAAGTACTTGTCACCTGCTGGGAACAAGGCAAACTACCACAGGACTTTCGCGATGCCATCATCATCACTCTACACAAGAACAAAGGGGAAAAGTCAGACTGCTCCAACTACCGGGGGATAACCCTGCTCTCCATCGCAGGCAAAATCCTTGCCAGAATACTCCTGAACAGACTGGTGCCCACCATTGCAGAAGAACTCCTCCCAGAGAGCCAGTGCGGCTTCAGAGCTAACAGGAGCACCACCGACATGGTATTTGTTCTCAGGCAGCTCCAAGAGAAATGCAGGGAACAGAACAAGGGTCTATATGTGACTTTTGTCGACCTTACCAAAGCTTTCGATACCGTTAGCAGGAAAGGCCTGTGGCAAATCTTGGAACGTTTAGGATGTCCCCCAAGGTTCCTCAGCATGATCATCCAGCTACATGAAGACCAGCGAGGCCAAGTCAGACACTGCAACGACCTCTCGGAGTCCTTCCCAATAGGCACAGGTGTAAAGCAAGGCTGCGTTCTCGCGCCAACTCTCTTTACGATCTTCTTTAGCATGATGCTTCAAAGAGCCGCAGTAGATCTAGATGATGACGATGGTGTCTACATCCGCTATCGCACTGATGGCAGCCTGTTCAACCTGAGGCGACTAAAGGCTCACTCCAAGACAATGGAAAAACTTATCCGAGAGCTACTGTTTGCTGATGATGCTGCACTCGTCTCCCACTCGGTATCAGCTCTGCAGCATATGACGTCCTGCTTTGCAGAGGCTGCCAAACTATTCGGCCTAGAAGTTAGTCTGAAGAAGACAGAAGTTCTCCACCAGCCTGCACCCCAGGAAGATTATCACCCTCCCTGTATCACTGTGGGTGAATCAGTTCTGACAGTCCAGCAGTTCAGCTACTTGGGGTGCATCATCTCCTCAGATGCCAAGATCGACAAGGAGATTGACAACAGGCTGGCAAAGGCAAACCGTGCATTTGGCCGACTGCACAAAAGAGTGTGGAGCAACAAGCATCTGAAAAAAGGCACAAAGATCAATGTTTACAAAGCGGTTGTGATGACAACCCTCATCTACGGCTCCGAATCGTGGGTTTTATACCGTCATCACCTGCGACTCCTTGAGCGCTTTCATCAGCGCTGCCTTCGCACCATCCTCAACATCCACTGGAGTGACTTTGTGACCAACACTGAAGTCCTCAAGAGGGCGGAGGTTACAAGCATCGAGGCACTGCTGTTGAAGACGCAGCTGCGCTGGGCAGGGCATATTTCTAGGATGGAAAACCACCGCCTTCCCACGATTGCTCTGTATGGCGAATTTTCCACCGGCCATCGAAATAGAGGGGCACCAAAGAAGAGGTACAAGGACTCCTTGAAGAAATCCCTTGGCACCTGTCGCATCAACCATCACCAGTGGTCTGACCTAGCCTCAGATCGCAAAGCATGGAGGCACACCATCCACCGGGCTGTCTCTTCCTTTGAGAACGCACGCATAGCTGGTCTTGAGGACAAAAGGAGATTGAGGAAGAATCGCACTGCTACAGCACCAACCCCAAATCAGACTTTTCCCTGCAGCCACTGTGGCCGGATCTGCCTGTCCCACATTGGTCTTGTCAGCCACCAGCGAGCCTGCAGCAGACGTGGACTACTACACCCTTCTTAAATCTTCGTTCGCGAAGTCAAGCCGAGAGGGACAATGACATAGAGTCCACTGTCCAAAGGAGTCATTTTCTCTAGGGGAACTGATCTTTATAGTCTGGAAAACAACTACAAAAGCCTGAAAAAAGATCTGTGTTTATAAATAACCAACTGATTTGCTTGTTCTTTATTTGAACAATTGCTTGTGGAGAGATGCATAGTGATGGCAAATTGTACAGTTAAATACATGTAAAAAACTGTATTGTATAGTTAAATACACATAAAGTAAACAGGTTTGAACTGCTTACAAACTGCCCAATGAAAAACTGGCTCCCTGCTTGTGGCTTACCAATGGTGATCCAACCTGCATAGCCATTATTGCCTTGAGGGTCATTGATCAAACCTACTGAAACAGGCAATCATCGTATTCAGGGTGTTTCTTTTGCAAAACAGAATCATATAGACAACCATCCTCATATTTTTAAGGCTTTATAGGAAGCAAAGTCTCCTTTGGTATTATGCTTTTATTATTATTTATTAGTCAACGATTCATAGGCCTTATTATAAAATGACTGTCACTTTTTCACATGCTAATCCCATGACATTTATAAATGTCAATACGTTATCAAGTCAATACAGGCCTGAGTTTTTGTGTTGCTTGTCTGAATGATATTTGTTTATATATATATTCCATATATATATATATATATATATATATATATATATATATATTCCTTATGAGCCTGGAAAAAAAATCTTTATTTGGTTTATTAACAAGAAATCCAATGACATTTAGAATTTAACATGAAAAGGGAAGGTTTTTTAAAATTTAATAATGGACTGAATGTGAAAAAATAAGCTCAAGTATTCATAGCAGATAATAAAAAAACTTATGTTTTAACACAATACTTCAAATACTGGAACACTGAGGTAGATGTCCCTTTGGAATCTTAATCATTTCCAGAAAATAATTTACAGCCCTTGAACTATAGAACTTCAGGCCTTTCCTGTACTGTTTTTAACATTAATTTTTTTCTTTAACTTTCTAACCCAAGATGTTAATTTACAATTATAATTATAAGAGTACCATTTGTGAATTACCTCGTTATTTCCATTTTAAAGCCCCCTAATTTCAGAGTATGTTAACTCAGTCATATAAAAGAAGATGCTCTGGGCCCAAACACTCTGTAAAGGGTTTAACCCTCAGGCATTTCTTCCTCTAAGGAGGAAAAAAGTTCAGCTGCCTTTTGTGCAGGAGCTAAAAACAAATTACTAGTTTAAGATGCTATTTCACATTTATAGGAATGTGCAGAAGAAGATTTGGTTCTTAACCTTTAGTTCATGGTCAAATCTCACAGTCCTTAATTCAGGCAAAACTCCTGCTGATTTCAACCATAGTTGTGTAAAATAATGAACAGAGGATCAAAGGATGCATACAGTGAATTTCTGGGAATATAATTTGTCCAGATTCCCAGCAGGAGTAAATGGGTGTAAATCCTCAGATTTCCATACACTGACATACAATCAACTGGACGTGATCAACAACAGGGATTACTTTTGAGGCCAAAACTGGACTTGCTTGGCAGTATTCCAAATATGCAGTTATTACTTTTATGTAGAAAAATTAGGAACATCTAATCTTGCGTGATGATGAGCACACATAAGGGGAGCAACAATGTATTTCAGTTTCCTGCAGCATAAGCAGCATATTTGCAAAAGCAGATAACTGTCCCTGCACAAAAGAAAACTAGTTTTCAGGATAAAGAACATATCAAAGCATATTTCATAGAACTATAAATATTGACATCAAGTAAAGAAACAAGTCAGTTTAGTGTTTTAAAGGTAAATATACAAATATGAAACTTAGTCCAAGATTGCACATTTATTTAACTGTAGTGGTTTGGGTCATAGCTCTGGTTCTCTTGGTAGATTTTTTTTTAAATCTTAAAAAAAATCTTTGTCGCACCCTGGCCACCCCTCCCGGTCTCCCGGTGCCGCCGTCGCCCCTCCCGGGCACTCTGGGGCGTTCCCCAGAGGTCTCAGAAACAGGGGGGTGGGAGCCGGGTTACTTCACCACAGGCCCCCGTTCCCCTCCTGGCTGTGCTGCGGCTCCTGTCCCTCTCTCGCACGAGGCAGCCTCAATAAGCACCGGCCAGCTTCCTCCCCGACCTCCTGCCTCCCTTCCCTTTATCCTCCCGTCCCAATCCTCCCCCTTCCTGGGTTCTGCCCCTCTCTAGTTCCTCCCCCCCTTCAAAGCCCCAGACGCCCGGGAGAGGCGATCCGGGGCTGGGCTGCCTGGGCGTGCCTCGGGCGTCCTGGACCTCTGCAGCGTGCTGGGGTGTGGTGTCTCTTGCCGCCATGGGTCAGGCGGCTCTCCTCCTCTCTGCCCAGCACTGGGCTCAGCTTCTCCCTCCTGCTCCCCAACGTCTCGCTCTGGCCAGGCTCCTCGGACCCGGAGACGGGCTCGTCGGCTGAGAGGCGTCGTTCGGGCGGCTGTTGGCGCCCCGTCAGTCCAGGTGAGAGATGGGGCCGCCGCGGGGGCTTGGGAAGGTGTGGGAGGCTCTCGGGGCGGCGACGGGGGCCGGGAACAGCAGGCAGGCGCCGGGGGGGTCCCCCTCGTGCAGTCCTTGCTCGGGCTGAGCGGGAAAATCTTAAAAAAAAAAAGATGTGCTAAGATGCATCAGTAGACCAGATATGTATTGATTCCGTTATTTCTTTCTGGATTTCACTCTCTAGATTGTCAATCCAAAATTCTTCACCAGTACTAAATTCCCCTTTAAAAAAATCTGTCTAGGTGATTCATTGCCTCAAGAGTTACTATATCAGACTAGTAGTCTTTCTGGTAAAGACACTGTATCTATGGCAACACCAGTTTTTCAGATTGTGTAATTTTTAAACCAAAAGAGAGAGAGAGAACAACAGTATGCAAAGTGCAAAATTCTATTGAGAAACCCAATGTCCAAACTGTCTGATATAGCAAATAATTAATCCAAAGCATAGCACAGTCCTTACATAATGCAAAGAAATTTTCTCAGAAGATGTAATTTTATTTCTATTAAAAGGTTTACAATTTAGTGTCCAGGAAGCAAAGGTTACAGATCATGGGCAGTTAGTCAAGTTCCTCTTATATGAGCCCCAGAGAGCTTTTTGCTCTTCCTGTCAGCACCTCCTGATGATTCCTGGCCTAAGGGATATCTGCTTAGCTTCAACCAGAGCAAGGGCTTTTTTGACTTTTGCCCCAACCTGGTGGAACATGTTCCCACTTGAGATCAGGGCCCTGAGGAACTTATTATAGTTCTTCAGGGCCTGTAAAATGGAGTTGTTCCACGAGGCTTTTGGCTGAGGCGATGGACATTCAGATATTCAAAGTCTGGACTCCCCTACTAATGCCCCCTCTCCTGTGCCCTGTTTTTAGATATTATTTGGACATGGGATTTTTCTGGGGATTATCTTTGTTTGACATGAGGCATGGATCTTTATTATGATGTGTCAGCTACTGTTTTATTGTTTGTTTTTTACTGTTGATGGTTTTATGTTGTAAGCCATTGGAAAGGGCAGGGTATAAATTAAATAAGTAAATCAATAAAAATATGAACTACAAAAGCCCTGCTCCCTTCAGCCAATCTGGCCTGCAGCAGGGGAGGGAAGGCCTAGAGCAGGGCTTCCCAACAGTGTCCATGGCTACCATGACACCTACCAACACCTTTTCTGCAGCCTGCAGTGTTTTAGAAAGTGGGAGGGGCCAGGTAGGCTTTTGCTCAGCAGGGCTTCTGATTGGCTAAATAGATTGAAAACACATTGGTTGGAGTAGTAGCAGCTGCTACCACAGTACAACGATCTTCACTGAATGGCTAAATATAACTCTGTGTGTCTGCGCATAAAATTATCTCTCTCTTTCTCATCTATCTATGTATGTTTATTTTTTTTAAAAGAACATCCTGTTAAGCAGAACTTCTGCCAGAAATATGAAGCAATATTGACTTCCGGGGGAGGAAAATGCCGAGCTGAGCTGTCTCTCATAACGGGAGCAAGCTGAAACTTCTGTTCGGGGTAGTGGGAAGGCATATTAATGCCAACTGCCTACTTTTCTCAGTCAGAGAATAGTCCAAGATATGCACAGAAAACTTTAATGAGATTTACCTTGGCTAAAAGAGAGCCGCGGGGGGGACTTCTTTGAGGCTTTGAGGGGTCTCAGGGGAAGTTGCATAGTCATCATCTGCAGAAGTGCCCAGAGTCATTTATTTGACATAAGCTCGTCAGGATCTTAACCTTCTTGGACATTGCTAAACATCTAAAGCTTTGAAAGACCAGTGGAAACTTGGATAACTGGAAGAAAAGGTACAGAAGATTATTTTTTCATTCCGGAGCTATTTATAGCTTAAAGGGAAAAGGTGGGAAAAGAAAATATAGAGAGCTTGGAAGAAGAGAGAAGGAAGAGGTGAAATTTATAAATATAAAGGACAGTGTTAAAAACTGCTAAAAAGTGGGAAGGAATTTATTGTTTTGTCTACTTGCGGTTTTGGAAGTAAAAGCAACATCGTCATACTAGAACAGACCTGCAGCACATCTGAGCAAGACAGGAAATACGTCAAGTATTGTGAGATCTCCTTGTGACTTTGTGGTAACAAAAACAGGAAGTAGTGGAAAGAAAACCTACTCTAGGAATATATACCATTGAGAAACATCGGTGGCCATTGCTGGAAGGCTAAATTAAAAACATTGTTATAAAAAGAATTCGGGACAGTATAAATTGTTGGAATCAACTGAAAAGAGGGTAAGAACTATTGGTCATATTATTTGTGTGGTCCTCGGAAATTTTTAAAAGGGAAAAGAAATTGCAAGAAGTAATAAAAAGTTGTGGCTGCCATTTTGGAAAATTTAAAAACTTTAAAAATAAATATCTGGACTTTAGGAGCTCAGAGGACGGCGAAATTGGGCTTGCCGTAAAGGGCAAGTCCTACTCTTTTGAATCTGATAGTCAAAATGAAAATCGGTGAGATCTAAAATTTCATTGTTTTTTGAAGGGTTTAAAAGTTTTAAAAATTTATATCTTGGTCTAGGAAGCTCTGAGGAAGGTGAAACTAAGCTGATCATATAAAGCAAGCCCAGTCTTTTGAACCTGACACTTAAATCCGAAATCTGTGAAGTTAAAATTGTTGGTGTTTTTAAATGTCTGAAGCCAAGCAGCCCCGAACAAGGGCTCTTTCATTGGAGAAGATGCAGGAACAATTGGACGCGATGGAAGCCAGAATTATGAGAGGGGTGAGGAAGATGATAGATGAATCGAAAGAAGAAATTATTGCAGGGATTAAAAAGGATATGGAAGATCTCAGAAAGGAAACTGGGGAAACATCTAAGAAAGTGCAGGAAGTAGAAGGAAAAATGAAAGTATATGATTCCACCTTGTTGAAAATTCAAGAAAAAGTGGCAATCCATGACTGCAAATTGATGGAAACTCAGATACGTCTGAGAGGAGTGCCTGAAGTGGAGGATGGGGATTTGAAAGGATATATAATAAAAATAATTGCAGAATTTTTAGATGAAGATCCTGAAGAGAATAAAAATATGTATGATTATATGTACAGAGTGAACTCACTTTATGCAAAGAAAAATAATCTACCAAGAGATGTTGTTATAAGATTTATTTATTTATTTATTTGTTTGTTTGTTTATTTATTTATTTGGGATTTATATCCCGCCCTTCCCACGAATGGCTCAGGGCGGCTTCCAACAATTAATCAAACATAAAATTTAAACAATTTCAAGTATAAAACAGTTAAATATTTAAACAGTTAAAAACATTAAAAACAGAGTAATTCAGTTTCCTGTAAACAGATGGCTGGCCAGTTACCTCAAGTTGTCATCCTAGCTAAATATAGGCTAGGTATAGGCTAGCCGGAAGAGGGTCGTCTTACAGGCCCTGCGGAACTGCGCCAAGTCCCGCAGGGCCCTCATCTCTTCCGGCAGCTGATTCCACCATAAGGGGGCCATAACGGAGAAAGCCCTTTCCCTGGTGGCTTTCAGACGGGCTTCTTTTGGCCCGGGGATAGTGAGGAGATTTTGTGTTCCTGACCTCAGTGCTCTCTGGGGAACATGTGGGGAGAGACGGTCCTTCAGGTAGGCAGGTCCCAGGCCATATAGGGCTTTAAAGGTAATAACCAGCACCTTGTACCGGACTCGGTATATCACTGGAAGCCAGTGCAGAGTCCGGAGACCCGGCTGCATGTGTTCCCACTTTGGGAGACCCAATAACAGCCGGGCTGCGGCATTCTGCACCAGCTGCAGTTTCCGGGTCTGAGACAAGGGCAGCCCCATGTAGAGGGCATTGCAGTAGTCCAACCTTGAGGTGACCGTAGCATGGATCACTGTTGCTAGGTCGTCGCGCTCCAGAAAGGGGGCCAGCTGCCTTGACCGCCTAAGATGAAAAAATGCGGACTTGGCAGCGGCTGCTATCTGAGCCTCCATCTTTAAGGAAGGCTCCAATAGCACCCCCAAGCTCTTGACCCTGTCCGCCGCCGTGAGCGGCGCACCATCAAAAGCCGGCAGGGGGATCCCCCTCCCCGGGCCGCGGCGGCCCAAGCAAAGGACCTCTGTCTTCGTAGGATTTAACTTCAGCCCACTCAGTCTGAGCCACTCAGCCACGGCCCGTAGTGCCTGGTCAAGATTTTCTGGGGCGCAGACAGGCTGGCCATCCATCAGTAGATAGAGCTGGGTGTCATCAGCATACTGGTGACACCCCAACCCATACCTTCGGGCAATCTGGGCAAGAGGCCGCATGTAGATGTTAAATAACATCGGGGAGAGAACCGCCCCTTGGGGCACGCCACAATCAAGTGAGCGCCTCCGAGATAGCTCCCCCCCCAATTGCGACCCTTTGTCCCCGACCTTCCAGGAAAGAGGAAAGCCACTGTAAGGCCAACCCCTGAATCCCTGCGTCGGCGAGGCGGCACGTCAGTAGCCGATGGTCGACCGTGTCGAACGCCGCCGACAGGTCTAACAACATCAGCACCGCCGAGCCACCCCGATCCAGATGCCGTTGAAGGTCATCCACTAAGGCAACCAACACTGTCTCCGTCCCGTGTCCCGGGCGAAAGCCGGACTGAAATGGGTCGAGGACGGAAGTGTCATCCAGGAAGGTCTGTAACTGCTTCGCCACTGCCCTCTCAATAAGTTTACCCAGAAAGGGCAAATTTGAAACCGGCCGATAGTGTGTCAATTGGGCCGGATCTAAAGATGGCTTTTTTAAGAGGGGTCGGACCACAGCCTCTTTAAGTGGCGTTGGAAAGTGCCCTTCCGTTAGGGATCTATTTATGATATCCCGCACGGGATATCTAAGATCCCCCTGGCAAGATTTAATAAGCCAGGAAGGGCATGGGTCTAATTTACAAGTTGTTGGGCGAGCAGATACAAGAATCCTGTCAACTTCCTCCAGACTGAGGGGGTCAAAGCCATCCAGTGTATAATCCAAGGACAGGCTCGGGGCCTCAGGTTTGCTAACTGTCTCCAAACTGGCAGGGGGGTTGGGGCGGAGTGATGCGACTTTATCCGCAAAAAATTTCGCAAAAGCCTCACAGCCTATTTCCAATTCAGTAGAATTTAACCTGCCTTGCGGCAGCGTAGTAAGTCCTCTAATTACGTCAAATAATTGTGCCGGGCGCGAAGTTGCGGATGCAATCTTAGCCGCAAAGAATGCTCTCTTTGCGGATTTGATTGCCATCTCATAGGCCTTCAAACTCTCTCTATAAGATGCTCGGGTCACTTCGTCTCGAGTACGCCGCCATTGCCTCTCTAGTTGTCTGAGCCCCCGCTTTTGTTGCCGCAGCTCCCGGTTAAACCAGGGCGACGGTTTCGGACGGGGGCACAGAGGGCGCCTGGGTGCGATCTCCTCGATGGCCCTGGAGAGCCCATCATTCCAGGACTCTACCAGACCATCCAGGGAATCGCCAGTGGGCCAGGTATCCCGTACAGCCGTTAGGAACCGTTCCGGGTCCATCAGGCTCCGCGGGTGAGCTAAAATACGCTCTCCGCCTAAACGGGTTTTGGGTGATACCTCCATACGGGCCTTGAGGGCAAAGTGATCTGACCATGGCACTGCTTCCATTGCAATATCAGTCACTGATATTCCGGCCGCAAAGACCAGGTCTAACATGTGTCCCGCCTGATGAGTGGGATATATGACAAAGGAAATGGTGGGAAGGATCATGAATAAAATTTTTGAAAAGGCACTGATAGTGGGAGGCAGTAAAGTGAGAATCATGAAGGAGTTGCCAAGGCAAGTGATAAACAATAGGAGAACATATAAAAAGCTGACAATGGGAGGGACAATGGCACGAGGTTCAGATGGATTATACCTGAAGGTTTGAGCTTTGAGCTCCAGGGGAAAAGAGTCACACTTACAAATGCTCAGGAGTTGCGTAGATTTTTTGAAGAAAATAAAGAATTTGCACCATGATGGATTACAAATTATTGTCTAGGAATGTTAATGGACTAAATTCACCACAAAAAAGAAGGGCAACATTTCATTGGATTAAGAAACAAAACTGTAATATAATATGTTTGCAAGAAGTACATATTAAACAAAAGGATTATAAATTTTTATGGAACAAACAATTGGGAGTAGAATTTTTTTCACTAGCTGAACAGAAGAAAAGAGGAGTGGTTTTATATATCAAACAAGAATTGGAACCAAAATTAGTGTTTAAAGATAAAGATGGAAGATTTGTAGCAGTGGAGACAATATTAAATGGAAAAAAACCATTGTTATTGGGATTGTATGCGCCTAACGGTGCAAAGGATGCTTTTTTCAAAGACATTACACAAAAATTTGATGAACTGACCTATGATCAAGTATTGTTAATGGGAGACTTTAATGGAACAGTTAAGAACTCACTGGATAGATCTGGAGGGGGGAAAAATGATGGGAAAGAAGGGAAATTGCCAAAGTCTTTCTTTGAATTGGCTAAACAAGAAAATTTAGAAGATATATGGAGGAAATTTAATCCTGAAGTGCGGGACTATACCGTTTTTTCAGCAAGACACAAAACTTTTTCTAGAATTGACATGCTATGGGGAACTAAAGACTTAAGTCTTATAAAAAAGAAGATAGAGATTTTACCTAAAATTGGGGCTGACCATAACCCAATAATGTGGATTACAAAATTGTCCAAGAATTGAGAAGATGGAAACTGAATGAAGATTTGCTACAGAATAAAGAAACAGTGACAAATCTAGAAAAAGAAACTAAAGCTTTTTTCCAAGTGAATGATAAAGAAGATATTGATTTTCAGACAGTCTGGGATGCTTATAAAGCAGTAATGAGAGGATTGTTGATTGATTTGAATAATAAAGACAAGAGAAGAAAAGAAAAACAGTTGTTGGACATTCAAAATGAAATAAAAAAGATAGAAGGGGAGCTGAGAAAAAGACCAGGGGAAAAGAAAATTTTAAAGGGAATTACAATACTACAAACTCAATTGAGACATTTGTTGAATGAAGAAGTGGAATGGAGTTTGAAAAGACTTCAGCAAAAATCATTTGAGGGAGCAAATAAACCAGGAAAGTATTTGGCTTGGCAATTGAAGAAAAAGAGAGGAAATAGAATTATTAGTAGAATTGTGGTAGATGGAAGGGAAGTGGTTACTCAAGAGGGAATAAAAAGAGAATTTTTCAAGTACTATGCCAAACTGTTTAAAGGTGTTAAAATAAAGAAAGAGAAGATGGATGAATATTTACAAAAGTTAAAAATAGAACCCCTAACTGAAAATATGAGAAAAGTTTTGAATGATCCAATTGAAAAGATAGAAATTGAAGCAGCAATCAACGCAATGAAAAATGGAAAAGCTCCTGGGCCAGATGGATATACAGTTAAATATTTTAAAACTTTTAAGGATGAATTAATACCAAAATTGCAGAAGTTGATGAATATAATAAGAATAAAAGGGAAAGTACCAAATACATGGAAAGAAGCTGTCATTTTGTTGATACCTAAAGAAGATAGAGATGTCACGAATCTAAAAAATTACAGACCAATTTCGTTATTAAATAATGACTATAAAATAATTACAAGAATCTTGGCAGAACGGCTTAAACAACATTTGATAAATTTTATAAAGGAAGATCAAGCAGGGTTTCTTCCCAAAAGACAAATAAGAGATAATATTAGGACTGTTGTAAATATTGTAGAATATTATGAAAGACATCCAGAAAAAGAAGTAGCATTATTCTTTGCAGATGCAGAGAAAGCATTTGACAATTTAAGCTGGGACTTTATGTTCACGGTAATGGAAAAAATGGAGCTGGGAGAAAGTTTTATAAGAATGATAAAAGCAATATACTCCGAACAAAGGGCAAGGTTGTGTGTTAATGCAGATCTTACAGGAGAAATGAAAATTAGCAAAGGTACTAGACAAGGTTGTCCGCTTTCACCACTGTTGTTCATAATGACTCTTGAAATTTTATTGATGCAGATTCAAGAAGAAAAAGACATACAAGGTTTACGAATAAAAGGATGTACTTACAAATACAGAGCGTTTGCTGATGATATAATGTTTATAAATGAAAATCCCATACAAGTTACACCTTTGCTGTTAACTAAAATACAATATGGGGAGTTGGTGGGACTTTCTATAAATAGAGAAAAATCTAAAATTCTGTGTAAAAATATGCAGATGAATAGACAACAAGAATTACAGAAACTAACGGGTTGTGAAGTTACCTCCAATGAAAAATACTGATCTGTTTAAAAATAATTATGAGAAGTTATGGCATAAAATGGATGAAGATATGCTAAAATGGAATAAGCTTAATTTGTCATTGCTGGGCAGAATAGCTGCAATTAAAATGAATATTCTACCAAGGATAATGTATTTGTTTCAAACTATTCCTATTGTGAAGGATGCTAAACAATTTGATAAATGGCGTAGGGAAATTTCAGAATTTGTGTGGGCTGGGAAGAAGCCAAGGATTAAAATGAAAATTCTATCAGATGTAAAAGAGAGAGGCGGATTTCAACTACCAGATTTAAAATTATATCATGAAGCAGTTTGCTTAGTGTGGATGAAAGAATGGATAACGCTGTTAAACAAAAAACTTCTCGTGTTGGAAAGTCACGGAAATAAATTTGGCTGGTACGCATATTTATATTATGGAAAAAAGAGGATGGATGGTCTTTTCTCTCACCATTATATAAGAAGCAATTTATTAAATACATGGACAAAATATAAGAAATATGGAGATGAGAGAAGACCTTTATGGATAGTGCCAGCTGAAGTAATAAAGATAACGGCTGAGATAGGTGAAGAAAAGTGGTTGTCATATAATCAATTGTTAAAAATACAAAGTGGAAAAATAGAACTGAAAACTGCTGAAGAATTGAGTCACAAATATGATCGGTTTCAAATGCAACAAATAAAGAGCTTGGTAGAGAATGACATTAAAACTGAAGGAATAAGGAAAGAGCAAACAGAAATGGAAAAAGTTCTGCTTGGAGACAATGATAAACTAATTTCAAAAGTATACAAATTACTTTTACAATGGTCTACAGAAGATGAAATAGTGAAATCTCAAATGATTAAATGTGCAATTAATGTAAATAAAGAAATAAAGATGGAATCTTGGGAATATCTGTGGAAGAACTCTATGAAACGCGCAACATGTCAAAGTATTAAAGAAAATTGTTTTAAGATGATGTATAGATGGTATATAACTCCTAAAAAATTGGCAAAGATGAATAATAAGATGCCAGACAGATGTTGGAAATGTAAAAAGCATGAAGGTTCTTTCTACCATATGTGGTGGACTTGTGAAAGAGCTAAAATGTTTTGGCAGATGATTCAGCAAGAGATTTCTAAGATTTTAACAAAGTTGCAGAGACTTTTCTGTTGGGACTACAAATGGAAACATTTCCAAAAGAAGATAGAACTTTAATCTGGTACTTGCTCTCAGCCGCTAGGACATTGTATGCACAGTTGTGGAAGCAAGAAAAAATACCAGAGAAATGGGATTGGATTATAAAAGTTATGACATGGAGTGAAATGGACAAATTAACAAGAATATTAAGAGACTATGATTTGGAAGTTTTTAAGATGGAGTGGAAGAAGTTCAGAAGATACATAGAAAAAGAGTGGAAAATAAAAGGACACTGGACAATTTTTGATAGTGATTAAGTTTTAAAAGAAAAATATAACTTTTGGTTTTTTTTAATAGTTAAAGGTACCTTTAATATTTGTTTCTTTTTTTAAGTAAATAAAACTGGCAGGGGTCAAATAACAGGGGGAGGGGTGGGAGAAAAGTAAGATATGGGGTAGATAAATTTTTCTTTTTAAGTTGTAAGATATTGATATAGATTTGCTACCATATTTTACTAATAAAATTGTTTATACCAAAAAAAAGAAATATGAAGCAATATTACAAGTTATGCATAACTTCACTTTCTGATATTCTGTGGCTGGTTCTGTCTCCTGTGGCAAGTATTTTGTGGTTGTACCCATCACCCCATGTCAGAATTCCAATGGTGCCCATGGGCTCATAAAGACTGGGAACCCTTGGCTTACAGCTTGACTGAAGAAACTGTTGGTTACTTTGGCCAACCAGGGAGAAACTGTAAATTAGAATTTCCAATATAAGATATATCTTCCTTTGTTCTGCCCACTCCCACCCACCTCCACCCACTTTTTAATTTGATTGTTGTCATCATCAAACCATTCCCTGTCTTCTTCCCAGCCCTGAAGAGGAGTAGTTTCATATTTTTTTTAAAAAAAAAAATACAACCCTTATATTGATATACTGTTTTAATGATAAGTTTAGTAGGTTCTCTGAATTCCTAGCTTTCGGTTTTTTGTAAAAAGAAAAGTAAATCTCTAGTCTCTTCACTTTAGGAAATATGCCTTTTTCCTTATATCTTTGTGTGAATGGGATAGAGGCTTACCTTTAAAGAAAATAAAAGCTGAGAATTCAAAAACCTGCTGAACCTATAAATACAACAATGTATCAATATAACAATATTTTAGAGCCTTACAAAAATGAAGCCATTATATTGGTATATCAATTAAAATGTGCAAAAAATAAAAGGGGAGGGGTGCTGTCACACCACCAATGATGACAGCACCCTTATTATTTAAGGCATGTGTGGAAGAAAATAAACTAACTTCACAGCTGTAAGAATGCAGAGGGAAGGCAGACATGCGAAAGAACCATGGCCAAACTGATTCCAGTGCTTGTGGATTGACTGCCAAGAAAATCAGGAGTAAATTGGAGATGTGGGAAATCCCCATCTCTGGCAGAAATTCAACACCTGCAAAGCACAGCAGCTCCAAAAGTGAGGGTAAGACAGCAACGTTAAACAGAGTATGCTGCCAACTCCCTGCTGCATTTATGATGGGACAAGAAGGAAAATTGAAGTGTGTGTGTGTTTGCGTTTCTAGGTTTAAGGTTTCCCTAGTTTAAGGTTGTTGTCTTTTCACTTTACTACTTAAGTCTTGCTGCAGCCGTAATCCCCAGCTGGATCAAAATGATATTACAACGTCAAGTTACAATAACATTCTTTCAACAACAAAAAAAAGAAAAAAGAAGCAAAGGTGAGTGCTGACAACTGAATAATAATAATAATAATAATATTTTATTTTTATATCCCGCCCTCCCCGCCGGGGCGGGCTCAGGGCGGCTGACAGACATGGGAATCCCATGAATCATAAAACAACATAAACAATTTTAAATATCAGTTACAGTAAAAATATTTAAAAGTTAAATATATAATGAAATAGGTGCTAAATGCTGTAGTCGTGATATCCACAAGATGACTAGTTGTCCATTCATCAAATTAGTCGGGTTCCATCTCAAAGGCCAGCTGAAAGAGACATGTTTTGCAAGCCCTGCGGAATTGGTTCAAGTCCCGCAGGGCTCGCACCATCTCCGGAAGGTCGTTCCACCAGCGAGGAGCTATCACCGAGAAGGCCTGCTCCCTAGTGGCCCTCAGCCTGGCTTCTCTTGGCCCAGGGATTGTCAGTAAGTTCTGTGAGCTGGATCTCAGTGCTCTCTGGGGCACATATGGGGAGAGGCGGTCCTTTAGGTAGGCAGGTCCTCGGCCATATAGGGCTTTAAAGGTGATAACCAGCACCTTATAGCGAACACGGTAGACAACCGGCAGCCAATGTAGATCCCGCAGCCCAGGCCGTGCAGTTTCCCACCGTGGTAGTCCCTCCAACAGCCTGGCCGCTGAAGACATCTGTGAGCAAGGCTGGTATGAAGAATATAGAAAAATAATAAACTTGGGGTGGTATGGAATTAAAGTTTTCTACTGATATGGACTTACAGGGACCTCTTAATATGTTAAACTCTGTTTTAGGTGTGAACCATGTTCTGAGGATGGTTTAAGTGTCCAGAATATCATCCAGACTAGCACTTACTATAGGGCTATATTTTCTACCCATATACCAAGCCGTTTGTAGGCCATAAAGAAACGGAGTGGAAACAAAGTGCTAATAGTAAGGATCCACTGTTGAAAAAGAGAACTCAAGGGGGGGGGGGGACTCTGAAACAGCTGTTGTAGTTTATTCAAGCATTGTATATATTGTCTTTCCCAAGGTGCTGCTTTCAAAATTCTGCAATAATCTCTTTTTATGTAAACATTTGCAAATAATGAACTAGAGGCTGAGAACTGTGTGACAGTCTTTTATCAATATATGATTTAAAGCAATTGGTAAAATAATACCAATAGACATATGACAGCTAATTGTACATATTTTATTTATTTGTCTGTTCCTATGGCGCTCATTCTACTTTATAAAAGTCTCCCAAGCAGCATCAACCAATAAATCATTTTGTTGTTGTTGTTGTTCAGTTGCACAATCGAGCTTGACTCTTTGCGACCCCATGGACAAAGTCACGCCAGGCCCTCCTGTCTTCCACCATCCTCCGAAATCTGCTCAAATTTGTGTTTGTTACATAAGTAATACTGTCCAGCCATCTCATCTTTTGCCGTCCCCTTCTTCTTTTGCCTTCTGTCTTTCCCAGCATCAGGATCTTCTCCAGGTGAGTGCTCCCTTCTCATTTGGTGGCCAAAGTATTTGAGCTTCAGCTTCAGCATCTGACCTTCCAGGGAACAGTCTGGGTTGATTTCCCTTAGGACTGACTGATTTGATCTTCTTGCAATCCAAGGGACTCTCAAGATTCTTCTCCAGCACCACATTTCAAAAGCATCTATTCTTCTGTGCTCGGCCTTCCTTATGGTCCAGCTCTCACAGCCATATATTACTACTGGGAATACCATCGCTTTGACTATACGGACTTTTGTTGGCAGGGTGATGTCTCTACTTTTTATTATACTGCCCAGGTTCACCATAGCTGTCCTCCCAAGGAGCAAACATCTTTTAATTTCATGGCTACAGTCACCATCTGCAGTGATCTTGGATCCTAGAAATGTGAAGTCTGTCACTACTTCAAATCAAATCAATCAAATCAAATTTTATTCTTATATCCCGCCCTCCCCCACCAGAAGGCGGGCTCAGGGCGGCTCACAGACATGACACGTCATGATTCAATTAAAACAAATAAACAACATTTTAAATATAATACAGTTACATAAATAGATTAAAATAGATAAAAATAGGTGCTATAAATTCTGTCGTCCCAATTACATACTATCAAACATCAGTTACAATTGCACATAAGATGGCTAAAGTTACGATGATTTAATCAGTTTAGTCTGGTCCTAATTCAAATGCAAGCTGGAAAAGAGAGGTTTTGCAAGCCCTGCGGAACTGGTTCAGGTCCCGCAGGGCTCGCACCCCCTCTGGGAGTTGGTTCCACCAGCGAGGGGCCACTAATGAAAAGGCTTGCTCCCGAGTTATCTTCATTCTGGCCTCTCTTGGCCCAGGGATTTGTAGGAGGTTTTGGGAGCTAGATCTTAACGCTCTCCTGGGGATATATGAGGAGAGGCGGTCCCTAAGGTAGGCAGGTCCTCGGCCATATAGGGCTTTAAAGGTAATAACCAGCACCTTATAACGAACGCGGTAGACTACCGGTAGCCAATGCAGATCCTGCAGCACAGGCCGCACATGTTCCCACCTAGGTAGTCCCATCAACAGCCTGGCCGCTGCATTCTGTACTACCTGAAGTCTCCGCGTTCGACACAAGGGCAGCCCCATGTAGAGGGCATTGCAGTAGTCTAATCTTGAGGTGACCGTTGCGTGGATCACAGTTGCTAGGTCGTCGCGTTCCAAGAAGGGAGCCAACTGCCTCGCCCTCTTGAGGTGGAAGAAGGTGGATCTTGCGGTGGTGGCTATCTGGGCCTCCATTGATAGCGAGGATTCCAGTAGCACCCCCAGGCTCTTGACCCTGCGCACTGGTATCAGTGGCGCACCGTCAAAAGCCGGCAGAATAATCTCCCCTCCCGGTCCGTCCCGACCCACGCAAAGGACCTCAGTCTTCGTTGGGTTCAACTTCAACCCGCTCAGCCTGAGCCAGCCAGCCACGGCTTGTAACGCCCGGTCCAAATTTGTAGAGACATCACCAGTCCGGCCTTCCATCAGTAGATAGAGCTGGGTATCATCAGCGTACTGATGACAGCCAAGCCCATACCTCCGGGCAAGCTGGGCAAGGGGGCGCATAAAGATATTGAACAATGTCGGGGAGAGAACTGCCCCCTGAGGCACCCCACAATGAAGCGGGTGTCTCTGAGACAGCTTCCCCCCAATTGCCACCCTTTGCCCCCGATTTTCAAGGAAGGAGGAGAGCCACTGTAAGGCTAGCCCCCGGATTCCTGCGTCGGCGAGGCGGCGGGTCAGCAGCCGGTGGTCGACCATGTCGAACGCCGCCGACAGGTCGAGCAGCAGCAATACCGCCGAGCCGCCCCGATCCAGTTGCCGCCGGAGGTCATCCATGAGGGCGACCAAGACTGTTTCCGTCCCATGGCCCGGGCGAAAGCCGGACTGGCATGGGTCCAAGGTGGAAGCGTCCTCCAGAAAGTCCTGTAACTGCAACGCCACAGCCCTCTCTATAATTTTGCCCAAAAAGGGCAAATTTGAGACCGGCCGATAATGTGCCAATATGGACGGGTCTGATGTAACTTTTTTCAAGAGAGGGCGGACCACTGCCTCTTTCAGAGATGTTGGGAAAACACCCTCCGAAAGAGATCGATTTATAATGTCCCGTATAGGACATTTCAATTCCTCCTGGCAGGCCTTAATTAACCAGGAGGGGCATGTCTTCCATGTCTTCCCCTTCTATTTGCCAAGGTGTGATGGGGCCAGATGCCATGATCTTAGTTTTTTTTATGTTAAGTTTCAAGCCTACTTTTGTGCTCTCCTCTTTCACCCTCAACAAGAGGTTCTTTAGGTTTTCCTCACTTTTTGCCATTAGAGTGGTGTCATCTGCATATCTGAGGTTATTGATTTTTTTCGGCAATCTTAATTCCGGCTTGTGCTTTTTCCAGGCCAGCATTCCGCATGATGTACTCTGCATATACATTAAATAAGCAGGGTGCAAATAATGAACTAGAGGCTGAGAACTGTGTGACAGTCTTTTATCAATATATGATTTAAAGCAATTGGTAAAATAATACCAATAGACATATGACAGCTAATTGTACATATTTTATTTATTTGTCTGTTCCTATGGCGCTCATTCTACTTTATAAAAGTCTCCCAAGCAGCATCAACCAATAAATCATTTTGTTGTTGTTGTTGTTCAGTTGCACAATCGAGCTTGACTCTTTGCGACCCCATGGACAAAGTCACGCCAGGCCCTCCTGTCTTCCACCATCCTCCGAAATCTGCTCAAATTTGTGTTTGTTACATAAGTAATACTGTCCAGCCATCTCATCTTTTGCCGTCCCCTTCTTCTTTTGCCTTCTGTCTTTCCCAGCATCAGGATCTTCTCCAGGTGAGTGCTCCCTTCTCATTTGGTGGCCAAAGTATTTGAGCTTCAGCTTCAGCATCTGACCTTCCAGGGAACAGTCTGGGTTGATTTCCCTTAGGACTGACTGATTTGATCTTCTTGCAATCCAAGGGACTCTCAAGATTCTTCTCCAGCACCACATTTCAAAAGCATCTATTCTTCTGTGCTCGGCCTTCCTTATGGTCCAGCTCTCACAGCCATATATTACTACTGGGAATACCATCGCTTTGACTATACGGACTTTTGTTGGCAGGGTGATGTCTCTACTTTTTATTATACTGCCCAGGTTCACCATAGCTGTCCTCCCAAGGAGCAAACATCTTTTAATTTCATGGCTACAGTCACCATCTGCAGTGATCTTGGATCCTAGAAATGTGAAGTCTGTCACTACTTCAAATCAAATCAATCAAATCAAATTTTATTCTTATATCCCGCCCTCCCCCACCAGAAGGCGGGCTCAGGGCGGCTCACAGACATGACACGTCATGATTCAATTAAAACAAATAAACAACATTTTAAATATAATACAGTTACATAAATAGATTAAAATAGATAAAAATAGGTGCTATAAATTCTGTCGTCCCAATTACATACTATCAAACATCAGTTACAATTGCACATAAGATGGCTAAAGTTACGATGATTTAATCAGTTTAGTCTGGTCCTAATTCAAATGCAAGCTGGAAAAGAGAGGTTTTGCAAGCCCTGCGGAACTGGTTCAGGTCCCGCAGGGCTCGCACCCCCTCTGGGAGTTGGTTCCACCAGCGAGGGGCCACTAATGAAAAGGCTTGCTCCCGAGTTATCTTCATTCTGGCCTCTCTTGGCCCAGGGATTTGTAGGAGGTTTTGGGAGCTAGATCTTAACGCTCTCCTGGGGATATATGAGGAGAGGCGGTCCCTAAGGTAGGCAGGTCCTCGGCCATATAGGGCTTTAAAGGTAATAACCAGCACCTTATAACGAACGCGGTAGACTACCGGTAGCCAATGCAGATCCTGCAGCACAGGCCGCACATGTTCCCACCTAGGTAGTCCCATCAACAGCCTGGCCGCTGCATTCTGTACTACCTGAAGTCTCCGCGTTCGACACAAGGGCAGCCCCATGTAGAGGGCATTGCAGTAGTCTAATCTTGAGGTGACCGTTGCGTGGATCACAGTTGCTAGGTCGTCGCGTTCCAAGAAGGGAGCCAACTGCCTCGCCCTCTTGAGGTGGAAGAAGGTGGATCTTGCGGTGGTGGCTATCTGGGCCTCCATTGATAGCGAGGATTCCAGTAGCACCCCCAGGCTCTTGACCCTGCGCACTGGTATCAGTGGCGCACCGTCAAAAGCCGGCAGAATAATCTCCCCTCCCGGTCCGTCCCGACCCACGCAAAGGACCTCAGTCTTCGTTGGGTTCAACTTCAACCCGCTCAGCCTGAGCCAGCCAGCCACGGCTTGTAACGCCCGGTCCAAATTTGTAGAGACATCACCAGTCCGGCCTTCCATCAGTAGATAGAGCTGGGTATCATCAGCGTACTGATGACAGCCAAGCCCATACCTCCGGGCAAGCTGGGCAAGGGGGCGCATAAAGATATTGAACAATGTCGGGGAGAGAACTGCCCCCTGAGGCACCCCACAATGAAGCGGGTGTCTCTGAGACAGCTTCCCCCCAATTGCCACCCTTTGCCCCCGATTTTCAAGGAAGGAGGAGAGCCACTGTAAGGCTAGCCCCCGGATTCCTGCGTCGGCGAGGCGGCGGGTCAGCAGCCGGTGGTCGACCATGTCGAACGCCGCCGACAGGTCGAGCAGCAGCAATACCGCCGAGCCGCCCCGATCCAGTTGCCGCCGGAGGTCATCCATGAGGGCGACCAAGACTGTTTCCGTCCCATGGCCCGGGCGAAAGCCGGACTGGCATGGGTCCAAGGTGGAAGCGTCCTCCAGAAAGTCCTGTAACTGCAACGCCACAGCCCTCTCTATAATTTTGCCCAAAAAGGGCAAATTTGAGACCGGCCGATAATGTGCCAATATGGACGGGTCTGATGTAACTTTTTTCAAGAGAGGGCGGACCACTGCCTCTTTCAGAGATGTTGGGAAAACACCCTCCGAAAGAGATCGATTTATAATGTCCCGTATAGGACATTTCAATTCCTCCTGGCAGGCCTTAATTAACCAGGAGGGGCATGTCTTCCATGTCTTCCCCTTCTATTTGCCAAGGTGTGATGGGGCCAGATGCCATGATCTTAGTTTTTTTTATGTTAAGTTTCAAGCCTACTTTTGTGCTCTCCTCTTTCACCCTCAACAAGAGGTTCTTTAGGTTTTCCTCACTTTTTGCCATTAGAGTGGTGTCATCTGCATATCTGAGGTTATTGATTTTTTTCGGCAATCTTAATTCCGGCTTGTGCTTTTTCCAGGCCAGCATTCCGCATGATGTACTCTGCATATACATTAAATAAGCAGGGTGACAATATACATCCTTGTCAAACTCATTTTCCTATTCTAAACCAACCAGTTGTTCTATATCCTGTTCTGACAGCTGCTTCTTGATCCTTATCCAGGTTTCTCAGGAGACATGTGAGGTGGTCTGGTATTCCCATCTCTTTAAGGACTTGCCACAGTTTGTTGTGATCCACACAATCAAAGGCTTTAGTGAAGTCAATGAAGCTGAAATAGACCTTTCCCTGATACTCCCGTGCTTTCTTCATAATCCAGTGAATGTTGGCAATTTGATCTCTAGTTCCTCAACCTCTCCGAAACCCAGTTTGAACTTCTGGTAGTTCCCGATCCACATACTGCTGAAGCCTAGCTTGTAGGATCTTTAACATGACCTTGCTGGCATGTGAAATGAGTGCAATGGTACAATACTTTGAACATTCCTTGCCATTACCCTTCTTTGGGATTGGAATATAAACTGACCTTTTCCAATCCTGTGGCCACTGCTGCATTTTCCAAATTTGTTGACATAATGTGTGCATCACTTTAATAGCATCATCTTTTAGGACTTTGAATAACTCAACTGAGATACCGTCATCTCCGCTCGCTTTATTGTTAGTAATGTTTTCTAAAGCCCATTTGACTTCACTCTCCAGAATGTCTAGCTCAAGGTCAGCGATTTCACTGTCATGGTTGTCAAGGACATTGAGATCCTTCTTTTATAATTCTTCTGTATAATTCTTCTGTGTATTCTTGCCACCTCTTCCTAATCTCTTCTGCTTCTGTTAGGTCCCTACCATTTTTGTTCTTTATCATGGCCATCTTTGCACAAAATGTTCCCTTGATTTCTCCAGTTTTCTTAAAGAGATCTCTTGTCCTTCCCATTCTGTTATTTTCTTCTATTGCTTTGCATTGTTCCTTCAGGAGCAATGATCTCTCCTTGCTGTTCTCTGAGAGTCAAAAGGTTACATTATGATTGAGTGATTCAGATATTTTCAGATCAAGGATAGGATAGAAAACCTTTAAAAAAGGCTTCTTTTTGTCCCTATTTTCAGATATCTGCAAGGATAGGGGCTTGAGAGGCTTCTACCTACAGTATTCCTATAAAGGTCTCCACAGAAGGGCGGGCACTCATGCTGGAGAAATGGGAACTGGACCTGGGTAGGGAACTTTCACTTAGTGAACGACACAAGCTTTGGAACTCAGGTGCTTGTTCCTCAATTTTTTAAAATATTCAGCTCCAAGATACAGACCAGGTGATATTATACTCCCTCCTAGTTACATAAGATAAATAAGAGCATTAGCCCATTGTATTGGAAAGGATGTGGCCAAGTCAGCACATTCCAACACTGCTGGTTGAGCTGTCCCATCGTCTCTAGGGCACTATTTCCCATTTGCAGGGTTGGGACCCGGTACCGGGCTATGGAAGCCTCACTACCGGGTCACAAAAAAAGCCAAAGCCGCCAGCAAAGCATGACCTCTACTCTACTTCCTCCCTTCCCCCATCTCTGTGTTGTGCAGAGAAAAGCTAGCCTTGAAGACTGACACAGGCTGCAAAGCCTGAGCTCCATTTGGCTTCCTTCCTTCCCCCAGCTCTGTGTTGTGCAAAGAAAAGCTAGCCTTGAAGACTGACACAGGCTGCAGAGCCTGAGCTCCATTTGGCTTCCTCCCTTCCCCTGGGGGAGGGACGGTAGCTCAGTGGTAGAGCATCTGCTTGGTAAGCAGAAGGTCCCAGGTTCAATCCCTGGCATCTCCAAAAAAGGGTCCAGGCAAATTGGTGTGAAAAACCTCAGCTTGAGACCCTGGAGAGCCGCTGCCAGTCTGAGTAGGCAATACTGACTTTGATGGACCAAGGGTCTGATTCAGTATAAGGCAGCTTCATATATGCTTCATATGTTCATATGTCTCTGTGTTGTGCAGAGAAAAGCTAGCCTTGAAGACTGACACAGGCTGCAAAGCCTGAGCTCTGTTTGGCTTCCTTCTTTCTCCCGTCTCTGTGTTGAACAGAGAGGAGCTGGGCTGCCTCTCCTTCCTTCTCCCTCTCCCAGTGTTTGAGAGAAAAGCTGGCATCCACTGGCACTTTAGATCCTTGAAGTATGAGCTTTCATGTGCCTTGCAGTATGTTCTTTTGGGGAGATTTTCTGGGAGGCCTGGGCAGCAAAGAAGGGTGTGTGTGTGTGTGTTTTTCAGCTGGGAGGGGTGGGGAATGGGCATTCCAGTAGCTATTTTTTTACCAAATGACTTTTGGGTAGAATTGTTGCTGGCTGGGGTAATCTGATGGTGAGTAAGGCTTTTTTCCCCTTTGCCCCCCCCCTTCTTTCTTTTTTTCGTCTGCATGGGATGCTCTGTCTGTATTCTTGGTGCTGGGGGTTGGGGGAAGCAACAGTGGGAGGGCTTCTAGTGCCTGGCCCCACTGGTGGACATTCTGGTGCTTTTGGGGCATTGTGTGAGAGAATTTTGGACTGGATGGTCCACTGGTCTGATCCAACATGGCTTCTCTTATGTTCTTTCTTTCCATGTCTTTCTTTTTCTTTTTTTTCCATTTCATTCTTTTCCTTTCTTTCTTTCCTTCCATTTTTACTGGATGGAACTTTTCTGTTCGTCATACTGTTGTTGCAAACATAGGAGCTCTGTCAATGAAAAATTGGAACCCTCAGTTGTAGCCAGCTGGCCTTTCTATGAGATTTCTGTGTGAATGAGTGAGAGTTAGAGGTGTGGGGCAGAAAGAGATTATTGGAGATTACTGCTGTATATCTCAACAGCACTGGAAGTGGTGGTACTAAGAACCTGGCACCATTTTACTGGTCCTGCTTTTAACAGTTGTCTGACACCAAAATTAAACTTCTCCTGTAGATATTAAAAAAGATGAAAGAAGTTCACTGGCTAAATATCTGCACAACAGGTTGTTTTTAAAGGCATGGGAAACACAGCCAGTAAAAAGCTGCAAGCCCCCTTGCCCAGATTGCACGGAGGTATGGGCTGGGCTGTCATCAATACGCAGATGACACCCAGCTCTATCTACTGATGGACGGCCGGACTGGTGATGTCCCAACAAACTTGGACCGTGCATTACAAGCCGTGGCTGACTGGCTCAGGCTGAGCGGGCTGAAGCTGAATCCGGCGAAGACTGAGGTCCTTTGCGTGGGCCGCGGCGGGCCGGGAGGGGAGATCACCTTACCGGCCTTTGACGGTGCGCCACTGGTACCAGTGCGCAAAGTCAAGAGCCTGGGAGTGCTACTGGAATCCTCTCTATCAATGGAGGCCCAAGTAGCTGCCACTGCTAGATCCGCCTTCTTTCATCTTAGGAGAGCGAGGCAGTTGGCCCCCTTCCTGGAACGCACCGACCTAGCAACTGTGATCCACGCAACGGTCACTTCGAGATTAGACTACTGCAATGCCCTCTACATGGGGCTGCCCTTATACCGAACACGGCGGCTTCAGGTAGTCCAGAACGCGGCGGCCAGGCTGCTGGAGGGACTACCGCGGTGGGAAACTGCACGGCCTGGGCTGCGGGATCTACATTGGCTGCCGGTTGTCTACCGTGTTCGCTATAAGGTGCTGGTTATCACCTTTAAAGCCCTATATGGCCGAGGACCTGCCTACCTAAAGGACCGCCTCTCCCCATATGTGCCCCAGAGAGCACTGAGATCCAGCTCACAGAACTTACTGACAATCCCTGGGCCAAGAGAAGCCAGGCTGAAGGCCACTAGGGAGCAGGCCTTCTCGGTGATAGCCCCTCGTTGGTGGAACGACCTTCCGGAGATGGTGCGAGCCCTGCGGGACTTGAACCAATTCCGCAGGGCTTGCAAAACATGTCTCTTTCAGCTGGCCTTTGAGATGGAACCCGACTAATTTGATGAATGGACAACTAGTCATCTTGTGGATATCACGACTACAGCATTTAGCACCTATTTTATTATATATTTAACTTTTAAATAATTTTACTGTAATTGATATTTAAAATTGTTCATGTTGTTTTATGATTCATGAGATTCCCATGCCTGTCAGCCGCCCTGAGCCCGCCTTGGCGGGGAGGGCGGGATATAAAAATAAAATAAAAAATAAATAAATATCCTTTTTTGGGATAACTGTAGAAAAGCTTCTTTGAACTTTATATAACTTGAAATTAATTCATTAATTGCAGTACAATTCTCTGCTACCTTTCAAAGCAATTTCCCATTGTTTCAGTCAAGAAAAAGTATGAAAAACAGCTGTCAAAAGATTTTCTTGAAACCAAGCAAGCTTGGTTGTAGCTTGAGGAAGGGTTCCAGTAGTAGCAGCTGAAGGAATGGCCTACTAAATATGTCAGCATATTCTGAGGGACAGCAGCTGCCAGGGCCCAGTGTGGGTGGTACACAGCACTGGCATTCCTGATGGCAATGGCAACAGCACTTCCAACTGTATACACTGGCCAGTGCTGTTGAGGAAAGGGTGTGTAGCTGGTGCAGGCAATTGAACATGGGCATTAGGAGTGCTTGCAAGCTGGAGAAGAACACACAAACAGATAGGTGCATGCAGGTGTGAGGGTGGAAAGAGAGGACTCTGGGAATGTATGAAAAAGTTTCAGACCACCCACTTTCCACCCCCATTTTGGCTCAGCATGAGTTTCAGAGAGATTTTTCTGAAAACGAAGTTACTTCAGAAGAAGAGGCAGGTTTGGGGGAGTGCCCTGGAAGTGACATCACAGGAAAAGGTGGAGTTTCGGTTTGGGTGGAGTTTGGTTCAGTGTGCCCTGGAAGTAACATCACTTGGCTCTTGCTGGAAGTGACACCACAGGAAATGACATAATTTCTGTCTTCCGGCTCCACCCACAAAGTCTCCTGGCTCCACCCCCAAATTTTAGTGGGCCACGAAGGAGAAGTGTAAAAATAACCAGGCCACAGGAAAGAAAAGTTTGGAAAACCCTGGTCTAGGGATTCTAGGAAGACATCTTAACTAGGATTGGTAGAATAGCAGATCAGGTCATTCCTCCTACCTTGGATCTAGCTCTGCTAGAACCGTGGTCTGACTTCTCCCTGAGTAAGAAGGTTATGATTTCTGCTTTGCTGCTGGTGGTGGCAAGGTTAGCTTTTGCTTCCAAATGGAAAGCCAAGGAAGCATCAGTTTTAGAATTATGGTTTGATAAATTATGGACACAATTTGTGATGGGAAAGATCACTGATGGACTGAACCCTGACTCCTGTAATGATACAAACAGCACCTTTGTAGGTAACTGGCTCCCTACACTGCAATATTTAGCTGAGAATGAGCTTATTCAAGCTAATGTACACTTCTATGACTGGAATCATTTCTGTGTATATACTGTTGTTAACAGTTTCTCTGCTGGGGTTATGAATTGACAATGTTCCTAAAAGCTGGAATATGCTACTTGCCTTCCCTTTACTATGTAGGTATAATAATCTCTTTCCCTTACCTGTTTTCCCCCTGATTATATATGTTTTTCATTGGAATAAAAATTTAAAAACCCCTAGATTTCTGAAGATCATTGTATCTGGAATTTAAACTCATACACTATTAACCCATAAGAATCAAAATATCCAGTTCCCTTTGCATAGAAAGCACAAAGGCATACAGCCTTAATTTTTAAACAACCCTTCCCTGAGGAACCAGCAAATACCCTTTTCCTAGTAAAGATGCTCTTGGTATTTAATAAAAAGTCAAACCAAATTGGACTGCTTACCCTAGGGGTAGTTTAGCATAGTAACTAAAAACAGGGTTGTCTAATGAAGATTCCACTGTATTTGTAGTTGAAAAGTGGCTAAGTTAATGAATGCAACACAGATTTGAAGAAGAACTCAAAGAAGAAAAGTTCATGTGTGGCCAGGAGTTGCTGCCTGCCTCTATGGGAGTACCCTACAGGAGTAGTGGAGTCCCCAGCTTTGGAACTAAAATGGATGCTGCTTGTCAAAAACAGGCCAAAGGAAGCGACTCTCTGCAAAGAGTCAAAGAGACAGGTCTGGGCTTGTTCTGATTACAACATAAGATATCCTTCTGGCTGGCTCCTCCCCCCCCCAAAGGAATGTACTGAACCATGAGGGTTCACAGGTAAAGTATGGCTCACCTCTTAATCCTGGGCTAGCTGTTAATGGGCCATCATCCTGTCTTCCTGCTACAACTCAGCTTCTTTTGTTTACTTCTAAGCTAATACAAGACATGTTACACAAATCCTTTGTCTTCCACCCTGACTCCTCCTCAATGTTGAAAATAAATTACTATCAAACATTAAGTTCCTCATGGCCCATCCTGGCAAACATTAAGAGTCATCTTCATTTATTGTCTTGACCTGGGAATCGATTCAAGCAACCAGGAAAGGCACATCATTGTCCATTAAGAAACCATCATAACTCTAGGAGGGTCTTCACTACCCCAAAGACTATAAAACATGAGAGCAAACCACACCTCCTTGTTCAATCTGGGCTCCTAAGCTGTTCACCCATTACTAGCTGTTCCCCATCTAGTCTCAGACATGGCACGAGGCAGTGCACGTCTCCATCTTTAATTTCTAAATGGACATCTGCACATCTGGAACAGGTAATATCACCCTCTTCAACAATCCCTAAAATTTCCTTTCATTCCTCTCTATTTTCTAGCTCTTGATTGTGTGTTTTTGTATTGCTTGCATGTGTGATTGTATTTTTACATATTTTTCTTAGTAAACATTTTAAAAACTATTTTAACTCTGGAGTCTTTCTTATGATACTGGACCTTCATATTATTGGTTAAAGATCCCTGCTACAAAATAGCTCTACCTGTGGTAGAGCTACCTTTCGCTAATTCCCTCATCAAAAAGAGGAGACCTCCAGTATTTCTAGTAACACATGGTATTGTAGGAATGGCTGTACCAAGGGCTTTTTTTCTAGAAAAAGAGGTGGCGGAACTTTCAAGAGGCAAATGAAGAAGAAATACATGGGTGCCCCACATTAACTTTTAAACATTTTTTTGAGACTTTTGTTTTCATAAAGAACTTCATTCCACCGCATCCCCACAGAAAAAACAAAAGCCCTGGCTGTATCTAACAGTTGTGTTGAGTGTAACCTTATACACTACCAGAGTCTAATAGTTCCAGCTGTAATGCCTGGTGCTGTGGAAAAGATCTTACAAGGCACCAGAGGGGGACCAAGAAGAGCATTTGCGGGGGTGGGGGGGGATGAGAAAAGAATATATTGTTGGCCAATCTTCATTTCTTAGGATTGGAAAGCCAGGAAAGTTGGCGCAAAACATATTGTTATTTGGACTACTATTAGCAGAAAGAAACTTTTCAAAACAGGTTATCACCATTTATTACTTTTATTTATTCATTTACTTCATTTATAAGTCACTTTTCTCCTGAGTAGAGATCCAAAATGGCTTACATAATTCTATTTTATCCTCATAATAGCCCTGTGCAGTAGTTGAAGCACAGAGAGTATGAGTGGCCAGGCGTCATCCAGCAAGCTTCCTTGGCAGGGCAGGGATTTGAACCTGGGTCTCCTACATCCTAGTATGCTGCCCTGCACTGTCTCATGCCATTTTTATGAATAAATACATATGACTTGTCTTCCTTGGATTGACTGCAACTGGTGTTCTCTGTAGTTGTTCTAAGTATAACCATCTTATATTGTAATAATAACTACAATTACACTACACTACACTACACTACACTATAATTAAACTACAATAATACTACACAATACAATAATACTATACAATAATATTACAATATTACAAGGTCTGGGAACTCCTGTAAAACAAGATCTAGCTGTTGTACTTTTTTTTAGGTTGCTCTTCTTCCAAGGAGTTCAAGGCATACTTTGCCTTGAAGCTTGATTGGTAGCTGGTTCATGGCTTACCCATCTAGTACAGGGGTGGCCAAGGGTAGCTCTCCAGATGTTTTTTGCCTATAACTCCCATCAGCCCCAAGCATGGCCAATGGCTGGAGCTGATGGGAGTAGCAGGCAAAAAACATCTGGAGAGCTACCCTTGGCCACCCCTGATCTAGCACATCTGGTCTACCACTAGGGATCCTAGGCCTTAGTTAGGGGAAGGGGCTGCAACACCATGAGTCCCTGCTGCCATTCCTGTTGCCTCCTCCTCTCTACTGACCTCTGCTCCCCAGCACTCTGAGCAGGATCACTTACAAAGTTGCTGGCCTGCTTCTAGGTCCTCTTTAAATAATCACTAGGATGCCATGCCAACTTGGTCATTTCCACTCCACCCATGTGACCTGGAAGTCATTGGCATGGACAGGTTCCTCCCACCTTCATCCATGTGACACACTATGCTGCATGACCTTCCCCGCCAGCTATGTGTAAGGTTGCCTCCTGCCTGCTTACAGCTCTGCCCCCCACCAATGCCTGCTAGATTTTCTCATAAGCCAGCTCTGCAGCCCATACAATGTCCCATTTACCTATGAGAGCCAGTTTGGTGCAGTGGTTAAGTGTGTGGACTCTTATCGGGGAAAACCGAGTTTGATTCCCCACTCCTCCACTTGCACCTGCTGGAATGGCCTTGGATCAGCCATAGCTTTCACAGGAGTTGCTGCTGTAAAAGCTCTCTCAGCCCCACCTACCTCACAGGGTGTATGTTGTTGGGGGGGTGGGGTAAAGGAAAATGTGACTGCTCTGAGATTCAGAGTATAAGGTGGGATATAAATCCAATATCTTCTATATGCCCACTCTGGTTATGCTGGGTAAGGAAAATACTGCACCAGCTTTACTCATGACCAAAAGAGGGCAAGCCATCACCAAGTAGAAACTTTTGTTGCTGCCACTGCTTTCCTAGAGTCTTGCCACCCAATAAGTGTAAGAAAATACCCCTAAAATTCGGAACATTGTAGTCACCTGCCTGGTTGCCAGGATGCCTGGAGACTGAACTCACACACATCTGCTAGGAGAACGTGGGTTTGGCTGTCAGACTGGAAAGGACTTATGAGTACTAACAGCCACAATGCTAAAGCAGCACTCTGTGTTTCTGGAGGAGTGCTAGCAAGAAGAACGGATGGTTTCCAGTCGCTTCGGGTGAACGCCATCTCTATCACTGGAGCGGAAGAAAGTGCGCCGTTAGGAGCTATCCAGGCCATGCGGTTTTCAGCCTTGACCATAGAATCTACTTTGGGAGGCTAACACCAACTATCTTCCAGCAGTGCCAAGACTCCATTTCAGTGAAGCGGGAGGCTCACGTACTCAACAGATGTCACCAAGCTTATCTAGGCGTGGACCCTGCCAGACCGCCTAAGCCTTTGTCCAACAGAACTAAGGACAAAGACTGGTGTCAAGAAGAACACTGAAGAAGAGGAAGACCATCTTCAACCAGAGTCAAGTTCTTTGTATAGACCAGGTGTTACCTAGGTAGTAATTTGGCCATCTATTGTCACCTTTTTAGATAAGTTTAATAGTCCTAAGCACCCCTCCACCCTGTGATTTCCCCCATTCTTCTCCCCAACGGTCATCTTGGAGCATCCCCACCTTGGTACATTGTTACCTGGAGGTCCAATCAGGTAACCAGGATCCAAGCTTGTTCATTGGTCAGTTATGGGTACCCAATTAGGTGCCACCAATTAACTTGCTATTGGCTACTGCAGAAGTCCAGCCCTTATGGTCACTGCAGAGCTTCCCCTTTTACCACCCCTGTACCTCCCATCCCCTGAGGGTCTAAGGTAGTCTGTATAACCTGTGACCCAACTCCCCACATGTGTGCATCTAGCAGTACCCTATCTCCGCTGTATAGATCCACCCCCGATTCCTGATCAGTTGAGAGTCCTATTTCCCCCGTCCTCTTACGTCGCCATTGGAGCCTTCCTGGAAGACTATGATCCGTAATTATCACCTTGTTTGTCTGCTCATGTGTTCTCTCTATATCTCTATTTTTCCTAGGACTGTATGTATGTTTCATGAGCACATTGCCTTGTATGTATGCCTATATTTTTCTGGAATAAATTTTAATTGTTTTACTTAGTTAGAGTCCTTGATAAATTTAAGCATTAATTTCTGGACGTGGATCCTGTATACACAGATAAAAGATCCTATTAAGCCAGGTGCACACCTGACAATTCCCCATCCTCGTTTTGAGGGCATTTTGGCTTAACACAAGGAAGGACAGGAGACTTATTATGCTACTCTGAGCTCCTTGAAGGAACGGTAAGAAAAATGTGTGGTTGCTTTGTCATCTCGTCAAAACTGACTTATGGCGACCCTGTACGGTTTTCATGACCCTGTACAATGTTGAGGTAGTTTACAATTGCCTGCCTCTGCATCACAACCCTGGTATTCTGCAGGGGTCTCTTATCCCACTAGCACCAAACCTGATTAGCACTTCTGAGGTCTGATGGGTCATTCAGGTCATTAGGATAAAAATGCACTAAAGATAAGGATTCTTTTTTACTCAAGTGTGACTTCACAACAACCCCAGAGGAAGGTTAGGCTGAGAGGGACTGACTGACACAGGGTCACTAAGGAAGTTATATGGGGAGTTATATGAAGTTATATATTTGAACTCTGGGTTCACCAGCTGTAATCCAGCTCCACTGGCATTCAGATGAACAAGAAATCCAAAACCAGGCTACTTTGCAAATTCTTGCAACATCCTCACAACATATATGGCCATAACACCTACTGTTTTCTTTCTTTCCTAGATTTTTACAACCCATAGGACAATTTAACAGTATCAGTGCATTTAATTAATGTTCTCCTACAAGGTAATATCAGTATATTTTCTTAAAGTGGATATCTCAGTTGTCAGCCATGCAGTACACACACATTTGAAGGTCAGTATGTTGGGAGACCTTGTCCAAAGTGTCAGCTTTATTATTACAGCTGATCTTAAAACAGTCTGCAAGACAGTTTTAGAACTGGATTTATTACTCTGACTGTGAATTATTTTAAGTTCCACCACCTCCCCCAATTGGCCAGAGCCAGTTTCTTTCTATCAGGATTTCTTGATTTCTGACTTTTTCTGGCTTTGCTTTTTGATGGCACTACTCATGAGTTCATTCAGAACACATGGAATGCATGTGTGTATGTGTGTGTGTGTGTGGGGGGGGGCTTGTTGAGTTTAAAAAATCCTGTACAGTGTATCTTTCTTTTTTGTTCTTTGTTGGATGGTGGACTATGGAAAGAGATACGTTGTCAAAAGTAATGCAGATCAAACCCTAGCCTGAAGGATTTATTTCATGGAAATTCTCATGGAGAGGTGTCCTTATCTTTTTGCCTTTGCAATCCACTCAGAAGCACTCTAGATTGGTTTTTGAGACCTTCACCCTTTCACATGGTTGCTATGATTCCTTAGGAGAAGCCCCCTAGGCTGCAACCCAATGCACTGTGAAATTCTGCATCCTATTTCTCTAGTTTTGATTACTGCTTCTCCTGTTGCTGAAGTTGGTATTGCTATTGTCCATACTGAAAGTCAGCCATTTATGAAGGACTTTCCACATCCAGTCTCATCCTTACATATGTAACAATTTTTTAAAAATTGTTTAACAACAGTTTTTTAAATTGTTTAACAACAGTTTTTTTAAAAAATGTGTCAGCTGGAATAGTTTTTCCTGATGTCCTTATTAATACCCAATATATTCTCATGAGCACCATGACACCTAATTGATTTTCTTCCACCTATTTAGTTGTTTCCAAATAGCTAGTCCTAGTTTTCCTCCACCTAACTGTAACAGGAAATATCTGTCACCTTTGTGTCTGCAGGAACACATATTCATAAATAGTTGCCTTCACTGCAGGGGGATGCTTTGAGATGTACCTCCCATGATGGACATCTGTGAATGATCCCAGCTCCTATTGCAGCCATTTTGTGGTGGTGTCTATCTACTCCCCACTCTCAAAGTCCTCAAGATGTCCATGGATTAACCAAGAAAGGGAACCCCTCTTCCAGTTGATCCCTTCTTATTTATGCATGTACATCTAAAGGCATGGAAACAATTGTCCTCTTCTCCTTCACAATTTTTCTTTGTGCTTACTACAGGCAATGAAGATGGACGTTCACATTATATATAAGACTGTTTCTATTTCTATTTTGACAGGATCAGAACAGAAACCTTAGGCTAGTTCTCTGCCTCTTCCAGACTCCTGACTGATCAGACTTAATCAGGTAAACAGACTTCTTTACTGTTTTTTTTTGCTTCTATAAGACCTGTCTGCTGCATTAAGCTGTCTCTTTTCCACAGAGCTTTTGTCTCAGCTCTATGGCAGCCCTCCAATCCTAACCAGCATTTTTCATTTAATTGCCACCATCTGGAATACAGCTTTTCTCAAGTCAGATGGTTCGGCTAGCACTTTTTGCAATACTCCAGTTGACATTGTTGGGGAAGATCTCTTTCACCGATTTATTTCCCATTAGTCTATCTAGGATTGTTCTCACTCTTCTAACATACTTGATTGTAAGCAAATTGGGGATGGAAAACTCCAGCTGGAAAAAAAGTTACTATAGTGACTCCATGCGGGTATTTATGGGCTCTCAATAAAACTGGATTAGGATCCAGTGTACATTGTGCTGGGTTTATCAGTTTCACCATCCTCTCTCCAGGAAATGTAGTATCTTGAGGATGCTGAGGATTTGATCAGAGACCTCATATCTCTTTGATCAGAGACCCTCATAGGCCTTAAATTCCCAGAACACTCAGAGAAAATGGAATAACAAATCAGTTTGAATTTGTGCGACAGATGCGTCCAATGACTCTATAATGAATTGGAACAGGATTTCTGTTCAGTTGTCTTTAAAACTTCAGGTATGGGGAGAAGTCTGGTTTTTGGCAATGTTTTCTTTGTTTTTGTTGTGCTCCATCTCCATACCCAGGGTCTTTCCATCAGTTGCCATTGCTAGGGTGGACCCCTCTTCTTGAGGCTGCCAAAGGTTTCAGAATGGCTTGGGAAGGAAGGTTACATCACCACTCCTCCAACCTGGTCTGCTAGTGCCCTTGTTTCTCTCTCTCTGGACTGCCTACTCTCCTCAGAATGGGCCACCAGCATTCTGCACCTCAACTTGCTCAGTTTGCCTCCTATTATCCCTCTCCTTGTTCCTTCCCCAGGAGGCCCCACCCCTAGATATAAACCCAAGCAGGCCCCACTCCTAGATATAAGCTTTGGGTCTGGGCAGGGCTGGCTTGTTGTTTCCGTGTTCAGCAGGCTGTTTGCACACTGTTAGGCCTTGTTGCCCTGTTTCATAACAGAGTGAGGTTGAGTCAGTGTCAAGTTAAGTCAAGTTTAATATGGTCAGAGAAGAGAAAAAAAGTAACAAGCAATATTCCCTCTAAGCTGTGGGGTCTTGTGAGCAAAAATTCTACTTTGTGAGATACTTGCATTAAAAGCTGTGAGCTACTGCATAAATTAGTTTGCTCTGGGGTCATTTTTCCTAAGCTAAGACAAATATGTGTGAGCCGGAGGATAAAAAACTGTGAGCTAGCTCACATTAACTCAGCTTAGAGGGAACACAGGTAACAATTGGATTTAGAGAAACCAAGGCATACAATTCAGCTTGGGCACAGTATAAAATATTATATGTAAAAATTTTGGTTTCCATTTGTAGTTATAAAACAAAGTTGATTAAAATATTTCATAAACATTTAAGTATTTTAATCAGGTAGTTGTTTGTGGAGTCTTATAGCCTGTACTCAGTGTCTTGACAGGATGCTGGCCTGGCACTCTTGCAGGCCACTGCCAGCCCTCACTGTGCCCCATTGGCCAGGCAGGGTGGGGAGTCACTTGCCCACAGTTCTGCCTGCTGCCCTCCTGCTGTGTGGTTTGAGTCTTGCCCAGATGGATCCACCACTGGTGTTTCCTCCTGCTGTTGCTGTTAGGGTGGCTGACTCTACAGCACTGGAGGTGGTGAGCTTGCTGACAATATTTCCTTCTGCTCTTGTTGCAGGGGTGGGTGGCTTTGCTGTGTTGGAGGGGTGTATAGGTCTACCGGGCAAAGTCTAGGCCCAGGCATACCTGGACAGTTTTGATACTCTGTGATCATTTTATTCTTAAGTAAAACCACCTTGGATGAAGACCTGTATGAAGAAAAACAGATCTTTCTCTGTCTCAGCACTGGATATAAAGAAGGCATTTCACATATAACATTTCTCTTATACTGTGTGACAGTAATGAGGGCAACCAGACATACAGAACTTCTTGTCTCACAGCTAACTGAAGAGCTTCTCTGAAGAGTACTTCTGACAAGGGTTCCAGAGGAGATCCGGGAAATTACAGGCCAGTCAGTCTGACTTCAATACCGGGAAAGTTGGTAGAAACCATTATCAAGGACAGAATGAGTAGGCACATTGATGAACACGAGTTATTGAGGAAGACTCAGCATGGATTCTGTAAGGGAAGATCCTGCCTCACTAACCTGTTACATTTCTTTGAGGGGGTGAACAAACATGTGGACAAAGGAGACCCAATAGATGTTGTTTACCTTGACTTCCAGAAAGCTTTTGATAAAGTTCCTCATCAAAGGCTCTTTAGTAAGCTCGAGAGTAATGGAGTAAAAGGACAGGTCCTCTTGTGGATCAAAAACTGGTTAATTAATAGGAAGCAGAGAGTGAGTATAAATGGGCAGTCTTCGCAGTGGAGGACAGTAAGCAGTGGGGTGCTGCAGGGCTCAGTACTGGATCCCATGCTCTTTAACTTGTTCATTAATAATTTGGAGCTGGGAGTAAGCAGTGAAGTTTGCAGATGACACTAAATTGTTCAGGGTGGTGAAAACCAGAGAGGATTGTGAGGCACTCCAAAGGGATCTGTTGAGGCTGGGTGAGTGGGTGACAATGTGGCAGATGAGGTTCAATGTGGCCAAGTGCAAAGTAATGCACATTGGGGACAAGAATCCCAGGTACAAATACAAGTTGATGGGTTGTGAACTGGCAGAGACTGGCCAAAGGAGAGATCTTGGGGTCGTGGTAGATAACTCACTGAAAATGTCAAGACTGTGCGATTGCAATAAAAAAGGCCAATGCCATGCTGGTAATTATTAGGAAGGGAATTGAAAACAAATCAGCCAGTTTCATAATGCCCCTGTATAAATCAATAGCGCGGTCTCATTTGGAATACTGTGTACAGTTCTGGTCACTGCACCTCAAAAAGGATATTATAGCATTGGAAAAAGCCAAGAAAAGAGCAATTAGAATGATTAAAGGGTTGGAACACTTTCCCTATAAAGAAAGGTTAAAACGCTTAGGGCTCTTTAGCTTGGAGAAACATCGACTGCGGGGTGACATGATAGAGGTTTACAAGATTATGCATGGGATGGAGAAAGTAGAGAAAGAAGTACTTTTCTCCCTTTCTCATAATACAAGAACTCGTGGGCATTCAATGAAATTGCTGAACAGTCAGGTTAAAACAGATAGAAGGAAGTACTTCTTCACCCAAAGGGTGATTAACATGTAGAATTCACTGCCACAGGAGGTGGCGGCGGCTACAAGCATAGCCAGATTCAAGAGGGGGTTAGATAAAAATATGGAGTAGAGCTCCATCAGTGGCTATTAGCCACAGTGTGTGTGTGTGTGTATATATTTTGGTCACTGTGTGACACAGTGTTGGACTGGATGGGCCATTGGCCTGATCCAACATGGCTTCTCTTATGTTCTTGCTGAAAAACATCACAAGACACTAATCACCACGATTCCTGCTTCGCACAATAACCCCCTGTATCATCCCTTCTCCGCTCACAGAGTGCTTTCCATGCTCTACAACTCCTCTTTTCAGGTTATGGGACTGAGATATTACATTGTGTGTATATGTGTATTTCTTTCCTGAAGACACACAGCCCACAGGGTTAATCAAAACAATAATCTTTTATTTATAAGAACAAAACCCTGAGGAAAGTAAAGTCTAAAGCCTCTTTCACATTACTATACTAAACTGGAAGTTATTCATCGTTGGCCCGGTTCTGAGTAAAGTGATGCAGGGATGGAGGTTTTGTACAGCAAATTTCATTCCATTAATGAGCCACCTCCGAAGTGATCTGGCCATTTCAAGCAGTGCTGCACTTTACCTTCCAACCTTTTTCACCAGTCTTCCTTGATGTATATCAATGGTGCCAAGGCATCTCAGTGTTGCTGCTGTAGCACTGAAGTGCTATATTGGTCTAGCACCACAGTGTTCAAATTTAGAACATTCAAGGAAGATTGCGCAGCAAAAAGGTGTGTGAGGGAGTATGGTGCTATTGGAAGCAATGCAGACATTTTAAACAGCACACTACAGCAATTCAGAAGTGTAAAGGAGGTGAAAATGGAAGAAACCAGTTTACCTCAAGAACAGCTCAACCACACTTTGCTAACTGGAAGCAAGCAGCTGTGTATAAAACAAATCTGTGTATGAAAAATCTGTGTATAAAATCTGTTAGCAGCCGGTTGCTAAAACGGCTATGTCTGAAATGACACAAAAAACTGGTTGGTAATTGGCAACCAAAACAGATTACTAAGGCTGTCTGAAAGGGGCCTAAGAAACAATGTTTCACTTCCACTGAACATTTGAACTGAAGCACTATAGCTACAACTGGGATCCTTTAGTTACAAATGTACTATTTTCTAGTTGGTCCAAGCAGCTCTTCTATACAATTCCCCTCAGTCAGAAAACACTCTTTTCACCTCAGCACTTAACCTGTCTAACCCCAAGTGTTGTCAAAAAAAAGAAAAGAAAACCTCCTGCTCTTCCAAGTCTCCTTCTCTGAACATTCTGTCTACTCTCATTGGCTGCTCTTAGGGAGAGGCTGAACCTCATTTCAACACTCCTCTTCCAGGAATGTCATTGGTGAGTTCTTTGAGGAGCCAGTCACCATTTAAGGGTGTGTGCAATTTAAACTTTGCACTTTTAAATCTTCACGGAAAGCTATGTAGTGATCCTCCCCTCAGAAGGGACTGCACTGTTGTCAGGATACATTATCTTTTTTATTTGCTGTTTGGGGAAAAGGCATTGATTTGTTCCTAACACCAGAAGCTGCTCTAATAAGGAGGTGCTGATATGTGAAATGATACCACAGAGCGCGAGCACGTGAAGCGCAAACCTGTGAGTCACATTAAATGCGAACTCAACCTGCACTAATGTTAATTGTCATTCAGTTTATATCAATGTGAAGCTTATTAAACCATAAAGTGAGGCATCTAGCACCAAGAGTGGCACTGGAAACAATTAAGTGTAATAAGTGTTTCTCTTAATCCCTCCAAACCCAAGGGATACACCCGTTACAGATGAACATCCTGTTTGCACTAAAGGCAATGCCTGCATGGCTACTGAGCACACACACTGAGCTGAGAGATCCCTATTCAGATATAAAAGCAATTCTACCCCGAAGCTTGAAATACAAATTCCTTTCCCTGTGTATGTGTGGTTTATTCAGTCACCCTTCTTTTCCTTGTTCACAACTTTAATTTCTGAGGCAGCTGTTCCACTACTATTTATTATTCGGATTAGTGCTGACTTTTCAAGATTGAGATGCCTGATTCCCAGGGTGTGGCAAAATGAAGGACCTGTGAGGGAGGTAAAACATATTTCAGCTAACTAACTGCTTGGCCCTTCCACTGAGCTATGAATATGCATCAGAAATTAGAATGATGGAAGACTAAGGACTGGAGGAAATTAATGGGGGCAGCGAAGTGCAGTGATAGTTCTGTTTCTGATGCATATTTGTGCATTGTGCTGGAAAGAACTAACCTGGGAATTTGTTGCATGACCCTGGGAAAAATTCTTTATATATATTCAATCCAAACCATATATTTCTCTAAGTTAGAAATTCATATTTTGCATTTAGGTGTCATCACAAGTCCACAATGAGGACTGACAGCTGTCAACCTGAAGATCACAAATGTCCCTCCAAAAGCTTTGATGCACTGAAAGATTATTCAGCTGGTGCATTTCCCTCTCTGCTCCTTTGCCAAGCTTCCTCCTCCATCTTCAATTGCAAGCAGAGCTTTAGTAAGTGGACAGGAGATACAAGTGGACAGAGGAATTTCTGGAAGAATGGGATGAGAACAGCAACAACTGAATTGTTTCTTCCTGCTTTGATGCTCCCAAAGAAACAGGTGGAATCTCTGGCTTGGCAGTTGTCAACCCGAGCCACAACACACCTCATTCCCTGAACATTAAAACATTTAGCGTGTCAAGATTTGCTACACCATGGCATAGTTGTGAACCCTGGTTCCAACAGAAGTCAAACAGTATTTTGCAGTGCTGTGCCAGTCAAAGTAAGTACAGCTGGCAGGTTATTTTCCATGTAGGTACAAATGCATTTCACGTTGGCAATCTGTACATGTCCATAGAAATCAGGTAGGCTAAGAATCCAATGGGCATAAATTTAATAAATAAAGTAGTATAGGCAAATACTATATTTAAAACTGATTGAATTAAAATTGTTTTATTAAGGAATGGTGGTTTCGCATGCATAATGTCTCAGGTCATGTTGCCATTTCCTAGGCTATGAAACACTTCTCAGACCAGAAAAACCTTACCCATTTAGGCTAGATAGTACTGGGCTATGTGAACCACTGATCGGACTTTGTATCAGAATATGTAGGTATAATGATCCCAAGAAGGAACCAAAATGTTCTTCTGGCTGACAGTGGGGTAGCTCTTTTGGGCAACCCCAAGGAGAGAACAGAAACCTGAAGCTGTCAGCTGCTTGCTTACGCAGAATTAAATTAAACTGGCTTCAATTAAGCTTATTTCCAAGCTACTGTACATAGCATTGCTGCTTCAGGACAGATGCTGTATTATGTTACCTGGATAAGAGCTGCACTGTTGAAGCACTGAATATTTATTTAGGGCTCAGAGTGGCGCACAAATGGGCTCAGAGTGGCACACAACATAAGACGCAACAAAACCAATGGTATAAAACAATTTAAACAAGATGGCATTAAAATATAAATAATTTAACATTTTGTGTCATGTCATGTCTGGGCCTGTAGCTACAGCAGGGCATTTTGGGATCAACCCCCCCCCCCCCCCCCGAGTTGTGACCACTCCCTCCCCACCATCCCTGCCAAAAGTCCAGCTTGTGTGGAATCACTGGCCGCACTCTGTCACCTCACTGTGGGCAAACATCTGGCTAAGTAAGGAAGGGAAAGACTGCTTAGCCAGCTGAGCAGGCAGATCAGGCAGGCCTTTCCTCAGTGTGACATGATCATGTGACCCAGTCATCACAGGACACACAATCACATCATGATTCCTTGGCATAGGTGCACCACAGAGGCCTGCCTGAACTGCCTATCCAGCTCACTGCCCTGGGTCTCTAAGCTGTCCTCCTTTTTCTTCCTTGGTGCAGAGATGTTTGGCCATTGGAGAGCCTGGACCATCAGAAGAGCCTCGTTTGAAAAGGCAGCACCAAGTCTGCAACTCTGCAGGGTAGAAAGGGCTTCCCTGTTCCCCTACGCCACCCCACCCACCACAAAATTTCTGGCTGTAGGCGTGCTCTGGTCTCTTTTCTCATTACTTACGAAGTTTGCAACAGCAAATCCTAAGATTTCCAAGCAAGCACCAGCAATGGATCCCTTCTAAAAATCTGCACTAATTGCCACAGGTTATTTAAGTGTATACACTCAGGTCTCAGCCCCACACTTGGTATTCAGTACAAGAGTCCTGCAAACACGCGTGAAGTTCCAACTATTTTAAAAGACCAAAATGGGGTAGTGGTTAAAATGTTCTACAGAGTTCTGGAAAACTCCGGTTCAAATCCCCACTCCTCTGTGGAAGCTCGCTGGGTGACTTTGGGCCAGTCACACATTTTCAGACTACTCTACAGCACATAGTTGTGAGGATAAAACAGAAGAGAGAACAATGTAATGCCATCTTGGGTTCCCATAGGGGAGAAAACTAATAAATAAAAGCTTCCTTGCGAACGCGCAGTCAGTGTGTTTTTTCCCTCAGCACTACCAGCTTTGAGGGCTAGCATTTAGGAGTAAGGCGCGCAGGGCTATTCGGACAAATAGCACCTGTCCTCAGCAAGCGTGTGTCCTAGTGGCTATCTCGGGGGACTAGACCGATGGTCCCAAAGAGCCAAGTTAACTCAGTTGAAGCAAGGAACAACCATCCGTCACGGCGATTGGCGCCCTAAAACGAGTGGGCGCCTGCCTGCCTATTCCTTGCCTAACAGGCTCCAGGCATATATACAAACCTGAGGAAAATCCATGACTTAGGCCTCTTTCCTTTTCCCGACGCCAATCTTTTCCCCCAAACGGCGTCCACGGGTTGCAGCCTGCCGCTCGCACGTGCCCATACACACTCGAAGCCACGCCCCGAGGAATCCCTCCTCGCTCAAAAAGAACCTGTGCAGCTCTTCCCCACCCCCCTTCCCTTCGCCCGAATCTCTATTGCAGGGCAAGCGAAGGAGAAAAAGAGAGTGAGCGGGAGAGAGACGCGGAGGAAGGTTTTCACACGCCGAAACAGCGTAGCCGGCGACGTTTCTTTCTCTCTCTCTCTCTTTCAGTTCTTTTAATTGACTCCCTCTCCGCCCCACCGGCATCGAAGGCGTCGATTCGAGAGGGTGGGGTCTCCTCAGTGGCCACCACTCGGTTCCCAAATCTCTCCGGCGCTTGGCGTTCCGGCTCGGCTTCGTGCGATCAGCCCTCAAGGCTACACAGTACACGCCGGAAAAGCAAGACTCGAGTTCGGGTTTTTTTGTTGTTGTTGTTCTTTTTTTGTAAAGAAGAGCAGCTGAGGCGCCTCAGCAGAGCCGCGGCTGCTGTCTGCCTAGCTGGCTGGGTTGCTCTCGGTCCTGGGAATCTGCTTGCACCAGCCCGGAGGAGTCTCTCTTTTCCCTCGCCAGCGGCTCCTGCCACGGTAAGGCTCGGCTTCGGTTGCAAGTCCCGGAGTGCACAGAACCTTTTGGGGAGGCGGTTGAAGAAAAGAGCGGGAAAAAAAAGAGAGGCTTGTGTATGTTTGTGTGTCTGTGAGTGCACCTTTTCGAGGGCTTGCTGGGGCTTACGGGAATCGGTGCTGCCCTTGCGGAGAGGGAGCGAGCACTCTCCGGATTGGGAAGGGAGGGGGCAGAGAGTAGCTGCCCGCCAGGCAATTGCAAGCAGCCCCTGCACCAACCGCACGCTCAGCAGCTATATCTGGCACTCTCTTCACGTAGTCAGGACCCTCCCTCCCCCCAGTACATGATTTGGGTCTCGAATTGTGGATCCCCTTGTCCGGCTCGATAAGTGCACGTGTGGCGAAACGACCCGGGTGGTTCTTCTTTGATCTGTCGGGCTCTTGGGGTTTTTCCAACTATGCGCTGTTAAGCAGTTTTCGCCTGCGGCGCTTTTTGCGGTGGTCCCTCGTGTTCCTCAGTCCGAATTGTCTCGGAGCTTCGTCTCCTCCGGCTCAGAGACGCAAAACTTCCCTGACGCCGACACCGGATTAAAGCCACTTTACGTTTCCAAAACGTTGTTTTGTAGGAAACGGCTGAGGCACACTCGCTTGGGCAAAAGAAGCCCCGCTGAACTCAAGGCGACTTTGGAGTAAAACGTGTAGGATCTTACTGATGGAGGGTGTGGGGAATTTTGCACAGGTGACTTGGTAGGATGCACGGGCTAAACACAGCTAAACAAAACTATGGTATGTAAAATTGCTGTTTCCCCCCCACATGTTAAGAAAAATGGAAGGGGCAGTGAACAAAGTGAGAGTCTTCTGGCTCGGTGCTTCTTCCTATGCGACTGTATCTTCTGTATAATTCCCACTCAAGCTATACCCAGAGGAGTCCAGATTTCGAGATTAACTTTGAGAGATAGCAGTTATCTTTCCCAGTCACCTTTGCAATAAAGCCAAGACATCAGGAGAAAGGCGATATGTATCAGCCCCTCTCATCTTTTCTTACAGCAGATGGGATGAGAGAAAAAAGAGAGGCTGGACAGCAGTGTGGTCGATCCATCGTATAAACAGACGTTTGGTTGATAAACCCTGAAGGAGTATTGCATGATCTCTTATTAATACTTCAGGGCTTGGTGCAGAGATGTTCGTCTATGTACCTCAATGCAAAAATGCTCACTGACATTTGCAGCACTGTTAAGGGAAACTGTGCTGTAAGGTGTGTGTGTGTGTGTTTAAAAAAATCCATAATAACAGAGGCAAGGAGTTCACATTCTTTCCCCTTAACTTTGTCATTTTTTATTTGCAAAGCTAAGTCTAGCCTGCTTCTGTTTTAGCCTGCTTCTGTTGAGTGCAGGGTGCAACTAGTCAAGAAGAGGAAGAAAACAAACCATACTGGTGTCTGTGAGAGGGAAACAGAAGCTTTTTGGTTATCTAGTACAAATGGCTGGGCAACTTTTGCTGTATGCAAACAAGTGTGTGTTTTTCTTTTGCTATTAATATCTTCTCTTCCAGAGGGGGTGGTGGTAGTTAGATGTGTTGCAAACAACATAATGCAGCATATTGTGTCACTTATCCTGGACAGGAATGGCTTGCTTACTAAACTACAAATGAAACTGTGCTGCTTGCATAACAAGTGGGCATAGTTAGCATCTTACATACTGATTTTCATGTACATCAGATGAAAGCAGACGTGGGGTTGCTGCAACTCATTAGATGAAGCAGGCAAGGATTCATTATAAGTCATGGTGACATTTCGTTTTGCAAGCATATGAAAGTATATTTCCTTTGGAGTTGCTTCTTATTGTTAAGCTTTTTAAAAAAAATCCTCATAAAATTCAACGTGTTCTGAGAGTTTGTTATGAAATATATGTGCAAATTTTGTAAGAGCATCTGCAATGCTTAAGTGAAATCAGTACTTTTAGTAACACAAACACTGCTGTCCTAAGTAGTATATGGAATGTGCAGTACAGTGTATATTTCATCTGTGGGGATACTGAATCTAAACACACTTTCTGGTCTCATTGACTTTTTGAGGGACATACTTTTCAGGCAAGGTTGAAGAGTCTATATCCATTCTAAACTGTGATGAGAGTTGTGTTGAGATTCTACTGGGTTTCCACCACAGTTAGAATGTCTGTCTATCCTCCTCCTGGACTTTTTTAGGATTTCAATATTTGAAGATTAATATTAATTGGACCTGCATATCATATAAGAGGAGTCTCTCTGCTCTTATAGATGTAAATGTTTTAGACAAGAGTTAAACAGCACTTGGTGTGCTACCATTGATTATTAACAATTGTCATGAGAGTTCACATGATCAACCATTATCTTAGAGTTTTAGTTTTTCTGTGCTACAGCAGCAGCTACTGTGGTGCATGAGAGGGTATTTTCATGACTGAAACTAGTTGCACACCACACCTGGTAAGGGGATAATACAAATAATACTTAATTAGTAGCATAATTATGACACTGAAACGGTATTAAAACTGCCATGGTACTACTCCTTCAAATTACTCCCCTTTGTTATCTGCTACGCTTGTATCTGCCTTCTTCAGATCCAGTCTGAAAACACTGCTTTGACACAACCTCATGGGCTCTTTCTTATGTTGACATGAATTCTAAGCTTATGCCATTGTAATGAAGACATATCCTTCCTGTATTTGTCCTTATCCCACCTTCTTGTCTCTTTGTGTCTCGTGCCAGTTGGTACACTGGAAGCTCCTTGAGGCAGGGATTTCTTTCTTGTACTCTGTAAGACACTATGTACATTGATAAGTGACACTATGTAAATAACAATTAAAAAAAAAGTTCCATTAAAATCAATGGGACTTTGCAAAAGCTCAGTTTAGTATTAGAGTGTATTAATAGGGACAGTCACTTGTGGAAGCAGAAAGTAACTTCTGTATACCTGCAGTTCACAGAGACAGAGGCAATTGAATTTGGTCAAGTGGAAGCAGAAAATATTCAGTTGCAGAGCTTAGGTATAAGCTACTAAAACAGTATAACTTAGTTAAGAATAAGGCTGCCCAGGGGCATGGGTAGCAGACAAATGGGCCAGTGCACCACACTTTTAGAACTGTGATATCAAACTTCTGCATTAGGCATAGGTTCACTTCTTATTACAAAGAGCAGTATTTGGTAACTACAGTGGTCATTCATCTACCATATGGTCTCTTGAATGTGAACATTCAGGTGCTTTTCTGAAGGTGATATATTATCAAAGACCATTAGTAGTGTAACAGTACAATCCTATATGTGCTTACTTGGAATTAAACCAGGCTGAGTGCCATGGAACTTGTTTCAGAGTAAACCTGCATAGGATTGCACTGTAACTGGCTGACCTGTAGTTTCCTATTGCAGACGTTTTAAACATTAATAAAGGATAGCTTAAAAACATCATGTTTGTTTTTCCAAGTATTGTATAGTGATATAATAAATGGCCCTATGGAAGAGCATATTCCTTATTTATCAACATTTTTCTTCTCAGTACAGGTTATTTCAGCTGTTCATAATGCACACAGCTGCAGTCTCCAGCAGTCTTTGGCTACAACATCTACTTTCAGGAGACAATAATCCTCTTCTTTCATTATGTGGCGTCTGTCTGTGAATGTGCTAATATTCTACCTATACTCCTTAAGCATTTTATAGGGTAATGGAAGGCCTGATCCTAAGCCAATTAAAAGGCTCCCATTGACTCTGCATTTGCTTGAGTACTGGAGAACTATTCATATAAAACCTTCTTGTACAACTTCTGCAAGGTGGACAGAATTATGTTCTAGTTAGCTTGATGTTGGTAAATAATGTATTGCTGATGCCTTAAAATAGTCTAAATGAAAGAAGTGATTGCTGGTGCTCTCCAGCCTTTGCAGGCCTGTGGCCGACTATACGGAGTATGGCCCTTTGGACCCTTAGGCAAGGATATTGAATAAAATTCCCTAGTAGCAGCAGTAGTCAGTTTGTTTACAAGATCAAACAGTTTTATTTCTGGAAAGAAGTCACCAAAAGAAAATACAAGCAAGTTTCCAAGGCTGTGTCTCCTCTGCCCCCCTCCACAAGCCCAGCCAATTCAAAATAAAACAAAACCAGAAAACCCAGAATATCGCTCCCTAAAAAGGAATAGGGCATTCTTTGCTTAATCAAAACGTCAGTTTTTTTTAATTTAGTTTTTAATTCAAAATAACTTCCTTTGTGGTAAATCATAATGTTACCCACAATTTGCTGAAAGGGTTTGCAGGTTTTTACTTTAGGAATTTTCTTTGTTAGCTTGCATTTCTGCTGTTAGACTTAAATGTATTTTGCGGCTTGACACTACTAACTTTAAACCATTCATTATGTGATGTGTTAGACATAATTTACTTGTTCATTCTAAGACATTACATCCTGTAGTTATTGAATAATCTTATCTGCTGAGAGCAAGTCTATTCAAATGCTTCAATCTGAATTTTAGATCTATTGCCAGTGAGTAAAAATGCACAATAATGTGTAAAAGTGGGAAACTATGATGTTTGTTAAAATGTATCCAGATTAGATTTGTACACTCATCTAACCACAAGGTAACAAGTAACATGTTCTGTTCATTTAATTTTTCCGCTAACAATAACCCTCAGGGCATAGATTGTTGTATTCCCATTTAAAACATGGGCAACTGAGGCAGAAAAATAACTTGCCAGAGGCAGATTGGATTAGGATCCAAATCCAGTGTTGAAACTAGTATCCTATTCTGTCTTTATTTACTGCTGATCTGTTTATGCTGTTGTGAAACTTTCTCCACACAACTTTCAATTTCTTAATTTGTTCTGTATATATATGCGTGTTTCTAAGGTATAGATATATTTTCTGAGAGCACAAACATAGTTAAAATGAAAATCCTAAATGCAGCATCAAGATAGGAGGCCTGTGTGGTGAAAATGTGTTTAAAAATGTGGAGATACATTATTGTTGGGACTAACCAAATTGACATTAATGAGCAAGGTTTTGTGTTCCCGAAAACTATTTATTAGACTGGAAGCTACCCCCCCCCCTCAAAAAAAAAAAAGATAGTTGGGCTTTTCCATCCTGCCTTGAAACATAGCTTTTTTTTTAATTCAAAACACAGTTCTTGTTTCTTGGAAGCTCTCAGAGATACTAGTTGCATTTTTCTCTGTGGATGATGATTTAGAGCAGGGTGGCCAAACTGTGGCTCAGGAGCCACATGTGGCTTTTTAACGTATATTGTGTGGCTCTTGAAGAACTCAACGCCCCAATGGCCAGCTTGGAGATGGCATTTCTCTCTCCAAATCACTTCTTCAAGCCAAGCCAAGCCAACCAGTGGCTAGGAGAATGCATTTAAGTTAAAGCTGTTTTCTTTCTACCTCTCCTTCCTTCCCTCCCCATCTATTTTCCTTCCTTCCTTCCTCTCACATCTGACATTCATGTCTTGTAGCTCTCAAACATCTGATATTTATTGTATGTGGCTCTTATGGTAAGCAAGTTTGGTCACCCATGTTTTAGAGTTTGCTAATCCAAAAGCAACTGAGGTGCCAAATTCAGTAGCTGCTCACTCTATTGTAATTCTTTTGGATAAAACTAGCTCTTCTGCTAGAGTTAATCCTAATATATATCTGATTTGTATTCTCTTTTCAGGTTATATAAACAGAATGATGTTGGTAACTCAATTAAAATGTGTTTTGATTTAGATTTATGGTTGTCTGTTTCTGGGAAGGAGAGTTAGTGTCTTTCATACATCTCTGGTTGTTACTAGTGTAACTGTGTTGGTGAGAAAAATCTCTAATGTTGGATTCAGAATAACACAAGAACAATTCTGTGACAAAGTGAGCACATTTCACAACACTGTCAGGAAGTTGAGGTTATTTAACAGGGGCAGGATATTTGGCTTACAAGTGAGACTCTAGTTTAAACATGAGTCTGTGAGATTTGTGATTCTATTTGGTATGTCTGCAGAGTAGACTAGCTATATTTGTTGTATGGATAGCAGCCTATCTTTGACTCCTGCACTGACTTGCAGGGCAGAACAGCGCAGAAACGGGCCCCCTAGGAAAACATGATAGGAAGAAACTGGAACTGCTCAAAGTACTGCTCCTCCAAAATGTGCATGTCAATTTTGTCCATGCTTAATAACTCTAATGTGCAGTCATGGTATTTTGCATCTTGCTGTTTGTGGGATACAACAGGCAGAAGAGCATGTGTGGAAAATTCTCTCACTTCACTGTTATTTATATTGATGCTTAACAACTGGCTTTAACTGACCCACTGAAACTTGCCATACCTGTCTGTAAGCAGACTCCTGTAACATTTGAAGGTCTCACAGAAGGGGAAACTTCACTAGATCCCCTTTTTGCCATGTAGAGGGCGATCCAGTCGTCCAATTGAAAGTGATCACTACTGTGACAGTATTTGCATTAGTGTAAGTTTGATGATATCGTCTTTCTCCTTTTGATAGAAAGATCTGGTAGCTCACGTTAGATCTGGGAAGCTAAGCAGAGTTAGGCCTAGTTAGTATTTAGATGGGAAACCACCAAGGAACACCAGGGTTGTGATATGGAGGCAGGCAATGACAAGCCAACTCTGAATGTCTACCTTGAATATCCCATGGGTTTTCTTGCCATAACTCAGCTGTGTAAAAGGTTAAAGGTAAAGATAGTCCTCTGTGCAAGCACCAAGTCATTGCCAACCCATGGAGTGACATCATATCAGGACGTGGTTTTTTTTTTTTGGCAGACTTTTTGTTATGGGGTGGTTTGCCATTGTCTTCCCCAGTCATCTACAGTTTACCCCAAGCAAGTTGAGTACTCATTTTACCAACCTTGGAAGGATGGAAGGCTGAGTCAGCCTTGAGCTGGCTAGCTACCTGAACTCACTTTCTGCTGGGATCGAACTCAGGTCTTGAAGCAGAGTTTGGACTGCAGTACTGCAGCTTACCACTCTGCACCACGGGGCTCATAACAGCTGCAACATGACATTGGGTGGGGGGGAGGAGGAAAGCCATCATTTAAATCAGTAGATTCATTCAAATGCCATATTCATGCATCACTCATGCAGTCAGGCACAGTGATCACATCCCCATATCATCCATGTGTGGAAGAAGCCAGTCAATATTTGGTAATGTGGCATCCATCTCTGACTGATATCATGGTATCGCCATGGCCTATGTACTAGAAGAACTTTATTTCCCTGTGAACCTATGTGGCAACTTTGATCAGTGCAGCAGGACCTATGGTTATTCCAAACTCATTGCTGCCCGTACCTACTTCAGCTCTGTGGAACACCTCCAGATTTTAGTAAGGCCTCTTCTCTTTTGCAAGGGCTGTAAGGGCTTGTTAAAGGATTCTTTGGAATCTCTGGTGTGGCTTCTGTGATCTATTAGTTTATTATGGCGAGGGTCAATTTTAAGGTTTATGCTGGTTGTTTTAAGCTGCTTGTGATTTATGTGGTCTTACCAGTTCTGGAACCCACTTTGTGAGAGAAAAAATAAACAGATATTCAAATTAGTGTCTGCTTGTGGGGTTTCATGAACCACAAGCCTTCCCCTTCTGCACAGCATATAAATATCAGCATAGTTATGGTAACTCATCCCTTTGTGGGAGACATTGCTAGCAGTTATGGGAGAAAGGAAAGATTGTTAAACCAGTGTATCCCCAGTTGGAATAATGTATGGAAAGGATTTATGCCCTGGAAGGGAGTAACTTTCCCTTTTTCAGTTAGGTTTTTGAATTAAGATAACTTTCTCTTTTAGGTCAGGAAAAGGACAAAGTTCTTGGACCCAGCCTGGCTTCTTTGAAGAGCAAGTTTGCATGTTTTGCTAGTAGTGCATACTATTGAACTTGGCTTCTTTTATTGATTTATCTGTGCATCTTTAATCTGTAGGTCAGATGACAGGAACATTAACAGTCTGCACAGGCTGTTTGGGAAGCAATGAGTGTAAAACACAGCAGCTGATCTTTTGATGGGTGCAGGTCACACTTAGCTCACTGACAAATTTGAACAAATTGAATTGGTTTCTTGTGGTGTTCTTAATTCAAGGTGCTGATTCTTATGCATAAAGCCTCTCATGGTCTGAAGCCCACATATCTGTAATACCTAGAGATGTAAAATTTCTGAAAATTTTGAAGCTCGGAAAAAAACTCAGTTTTTTCCAGAAAAAAAGGAAATTTCCGGAAAAATTGAAAAAAAATGCCACATTAGCACTTTTTTCTTTTCCAGATTGAAAGTCATTCTGTTACTTTAGGAACATAAAATATGACTATGGGCAATTTTATTTGGCATGAAATTATCACAACTAGCATATTAAAAATACAGTGTATCCAAACAGTTATTACCAATAGAATTTACTTTTTAAATAATATTTATTTGTAATTGTAACAAATGGAGCAACAATCTCCTGAACTGTCTACTAGTTTATGTGGAACAGACAAAAAACCCGCCACAAAATAATTTTTAAAAATCCAGAAGTAACAATTATTTATATTTTCTATTCACAGTATTAAATAAAAACTCATTCTTATAAAAAGAATTGAAGAGGGGGGAAGTGTATAGAAGAGAGTGTAGGACTAAGTTTCAATGAATGGGCATGACCTAGGACTTGCTTGTCCTCAGTGTACAGAAATTAGAACAATCTGATAGCATACATAATTTTTAGAATTGATTTGGAAAATATTTGAACACCTTGTCTTAAAATATTTTATCATGTTAAAATAAAACATCCCATAATCATTTTGGGCCTTCACATCTCTAGTAATACCACCTCTCCATATTTACTGTTGCTCACCAACTTCAGCTGGTCACCCGCAAGATTCTGCTGTCTTAAAATCTAATTGGCAAGTTCTTTTCTGCTCAGCCAGGCTTGTTCCTTTTCAGTTATAGTACTTACACTTTGGGATAAGCTTGTTGAAAGCCTTCCAATATGGTGCTGTTCTGGAGGGCAATGTGAAGGTTAAACTGGGGACATTGGAGGCCATGTAAATTTGTTGATGTTGTGATTAGGCTTGTATTTTGGTAGGCTTTAATTTGTTAGCTGTTTTAAATGTTGGAGAATAGAGAACTTTTTACATAATTGTGTGTCCTGAGGTGTAAGGGTTGTGAGATGTATTAGCAATATGCTGTTGTGTTTATTATCAGCTGTTTATTCAAAATGACTTTTCCCCAGAATTCTGTGCTTGCCAGCTGCTTGGAGGGGAAGAAGTCCTGTTCTTTTAATAGAGACTTAATGGGTTATTGCCACAAAATGCTTCAGCTACCTATTTCCACACATTAAATCTTTGTGAAAGGGATAGGACATTCTCCTTTCCCCAGGCCTGGTGGCAACTACAGAATTCCCATTACTAAAGTTCCTACATGAGTTTTTTATGTTTGCTCGACAGGAATACAGAGTGATACATTGCCATGGAACAAGCACACCTGTAATTTGCACTTCTTCTGTTTCTCAATGGTAGTGGGTGGAAATCTGAGCCTCTCTCCCCCTTTCCTGTATGCCACAGTTCTGGTTCCTGTACCATCAGCATCATGCTGATGCTGTGGTTAAACCAGTGTAATATTACGCATGTGTAATATTTGTCTAGAAAGAGCCCTGTGGCGCAGAGTGGTAAAGCTGCAGTCCTAAGCTCTGCTCATGACCTGAGTTTGTTCCTGGCAGAAGCTGGGTTCAGGTAGCTGACTCAAGGTTGACTCAGCCTTCCATCCTTCTGAGGTCGGTCAAATGAGCACCCAGCTTGCTGGGGGGGGGAATAACTGGGGAAGGCAATGGTAAACCACCCCGTTAAAAAGTCGGCCGTGAAAACGTTGTGAAAGCAACATCACCCCAGAGTCTGAAATGACTGGTGCTTGCACAAGGGGACCTTTATCTTTAATATTTGTCTACACTCAGGTTGCAACAGGCTTGGTGGGAAAATATCCTGTCTTTTAAACAGTGACTGATTTCTCACTAGGCTTGTTCCAGTATCAGAGCTCTTCCCTCCCCCCCCCCCCCCCCCGACACTTCTGTCTGATTTTGCACAAGCTGCTGCAGGGCTACAGCTTGCCCCGCCTCTTTCACGTGGCAAGCAGAAACCAGTTTTCAGAGGATCTTGCTTGCCACGGGAAAGAGGCGGGGCATGTTGCAGCACCACGGCAGCTTGTGTGAAATCAGACAGAAACGCCGGGGTGGTGGTGAGGAAGGGCTCCAAGCCCAGAACAAGCATACTGAGCAATCAGTCAGTGACTTCAGTGGAAATTGGAAGCTGAAGGTTTTCATGGCATTAAAGTCAAGAATATGACCTGGTAAATAGCATCCCATTAGGATATTTTTTATCTGGAAAGCTGGCAACCATATCCGACATGGGCATATGTTCAATATATTCCACAATACAGGGCTTTTCCAGAAATCTGTAGTTCTCTGGCTAGCATTATTAGGAGCACAGGATTGCACTGTGCATTTACTGAAGAAGCTGCACTTGCTAACTTATTTTCCCTATTCTAGACTTAGTGTGATCCTAAACAGAGTTATATTGTTCTAAGACCACTGAAATCAGTGGGACCAAGAATACTGTCAGGTTTGGACCTGGTAATCCAATTTTAGGTTACTTTCTGTATGGAAATGTCATGACATTCCCACACTACCTTTCAGTTACTCTCTTTTTCAGCATATAGTTTTTTTCCAGAGAGTTTTGATAAGAGGATAGCTGAAATCTACATGCTAAGAACACGTTTTCTATTTCTGGAAATCTGAGTTGATTGCCTGAGTACCTTCTAAAATTGCATTTTTGAATTTGAACTTTGATAACTTCTACTTTACAGTACTGTATTTCTATTACAGACTATGATTTATGGCCTTGACCTTGACAGTGCAGAAAATTTTGATAGGTTTATCAGCGTATGCTTGACTGCATGCTTTATAAAAACTAACAGTAATCCTAGAGGCACTTGAAAACATCTCCCACAAGTACTGGGTTTATGTCTTTGCTGGGCATACTTCATACAAGAGACGTCTCTATAATAATAATAACCAACATGTAGCAGGAAGCATATAACATTCACCAGTGTCAAGTTTTGATTGTGAGGCAAATTGCAAGGAGTATGCACTTTGAGTGTTGTTGTTGTTGTCTGCTGTGTTAAATAGGAATATAAGCATAAATATCTTGCTGCTCTTGGCTCATTGATTTGATTATTAGCTAGCAATTCCATACTATATATGTAACTCACCTAAATGTGTAATGTACTGATATTGTTACTATCTGTATACATTTCATGTTATATTCCTTAGTGACTGCTTAGAGTATCTTCTCCAGTTAATTGATTGGCCCTTGTATACATGTTGATGGAAATAACTGGCTATACTTCTAGCCCACAGAACTGAAGCTACTATAACTATAAATTGATTTATAGTTATAATTTGAGTTACCTTCTAGTACCTTTCCGTGTGACTGTCAGGTTACTTTTAATTGGTTAACGAGGTCCACTTTTCAGCCTGTCAGTCACAACTGGACTTCAGTTCACCTGAAACATGCATTTCTGGTTCTCTGGTTAGGAGAAGGAATAGGTCTGAGATTAAGCTGGTTGCTGGGAACTGTGTTACAGCTTTCAGTTATTGTGGAAGTACTTGATGTTCTCTGTGGAGGCAGCTGATGTTGCTGAGTACTAACTCTTTAGCCAAGTTGGAGAAAGCGTGCTTTAGTGTAAGTACTGGGGTGGGGTGGGGACTCTGTGTGAATATGAAGCCAGACCCATAGAATGCCCACAGTTCTGGCTCCTGCGTGTAGAGGTATTGCACAGTTAGGGTCAGCCTGGGTTTCCCAAGCCAGCGAGTTCTGAGAGAGAACAGAGAAGCTCTGAGATAGAGCAGAGAATAACTGATATAAGGGTGAGCAGCTGGGGAAGTTACTGAGAATTTCTGAGTTTGTGTGACTACTGAAAATTCTGAGTTTGTGGTTGCTGGGGAACTGCTGTCTGTTTGGTTAGAGTGGGCTGAAGGTGAAAGTGATCGTTGCTGATTGATTGGGAGTGGCTGTGTTCCCCACCCTCTTTGCATTATTAAGCTGAGCCTTGCCAGAGGCGCGAGCCGAAGGGCGAGAGCTAAAGGGCTCTTAGCCTGGGGGTGCTGTAAGGACCAGGAACCCAGATCCCTAATTTCCTTGTGCTCCCAATAAGGTAAGTTGACCTCCAGAAGGGGAGCCACATAAACAAAGGATTTAAAAGAGGACTGTATATATATATATATATATATATATATATATATATATATATATATATATATATATATATATATATATATATTTTAAAAAAAGCTATCATGGAGGTAGAATGTCAGCAGGGGGGTGGGGGCTTTCCATTGTTTTGCACTGAGTGTCACATGTATGACTATCTGCCCATAGGACAGAAGTCTTGGGTGTGTGTTCGATGCAAGGAGCTCCTGGTCCTCAGGGAACGAGTTCGTACCCTTGAGGCCGAGGTGACTGACCTGGATAAGCAGAGAGAGTCAGCTAGGCAATCGGGGAAGACTCTCGGGGCCGTATTAGATGAGCCCCACTCTGAACGTGGCAGCCCCGTTGCTGCCAGGGAGCATGAGGGTTGAGAGGGCACCGGGCTGAGGATAAGGGGAATGCGCCCTCAGAAGGGACCTCTTCTTCAGTTGGTGAGCGGGTATCCTTTCATGCCAAGGAGCCATCCCTGGGCAGGGAGAGAGGGGGGGTCTTGGTAGCTGGTGATTCAATCCTTAGGCAAGTAGACAGCTGGGTGGCAAAACCACGTACTGAGACCATATGGCGACTTGCCTTGCCTGGTGCGAAGGTAGCGGACATTACGCATGTAGTAGATAGGCTGATAGACAGTGCTGGGGAGGAGCCAGTGGTCGTGGTGCATGTTGGCACCAATGATGTGGGGAAATGCAGTCATGAGGTCCTGGAGGAAAAATTTAGGCTGCTAGGCAGGAGACTTAAGGCCAGGACCTCCAAGGTAGCCTTCTCAGAGGTGCTACCTGTTCCAAGTGCAGGGCAGGGGAGACAGGCACAAATTAGAAGTCTCAATGTGTGGATGAGACAATGGTGTAAGGAGGAAGGGTTTAAATTTGTTAGGCACTGGGATGCTTTCTGGAAGAAGCGGGAGCTGTACAAAAGAGACGGTCTCCACTTGTCCCCGGATGGAACCAGGCTGCTGGCACTTAAAATCAAAAAGGTGGCAGAGCAGTTTTTAAACTAAATCTTGGGGGAAAGCCGACAGGAGATGAAATGTCTCTGGTTCAGGAAGACTCATCTCATAGACATGAAGGGTTAGCTGTGACTTTTCTACCAGGTAATGGATCAGAGTTGTCCACTGAGATGGTGACAAACAGTATGGACTGTCTGTCAAAGTCTTGAGGCGACAGGAAGAAGCTTGCGAGCCTAACTTGCCTGGGAAATTATAGATGTTTGTATGCAAATGCTAGAAGTGTTCGAAGTAAAATTGGTGAGTTGCAATGTTTAGTGTTGGGGGAAAACATAGACGTTGTGGGAATTTCAGAAACTTGGTGGAATGAGGAGAATCAGTGGGACACGGTGCTTCCTGGATATGTTATATCGGAAGGATAGGGAGGGAAGGGTTGGAGGTGGAGTGGCTCTGTATGTCAGAGAGGGTATACGGTCCAGTAAGGTTGAGGTCAGAGAATTAGATTCCCTTCTAGAAATTCTTTGGGTCAAAATAGAGGGCCCAAAAGGAAATTTAACTATGAGAGTTTGTTATCGCCCACCAAATCAAAAGATAGAGGATGATTATAATATGATGGAAGGATTAACGATAGCAGCTAAACATAAAAACTGTGTTGTAATAGGTGATTTTAACTACCCGCAGATTGATTGGGTCAATATGTGTTCTGGTGGAGAGAAAGAGATTGAGTTTCTTGATGCTCTCAATGACTGTGCTATGGAGCAGATGGTCACAGAACCTACCAGGGGTGGGGCGATCCTGGATTTGGTCCTAAGTAATGTCCAAGACTTGGTGAGAGATGTAAAAGTGATCACGCCGCTTGGGAGCAGTGACCATAATGTAATTGATTTCATTATTTGTATAAATAGAGAGTTGCCCCAAAAGACCAGCACAAGCACGTTTAACTTTAAAAGGGGTGAATTCTCTGAGATGAGGAGGCATGTGAAGAGGAAACTGAAAGGAAAGGTAAATACAGTCAAAATCCTTGGGGAAGCTTGGAGGCTATTTAAAACTACAATCCTAGAAGCTCAGATAAAATATATACTACAAGTTAGGAAAGGCACAAACAGGTATAAGACAAGGCCTGCATGGTTAACTATGAGGAGCATATTGCAAAAAACATAATGACCAGCAATAAAAAATTCTTCAAATATATTAGAAGCAGGAAACCAGCCAGGGAGGCAGTGGGGCCCTTGGATGACCAAGGAGTCAAAGGATTACTGAAGGAGGATAGGGAAATGGCTGAGAAATTGAATGCATTTTTTGCCTCCGTCTTCACTGTGGAAGACGAGAAGTGTTTGCCCGCTCCAGAACCACTAATTTTGTAAGGGGTGTTGAAAGACCTGAGTCAGATTGAGGTGACGAGAGAGGAGGTCCTACAACTGATAGATGAATTAAAAACTAATAAGTCACCAGGTCCGGATGGCATACATCCAAGTGTTCTGAAAGAACTCAAAGTTGAACTTGTGGATCTTCTGACAAAAATATGTAATCTTTCATTGAAATCTGCCTCTATTCCTGAGGACTGGAAGGTAGCAAATGTCACCCCCATCTTTAAAAAGGGTTCCAGAGGAGATCCGGGAAATTACAGGCCAGTCAGTCTGACTTCAATACCGGGAAAGTTGGTAGTAACCATTATCAAGGACAAAATGAGTAGGCACGTTGATGAACATGGGTTATTGAGGAAGACTCAGCATGGGTTCTGTAAGGGAAGATCTTGCCCCACTAAACTGTTACAGTTCTTTGAGGGGGTGAACAAGCATGTGGACAAAGGAGACCCAATAGATGTTGTTTACCTTGACTTCCAGAAAGCTTTTGATAAAGTTCCTAATCAAAGGCTCCTTAGAAAGCTCAAGAGTCATGGAGTAAAAGGACAGGTCCTCTTGTGGATCAAAAACTGGCTAATTAATAGGAAGCAGAGAGTGAGTATAAATGGGCAGACTTCGCAGTGGAGGACGGAAAGCATTGGGTACCACAGGGCTCAGTACTGGGTCCCATGCTCTTTAACTTGTTCATAAATGATTTGGAGCAGTGAAGTGGCCAAGTTTGCAGATGACACTAAATTGTTCGGGGAGGTGAGAACCAGAGAGGATTGTGAGGCACTCCAAAGGGATTTGTTGAGGCTGGGTGAGTGGGCGTTACTGTGGCAGATGAGGTTCAATGTGGCCAAGTGCAAAGTAATGCACATTGGGGCCAAAAATCCCAGCTACAAGTACAAGTTGATGGGGTGTGAACTGGCAGAGACTGACCAAGAGAGAGATCTTGGGGTCGTGGTAAATAACTCACTGAAAATGTCAATACAGTGTGCGATTGGAATAAAAAAGGCCAATGCCATGCTGGTAATTATTAGGAAGGAAATTGGAAACAAATCAGCCAGTATCATAATGCCCCTATATAAGTTGATGTTGCGGTCTCATTTGGAATACTGTGTGCAATTTTAGTCACCGCACCTCAAAAAGGATATTATAGCATTGGAAAAAGTGCAGAAAAGGGCAACTAGAATGATTAAAGGGTTGGAACTTTTTCCGTTTGAAGAAAGGTTAAAACGCTTAGGGCTCTTTAGCTTGGAGAAACGTCGACTGCGGGGTGACATGATAGAGGTTTACAAGATAATACATGGGATGGAGAAAGTAGATAAAGAAGTACTTTTCTCCCTGTGAAGGAATCAAAGGGTTAATGGAGAAGCTGAGGACTCAGAGAGCCCTGAGTCATGTGACCCGAAGGTGGGGGCCAGGGCTGCTCAGAACTCTCAAGTCCTGAGTGACAGCTAACGGCTCAGAAGTTAACTGTCAGAAAAAACGGTCAGAAAGGGAGAGTTGGACTGAGTGTGTGTGAGAGAGGCTTTGTGTGAAGTGAAGCTCTATATATACTCTGTGAAATCAGCCAGGTGGCTGAGCCTGAGGCATATCTCTAGGTCACGAGTGCCCTCTAAGGAAGAGGAAGGTGACAGAGAGTGTCTAAGTGGGAGACCTTAGTGGTCACAGACATATGATACACTGCTCGTATGAGTTTATAAGGTGGCTGAGGGAGAGCTGTGGGTCTGAGGGAGTCAGAAGAGCTGGGGCTTGTCAAACCAGATGACTCAAGGGATCAGGCACTCAAAGCCCAAGAGGCCAGCCTGATTAAAGTTTAGGAGAGTGGATTAAATAGAAGAACTGTGTACCCTGAAATACCTCAGAGCATTGCTGGAGGGTCTAGCCGACATACTGTGTAGTCAATGTTATTCCGACAAGATACAAACTAGCCTCTGTATATACATCCCATCCCCCAGTTAAAGCCTATTTTGTAAATAAAGAATTATAGTTTGCTGTTACGTTCTCTGGTGCCTGTGATTGGGAAAGACTTCAAATCTGCAGTGGTCCCCTGCTCATCTACCGTATCAGACCCCCGAAGAGACTAACGTATATTTAACTGCCCTCGCTGAGGCAGGAGGCGATAGGCTGGCGTCACCATAATAGTAGAGTGTGTGATACTCCCTTTCTCACAATACAAGAACTCGTGGGCATTCAATGAAATTGCTGAGCAGTCAGGTTAAAACAGCTAAAAGGAAGTACTTCTTCACCCAAAGGGTGATTAACATGTGGAATTCACTGCCACAGTAGGTGGCGGCGGCTACAAGCATAGCCAGCTTCAAGAGGGAGTTAGATAAAAATATGGAGTAGAGGTCCATCAGTGGCTATTAGCACCCCCCCACACACACATATATAATTTTTTTTTGCCACTGTGTGACACAGAATGTTGGACTGAATGGGCCATTGGCCTGATCCAACATGGCTTCTCTTATGTTCTTATGTAATCCTGGGGAAGGAGCAGCTCATTGGAGAGAGTATGGGCATGTTTATTTATTTATTTATTACTTTCCATTTATATCCCGCCCTCTCCGCAAGCGGACTCAGGGCGGCTTACAACATCATAAAAACAATCAATCCAATAAAACATATAAAACCATAATTTACATAAGTTAAATTTGAGAAGCTGGCATGGGCAAATGGCTCCTTAAATGGGTATGTAAGGAGCCAGTGGAGGCCAGAGGAGAAGGTGGCTGAGCAAAAGGGGATATTGTAGCAGAGGCACAAGGGTGGGAATGTGTAACAGAAATGGAGAAAAACAGTGAGGAGAAACGGGCTCATGTGGAGATTGTGTACTGGCTGCTCAAGAGTGCAGTCCTCAAAGTTACACCCTTCTTAGCATAATGAACTTTATGATCCCCAGTTGACTTCAGTGAATTTCATGGTCCCCATTGTCACACCGGTGTTGGCTTTCCTTTGTTCTATTGGAATGGAGTAATTGCCATAAGAATAGCTACTCCTTTGCAGCTTGAGTCAGAAGGGGGTGACACTGGTGCTTTCTTTTGTCCAGACTCTCTGTAAAGGGAAATTTGAGTTTAATCTCTAAATATTTACAGAATGTGAACTCAACTTTCAGGTTGCAAAGTGGCAAACATTTACACAAATATCTGTGGTGTGGTGTAATCTGTGTGCCCTTGGGGAATATGTCTCCCTCTAGGCAGGATTCCAGTGAGTAAGCTTTCAGTCCTGCTTGGTGATGGATCTGGCACTAGGCAGTGTAGAAATCTTTGTAATCTATATTTTAACCTTGTTCTGCCCTCTTATCAGTTATGATTCAGGCTTTTTGAAAAATTGTCTTTGCAGACTGGGCAGGGGATTTTCTGTGACCCTAGTTCAGTTGTTGATGGCAGAAATCTGGATCACAACTAGTGATTGTAGGTAAATCAGTTATTCTGAAAACATTGTATTTGACCACTTTGAAACATCAATTCAAAGGCTAAGGGTATGTTACTTAGACCAGAATGGCAGAGCTTCATTGGCTGTGTATTGAGGTAGGAAAAAATCCCTGGAGCTGTAATAGGCTTTGACCCAAAGAACTCATGATGAGGGAAAAGGTGCATGGATGCTTTCTTCAGATGTTTGTTAGTGATCAGCAAGGAGGAATGTGACTATTCTTGAAGATAATTTTGGGGTTTGGATCCAAGGTGGACTTGCCCAGGTGTTCAGAGATGCTTACAAACCTAACTACTCTGTATCCTGCTTAGTTATCACCCACACTGTGTTATAATTTTATGGTTAATTATTTTGCAGGTTGTAGATCCCTCACATTCAATAAAGTTGTGACCTCTTTATTATCGAAGAACTTATGTCAGTTCTCTTTATTCTGCATCCATTTGCGGTGTGCGCATCAGCAGGTATAAACTAGATTCCAATTAGGGATGATTAAAAGTCACATGTTCTCCTTTGGGATCACAGAAGTCTGACCCATTTTAAGCTTGGTTAAATCTGCATATCGAGAACTTTTTCTGTCTTCCATCGCTTGAGGATTACAGCTGTTTTGCTGCTTAGATAAATCTGCTCTTGTACCCCTTTTGCTTTACAGTCATAGCTTATAGCTTTACACCTTTTGAAGTCTAGGTGAAATCACACTAACTGCAGTTACACCTAAACTTCTGTGCTGTTGTAGATATATGAAGCTGTAGGTTGAATTGCCTCCTGAGGATTCAGCTCTGAACATATTTCAGTGATTATTGGGCAACTTTTAGCCAATAATGATTAATTCTCTACACACCTTTGCTGCCAGTTGATTATTTAAAAGTTAAAAACTTAATTTTTCAATGGCTGAATCACTCACTTTCATTTTTAATAATCAGCTGCTAGCTTTGAATACTAATTAACTGTTTAATAGGAAGACAACCCTCCACATTTCAGATAGAAAGAAACATGTTAGGTTTTAATAGTTAAGCATCATAGAGTTGGAAGGGACTTCCAGGGTCTAGTCAACCCCCCTGCACAATGCAGGAACTTCATCAATACCTCCCCCCCCCATACACACAAATGCATCCCCAGTGACCCTTTCTCCATGCCCAGAAGATGGCAAAAACCTCTAGGATCCCTTGCCAAATTGGCCTGGAGAAAAATTGCTGACTGACCCCAAAGTGTCAATCAGCATTTCCCTGGGTATGTAAGAAAGGGCCTCAAGAATTAAGCACCGATGCGACCCTTCCTGCCCTTTCTCATGATCTTCTGAAATCACAGAATCAACATTGCTGTCAGATGGCCATGTAGCCTGTTTAAAAACCTTGAAGGAGAGACCGCCACCTCCCAAGGAAACCTGTTGTGACCTCTTGTCTTGTATGAGTTTTGTTGTTTAATTGTGCAGCTACATAATGCCCTCTGCTGCACACATAAGCAAGGAAAGAGGAAAATCTCATAGTAGGAAAGAAAACAGATTAGCATCTGCCTCTGCTTTTTTTTTTTTTAAATAAGATTTCAAACCAAATCTTGAAGTATGCATGCAAATAGCATTTTTATAGATGCATGAGATTGGTAATTTAAACATGCAAATCACTTAGAATTACAATATTTTCCATTATTTTTAGCATATTTGAATGGCCAGTTTCATTTTTGTCTTTGCTGTTCTTCTAATCCAGGAAAATTTTGTTCTGTTTCTAATTAACTAGATGCAGTTATTCAGTTTCTTTTAAAAACATCATTTTTGGCTTTTTATTTTAATTTGGAATACACACTTCGTGATTTTATGTAATGCTGAAGTTTGCATGGATGTGTGACTGCAGTTCCATTTCTACTGGAGGGGAGTATTATACTAGAGGGCTTGTGTATCCATTTCTCTCCCTCCATTTTCTGCCTTTCAAGCCTAACTACATGTTGCACATTAGAACCATTAAACACTTTTTGTCTTTAGAAAAACAAATTTTCGGTTTTAGATTGGAGGGGGTATTTTTGCATTTGTGTGTATGTGTTTGTACCTCTGTGTCTGGAAGTCAAGGTGCAAGCCCTGGACCCCCTTTTCCACCATTTATGGACTGAGTTTACTCTGGCCATGTGTCAGAAACACAGGACTCTTAGTGTTATAAATATACAATATGAAATTATATTGTGTAAGCACGAGCAAAACCTGCCTCAATGGACTTTTAGCTAATAACAGCAAGCATTTGGGATGGAAAACTAACCCAATATGGACAGTTTACCCAGTAAGATCCTGAACAGCAAGCTCCACAACCAGTCTACCAGGACCTTGTGCTTGGATCTAACCAGTGGTGCTCTCCCTGTCAGAAAAGACTCCAGATCGTGCTTCTCTTCTGAGTTGATCAGCCTCACAGACCCTAGCTGCATTCCTTTCCATGGTCTCTATAGTCTCTATAGGAGCCATATTCCTGTGATGTCCTAAAATGACAACTTCAGGTCTTGCTGGACGCCATGAGAGCCAAATGGGAGCCCCACGTATTCAGGATATACAATGGAGATGGAAATGGAAGAAGCCAAGGTGGACATTAGGCTTGCTAATTTTGTCTTCTCACCTCAGACAGACTTTTCCTGCCAGACAACCAAGGCAGTTGCTTACACAATTCAAATTCAGCCAGAAGGATTGTTTTACAAAGACCAGTTCCAGCCACGGAAATCGTCCCAATGTGTTTAGCTCTGTTGTCACAATAGGTAGTGATTTGGCCCCACATTATCCCATCATGGTCTTTGTTTAGGTAAGGTAAATTCATCAATACCCTTAATCCTTTTCCCAAACCTTCCTGGGAGCCTCTCGCTTCCATGATGTCAGGGGTCACATGCGTTCATATCACAGGTCATTTGACCTCTGTGACATGAGTCACCTGATATCATTGCCCGGGGATATGAATTTGATTATAAAAGGCCATGTGCGTCTCCACTCAGGTGTGCTTCTTGCAGTGTATCTACCTTGCTGTTTAGAACCACCCCCTAAACCTGATTAATTTTGGGTCCATTATAGTGAGATACGCTGGTCGTATCTTGCTCCCCCTCCCCTATTTTGTCATCGCTATTGGAAATTGTCCTTCTGAAGACTTTGGTAGGTATAGTATCTCCATTGTCTGTGTCTTCCCTCCGTGTTTCGCTATCAACCCTTCACCTCTATTTTCTTAGGAACTGTGTGATTGATGAGTGATTTTATTTCCTTGTATGTGAGAGTAATTTTCTAATAAAACCAATTATAGTTTACCAGAGTTCTCATTATTTTAAAGGGGAAATTCTTGAGAGACTGCCTCCTGTATAAACAGGTTTAGACCTCATTTAAGGTAGCCATCTCTTGCCCACCAAACTAATTCCCCTACCTCATTTGAGGACAATTTGACTTACAAAGGCTGTCTGTGGCAACTTTACTGGGGCATAGAGGACAAGAGAAGTTGCTTGAAAGCCTGACTCTGCCTCCTGACTCTGGTATTCCAAGGAAGTCTCCCATCTAAATACTCTCCAGGGTTGGCCCTGCTTAGCTTCCGAGATCTGACAAGGCTGGGCTTGCCTTGGCTATCCAGGTCAGGGCAGAAAAGCCACTTTAGAAGGGTGTGATTCAGACTTAGTTTCGGGCAGGAGATCACAGGAGTGGAGCTCTGGAACCTCTACACTTAGAATCATAGAGTTGGAAGGGACATCTAGGGTCATCTAGTCCAACCCCCTGCACAATGCAGGAAACGCACAAACACCTCCCCCCCAAATTCACAGGATCTTCATTGCTGTCAAATGGCGATCTAGCCTCTGTTTAAAAACTTCCAAAGAAGGAGAACCCATCACCTCCCAAGGAAGCCTATTCCACTGAGGAATTGCTCTAATAGTCAGGAAGTTCTTCCTGATGTTGAGTCGGAAACTCTTTTGATTTAATTTCAACCCATTGATTCTGGTCCTACCTTCCGGGGCCACAGAAAATAATTCCACACCATCCTCTACATGACAACTTTTCAAGTACTTGAAGATGGTGATCATATCACCTCTCAGCCATCTCCTCTCCAGGTTAATTATCCCCAGCTCCTTCAACCTTTCCTCATTGGACTTGGTCTCCAGACCCCTCATCATCTTCATCACCCTCCTCTAGACAAGTTCTAGCGTGTCTCTATCCTTCTTAAAATGTAGTGCCCAAAACTGAACACAATACTCCAGGTGAGGTCTTACCAGAGCAGAGTAAAGCGATACCATCACATCACGTGATCTGGACACTATGCTTCTGTTGATACAGCCCAAAATCACATTTGCCTTTTTAGACACCGCATCACACTGTTGACTCATATTCAGCGTATGATCCACTAAGACCCTTAGATCCTTTTTACACATACTACTGCTAAGACAAGTCTCCCCCATCCTATAACCATGCATTGGATTTTTCCTACTTAAATGCAGAACTTTACATTTATTCCTGTTAAAATTCATTTTATTGGTTTTAGCCCAGTTTTCCAGCCTGTCAAGGTCATCCTGTATCCTGTTTGTCTCCTTCTGTGTTTGCAACCCCTCCCAATTTAGTATCATCTGCAAATTTATTAAGCATTCCCTCTATTCCTTCACCCAAATCATTGATAAAGATGTTGAACAAAACAGGTCCCAGGACAGATCCTTGAGGCACTTCACTTGTCACTCCTCTCCAAGAGGATGAGGAACCATTCACAAGCACACTTTGGGTGCCATCTGTCAACCAGTTATAGATCCACCTAACAGTAACAGGATCCAAACCACATTTTATCAACTTGTCAACAAGGATAGTATGTGGAACCTTATCAAAAGCCTTACTGAAATCAAGATAAACAACATCTACAGCATTCCCCTGATCCAGCAAGGTAGACACTTCCTCAAAAAAAGAGATCAGGTTAGTCTGACATGACTTGTTCTTGAGAAAACCATGCTGGCTCTTAGTAATCACATCCATTCTTTCTAAATGTTCCAGGACGGACTGTTTGATGATTTGTTCTAAAACTTTCCCAGGTATAGACGTCAAGCTGATGGGTCGGTAGTTACACGTATAGTCTTTTTTTCCCTTCTTGAAGATAGGGACAGCATTTGCCAGCCTCCAGTCTTCCGGCATCTCTCCCGTTCTCCAAGAATTCTCAAAAATAATAGCCAGAGGCTCAGAAATTACATCCACAAGCTCTTTTAGAACCCTTGGATGAAATTCATCTGGCCCTGAGGACTTAGTTTCATTTAAATAAACTAGGTGTTTATGTACTACCCCTATGCTGATCCTAGGTTGAAACTTCATACCCTTATGATGTTCTGTTTTTGTCATGTTGAGCACCGTTTCCCTCAGAAGAGAAGACTGAGGAAAGTAGGAATTGAGCAGTTCCGCCCTCTCTTCATTACCCGTTACAATGTCACTTTCTTGCCCTCGCAATGGGCTCACCATGTTCTTGCTCTTTTTCTTATTTTGAACATAAGGAAAGTACCCTTTTTGTTGTTTTTAGCATCTTTGGCTAGCCTCAGCTCATACTGAGCTTTAGCTTTCCTAACTTTTTCTCTACAAACACTGGTGATTTGTTTAAATTCATCCTTGGTTATAAGGCCCTCCTTCCAATTCCTAAAGGAATGTTTTTTCTCTCTCAAGTCTTTAGAGAGCTGTTTATGGAGCCACTTCGACTTCTTTAGACTTTTTCCATTTTTTCTTCTCATAGGAATCGTCTGTGATTGTGTTTTCAGTATTTCGCTTTTAAGAAACTCCCACCCTTCAACTTTCTTGTGCTCTTTCTTTCTTAAGCCCCTGTCCCCCCATATTTGTTTCTGGGTTCCATTGTTCAAACCCTCTGTGAGAATTTTGCTGAACTCTAAGATTTGACAAACTTTCTAATATTTTTCCCCACAAAAAGGGAAAATAGCCAAAACACATAAAGCAGACAGATGGAAATTTTCATCATGCCACTGTGGCCACATAGGAGGAAGTAATTTAAAAAGTATGATGGAAGTAAGGTTTTATTATGACAGTTATAATTCAAGAAGCATGTTAAGGTAGATGCTGAGCTGATATAATTTAGTATACCTTCTGGTGATGTCATGGGTGTGTGGCATATGCAAATGAGTTGCGCTAATGAGCTTCAGCGCCTCTTTTTCTATGAAATGACCTCTGATGTGATTGAAAACTCTTCTGTCACTTTGTGTGTGTGTGTGTGTTGTATGTGATCTCTTCACAAGCTCAGTGATCGTTTTGTATGGTAGTTACATTATAGTGGCGTTAGTACTGATAAACCCATGTTTAAATTTCCACTCTGTTCTGAAATTCACTGAAGGTGTGCCAATCACACACTTTCAGCCGAACTGCTTCACAGGATTATCATGAGGATTAAACAGGTAAGGAACAGAGAGAACCATAAGTGCCACTAAGGAAGGGTTGGATAAAAATGTGGCAGATGTATTGGCTTGTGGCTGTCCAAAAAATACACCGCAGGCCACAGTTTAAGAATTGCTTCTCTCTACAAAAGATAGCCCAGTACTTAGAGATGTTGTTGCAGCATTTCCCCTTCTTGGCTGATTTAAACATTATGGTGTACATAACTTTGTTCTGGGGTCCCTATCCAAAGTTAATAGTCTGGCATGAGTTATAAATCTCCTCAATTCCTATGTGCGTAATGCCTGATTTGTATTCTAACTGGAGTTTCAGCCTCCCCCCAACCTTGTGCCACTTTCCTCGCTTGAAATAGTCTGGTGTGTGTGTGTGTGTGTGTGTGCGCTATCAGGCTCTTTGGGAAAACCCACAAGTGTACTCATGGGTTTCCCAGGTGGGCCAGATAGTGTTCTATAGATCCATTCTTGGTCAGACTGAATTGCTTTCTTCATGCTAGTCATAGTTATGATCTGAATCGGGTGCCAGATACACAGGAATTGAGGGGAACCTGCAATTTAGGCCAGGCTGTTACACAAAACCCAGTGTAGGATCCTTGAACCAGCCTGTGTGCTCCACAATGTGTAAATTATCCATTAAACTCTTGATCTTCTGTTGCATCTTGAACCAGAAGGGATTGAATTTGTTTTGTCAGTTTGTATTTGTGTGCACCATGTTCCTTGTTTGGTTTGGTCTCCCTCCCCCTCTTGTTTAAATTTAGTGAGTAAACCGCTGTGTGTTTCCCATTCTATTTTGGGGTCTCTGTTGTCCAAGCAATCTGTTATAGATGGTACCCAGAATTGAAGGTATTTTAAATGCAGTATCATCAGTGTACAGTAGAATGATGGCATGGTTTCATGGGTTCTATATGGTTTGATGTAGACATATTTTGTGCTTATTAAATGTAGCTGCAGTAGTATTGGGAGGAGGGCTAATCTTGGGAATAATCACATGTGAATAATTTCAGCATTACGAGTGTTGTAGGACTGGCTGCTGCTTTTGGGAATGAACACAGGTTGGATCAACAATGGAAAGCTCCATTGCCAAACAGAAGTATGAAGACTATTGGTCCATTGCTCCTTTACCATAAACATCTTAATTTGCTTAATCTTTAAAATGGCCTTCACTTAATGCTGAGCCAAGATAGATTCGCTAAAGATGTTTTTAGCCACTGAATTTTATAGAAGATCTGAGTTATAGCACCCTAATGTTAATTTAATATAAGTCGATTTAAATGATGGTTTTATCTAATTGTAATTACTCTGTATTATGGTTTTACTGTGTATTGTATTTATGTGTTGTGAGCCGCCCTGAGCCTGCCTTGGTGGGGAGGGTGGGATATAAATAAAATGTTGTTGTTGTTGTTATTATTATTATTATTATTATTAATTTGCTCTCAATTAAACATCTTAATTTGCTCTAAAGTTCTACTGTTCAGTCAGCTTAAAAGGATGTTTTGCCAAAAAAATCCAGTCTGTGTTCTTAATCCTTTTTTCTCTTAACCTGTCTTGTGCTTTGGTTTCCCCCTAGTATTATTTTCATCATGAAATAGTATGCTGAGAGACCTAGGGGTTTTGTTTTCAGTGGATCATATTGTCCTGGAATATACACTTAATATTTAAGACTTGGTCATGATTTTTTTTTAAAAAGTACTTTTATGAAACAAAGTTTTTGAGTAAGTTGCTAGTGGCTTGCATTATTTTTAGCAGATGCAGTCTCCATTTTTGTTCTGTATGCCAGTGTAGAGATGGGTATTACAAACGTTTTTGGCTGATAACATTTTTAGTTATGGATCAGCTGCAGAATTACTAGGTGCAGTTTTTGTCTGTTGTGCCACAAAGTTTTGAAGTGTGCAAACAGGTGACTGGCAAACTGACAAAATGGAAATCCTTCAGAATTGCTTATTACTCATGCCTGATTTATTTCTTGATTATTTGCTACCAGTTTAGGTTGAGCCTTCTCTTACACTCTCTGTCCCACTTGTCCTTTCATATATTCTTGTTTGCCACTGTAATATAGTGACTTTTTTGTCACTGGTTTGTCTGTGGTTTGGCTTTTATGAAGACATAACATCGCCCAGGCCCCGGACCATGCTCCCTGCATTCAGCTGAAGACACAACAGCTGCTTAGACCAGGGATGTTGAACATCCAGCCCATACAGGTCTCAAATCTGGCCCCTGAGCAACTTCCTTCTCCTGCTTCTTTTCCAGGGCTGCTGCTGCAGCCACACAGTAGCTTGTTTCCCCCCTAGCTCCCTCTGTAGCTTTTTGCTTCCTGTTTCCTGCCTCTTGCCTCCCTCCCTCTCCACTCTCTCACACACAGAGAACACTGTGGTTGCTTCGTGTGGGAGAAGAAGATGATGATGATGATACTGGATTTTTATCCCGCCCTCCACTCCGAAGAGTCTCAGAGCAGCTCACAATCTCCTTTACCTTCCTCCCCCACAACAGACACCCTGTGAGGTGGGTGGGGCTGAAGAGGGCTCTCACAGCAGCTGCCCTTTCAAGGACAACCTCTGCCAGAGCTATGGCTGACCCAAGGCCATGCTAGCAGGTGCAAGTGGAGGAGTGGGGAATCAAACCCGGTTCTCCCAGATAAGAGTCCGCACACTTAACCACTACACCAAACTGACTCTCCACACCATGAAGCCCCCTCCTTCCCTCAGAGCAAGAGAGCTGCTTCTTCCTTTTCCATGGTTAATAGAGGAAGTCAAACTTGTTTTATTTAAAATGATTATATTTTGGGATGATCAAGGACAAAGACACCTAAATAGTTTTCATTACAGAATTCAGCAATGTACCAGTTGTGATAAAAAGAATTGGTGAGGTAAGCTTTTTGTTTGTTGTGTCACTAGTAATTGTAGATGCAAGGTGAAAAATCCAGAAGTCAAATGCATCTAAGAATGTGGAGTAGTGTGTTTTGACTGACTTCAATGTATTCTCAAGTCAAGTGGAAAACAAAGTGCAGGCCTGGAATCTTGCAAAGGTCAAACTAATTTTCAGTTGTATGACAATAAGTAATCTTGCTAGCATTGGTAAGATGATTGCAAAGCCTCTCTGGGTTCTTCCTTTAATGCCATGATTTATTTGATGGTAATTTAGAACCCTTCAAACTACATTTTGCCATTTAATTTAGTTTAGTAGAGTTCTCTGAACTATGGTTACCTGAAGCTTAGAAATCTTTTGATTGTTTACTTTGAGCACTGAAAACAGGGTAGAGTCCCATCCATTGAGTTAGCTGAGGTATTGGATAGTAAAGAAAGCATCAGGAAATTTTGGTAACTGTTTTCCTCCAGTGTTTTCCTCCGTTGTTTAACATTTTATCTACCACTTTGAAAGTGCATTTTACTGTATCTTGCCTCTGTTCCTAAAAATAATCCTACTTCTGTTATACACACACAGACGCACAAACACATCTTATTGTAATTGGATAATTTTAAGCATCTCTTAAAACTAGCAAATTATATGTATTATAATAATTACGTATAGATTATATATATTATAATTGGTCCTGGTTTTCCATTTTCTGCTTTATTGGAGTGTTGTCTGACATTATTATTAGGTTGTCTGAGCGTGAGATCACACTTGCCTTTAGTTCTGTCTTACCCACGATTCCCGTTTGGATTTTATGAGCACGTCCATACAACCACATCTGTCCCTTGAACACAACTCATCAACATCTCAACTTGCCCTGGTTTGATGTTGGCATTATTTGACACTGGAGAAAGTCTGGCCCTTTTCCCCAGAAGCTGCACATATTCGGGCTATTACTGTTTGAACAGCTCATGTGGGATACTACCCCTTGGGATGTTTGGCGCCTGCCATCTGCTCCTCCCATCTTTTTTAAAAAAGCCCCAGCAGACATGCACAGACCAGATAATCGGGAATCTGAGGTGAGGCTTCTCTGATCAACACAGGATCCGCGGGAGCATTATCCCAGTATGCAGAAGAACAGAAAAAAAATCTTCTTTTCAGTGTGGAGGATTTCCAGATATCATTGTCACTGCTCATTTCCAGGAAAGTAGTTCCTGGCAGTCCCCTAGTTTGAATTGGCAATGTTAATTCCTGGAACTACCCCCCCCCCCCACCGAAGCAATGATTGATTCCCCACCTCCCAACAGTTGGGCGCATGTTCAATGAAAACCCCACAGCAGGAATGTATGATTGCTCAGCAACTGAATGAGAGTGAGACGACTTTGGATCTGCTCGATCGGTTGTGTGCATGCTCCAAGAAAAGAGTATGATAGCATTCACTACATTTGATTGTTCAACAACAGGATATCAGGACGAGTCACATTCTTGGATGTTCATCTGATCGGCCCCTCGTTGAATCAATATTCAGCGGTTCAAATTTGAGTGCTGCACGCCAGCTTTAATTTGTGACATGTGACTGTACCCTGATATTGCTGTTTTTGACTTTCCACCCTCAGCCAGGTAATAAAATTGAAGTACAGTATAGTCTCCTGTGGGCCGATGTTCCAAAGGATGAGTAACTGCATTATGATGTCACAATAAACTGATTTGTATAACAAACAGGGATTTGTTTAAATCAGTTTTTTAAAAAAAACAAACAAACCCCACAGCTTATTACACAGACCCTGTTTAGTCAGACATACATAACATAAAGCTGCCTTATACTGTCAGACCATTGTGAGATCTTTGAAGGTCAATATTGCCTACTCTGAATGTTAATGGCTCTCCAGTCAGGTATAGTCTTTCTGCTTGATTCATCTCTGACTAAATACATTGGCGACTGAACCTGGGACCTTCTGCATGCAATGCAAATACTCTGCCACTGATCCATGGCCCCATAGTCGCTATGCTTCTGACTTTTTCACCACCAAGCAGAATCCTTTGAAGTTATCCCAGTCTTCCTTGTGCTATTATTAGTCACAGTAAATGGAAGGAAAATAGTAGGGCTGGAGAAAGAAGCCTAGAATGTGTCCTATCTGTTCCACATTTAAGTAGATCCCTCTCTTTTGTCCTCAAAGTTCAGGGGCTCCACTGAATTCCTGGAATGTCATGCTGGGGGGGAAAATATCCCCCCCACACCAATTTTACTGTCTTCATATTTTCTCTTGAGAGGATTTGCTTAGTGATTCAGGAAGGAAAGCTTGGGCAGAAATCAAAGATTGGGAAGAGTTTGAGAAAGGTGGGAGTAGGTGACCAATCATTGACTTGACTTGGCTGGCTGCGTCCAAACTCCATGAATGCTCATAAAGCATGGTGTGATTAAATTGTGCTTTACTGTGAGTTCTGAAAGAAGGCTACCTAATGAACTATGGTTTGTTGGTGGTTGTTCTGTCACCATACTAGATTGTCAGTGGATCAAGTGACTTTCTCACATTTGGAATGACGTAAGGATAGAGCACACTGTGTGCATTTTGATATGCATTTTAACACAAATCATTGGTGGCTCTTTGGCTACATCTAGTGGTGGTGGTAGGGGAATTATGACAGAAACAGCAGTTCAGGTGGTCACTAACTGCTGTTTGCTTGTGGAAAGTTATCAGTCTGGATTAAGAATTTGAACTGTCTAAAAATCAGATGAGACTTTTAGAGAACATGGATTCTGTGCAAGGCAAGAAAATGGCATGAAGCTCTTATTTATAGCAAAAATAATTTTGTAACCTTTTTACTTGGGAAGAGGAAGGACAGCTTATATTTAATTTTTGTATTTATATTTCACTTCTCCTCCAAGGGGCTCAGAACAGTGTACGTGATCCTTCGGTCTCCTGTCTCATTTTCACAACAAACATGTAGGTTAGACTGAGAGCAAATGACCAGTTCAGGATCTTACACTGAGTTTCATTTGGACTTAATCAAGTCCAATACTGTACCATGGAATCCACAAGCTTTTCAAACCTGTGAGCACTTTTGAAACTACGATACATGGTGGGAGTGCAACTACAAAATGGCTCCTGCAGGAGGTGGAGTCAACCAAATTGTTAAGGAGTGACATTATGCATAATTTTAATATCAACTCTGTAATATTTCAGGAAGAAACTCTGCTTGTCACAATGCATTTTAAAATAAGCATATTTTAAAAGATTTTTGTTGTGTACACATACCTTACCTTCAGAAATGCTGCAAAGATCTTGTGTTGTGGTGACAGCCGCTGTCAAAGGAATTCTGAAAAAATTTGCACAGCCAGTCTGGTCTTAATAGCTGGAGCTGGCCAAAGCCCCACTAGTCTCTGTCTACTGTCTTAAAACACTTGGCAGGCACCAGGAAAGGTCAGAAGGTACTGTGGCACCCATGGACCTCAAGTTGATCATTCCTCTGATCATTCCCCACAATGGCACACTACATTCAGTATCACTCTAGTAGTAAAGTGACTTAAGGAAGGCAGCATAATGGGACCGTCCGGTGATGTGCTTGGGGGAACTTCTTAGATATGCAAAAATAATACTTTAAAAAAATTATTCAGAAAAAAAGAACCTAAAAATTCAGTTGGTGAAAGCTAAATGTGATCCATAAATAAAGGAATGTTAGAACAGTTCTTAAGTGCTCAGAAAACATTAAACCAGTTACTACCTTTCAGTGTTTACTGGAATAACTTCACCTGGTTGTTTCTTCTTTAGTTTTGGGTTTAACCTCTGCACACTATTTCATTGACTTACAGTGTCTGCCCCCCGCCCTCCAATCTTGAAGTCTTTTTAGCAAAATTCTGGTTATGAACCTGAGAGATTTCTTTATGTTTTGGGACAAAATGATTAACAGATAATATTTTCCTATTCATATGCAGGGCTTTGTGGGCTGCGAATTGCTTCGTTTCAGTCTACTTCTGTGGTAGTTGCCATATTTGCTAACTCAATTTTTTGTTCCTTTTTTTTAGAGAAAAGTCATTCACATTATGTGGTCACATGTTCTTTGCTGCCCTTGGTAGAATGTTAGCACTAGCTTCTGCATCCAGGAGAGTACATTTTGTGGGTGACATTGGAAATAATCTGCTAGGTAATAGTTTAGCTACTTATTATCAGGAATGTTTTACTGTGGATATTCTGGAGGTTTGGGTTAAATGTAGCTTCATCCATCACTGTTGTAGAACCCTAGTAATCAGAAAGTGCTGCAAGGAAAGATAACTCATGCAACAAATTAAGAAATTCCAAGCTTCATTCGTTTAGCTAAAAAGAAGCTTGAAGCTTTGATGTACGTAACATTACAGGAAAGTGACACCATACTGCGTTCAGGAAAATAATTTTCCTGTAATAATAATGCAATAATAAAAAGCTGATATTGAATGTGGTTTTATGCTGCACATGTCAAACCAATTTCTGTGAGCATATGGTCCTTATGCCCTTCTCTCTCTCTCTTCCTCCCCCACCCCTTCTTTTAGACTGTGTCTGTACGGGGCTCATGGAAGCTAAAATCCCTACAGAGCTTTACAGTCAGGCTGCTAACAATAAATATTATATCTGTTTAATTTAGGTGGATTAAGAAGTAGCACTTGTAATGCTCTTTACTATGAAGACAACTGGTTCTGTGATGATAGGTGGATATTGTAAAAGTGATAATTTTTGCTGATTTCCATCTAATGTGCTAAATTTTACACACAAACCTGCCTACAGTTCTGAAGGAATAAACAGTTCTGTGTTTTTTATCTCTAGGAAAATCTCTATTTTTCTTCATAGGTTGAAAAAATTTCTCAACACACAGTGTTGACTCTTCCTTGCACTGCTTGAACAATTGCCTCTTTCTGGGCTTTGAGTTTCCTGCAGTGTGGTACTGCCATTCTTAAAGGTAGGAGGGGGGCTCACATGCCTTGCAACTTCATACTAATAAAAGAAAACAATAAATCTGGAATAACAACACTAAACCTAATTCATTAACAGCCCAATCCAGACATAACTGACGGCCGGCCATGGTGTAGCTGCCGTGCTGCTAGTAGACTTCCTGAGGACTTCAGCACGCTGGAGCATGGGGAGGGGAGAGCTGTAGCTTGCCATGAGAGAGATGGTCACCATGGCAACGCTGCTGACATAGGCACAAGGGAGGCGGAGGCAGCCGGAGGGGAAGGCCAGCCCACCTCCCAGTCCTGGAGCATGCGCCGTGCCTCATGACAGTTAGGGATGGGGAGAGGTGGCCGCAGAGAGGCTGATAGCTATCCCCAGCTGTGCCCCCAAACAGAGAACTGAGCCAATGATGGGCAGACCATCACAGGCAAAGGAGAGATGTCCCACCAACACGGGGAGGGAACAGGGATGAGGCTGAGTATGCTCATGAGAAGCCTGGCTTGGTGGTGGGGTGGGGGTGAGAGAGGCCCGCACGGGACCACGGAGAAGCCGTCAATTCCCTCACACCCTCCTGCTGTCAGAAACTCTGCCAGTGGCAGGCAGACAAGCAGGAAGTATCAAGTGCAGGAGTTCGCTGTCATAGACAGCAGCTGGAATGTGTCTCTGGGAATGAGCAGCCCAGCAGCAGACCCCCCTCACCCAGAAACCTCCTGTGTTGCCCTGATGCCTCCTGCCATGTGCACGGAACACCTCCCCTGAGGGCTACAGAACTCAGAGTGCGAGTGCATCAGCTGCAGAACTCCGAGTCCACTTCATCAGCCCCCCCCCTTAGTGCCCTGCGCACAACAGCCCTGTGGGGTCGGGTAGACTATCAACCCGGCCAGGCTGAGGGGCGGCACTCCCCTGTCCAGTCACGTGGGGGGGCAGCATGGCAGCTCATAGACTGTTCCCCCTCCCCAAAACCAAATCTGCCCACCCTCCCAGGCATTCCCTCAGAGAGGCCACTGACGGGGGCGAATTGCCCAGGGAACGTGCAGGAGATGCCAAGCAGGAGAGACAACAGGGGGCACAGCTCAGACTTTATTTTTGCGGAACAGTGCAATAGTCTCCCTGGTGTGCGCTGGGTAGTCTCGCTGTGGGTGGGGCTCCATTCTGAGCAGCGGGCAGAAACATCTGAGGGAGTAGGGGGGTGAAGGAGCAACACAAGCGGAAGCCTCTTGTTGGAGTCCCACCTGCAAAACAGAGATAGAGATCAAGAGCACCTGCAGGGGCGGTGGCTGGAAGAGCAGGCTGCGTTTCAGCCGGGCACTCTCTTAAAGGGACAATCTCTGACCCACTTCCCCGCAATGGGGCAGCTGCCAAGCATACACACCCTGTGCCCTGCCAGGGGTTGGGAACGCGACAGAGGGCAGACCAAGGGAAGGGAGCAGGCAGCAGCACAGAGGAGCTGGGTCAACAAAGATACTGTCAAAGCAACCGTGAGGTGCAAAACTCATCACCAGCGTGCCTGCCTGTCCCTCACTCTAAGTCTGTATGGCCAGGAGCTCGCCGGCAGAGCTTCCCGCCATGTGCTCCTCTCCCTAACAACTGAGTTGTGTGAGGCCAGAGCGGAAGTATTTCTAGGAGGGGGGAGACCGCGATTGGGTGCTGGGGAGGGGGCTCATCAGCCTGAGGCGTGTGGGGATTGGCGAGGCAATCACACCACTCCCTAAGGGGTTTGTGAGCTTCTGCAGTGGCGGAGGCAACCTTTGTTTTTGGTTTCAATGAGTGCCTATGGGACACACTGCTGTTTTTGCTGGCGTAAAAGTGCACCTCTCGGGGGGGGGGGGGGCGTGTCATGGGCCAAAGTGCTCAGGAAGCTGCGTAAGCCTGGCTACGCCCCCAACTCCACCCCCTCCTCCGCCCGAATGCCGCGCTCCGCATCACTTCCGTCCACACTTGGGTGCAGCCCTCAGGTGGAGTGGCACTTGGGCAGCCCCTTCCCCACCCACGTAACTCCCCCTCCCCGTTGTGGCGGCACCGGTTGTATGTCGGTGCAAACCCTTCCTGCGCCCACATAGCAACTTGTCTGCTCCCAAAAGACTTTCTGTCCCCCCTCTCTGGATTGTGCTGATAATCCTCTGAATGAGAGTTGTGCAGTGATGAGTTATTCATACATCTTGGAGGACTCAGAACTAGTGTTAGGGTAGTTATACTTACAAGGATAAACATGAGGACTTAGCCAAATGAAACAGAATGCAGTTTCTGGCATAAAAGGACAGAAATACAGTATTTGTACTTGTCTTTGATTAATGAATTCTTTTGTTTGCTTATGATGTAAAACCAGGCCTGTCTGGTTCTCCACTTGTTCTTATGCTATCTATAAACGAAACAAGGATCTTTCATGCTATGCAAAAGTAAAACAGATGCTCTGAAGAACTTATTGATAGACATTCAGAGACCCTGGAGAAGAAATGGGCAAAGGGAAAGTGAAGAGCTTTACAGGACAGTGGATGCATGAGTCTCGGTGAGAGGCATATTTGACCACGGTGCTGAATGGGTTCATTGGGGTGCTGATCTGAAGAACATCTGACACGTTAAGATGTTGACTACAGTATTTATATGTTTTAGCGTATGGTATATCTGATTGAATATTGGTGTCTCATCAGCTTGTAGAGCAAGTGTGGTGCTGTCTTCTAGTTTTTGATGCTGAAAAAGACAAGTTTGTTTAAAGTCACCAGTTAATTACTTTCTAACAGCTCTTCAGGTTGGGAAACATTGCTTACAGCTATGCTGTTCTCCAGCAGTGCATCATCATTTTTTTGCAACACCTTGAATTTTACTATTTTCCAATATATTTGGTTTACTACTGTATGGTAGAGATGGTAATAGTTCTGCAACTGATTATGGTAATTGTGAAATACAGAGTATTAGTACAGTAACTTCCTTTCCCCCATCAACATTCCTTATCAGATTTTACTTGTTGTTCCAAAACTGCTATCTAACATCTTAGGAGAAACTCTAGGTTGTATGAAATTAGATTCTGACACTGTTGTGAGTGCCATTATTACAGGTTTCTTATGTGAATGATTAAGCAGTAATATAGTTTCATTTCTTATACTGCAGTCATGAAAAAATATCTCTCTTTGTGATATCTGTATATACTATTCCACCAGACTTTTAGTTAGGGCAATGAACATCCAGTAGGATTGCCCCCTTCTGCTCATATCTGCTTAAATGCTCAAACTGCCTAAACTGTTTATTTAAATTATTGGCTACTAGCTAGCTGTCACAGAGCAGATTTATTTATTAAACATATTAGACCCAAGGAATTAACGTTGCCATCTTAATGTTACTTACCAGTTTTGAACTGATGTACTTTTAGATTTTTAGAGACAATTTAATGGATTATATATTCTTATTATATGACTTTGTGCTATAACTCACCCTGAGCCTATTTTGGCGGTAAGGGAGAGATAGAAATCCTATAAAGAAATAAAGTTGTAATTGTATTTACCTATGGTGTAGCATTATCACTTTTTAAAAGCCTTTGCATTTTTTAATCTTTAACTGTTTGAAAAATAGGCTATATATTAGGGTCCCCATTCCCCAGGTGGGGGTGGGGAAACCCCTGATTTTAGGGCTTTTGCTTGCTGCCAGCTAGCAGAAGAAACTCTGCCCACAAACAGCAACGACTCTTAACACAGTGACATCATGTGGAAGTGATGTCATCATGTCGGAAACATTGCAGGGCGATGCACTGGGTCTCGAGCAAAACTGTATAGTTTGAAGGCAATTTTACCATCTCTGACATGCTGGTGTCACTTCCACATGATGTCATTTTGTTAGGGGCATTAATGTTTGGGAGCAGAGTCCCACTCCACTCCCAGAACACTCTGTCCCATCCCACCGCCACCAGTGAGTTGTGGGGACTCAGTCATATTAAAATGAAACTCACTGGAAGATCTTGGACTGATCATTCACTCTCAGTGTAACCTACCTCACATTGTTAATATATTGCACTTTTCTCAGGAAGTTTGTGGTGTCTGGCACATATCTAGAGGCATCAATGGCATCAGGTGCGAGAATAGCATCCATATATCCAGACACCCTTTTAGAAGTGTAGTGGAAATTTAAGTAATTGGAAACAATTGGGCTGCTTTACAGAGAGTATGGCTGCTGCCTTCAAGCTTCTTGCAAGATCTTTCTACTTTCCTACACTACCATGAATGCATCTGGCCAGGCTCAAGCTTTAAGTACCTGCAAGGAGAGGAAAACACTACAGGTGGCTGTCAAAGAATGTGTAAACATGATCTAGTTAAAAGAAACAGACATGTTTAGGAAGGGAGGCAAAAGGGTTAGGACTAGAACAAAAGAAGATAAGCCATACAGCTTTGCTATACCTGACCCAAAGATCAAGAGAATTAAGCTGGGAAAGTCTTTGATACACTAATATTATTTTCTGCATAATGGGAAGATGGAGAGAGAGGGGAGAGCTATGGGTAAAGCACTGTGTACATATGCACAAAGTATTTGCAGTTAAGCCCAATGAAGTACAGTGGCAGTTTGGATGTGGTTTGTTTAATGTTTTTGTAAGGTTTTTAATGTTGTAAGCTGCCCAGAGCTCAGTTGCGGGATAGGGCAGGGTATAAATCGAAAAATTAAATTAAATTAAAATGCGAGTTGCTAAAGACACATGTCATGCACCTTTCTTAGTCACATCAAAAGGACTAAAACACCTAAATAAATACGTATTTTCAACATGAAGGATGGGGGAAACAATGTGGGATTGTACAGAGAATTTGCAATCCAATCTTGAATATTTTGGGGGAAAACATTGTTTTGATAGTTGCTTCCCATTTGTGAACAACATGAGAACCAATGTGAAGAGTGATGAAGCATCCCTGCTCAGCACTGACTTTTTGACTTCAGCTGCAGCTTCGAGTTCTAGTGTTTTGTCTTCCATTATTTGTCATGTTTATGAGTGTACCTTGCAAAGTGTTTTATCTGGCAGATCCTAGAATAGGTGAATGCAGGAGTTAGACTTCACAGGGTCAGAATTTCCAGGACTAAGGTAGCACAGTGGTATGTGGAGACGCTTGGACTGGCAGTGTTTTGTGTTAAGGTTAATAAACATAAACAGAAAAATTATGCAGTTACGCTTCCTTGATAGACATATGGCATCTTTCATAGTAGTACATGAAAAATGGAAATTCACTAGTGCCTGGACTGCATATTAATTTATACATGAAAAGTTGCACAACTTCTGTTTTGTCTGTTTTTAGTACTGACTAATGATCACAAGGACAACATTGACTATATGTCCTACATCCAGTGACTTTTCCTTTGTTGTCATTCATTGCCGTGTCACTCATTTCCTCCCTTTTCAGACAATATAATTGTGCATTCTAGGTACCAGATTTGATCCATCCTTCAGCTGTCAGTGTCTTGGCAGAGGTTTCAGATTATTTTCTGTGCAGTTCCTCTAAGAAAATGAAAGAGCAGGCCAAACCAATTTTTGTGAAAAAAGGTCTTTATAATTCACAACAATTTACACACAACTCCTTTGCTGAATTTGTAAAATATATGGTATATTATCTTTTAAATCCTGGTAAATGGTTGTAGTTGTTTCATTGAAGTGCTGAAAATATAACTATGTATATAAACTATGAATTTTTTTCAACATTTTTAGCATTTTAATTCTGTTTTATGCTTGTATATCTAAGGGTTTTTTTTAAAGCAGTGGGGGAAGAACATCTCCCCCCATAGTTTCTATTTGGGGAAAACCCCCAGAAATTCTGGGGAAAATTAAATGTATGCAATAGGGAGAAACTCAGTGGCTGTGTGTGGCATTTAGCAGTTGTGAATGCAGTATTCACATGTATGATGTACCAATGCATGTCATTTTGGGGAACAATGCAAGAACTGGGGGGGGGGCACCTCATTTACCCTTGTATCCACCTTCCTCACTGTTTTTCTTTCCCTCCTGGCAGCTCCCATATCCTCTCACCTTTCACATTCTTACCTCCTCTTTTGATCAGTTGTAATTCTTGGAGAACTGTTTGTTTGTAAACAATAAACAAAAGGAAACCATAGTGTGTAGATCAGGGGTGGCCAAACTGTGATTCGGGAGCCACATGTCACTCTTCCACACGTATTGTGTGGCTCTCAGAGCCCCCACCACCATGTCAGCTGGTTTGGAGAAGGCATTTCTCTCTTTAAAACACTTCTCCAAGCCAAGCCAAACAACAGTTTGGAGAATGAATTTACAGTTAAAGTTGCTTTCTTTCCACCTCTCCCTCCTCCTTCCCCCATCTATTTGCCTTCCTTTCTTCCTTCCTGTCTTGCGGCTGTCAAACATCTGATGAGGCATTATATCCACCACAAGATCACTGTCAGAAGAAAGAAAATTATGATCCCGCCTTTACTGAATTTTGAGTAGCACCATTAAATGCATTTTAATTGTTAATTTTTATTGCTTTAAGTTGTAATTTAAATTTCGATTGACTGTTAGCTGCCCTGAGTCCACTTGCAGAAAGGGTGGGATAGAAAACTAAAGATGATGATGATAAATTCTGTGTGGCTCTTAAGCAAGTTTGGCCATACCCGGGTGTAGATTGAGACAAACACAAATAACACCATGCCTCAATAATTGCAAATTTATTACATTAATCAATAAATGCTTTATATCCCAAGAATGTCTCAATCTCTGATGTTCACGTCCGATGCCATTTAAAGTATAGTTGATAAGAAACCCAAGTATCTTCTTAAGAATCTTAACTTGCTCTGTGAATTTAAGAAGATTCCTGGATTTGTTATCAACTGTACCTTAAATGACATTGGATTTTTGAATAGAAGAGACTGAAACATTCTTGGGATAGAAATTGTTTATTAATTGATGTCATAACTTTACAATTATTGAGGCAAGGTGTTATTTGTGATTGTTCCACCTGGAGGTTGGCAACCCTAGCCAGAATACATTATGCTGGTCTTTAAGGTGCTACTTAAAGTGCTGCTGTGCACAGAAAGGGTTATGGTAATAGTTATTACAAGATTATGGTAAATATTTAAAAACCAATTTATGCAATAGTCAAGTCACGTTTGCTTACAACTTTAATGCTAGCAGCTCTTTTGGCTTACAAAGTTGAAATTTTGCTCACAGCACTCTACAGCTTAGAAGGAACATTGTTGCAACCTCGAAGAGTTGCACAAATTTAATGGTAGGAAGTTGCCCAGTGGTTTCTGCTGGCCCTGATGAGGCCTTCTTCCAAGACAGTGAGGAAAGGAGCAGAGGTAGAGTTAAAGGCTATAATTGCCCTGGAAAGGGTGCTGCCTCCTCTTCCCATTTTTTACTGATAGAAACCAATGCATGAAGGCTGGTTGCCTAGCAGTCCCCAAAATGGCCACTGAGATCTCACAGGGCGTTCATTTCTTAAAGCTACAGGTGCTGCTTCTGTTATGGGGCAAAGGTTAGCATTCACAATGTATCTTTTTCAGAGTCCAAGATGGAATAATTCTGTATGGGATTGCATTGCCAGGAGCCCCATATAATAGTGCAACACTACTTGGACACTTGGATAAGACAGATTAGCTGCTAAAAATCAGCCCAAATAAGATCTTATAACATTTTTTGAAAGAATCAAGTTTTGACTTTTCCATAGTAATAGGGCAGTTTCTAGGGTACTCAGTGTGTGCATGTGTGTGTCCTTGTGCACAGATTACTTGTATAAAAGGTATAAAAGATTGCACTTGATTAGTTTTAGAGGTAGCTGTGAGACAAAGGTAGGATTGCAAAAACTTTGTAAGTAAGGTCTGAAATGGTTTAGCTCTTTGTGTTGTAACACACAATGATTTGTATTTGTATTTGAAAGCCTAAGACTATGTTGATTGGTACAGTGTGGTCTTTCAAATACTATGGCAGTTGGTTTCTGCTGAATTGTCTAGCCCAGCATAACTTATTTGATATAGCTAACTTTGGCAGTCAGATGCTAAATGAGTCAGTAAATGTTAATAGTGTTTATTTTCCATGGAGTTAACCAGGTGCTCTTGTGGGTATCAGCAAGTGGTATTATGGCTACATTAATTTGTATAAGCAAAATAAAGATGAAGCAAAGGTCAAGGCTGAGAACATTTCTCTTTAAAAAGAAACAGTCTCATTAACATATTAAAAACCTGATTCTCTGTGTTGACACTTGTACCTAGACAGAAGTGTCCAGTTGCCCTAGTTACATTCTGTAATGCTTTTATGTCAAGGCAGAGCTGTTTTTATAACCTGTTGAGCTTGACTGAGGCAGTCTACTCTCCTATTAAATACTTAGTTGTAGGCCATTTTCAGGATGAAAGGCAATAATGGATGATAGCAAAATTTTATTAAGGTTAATCAGTGTTTAACTTAGTTTTAATCAATTTGTTAATCTGAAGGGTATTTAGTCTGTTTGTTTTTTTTTAAATCTACTAATACAAAGGATTACTTGTGCATGCAGTTCAGGAAACATAAATCTCTTTCTCTAAACTGTACATCATCATTTCTTCTAGTGAAATAGCAGTTCCAGAGGTGCATAGTGCTTGCAGCATCATTTGTTCTAGTGGAACAGTACTTCCATTGATGGAGATGTGGTATGTAGCTATTGCTGACTTTCCTCTTCCACTTCAGATTCACAGTTTGCTCACACATACCGTTTGAGAGCCACTGACCTTCCCACAGGAGTGGGCTAGAGGCTTTTAAAATATAAGTAAATCAAGGGGGAGAGTGGAAAGAACATTGTGAGCTTCATTTCCTTCCCAGTAGTTGGCATCCAACTCTTGTGGTCCATCAGGGCTTGGGTATTGTGCAGACTTCTTTCAAGCCGTTCAACAGCTTTCTCTCAGCATGCTCCTTCTGCTTGCCTATTAACTAAAAATAGATTCATGTCTCACTGTGACTGGTATTTAGGATCTGAACAAAGAAGTAACAACCGGAGATGTGAAACTCAGAGATGTGAAATTCAGATGCCCCTCCCTCCATTTTTTGGTGAAGGTTTTTTTATTTTTTTTCCAGTGGAAAAAGAGAAATTTTAGGGACTTCTGATTTGAAAAAAACACATACACATCCCTCATCTAAATACTATTAGCTGTATGTGGCCATGATCTGCAGATAGCTAAATCTGTGGGTTGGGGCTACACAGAGGCTAAGGAGATTTTTTCTGCATACTTGGGAGACTCCCTAGGTGTGCAGAAAAATTTGTGTTTACTACGTTATTCCTAGATAAGGAACTGGGGGATGCTGGCAGCTGGGCCAGGTGGCAATGGAGGATGCTGGCAGCCACACCAGGCTCAGCAGCGACCACAGAGGGTGCCCGCAGCTATGAATTTTGTGGGTCCCCCACTTGTATGAATTGTATATTTTTCTAAAATGAGTGATAAATGCTTTTTAAAACAATGTTTTACTTGTTCAAAGTGGATCTTATAAATTTTGGTACGTAAGGCAACCTGCAGTATTAGAGTAATTTAAATGTAATATTGTAGACATATGTACAGTACTCTAATGTAGGGGTCCCCAACCTTTAGTAGCTTGTGGCCATCTTTGAAAGTTTGACACAGTGTGGTGGGTGCAGCCATAAAATGGGTGCAACAGAATGGCTGCTGCAGGAGGTGAAGCTAGCCATAAAATAATAGCCACAGCTTAACCTCAAGCACAGTGAAAATCTTAGTGCTGTGGTAGCACAAAAAAAAAAATCTGCACAGCCAATTAAATCTCCAGTAGCCAATCAGCATCACCTAGTCCTAACCACTTTCTAAAAACATTTGGCAGGCATAAGAAAATGTGTCAGTGGTTATCATAGCACCCACAGGCACCATGTTGGGGACCCCTGCTCTGACTCAAGGTCTATTTCTGCACCAAAAGAAGGTGTTGTCATCTTCATGAACAGGGCAGACGGGATTATTTGCTTCTGCATTGTTCCTTTGCCTTCTTCTGCTGACTGATATAGCTCTATGGCAGCACTAGAAGCCTATCCCCTAAAATCTATTTTAAAATTGCATCAGTATGGCAATTTTATATGCTAAATAGATTGTCAGTGGTTTGTCTATGTTAAAGCAGTAAAATAAACATAAGCTTGATAAGAAAGTATTACATATTTCATCCCCCCAGTCCCTCCCCATGCCTTCGAAATTCCTTAAAATTACTCATCTCTCAGCTTGCACAGTCATCCTCTGCAGTTAATCCTCACAGTCATCCTCTCCAGTCATCCTCTGCAGTTAAAGTCTGTCAGGACCCCGGCCAGAATGGTTGGTTGGAGAGTTGCTCAGGGACCTGTGTGGTCATTATGCTTGAATATGTTTGGTCTCTGGGGAACTTTGTTTGGATAAATACAACTGGTTCGGCAACAAAAATGTCTGAGAATAGTTTACAGTTCTTTTGTTTATTCTCAATACCAGAAAAAGTATTGCTGTGAAGAATTCCATAGTGCCATAAATGAGCAGCATGGCAGTAGTTATAGAAGTAGTATAGTCATTAGAGTGCCAGAGTAGGATCTGGAAGAATCATGTTGAATCCTCACTATGCCCTGGAAGCTTGCTGAATGACCTTGGGCCAGTCACATACTCTCAGCCTAACCTCCATTATGGAGTTGTGAGTATAAAATGGGAGAGGGGGGAATAATGTAAGCTGCTTTGGTTCCCCATTACCCCACCAAAAGGTAAGGTATAAATGAAGCAAATAATAAATACAAAACTGCATTGTGCTAAACAGTATGCCTAACATAATAGAGCAAACTTTGACACTCTACCACATACAGAGTGAATTATGCTGTATATGCTTATGTCAAGGGACCCTATCAGTTTAGTGACTCTTGTGGCTATCCTTAAATTAAAAAAAGTTGTAACTGATTAGATTTTATTTTCTGTTCATTGTTTCTTCTGTGGGTAGAGGATTTCTTTTTTTAAAGTAACATTTGAGTTTGCTGTTAACTGGACTTTAGGAACATATACAGGTGTTAATTTGGGTCTGTTGTTTGCTGTGGCTGTTTGAGTGATATCTGAGATTCTAAAGTGCTTAGTCTAAATCCTACGAATTTTTGACAAGTGCTGTTGGGAGCTTTGCCAGAGTTACCTTTGTTGAGCATCCTAGTAGTTAAAGGTCTCCTGAAATTTCTGCTGACATTTCATTCTGTTTTGACTGCCCCAAGAGACTGGAAATGTTGTCCAAAAGTGCAAACTTTGAAAAACTAATTGGCTGGTTTTGTCTTGCTTAAGCATTAGGCAGCATATCTGGCAGAAGCACATAGCATACTGGTATTTTAATTAAAAAAAATAAAACACAAGCATACCCATACCAGTATTTATGCATATTTGTTTTTAAGTGTGTAACTTATTATGAAAAGAAGAAGGGACACTGCTGTGGGGACCTGATGCACTGACACTTAGGGGGTTTTGGTGCTTCTCTTATTTGCCTCAAGGCTTGCTAAAATAGTAGGGCAAGTCAGTAAGTATCTGAAAGTTGGTATGCTGCTAGGCTGCTCAAGGTAAGACTGAAATTAAGACTTTTTTTGGGGTGTCAGGGGACTTCTTTTTATCTGTTGTCATGAAGCATCTTTCCTCCTAACAAGATGATGATCATATATGAAATATTCATATTCTGTCATGAGTTGTACAACTCTAAATATCTGAATTGACTAGCCTGAAATTTTATTAGCATTATATTTTCCTTCTGACTTCCCGTTTGTCAGCTTTGGGAAGCTGCTAAATACATTGGCTTAAGAGAACATGTATTTGAATATTGTTTTTCATGCTTCTATTGAAAATAGCCTCATAAACAAGCTTTCTAGTGTGAAGCTTAGAAAAATATTTTGTTTCTGCTTAAATGATAGCTTATTTTTTATATTTATTTAAAGTAATGTAGCTCTTTTATTTTTATTTAAAGCCATGTAGCTCAGCAGCAGCACCTTGAATTGTTCCCTGAAACAAACTGGAAGTCTGTGATATGGGTTTAGACAGGAGTGATATGGTCCCTACTGCCCATTCCACTCAACATTTTGATGGCAGCATTGTGCATTAAGCTGAAGTTTCTGAACACTTTTCAAAGGCAGCTTTGTGGTAGAGACAGACTGAATACAGACAGGCAGCTTCAGGTGCACTGGAGGCATCCCAAACTGTGCTGCCCAAAACTGGAGGTGCCAAATCCTGATCAGACACTCCTGTATATTGCACAGATGGCGCTTTGGCACATTCACACAGTTATTGCAGCCACTCCCTTAGCGCAGGTTGGGTTTCTTTTTTTCCTTACATTTTTAGTGGCCATACACTCATGTGCTCTGGGCAGTTTTTTAAAAAAAAGAATACCAGCGAGCACCTAGAGAGGATTGTCGGGTTCATAAGAACATAAGAGAAGCCGTGTTGGATCAGGCCAATGGCCCATCCAGTCCAACACTCTGTCACACAGTTGTAGGAAAAAAGCTCAAAGAAAAAACCCCATGGACATAAATGCTTACAGGAAAAAAGTCCCCATGGAAACATGCCTCCTTGGAAAAAAACCCACATGGAAACATGCCCCCTTGGAAAAAAAAACCCACATGGAAAGAAGCCCATACTGAAAGCAGCCCACATGGAATAGGGTTGGCAAGTCCAATTCAAGAAATATCTGGGGACTTTGGGGGTGGAGCCAAGAGACTTTGTGGGTGGAGCAAGGTTGTGACAAGCACAATTGAACTCCAAAGGGAGTTCTGGCCATCAAATCTAAAGGGACCACACTCCTTTTAAATGCCTTCCCTCCATAGGAAATAATGAAGGATAGGGGCACCTTCTTTTAGGGATCATAGAATTGAACCCTCTGTCCAATCTTTTTGAATCTTGGAGGGTATTTTTGGGAGAGGCATTGGATGCTATGCTGCAAATGAGGTGAATCTACCTCAAAAAACAGCCCCCCCCTCAGAGTCCAAGATACCAGTGGATTAATTCTCCATTATACCATTTTTTAAATTAATTTCTACTATGTTTATTGATTTCTTCCTTCCAGATATTTGCCAGAGTCAGTCCTGCTTAGCTTCTTAGCACCTTAACTGCTTCTGCTATTTAAGAAAGAGAAGCTATCACAGAACAGCCTAACCCCAAAATCATACATTTTGTCATTCCTGAAAAGTATAGGCAACTGATACTTCATGATTCTGGTGTGGAAAAATCCAGACAGAATTCTGGTTTTAGGTGATAGAGATTTTATGCTTGAATTAAACAAAGATATTATATATGGAGATGTCACCTTTGATAAAGTGCCAAATATGTTTTACCAGCTGTACACATGGCATGCCAAGGTGGGTAATTCATATCCACCATGTATTTACATTTTACTTAAAAGAACACCTATAATAGAATTTTTGAAATAATGAAGCTATTGATTCCAGATCTGTCACCTCAAAAGGTTTTAGTGGATTTTGAGAAGGCTTGTATGAATGCAGCGAGGATTGCCTTTCCACATGCTCAGGTCAAAGGGTGTTATTTTCACCTGTGTCAGAGTCTCATTAGGAAAATCAACAATGTTGGCTTGAAGACTGAATATGAAACTAATATGAACATAAACATTACACTGAAATCTCTTGCTGCTAGGGCAGGCTTGCCCACAAGGCAAACTAGGTGGTTACCTAGGGCGCCAGGAGGTTGGGAGCACCAAATTGAGCTCCCCACCCCCTCCCAGTGCCCCAGGCAAGCATCTAGTTTGCCTGTCTCCTTCGCCCACTACTGCCGCCTGCCCCCACCACTGCCGCCTCCACCTTTCTGTTCCTTTCCCTTTGCCTCCCCCCCACAGCTCCATGCCCCGTGCCTCTCCCCCTCCCTGCTGTGCCTCTTCCTTCTCCCTCCCAACCCTTCCCCACCCTACGTCGATTTCAATGCCAGAACCAGCTCTAGTGCCACATTCTGGCTATCTAAAGCCCCCCTCCCCCACCCGATCACTCAATCAGTGGGCAAAACCACACCGCAGGTCTGGGCCACACTCACAGACTGTCAGGACAAGTGTCCTGAAAGGACAGCCACGCTGCCACTGACTCTTCTCCCATCCAGGAAGTGGGGAGGGGAGGAGTCAGCTTGTCTTGACAGACCGTGAGTGCGGTCTGGCCCCGCGGCGTGGTTTTGCCCTCTGATTAAGTGATTGGGCGGGGGGAGGGGGGCTTTAGATAGTTGGAATGTGGCACTAGAGCCAGTTCCAGCATTGAAATCGATGTGGGGTGGGGAAGGGTTGGGAGGGAGGAGGAGGAGGCAGCACAGCAGGGAGGGGAGGAGGCACGGGGGGAGGTGCAGAGGGTGCTTTTTTGCGGGGGGGCACCAGGCAGCGAGTCTGCCTAGTGCACCATGGGATGTCAGGCCTCCCCTGCTTGCTGCATTAGCCTTTGTCCCAATTAATGAGGTGAGAACTATTTTTGATGAGCTTGCTGCCCTATTTCCAGATGAAGACAGCTACAATGCAGTGCTCATGTACTTCTTATCAACATATATTGAGGGTTCGGTAGGTAGAGATCCTCAGTTTCCTATAAGAATATGGAATCATCATGATGCAACCCTGGAACAGTCACCAAAGACTATAAACTGTTGTGAGGGATTTCACAATGCTTTTAATTCCTTGTTCCATTGCAATCATCCCAGTGTATGGTCTCTGTTTGATGGACTGCAGAGGGACCTGGCTTGTCACAAACTCATGTTGGCTAATGCACAGGCAGGTCGCCTAGAGGTGGAAAAGAGGAAATATGAGGCACTACATGACATGATTGCCACTTTGGCGCAGCAATATGAGCAGGTGGAAGATAAACTTAGTTGCTTAAAGAGATTGGCTAATTTGCAATGAAAAATTATATCTGAGATATTATTGTTGCTGTTAAATAATTGTTGCTTTTACTATTAGGGTTAGATAGTCTTTTGTCGTGGTCACTGGGTGTACCACAATGTATTAACATTAAAAAGTTTGACAAATTGTAAATTAATAAAGTATTTAATTTTATTTAAATACATTTCTATGTAGAGTTTAATTTCTGTTGTTATTGTTTTCCCTTAACATTGATAACAAAATGGTCACTTCCTGTTGCATGTGAATATGACATATTTTAATCCTAAAATAACAATATAAAAATAACAAAATGGTCACTTTTTGTTGCATGTGAATATTATTGATTTTAATCCTAAAATAACAACAAAATATTAATGGTTATCCACAATTATAAACATCTGTGGTACTTTACATACTTTTCCATGGGGGCTTATTTCAGTATTGGCTTCTTTCCATGTGGGCATGTTTCCATAGGGGCTTTTACCCTGTGAGCATTTATGTCTGTGGGGTTTTTCCTTTGAGCTTTTTTCCTTTGTTCTTTTTTCCTACAACTGTGTGACACAGAGTGTTGGACTGGATGGGCCATTGGCGTGATCCAACACGGGGCTTCTCTTATGTTCTTACGAACCCACCAATCCTCTCTAGGTGCTCAGTGGTATTCTTTTTCCTTTGTGCTTTTTTCTGGTTACTGTTTATCCATTCCCCTCTTGAAGCTGGCTATGCCTCTAGCTGCCACCACCTCCTGTGACAATGAATTCCATGTGTTAATCACCCTTTGGGTGAAGAAGTACTTCCTTTTATCCGTTCACACCACCAATATGCCTCACTTGTGTGCTCCTGCGGTCAGACACCAAGAAAGATGGATGGAGTGCAACAGAAGAATTTGCTACCACTTCCCAAGTGGTAGCTGTTTGATCCATCTCAGAGATGTTGGAGGACAGGGTGAGTGTGGAAGTGGGACAGGCAGCAGCTTTACCTGTCTGACCTTACTTTTAAAATCTGCCTGGGGGCTATCCCTATCGTGACTCAAATTGGCCATATGAATTCAGCCATAGAATGTATAGCAGTAATCTAATTTAGATTAAGGCATGCACCACGGTAGCTGGATCTTTTCTGCCCAGCTGGCTAACAGTTCAAAATTGACAAAAGATACATCCGACCAGAGCTGTCACCTTTATTTAAGAAGTCAAGGTTCTGACAAGATGACTAAAAGCATGGGTAAACGTCCATAGTGTATAAAGAAAAGCGGAAACCAGAGGAACTAGAAAATATGAGAACTGTTCTAAACTAAGGTGGCTATATCTGTTGTATTACATGAAACAGAAATGGGTTTGTTTTAAAAAAATAAGGATTCATAGAGAGGTTTTCCTCTTTCAGCCTGTGTAATTCATTGGACTGTTACATAGAAAACTTTGCATCCTTTGGATTAATTTTAAACATACATATGTTTAAAATTAAGAGCCAGTTTGGTGTAGTGGTTAAGTGCGTGAACTCTTATCTGGTAGAACTGGGTTTGATTCCCCACTCCTCCACTTGCACCTGCTAGAATGGCCTTGGGTTAGCCATAGCTATAGCAGAGGTTGTCCTTGAAAGGGCAGCTGCTGTGAGAGCCCTCTCAGCCCCACCCACCTCCCAGGGTTTCTGTTGTGGGGGGAGAAGATACAGGAGATTGTAAGCCGCTCTGATTCTGATACAGAGAGGGCGGGGTATAAATCTGCAATTCTTCTTCTTTTTCTTTGTGTAATACCTGCAGGAACAAGACCAGTAATTAAGATGATGTGTGTGTTGTTTAACCAGTATTTTTTACATGTCATGGGCTTGGTGGGCCTAATTTTTGACAACATTCCATAAATACTAAGGACCCTTTGAGACATTTGGAGGCAGAATTTAGATTGGCTTAATTCGTTTCTTTGAGATTCTCTCTCTCTCTTTTGTTTTGTTTACAGCACCCAGGAACTGCTGTAAGAGTCCTGAATCAGTGCCTGGCTACTGTGGTTAAGTGACCTAAGTTGAACAGTCTGATGAGGTAATGCTGGCTAGGAAGGCTGAGGTTTTGTTTGTAGGGTCTAGTGCTTCCCACGGAATTACCTGAGTGTTGCTGATATGGTAAAGAGTCTGGTGGATACACTAGATTCATCATTGTTGATGTAAAAGCAAGTTAATACATCTACAAACCCTGCTCTGACCATGTGGTCCATGTCACAGTAATCTTATGGCTCAGTGACTGAAATGAATTCTATGTGAGTCTGCCGTTGTAAACAAATTGGAAGCTCTTGTGCAGAATGCTACCACTTGATTATTATTGGGCAGGTATGAATTCTTCAGTAGTTACTGATGGTAACTCCACTGGTTTCTGGGCTCAGTTCTGGGTACTAGTTACTGTAAGCCAAAATGCCAAAATGCCAAAACTAGTTACTGTAAGCCAAAATGTAAGTCAAAACGAGGTTGGGGAATTAGTCAGGTGGGCACCTGGCTCACTAGGGATCTTTTTACCTATATATACAAGATGCACGTCCAGAGAGTAATGCTTAAAATAATAGGGACTCTAATTTAGTAAAATCAATTATAATTTATTAGGAAAATATAGGCTTCCATACAAGATAAAATACTCATCAAAACACACATTCAGTCCTAGGAAACAGAGAGATAGGGGAACACATGGGTAGACAAACAGGGTGATATTTACCTATCGTAGTCTTAAAGAAGGCTCCAATGGCGACGTAAGAGGACGAGGGAAATGGACCCAAAACTGTGGCCAGAATTGGGGATGGATCTAGACAGCGGAACTGGGGTACTGCTAGATGCACATATGAGTGGAGTTGGGTCAGATGTTAAATAGACTACCTTAGACCCTCAGGGGCTGGGAGGTATGAGGGAGGAGAAGGGGGAGGCTCTGCAGTGACCATAAGGGCTGGACTACTGCGACAACCAATAGAAAGTTCATTGGTGGCACCTAATTGGGTGCTTGCTCTTGACCAATGGACTGGCTTGGTCCAGGAGTACCTGAGTAAACTTTCAGGTTGAAATGGACCTGGGGGCGGCTCCAAAGTGACAGTTGGAAAGAAGAATAGAAGTGACTACTGGGTGGGGAACACTTAAGATTAGGGAACTTATCTGAAAGGGTGACAATAGAGAGTCAAATTGTGGCCTAGGTAACACCCAGTTTGTACAAAGGAACTTGGCTCTGGCTGAAGATGGTCTTCCTCTTCTTTAGTCTTCTTCTTGCACCAGTCTTTGTCCTGAGTTCTGTTGGACAAAGGCTTGAGTGGTCTGGCAGGATCCACGCCTAAGATATGCTTGATTGCCTTATGCAGAAGTTGAAGCAGCTGTTGGATATGGAGTCAGGAAAACAAGATGGATTCTGGTGGTGTTAGCCTTTGGTTCATGGAAAAAGGCTGGAAACTGTTTGCCTGTACAATTCATGGTGGTGTGGCTTCTTCCACTGCAGCGACCAAGACTGGGCACACAAGGAACAGCTGGAAGCTCATCTGTAGTTCTGGCCAACACCCATCTAGAGATGTAGAATGCTGCTGCAAAGCTGAGGCTTATAGTATCCACATAAGCCTTAGAAACCCAGAGCAGATGTGTGCGAGTCAAAACTCCAAGCACCCTGGCAACCATACTGGTGATCACGATGTCCATGTGTATGAAAAGTAGGGGGCTTTTCCTTACATTACTAGCTATAGGACTGCATCTCCTGATATGCTCCACTGTGGCAATACTGCTTAACTGAGTAAAACCTTCTTAAGGTGCATACTACAATTGTCTACTTTTTTAGGCTTAGATTTTTATTTTATTTGAATGCCTTCTTATAGATGTGTATCTTGTGTATTTATTAAAGAGTTGTTTTACTATGGTTTTATATTTTTTGTAATAGACTTTTCCTCTGTCTTTAGAATTTATTTAGGATGTTGGTTTTAGGTTTATTTCAATCTTTCTTGGTTGCATTCTTCTGAAAACTGAAGCCAACATAAGCCATATAGGAGTTACTGGGTAGTTGCTTTTAACAGATCTTTATAGTCTGTTGTGGGCTTTTGGTTGGTCAAGAGTGCAAATTCCTTTAGGGAAGTCTGCAGCAGTCAATATGGTATGTTTTGCATAAGGTGGACCTGAGGTAGTAGAATATTAATCTAAAATTGGTTTTGGAAGCACATGTACTCTATTCCAATATTATCAGAACACTGACATTTGTAGTTCATATTTTATCCTTCTGATCTTGAGTTTTCACAATGCATCGAGGCTCGCTTCTGCTCATGTTGTGCTTGAATAAATTATACAAGTTTTTTTCCCTATGTGGAACTGGATGACAAATTAGGATGGGCTCTGGAGTCTGCCCATGTACAAACACATGTTTCCTTTCTCAGGTCCAGATGTTCTGGATCCTAAAATGTGATTGTTCTGTAACCTAAAATATTGATAGTAAAATGCATAGAACATACTAGTAGCAAACCACTTGTAATAGTCAAATTATATATACACACACACACACACACACACACATATTAGGTAGAAATGCTAGCTTTATGCAAATTTATGGCTACAGTTTGTACAATATGTGATGGTCACAGGTAACTTGTAGAGAAATACTATCAGTGTGTTGTGCAGGGGAAAGGTGTTCAGGAAAGGTTTTGCTTGCGTGAGAATCTTCTATAATGCTTATATACACTGGAGCAGTTCTGTAAAAATTGAGGAAGAGATTAAAATCTGTGATGCAGTGAACTCTGCAGAAATTGCTTAACTTATTTAAAATGCCCATCTTTTGTTGGGTAGAGCTTCTTTTGACTGCCTTGGAAATCTGCTTGCTTGCAGTTTAGTGCTGTGCATTAGCAGCATTAGGAATAGTTACTGGCTAATTGCTGATGACTTATTTATGATTTTTATTTAGCATATTCATATTCTTGTTTTCTCCCCGGGGGCAACCCAAAGCAGCTAATGATATACAGAAAAGAAAACACAAAACAAGAAAGGCAGGGGAGGCTTCTGATGGTCACAAACATATTCCCTCTGCATTGACTGATCATGCACCCAGCTTTATGCCTGTTAGGCTAAAAGCCAAAGGCTTGTGCTTTTAGGCATGCCCAGGCCTCATATACCTATAAATTAATTAAATAAAAAGGAATACAGTCATGAGAATCTAATCTAATAGCCTAAGCTAAATGTACAATTTTTAACAATAAATGTTTTAATACCAAGTCTAAGAATTCAAAGAATTTTGTGTGTGTACCCCTGTGTGCAGAAAGATGGACAAACTCAGTAAGATGTTATTCAGCTGCTACTAATTAAAAGAATCTACCTCAATTCCTCTCCTTATGCATGATTACGATGCTTATGGCCATCAGTTTAGTAACTTATTGTGATTTTATTGTAACAGTTAATTTTATGTTGTTTCAATTGTTGTGAACTGCCCTGAGCCCACCAGGGGAGGGCGGGATACAAATATAAATAAGGTTATGATGCTTTTGTATGTATATTGCTGGCAGCATTCCCCTTTTTTTCTTCTTCCTTTGGTTTCTCCAACCAGGCATCCTTTTTTTCCATCATTGGTTTTGGTCAGCTTCAGCTTTCAATTGCCATAGTCGCCCTCTTCGAAAGGAATACTTTAAAAGTACTGAGCCATTGTATTAAATACTAAGTTGGGCAAAGCCTCATCCTTAATGAACTCTGCACTGAGCGTGTCTGTGGGTCACTCATTATGAAATGTAATTGCTTTGTGTGTGGTGAATTGCAGGTCAGATAATGGTATGCGCAGCGGTGGCCAAACTGTGGCTCACACATATTGTTTGGCTCTCAAAGCCCCCACTGGCTGCCTTGGAGAAGGTATTTCTCTCTTTAAATCACTTCTTCAAGCCAGCAGGTGGCTTGCAGAACACATTTAAAGTTAAAGTTGCTTTCTTTCCACCTATCTCTCCTCCCATCTGTTTTCCTGCTTTGCTTCCTAGGGTTGCCAGGCCTGTGTTGGAAAATACTTGGAGACTTTGGGGGTGGATCTGGGAGAGGGCAGAGTTTGGGAAGGGGAGTGGCTCAGCATGGTACAATGCCATAGAGTCCATCTTTGAAAGCAGCCATTTTCGCCAAAGGAGCTAATTTCTGCCAGCAGGAAATGGGTTGTAAAAGTATGAGATCTCCAGACCCCACCTGGAGGCTGGCTATAAATGAAGTAAATAAGTTACTTGAAGGAAAACAGACATTCTATTCTTTGTAGTCTTCGTCATATATATATATCATTTTATTATATAAAAGCCTAACATCCCGGCTGCATTGCAGGGTGAACTTTATGTCATTATACCCTGCTGAGGTTGCTTCCATCCTGCTTTGGTCTACACTGTGATTTCAGACCAGTCACAGACTTGAATGAGTGGGTGGGAAGACAGCAAGGGGAGGCACTCACTCACAGCCTCTTTCTAGAGCCCATTGTATTTTCCATCACAATGGGCCTTATTCCTAGTATTTAAATATTTCTATAATATATATCAGCTGACATACAGGTATAAGAAATCCTGTAATGTTTGCTTTTTACTCTCTGCAAATCTTTGCATTCATGGATTGGTGCTGAACTTCTGCCTCTACAGTTTTGTTTTGGTTTTTTGTATTAATCTCATTACTTACTGACTTCAAGACTTTCATTTATTGTGTACTTAGTTAAAGGTGTTCAGGGCAGTGGGCATTAATTTCCGCTCCTCACAACAACCCTTTGAGGCAGGTGAGACTGAAAAGTAAATGGCTCAAGGTCACTCCAGTGAGTTTTTTGGGGGGATTTAAAACCAGCTACAAATGTAAATTGTTCATTCTTGTAGTTTTCATTGCACACTTTATTCTGTTTTCAGCACAGAATACATCAATATGAGATTATTTCCTGAGGAAAACAGCACTTATGGTGTTATCACATAATACTGTTTTAATTACGAGCAATATGCTTCCTGAAATAACGCAGCATACCACTTGTTAATATTTGTTTCTGTTGTGCTCAAGTTCGATTTAAATATACAATACCCACACTTAACCAAGGCAGTTCTTTCCCTGCTTAAATTGGGGCTGTTACACCCAACGGTAATAATATGCTTGTCCATGATGTAAGAGACGAATGCTCTGCTCACAGCAGGTTACATTCAGTAATCCCTAAACCACATTTTTAAAAATTTGATCCTTAAACATTAAGGATCCTTAAATCCTTAAAATTTGTTTCTTAACCCTTTGCAGAATGTTTGTGTGTGGTTTTACTATGTTACTGCACCACTGAGGAAATGTGTAAGCAAGGAAGCTGGCCATCAGCTAAGATACTGAGTGGCATACAATTAAAATGCTTTAAAATTAGTGTAAGTGTGTTCGGTAATTTCAGTTGGTTTACTAGTTGGTGCTACAGCTTGCAGGAGAAACATTACTGTTGTATTTTCATTTTTATTTTATCTTCTTATAGTCTTTATTCTGCTAAGCTTTGCACATTTGCGGTCCATATGTGCAAGATCAGCAGTGGAACAATGAGGTACAAATGTGCCTTTTCAGGAAGCATGCTGATATGTTTACTTACCATATAAAATGTCAGTTTTCATGCCTACTAAAATAAATTGATCTGAAAGTGCCAAAAATTGGAGTCCTATTCAAGGATACTTCCCAGACTGAGATCTGAATTACATTTTGCATAATCCTGGGGCATATACTGTACAGAGGATAAATATATCTGTCAAAGGACTATGAGAGGGGGTGCTGGTAGAACACCCTGCCCCAATAACCTGTTAAATACTTGGTGTCAGGGCTTTTTTTCCCAAGAGAAAGCCCAGCAAGAACTCATTTGCATATTAGGCCATGCCCTTGCTATCACTATTGTTTCACACAGGGTTTTTTGTAGGAGAAGCCCAGCAGGAACTCATTTGCATACTGGACCATGCCCCTGATGCCAAGCCAGCTGGAACTGCGTTCCTGCTCAAAAAGAGTCCTGCTTGTTGGTGCACAGTAGGTCAAATACAGTACATTGTGTAGGGTCTCAAGACTGGATTTGCGTATTTCTGTTTTTATTTGGTAAATGTGGTATAACAATATTTTTCCTTTGACCATGAGTGAGCTATAAAAATAAAAAGCTTACTTAAATACACATTTTGATAGTAAGGAGTTTAAGGAGTACAGACTGCAAACTGCAAACAGTTAAGCTGCTAAACATTTTATACGCTCCTTTTGCTTTTCGGGTTGTTGAACCTCTTTTGCTGCTCTAGTATCTCTTAAGGTTTCCTCTGGCGCCGTGTGTAAGCCACTGATGTATGTCATCTTCTCTCATCACTCTAATAATGCTAGAAAGCTCGGGACACATGGGAAGAGACTGTGACACTGCTTCTCCCTGCTCTCAATTCTTCCTCTCAGCAGTGGCTGTCATGCTGCTAAGGGGCCTTCAACTTGTGCTTCTTTCTCTCCTCCTCCCCCCCCCTCCTTCAAGATACACAGTTGATAATGGGACCTTGGCATGTACTCAGTTTTCAAGTGCCTGCTTTAAGATAAAGATATAATATGTCAGGTTCTATGTAACCTTTGTAAGAAGGATCCAAAGGCTTCTGTTCTTAAATGGAAATCAAGCATCTCTTAATCCCCCCTCCCCCCCCAAAAAAAAAAAATACAGTGCATTCTGCAGAGATTTTAGATAGTGATTTTGCTGATAACTGGCAAGGTCTAGATCTGTGTCAGAAACAAAAGCTCCACTTCTATTGCTACTAGGAATCAATAACTATCTCAAATATTTTAGAGACTCATTAAGGAAACTATCTTGGTATGCAGATTGGTTATTACTATAGCCTTACAAGTATTATTTTGTTGTGGCAGAAAGAAGACAAATGGATTTCTGCCTCATATTTTATATCTAGTTGAAATGGATGATATAATGTAGATGTGTTTGTTGACTGTCATCTACCTGCACCCATGTATTTAAACTGCATGTTGATCTGTTACCTGTTGAGTTTTACCTAAGGAGGGACCAGAACTTCACAATGCTCCAACCACTGCCATAATTCAATTAATTTTAATTTAATTTGTGATTTGTATCCTGCCCTATCCCGCAAAGGGGGTCAGGTAGCTTACTACGTTGAGAACATTACAATAACAATAAATAAAGCATATCAACAAAATTAATCTATCTCATAAATATATGGAACATATACATACCTTCTGTTATATGGTATCATATTTTTGATTGTCTTGTTCTATACTATTGCTTAGCATCCCGTGAGAGAAAAGAATTTTCCAACAATTGCAACCTGAGATTCTTTAACTTGAATGGCAGGGATTTTCTGCATGAGTAGTATGTGATCTGCCACTGAACTCCTCAGATAGGCTCAGATCTGAGGTCATGACAAGCTGGCCCCTGAAGGTGGTAGTGATGAAGATGAGCTGTGAATGAGTTTCACTGGAATGGTTGTGTCAAGCATGCAGGTTCAATGACGAGTCGAGGTTGCTACAAAGATTACATTTATTGATAGACGGATACTTTGGCTCAAGCCTTGGCTTGAGAAGAATGAAACCAATACACTGATACACAAGTTTTAAGATACACTTCAAAGGGATTCCTACAGGGAGGGGAAGCAGGGGAGCGTTCACACACAGACTATCAAAACTACATACATTCCCAGGGCGTTATCAGGCACTCGGCCTTGCATTGCCCAGATGGCGCCTCCTCCCGCAGGAGGATTCATGGGAAGGTGCTGATTGCTTTGTTCCCTGTAATTAGCAGTCATAAAACAAAGAGGAGCCAGGCAAAGATAATAAACTAGCAGCATTTGGTTCTATATGATCTTACCCAGGCCTGCTTTTGTCAGACCATAAACCCATCAGTTATTGATCAGAATTAGCCATGCTTGACAGGTTGTGCTCAAGTAGTGTTTGGAATCTTCTTTGACAGTAACCTTGACTGTAATGGCATGTACCTCTGTAGGACTCCGCATGGTCTTCCTGCAAAACATTGCTAAGTTTATTAGGGTTTGTAGAATCTTTCGGGTTCAAGTGCCATGTTTTACTGGAGAAAGTTTTCCTTCCTTCTACTTTCTCCAGTAGAACACGGCACTTGAGCCCGAAAGATTCTACAAACCCTAATGGTGTTACCAGCCGTGAAAACCTGAAATCTTTGATTGCTAAGTTTATCGAGTTTGTTCAAAATGTCTTGGATACTTTTCCAGAGCAGAACTTGCCTTATGGAACTTTCAGCCACTGCTCCAGACTTTCATTTTGTTTAGATTTCATTGCATCACATCTGCTCACTCGCCCAGCTCAGTTGTTAGGATGATTCCATCTTTAACATCTCTTACTGAGAGAACACAAAATATTAGTAATTTGGCTATTTGGCTGTGAGACATTTCTGAGGGTTTTTGCAGATAGAGTCATGATTCTCTGCTGCAAACTGCTGGACAATGTTGATACAATACATAAACTGGAGACCCTTTGGTTCTCTTTGGATTCAGTACCCAACACCTTCAGCTAGCTCTTGCTGACTGATGTCAACAGGATCCTGGGTGCTGTTAGGCCTAACATGTGCCTCCTGAATCCATGTCCCTCATGGCTGGTGAAAGCTGGTGGTGGGGGAATATGGGGCCCTCTGAATATGGGGCCCATTATCAATCTGTTCCTGGATCTGAGGGTTTATCCAGAGGGTCTGGAAGGAGGGTATGGTAATACAGTTCTTGAAAAAGCCATCCTTGGATCCTTTAGATCCTCCCAGTTAACACCCAGTTTTGAACATTGTTCCTGGGTCAAGGTAATTGAGAGGGTGGTAGCCAAGCAGCCCAGTGTTTCCTAGACAACACATCAGCAGTTGATGCATTCCAGTTTAGTTTCTGACGTGATCTCGGGATTGAAATAACATTGGTCACCCTCACAGATGATCTCCATAGGCAGCTGGATCAAGGAGGGTTGGCACTGCAGTTATGGCTAGACAGGCCTTGGATTCAGTGGGAGTTCACAGGAGCACAGCTCCTGAACCTTTCTGAAAGTTCCACCTCCTCCTTCCCACCTTGTAACTGAGAGGCGCTGCCTATTAATATGGAGCACCCCAATACCTAGAGAGAGAGAGTGGGGCTCCTATTTCTGGAAACAAAATGGAGTCTGACCAGAAACAGGCCAAGAAATACTTCATACAAAGTGAAGAAGAGCAGAGAGCTTGTTCTAGTCCTACCCTAAGACTTCCTCTGGAAATGGCCCTCTCCCCTCTGCCCAAACAGGATGCATAATAACAATGGGGACTGCTGGTGTCACTCACGCCCTAATCCTAAACTACTGATTAATCAGCCATCTCCCTGGCTTTTTGCAGCAATTCAGCTTCTTTTGTCTAATGCTATGGTAATGTCTGATACATAGACAAATTCTTTTTGTTTTCCATGCTTGCCTCTCCCCAGGAGTATCTTTGCTGAACCACCCAAACCATTAACACACATCCTGGCCTTTTGTAACCTATTGGGAAAGCATTACTAAACCAGCACTATCTATTGTTACCTGGAGATCCATTCAGGTGACCAGAGTCAGTTCTGCTCATTGGCCTGAGGTGGGCACCCAATCAGGTACCCAGAAAAGACTAGACACTGCCCACCACCAAGCCAGCCCCTTTTGGAGAGGACCTTTTCTTTTCCAAAATAATATAACAAGAGAGAAGGCTTCATCTCTCTCTCTCTCTCTGCCTGAGCAACATGTAACCAGATTGTTCCTTCCCACACACTACTCTAAGCAACAGGGGTCTTCAGACATGGCATATGCTAATGCATGTCTGCATCTTCAAGCTGTAGCTGGACCTCACCACATCTGTAACAAGTGAGTATCACCCTCTTGAACAACCCCTCAATTCCTCTATTGATAACCTCTAGCCTTCCTAGCTTCTTGATTGTCTGTATTGTGTATTTGTGTGTGTGAATGTACCTTTTTTACATATTTTAAGTAAACATTATAAAATACATGTTTGCTTAGAGTATTCTTGCTTGAAAACCCAACCTCCGTATTGTTGAAGACAAGATCCTTCGCTCCTAATTCACTCTACTAAGTCTCTTAGCTAATTTCCCCATTCTAAATAAGAGACTCAGAGCATTTCTGGTAACAACCTTGTCCCTTGAATAGTAGGTGCAGCTGCATAACAATCCCTGGATGAGCTCCACCACCTATTTTTCTACAAAATGACCCCTGTTGCTAGATATTACAGCAGTGTTTGATACGGTCGACCATGATCTGTTGATCAGCCACCTTTCTGACATAGGAGTCCATGTGGCGGTCTTACAGTGACTTGCCTCATTTCTCCAAGTTCAGGGACAGTGGGTGGTACTTAGGGGGAGGGTGTCAACTAGGTGCCTCTTAACATGTGAGGTTCCTCAGGGGTAATCCTCTTCCTGATGTTGTTTAACATCTGCATGGGCTTGCCAGCTGGTGCAGAGCTTCAGACTGGGGTGCCATCAGTACACTGATGACACCCAGCTGTATCTGTTGATGGGCAGCTTCTTGGAGTACCCCCCCCCCCCACAAAATCTGGCTGCAGAATTGAAGGCCATGGTAGGATGACTGAGGAAGAGTTGGTTGTAACTAAAACAGAAATTCTGTTGCTGGGTGAGGGAGACTCAGGATTGGGTTCCCAGTTTTCTGATGGTGCACCTCTAATACTGGCACAAACTGTCAAGAGATTGAGCATGGTCTTGGATATCTCTTTATCCATGGAGGTCCAAATCACAAATGTTGCCAAGCTGGCATTCTACCAGCTGCACTAGCTTAGACAGCTGGACCCTTTCCTTCTTCACTCTGACCTAGGTACAGTAATCCATGCAATAGTCACCTCTAGAATGAATTACTGTAACTCACTCTGCACTGGCCTGTGCTTGAGACTGATCTGGAAACTCCCAACTGGTCCAGAATGTGGCAGCAAGGATCCTGTGTGGGTCACCATGGACTACACATATTCAACCTGCGCTGCTCCAGCTGCACTGACTCCCAATGGAGTACTGAGTCAGGTTCAAGCTTTTGGTAATTATCTTCAAGGCCTTGAGCAGTCTGGAACCTATGTATCTGTGGGACCATTTCTTCTTATATGTCCCCCAAAGAGCTCTGTGCTCTGTTGGAAATAACCTACTTGGTGATCCTGAGCCCTAAAGGTGTCCAGCTGTCCTTGACCAGGGCTCATAACTGGTGAAACATTCTGCCACATAACATTCATGCCCTGTGGGATCTTATGCAGTTCCACAGGGCATGTAAGGCCAGAGGTGTTCTGCCAGGCTTTTGGTTGAGGACAGCACTGATGACCACCTGATTGGGCACTCTCTCCTCCCCACCCCCACTTTGCTTCCTCCCACTTACATACTGTATTTATTTTGGTGCCATCTAATACTTTTTAATCTAGCACTTTTTAATTTTGACTTGATCGTTTTAAATGTTAATGTTAATTAACATTAATTTTAACTTGATCATTTTAAAAGTTAATAAACTCAGCACAAAAACAATAATCAGAAACATCAATGTGTATCTTGGACTTTTAATGGTTGTATAATGTATGAAAATGATTTTATTGTATATTCTGTTTTTTAATATTCTGTGTTGTTTTTAACTATTGTTAGCCGCCCTGAGCCCGCTAGGGGAGAGTGGAATACAAATTGATAAAATAAATCTGGTTTTATAGCTGTGATCACACATGCTAAATAATGCAGTTTTAATCCATTTTCAATGCATTTTTTTACTGGATTTTGCCAGTTCACATACTAAAATCCATTTGGAAAGTAGATTGAAAGTGGATTGAAAGTGCATTGTTTAGTGTGTGTGATCGCAGCCATAGTGTACTTTTTGTTGTTAACCACCCTGACCCCTGTGAATTCAGGGAAGGGCGGTATATAAATTGAAATTATAAATAAATAGGTTTGAGGGAGGAACAGTTGATCAGTTCAGTATCCATGCCTATACTTAGCTCACAATAATATACCATTGCATTTGTATTCCAGCCTGTCCACTTGAGGATTATAGCTAAGACTCCTTCCCTTTTGTGAAATAAATTGTTTCTGTTATATTGTAGAAGTAGTATTCTCAGATGATTAAAAACATTGAAAAACAGGGGAAAACTCTCCAAATCGCAGGCATGTGTGATCTAGCAGGCAGAAGAACACGTCAGGCATCTTAATCTGGCTTGTACTTGTTGGTCTCTTAAGGTTACTGAGTAGCTCTCTCAAGATGGGTAGCAAGTGGCCTTTCTTTTGCTCTTCTAAGCGTTTATTTGAGTGTGTGAATATACCCAATAGTGTGAATATACCTTTTTGTTTAAAATCACATTAGAGTACAAAATAAATGCTGAAAACTATGTCTTTATGCACAATGGGTTTTGACATTTGTTTTTGCTGAATCATTCGTGTATGATCATCAGGGTAACTACATTTTAATAAGCATAAAGCAAGTATCAAGAGTAGACGGAGCAATCCATCAGTGTAAGGACTGCAGATATTTCCTTTGCTTCTTTCCCTATAATAGTGCTTTCTAGTCCTGGGGCAATTAATTTCCAGGGTCTTTGGATTCTTGTAGGCTAATAGCCACAAAAATTGTGAAAGTACATTGAGAAGTGAGAAGAGAGAAAACATATCCATTGTCCCTCCACTAACAGATCTGGAGTCAATCCCCCCCCACCCCGACCATGATAAAAAATGTTCGTTTCTTTCCCTGTGCAGTTTAAAGTAGGAATGACTTCTGAACATATTCTACTTTTTGGAATCATCTTGCAAAATAACTTTCAAAATGCAAAATCTTGCAAAATGTTACTTTCCCCCTCTTCTCCATAGAATGTAAGAACATCACATTAGTTTCTCTTGAATAAGTTTCTGTTTTGTGTTCAGCTTCAGTATGTATAAATATATAGCATTAATCAAACAGTAGGCTGCATTTTGGTCATATTGTACATTACACAGAGGTAAATCCAAATTTTCCTTCAAGATTTCCAGAACCATCTCTCCAAGTTCACCTTGTTCATCATCATCTTCTGGACCTATGATAAGTTGAGATCATGTTTGAGTCACACTACTATTATGTTACAGGCTTACTCCTATTAGAACTAATATTTAAGGTACTGCTGGTGGATGAGGTAGTCATGCTTCCAGGTGACTTCTCTGACAGAAGCAGAACCTTGAAAAGAAGTGTTTCCACAAGGTAATACAGAAGGATTAAAGGGTGAAAATGAGAGGTGATAGGAGAGTATAAAGTATCTGAAAGATAGCTGCTGAAGCTGGAATGTGGGAGATGAGGCTTTGTTATGCCTTCTATATGGTTGGCCAGAAGTAAGGAACCACTTATGTCGTGATGATTGGACAGCAGCTGGGGAGTCCAAAGCACTTGGAATAGCATCTGGGTACTCTTCTGTGAGACAGGAAAGGAACCAAGTTGGAAACTGTTAAATACTGGGTTCGATGCATTAGAGTTCAAACAGGAACATGCTTTATTGATAACTACATGCTAAAACAAAACGGCGGGGCTGCGACCCTGCTTATATGCATGCAGAAGAACCCCCCCCCCCCGATCCCCAGGTTTCGCGCCAAGACTGCTTATTGGTTACTGCTAAGCGTCCAGATCTAGCAATGTACTTAAAAGTCTCTAGCGTTCCCGCTGCTGCCCAGGTGTGTGTGAAAGCTTCCCGCCAAACATAAAGTCCAGTATATAACAGACTAAATGGTTTAGGCACAAATTGTTGTTAGTAAACTACATCTGGTTAAGTAATCTGGGTTTTTGCAACAAACTGGCTAAAACAGGGTAAGGTATTATAATGATTAGTGTCAGACTACAACGTGGGAGATCTGAGGCCATTCACTGATTCTCAGCTTCAGCAATTCCTAAAGTTTAATGAATATTAAAACAAAAAGGGAAAATCATGTATGTCAATGTTCCCTATTGTGGCTTCTACCAACATGCTCCTTGGTTCCCACCAAGTGTTCTTTGAAAATAGGTGAGACCAGGTGGGGCTTTCTTTTTTAGGGCTTCTTTTTGTCCACTGGAGATCTTATTGGCTATGCACAGTTTCAAAAAATTGCGTCTGCATCTACTGCCACAACAGCACAAGGATCTGCATGACTGAAGGTTAGCTGCGTGTATACAAGGAAATATTTTTAAATAATATGTCCATTTAAAAAGCATCATGTTAAATAAAACTTTTGTTTGAAAGGTTGACGAGTTACTGTGCATATCCTCACTCCCTGACAACGTATGGCTGGCTCCACCTGTTCTGGTGACCAATTTGTATTTGCATCCATCATTCTGTATCAGAATTCCAAAAGGGCCCACAGGCTGAAAAATCTTGGGACCCCTGTAATATGTTGCCTTACTTTAGAACAAAGACAGGATAGAAATGTGATAGTAACATCTGTATGTAGCAAATCTGAGTCTTTTTGGAAGAACCTTTTGGAATTTTCTCAAGACTTTTGTATCATCCCTTATTTATATTTTGTTATTTATAGTAGAGTATGAGCAGTTCAGTTATCGATATGTCAGCTATAAGTTTCTACTATGCTAGGTATTTTATGGTGATAGATGGAGACATCTGTCCCACTACCAGGAAGATTACTGTTAATACTGTGATGGGGGGAGGGGTCCACAGATCCAGGAGAGCACTACAGGCACCATTGGTTTGATGCCAGTTGGCAGGAAATGTCCCACTATTGCTGCAGTAATTTAGAATCATTCTGAAGGAATATTCTGCTTTCATAACATTTCATATATTTCTTGTATACCCATTTCATAAAATGTAGATTTCAGTATACCAGCGGTCATCTCCATCCTGATCCTCCCTCCCTCCTAGGCTGTGCATGGGGGGGGGGAATTAATGAGTGTGATGGGGCCTGATCCTGCTTTTAGGGAAACCATAGTCCCACACTCTTTTACCCTGGGTACATTTTTGCCACATCAGACCCTGTTCACTCCCCTTTCTCCTTTTCACTGTATATGTGTGGGATGGATGGGTATGTGCATTCACCTGGAGAATTGCTGCCCCTTTACCCCTGTAGCTCAGCCAGGTGTTCGATCTCTGTTTAGATGAATGGCTAAGTCTATAGGTGAGCAAGTTAGCACAAGATGTGTGGTATCCAGCACCGGCCTGACAGTGCATGGTGCCCTAGGCAGACTGTTGCCCCAGCGCCCCCTGTGCATCCCCCATGCCGTCGCCCCCCTGTACCTCCTCCCCCCCCCTTGGTGCCATGCCACCCCGTGCCTTTTCTCCCTCCCTTCCCCACCCCAGGTCTATTTTAATGCTGGGAAGGGTGATCGTGTTCCACTCCCAGGCTGTCTAAAGGCCACCCCCCCCCCGGCGATCAGTTGATCAGTGGGTAAAACTATGCTGATGAACCGCGTCCTTGGAGGGAGGAGCAGTGGTGCCCTTTCAGGAAGCGGTTCGTTAGTGCGGCTGCTGACCTGCCCAGGCATTGAGTGAGGGCGCAGCACGATTTTACCTGTTGATCATCTGATGGGGGGGGGGGGGGCTTTAGACAGCCTGGGAGCGGCATGCGATTGCTCTTCCCATCACTGAAATAAACCTGTGCTGGGGGAGGGAGGAAGATGTGCGGGGGAGGCAAACCAGGCGTTTGCCTAGGGGGTAAGGCCGAATTCAGCGCCCCCGCCCTGGTGGCACCTAGGCAACCACCTAGTTTGCCTAGTGGGTGAGCTGGCTCTGGTGGCATCTATAAGAATAGGGGTTGCTGCAGATTTCAGCCAGCTTTTCTACCAATTTACTGGTACCTCAGGCTTGCAATTTGCATTGTGTGGGTTGAATCTTTTATCGTTTATCTTGATTTCACTAAGGCTTTTGATAAGGTTCCACATACTATCCTTGTTAACAAGTTGGTAAAATGTAGTTTGGATCCTGTTACCGTTAGGTGGATGTGTAACTGGTTGACAGATCGCACCCAAAGAATACTTGTGAATGGTTCCTCATCCTCTTGGAGAGGAGTGACAAGTGTAGTGCCTCAAAGATATTGATGATTTGGGTGAAGGAATAGAGGGAATGCTTATTAAATTTGCAGATGATACTAAATTGGGAGGGGTTGCAAACACAGAAGAAGACGACAGAAACAGGATACAGGATGACCTTGACAGGCTGGAAAACTGGGCTAAAACCAATAAAATGAATTTTAACAGGGATAAATGTAAAGTTCTGCATTTAAGTAGGAAAAATCCAATGCATGGTTATAGGATGGGGGAGACTTGTCTTAGCAGTAGAATGTGGAAAAAGGATCTAGGGGTCTTAGTGGATCATACGCTGAACATGAGTCAACAGTGTGATGTGGTGGCTAAAAAGGCAAATGCAATTTTGGGCTTTATCAACAGAAGTATAGTGTCCAGATCACGTGATGTGATGGTATTGCTTTACTCTGCTCTGGTAAGACGTCACCTGGAGTATTGTGTTCAGTTTTGGGCACCACATTTTAAGAAAGATATAGACAAGCTGGAACGGGTTCAGAGGAGGGCGACAAAGATGGTGAGGGGTCTGGAGACCAAGTCCTATGAAGAAAGGTTGAAGGAGCTGGGGATGTTTAGCCTGGAGAAGAGGCTGCTGAGAGGTGATATGACCATCATCTTCAAGTACTTGAAGGGCTGTCATATGGAGGATGGGATGGAATAGTTTTCTGTGGCTCGAGAAGGTAGGACCAGAATCAATGGGTTGAAATTAAATCAAAAGAGTTTCCGGCACAAAATTAGGAAGAATTTCCTGACAGAGCAGTTCCTCAGTGGAACAGGCTTCCTCAGGAGGTGGTGGGCTCTCCTTCCTTGGAGGTTTTTAAACAGGCTAGATGACCATCTGACAGCAATGAAGATTCTGTGAATTTTGGGAGAGGTATTTGTGAGTTTCCTGCATTGTGCAGGGGGTTGGACTAGATGACCCTGGAGGTCCCTTCCAACTTTATGATTCTTTGACTCTACTTGGTTTTCCCCAGGTGGGAAGAGTTCTATTTGGCCTGCCCTGAAATGGGGACTGAGTCCCCAGTGTTTCCTGCCAGCTGTCATCTAACCTGTTAGCAAAATTGCTGGAGGTCTTCTCATTTTAATGGAATTAGCAAGAGGTAGACCTAGGGAGAACTTTGGAGATGATCTTTTCCCAATTATACCAAGGTCCAGTATCAGAAGAAAGACTTCAGAGTTAAAATAGTTTTTAAAATGTTAGAAAAATCGGTAAAAATACAATCACACATAAACGATCAAAATACATACAAATAAGAGGCTAGGAAATCAGGGATGAGGAATAGATATTTTTAGGAATTATTGCAGAGGTGATATCTGGCTTTCTAGGTGTGGTCCAAGGATCCATGAAGCAGAGGAGATAAATATGGAAGTGACCCAAACAATTTTTTGGCAGGGCAAGACACACTGAGCATGTCTAGAGTGTCTCCTTAATAGGCTAAAACATAACCTGGAGGTTTTTGATGGTTTTTGGAGATCTTGACACCTGAGTTCTCCCAGGTATTAGACAAAAAGTGTAATGTTCTCTTTGCTCAGAGAATGGAGCCAGGAGATGGGCTTTCCGGGGTGAGATGTATAAGATTCCCAGTTCAAGACAAAAGAGGAAAATGACCCTTGATATTTGTCATGATGGGCTTAATATTTGGTATCAATTTAGTTTCGATAGTCTGAGGGGAGCGGGCAGGAAGGACAGGGTTGTGTAAATAGGTCTACATATTAACATAAGGTAACAGAAAATGGTGTCAGAAAGGAGTATTGGAGACAGGAGAGATTAGCCAGCAGTTGCTAGCCAGAGATTAAGGTATGAGGCATACTTTATCTGAGACCCATTGTTTTACATATTCCATTTTCTGTGTGTGTGTGTGTGGGGGGGGGGAACTTAGTCTAGGGCTGCTGCTGTTCTACTGAACCATGCACTGTCTGTGTGCTGTGTCTGCATTCCAGCATGGCTTCTCTCTCTTGGCCTGCTTTTTGCAATGAACCATGGTTCAGAGTGAAAGACCTGGAGACCCCATCTCTTATTGGGGAACTTACCTAGGTGTTACCCCTGGATAACAAACCTGTGGTGTTCTCCTGGGTTTGAGGAAACCCTCCCCCACAATAGTGTTCAAAGGAATCTTCCTGACAATGAAACAGATGTCCTCATCTATCACATAAATGGAGGTGCTTTTCTTCTTGCAGGTAATTATAAGCTTTTTTTTTTTTGCTTGCTTCCCATAGAATTTTAGGCTGCTGGGCTGTGTAAAGCAAGCTTGTGTTCATTTTTCAGGGGCATCGTACATTCTTATGTCATAACAGTCCACAAAAACTACCATTAATTCAAACTAAATATCCAGGCATGCCTTTCATTTTAAGTTTCCTGAACAAACAAGTTTTACAGAAATGACTTCTAAAAATTATGATCACTTGATTCTGACAAGGGTAATGTAGTTCCTGTGTCAATTTTTGTTTCCAAAGGATCTCAACAAGTCCTTTATGCAATTCCAATAGTGACTTTTCTTAGTTTCCCTGCCTTCATTTGTCTCATCCTTCCTTATGGAAGAATATGGTGATTCTTTTCTTTAAATCTAGGCCATCAATATAACATTCCTCCATTGAGGCTTCTTTTATGGCCTTATTTTTTGAATTGGTATTATTCTGTCTCTTGCATTTATTTGTTTCAATTTATAGCTCCCCCCACAAGTTTGAGAGCCTGTTTGGTGTAGTGGTTAAGTGCACAGACTCTTATCTGGGAGAACCGAGTTTGATTCCCCACTCCTCCACTTGCACCTGCTGGAATGGCCTTGGGTCAGCCATAGCTTTCATAGGAGTTGTCCTTGACAGGGCAGCTGCTGTGAAAGCTCTTTCAGCCCCACCTACCTCACAGGGTGGTTGTTTGAGGGGAGGGGAAGGTAGAGGAGATTGTGACTGCTTTGAAACTCTGAGATTCAGAGTATAGGGTGGGATATAAATCCAATATAAACAGGGCTCAGAGTGGGTTATAGCAACCAGTGCAGGCCTAATAATATCCCAGGAGGGAGATGAATATCTTAAAGTCTGTCAGTTATGCAAGAAGAGGGAGGGGAATTGGGAGAGCAGGAAGGGAGGCCAATCTAAAGTGAAATAACTGTTACTGCCCTCAACTGTAGGCCTGGCAGAACAACTCCATTCTACAGACCCTATGGAACTGCATTAGATCCTGCAAGGCCTGGATCTCACCTGGCAGAGTATTCCAGCAGGCTGGAGCCAGGGTCAAGAAAGCCCGGGGTTCTGGTGAAGGACAGCTGGATACTCTTTAGGCCAGGGTTCACCAGCAGATTGTTATCACAGGAGCATAATACCCCTTGAGGAAATGTACCAGGAGAGGTGATCAATCAAGTATGCTGGTCCCAGGCCATTTAGGGTCTTAATGGTTAACACCAAAACCTTGAACATGATCTGGTATTCAACCCAGAGCCAATCCAACTGGTGGAGTACTGTTTGGATATGGACTCCAAAAGAAAATCCTGTAAGAACATGTGCAGCTGCATCCTAGACCAGTCGTGGTTTCTGGGTCAGTCTCAAGGGTAGCCCTGCATTGTTACAGTAGTGTAACCTGGAAGTGACCATTGCATGGATTACTGTGGCTAAATCAGGGGGGACAGGAAGGGGACCAGTTGCTTAACTTGGTACAGATGAAACTCCAGTTTAGCTACATTTGTGATCTGGGCCTTCATTGATGAGGCACCCAGGATCACACCTAGACTTTTGATGGCCTGCACCAGTATTAAAGGAATGCCATCAAGAACTGGGAGTTGGCACCCTAACTCTGCATCCCCTCAGCCCAGTCACAGGACTGCTGTCTTATTTGGATTTAGTTTCAGCCAGTTCTGTTTTAGCTAACCAGCTGCAGCCTCCAGTCCTCTGACCAAAATATCTGGGGCGGTCTTCAGCCAGCCACTCATCAACAGATAAAGCTGGGTGTCATCAGCATGTTGGTGACACCCTAGCCCAAAGCTCCATACCATGCTCCATACCAGAAATGATGTATTACCCCTTGGGAAATATCACATATCAAAGGGTATCATGGTGAAACCCACTCCCTTAGTACTACACTCTGTCTCCAGTCTTGGATAAATGAGACAAATTATGTCAAGGCTATCCCTTGAGTCCCCACATCGGTGAGGTAGTGGATGAACAAGTCATAATCGACTATGTTCAAATGCTGCTAAGTCAAGCAATATCAGCACTGACCTGCCTTCATTCAGCTGTCAGCAAAGGTCATCTGTCCTATCGGCAAGGAGGAAGCTGGGTTGGAAGGGGTCCAAGGCTAAAGTGTCATCCGGAAAAACCTGGAGCTGTTCCACTGTGACTCCCTCAACTACTTTGCCCAGGAACATTAAGTTTGAAACCAGCCATTAGTTGTATGGACATGTGGGATACAAAGGTAGTAGTTTCTTCAAGATCAGTCTCACCACTGCCTCTTTTAACCTTCCTGAGAAGACCCCTGATCTCAGGGATAGGTTTATAGTGTTCACCAGAGGAGCTTGTGTTCCATCACTACTGGATCACATGCAGTGTGTAGCCTGCTTGATGTGTGGGACCTGACACAATTAGAGAGAGTTCTAGTGCTGCCATGGAAGACACCAAGTCTGTAGCCTGCAAGGAGGTGACTACATGAGCATGGACTTGGAATTCCTCAGACTGTTGGTACTGGGGTATTTCAAAAGCTCAACCTGACACTGCTTCCAACAGGCTGAGCAGGATGAGAATTCTGGATGAGAATCAGCACCCCTCCGACCTTATTGGCTGGGACTGATGAAAGACCAGAAAACATGGGGGTGGGGCACTTCTTTCAGTGTAACTGTATCATTGTCCCTTATCCAGGACCGTTTTCGCACTCACCCTATGCTGCTCTAATGTTCCTCTTTTCAGTGCAGTGTCCTTCCACACAATCTGTCGCAGGGCTTCAGTCTGCATCACCGTTTTTGCGCAGCAAAGAGAAACCACTAAAAACCAGTTTCTCTTTGCTGCGCAAAAATGGTGATGCAAGGTGAAGCCCTGGGACAGATAGTGGGAAATTGGAAGGAAGGACGCTGAGCTGAAAAGAGGAATGTCAGCGGCATAAGATGAGTGGGAAATCGGTCCAGGACTCGGTCATGCAAGCAAAGTCCACTTTTTTTGTTTCATCACAGCTCTCATTGTAGGTTTTTTAATATATAAAACATGACTTCCCCTTCTATTAACACAGTTCTTACTATCAACAAGCTGTTTTCTTTCTGTAACTTACGGAGCTTCTGGCACTGCTTCATTAGCATTCTGACCAGCTTTTGATCAATATGCCAGGTTGCTGGCTGCTCTAGTTCTTGCCTTGGAGAAGAAACATTAAAAATATTGACAATTTTGTGCACCTTGTCTAAAAAATTTTCCTCAATCACACAATCTTAATCACAACCTCTTATTGCTCCAGTCAAGTTTTCCTTTGAATACATCTCACTTCTGCAAGCATTTTTAGCTACTAGTTACTGCTATAATAAATTGCATTTACCCACTTCTCAACCCTATTCCCTAGATCAGGGGTGGCCAGAGGTAGCTCTCCAGATGTTTTTTGCCTGCAACTCCCAACAGCCCCAGCCATTGGCCATGCTGGCTGGGGCTGATGGGAGTTGTAGGCAAGCAACATCTGGAGAGCTACCGTTGGCCACCCCTGCCCTAGATGTTACAGGAGCTACCTTTTGTCTTTGTCCTGCATTGGTTCCAGTCTAGTGCAGTTCATGATCCTGCCTAGATATGAATGTGAAGCAAGAGTTCTAATGTCTTAATGGTTTCCTGAATGTTTGTTGATTCTTCACCTTGTGTGTACAACTTATGACTGTTTCCAAACTTCCAGGTTCATTGATAAAACTTCCCATGTTATTCTCTATCAGTTTGTTAACTGTACTTAAAATAAGCAGACAGAACTTCTGAAACAAAAAAAAATGGGGAAAAAAAACAATTCAGACTCTATCAAGATTCATTAAGCGGAAGAAAAAACTGTCAATTTTGCATTACTAAAATCTTCCTACATGTGTTTTAATTTTTGTTTGCTTTTTAACAGTTTCATTGTTATCACCAAATCTGTCTCTTGTGTAATTAAATTCTGTTCCACTGCTTAATTACTGAATGGAAAAAAACTGCTGTGTACACAAGTGGAGGAAATAGGGACTGAATACAGATGGTGTACATATAAACTAAAAAGCTGCAAGGGAGAGACATGAATGGAGTAATAAAAAGTATACTCAACACAGGCACTAATAAAAAAGAACTAAGCATCTTTATAAGGTCAGTATAACTAAATTGGTATCTTCACTGTATTATAAGTAATGAGAAACACCTTCAGTCTTAAACAGAACTCAATAGAAAGTGAACAAACAACTACTGCAGACATCCTTTATCTAGCAGGAATCAGAGTCGACATGCAAGCATTCTGGAATAGCACACAAAAAGCCTTTTAAAATAGGACAAACAGCTTGCAGCAAACAGCAAAAGCAATCATCCCCATTATTTTATCTTTCTGCAGCATGTTGGTGAAATAAGGAAAGAAATACAGGACAAACCACCATTTTTTCAGGCATAAAATTGCACACAATTTAGGTTTATTGCAGCAGATGGCCACAGAAGTGAAACGAAACTGAGTGCTGTATGAAGTGGGGGGAGGGGCGGGGAAGGAATCTAAAATGCAAGTTAAAGATAAGGTCGGGATTTCTCTCCCTAGATGTAATCACAGTGAAGCACCCTATTATCAGCTGCATTTAGGAATCTTTTGAGATAGCAGATACTGATTGAAATGATGCCGGGGATAATTGTGGCAAAATTGATTATCCAAAAAATGTGATCCACACTATTTCAGAGAGGTGAGTTATGGTACCTAATGCAGAACCTGAATCACTATTTTAGCACACTCTGTAGTGAAATAATAGATAAGTGATTAGCTGTGCATTGCATTTAACATCTAACATAGCACTCCAAGTGTAATCACCCTAATTTGCAATTGTAAATCTCTTGTTATCAATTAATTTACACTGCACAAGTAACCATCTGATTATCTTCTTACAATTTAATTACTGTGTAAATACTGCTATGTAACTAATTAGCATGTAATTGCACATACTTATTTGTACCTTGTAAAGTGAATGATGTATTTAAACATAACCTGAAATACTTGCAATTAAGAAAACGTGGATGCTTTCCATGTCAGATAATGTATATATGATTGAAATTATATTTTGTGTTAAGTAAAGGTGGTTACATGCCTGGAGAGCGGTGCATTGTCTGTGTTGCTCCTATGAATCTAGTTCTGAAAGGTTAATCCTTTTTTAACTTCTGAAAATAAATGCTGCTTAAAGTTATTAATTGTATTACATTTACCAAAAATGTTAGCTCTTTTATGAAACCACCTATTCGTGTTGCTTTAAAAACATATTCTTTCAAGCTCCCTTTTCTATAGAAAGAATGCCTGGATTGGGAGAGTTCTGCATAATAGAATTCACAAAACTGGTCATAAGTAAAGTAGTAAGGTGATAACCTCAACACATGGCACAGGCAGATGCATTCTGTGGAGTGGCTATAATATAAATATTACTTTATGCTGGATGAAAGTTTTCAAGGACAATGGCAGCTTTCATGCACACAGATCTGTAATCAAAGCTTTATTACTCACATTTCTGTTTCCTTCCTCTCATTAAATTATTCTTTAGCAAGGTTTTAAGGAACCACTGTTTCCTGTCATTTCATCAAATAGTCTGCTTTTGTAGTTCATGGGATGCAATAGGGCTTGTTTATTATTGCTACCAACTCCTAAAGCTGACTTAGCTTTGCATGTTATGTAGGGAGAATTACAGAAGTGACACAGCTGCTAGCTAATGATAGTCAATGATGCCATCTGGCCACAAAACTGGAACTGTTGGGGATGCCCATTAATGGCCGCAGTCCTTTTCACACACTGGGAGTTGAGCAATACTTTAAAATGAAGCCATCCCTTTTAGCGTATGTATAGTGCCATGATATTCTTCCACACACTGCAGCTGGTGTTATCATGCATGTACACATCAATGTGATGCTTGCAAGTCAGCCATAATATGGAGCAACAATTTGTGCCAGGTGAAAGATGGGAAGGAAAAGAAGGGTTCTGAGCAATCATGCCCAGCAATGGCTACACTGTATTCTATGGCCCTGCCCTTTTGGTCAGTTGCATAGCTTGGGGGTGGTGAAAGCAGACCAGGAGGTTTGGTAATTAAAATTTTATTCACACCACATAAAAGAAAGGGACTGCAGACAGGTGGGCATTTGCATCCCTCTGCCAGCAAAAGGAAACACTGGAGCAGCCGTGGTAGGGAGGGAATGTGTAAAATTGCGAATTTTTGAGGAGTTAAAAACACTTGTGCCATGAGAGACTTACCCACACTGCAGCTGTTGGTATCACACATGCACACATGAACATGTTTATAAAGAACTACGAAGAGCTGCACCTGATGCATGTTTGTCCATGATTGACATAAGGTATTACCTTGAAATGTAGAGAAAATGGGCCATGTAGTATTGGGTTCCTATTTGTGCATTGTTCAGCCTTTCCTGTCAGTAACCATAAATATACCTAATTCTCAATGTAGCTTTTGTCTGTGGATGCTTAAATCCAGAGACAGGGGCCATAGAAAGACAAGACAGGTCTTTCCTCAAACCTGAAAAAGCCCCAAGTTTTCAGAAAAATCTGAAATCTCAAAAGAGAAGGGAACTTTAAAGTCTCCAAAATGATAGAAACAACACTTGTGGTTTTAAGAAATGAATGTAATTATGGCTGTTGATAGGTAACCCCAATGTTATTGCTAGCCTTCAAGTTTCTGTGTATTTAGTGGTTAGAGTTGGGAATAAGGATGGGCATGAACTGAACAACAAATAATGATTCATGCTAAAACTGGCTGATTCGTGGTTCGTTCCAAACTGGTTCATCTGATCCTGTTGCACTCAAATGGGAAAATGAACTGACCTTTTTTCTTGGCATGTCAGTTGGTCCGTATTTGCTTTGTTTTTCCAGACAGCCTGGCATGATTTTCCAGCCTTCTAAGCTTCTGGTCAGTTTTCTTTTAAACTGACTAGAAGTGGCAGCTCTGCTTTCCCCAGCCCCCTGCGCTTCTGGTCAGTTTCACTGGAAGCACAGAGGGTTGGGGAAAGTGGAGCTGCTTCTTCTAGTCAGTTTCACTCACCTCCAAGCTTCCTGGGGATGAAATGGACAAGAAGCTGCAGGGTGGGTTCCCTTTCTTTCCCAGTTTGACATATTCCTAGGAGAGCGGTTTACTAGGGGTATCTGCTTTTGGGGGGGGGGGGGGGGCTGTAGCTCAGCCCTTTGAAATCCAATTTGCACCAGACTTGGAGAACAGGTAGGGGAGAGTCCACTGAAGAGCTTGTCACAAGTTTGGCATCTCTAGCCCACTTTGGGGCCATTCTTCCCCTTCCTGAACCTAGGAAACCAATGAACCACGAATCGTTCAGAAAATTAAAAAAAACACACGAACAACCAAACCATGACCCAACAAACCATAAAATGAAATGAAATTTTCCTCGTTCATGCCCATCCCTACTTGGGAGACCCAGTTTCAAATGTCCACTCTGCTGTGGAAATTCATTGGGTGACTTTAGGCCAGTTACAAAGACTCAGCTGAACCTACCTAATAGGATTGTTGTAAGGATAAAATGCAGGGAAAGAGAAAGATGTAAGCTGCTTTGGGTCCCAATTGTGGAGAAAGTCAGGGTATTAATTAAGTACATAAATGTAGTTGAAGATAGGAGATAGATAAAGCATAGGTTGAATTTTGGTGGGAATGAGAGAAGAAAGCAGGGAAATGGGAGAGGATATTGGGATGCCGGGAGGAGAGAGGAAATAACATATAAGGGACAACACAGGGGGCACATGTTTTTCCCATGGAATTCCTTGCAGGTTCACCACCATGCAGTTCAGCCCAGCCTGGTCAGCATCATACAACTTGGCCAGAGTTTTCTTGGAAAGAGGCAAGAAAGGAAGTAGAAAAAGCTGAAGATGACGTGGCCGATAAAGATAGTTTGGCTGGTGGTTGAGAAGCAGAGCAGGAACCAGGGAGAGGTTGGCTGGTGCATGGGAGGGAGGTACGGAACTATGGAGATGGATAAATGGCTATGGAAGCCCAACAACTTGTGATTTGGACCCTTGCCCCTCGTGCCTGATTAAATCTTGCCAGAGGGAGCTTAGATGTCCTTTACGGGACATCATAAATAGATCCCTCTTGGAAGGGTGTTTTCCAACACCCTTGAAAGAGGCTATGGTCCGTCCCCTCCTGAAAAAGAGTACAGCAGATCCGTCCGAATTGGCAAATTACCGGCCGGTCTCTAATTTACCGTTTTTAGGTAAAATTATAGAGAGGGCAGTGGTGTTGCAGTTGCAGGGTTTCCTGGATGACGCTTCCATCCTAGACTCCTGCCAGTCCAGCTTTTGCCCGGGCCATGGGATGGAGACAGTGCTGGTTGCTTTGGTAGATGATCTCCAGCGGCATCTGGATCGAGGTGGCGTGGCAGTGCTGATGTTGTTAGATATGTTGGCTGCATTCGATACGGTCGACCATCAGTTACTGACCCGCCGCCTCGCCGACATAGGGGTTAGGGGGTCGGCCTTGCAGTGGCTTTCCTCCTTCCTCAGGGGACTGGGACAAAGGGTGGCAGTTGGGGATGAGCTGTCCCAGCGGCACACACTAGATTGTGGGGTGCCGCAGGGAGCAGTTCTCTCCCCGATGTTATTTAACATCTACATGTGCCCCCTTGCCCAGATTGCCCAGAGGTATGGGCTTGGGTGCCGTCAATATGCAGATGACACCCAGCTCTATCTGCTATTGGATGGCTGGTCTGACTGCGTCCCAGGGAATCTGGACCTGGCATTGCAGGCTGTGGCAGGTTGGCTTAGGCTGAGTGGGTTGAAGCTGAACCCGACGAAGACAGAGGTCCTTTGCTTGGGTCGCAGTGCTCTGGGAGGAAAAATTCCTCTCCTGTTCTTTGACGGTGCGCCAAAGCGGTGCACCGGGTCAGGAGCTTGGGAGTTCTACTGGAGCCTTCACTATCAGTGGAGGCCCAGATAGCAGCCACTGCCAAGTCGACGTTTTTTCATCTGAAGCGGGCAAGGCAGTTGACCCCCTTCCTAGAGCGTCGGGACCTAGCAACAGTGATCCACGCAATGGTCACCTCGAGACTGGATTACTGTAATGCCCTCTACATGGGGCTGCCTCTGTGCCAAATCCGGAAGCTGCAGCTAGAGCAGAACGCGGCGGCTAGGCTGTTATTAGGGCTCCCGAGATGAGAGCACATACAGCCGGGGCTACGCGGACTGCACTGGCTGTCAGTTGTATACCGGGTTTGCTACGAAGTGCTGGTTATTACCTTTAAAGCCGTATATGGTCGAGGACCTGCCTACCTGAAGGACTGTCTCTCCCCATATGAACCCCAGAGAGCACTGAGGTCAATGGGGAAGAACCAACTAACCATCCCCGGGCCGAAGGAGGCAAAATTAAAGAACACTCGTGCACTGGCCTTCTCCATTGCAGCTCTACATCTATGGAACCAGCTCCCGGAAGAAGTGCGGGCCCTGCAGAGCCTTGAACAGTTCCGTAGGGCCTGCAAGACCTTCCTCTTTAGGATGGCCTTTACCTGACTGAATGATTGATGGACTCGTCTTAAGTGATTCCGCCATTATACATACTTGCATCTAATAGAATAGCACCAGAAATGTTAATTTTAAATTGAAATGTTTTAAGTTGAATGTTGATTTTAAAATTTGTTGTATAACTTATTGTACAGATTGATTATGTTGTTAGCTGCCCTGAGCCTGCTTCGGCGGGGAGGGCAGGATATAAATAAAATGTTATTATTATTGTTGTTATTATCAGGAAAAGCAAAGAAGAAATAGGGATGGGAAAATGACATTGCCCCTTGCAAGTCCTTGTGGGAGTCTCACTTGTATTACCTGTTACCTTGCTGTTCTTCCAAGGTGTACACATTTTTCTTCTCAATTTTATCCTTTTTGTCCTAAATGTACTAGCGGTGTATAGTTGCTGTAATGGACTGAAGCAGTTAGCCTGGTGAGCAGGGAACAGTTCACTCTGATTGGCTGAGCTGCATCCATGGATACCAATGTATCAGTTTGCAAGGAGGCTTACAGTGGGGGAAATTGCCTCACAGTTTAGTTCAGTCTGAGTACTGAAGGAGTTCTGTTGAAGATATCAACTGGGAAGGAGCTGAGAACAGCCTATTGGCTGTGTTCCTTGGAGACAGAACTGATTTTGAGTTTGTCTGTGTAAGAGAGTTTAATTTGGACGAAAGGGCAAAGCCAGACTCTTTCTGTGTGAGGAAACTCTGAGTGGAAGCAGAAGAAAACTGAAAACTCTCTTGGCAAGATCTGTCAGAACTTCAGGACAGACTCCTGGTTTAATTAGGAACACACATACACACTGGGAGAGAGACTAGACTCTTGTAGCTAAGAAGAAATCCCAAGAGACAGACAGACACTAGCTGGGTGGGACTGAGACACACTGGATTGAGGGGCTTGTGAGACGGAACTCAAACGTGTGAGTTCTGAGGTATCATTCTAAGGTCTGGCGTGTGCCTGTATGCTAGGGAGAGAGTGTCTGTGTGGGGATATTTCTGGCACAAGTCAGATAGTCCTCAGTGTGAGAGTTTGTGACTCTTTTTTATTTTATAATCCTTCTCTGATTAGAGTGTTTCCTAGGGATAAGGAAGCATTGCCTGCCTATTTAGTATCTGTTTGTTTTATAGATTTAAGATCTGCCTGTTGATCTTTTTATAGTACTTCAGCCTGCCAACATCTCTGGTAATTAGAGACTGTTTGATTAATTGAAATCCTGCCTGCCAACTGATTTGTTAATACCAACCAATAACTATTATTTCACTCCCTCCCTTGCCTTTTGTAAATCAATAAATATACTTTGTGGTTTTAAATTTGAAAATGTCTGGTGTTTAGTTATTTTCTGACAGGGTTTTAGTTTGTGTGCCTGAGGTACTGGGTGAAGGTGTCAGAAAAATTCACAGTGGTCACACCACCCAAACTGACCCTGACTGTCCTTCACAGTTGCATACACTGCTGGGATTAGATGTGTGCCAAAAAAAGCAGCTGTTGCATTTCCTATATTATCTGGTGAAATTATACCTCAAGTTTTCTTGTTGTGCAGGTAGTGGCTAGTGAAATTGAGAACATGGATAAACTTGCAATGCAGTGTTATCATTTAAGGCATTTTGCATTAATAGTAATTAGACTGGAGAGATTAAGAAGGATGCTTGATTTCTATGGTAGTTACACTTTGGATGGAACATAACTCACCTTTAGTACTGAGAATTGGGTCTTGTGCTCTAAATATCTGCAGTTTAGATACCATAAGTGCATAGTTGCTTTGAATAGCATTTTAAATTACAAAGAATACCAAATACTGTAAGATCAGGGTCTCATAATGGTAGAAGTGGAAACTAATGGCAAATATCTTGGTAAGTTTAGCAGAGTGATAGAGGTGATTGTGAAAGATCCTCTTATACAGTACAGGCATTTTCCAATTATGTTTACATTTTTTGGAAAAAAGATGACATCTGTTTCACAGCTAGATTATAACACATTACTACATAGCCAATAATGGCACAGTAGCCATGATAAATCTGTTAAAGGACTAATAAATGCTGTTAAATACAATGCAGTTATCTACTGGACAGCTAACATCAACAACAAGAACAACAACAAATTTTATTTGTATCCCGCCCTCCCCGCCGGAGCAGGCTCAGGGCGGCTAACAACATGGCTCAGAGCCAAATTATACAGGTGAATAAAACTACATCAAACATCAAACATTTAATTAAAATCTGGTTAGGCTTTAAAATTAAGTTAATTTTTTAAAAGTGCTAGTGCTACATTTACTTATTCTGATGGCGGTTTCCTTCGTAATTTCCATTTCGATCAGGGAAAGCCAGTCTGAAGAGGAAGGTCTTGCAGGCCCTGCGGAACTGTTCTAGGTCCCGCAGGGCCCGCATTTCCTCTGGAAGTTGGTTCCATAGGCTCGGGGCTACAGAGGAGAAGGCCCGGTTACGGGTGCTTTGCAGCTTCACCTCTCTCGGTCCGGGGACAGTCAGCAGGTTTTTCCCGGCTGACCTCAGTGCTCTCTGGGGTTCATATGAGGAGAGACGGTCCCTAAGGTAGACAGGTCCTCGACCATATAGGGCTTTAAAGGTACTTCACATGGTACATTCAGTACAAATGCATTTCAAACTTAACAGAGAGATAATTGCTTCACATATTGTCTGTAAATCTTTTGCATTCCGCACACTGCCGTCTAAAGAAGGAACATATATTGCATGGTACTGTTGATATCTGTTTATATGTAGCTACCAAATAATGTGGTTTACTGGAAATTAAAATCAGTTTTCTGTGTGATCTTTAAAAGTTTATCACAATTTTGTACAGCTTTTCCTCTGATGCTCAAACAAGGCTGTTCTCTCTTAGCTTGCAAAGAAAGTGCTTCATCTGCTGCCTTCAAACCATTCATTAGGACTTGAAGATACACTAGGACCCATCTTTTATTGACAAATACTAGAACTCATTAGAATTATTTCATTATCATACTACCCATACATTTATACACATATCGATATGGAGGTATTTTGTGTTGCTGTGAGGAAGTAGCTGTATTTAAAACAACAGCTCTGTGTTTCATAGTTTGTAGTTTTCTTCTCAGCAGAGAATTGCTGTATTAAAGATGCAACCATTTTGTAACTTTTCTACCTTAATAGGATTCCAGGCTTACCTGACATTTGGATGTTATCTTCCAAAATCAGTTTTCTACTTGAACTATAATTTAAATTCCCTCAAGAATTCATTACTGTTGTGCTGCAGCTGCATGTTGCACCCATTGTTCAGTCATGTACACCTTGGCTAGCTTTATAGATTTGAAGCCAGGAGTCTTGTGTCTTCCGAACCACAGTGACGAAAGCAGTGATGGTGTCAACAACTCATGTGCATAGGAATTTTGTATACAGGAGCCATACTAGTTTATAAAATGAGTTTTGTTATTTTGCTGCTTGTATGTTTAAGGGTATTAATGATTTGTTTACATGTGTATAAATTAATTTGATGGATCACAACCATCATTCTATTAATAAGAGCTATTTTTAGAATATAGGTGTAGGTACTTCTGCATTTTGTTACTTAATAAAAAACTACCTAGGGTTTTGAAAATCATCATGAAGACAGAGTTTGACAAAGTTATGTTTCTTCAACCCAGCTTTTTTTGACTAGTGATAGAATGGTCCCGTATTATCTTGTGTGGGGGGGGGGGGGAGACAGGAAGAAAGATTTATCAGATATTACTTTTAAAATCGTATTTCATTTAATATAGAGGAGGTATTCTTTTTTAGGGCCTCGACAATTTTTTTCTTCATTTCCAGGCCTTCCTTCATTGTTTGTTTCCACCATCAGTCTACTTAAGCAGTTAAATATATCTATCAACCAAACAATGACAATGAGAGTATGATACTGAACTGCTTTGTAAAGTGTGCTTTTTCTAAAATACATGCAGGCATATGGTCAGTCTTCAGGAATGATTTATCTAGGTCAGGGGTGGTCAACGTTAGCTCTCCAGATGTTTTTTGCCTACAACTCCCATCAGCCCCAGCCATTGGCCATGCTGGCTGGGGCTGATGGGAGTTGTAGGCAAAAAAAACATCTGGAGAGCTGCCGTTGGCCACCCCTGATCTAGGTATTATTGATCTAGGTATCATTAGTATTGTGTTAAAGGGATAAAACTGAAAGTTTATGGAATTAAAGTAAAACTAAATTTTGCATTTTTGTGGAGTTTTTAAACATCTTCAAAGTTAATTAGGTGCCTCCTCATTGCTGCATTAACTTCAGTGAGCACAAGATGCAACAAAGTGTCATAAAGTATCTTGTAGGAGTGTAAGGTTTCATGAGAATGAAAAACTAAGTATTCCTTTGCTTTCTCTAGTACAGATGCAGTTATTTTACTGATTTGTGACAGATGGTTATCTAAATGTTTGTTTACTTATAACATTTTATTTCACCTTTTTCAGGTGAGTGATCCAATAAATAGATTATATTAAGTACAAGGAACCTTTTAAAATTCCCAATAATTTAACTGGGAGATTAACCAGGTGCTAACGTTGCATGCAGCCAACTTTTATGGTGTGTTTTCTTGGTGTTACTGGGTTGGATCCAGGCTTGTGTAAGAACAAGGATCTCATGCAGACTGATCCTCTGTGCCTTCCTATTCTCCAAGCAGACCCCCTGCTTGTCCTGAAATGGCTACATTGATATTACTGGAAAGAATGCACAAAGCAGCACAAGGTTGAAGTGACAAGGGGACAAATACCATCCCCCCCATCAACTCTTCTGCAAGTTGAGAAAGGCTTAGACTGATTTCACCACTTGCCTTATGCCGCTGTCACATTCATCTTCTCAGCGCGGCATCCTTTGGCTTTCCACTATCTGCGCCGGGGCTTGCAGCAAACTTCGCGGTTTCTGTGTGGCAAATGGAAACTGGTTTTTTAGCAGTTTCAATTTGCCACGTGAAAACAGTGATTGCTACAGCCCCGGCGCAGATAGTGGGAAATCCAAAGGATGGGCTGAAGACGAATGTGACAGCAGCGTGAGTGCGAAATCGGTCTTCGTATGCTAGTTGACAGGCTAGGGGTGATTGTTTTTCTTTTGCCAGATATCCCTCTCCTTATTGTATAGTCATCTGTCCTGCAGTAAGTTGTGTTCAGTTTAGGTAGATTCCTCAGCTCAGAAATTTTTTGGAGCATGCAGTGTGGGCTGCTGAAGTAGAGGGAGGCTGTTAATACAGCCTTCTTTCACTGAGAAGCATAAGATGCTTTGGTTTGTTATGACCCCTTGAACAAAATCTGTTTCAGACCCTGACTGGGTGTAGTTCTCCATCAGAAACTGATTTTTGCTGAGAGTCTCAGCCTGAAACTACAACATTAATATCACTGGTTTGATAATTTTATGTGCGACTGCAAGTAGTTGTAAACATTGCAAACTTACCTCTAAATACTAAGGGAAGAAATTTGTTCAGAGAGGCATCTTACCCCAATAAAAGACCCCTTACCTCCAGAGGACCCCACTGTGTTTATCCTGCAGAATGCTGTAGTGTGAGAGGGAATCTTGACTTGCTGGATGTTTTCATCTTATTATGAGTGATTATTCCTGAGGTTTGGAAGGCTGTGTGGATTTAACTAAGGACACAAGTTGACAAAATGGAATACCTAGCTCCAGCAGCTAACATATGCTGAAATGTCAGAAGAGTTCTGTACTTTCCTGATGTATCAGAACTGTGTGCAATTTATATCTGTGATGCCAAGTGATGACTCTTTTAAAACCTTGAGATGAAAATTGGTACCTGAGCATCCCTGACGTCATTGGGGCAAACCACAAAACAGGGCCCAGATGCCAAGCTGACAGCAAGGACATCTGATATGATAGTCTTGTAGTGAGTCATCCAGTTAGTGGCCAAACGGGAACTTTTGTTGTGATGATCACAGAAAACGCTCAGCTTATCTCCCCCAAAGAGTGACATTGGGTCTTGTAGCAAGCAGAATATGTGAAGGAATTAAGTCTACAGTTCTGTTCCCATCTCTAGTGCCACCCCTAGCCAAGGGAAAGATTTATAAAATAGTCCATGAAAGAGGCAGGCCCAGTTCATTTAACAAGTGCCTGTCCTATTATGGGTCTTTATCTTCTGCTAGGTAACTATGGAACTGCTTTGATTTGTAATATTTAGGAGTGGTAACTAAGTTTAGCTAGTAATTAGTCAGTATTAAGGAGGTAGAAGTCAGTTGCAGTATATAAATGACTTTGGCTTTTGTGTATTACACTTTTGCTCCTATTTTTAAATTGCTTGGGTTATTCTACTAACTTCCATGAGTTCCTTTGCAGCCTTAGTGCATTCATGCATTATTTGTTCCTTTGTTTCCTATTCATGTATCTTACATTATTTGATATAACCATGCATATCTTTAGGGTTGTTTTTTAAAAAACAACAACAAATTCCTTACCTTGCGCATTCCATGTTTCTTGCTTTTAGAAGATGAAGATAGAAGAAGATATTGGATTTATATCCCGCCCTACATTCCGAACAGTCTCAGAGCGGCTCACAATCTCCTTTACCTTCCTCCCCCACAACAGACACCCTGTGAGGTGGGTGGGGCTGAGAGGGCTCTCACAGCAGCTGCCCTTTAAAGGACAACCTCTGCCAGAGCTATGGCTGACCCAAGGCCAAGCTAGCAGGTGCAAGCGGAGGAGTGGGGAATAAAACCCGATTTTCCCAGATAAGAGTCCGCACACTTAACCACTACACCATACTGGCTCTCCACTACACCATACTGGCTTTAATTAATTAAATTAACCACTACACCATACTGGGTTTAATTAATCAAATAATTGCAGTAGGCATAGTGTTGTTAAATATGTATTGTTTAAGTTTATCTCTTGCTACCAACAGTCCTTACCACTGTAGTAAAAATATCCTAATCAACAGATTTCCCTGATTAGAAGACCTTAAATTCAGGGGTGTTGAACTCATTTGTTATAACGGCCAGATCTGACATAAATGAGACCTTGTCGGCCGGGCCATGTGTGTCATAAAACGTAATGACAGTGGAGATGTAAACTTTATTAAAGGCACAGACAAGCACAAAGGTTTTTTTTTTTTTTTTAAACCCCTTAAAATAAAATATTCTTAAAACATTAGCACTCTTGCAATATTTTGTTTCTTTAACAGTCTGTTATAACTGACACCACTTGCTCTGAATTATTGCATCAAAATCTGGAGACAATATCTATGCTGTAGAAATCTTGAGTGTTGTTCAGGTGTGTGGGAAACTTTATTGCCATTAATTACAGAAATCTCATGGTCAGTGCTCTGTGTTCTTGGACCCAGGGGAAAACATGAAATGGCGGGACATTGTGAATGTTTGTACTTAAGCTGCTTTGCGTGCTGGTCAAGAACATGTGAGGGCACCATGACACAGAGTGAGGGCTATGTGTTTATCGACAAAGCTGTAGTCTTCCCCAGAAAAATACCTGCAACTCCTATGAGGCAGTAGAGAGAAAGCTTCTTGTTATTCCTCATGTAAATATTTTACATTGCTTTGCTACATTTGCTACATATTTTACATTGCTTTGCTACATTGCTTTGAGAAAGATTGGATCATGAGGACATGAATACAGTTAAAAGGAGGAGGGACCTAGGAAAACCTTGGAAAAACTCGCTGAGAGAGAGATATCTTAGTTGTATTGAATAAAACTATGTTGGTTTTAAAAGTGCTTTCAATATTTCATCTGGTGGATTGAGGCAGCCAAGCAAAACATCATCTCTCTCTTCTCTAAGGGAGGGGGAGGGAGGAGGAGCCTTGACCAGTGGAGGAGCTTGGCTCTGTAGCTCTGCTGTGTGATTTGAGAGAGCCTGGCACAGCTCTAGCTTTGATTGAGAGAGTACTAGCTATGCTAGGCTCTCTTAGTCACACAGCAGAGCTACAGAGCCAAGCTCCTCCATTGGCTGAGACTCCTCCTCCCTACTCCTCCCTTGGGTAGAAGGGAGGGGGAAGAGGGAAAGTTCAGGGAGAGGCTGCTTTGCTTGGCTGCCTCAGTTCCATGGAGAAAAACAAAAACTGACAACAGAAGCAGGAGAGAGAGAGAGGAGGAAGCCGACTATAGTGGGCTGCATAGAAGCCTTCCAGGGGCTGGATCAGGCCAGTGGGATGGACATTTGACACCCCTGCCTTAATTGGCAAAAGCAGGGGTGATCCTTTTGTACAGATCCATGAATTCAGGTTCAGATCCAACCCACTGATATGTATCGTTCCTTCCATGGTCTGTAGGAAGACTTCAAATGCTGTTTAATAGACTGGCAGGATACATACAAGTTCCTTCAGTGGGAATCTCAGTGTGTGTTGTAGGCAGGACCGGATCTACATGTTTTTTGAGGGGGGGGGAATTAAAAATGATGCTCCCTTATGGACCATTCTGTCTTATGGTCCCATAGAATACAATGGACTCCATACCCAATTTGGTGCCCCTCCTCCATTGGCGCCCTGGGCAAGCACCCCCCTCTGCCTCCCCCTAGATCCTGGTTGTAGGATGTAACCTTAGATTCTATAGGTGGCTCTTTCATGCAGCTTAGATTCTCAGGAGCCACATGCTGCTCTTTCACACAGATTGTGTGGTTCCTGAAGGTTGAAGAGAAACTTAATGCAGGCTTACTGTCAAGTAAGCAAGCTTAGTATTGAAATCTCAGCCTCTGAGTACTGACCCGTACATAGGTGACTATTTCTGCCGTGTGTAAAGCAGGAGGACATAGGCAGGCTTGCGAGCTCTTTTCCTCCGCCTCAGGTTGCCTGGAGATATAGAGCGGGAAAAGAGAGTGTATTTCCTAACTTTGCTGTCAAGGCAAAGAGAGATGCATAATGATGCTAATGATGGTCAGTGATTTATATGGCATATGTGTATTTATTTCTCCCACTGGTGCCAAAAAAGAATTCCCTAACCTTTCCCTATGCTGGTCTTATGGGGACTGTTATTCCCAGCTTTTGTTTTGTTTTTTAAAGTCGCTTCCTAACATGGTCATGTTGTGAAGTATATACACATATTTTATCTTTCTGTGCAAAGAAAGTATTAAGAGTTTTAAGAAAGATGTGTGTAATATTTGTTCATGTCTTGTGACACCCAAACATCTGACATTTAGTCTATGTGGCTCTTATGCCAAACAAGTTTGACTGCCCTTGCCTTAGAAAATGTTCAATTTTTGCTGGACTGTACTTTTAAAAAAATTAAGATAAAATAAATTGATCACACTAGGTCACTTTGTTTCATAGTTAGTTTTAACTACTCAAATTCTTCCCAACACAATGTGTATGGAAAGATTCACCCAGCTGTATTTTTCAATAGTGTTGTACTAACTAGAACCAAAATGTCAGAGCAATGTTGACTGGAATGCTATCCATAATCAACTGAAGTAAACCTGGTTCAATGCATTACTATTCATAGCGTAATGAGTTAAAAACTGCAGTGTATGTGTATAACACATACATATACACCACACTCAGTACTTGAACCTTCTTGTATTTGGAGAATTAGGCACAAGAAGAAAACAATTGATTATCTAGAAAGCAAATTTAATGTGGACTGTTCACTTAAAAACCAACAGTAACCGAAGACTGGTGTATCACATTAATTATGCATTGTAGTAAGTGGTGAAGTTGATTTATTCTATGCAAATAAGGAAAGAATCGCTTAATCAGCAGTTCAAACACAGTATAAGTATCATTTGGAAGCCAAGCAAATTACAGTGTGTTTCATTTGAACTAGAAAGGTAATGAATATGCCAGAGTGTCATAATATGTACTATATTTTCCAGCAATCATTTATTTTTGCTGACAATTATGTTTCACCTGTGTTTGAATAAGGGCAATATTTCCCCATTTTTATATGTACTCCTTTTTATTTTTAGCACATTGGAATGAATATGGAAACCCTATGCTAAAGAGAAGTGCAGAGTTGAATATCTTTGCCTAGAAAAAACCCTCTACATTTTGTTGTCTTACTTCAGTGAGCCTGTGTATCTAAGGATGATGCTATCAACTGAATCAGGAAGGTTATTTCCCTTTTGAAACAAATTAATTACATCAACAATTTTCATTTTTAAACCCCCAAATCAATAGACATGTGTAATCCTGTTTTCTAATGTTACTTCAGAGTTAGAAATGTTACAATCACATATATTCAGCCTTGCTACTTTAAGGAACACGAGTGCTGAAGAGAGATCTGACCGATCAAAAATCTCATGATGCTGGCAGGGGAATGGCTCACTTAGCATTTTCATTGCATGAGTGCTTAGTAACTGCATTTGATGAGTTAGGTACATGTTAGGGTAAAAAAAAATTAGACTTATTTTCAAATAATGTATATATGGCTAGCATCTTAATGTTGCAAATTCAATTATTTATCATATAGAATAAATTACTGCCAACCAGCCTGTCTTTTTAACCCTTGAAAAATAACTTTCCTGTACTTCTGAAAAAAAGTGTAGCACCTGTTAGAGTATGAAAACTTATTTTTGAAAATTTTATACTTTTGCAACACCTTTTTCTGCCAGACAGATTTCATTAATTGTGGTTAGACTGACTTCTGCTAAATTTTAAAGGGCAGTGAAGTGAATGTACCTAAAATGCATACAGAAAACCAGAATTTAAATGTATTCAAGTGTGTGTCTATCCAGTTTGGCTGTTATTACCAATCTGTTGCGCTGATGACTATATATGAATTCATGAGGAGGAGTGAAGGTTATGATAGTAATTATATGACCAAAGACTCTAATGCATTTTATAATTTATCAAATGAGCTGGGAAAGGAGTAAAATAGTATTCCTTTGGGGTAAATTTGTCTGTCAGTACTCTATGTAGCCTTAATGTGTTGGAGCAGACCTGAAGCAATCTTAAATTATAATGGAGAGGGTTATGGAATAACAATCTTGTCGCAAATCTCAGTTGCTTTTCCTTGGTGGAAAATGATGTTTTGGTCTTTGAAGCAACTTTCAGGCTAGCCCTTAAAGCAGAAACATAGAGTTCATTACCCTTCAGAACCTAGGAGGAAGTCTAAGGAGTTACAAGAGGAACTGTCCACATAGCAACATGAAGTACTGCCCTCTCAACTGGATATTTCCAAAGAAGTTGTGGTTTCTTTTTACATTTTATAATTTTTATTGGGGGGGGGGGAGAGATGTTTTTTTGAGTAGCAATACACTGAATAGGATTAAAGGCAAAATACAGAAACTTAGAAACCTAGATATATGAATAACAATATTAAAAAGAACATATAATAACATTTGAGTTGGTCAGTTATCAACTATAGATTTTTTTATTTTATTTATTTATTTTAGTATATTTCTATTCCGCCCATTCCCCATAGGGCTCAGGGCGGAGTACAAGTATGATAAAACAATAAAATACAATAAAAACATTTTAAGAACAGGCTACTCAACAGAACTCAGAGAAGTTTACCGTATCATCACATATTGCCCACCTGGCCATCTCACATCATGATATCTCATAGAGATGGCAGATGATAATCCATTTTGTAGCACAGGTGACACTACTGATAGGGGAGGCCAACCAGATCAAGAATAGATGCCTGCAGCCTCAGCTAAAAGCCTGGCAGAACAGCTCAGTTTTACAGGCCCTACGGAAGGAAGATTTTTTTTAAAATATAAAAGAACTTAGTAGATGGCATTAAATGCTTCCAGTATTGAATCATATTCTTCTTTTGTTGCTAAATATTAAAAAAATTAATTTCAACTATAGAGCCAGTTGGCTGCCACACAGGAAAAAAATAATTAAAGCCACAAAATGTAATGTAGCAGCTCTTACCCACTTCAACTTTACCAAAGGTAATTCATTCGTTCCTGCAGCAATCAAAGTATTTAACCATAAAATCATTGCAGGATGTTCTATGGAGCTCCCATTCAGATTATGGTCCTCATTAAGGATGTGGAAAGAATTCAGTCAAGCTTCCTACAGAAGATTCTGGGTCTTCCCACATGCATGCCATATGTGGCCATCTGTTTAGAAATCAATCAGATTCCTTGAAACTAGAGCATGGACTATTGCTATTAAATGTTGGTTACACCTGCTCTTTAAAAAAAGATGATGCTAGTCTCACTGCTTACTTGTTAATGGAGTTCCAGTCCTCTACGTGGCTGTGCCACATAGAAAAAAAATCAATTAAATTGGGATCAATATTGGAGATCTATCTTCATCTACAGAAAAACCCAACTTTCTCACTGATTAGACAAAGATTGGTTGACATTGAATTGCAGGTTCTCAAGAGCCTTCCCAAAGGCTGATACTCACCCTTGAGTTTGGGGTTTTTCCCTCCTGGGTATAGGGCCTGGCTTACAGCCCCTTGGCAACACAGAATCTATTCACTAGCTAGGTTTAATGCGCTACCATTTGCGATATTTTTTTGAAGATTCCATAAAACTGCCTGTGTTAACAGACTGTGCACCTGTGCGTGACCAGAGATAGAAACTTTAGAACATGTGTTCCTAATTTGTACTTTTTATTCTGACCTGTGTCCCATACTCATTATCCCCTGTTTGAGTGAGCAAACAGCGAAGCCTGACAAATATAAAACTGCCTTTTTACTGTTGACTCAGAACCAATTTGTTATTGAAACTTGCAAAATTTTTGTATCTAGCATCCAGGAGGTGCTCAATGTATTTACAAATTTCTAATTGATGAATGGACTGGTTCCTTGTCAGGTTGGGTTTCATGTCAATAAAGGTTGAACTTGAATATTCCAAAAATGGAAAGCAGATGGTCACAAAATTGATATTTCCAAATAAGTTAATGTGTTACCCAAATAGGCAGTCTCTAATTAGTTGGGGGGGGGGATTAGCATAGGAGACTGTGCAAAAGGGGGCAACTGGAAAAAAAACACCCACGTCTATAACAATTGTCCCTGTGAGAACTCTAAAAAAAAGAGACAATTTGTTAAATTTAAAATAGTCTTTTTATTAACAGAAAATGGGGGGGGGGGTTCATTCAGTAAAATACACAACATTCTGGAGCTAACTGGAAAAGCAGAGAGAAGTGAGAAATAGTGGTAGGAATTGGTTGATATTTACCAGTCCTGGAGAGGTCCATGGAAGCAGCAGATCTGGAGAGAAATGGCTAATGTTTCATTCCATGAAGGAGAGAAAAAGAAGCCTGTGAGAGTGAGAATGTGTTTGGTTGGTATTGACACACAATCTTCACAGGTGACACTGAGATAAAAAAAAAGTTTTTGCATATGCAGAAGATGGTTTGAGAGTAATTGCTTGCTAGAGTTGTTAATGAAGTCTTCTGGAGATGTTTTGCATAGGTTCATTTGTTTAAGTTATGCATGCCTTTAGGGTTCTGACTACCCCCTGATCTAATCAAAGTATATTTCTCTCACTTTCATGTGGAGCTATGTATCTGGCATCCATGTTGGAAAAGTGCCCTGCCCAGGCCCTGGTAATGTTTGGGATGGTCTGAGCATGAGGAGGGGTCCGGATGTGTGGTCCACATGTCTGGTCTCCTCTCAAAAGTGTGATTTTGCTTGATCAAATTTATCCAGGAGTTTATTTCCAAGGGCTTGATCATATGACAGCTGTCCCAGTTGTTTAAACATTAACAGATATATTCTGGTCCGGTCTAGGATCAAATATACCGTTTGCTGGTATATGACTCCAACTCTAGCATTGAGTTGACAGGTTGGCAGCCAGGTGGGTGGGCAGCAGGTGGTGCTATCACCTGATCCCCCGCCTCCCTCTCCTCCCCACTGGAGGACAGGTGTGGCTGGCCTCTCCCCCCCTCCCAAGGTAATCCTGGGGGGGGCCTGCCCTTTGTTCTCTGCCCACTCCCTGGGCAGGGCAGCCCCCTTCACCCCAAGAGGGAGAGGCCTGCATGGGGAGGCGGACAGCTGTGGGCGCGGGGAGGCGGACGGCAGTGGGTGCGGGGAGAGGGGTGCTTCATGGCATCCCTAGGCCAAGTGGTGCCCTAAGTGGCCACCTATGTGGTCTACTCCCACGCAGTGGCCCTGGCCCCATGCCTTCATCTCTGGCAGATGAGATAGACAATAGGTCATTTTCCTGTGGAAGACCTCAGGGCATACATTTTGCATGTGTTCTGAAGATAGTTGGAATTTTGTTTAAAACAAAGAACTGCCAACATTCGCTCAACATTCATTCATTCACTTGCTTATGGTCTGTATCTGATCCTGGAATAATTTTTGTCCATTGTACTGAAGGTCAGTGTTTCATTCATTCATGACAAATTCTTCATTCATGTACACATGACAAAACTTGAAATACAGCTTACTGTACTTTTTCATATATAAAAAGTAGAAACCCAACTGCATCTTTAGAGTTTAGTTGTGACACAGTGCAATTTTAAGTTTTTTTCCCCCTAGGCAATAGATAAGGTGAAGTGTTATGTTTGGAATATATCGTATAGATGGCAGTTGGTGTTACTAGAAAGTTGGTGTCACTCGTGTCAAGAGATTGAGCCTCCTAGGTGGGTCAGTCCTGGTTTCTAAGTTGTGTAAAGGCTCAAGCTCTTATTCATTCAAAGGTTTCACCTGTGTGTAAGTCATTTGGGAACTGACTTTTAGGTAGTTAAGGTATCAGAACAGCTGGGTTTGTCATACAGCTGGGTATAGTCAAGCAATTTATCTGACAGTTTGACATCTAGAATGGTAAAAGCAGCTTAATAATTCTTGATCTTGGTGGAGCATCTAGATCAATTAACCACCTTGATTGGCTGGCCTAATAGGGCCAAATGCAGAGGCAGAATATAGGGAGCCGGAGTTCAGCTCAAAGAGGTCTCCAGCTTGCAAGCTTGAGGGTAGTGCAGCTGAAGATGCTACAGGATGAGTGGAACTCTGTTCTTGGCTTTCACAAAGCTGTGTAAGTTATCCTGCTTTGAAATGCTTACTGAGTTCTCGGGAGAATACTCAAGATTACAACTGATTGTAGGACTATGTGGTAAGCATAGATAGTTAGATCTTCTTCGTGGTCTCTGTGCTTCACACTCATGGGATGAAGCACCAGTGTCGATCCCCAATCGGTAACTCCAAAGTCTGGGATTTTTTGCAGCCTGACCCCAGTGGGCATGTGTGACAGCCCCAGTGCGCATGCTCACCCGGTGGGCACGAATATCCTGCCAGTTCCTTCTTTACTGCCGTGTCGGATAGACACATTCGTGGTTGCTCTGGTCGGTAGTTTACTTACCTTTTCTTCTCCCGGTTTCTCCTCGTTTTTTCTTTCATTCTTGTTCTTAGTAAAAAAAACCCAAAAGAGAGAGAGAGACTGTTAGTTTAGTTGTCGCTAACCTTTGGGGTTCTCCCCCCCCCCATCATTCCTTGTCTATGGAAAAGCGTTGGGGTTTTTTCAAGTGTTTTTCAAGAATGATGCTGATACTTCAGACTAATCGGTTTGGGGAGACTTCGGACCCTTTTTGACATCCACGTCCTCTGCTCAACTGAGACCTATGCCCGTGGGCTTATCTGTTTGGGGGCTATCCCTACCATTTGCCATACCCTCGGTACCCTCCCCAGAACTCAGATTGGGATCAGCGTTCTGAAGCCTCGCACCGCTCCAGAGTTTCCGCGCATTCTCCACCGGGTCGACGGGATTCATCGATGCCGACTTCGATCTCGAAGTTAGTCAGAAAGCCACCACGTTCCAGTGTTCCCGACATCGAGCAGACTCCCTTGACTAGGCTTACTGTAGACGCCCCAGGCTTACCATCTGAGGTGAGCGCCCAATCCTCTTCGTCGACCTCCGATTACGGGGAGGAAGACAAATTGGGTCAACAGCAAGAAGGGTCCTAACCGGAATCCAGGATAGCTGAAGATCTCCCAATCTCTCCTGATGAAGATTTAAAATCCTATGGGGAGCTGATGAAAAGGATGGCGAACTCCTTGTCGCTGCAAGTGGTCCAACCTCAACCGGTCATCGATGACACAGTCTTTGACATTATGCAGAAGGACACTTCTACAGCTGTAGCCCTTCCTATCACTGATCTTGCAAGCCATCAAAGAACCTTGGTCTAAGCCTGCCTCAACCCCAATTTCCTCCAAGCGTATGGACCATATGTATAGAGTCCAGGAACAGGGCGCAGAGTTTCTTTTTAACCATCCACACCCCAACTCCGTGATGGTGTCATCCTCTTCCAAGGCTAAGAAGACCCACTCCTCACTTACAGATAAGGAGGGGAAGAGGAATGATACTTTTGGCAGGTGCTTTTATTCTGCGGGCACGCTTGGAATAAAAATTTCATACTACTCTGCCTGCATGGCTAGATATCATTATTCCCTCTGGGAGCAACTCTCACTGTTGTTAGCTGCTCTGCCTGAGGATAAACGTAACCTGGCCAAAAAAGCCCAGAGGGATGGGATGCTTCTAGCAAAACAACAGCTACAAGCCTCAAAGCATATGGTGGACACTGCAGCTAAGACACTTACCTTGGCTATTACGTTGCGTTGTCATTCCTGGCTTCGTGCCACCGCCCTCCAGTTAGACACCAGATCCTGGGTTGAGGATCTCCCTTTGAAGGTGAAGGTCTCTTTACCTCTACTACAGATGCAGTCCTACAAGAAATGGACAACAGCATTAAGACGTCTTGTAACCTGGGAGTACCTGCATCTTCCTCTCGCTTGGGCAGGCCTCATCCATGGTCCAAGCAATGGCCTATGAAGTCCTTCCAGACCAAATCCCCTGAGAGTTTGTGGAACCCGTGTGTGGGACAGCATGATGCCAAAAGCTCTTTCGCTGCAGGAGGAAAAGCCAAGTTTTCTTCCTTCTCCTCTCACATGGGAAAGTTCAAGACCAACAGGAAGCCTAAGCAGGGAGTTTGACTCTGGTAACCCCACCTTCCCCCCCTCCTCTGGGCTCACTCGCCTCCACAGATTTTTGCAAGCATGGCGGTGTATTACCACCGACAAGTGGGTCTTGTCCGTCATACAGGAGGGTTATGCAATAGAATTGTTCAGCCCTCTTCTCATTCCAGATTGGTGATCACACACCCAACAGCTGTTCTATTGGAGGAAGTTCAAAATCTTCTCAGCGAGCAAGCAATAGAACCTGTTCCTGACCATCTCAGGGGTCAGGGTTTTTACTCCAGATACTTCACGGTTCCCAAGCGGGACGGGGGACTTTGTCTGATTCTGGATCTGAGGGGACTGAACGAATTCATCGCTTATCAGAAGTTCAGAATGCTGACTCTACAGAGCATTCTTCCACTCGTCAACAAAGGGGATTGGATGGCTACCCTGGACTTGAAGGATGCCTATTTCCACATCCGCATCCTCCCCAGTCACAGGAGGTTTCTTCGTTTTTCCATTGGGACAAACCATTTCCAATACCAGGTGCTCCCCTTTGGGCTCTTCATGGCCCCCAGGGTCTTCACAAAGACCATGGTAGTTGTGGTGGCTTACCTTCATCTCCAGGGTATCATTTTTTCCCTTATATAGATGATTGGCTGGTGGTTGCTGTGTCCGAAGCTTCTCTAAGAGCTCATCTACAAGTGATTCTCAACCTCTTGAGCGCACTGGGGCTTCTTGTGAACGAGAAGAAGTCTCATTTGGTCCCAGCGCAAAGAGTTCAGTTTATAGGAGCGATTCTGGACACTACCTGGCACCTAGCGTTTCTACCAAAGTCGCTGGATATCATCTCCCTGGTTCAGCTCCTTCAAACGGTGGGATGCGCTTCTGTTCTGCAGATCCAACGTCTCTTGGGCCTCATGGCGTCTACTACCAATGTCCTGCGGTTTGTGAGACGGAGGATGCGAATCTTTCAGCTCTGGTTCATCAGGAATTACAATCCTGTGAGAGATCTCCCGTCCAAAATTCTGCAAATTTCTTCGCTGGTACTCCGCGCTCTGGGTTGGTGGGGGATGAAGTCCAATCTCTGCGAAGGATCTCCATTTCATGTTCCACTCCCTTCAGTCAGGTTAACAACAAATGCTTCACTGTGGGGATGGGGAGCGCACCATGGCCCCCGTCAGTGGCTCACCATCACATCAATTTCTTGGAGCTCATGGCAGTTCACTTAGCCTTGAGGTCGTTCCTACCCCTGATCAACGGTCAGACTGTAGCTGTGATGTCAGACAACACGACAGCTGTAAGTTATATAAACCATCAAGTGGGAACTGTGTCCAGGAAACTGTGTGCATTGGCGATGCAGCTTTGGGAGGCCTGCATAGCTTCCCGGACCTTCGTTGTAACCACCCACCTGCTGGGAGAACTCAGTGTACAAGCGGACTCCCTGAGCAGGGGGGCGGTTTCCCATCATGAATGGGAGGTGAACTGGATATACCTCGAACCCCTGTTCCGGGATTGGGGTCATCCCAGAATAGACGTATTTGCCACGGCGGACAATGGGAAATGCCAACAATTCTGTTCCAGAGGAGGGATGGACCCAAGGTCCCTAGGTGATGGTCTTCTACTCCCACGGGTGAACAAGTTCCTCTACCTGTTTCCGCCCTTGCATCTTCTCACCGGAGTGCTTCACAAACTGGTCCAGGAGCATCCGGAGTGCACCCTAATTGCTCTGTGGCGGCCGAGGCAGAACTGGTTTCCTATCTTACTAACCATGGTGGGGGGTGGGGGAGTTTCCTGCGGAGCCGGATCTCCTATTGGCTCAAGGAGGTTGCCTGTTTCACCACGACATCCCTCATCTCAAACTGATGGTTTGGAGGTTCAGCTTCCGGAATTCTCTGACAGAATGAAGGAAGTGATGTTGAAAGCTGTCAACTTGCCATTCCTATGAGGAGAAGTGTTCTAAGTTCCTGACTTTTCTGGGGGACAAGGGCATCAGCGCCCGTACTGCTAGTCTTGAAGTTGTGTTTGAGTTCTTACTGACTCTTGTTGATGCTGGGCTTAATCACTCCTCGATTTGAGTGTATTTGGCTGCAATCTCTGCTCAACACGATCCCGTGGATGGTGCATCGGTTTTCACGCACCAGCATACAAAGCATTTTTTAAAAGGTCTTCTGCGGCTCCACCCGCCGTCTAAGTTTCCTCCTCCTGCTTGGGATCTGCCGTTGGTCCTAGAAAGGCTATCGATGCAGCCCTTTGAACCCTTGGCTACCTGTCCACTGCATCTTCTCACCTGGAAGACTGCCTTAGTGGCCATCACTACGGCCAGGAGGGCAGGTGAGTTAGTGGCTCTGCGGTGTGATGCTCCATACATCTCATTTCATGACAATGGGGTATCCTTGGCCCCAGACATCTCGTTCCTCCCTAAAGTGGTGCCTGGTTTCCACCTCAATTTGTAGGTGTTTTTGCCTACATTTTACCCTCCTTCTTCTGCGGAAGAGAGGTGTTTGCATGCCCTGGACTTTAAGAGGGCGTTGTTTTTTGTGCATCGCACCAAGCCGTTTCAAAAGGATCCCAATCTATTTGTCTCCTATGTGGCTCCTAGGTTGGGTTTCAAGTCTGCACAGAGACTTTCTAAGTGGATCACGGAAGCCATTAGACTCTGCTACCTGTTGGCTAGGCATCCCTTGTCAGGGCCGCTCCATGCGCATTCCACTAGGGCTATGGCTATGTCCACAGTGTTTCCGAAGGGTGCTTCCTTAGCGGACATCTGTTTGGCTGCAACCTGAGCATCTCCTCATATCTTCATGTGACATTATGCCTTGGATGTCCGGAAGCGTCTCAGAGCACAGCTGGGTAACCTGGTCCTTCAAGCCGCTACTTCTGCATAACCGCCAGCTCCCTCCAGGTAAGCCTAGCTTGCTAATTTCCCATGAGTGTGAAGCACAGAGACCACGAAGAAGATAAAAAGGTTTCCTACCTGTAACTGATGATCTTCGAGTGGTCATCTGTGCATTCACACTACCCGCCCCCCTTCCCCTCTGCTGCCGGTCATGGTATGCTAGTTAGCTGGCGGCGGGAAGGAACTGGTGGGATATTCACGCCCACTGGGTGAGCATGCACACTGGGGCTGTTGCGCATGCCCACCGGGGCCAGGCTGCGAAAAATCCTGGACTTTGGAGTTACCAATTGGGGATCGGCGCTGGCGCTCCATCCCATGAGTGTGAGTGCACAGATGACCACTCGAAGATCATCAGTTACAGGTAGGAAACCTGGGGGTTTTTTTGTTTTGCTAGCTTTGCTAATAGTGTGTACCTCTTTCCTTCTTGAATGTTTTTTAGCATATTTTATTATATTCTTTGTAAAATAAGTTTTTATTTTTGAACCTTTAAACCTAGCCTGGTCCAGTTTGTGTAACTGGCTTGCTTTAATCTTTCTGTTCCATCACTCCAAAGGGAAAGACTCCTCCCCTAAGTCATTGTAGGGTAAGAACATAAGAAAATGTAAGAAAAGCCATGTTGGATCAGGCCAATGGCCCATCCAATCCAACACTCTGTGTCACACAGTGACAAAAAACCCCTCCCACTGTGCCCCTCCCAAGCACCAAGAATACAGAGCATCAATGCCCCGGACAGAGAGTTCCAACAATACATTGTGGTTAATAGCCACTGATGGACCTTTGCTCCATATATTTGTCCAAGGGTATTCCCTTGAAAGAACCCACAACCTTGATTAAAAGTAGTTCTCTCCCCACTGCACACAGATCCCGGGACATATGCAAATGAGATATGCTACTGAGCTCCTGCACCTATTTCCCTACAAAATGACCCCTGAGGGGCAAGATGTGTGAAATGAAGTGAGGACCATTCTTTTTCTGTTCAAGTGTTTCCCAGTGAATGTTCCTTGTGTTCATTCATATAAAATGGGAAACAGTTAGAAAGAAATCTTTTTTGTTTTGGAAAGTACACCTGAGGGAAGAAAACTCAGTAGCAGTGGGGGGAATCACATTAAAAATGTTATTGCCTGTATCTTTGAAACCAATGTCCTCCTGGCACCTTGACGCTCTTCACTGCTATTTACAGAAGAATGCCTATGGAAAACTGCTGAATAGTTTTATAGTTTATAGTGTAATATATATAGAATCATATAGAAGATCATTAGGTTTGTTTCATAGTAATTTCATTGTTAAACTTCCCACTGTGATCTTTACCTGTGCAGGCATGTGAGTTGACTAGAAGCTAACTGATACTTTAAAATGAAAATGCTGGGGGCTTACTGAATGCTGGGTGGTAATGTAGTTTAAATGCACTAGCTTTTAAGTGTAGAAATAGGATTTCAGATTAACCTGTGAAGACATGAGCAAACTTAGTAGTCATGGGATAAAAGAATGGGCCCTTTTATAGATTAAAAATAGGTTAGATGATAGGAGTAGAAATAAAAAGGCAGTTTTTGAAATGGAGAGAAGTAAGCAGTGGGGTACCGTAAGAGTTGGGACCAGTGCTATGAAACTTATTAATGAAAGGTCTGGAATAGGGATGGACATGAACTGGGAAAATGTGGTTTGGCTAGTGGTGTGCCAGGTTTGAAAACCATGAACCATCACAAATGTTTAGGGGCTAAATGAACCATTTCAGTTTGTGAGGATCATGATGCAGTAGAACGCCCCTCCCCAGCATAGTTGAGAAACCAACCTTGCAGAGAATCTCTGGTTGACTCTCTTCAACCTGCCCTCCAAGTTTGGTGAGGTTTGGATTTATGGAAACTGTGTTACAGCCCCAAGGAAAGTGCTTTCTGGGAAAATGACAGGTGTATGTTCCGGAGGTTCAGATATATATAGAATGGATCCTGTGCAAGCTAGAGGCACCAAATTTACAGCGGATCTCTGGCTGGCTGTCCTCTACCTACCTTCCAAATTTGGTGAGAATTAGACTTACAGGGTCCAATTTATGTCTTCCCCAAAGAAGGTGCCCCATTCTCCATTGTTTCCAATAGAAGGGGAAAAACAGCAAAAATCAAGAACAACAGAAGCCCTTGCAGTAACAGAATAAAGTCCCCAAAAATATCTGCAGTAGAAACTGAAGGTGGAGAGGGCGTTGTTTCCAGCTCAGCAGAACTAGTGTCACTGTGGTAGTACAAACATTGGGACTAAGGTCAAACCAGATAATTTTTGCAGTAGAAACTGAAGGTGGGGGGCATCTTTTCAAGCCCAGCAGAACCAGTGCAATGTACTAGATCTTCTTCGTGGTCTCTGTGCATTCACACATATGGGTAATCCGCAGGATAGGCCCTGACCTCGGAGAGTTCAAAGCAATCTTGATCGTAGATCTGGCGCGCCTCCCACTCGTCCTGGGGAGGAGGCACCTACTGCGCATGCCTGGACGAGAGGGAGGTGCTTAGCCACTCAGTTTCTTCCTTACCGCCGACCGGATCGCACCTCCCTCGTTGATCTCCAACTGCTTCATTGCAATCTTCACATCCACCTTCTCTTCACTTCAATCCTTCATCTTCTACACTTCTCCTGGTATCGTATAAAAAAAAAAACCAAACAACCTCTCTTTACTAGTTTTCCGGACATTCCCCCTCCCCCCCCCCCGGGCGGATGGAAGGAAGGGACAAAATAACTTTCAAACGCTGCACCCGCTGCTCCTCCAAAATCCCTTCGTCCGACGGTCACTCTCTCTGCCTATTTTGTCTCGGAGAGGCCCATCGCACGGACTCCTGCGTACACTGCAGCCAATTTGGCAAACAGGCCCGCAAGAATCGCGCCGCGAGGCTCAGGAGCCATCTTATGGAAACCTCCCTTCGACCGACCATGCCGCATGGCGGACAACAACAACTCGCGCCATCTTCCCCACTTCTCGCGGGAGAGACGCAGTCGGCAGCTTCCGTGGCTCAAGGTCCCTGCAAGCCTAAGTCCGGCAAGCACACCAAGAAGTCGGATGACTCAAAAAAGCGCCACCGATCCGATTCCGCCCACGCGGACCTGACGGGCAGTGCCAGCTCAAAGAAGTCTAAGACCGGACACCGACCCTCAGAACAAACCGGACAACACTCGAGCTCGAACCCGACCACGGGCTTGACCACAACCAAACCGAAGGCATCGAACCCGACCGCAAGCGGCTCCGGCTCGATCCCGAAAACTCCGGCATCGAAGTCGACAACAACACCGCCGATTACACTACTAGAAATCGTGCGCATCTCATCCAGGTCTCCGTCGATTCCGAACTCTCCACCGGATCAGATACTGGAGACCCACTCTCCTATCTCCGCTAGGAGCCACCGCCCTCTCGACCCCCGTCAATTTGTAGATCTCTCGCAGCCGCTGAATGCCCATTCTCTGACCAGAGAACCCTCGACCCCGAGAGTCCTCCCAACCAGGCCAAGGTCCCGCAGCCGCCGACGGTCCCACAGCTGCTGCAGGGGGAGATACTACTACTACTCCCCGTCAAGGTCCAGGTCCCCGTCTCCACGGGACCGAAGAAGACACCGACGATCGCCCTCCTCCGACGCCTACCACGTGGACCCGAGGGACCGCCACTACCGCAGCTATCACGAATCTCCTCAGTACCGAGATCACATCGACAGACCTGACCGGAGTCGATACCGTGACATCTCTCCGCGCAGACACCACCCTGATTTAGAGAGACCTCTTCGGCTCCGTGACGACCCCGTGCGTCCCACCACCGAACCGAAACTTCCTTCACCATTCGAACCCGTACAAGTTGCTCCCAACAAACAGCCAGCACTCCAACCCCAGCCTGAACCGCACCAAGGAACCGATGACGATTCCGAGGCGGAACTCTCCGACTCCGACCACTCTTCGGGTTCGGACCTACAATCTCCGGACTCCGATATAGCCAAACCAGCAGACCTATCACCATCAGAGGGTCCAAAGTCATACCTCGACCTCGTTTCGAATATGGCAAATTCACTAAACCTCAAACTCAACACAGACGCACCCAGAGTCTCGGACGTCGTATTCGACCTCGTGCATGCGGACCTTCCGTCGAGCTCCTCCCTCCCCATGCTCCCCGTCCTCCTTGAAACGCTCAAGGAAGCATGGGACAAGCCGGCATCGGTACCACCAACATCCAAGAGGGTTGAAGCCCTTTACAAAATACACGCACCAGACTCTAAGTTTCTGTTCACCCACCCGGCTCCGAACTCGATCATCGTCCACTCCTCCTCGAAGTCGAAGCAAACAAGACACCCAGTGCCCCCAGAACGAGAAGGCAAGAAGCTCGACACTATCGGGAGGAAGATATACTCCCTCACCACGGCCATGACTAAGATACACAATTACATGGTGTGCTTCTCAGCATACGCCTATAACTTGACCACCTTCCTCAGCACGTTAATCCCCTCGCTGCCTGAGACATCCCAGAAACCAGCGACCAACGCCCTGCAGGAGCTGGCCAGAGTGAGCAAGCAACAGATCAATACAGCTCGTCACGCTGCACAGTGTTCCTCCAAAACCTTGGCCTCAGCCATAGCCCTACGCAGACACGCGTGGCTTAGATCCTCATCCCTCCAACCTGACATCAAGTACAAGGTTGAGGATCTACCTTTCGATGGCCTTGGTTTATTTAACACAACTACAGATGACATCCTCACATCAGTAGACGATGGCAGGAAGAGGGCAAAACGACTGGGAGTCTCGCAACACCAAGCCCAATTCAATCGACAAAGGAGTTGGAGACCCAGCCACTACAAAGGAACCAGGTCTCCAAGACAGCAGGAACCATGGAGACGTAAACCACAGCCCAAACCCTCCTTCCAACACAGGTCACGCCCTCAAACAACTAAGAAACCTGCAGCTACCTCCAAGCCGTCTCTTTGACCATCCTGCCCCGAGTCGTCCAGTTTCCCCCCATCAGCCAAACCCTCACACACACACCCGACTGCAACCATTCTACCCTGCCTGGAAGGCCATAACATCGGACTCCTGGGTCCTCGCAGTCATACAAAGGGGCTACCTAATAGAGTTTACATCCACTCCGAAACACCACAGATTCCTCACCACACCTTCGTCCACACCTCTGCAGGCGGAAATCGCATCTTTGCTGGACAAGGGCGCGATAGAACCAGTTCCACCTCAATACCATCGCACCGGATTCTACTCCCGCTACTTCCTGGTGCCGAAAAAGGACGGAGGACTCCGCCCCATCCTCGACCTCCGCAAACTCAACCTGCACATAACCTACAAGAAATTCCGTATGATCACACTCCAGGCAATTCTTCCGCTCATCCCAGAACAATCATGGATGGCGTCCATAGACCTTCAGGATGCCTATTTCCACATTACAATCAATCATCACCACAGAAGGTTTCTCAGGTTCGCCATCGGGGAACAGCACTTCCAGTTCTGCTCCCTCCCATTCGGCCTCTCCACAGCCCCAAGGGTCTTCACCAAGTGTATGGCAGTGGTAGCCGCCACACTACGTCAGCAACAGATATCAATTTACCCGTACATAGACGACTGACTGATCGTCGCCCATTCAAGGGAACAATTGCAACTGGACGTCTCCACTACCCTCTCTCTCCTGGCCACCCTAGGCCTCCAAGTCAACCTATCAAAGTCCAAACTGGTTCCCACCCAGAGAATCCAGTTCATAGGAGCAGACATCTCCACAGTCTCTCAAACAGCTTCCCTACCTCAGGACAGAGTACGCAGCATACAGTCTCTGGCCAACGCCATCATCGCCCAGCGCTCCCAAACAGCTCTCACATTTCAGAGAATGCTAGGCCTCATGGCAGCAACCACCGCAGTTCTACGTTTCGCAAAGCTGCACATGCGACCCTTGCAAATGTGGTTCGTCAGGACCTTCCGTCCTCACACACAGCACCAGTCCACACTACTCACCCTTCCGCTACACATCGTGACATCCCTCAAATGGTGGACAATGGAACATCACCTCCACAGGGGCATGCCATTCAAACAGCTACCCCCCTCGGTGATTGTCACCACAGATGCCTCCAAGTGGGGATGGGGAGCCCACTTGGGAACCCTCATGGTGCAGGGCCAATGGTCAGACTACGAACGCTCTCTCCACATAAACTGCCTAGAGCTCCTCGCAGTGCACAAGGCTCTACGCTCCTTCCTCCCATCGCTGAGGCACCGACATGTCCAGGTCACCTCCGACAACATCGCCACGGTCTTCTACATCAACAGGCAGGGAGGCACCGCCTCCATCAGACTCTGCAAGAGGGCTTTGGCGTTGTGGCATTGGAGCATAAGCCAGGGCATCTTCCTCACGGCTGTTCACCTACCAGGAGCCGAAAACACCCAGGCAGATGCCCTGAGCCGCCGCTCGACCAACAACCACGAGTGGTCCATCAACAGCCGCTACATCCGACAGATCTTCAGCATCTTCGGAACCCCGAAAATAGATGTATTTGCTTCACCGTCAAATGCCCAATGCACCCACTTCTACATGAGAGGTCCTCCATCCCAACTCTCCAAGGGGGACGTTTTCCTCCAAACTTGGAAGGGGGCACTCCACTACCTCTTTCCCCCCGTTCCACTCATCACCAGAGTCCTACAGAAGATTCAGCTGGACCGCACGGATTGCATCCTAATAACCCCGTGGTGGCCGCGCCAACCATGGTTTACAACCTTGCTGCTTCTGTCCAACAATACATTCCTCCAACTTCCTCAAGCACAGGACCTCCTCTCCCAACAGGACGGCAGGGTCCTTCATCACAACCCGGCATCATTCAAACTGACAGCCTGGAGGATCAGTTCCTAGAGTTTCCCCCTGATGTCCGCCAGGTCTTAGTGAACTCCAGAAAGCCATCCACTAGAAAATCCTATCTGCTTAAGTGGAAACGCTTCTTCCACTATGCCTCCCAACACAACTTCGACCCTGGCTGCGCCACCATACCCCAGGTGCTAGCTTACACCCTAACACTCTCTAGGGCGGGACTCTCATACTCTTCGCTAAAGGTACACCTGGCAGCCATCTCTGCCTTCCACCCCCGCATCGGGGGCACGACAGTTTTTTCTCACCATGCTACCAGAGCCTTCCTCAAGGGCATCATTCGCCTACACCCACCAATCAAACAAATCCTTCCTACCTGGAGTCTTTCTCTCGTCCTAAGCCAGCTCATGAAGCCACCCTTTGAGCCCATGGCTTCTATTCCACTACACCTGCTATCATGGAAAACAGCGTTACTCACGGCTCTCACCACAGGTAAGAGGGCCAGCGACATCTGTGCACTCAGGGCGGACCCACCATACACGATCTTTCATAACAGCACGGTGGTACTCCGACCCGACCTTCCTGCCAAAGGTCGTATCTCCCTTTCACCTGGGAAGACAATCAACCATACCAGCCTTCTTCCAGCACCCCGCGGATGCAGGACAAAGGGCGCTCCACAACTTGGACGCACGTAGGGCCCTAGCTTTCTACATAGACAGGACTCGACAGTTCCGTAAGGACCCAAGACTCTTTGTCACCTACGCCGCCCACAATAAGGGCAGCAAAATATCTACTCAGAGACTTTCCAAGTGGCTTGTTGCCGCCATTGAACTCTGCTACCAACTGGCGAAACAGCCAGTCCCTCAACACATACGAGCTCACTCGACCAGAGCCGTCGCTACCTCGTCGGCCTTCATGAAAGGCATCCCTATAGAGGACATCTGCGCCGCCGCCGTCTGGTCCTCTACATCTACCTTCGCCTCGCACTACGCTCTTGACGTCCGTGCCCGGCGTGATGCCTCCTTCGGACAAGCAGTGCTGCGCTCCATCTTCGATTAACTACTGTGAGTACTATCCTCATTACGTTTTTGTCCTAACCATACATATTCTTACAGATCCAGCACCCACCTCCGAAAGAATAGCTCGCTAATCACCCGTATGTGTGAATGCACAGAGACCACGAAGAAGATGGACAGGTTTCTTACCTGTAACTGGTGATCTTCGAATGGTCATCTGTGCAATCACACAGACCCACCCAGCCTTCCCCGCTGCTGGACGCTCATCTAGCACATTTGTTTCCAGCTGTCCGGCGGCGGGAAGAAACTGAGTGGCTAAGCACCTCCCTCTCGTCCAGGCATGCGCAGTAGGTGCCTCCTCCCCAGGACGAGTGGGAGGCGCGCCAGATCTACGATCAAGATTGCTTTGAACTCTCCGAGGTCAGGGCCTATCCTGCGGATTACCCATATGTGTGATTGCACAGATGACCACTCGAAGATCACCAGTTACAGGTAAGAAACCTGTCCTTCCTGGCAGAAACCACTGGCATTGTGGCAATGCAGGCTCAACAGGAATGTAAGGCACAGAACACTCCAACGGGGTGTGGGGGGTTACAAGCTCAGCAGAACCAGTGCAATGTACTAGTGTTCAGCAGAAACCCATGTAAGTGTGGCAATGCTAGCTCAATCACATTCCAAGTGCGGGGGATTTTTTGAGCCCAGCAGAACCAGTACAGTGTACAGAGTGACCAGCAGTACCAGTTCAACAGGACTGATGTCAAGCACAGAATTGCAATCCAAGCAAGAGAGGGGTTGGAAGCCCAGCAAGACCAGTGCAATGTACTAGTGCCCAGCAAAACCCAGTGCCAATGTAGTGATGGCACCTCAATCACAATCCAAACAGGGAGGTGGCATTTTTGCAAGCCCAGCAGAACCAGTGTAATCACAGAGTTCCCAGCAGAACCCAGTGCCACTGGCATTGCAAGCTTAAAAAGGACTGATTTCAAAATGCAGTCACAAATTCAAGCAAGGGGGATGGGATTTTGCAAATTCTGTGCAAGAAAATGGGGCGTGCTTGCAAAGGGGGGGGAACCTCTTGAAACTGACATGACTGATTTGAAACTGACAACAGTGTTTCTAAAGTTGGAGAATTCCACCCTTCGTGTTGCTTTGAAGTTTGGTAAAAATTGTTTGAATGGAGATAGTCTGCCTGGAAATGTATCCATTCTCCAACTAGCAGGAAGCTCCTGCCAGTTGACGCGCTGTGAGCTATGAACCGGTAAGAATTCCTCATGAACTTTTGCTTAATGAGCCAGTTCATGCCCATCCCTAGTCTGGAATTGGGAGTGGGAATCCGTGTGACAAATATTCAGTGTAAGTGTGAGGTGAGACACATTAGAACAACCCCACCTTTAAATTTAAATATCATTGAAAGTGAAAGAGATTAATTGCTGTGGTTTTTTAAAAAAGAGAAGCAAACTGGAGGCTGGAGATTATTAGGAAAGGAACCGAGAACAAAATATCCAGTCCTTATATAGATAGATGGAGTGGCCACTTTGGGAATACAGTTCTGGTTACCCCATCTCAAAAGATACTGCAGATGTGGAAAAAATACAGAGGAGGATTAACCAAGATGTAATTGGAGCACTTTTGCTGTGAGAAAAGTCTAAAGAGCTTGGGATTTCTCAGTTTTTTTTGGGGGGGGGGGGGTGGAGATGAGTAAGAGGAAGGGAAGATGGCACAGTATAGTGTAGTCCAATCAGATATCATAAGCTAAGCAAGGTCGTTACATGTATGGGAGATCACCAGGGAAGATATTGCAGAGGAAAGCAATGATAAATCATCTTTGCTTCTCACTTGGCTGAAATACCCCTACGGGGGTTGCCATAGCTTGGCTGTGATTTGATGGTACTTTACTCTGACACACAAAATTATGCAAGTGGAGATAAAAGATTTTTTTTTTTTTGCCTCTCATAATACTAGAACTTGAAAGCACCCACTGAAGCTGAGGGGTGATAAATTCAATTTGGAAAAAAAGGAAATACTGCTTTACCCAGTGAGTAATTAAGTTACAAGATTCAATACCAGTATATATGAGGGACACTAGAATAGATGGCTTGAAAAGGGTATCGGATGGATTCAGAGAAGAGAGGTCCATCACTGGCAGCTAGCTTCCACATCTAGAGGATGTAGATTTTGGAATAACAGTGCTATCAGGCAACATGAGGGGGAGGTTTTGGCCCTCCTTGGCAGTTAGTTGGCTACTGTGTGAGACTTGATGGACCATGGTCTGATCTAGCAGGTCACTTCTTAAGCACTACAATTTGCCTTCTCACTTGCATCTCATAATATTTTGCATTGTGGTTAGAGTACAGATTGGAAAATTATTTTTTTCAGTGTGGTAGAATTAAAGCATCTCATCTTGTGCTTTATTAAGTATGGCCTTTTAGAAATAAACTTCAAGCTGGAATTCTTTGTGATAGTACGCTTTTCTAGATTTTGAAACCTTAATAATATTGAGCTTAGCCTTAATCTCTCTTCATATACTGATTTGACAGCCTAGCCTTCTACCTATACGTGTAAACTAATGAGAACACATGAACAAAATTCAATAATATATGTTCGAATGAAGTTCCTCAAACAGCATGCAACCTTTACAGTTTATATCAAAGTCCATATAGCTATTGCCTCAAATCTCAAATATTTACCTTTTTTATCTCTAGCTGTGTATGGATCACCATCTGGATCTCTTCTGCTTTATTCCTGTTCAGGGAGGCTTCAGAAGAACTGTGTTGTTCAGCCCTACATGCTTGAAATCAAGCCATTATGCCTGAACTAGAAGAACTCTCTTCCCTCCAGCCAATCTTATTGAAAGCTACCGCAGTGCAAAGAATAAAAGATATGGCACTAAAACCACAGAGCTAGGGGCTGCTGGAATCTCTTGCAGTTTATGAACATGACTCACTTGCTCCACAATTGGTCTCCAGGTTAGAGTCTAATTATATGTGCGCGCTACATACTTTTAAAGACAAAGCCATAATCCTTTCATTCCGAAACAGAAACACACAATTCTCCAGCCAGAATTACAGCTGGAAAAATTGTTAAATAAGCTAGGAAGTAAGCTTACCAATGAGCTCAGTGGGAAATTTACTTCTAGGTTCAATTAAAGGAAAGGGAGAAGCATTTTTTGCTAGAAACAGAATAGCTTCTAAGTATGTGCCAGTTCCTTACAGAAAGTTCTTTACTGTTTCATCTTTATCATAGTAGTGGCATATAAATTATACAGCCACAAACATGGGTGTATCTTTATTATGCTTTTGGGATACAGTAGTAGTCTATGTGTAAAAAGAAGTAAGCTTATCATTTGGTGCATAAAAAAATATTTGACCTTCAGACAGGGTTTTGGATGTGTGTCTGATTTGTAGTTTGTAAGACAAATTGAAACCTGGTATCAGCTAGTAAGATTACCATGGAGGTTAATAGCTTTATTTCATTCTTTTCTTTACTGTGGCCAACATTTTCTGTCCAGATGCTTGTAGCAATTTAAAGATGCTTATCAGACTTAGCTGGAGTGTCTTTCCTTTTGGACTGTTTTGTATATCGGACTTCATCATGAAGCAGGGCTGAAATAAAAAGATATTAAATAAGGTAAATTGAAAGCCATCAATTAGGCACAAGGGCAAGAAAACAAAAGGTCAAAGATTTTAAAAGTGCTTGCTAGATGCCTCTGTGAAATAATCCTTCTAGATTGCGAAAGTAAGGAAAGAGAAGTTAGCAGTGTGTCCAACTTGTAGAAGCATAAGGCAGCAAAAGAGGAAGTTAATCCTTCACCCACCGGCTCTGCCGCAGCTGCCTAAAAGAAGAACTAGAAACTTGCTGGAATAAGCACTAAAATAAGCATTGAGCAAATGTACCTTGGAAAATGTCACGGGAGCAAGTCAAAGGTGCAAATGTGCTTTTGATGAAGGATATTGCTGCAAGAGTGTTATCAACATCAATGCCATGTATGAAAAGACCCTTCCTGTCGTCTCCTTGTTCCTTTAGTAATATGACGCTTGTAATGATGTATGGGATATGGGGTGGTCCTTTCCTATAATTGTGCGATTGTTTACTGGAAATGATTGTCTGTGACTATAAAACTGTAGACCTTCCTGAAATCGGGGCTCCCGGATGCGTTTAGACATGAGTTTGATCTGGGGTCCATGTACACATTAAATAAAGAGCTGTTTCTTCCTGATTTTGCCTGTGGCCTCGTTTCTGCCTGACCACCAATGGCTAAGGTTGCTACTACAATCACATAAAAATGGTTAAAGTCAAGTATTTTAAAATCCATACCTTAACTTTCTAATTTTGCAGTTTAAAATGCACATATATTTTTCTCCAAAATTTGGAAAAATGTGTTTCTTTGGTCACTCAGTTCTCCCAACAAATTGCATGATCCTGTGACAGATGTATCATATTGCCCTTTTGTGTGGTTGTTCAGTTGTGACAGCATCTTGTGATAATTGAAAAAAATGTTTTTAAAAGAAAGTGGCATCATTCTATGAGACACACAGATTGGGTCTGGAATCCCCACCCACATGTCAGATGTATCATATTTGACTTGTGGGTTCTCCTTGGCTCCTGTATATGTGGGTACCACTTGGGATCCAGACCATAGCACACATGGAGAATGGAGTAGGGATGGGCACAAACCAAATTACAAAACAGGGTTTGTCATGAACTGAGCTAGTTTGCAGTTTGTGAACCTACCTGGTGTGCAATTTGCCCACAAATTGCCATGGTTTTTGCGGTGGTTCATTCGGTTTGTGGCCACCAGGGCAGAACGATTTACCACTTGCAAGAGCTGCTGGGGGGTGGGACAAAAGGCATCTGTTAGATGTAAGCCAGTTCAGCAATGCCTGAATTTGCCACATGCACTTTGAATGGATCTTGACGGTGGGTATTGTGTGGGATTGACGTTCAAGTGGCAAATTAACCACTTCTGGGTGAATTAACCGCTTGAACTCCACTCTCTCATGCTGCCTGTTTTCAAAAACAATTTGAAGAGAATGCAGCACCCATTGTCATTCCCTTTAAATGAGTTTTGTGAACCCCCACAAACCTGAACTGGTTCATGAACTGGGGGAGATCCAAATCAGTTCGTGGTTTGTGCGATGTCACAAACCATGAGCAGGGATGAACCTCCATGGTTCTGGTTTGTGCCCATCCCTAGAAGGGACTTCAGCCTTCCTTCCTGTTTCATCATCCCACCCTGAAACTGTCTCAGTGGAATGCTGTGTGGGGATACCAGCATGTTCTGGAGGATACACATAGGTTTCCCTGACAGGCCCATTAGCATCTCCCCCAGGACTGTTTCAGACTAGGACAGTGGCACTGGGAGAAGCCCCTTCTCCATGTGTACCATGGTCCTGACATTAATCTCATACCACACATGCAGGAATGGAAGAGCACCCAAAACTCACATATGGTTGTGTTAGGTCTGAGACAGGGTGGACCACAGGGTGGTTCCCTATAAGATGATTTTTAATATGTTGAGTTTGAGAGTAGTATAAGTAAGTTTATACAACAGACTGAAATTAGAAACATAGAAAAGAAATGTCCTGTTGAAGTGGCCTTAAAAAAAAGGTAAAGATAGTCCCCTGTGCAAGCACCAGTCGTTTTCGACTCTGGGGTGATGTTGCTTTCACAATGTTTTCATGGCAGACTTTTTACGGGGCAGTTTGCCATTGCCTTCCCCAGTCATCTACACTTTCCCCCCAGCAAGCTGGGTACTCATTTTACCGACCTCGGAAGGATGGAAGGCTGAGTCAACCTTGAGCCGACTACCTGAACCAGCTTCCGTTGGGATCAAACTCAGGTTGTGAGCAGAGGGGCTCTGATTGCAGTACTGCAGCTTTACCTCTCTGTGTCATGGGGCTCTAGAAGTGGCCTTACAAACCCCATAACCTTTGCCTCCTTTCCAAAACTAGTACATTTTTAAGTAAGTTATGACTAGGAACCTTTATTGAGTGCATAAATTTTTCTGAACAGTTTACTTTAAACAGTATGACTTTAAAACTAATTATTTTCCTTTTAAAATTCTTTCTGCAACAATGTCTTATTTTGACTGGAAATTCCTGTTGCAAAAGATTGGCACCACCCAGTTATTGTTTGGGCATTTATTACATCTTAAGGGTATAATAACTTTTTGTGTAATATTTCTAAATATATAAGTTTTATATCAGCTTCTGTGAAATATAATTAATAACGGAAATAATCCAGTCCTATTTATCATAAATCCATGTTTTATATCTGACCTGTTTTGGGGGGGTATCATGCTGAGATTCTTTGTGCAGGTGAAGACTGTTGGTTTGAACTCTGGGATTGTTGTAATTCATATACTGAGAATGTCTAGGCACATGACAGGACCGCAAGGCTTTCTGAAGGAGCTTGACAGGCTAAAAAGAACTTGTTCTGCCTAAGGTCAGTATGTGATAGTTGGCTGTTGATTCTAGGTAGTGGATAGATTAGTTTCAATAGCTACAGGTAGAGTAACTGAACTTGAAGGACAGAGTATACATAGTAGATCTGAGAACTGTTCATGTCTGCCGAGAGCTGTTCAAGAGAGAGGAAATAACTTATGTAGAAAGAAGCAGAGATTCATGTGGTGGAATAACCCAGTGGAGTGTGTGATCTGGCATATTTGTTCTAACTGGTGAAATTTCTTTGCTAAACTATTCCTGTTGTACAGGAGGACTAATTCAAGGAAAGCCAGTCTTACAGGGTGGTACTTCACAAACAAACAAACATGCAAACAAATAAAAATGAATTAAAAAACTACCCGTTTGCACTTGTACAATCATCCCAGGCAATTTGCTATGAAATGTGTCCCTCTAATGTTCACTTCTCTGTAGATTGGGTCATTGTACTTTAATTGGTAATCCTTTGCCTCCAAAAAACAATGAAAGTCAGATAGCTTTCTGTCAGAACAAAGTTTTATTCATGGTATAAGCTTTCATTTGCAAGCACACTTCCTTAGGTACCAGCTATTTGTCAGTAACTTTATATATATATTTATTTACAGGTGATGGTGAACTGAATCAGACTTGATATCATGCCTTGAAAGTAAGTACAGTCTGTACCTTAATGTTTCTGTTTAAATTCTTATTTACCTGCCATTATATTGTCCTGAGCTTCTGGTATCTTGTAGTGATACCTAGCTGCATATTTCCTTTCCTTATCCTAACTTGGGTCTATAAAGCATGATGGAGGGGGCTGTTCACATGCACTATTAATGTGGAAAAACAGGATCTGTTGCATCTTGTTGTTCAAAAATGTTTTTTGTTATACTACCTGTGTTTAAAAAAGAAATATTGTCCATAGCTGCCCACCGTGTTGGTTCTTCATTCTGTGTAGTCTGTGAAGTATTTACAATAATCTTTTGAAGGCTAATATGTAGGGAATTTTAGAATTTTGAAATCAATAATCTACTGAATCATTTCCCATGTGCTCTCCTTTTAATCTCAAATTTTATTACTCTGTCTCTACTGACTGCTTGCTGACGGGCAGATCATTAAAATATTTATTTTTTCAATTGTTCTCCTTTTTCCAGATTTGAATTATTCATTGTTTTCTTGGGCTGCTAGCATGTTGTAAAAATGCTAATTGACCTTATTTTATTGTTGGAAAAAATAAGAGAATCGAAGGCAGTTTGTTCAAAATTGAACTGAATGTTTCAGTGACGACTAAATGTTGTGCCATTTTAAAATATTTTAAAACCTCTTTCAGATTTATGTGATGTTTGGCATGATTCATTTCTAGATATAGGGAAAATTATGTCTAAAACAATAATACTTTTAATATTTATAGGATGTTTTGAGATTTCATAGTGGTTGATGTATACAATCCCAGTTATTCTTACAACAATCATATAAGGTAGGTCAGTACTGATTTTCACACATTTCTTAGGGTAACTGAGAGACAATGGCTTGCTTTTGTGAATTTGTGACACTGGTGATTTTCCTGGTTCACAGCTGAGTGTCAGCAACTTGCCAGAGTCAGCATAATATAGGATGAACTGAGGTACTGTAGCACATTGTAGCTATCCGGCACCAACTGCCTAGCCAGAAGGGTCTCTGGTAACCTTCTCAAAACAGCCTGGGGTGAGCATCCTGCCAAAGATGGTGGAAAGGCAATGTTGAGGCTATCACCCTGATAGTTAGCTGGGAGCATGATACTAGATAAGCATCCTCATCCACGAGGCAGTGCAGGAATCCGTTAAGCCATTAATGAGGAGGATACCAGGTAGGGCTAGATCCAGGAGCAGTGGCTCTTCAGCTCCATGTAGCCTGAACAGAGTTATTTCAAGAATAGGGAAACAATGGAGATGAAGGGAATGGAAAAATAAGGGGTGGGGCCAGGACCTGGCAGAAAAAGGGCTATTAGAAGAAGGGAAATGGAATCAGAGGAGAGGAGCTGGCCAGAGTTGGAGACTGTTGTGAAGAGCTAGAGGAGGAGGCAGAGAAAGGGAAGAAGGTGCCTGGGATGACTTCTTGAGCCTGAGATTAGGGCAGAACAGTGTCAGTTATTCCACTTGCAAATGACTGTATCTCTGAATGGGTAAAGTGAACCATCCCTATGGTGGTGGCTGTATGGTAAAGATGCAGTAAATGTCTGAATGCTTTACTAGTGTACTGGAGCTGAATTTGATTTCACCATGGACCCAGTGTATGAGTCCTACTGCTCCCAGTGGCTGCAAACAAGCTAGTACTGTTAAAGGTTTGTTTTCACAAGGGGTAGAAAATTGGGGTTTATTTCCTGATAGGGTGACCAGTGTCTTTATTTCACCTCTTAAAATATTTAGAACAGCATAATAGCAAGAAAATGTATGCATACCACAAAAGTGTCAAACAGGTGCCTCTCATCCGTATCTCCTGTTTGTTGATACAGAATTTAATATTTTACTGGTGTGTTGTTCATTTTAATTTGCAAATCAAATATGGTCCAACCCAATTTGTTTTACATGGCATGTTTTGCCTAGAGTATTTTTCACATATTTCATGATATATGAGTTGTACTATGGTTTACAAGTGAGCATTTAGTCTTGCCTGCAATCATTTTGCAGCTGCTGAATATTTATATTCTTATATGAAGCATACATGAATCCTACTATAATTCCTTAATGCAAATGTGACATTTTATGCTGACTCTGTAATATGCAAATAAGATTCTGTTGAAGTTGGATACCTCTGAAAATAAGAATTCCACAATTCAGACGAGAGCCACTTGCTGTCACTGGTGTTACCAAACCAGACGCAGTTGTCCCTATGCCAGGGGGTGGAGATTAAAGATCTATCTATTGATGTTTTACAGGAGTTTGCTGGACTCAGTGAGCTAGGTGGATGTTTGTAAAGGTAGCTTCTCTCACAAGCCATGAGCTAATGAACTGCTAATACATTATTTAATCTCTTTTTTCTCCCTTGCAAAGGAACCAGGGACTTTTCCTATTCAGATTTACTTTCTATGCTTTCTTTTCTTAGAAGTTTACTTGCAGATATCCAGCTGCCCTTGACCAAAGCTAGGGCTTTCTCTGTCCTGGCTCCAACCTTGTGAAGCTCTCTGCTAAACAACATCTGTGCCCTGAGAGGCATGCTACAGTTCTGCAGGGTGTGTTAAGGCAGAGATATTCTGTCAGATGTTCAGTTGAGGACACTCAACAATGGTCCTGTCTTGGCACTCCCACCACCCTACCCTTCTAGCCCCCCACCCCCAATGAGATAGCAGCACTTTTGGATTTTAGCACCATTTTTAGTTAGACTGCTGGATTTTTTTTTTACTTAGTTTATTTGATGTCTGATATGCTCATGTATGTTGTATACCATACTAAGCCTAGTTTTCACTGGGGAGGATGGTTGATAAATTCAATAAATATAAATATCTTACTTTGCTACATAATTTGGTCTACCTCTTTGTGCTTTTTGCATCTGAGTTCTTTTTTTTTAAAAAAATGATTGCAATCTTCCACATGAACAGATGAAGCTACCTTATACTGTGTCAGTCCACTCGCCTGTCAAGGTCAGTATTGTCTGCTCTGATTGGCAGTGGCTCTCCTATGCCTCACCTCTAGGTCTTTCATGATGCTTACTACCTGATTCTTTTAATGGAGATGCCAGTGATTGAACACGGGACTTTCTGTGTGCAAAGGAGATGTACGTCTAATAAGTTCCCTGTGTGTTAAACTCTAACAGTGCCATCTACCCTTCTAAATCCATTATTGTTCTACCCTTCTAAATCCATTGAAGGCTTAGAAGGGTATAATTCTTCTCAGGATGGCACTATAAGAAGATCAAATCAGAAGTCCCATGCTCCACAACCACTTACTCTTGGATCTCTCAGCTTGGATTTTACTATTGGTTGAAGTAAAATATCACAGGGACTGGTATTTTTACATACTTTCCTCAGACTCAACAAACTTAGAATTCAGTAAAACTCAGTTTGATTTCCTTTCACATTTCTGAGGAAGTGAGATATGATTTAAAAAAGTTCATATGAAATAAATGTTGCCAGTCTTTAATTTGCTGTTTGGCTTATAGCCTTAAAACATAACTTAAGGCAATGACCCACATGCCGGAACTCATCTTTCACCTGGCAGCAGTGCACTGCCACAAATCTGAAAGTGAATACAATCCGAGAGAGGTCACTATAATGGATAACCCAACAAAAAATGCAAGCTAGTAACCAATTTACTAAGAAGTATATAGAAATCAGTCCAAATGTCCAAAACATGTATATTCAAGTCCCAAAGTAGTGTGGTGACAAGCCAATTGATTAAGAACTAGTTTCTTTCCAGTCTTCATCAGACTGGGACTACTAACAAAAGAAAATATTATACAAAAATATCAGAAGGACATTCAAACACCACCAACCCTCTTCCAGTGAAAAAATATATCATACTTACATATTGATTCAATTACCTAGATTCTTTACACAATTTTCAAAAAAGAGTGACGCAGAGCGTCTCCAGCAGCAATTTCACATCGGCTATAGCTGAGTATGTGGCTTCTTGCGCACCCTAATGGTGCAAATAACATGTTTAAAAAGGCAAACATCTCATTTACAGCTGCCATTACACAAGCCTCTTAAAGGTAAAGTAACATATTTCTAATGCAACATGCTAAAAGACACAAACATCACAAACTATATCACAGCAGATACAACATACAAAATATTCCATACAAAGAATGTCAAATCCCATAATTTATACAAAAATATGTTATCACATAGGAGCTTCAATCACATGGTTCCTAAATCTGCTCCTGTGTTCCAGAATAGTGCTGCCAACATACCTTAGGCCACACCCACAGATGATCAAATACCCAACACAGCGGGTAGCACATGTAGAGTAATGATTTAGAACAAGCTTAAAAAATTGTTTGGCAATGATGAGGGCAACAGGGAAATGTTCTGCCCCAAATCCACATTTAATCCCTCTGTTCAGAATCCAACAATTGTAACTTTTGATCGTTTAGTTTTGAGTTGTGTCTTTAGTAAAAGACCTCATTCTGAGGACAAAGGGTTGTAGAAAATAATCTAAATACTTTGCTAAGGGTTCTAACACCAAGTTTGTGCCTGATAAAACTTGGTCTCCCTGGTGGTGGGAGTATCTGTTTATGTATCTTAGGCAAGATGTAAAGGCAAGGAGTCCTGGGAAATTCATTGTATAAGTATTTATGTAACTTGTTGGAGATTATGCCCATCATTTCAGCTTCATTCAGGACAATTTTAATCAATCTCTGAATGTTCCTTGTTGGATCACTCATCAAGCACTTATAATGTGTGGTAACAGCTAGTTGTTTTTCGATCTCTTGATGATAGTCATTACTGTTCAAAGCCACAATGGCCCCGCCCTTATCAGCAGGCTTCACTATGATAGAATCATCCTGTATCAGCCCTTTAAGAGCTAAAGCCTCCTCTCAAGGCAGATTACTCCAAGGATTAGACTGAGTGTGTGTGTCCAGACCAAGTGTACCCAGCACATTTCCTTTTATTTTTTCTTTCACATTTATTTTCTTACTTACTTACTTATTTTCAATTTATAGCCTGCCCTTTTCCAAATGGGCTCTGAGTGGGTAACAACAGTCAATAATACAAGGTTAAAATCAGATACATATAATAAAACAATATATAATATAAAAACAATGTAATAGCCTAAAAACAAACTCCAGTTCTGCAGTTGGTGGTATCAGTTGCCTCCACTCCTTCCATACATCCCCCAGCTGGTATAAGATAAATGGGTCGACAGAGTTATTTCATTGGGGTCCCTGCAGCAGAGAGGCCACAGAATAACAAAATGTCCACTGCCTCAGTTGAATTCTTGGTGGATCAGCTCTGTTTTACAGGCCCTGCGAAACTGCAACAATCCTGCAGGGCCCTAATCTCGAATGGCTTGTTCTGCCAGATAGGGGTCAGGACAGAGAATGCCCTGGCTTGGGTTGAGTCTAAGTGGACTTCTTTTGGGCCAGGGATTACCAGCAGATGTTGATCCTTTGATTGATTGGGGATTTTGAACTTAGACTTCTCAAATAGGCTGATACTGACTGCTATAGATGACCGTCTCTCTATTCTTGCACTGCCTCATAGGAGTTGTTGTAATTTCTCTGGGGAAGACTATAGTTTTGTAGACAAACACATAGCCTTCTATCTATGTCATGGTTTCTTCACATGTTCTTTACCAGCACATGAAGCAATTTATGTACAAAAGCTTGCAATGCCCAACCATTTCACATTTCCCCCTGGATCCTATGCCACTGAGCATGAGATTTCTGTAATGAATGTCAGTAAATCAAAAGTAGGATTGCAATTTACAGACACATACCTGAACAACACCTGAACAGCATACTCAGGATTGCCATTCAGAGCACAAGGTGTCAGTTATCAGAGACTGTTAAACAAAATATTGCAAGCATCCTAATGTTCTAAGCATGTTTTATTTATATTAAAAAAACGTTAAGGCTGGGTGCAGATGGCCAGCTTAAGCTGACAAAGACATGGCCCTCAGATGGATTTGAAAAATCTAGTTCACACATGCACAGCTGCTTCCCATCCTGCTCCTGTATTCACCCCATCCTCTAGCATTTCTGAGGCAGCTCAAATCATTCTGCCACACACCATCCACCTTTCTGGGCATCTGGAGCATGCAAGCAAGGTAGATTGGTAGTATGAACCTGCTAGGCTGTCCCAAGCCACTTCTCCCTTAGTCACCAAGCTCATGAGTGCATATGTGCATGACCACTAAAATATATGGGAAAAAAGTAACCCAAACCGTGCTAAGGAGATGGTGCACAACAGCTGTCTGACCATGCCAAAGCACCCCCCCACACACACACACACACGAGATATGAGCAACTTGCACAGAAACGTCTGACTGGGAATAATCGGTTCTATTTCGAACAGCCCGATTTGGAATGCCTCCCATGGGCCTGAAGCTGCTGGTCTGGACCCAGCCAAATTGTGTTTCTTTGTGCCCTTTATAAAGTTTATATCTTCATTACCTAGCATTCTGATGCACTTCCAGTGAGGTCAGGGGTGTGTGACATATGTAAATTAGTTATGCTGATAAGCTCCGGCACCTTTTCCCCCTACAAAATGACCCCTAACTAAAACGTATGTCCAACTTATGGGTGCAAAGATTTTATGTTGTTGTAATTTAATTTCTGCAGAAGATACATTTCATGATACAGCATATAGAAGGCTTCAGCATGTGGAAGACTGTCATATTATGTTCATTGTGTTTATACTAGCTGTGGAGAATTATTTTACCCCACAAAAAAGAGTTGGAGGTAGAAAAATGAGTTATTTAAACAACTGGTCACCTTAAGCAGGTTCTCAGTAGAGTAGAGTGGCGGATCATTATAAAGCACGATTCCCCATCCCTGGATACAGTCTCTCCTACTATTAATGGTTCGGCTTAGGTTCCTTTAATTCCAGGTTGGGAAATTCCTGAAGATTTTCAGTAGAGTCTCAGGAGTGCAGGGTTTGGGCAAAGGCAGAGAGCTAAAGGATGTGATGCCATAGCATCCACCTCCAAAGCTGCTACTGTCTCCAGGTGAACTAAGGTTGGCAGCCCTAGATGTTACCCATCCAGACTTGCTGACCACCATGTGGAGCTTTTCATATTATATATACTTGAGTAAATGGGACTGATGATTCTGACAGTGTTGCAAAAAATAGAGAATGGATACAAACATTTTTATAAGGCAGTAATGTTTGCTGCTCTCACAGTAAATATGATCAATCAAAGTTGTGCTAGTTTCAAAGGTGCTGCTACTTTTACAAATCCGTTTGGGTTGTGGCTATTTATCAGAGCTTGCAGCATTTAGATGCTGCGCATGAACATTCTCCCAGGCTAACAGAAACAAAATGCAAACAAGTTGACATTTTCAGTTGAGGGGAAACTTGCTAAGTGAAACAACAAATAGGCATCTTCTTGACTCCGGAGAAAGCTTGCCTCCAGTTAATCATATTTAATGGTGGCCTAGCGCTACCAATACAATGTGAGTGAGCTTTCAATGATTTTGTTCCTTCTTATAATACTTCTATCAGTATGTCAAGAGAATGAAGTAGATATATGTTGAAGTGCCTTTTTTTCCACTACTGAATGCCAAGAGTAAGATTTCTAATATGTTCAAAAGAGGCAGGAGTTTAAATGTAAAGAGCTATTTGAAGAAAACCAATTTTTTTATTAAAATAATAGAAGGAAAGAGGCTTTAAATAAGAAAGATAGAGGTGACTACTGTTATGAGGAATGCATTAACAGACTCAAAATTGGTTTGAATAAGGATTAACAGTATTGAAAAATGAATGTTTGGGGTACTTGAAGATGGAAAAATGTTATTAGGTATAAAAGATTTTTTTGGGAACATCTTTTTGTTGTGACAATGGATTGTGTTACAAGACTGCCTTTTTATAGTCTTTACAATATTGCTAAAGATAATGTGTGTTTAGTGTCTCTCACAAAACCTATCACAGTTACTAGTCAGTAACAGATACTGACCTATTCAAGTCCATGTAATAGTTTGAATAAGAATTTGTCTTCCTCAGGATTAGATTACTTTATGAAAGCCTAATTTTAATAAGAGAGTTAACACTATGAAATCATATTTTGAACGGCCCAAATCAGATAAGAGCTGTATACCTTTTTTTGGCACTGGATTTATGTTGGAGGTTTCCCTCACAGCTTTCTGGCTTCAGAACCATTGGGGGCTGAAATGACAGGCAGAGCCAGCTGTGGTGTAATGGTTAAGAGAGGCAGACTCTAATCTGGAGAATTAGATTTGATTCCCCATTCCTCCACATGCAGCCAGCTGGTTGACCTGGGTCAGTCACAATTCTCTCAGAGCTTTCTCAACCCCATCTACCTCACAGGGTGTTTGTTGTGGTGAGAGGAAGGGAAGGTGTTCATAAACCACTCTGAGGCTCCTTCAGGTAGTGAAGGGCAGAGTATATAACAAACCCTCCCTCCCTCAGTGGGGAAAATAGCAGCTCTTTGGGTGCACAGAAAGTCAGGGAAAGTATACAGGAGAAATACATAAGACCTCTCTCTCTGCATACCGTGGTCGTGACGCAGATTAGGCCCACACATACATTAAGCTCTTAGCATGGAACTTCCATTGTGACTCGTCTAGTTGACAGTCCACTTGTCTGCAGTGTGAAATTTGTAATGCTTGAATTGGTTCAAAGGGCCAGCTTTGGTAATAGTGCTGTGTTCAGGTTCAGCAGTATCCACCTGCTTTTCTTCTCTTAAGTGTAAGCTAAAATGGACAAGTATAATGAAATGTTATTGGTTTATACTATTTCAGACTCTGGAGGCTTTGTTCTCTTCCCTGCCATGCTGGGGTGAATGATCTAGGGTAGCTTTTCTCCTGACATGATGATCTTATATACATAGGAAGTGTTTTATCTTGGGGGCTGTCACACATATGATTCCTTACTTTCAGGATCTGGGGGTATATCACATGATGCTTCTGCTTCCATGTTTAAATTCCATCACTGTACCAAGACAGCATTCCAGTTTACCTAATTTTAGAACTGTCTGACTGAACATTCTCAGACCCACATTCTATAGGTTAAATACACAATTGTTGTCCTGAAAGTAAATGTCTCAGAATTCAAAGAATGTGTGTTCAAGTTTACTATACCACACTTTAAAATCTCTGACTAGGTGTTCAGTTGAATTTTTGATATTAGGAGCAGGGTAGGCAACAGTTGTGTGAGTCCTCTCCTTTACATGTGTACATTCTGCATAACTCTTGAGAATAAGAGCCTGCTGTCATTCATGCCCAGGAAAAAGCATGAAGGAAGTGTGACCTGGAAAATCATGATAGGGTTTCTAGTGGATCTTTACTTTCACTTGCATGCAATCTGTTTAAATCCTGTTTAATTTCTTTGGTACTCCAACATGAACTAGAATGAGAACTCATGAAGAAATAGATTTTTGCTTTTTTGCTAGTGGGTTACACTTACAGCAAAGTAAGAGGGACAATATTAAAATAATCTGTGAGCCTGCATCTGTTGTATAGGGAAGTATATAAATTCAGATGATTTAGCATAGTCACCTTTGCAATTTATCATTAATACACAGACATTTCAGAAACAGAAGTTACATACTGTAGTTGGTAGCACTAAATGAGCACAGCCAGTTGGGGTATTTAGCAATCAAAAAGCATTGTCTTATGTATCGTAGACAAACAAGACTTGTCAAGAATAATATGTAGTTTCTTCCAAGGTATCCCCTTCTTACTGTATTAGATTCCACTGTACATTGGTTGAGTTGCTGCACTCTAAGCTTGCTAATTTCAGTGAGTTTAAAATATAATAGTTCTGCACAGCTCCGTAGCTAAGAGTGAAAGAGGGAGGGGGCCATGGTGGTGAGAGCAAGAAGCTGGAAAGGCTGAGGGCCACCCCTCCAGTGTGATTTAAATTGCATGTAAGCTCCAATTCCCCTTCTATCTTTCCTGGAGCTCAGCCTGCAGTGATCAGCTTCTGAAGTTCAAAAGAAGGCTGATTTGTATCTCTGAGCTCCCTCCCATTTCTCTACTTTCCTGTGCCCTTTCCCAGCTGGCTTGTATGTGCTGGCTAAGGGAAACATGTACTGGCTGCCTCCCTCCCCACCCTGAAAGGAATCTAGCTGCCCTTGCAGCCTGTGCAGTCTAGGGGCCTCTCCTTCCACCCACCCACTCACCCACCCACCCACTCAAGAACTTACCATTCAGGCTCATGGCAGTGGAAAACAAGGCAGCACATAGAGCCCCCAGCTCTTTATGGCTGGACTAAGGACTGCTGGGAGCAGGGGGTGGGCTGGCTGCCCATCTACCCCCCCCCCCAACTTTTGGAATCTTCCCGCCCACTCACCAACTCTGCTCAGAGTTCTTCAGCTACCTGCTTCATGTGCTGAGGCGATCAGGGTTAGTGGTCCTCGGGGGGGGGGGTATAAAATCCACAAGGAGGCTGAGCCATCTGGGTCCCAGGGGGCACTATGGGCCTGGTTCTGCATAGGATTGCAGTTATAGGTAGTTCCTTCCAGCCCAGTGAAGTCTACTTAAGCCTTAGTGTCTTTGAAGTAGGCTGGGTTGCCAGCTCATACCATAGAACAGAATGTGAAATTAGGGAGCACTGTTGAAAACCTGTCCGAATGCATGATACAATATGAACAGCCTGGCTCCACTGGAACAATTTTTGGGGGGCAGAAAGATTTCTGGCCATGAAGTGCAACTTCCTTGCCTCCTGCTGCAACCCCAAATTCCCCCTAAAATTCTGCTCCTGGAGGGCAGGAAGCCCTAAGAACAGCATACTGGGAGACATTTTGGGTTGTAGTGGAAGGTAATGATGTGTGGGCAAAAAATGCTTGTATGTGTGGAATTGCTCTTGTAGATTCCAACCTATGCAATTTGGTTGTTACACTACTGCTGACTGAACTTCAAGCTGCTTTTTGTTTTGTGTACTATGCGTTGTTTTTAATTTTGTTTTTGTGTTGATATGTTGATTGTCACCTGCCATGGATCCCAAGTTAGGAGGGAGACAGCATAGAACATTTAATGTTAAGATACCAAATTTCAGGCCAGTTTATCATAATAGCATTCTCCTATCCAGTCTTATTGTTTTGTGTGCCATGAGTTTGTTGCCTAACATCTTGAAATTACTTCAACTGCTTAGCTCAAGGATTCCTAATAATCTGATTTTTCATTTGATTAGTACATGGGCAGCCCAATCCAGACATACGTGGCGACCGGCTCCTCGGGCGTTGGTGGATCTACGGTGCTGCTCGTTCGCCTCCAAAGGGGTTTGGGGCGCCAGAGCATGGCGTGCCCAAGCCCAGGCCGCCTGTAGATGTGTAAAATACGCTGGAGCGTGGGCTCCCAGAGCGGCGTGAGGGCGAGGACAGGAGGGGGTGCTTCCACAGGGATGCCAGGGATTGGCTGGCGGCGGCCAAGACACAGTAGGCCACCCGCTGCAGGCACCCATGCACCAAAGCTGTTGGCGATGGTCACCGTGGTAGCTTGCGCTCATGCCCACCCGCAGAGAATTGGACACCCATGAGGGGCGTGAGGCGGTTTTGAAGTGGCCATGTGCAAGACTCACCTTCCCCCACCCCCATATCCCCAATGCAATGTGCAGGGATAAGATTTATTAAAGTGCCGGGCTGCAGAGAGGCTGCCGCCTTGCCCCCTCACAGGAAACTGCCTCGAACCATGATGGGCAGAGAAAGCCACTCGAGGGGCGGAGCCATGGTGCGGCTGGTCCCATCAGGGGCAGGCGCAACGTCCCGGTCGTCATCCCCAACGGCGTCCACATGCGGTGTCCCCCTGTTCGCCTCACCGGGGGGGGGGCCCGCTCAGGAGCAGCAGGAGCAGCCCCTCCTCCAGCAACGAGGGACTGGTCAATATTGGCAAGCAGCCACTCCACCCTTGCGCCCCACTCCTGTTACTGCCTCGCCATGGCCAGGAGACTGGACAGGTGTCCAGTGGCCATGGACACGGTCCCCTTCATCACCACCATCCAGCGTTGGCCTGCGGCATGGGCCTCCTGCCATTCCCGGTGCCCCTCCAGCCAGGCCCGCTCTATGGCTGCTAACATGGAGAACAGGGTGGTGGGGATTCTTTGAGCTGGCCGTGGTCCCTGAGCCCTGGGTCGCGGTTCCCGGCCACCTTCACAGCCTTCTGCATCTCTGCCACCTTCTGGATCCCCCAGCGGCTCCTCCTGGTTAGAGGCTGGGTCTGGTGGGGGGGACAGGGGCCGCCCGCACACAAGTCTGCTGTGCCCGGCCCCAGGGCATGAAGAGGGGATGTGGGCAGATCCAGGGTCCACAGCAGGAGGGAGGCAGCTGGAACTGACCGTCTGCATGAAGACGCCCTACGTAGGTTCTCCACGGTGTGGCTACCTGCGGAACGGGACGGGTCAAATGCTAGCATGTGCGGCCAGTCGCGGATGCCCCATGCCCTGCGCTCAGTGTCGCACCTTGTGGGGACTAAGTCCACTCATCTGTGAACTGATGGAGGTCACCCACCACGGCATCCATGACCTCCTCACTCGATGTGTCCTCCCCCTGATTGAGCGCCTCTTGATGGCTGTCTGGACGTCCTGGTGGCAGCGGGGGGCGCTGGACCTGCCGACCTCCCATCCCACAGGTGCTGGGTGACCAGCTCCAGTCCTCGGCTGTATCGCTAGAGCAGCCTCCCACCTCTGAATCCACAGTGGAGCTCGTGGAAGCCTGTGATGATTCCTGGGAGTCACCGGGGGGGGAGGGTGTTGCCGTCAGAATCTGGCAGCCCCATGGTGGTGAGGACGGGTGAGGAGGGGAGGTGCCAACCTACCATGGCCAGCTACAGCCACCGGGGGGATGAGGGAGCGCCACCATGGCATTCTCGGCCACCAAGCCAAAGAGGAGCGCCTTCTCTGCCTCAGTCCAGTTTGATGCCGGTCTGTCTCGGTTGATGCCGATCTGTCTGTTGCCATTCCTCACACAGGCAGTGGAATGCAGGGGCTGCTAACCGCAGCTGGCTGATTGTGGTTGCTCTCATGCTGCCCCACCCAGCTTTCCCATGGGACACCAGCAGGGCATCTGTTGTTCTCGATGGCCCCGTGCCGACCCTCGTGCAGGGCCCCTCACAGCTCCAGCGGTGTCTGGAAGCTGTGGTGGAGTGCCTCGGGGCGGCAGCACGGCCACTGCAGCCCACGCCGCAGCATTCAAACCATGGGGGCCCGTGGCGGGTGGTGCCCCCATGGTTTGCACAAAAAAGAAAGACAAGGTAGAAAAACATTGGGAGGGGACCTGGGAACCCCTGTGCAATGCCGGGCACGTCTCAGCAGGGTTCCGCATGCCGTGGCCTTGGGACTGTCAGGCAGGGCACCACGGCAGGCATTCTGTGAAGTGTGAGTGGTCACAGACTCAACTCACAGCTAAAACCGTCCCTTGGCACACAGCGGCCAACGAGACGATAGCTGCCACTCACACCTCCCCATGTGCTCCCTGGGCTGAGCAGGCGCACATTCAAATCCACAGGTTTATTTTATTTGCACATCCAGAAGCCCCCGCGGCGGCCCTTGCCGCCCCCTGCTTGTGGCTTCTGCATGACCCCACTGAGCCCACTCCGAAGGGGGCCGGGATGAGTTGATCATGCCAACACTCTCAGCCAGGACCAACCCCGTTCTCAGCATGTAGCAGCTGTAAGCCACCTCAGAACACAGCGGAGGCGGTTTGACTTAACAAGCTACTCCCCCGCCTCATTATACTGGGCCTGTGGGTTCGAGGCTGCCCTGTGGCAGGACTACTCACTTGCCCAGCTTCCCTCTTTATTGAGCCTGCCATCCAGCCGCCATTATTTTTGGTCGGCCAAGTCAACTCCCTGGGCCGCCCCCCCTTTCCTGTGGGCACGCAACCCGATCTCAGCCCCCCTGTCTGCTTTATCATAGACCCAGGTGGCGTGGACACATGGTGCAGCCCCAGACAAGTGTCTGCCTCGTTGCCTATCAGCCCCCGCCCTTCACCGCTATCGCCCACTGCATCTCCCACACAGTTGCACTAAGTGGGTGCCCCGAGAGTCCCCCCAGCCACAGAGCCATGCCCTTGGGATGGCCACGAGCAGAGTGTGTGGGGGATACAGGGGGCTGGGGAGAGAAAAGTGAAAGACACAGAAGTCGAGATGGGCTAAGTTTATTGATCCGCAAGCATGGACGTGTGTGAAGGTTTCTGGCTCCCGTTGCCATTGCCAGAGGATGCACCAACAGCTGCGGGGCTGATGGGACCGGCCAGCTGTGCTCCGGCGGTCGCAGAGGCTGAAGTGCAACGCACACACCTGAAAGACAGACGGGGGGAGGCTTGCCGGCTGCATAGGACTCCACCCTTGGGCAAACCTGCGGGGAGTAGGACGAGTGTCTCGGCTGCCTTCAGTGAAGCCATCCCACACAATTCCAGCTGTCCTGCATAATGGGCCAGCTGAATTGCATGTGAGCCTGCAATAACGGCGACCTGCCCTCCCTGGGGAGTTGTGCGTGGCAGGAGTTGAAACCTTTGTGGGGGGGGCACTGATTGGGTGCGGAAGGGCGGCCATGCCCAGCCCAGAGCAGGAGAGGATTGGTGGGGCAATAACACGGCTCCCAAACGGGTTTGTGCGCTGCTGTGCTGGCGCTGCTGGTGTGTGCTTTCTGGTTCCACTAGTGCTTATGGGGTATGCCAACATTTTGCGTGGCGCAACTCAAATCTGTAATATTTTTTTAAATTGTAGTGGTTTGCTAAGATGCACAGTTCCATTTTTTTTGGGGGGGGGTGATTTTTTTGCACAATAAAAGACACATCACCAAATGCCGATGTTGGACAAAATATTCAGAAACTAGGACTGCCAGTTGATAGGGATGATAGGGAGAGGAGTATCCCAGATACTGGTGGCTTGGGACCTGGACCTCATGTTGTCGCTGCCTGGAATTGCAGACCAATTAAAATAGCCTGGATAGCAGAGTTTTATCATAGCAAAGCAAATATGGATCATCTTCTTGGAGTATGCCTCAGTGTAAAACTGAGCTGAGTAAAAGGACTGTATGAAATACTTACCAATAGTTTGTAGGATGAAACTTGCTATAAAATAAAACAAAAGTAATCCACTTACCCCATCTGTCTCTCTGAAATGTTTGTTTACATTTCCTCTAAGCATTTTCTTTCCTTTCTCAAGGGATATATAGTGGCTGGTAATGAATGAAAAAGCTTTATCGCATGCCCCATATTGAGTTGAAGTTTCCTTTCTGTTGTTTACTACAGCATTGCTAATAAAATATTTATTGGACTTGTTTCTCCTGTTGAATACCATACTCTGCACAATGACCCCTCAGTAAATACAGAATATAAGAATTGTGCTGGTAGGTTTGTCTATGAAATAAAAACTCTTTTACCAACTGAAACTAATTTAAGGACATTTGCACACATTTGCTTTTAGATACATGATAATGGACTGTGATAGTTAATTAAGTTAGTTATTGCCTTATAGCAGTTAATGTATTATAGTATTGTGCTTTGGTGTCACAGCTCTGCAACTTCCTCTTCACATCTGTTTGCCCGGTGCCAGCTCAGTTTTTGGTATCAGGGATTATCTCCAGTTTAGGATTCAAGCACATACTATTTTTTGGGATTCTGAACATTTTCACATACATACATTCTAATTATGGGTGCCACTGCCCAACATATGGTCGCACATCATTAAGGGCATATAATGGCAATGGGCCGACTCTTGAGGAGCTTCTTTTATATTACAGGTGCAAGTGTATCTTTCTTTCTGATTGGATATTTAAAAAAATTGTAATATCTGTCTTGGTTGGTTGATTAGTATATTTATTGGCTGCTTTTCTCCCTAATGGGAATCATACCAGTTTACAAGAAGTAAAAATAAAATTGACTACAATGAAAGAAATAAAAATAATCATGCAGTGTAGAAGAACAAACTGTATGCTGGAGTCAGTCCAAAATATGACAGGCTAGTTATCCAAAGCACAGATCAAGAGCTAAGGGCCAAGAGTCCTTTGGCTCATTCCCAAGGTCATGCCCAAATAATATATATTTGAGATCAAGATAAAAGCACAGCCCAAAATGCAGGGCTTTTTTTTTTTTGAGCAGGTACACACAGGAATGCAGTTGTGTGGCCTAATAGTACAAAAAAGCTCTGTATGAAGCAATGGTGATGTCAGGGGTGGGGCCTAATATGCAAATGAATCCCTGCTGGGCTTTTTCTACCAAAAAAGCCCTGCCAAAATGTAGCAGTGCCTCCCAGTCTGCCCTTCTGTTGGCAAAAAATAATGTTTATTTCTTTCTGCAACAAAGATCATATGTGGTGAAACTGAATTTTGACTTAAGCTTAGTTTAAAAAAAATTACAATAGGCTGTCATAGACTACTTTTTACGCTAGCCTTCTTACTATTACTGTATTAGAATAATAAAAGCAAGGGATCCCCAAGGGCCTATGGGGGCATCTCATTTTTCCTCCCCCTATTTCCTTTTCCCCCTCCCTGGCAGCCCTTCTAGCCTCTCTTCTTTTCCTGCTTTTTTCTCTCTTTCCTACCCACTTCTCAACCTACCTTTATTTGCTCCTCAATCTTCAGCTGTATTTATTATTTTTGTATTTCATGTATAACCCACGATTCTCCACAGGGGGGACACAAAGCAGCTAACATAATTCTCCTTTCTTGCATTTTTATCACAACAACCCTGTGAGGTAAGTTTGGCTGAGAATATATAATTGCCTGAAGGTCACCCAGTGAGCTTCCATGGATGAGTGATGACTCAAACCTGAGTCTTTCATCAGACCTGAATCTGAAACTAATCACTACACTATCTTGGCTTTTGTGAAGTGGCTGTTGTCGAACAGTATCTAGCAGCAAGTCCTGGGTGAGTCATGCAAGTTACAAGGTAGTAAGTCTGGAAAAGTCTCTGCCCCCCTCTCCTGCTTTATACTGAAAGAAACCAAGGCTTGAAAGTTGACCATCCTCTGTAGTTGCATAGCAGCAGCCACCAAGGGCATTCATTTGTTAAAATCACACACATTCCTTCTGTTGTTCTGTGGAGTATCCCTCCCCCCAACGTTTTTGTTGCTGCTGTTCTAGATTTAAAATTTGTCTATAACTCTGGGATTTCTCTCAGGTTTGTAGAAAGATCTGTCTTATCTGTTGATGGCTGCCGTCTAAATCCACAGATTTAGCCATGTTAAGATTTATATATACTGATGATTGTTCCCTACTGGAATGTGAATAATAAAATGTCAAACATCAGGCTCATTCATACAGGTTAGAAGTTTTCTTAAGTTTTGAAATCTGTTGTTTCCTTTTTGTTTGATAATACATAGTCTAAAATTGCCTGAACTCAGTCTCTGTGGCCTTTGATACACAAGGTTATTTTCAGCACAGTTCAGTGGTTTCTGTGATGACTTTTTTGCCAACAAAAACTGGAAGTTAAAATCACCTATGAGCTCCAGGAGTTGGAGGAGGAGATCTTTTCCCAGAATTACATCCCCTGTCTTGAAGCAGACATCTGTTAGTAATTTTTGTACCTCTATCCCCCCCATCTTTATCCAATGAAATGTCAACTATTGCTGTCTTTTCTTATCATTTTTCTTTGAATAGGCTTTCATAGGTATCCTTCGAATGGAGTTTTCTGTAGGAATTATCCCGTGAGAAGACATTAATCACAACATTTTTCTGGTTTTGAAACCCTATGATGCCTTAATGTAATGTATAGTGGATATAAATGTGCTCTCTTATGCTTCCCTTAAACTTCTGTTTTCTTTATGGCTTTATAGCATTTGAAAATGCATATTTTTCTTTCCCTAGATTATTATTAACTTGTATATTAAAGCACTCTGGTGTTTGGATTTCTCTACTACTTTATATAATGCTACAGTTTGTCGCATGTTACTTATAGTTGTAAATGTTTGTTGGATATTGGGTTGGATCTTGTGGATCCATGTTCTTTAAAGGTGGTGCTTTCTGTTGATGGAAAGGGTCTTCCACTGGTGAAAGATCATCTTGCATCAGTGAAAACTACTTGTGCTGGAGAAAACATCCAGTGTTGATGTAATGGACCTTTGGGACTATGTGCTTATACTGTAGACTATCCTTTTTATTCTGCAAATCACTTTCACTTTATTCAGTAAATGGCCCTTAAGCCATGTACTAAGAAAAACATTTAAGAATTAAAAAAAAGAAGAATTTAGCCACATCAGCTGTACATGCTTTACAAAAGCCACTCAGAAACTTAATTTATTGATCTCAGACATGGCTGAATATTTAAACAACCCTTTTGCAAGAAGTTTTTTCCTGGCAGCAGTGTGTTTGGGACAATAAATTAAAACATGTAATAATGAATCAACCATTGAAAAGGAACAATCACAAAAACCCCCCAACTTGTTCCACTCTGCAAATTTTTAGCTATGTCTTAAACTCTGTGGAACAGAAATCATACACTCTGCTCCCCCCCCCCCCAATTCTAAATTGAGCTCCATCTTTTAAACCAAACTCCTAATTTTAACATTGAACTTGATCGTTCAGTAGAGAATCAACGAATCATAGAGTTGGAAGGGACCTCCAAGGTCATCAATCCAACTCCCTGCACAGTGCAGGAAACTCACAAACAGCAATGGCAAACCACCTTGTAAAAAGTCTGCCATGAAAACGTTGTGAAAGCAACATCACCCCAGAGTCGGAAATGACTGGTGCTTGCACAGGGGACCTTTCCTTCCTTTCCTTAAAAGATGGAGCCCAATTTAGAATTTTTTTCGGGGGGGGGGAAGGAGAGCAGAGTTTATGACTTCTGTTCCACAGAGTTTAAGAAAAGCTGTCATCCTCCCAGTATTCATTTTGTTCCATCTGTGATTGTACAGATGTTATGGGGTGACAGACACATGATAAGCACTGTTCATATGCTTTTGGCTGTGTTGCTCTTAGCTTACAGTTTATATATTCTCATATATTGACATTTATATATTCTCATTATCTAATAGCATCAACTGATTCATAATATTATTGTATTCATATTTTAATCCATTATAAGGCTAGGGGTTGGGGTTGTGATGGTTGTTCTGTTGTTGGTTACACCTATTCTAACACTGACATCCATGTTTTGAGTAGATGCCTGTGTCTGTAGACTCTTAGATAACATAATGCATTTTATTTAGTTAGCTTATTTAACATTTGTATGCCACCTTTCTACCCAACTGCATTTCCTCAGATTTCAGATGTTAGAACCTCTTGAACATTTGAACAGTGTTTAAAGTACTAATTGTCAAGGCATGCTTACCCCAAGCCCGGGCTGAGAACTCCTTGGTTAGGAAGGCAAGGGCAAACAAAACTACAAAATACCAGAGTGAAACTAATTCTCACTGTAGCCTAAGGTAGGTTGCCACCAGTCCTTTCTGATTTATCCCAGTAGCACAGGAGTGAAAGCACAAGTCTCCTGACCTCAGGGCTGGCCCTAGACTATCTGGCTCCCTAGGCAAAGCTAGGTTGTGGTGCCCCCCCCACCCCCCAACCAATGTTTAAAAACAGATGAATTGTTACCATAACTTCCAGGTGCTCTTGTGGTGGAAGAGGCAGCCTCCAGTAGAATTCTGTGCAACCAGCCCCCCTCCCCCCGGCGTGCCATTAAAAACACCAAGGCATGCAAAAGATGGGAAAAGCCAGGGAGATTTTGTTGCTAAGGCTTAAAAACACCTGTATAATTGTACTTAAAGTGAAATCATGATTTGACAATTGCTGTACAATTGGGAAGTATTTTCATGATTTCATCACCTGGCATCTGAAAAAGTAAATGAACTATTCCACTTGCTAGATCTTGATCAATTATCTTGTTCGTGATCACTGCTTAAATCTAGATCAGTGAACACTATCAATTTACTAATGATCACAAGATACAGTAAATGCTGCTCATTTCTGATTAATCCAAGTCAGCCTGAATCATTTGAATCAAAAGACCTTCCCTGTGGACAACAGAGCATAGGGTTGCCAGGTTCAATTCAAAAATATCTGGGAAGTTTGATGGTGGAGCTAGGAACTTTGGGGGTAGAGCCAGGAGACTTTCCCATTCCCTAAAATTAATCTCTCTCTCTCTCTCTCTCACTCACACACACACACACACACACACACACACAGCCAAAATAGTTTGCAAGCACATACATTTGTGGATCCTAAGGGGACGAGACGGAAGCATCATGCCTGGGAGAAAGAGTGGGGGGGGGAGAAAGGAGAGAGACAGAATGGGGAAGGGGAGAAAGGGAGTAAGAAAAAGGAAGGAAGGAGAGAAAGAACGGGGGGGGGGGGGGGAGGGAATATACTAAAAAAAACCCTAATCGGTATTTTAAAATATTTAATACTGAAGACATTTCTAGCTGGCAAAATTCAGGTTGTGTATTGCTACAGTAAAATTCATCTGTGTGGTCTTCATTATAAATGCTGTGCCCTTTTTTATTCTGGGTCTACTTATATATATTTTTCAGATACCACTCTAATTCCCATATACACTGCATACAAATCAGTTATTAAGGAAAATGTCACTTCAGAAAGCTATGTACAAGGATAGAGTTAAAGGGCTTCATTCTTAAACTTTATATTCTCTTGCTACATTGAGAAACAATTTTAGATGACTTCCACTTTCATTTCTGTCCCACCTTCACTATACAGTTGTGAATTCTAAAGCCATTTGTGCAGTCAGCCAACCTATGCTTTGGAGTATTTTGACTAATGAGGTGTTGCTACCAGCAGTTCGACATTTCTTGTAACTGCACCACAAAACAACTAAAGTTCATTTTAGAAGGGAGAATGCAGACTGTAAAGAGTGCCAAACTGGTGAAAGGCACATTTATTTTCATGCAGTCTTCTGAAGAAAGGATCATTACTGGCCTAAGTTCAAATTAAATGTTTCATTTAGTGAAAAATGTCAGCTAGGAATTGATTGTGTATTCCTTCTCAGTGGCTTCAGCATTACCATCTTCTTTGTGTTGTGTAAATGGGCTCTGAAATGCTAAATTGTTGGAACAAGATTTTAGGGCTTCATTTTAGGTTTTGGTGGTAAGCAACTTTTCCACTCCACAATGGTAGCCCTTTAAACTTAGAAACCAGAAACCAAGTGAACAAATCTCAAATAGATGTAGACCTGAAGGAAAACTTTGTAATAATTGCTAGCTTTTATATATTAATCCACTAGGAGCTAATTTCATGTTAACATATCAATGCACTAGGAGCTAATTTTGTGCAAATATGAAATCCTAACCAGCTTAAAAGCCCCCAAAACCAACAGTGTAGGGGCACAGAAGTGGTAGAAAGAATATATGGAGTTTGCCCTGCTACTTCTCTGGCTCAAGTCATTCTCCAGACTGCACTTTTTCCCCATTCATGTGGGTTACCAGTGTGTGTTTGCAAACTTTTGTTGAGAGTCAAAACAGAAACAAAAAAAGCACCGGTTGACCTTCAGCAGTGTAAATGCTCTTTCTAATATCAGCAAGATATTACTGATCCTGCCCTGCAAAGGATTGGCTCGCACTGTCTCTGGCATGCCCCTGGCTAATTCTGCTCTCCCCCACCTACTGCCGGTCCCATCAGGCAAGAACCCCACCAGAAGGCCACTGACCTTTGAGCAAGGCAGTCTCTGCTGACAGATTCTCCTGGAGCCTTACTGATCACTACTGCCTCTCCTCGGGTCCTGTTGTAGGAAGTCCAGGACAGTCCGTCTCCTCCCCCCCAAAAAAACCCAGTGCTGCCACAAAGCAAACACTGAAACAAACAGTAAACTGTGAAAGAAAACATGTTCATGAAGCCCTGTAGCCAGAAAATTTTAAATGGGCGGGGGGCAGGGGATAAAAATTTAGGGGGGGGGGGCTGTGGGGCAAAAAATGGTATCACAAATTTTAAACAACCTTGGCAGCCTGCTCCCCTGTTGAAACAACTTTTGAACATGAATAGCGTGGTAAAGCTGCAGTACTGCAGTCGGAGCTTTCTGCGCATGACCTGAGTTTGATCCCAGTGGAAGCTGGTTCAGGTAGCCAGCTCCAGGTTGACTCAGCCTTCCATCCTTCCGAGGTCAGTAAAATGAGTACCCAGCTTGCTGGGGGGAAAGTGTAGATGACTGGGGAAGGCAATGGCAAACCACCCCGTAAAAAGTCTGCCGTGAAAATGTTGTGAAAGCAACGTCACCCCAGAGTCGAAAATGACTGGTGCTTGCACAAGGGATGACCTTTACCTTTTTAGATGTCCATATCTTTGCATAACATCACATACCTTTCTATACCATACATGTAAATAGTCATGAATTCTTCCATCTGTTTATTACTTCAACTTTCCATCTATGGTTTATCTCTTGCATTCTTTAGTCATTACATTTACTTAAATTGTTTGTCTATACTCTAATTAGTGTCTTCTGCTTTTTATCTACATTTAGCAATGCAACAGTGGCGGACACTTTCCCACAGCCTCCTTCTAGAGCCTGTTGTATTTTTCTTAACAGGCCTTACTCCTAGTTTATAAATAAATCATTACATAAATACAGATACTCAATACAATGACTGGTGGGATTGGTGGTCACAGGGCTTTTTTTGTAGAAAAAGCCCAGCTGGAACTCATTTGCATTTTAGGCCACATCCCCAATGTCACCATTGTTCCACACAAGCTTTTTTGTAGAAAAAGCCCAGCAGGAACTCATTAATCCCTTGAACTCTTGTCCTCCCTCCCTCAAAGAGAGTGGAGAAAATAGACTTCTGGTCTCTTATATCTGTTTTGTGTAACATGTAGCTAGGAGTGGCACTAAGTAATAAACAATAGACTTTCATGAAACAGCACTTATGAAAGAATTAAAAGTCATGTGACTTGTATGATGAATTTGCTGTTGTACTGTTCCATGACAGGCAGAGTTTAAATAGGCGAATCCTTCATAATCAAACATAAAAACCATCTAATAAATTTGAGACTCTTAGGATCTGGTCACACACACTAAATCATGCACTTTCAATCCACTTTCAAAGCACTTTCCAACTAGAATTTGCTGTGTGAAATAGCAAAACCCACTTTCAAACAGTTTCTGAAGTGGTTTGAAACTGCATGATTTAGCATGTGTGACTGCACTCTTATTGTTTTATGTGTTGTTCTGATGTGTGACTTTAGCAAGGCAATGCTGGCATAGAAAGTAACTATATTGTGAGCTTTTTCCCATTGATCTGTGGGGGTGATGGTGGTCCTGTGTTACAGGTACAGTGTAAGAAGCAGTCATGCTTTGGAAACTTGTATGGTTCTAACATAACATTGGAATTTATCCCTGTGCGCAAATCTTTAACAAAGATAATCTCATTTTTATTTCAGTGCATGGGGAATTATGCTGTGATCTAGTTTCTGTGTCACACATTCTGAGATGAAAAGAATACAGGATAAATAAATACTACAGTTTTCAGTAGAAAACTATTTTACTCTTATGTGGCTATTATCACCTTCAGTAGCAAACACAAGTGTTGCATATGTGTGTCTAAAAAGTATCTAAGTATGCTCATGTTTTAATGAGATGTGCTTTGCAGGTAAAATGTTGGGTATGGTTTTGCTATTTCACATTGCTCTAGATGCCTTAGCTTCCATAGTTTTGTTTTCTGTAGTTACACTGCCCTCTACTTAAGAAATGCCAAATTTCATTGAATAGTCATATGTATATATATTTTTGAAAGTTTTCACGGGGGAAGAGTTGCTTATTGATTTGGCACAGTTATGCATATAGCGGGACTTGACATCTTTATGTGGTGCAAAGGTCAGAAAGAAGAATTCTTAATCAAATTGATCAAATCTAGTCCCTGATGGTGAGAGTCACATTCTTTTTGACTTAGAAGTAGTAAAGAATTTGTGTTATATATGGGCTTTGTGTCAGAATAAATAAAATAATCATTAGTCCTTTAGGAATATCTTGATTGCAAAAGGTCACTATGCATACAAATCAGCAATTTACATCGTATGAATAGAAAAATGCATTTATCATTAAAATTAATGCCAAAGGATGGAATTATCATTTCTTCTTGGACTATTTAAATAGCAAGATGGCCAAGTCAGTTCATTTATATATATATTTTTATTTTTGCTCAAGAACATTTCAGGCAGTGTTCAGAATGGTGTAAAATAAATTCATCAAAAATCACTAAAAGAGCATGTGAGAGTAAGGGTCAGATCTGAAAATGCATTCTAAATGGTTATCACAGTAGCCCTATTCACTGACTGTTACATTATCTTTGATACTGACTGGCAGATATATTATTTTAAGAAGGATGAAGACATTGGATTTGTATCCTGCTCTCCACTCTGAATCTCAGAGCGACTAACAAACTCCTTTACCTTCCTTCCCCACAACAGACACCCTGTGGGGTGGATGGGACTGAGAGAGCTCTCACAGAAGGTGCCCTTTCAAGGACAGCTCTGTGAAAGCTATGGTTGACCCAAGGCCATTCCAGCAGTTGCAAGTGGAAGAGTGGGGAATCAAACCTGCTTCTCCCAAATAAGAGTCCACACACTTAACCACTACACCAAACTGGTTCTCTTAATTAAGAAAACAAATACAGAATCTTCTTTCTTTCATATTTTCATATGTATTGTGATGGAGGTCATGTGTACAAGGTAATTGGTGAAAAGGGTGGGTGGAGCTTGGTGAAGAAGAAAAAGCCCTTGCTTCTTATGTAAATATGGCTGCATGTTTACCATGCATTAATTTTTGTTTCATTTCTGTTTACTTATTTCATCTATAGCCTGCATTTTTTGCTGAGATTCAAGGGGGATTACAAATATAGAAAACAATGCAGTCAGACTGGACAGGATATCAAATAAACAATGTAATAAGACTAGGATTACAGAGTTGGAAAGCTGTGCAAAGAAACAAACTGTCCAAGCATAACATACTATAAGGCCAAAAAAAAATTTACTAAGGTAGAAGATAATGCAGTAAAATCAGGTGATAATGCACAGTAAAAGTTTCAATAGATTACAGTCACAGTCCCTTGTAAAACCATCCTTGAGCTTTGTCATTATACTGCAGTTCTCAATCCTTTATAGAAATGCCCTTTTGAATATTTCTGTTTAGGACTATTGCAAAATGATAGACTTAACGGGACAATTCCTGACCTCCTTAGGCAGGCTGCTTCACAAGATGGAAACCACAAGTTGCCTATTTTACCTCTTTTCAAGATGGCATGGTGGACAGGAGGCTCTCTTGCCCCTGAAGGGAAAAACTGAACTCCTTCTGCACTCTCCTTGTGGCAGACCTGAATGCCTGCTGTGCTTCCCTCCAATATTTTATCCCACTTCTGAAAGGTGGCTGGATGCTGGAAAAGCACTCCCATAGACTCAACTGAGTGGATGTTCTGCCTCAGGGAGAGGGTAGAGAGAGTTCAGGTCTGGCTCAGAACAGAGTGAAGAGTAGCTCTACTTGGTAGCATGGCAGGGTGGTTTAGCACTACCTCTTTGACAAAATAGAGTACCCAATTGTTAGACCTCTCTCTGGTAATGAGCAAACCTCATGCGGTTTAATCTGACTCTTGGGAAATGGCAGGCTGAAAACATTAAAGGATATTCAGACTATAGTCTTAGAATCATAGAATCATAGAGTTGGAAGGGATCTCCAGGGTCATCTAGTCCAACCCCCTGCAGAATGCAGGAAACCCACAAACACCTATCCCAAATTCACAGGATCTTCATCGCTGTCAGATGACCATCTAGCCTCTGTTTAAAAACCTCCAAGGAAGGAGAGCCCACCACCTCCCAAGGATACCTGTTCCACTGAGGAATCGCTCTAACAGTCAGGAAGTTCTTCCTGATGTTGAGCTGGAAACTCTTCTGATTTAATTGCAACCCATTGGTTCTGGTCCTACCTTCTGGGGCCTCAGAAAACAGTTCCACACCATCCTCTATGTGACAGCCCTTCAAGTACTTGAAGATGGTGATCATATCACCTCTCAGCCGCCTCCTCTCCAGGCTAAACATCCCCAGCTCCTTCAGCCTTTCCTCATAGGACTTGGTCTCCAGACCCCTCACCAGATCCCTATCTGAAGGCATAACTAGTTTAAGTTCCTCTGCTAGCTTTCTCCTTTGTCTTCTTGGAGAGCTGTGCTGCTGATCTGTTCCTTGAAACCAGTTTGTAAATAAATAAATAAATAAATAAATAAATAAATCTTTTTCTGTTTTTTTATATACAGTTCCTACCTCAGTGACCTCCATATTCTATTTGTGCACCGTAGAACCTAATTCACAGCAATGAACCCAAATCCTATACGCTTGCTACCTTTAGAGCAGCTGGTAACTGTGGGGGTGGAAGGTTTATAGTTTAAAACAAACTGGTTCCCTAAAAATCAGGAAGCAGTGTGGGTCCCCTAACTTGATAAAAATAGCCTGTTACAGGCACCGTCAGAAGATTTTGTTAAGATATACAGATTTGTCACAATGGAGCATAGTAGAAGAGGCTGTTCTGCATGTTTGTGCATCCAAGTTCACTGAAGGCTTTGTACATGATAACCTGAACCTTGAACACAACCTGGTAACTAATAGGTAATCAGTAGAGACTGCAGAATGAGGGTGACATGTGTAATACCCAGGTAGATTCTCTGTGTGAACAAAGATGGCACAACAGTGCCCAGTGACATTCCCATCTGAAGAACTTCCAGGGCACCTTTATGAGGGCACTTCTCATTGTATGTAGAAAACATGCTGCATGAGGCACTCCCACATATAGACCCTATACATTATGGGAAAGCCAGCATCTGCACTGCCTAGGGATGATATCCTTAACCCCCCTCCCCAGGTTAGCAGCAATCTATCTAACATTCCGGCACATCCTAGCATGTAAATGTGCCTTAATCAGAACATCTGCTACTAAAATCTCTCCTTTTGGGTATGGATCCCACCTTCCTACAAGCTCCTCAGGTTTCCTTCCAGACCTAATCTCTTCAAGTGCTTAAAAGACTTCCTCTCTGAGTAACAAATTTGTTTATCCATATAGCCATCTCACACAAATACTATCCCAGTGAGCGAGACAATATCAATTTTATAGCAGCCATCAATTTGGCAAACACATTCCGGGCTGTGTCCATTAAGAGCCATCACACCTTTTCGTTCAAAATTGAGAAGCCTGTCATACCTTTGGTTCACAGAACACACTCCTACTCCGCTTCACCACTTGTACACTGAGTTATAAGAATAGGTGCCCACACATAGCTTGTGTGTGTTCACTCTAAAGGGCACCCCATGTAAGAGTCTCACCTCCAAATATTCTTATTTGGGTCTTCTGGATTGTGTATGCTGGTGGTCATGACACACCCTTGAGGATCTCTTCTCTCCAGGATTGGTAATTATCTCCCCAAAATTCCTATTTTGATCCTAAATTACTCTGTTTTTCTTAAAACTCTGCTTGTGTGTGAGATATAGTTTCAATATTTATGTGTGCAAAGTTTGCAGTGAAAATGTGATGTGACATCACCCTAGAGTTGGAAACAACTGGTGCTTGTACAGGGGCTACCTTTACCCTTATTTAGTTAATAATCTTCAATAAGCCCGTTTTATATTTCACTTCTGCCTGGTTTGTCTAAGGAGTTTTTCTATATTGGAACTGACCCTAGTATATACAAGTGTACAGGATCCTTCCCATTGCACGACTTTGCTATATTTGTCTCATTAGCTAATTTCCACATCTAATTGAGGCAGGCAGTTTTGGTAACACATGCATGTTCTGACTAGCACTCATGATAGTAACTGGGCTGCAGCATTCTGTATCACTGCACATTCTGCACTGACTTTAAATGCATAGCCAAAGAATCCCCAACCTTTTCAATCCTGTGGGCACCTTTAAAATTTTGAGAGACTATGATGAGCACCACCCCAAAATGACTGCCATAGGAAATGAAGCCAAACCCCAAATGACCGCTGAAGGAGGCAGAGTCAAACTCAATATCTCTGTCTTTATTTTGCAAAAAAAATAAAAATAAAATAAAAATCAGAGGAAGGAGAATAAAAATAAATGATAGAGAACCCAATGAAAGGGAGACAGAAGTGGTGATGAAAAGAATGATAGCCTAAAAAGGGAAATAGGCAAACACTAAAGAAAGCCTGGATGCTTACCAGTCCTCCTGATTCTCCAGTGGCTGCAGCTACTTCAGCCATGAAAAATCTTTCAATTGAATGATGGCAGCTAATAACAAGCCCTGCCTTCTAATGGATCTTCCTACTTCCTGAAAAGCTTGGTGGGCACTACATTGGGGAGTCCTGGAGCCTCAGGGTAGCCATAGTGTGAATCCATATGACCAGGATAAATGAAACTTGAAAGAATGCCCTTTTTTTTGCAGCTGCATTAACTTGCTTCTGCAGCAGTAATGCTGGATCCAGAATAAACTAGGCTCTTAACTGAGTCAGTGAGGGTTGGTGACAAATAATGATATTTTAATCTAGGAATTTACATTTATATTAAAGCAGAACATATGTCATGAAAGCATATTATTAGCTTAATTGAAGGGACTCATTGTTGTTTAGTGAATGTCACCTCTGTTTTTACTTTTTGACTAAAAAGTTTCTGTATTTTTCCCAAGATCCTTTGAGCTTGCTTTGAATAAAATTACTGTTCCTTGTTATTCTGAGAAGTGTGACCAATTGTGACATAATCAAAGCCTTCAGTCTTAGAGGGACACTAGTGCAGTAAGGTAGCAAGGCAGCTAGAAATACACGTGTTCTTAAAGGTGATTCGAAAGTTCTCACTTCAGTTGGCTGCCTGGAATATCGAACAAGCTACTTTTCCAGAGCTGCCATCTGATTGATGTGGATCTTCTTGACCTAGCAGTCCTTTTTGACTCTAGGAAAAGTGATTACCAGATTAATGGAGATTCATAACAATGCATGTGTGGGGATGTTGTAGTGGGGGAGTGGAAAAATTACCCCTTCCACTTTTTCCATCAGCAGTCTTATGGAAGAGGTAGTGCAGGGGGCAAGACTTGGGGAGCAAAGCAGTGCAAAGAACTCCCCATGGTTCTCTGGATCTGATCTCATGGTTTGCTTGTTCAGCTGGATAAATGGCAGCAGTAAAAACTTACAAAATGCCACTGACAACACCGCTGTCTAGGATTGTGACCTACATACTCAGTATCTGAATAATGTTTCAAACTTCCAAACTACAAACTAAAATGAAATTTAATGAAATAACAGCTTTCTGTTTCTGAATTTGACACTTCATGCTTTCCCCATTTCTTGGGATGACACAGATGTTTTGGGCTGTGATAATCTCATTAAAATGACCAAAATATGCCTTTAATATGCTTTTGTATAAGTTTAATTGATCCTGTTGAAGTGAAATGGAGTTAAAGCTAGGGTGCACAGGTTTGCAGTGTTCTTTATTGCTTTGGAGAGCAAAAATTTATGATTTTAAAAAAATAATTAGGTCTATAGTGATTTTGTAAATTAGAGCTGCCTTATATGATGTTGCTAATTTATGCATATCAGTTTTCTAAAATATTCTAGCCTTCTTTAGAAAGAGATGTGCTATTCTGGCAAGTTAATGCCTTTTCTTAGTCATCTGCTGTCCATGGCTGCACAGATATGCCTTCAAACAGATGCATGAATGTGACTAGATCCAGTGCATTAGGTGGTTGAACTGTGTAGTAGGTGATTAAAAGGAGACTAATCTCTCATTGATTCTTACCAGTTACCTACAGTATTATCAAGCTGATCTTTCTGTAATATAGCCAGTTTATATTCTGACACTGGACTGGCATTTGACCTGTTATCCTGGTAACAAAGTAATCAATCTTGAGTGAGATTCACCTGAGCTGGAAATGACATTGATGTTCGTGGTCTCCGTGCTTCACACTCATGGGATATAGCACCCGCGCCGATCCCCCGAATCGGTACCTAAAAAGCCCGGGATTTTTTCGCGCTCAGCACCAGTGGGCATGCGTGGGCATCCCAGCATGTGGATCCCGCCAGTTCCTTTTTGACCGCTGCGCTGAGAGGATCTCCTTTCATTTCTCTGGTCGGTACAGTAATCCTTTGGATTGTTTCTTCTTATTGTATATAGCCCGTTCGTTGTTTTCTTAGTGTAGTTAGTTAGTTGTTAAGATAGTTATTGTTGTTAAAAAAAAAATTGTTGGACTTTGCCCCTTGGGGTTTTGTTTTTCCCCCCTTTCCCCTCAGAAATCTTTCTGTGTGGTTTTTTCTTTGACGCCTATGGAAAGGCATTGGGGTTTTTTAAAGAGGTGCTGCTCGTGTGGTAAGAAGATCGCACCTCCTGACGGTCACTCCTTCTGCTTATTGTGTCTGGGCGAGGGACACCAAATTGATTCGCGCCTGCACTGCTTAGCCTTCTCTAAGCAAACCCGTAAAAACCGTGCGGCGAGACTATCTGCGGTACTTGTGGAATCGGCTCTTCGTCTGCCGAAAATGGCAATGGGTCCCGTTGGTACTGATGGAAGAGGCTGCATCGGCCCCGACCCACTAAACAACAGAAGAAGATAGGACAGGGCTCTCATCATCAAACAGAAATCAAAAAGTGACAGCTGCCCCTCCCCCACAATTTCCTCATTAAACAGCTGCCCCTCCCCCACACCAGCCCCCACCTCCTGATCAGTAAATGAATGCCTGACGTAGTGGGATTGTACTTTTTTGCTGCCCCTTCTAATACATTAATTGTAACCATCCCAGCATTTTCTTACACATTAAATCCTAACATTTACCTAGCCACCTAACAGCATTTTAGATGCCTATTCTAATACATTAATTGTAAACATATAGCATTTTCTTACACATTAAATCCTAACATTTTTCTATCATCTTCAGTGCCTGTTCTCAGAGTGAGACAAAAGTATTTGACCTTAAAAGGTCAAGTGCTGAAATGTATATCTCGCAGACGTGGGAGGATATTCACCCTGTGAGAGAGAGCAAGAATCTTAGCAAATTATTTAATGCTGACACAGTTTAGACCTGGACAAAATAAACAGATGAAATTAGGTTCTCACGCAATAAATTTCCTGTTCTTATGGTCTGTGATTTAAAATAGCTTTTCCATCAAATTTATGTATGGGCTAATTGTGAGAATAGTGTTTGACCCCCAAAAATGGTCCTAAGAGGTCAAGGGGTTTTATGGCTGTGAAGTGCAGAAAAATGTAGACTTAAGAAAAATGCAAAAGCAGGACAGAGATATACAATTTAGGTTATTTTAAATATAAACAAAGATAGGATTTTCTGACATGTATAGAAACACACAGGTTACAGAATGCCCCATTGGTTTTTTTGTGGATATACTCTGACTGTGTCCAATATGTAGATAAAATAAAATTTTAAATAAAAACAAGCAACAGTAAGCAGTGTTTTAAATGATTTTAGTTCTACATGCCCTGTTAAATGTGCATTCACCCCATGTTCCCCAAGTATTGTTGACAACACAAATATTTACTGCCAACTTTGGTGATTTTTGATATGGTTCCACCAAGATCAGGATCTGAGCCTTTAATTGTATTCAAGTAGGCATTCATTTGCTTTTGATGGAACTCTTAACATCAGAAGATCTGGGGCTTAGTTCTGAGCCATTCAGCTCACTTAATATCTTGGCACACAATACAACTTTTTTCCATCGTCAGCATCCTCCACCTGTTAGCACTCCAAGGAGCTGTCTGGGGGGTTACTTGAGCAATGAACAGGGCCCCGGCAGTAGGAGGTTGCCTAGGATTCTATAAGAAAAAGAAGAGCTTATCGTTGCTGCTTTAGGGAGAAGAGGGGGTTGTGGGTCACGGGCAGCCTAGGAACTGATCTCCTTGATGAACCAAGGGTGCAGAGAGAGGAGCGAATTCCACATTTTAATCACTCTCTGTGTAAAATAGTATTTCCTTTTGTCCACCCTGAATATGCTATCAGCCTCGTTGTATTGAGTTCTAGTATTTTGAAAGGGGGAAAAAGTTCTGTTTGTCAACTCTCTCCACCCCTTGCATAATTTTATAAACCTCTATCTTGACCCCACACCCTCCCCCTCCCCTAACATAGCCATCGCTTTTCTAAACTGAAAAGTCACTCATCAGCCTTTCCTCATAGAGAAGGTGCTCCCCCCCCCAACCCCCCCCAATCAACTTTGCTGCCCTTCTCTGTACTTTTTCTAGCTCTGCAATGTCCTTTTGGAGATACGGTGACCAGAATTGTACACACTATTCCAAACAAGGCTGCGATATAGATCTATATGGGGGCATTACAATATAGGCTGTTTTATTCTCAATCCCGTTCCCAAGAATACCTACCACAGACTTTGCCTTTTTCACCGCTGCAGCACACAGGGTTGACACTTTCACCAAACTATCCTCAACACACTTGGGATTTTCCCCCCTCTCAGTCACAGCAAGTTCTATCCCTATTAGCTTATACGTGAAGTGGGGATTTTTTTTGACCCACTATGCCATCACCTTACACTCACCAGCACCTCACCCCTAGTTCCTAATCATTTATGAATAAATGAAATAGTCTTGCCCCCGTACCAATCCTTATCGGACCCCGTAGCATACTTCCCTACATTGTGAGAATTGTCCACAGATCCCCACTCTTTACTAACAGTCATTGAACCAGTTTTTTAATCAGAAAGAGAACCCATCCTCTTATCCCATGACTGCTAAGTTTACTCAGGAATCTCTGGCGAGTCTTTCTCAATGAACTCTAAAAGGTTGGTGAGGCAGGACTTCCCTTTGCAGAAGCCATGTAGGTGAAGAGTAGGTGGAATTCACTGCCACAGGAGGTGGTGGCGGCCACAAGTATGGCCACCTTCAAGAGGGGTTTAGATAGAAATATGGAGCACGGGTCCATCGGTGGCTATTAGCCACAGTGTATGTGTGTATATAAATTTTTTTGCCACTGTGTGACACAGAGTGTTGGACTTGATGGGCCGTTGGCCTGATCCAACATGGCTTCTCTTATGTTCTTATGTTCTTAAGATTAAAAAAACCAAAACAAAAAAACCTGGCACGATTGTGATCTGAGGGTGGAAAAATGTTTTTGTTTCAAACAGTCTTATTAGTAACATATGGCAATAAATTTCAATTTCTTACATCATTAATAATTACTTTTTATCTATCCCATATATTACTTTCTACCCACTCCTCCCCCGTTACTTGACACCCGCCGGTGTTATATACTTAAAATCTTAATATTAAAGGTACCCTTAATTAATAAGAACCAAAATTAATATCCTCCTCCCTCTTGTACTTAGTCATTATCAAAAATTGTCCAATGTCCTTTTATTTTCCACTCTTTTTCTACGTATCTTCTGAACTTTTTCCACTTCATCTTAATTACTTCTAAATCATAGTCTCTTAAGGTTCATGTTAACTTGCCCATTTCACCCCAGTGTCATAACTTTTAAAATCCAATCCCATTTTTCTGGTATTTTTTCTTGCTTCCACAACCGCGCATACAACATCCTAACTTTTTCCACTCCATCTTAATTACTTCTAAATCATAGTCTCTTAAGGTTCATGTTAACTTGCCCATTTCACCATGTGTCATAACTTTTACAATCCTACCCCATTTCTCTGGTATTTTTTCTTGCTTCCACAACTACGCATATTATGTCCTAGCAGCTGAAAGCATGTATCAAATTATAGTTCTATCTTCTTTTGGATTTTTTTTTTCCATTTGTAATCCCAACAGGAAAGTCTCTGCAACTTTCTTAAATTCATATCCCGAGATCCTAGAAATTTCTTGTTGAATCATCCGCCAATACTTTTTTTGCCCTTTCACAAACCCACCACATACGGTAGAAAGAACCTTCATGTTTTTTTTTTACATTTCCAACACCGGTCTGGCATCTTATTATTCATCTTTGCCAATATCACCCAGTGAGTTGCATTTGAACACGAGTCTCCTAGGTTCTTGTTTAGCACTTAACCCGCTAGAGCCAGCGGAGTATTTTACTTACTTTACTGTAGCCCCCCCTTTTTTGTTTTTGTTTTTTTGCTGAGACTGAAATGTAAGAACAATGTTCTCAACTAGGATAGGCATTAGAGGACCACACTAGGATCCGGAACCATCAAGTTCAAATCCTGACTCTGCCACGCAAGATTGCTGGTGACTTTGAGCCTATCACGCTCTCTTGCCTTAGCCTACCTCACAAGGTTGCTGTTGCGAAGATAAAATGGAAAAGGAGAAAAACAATTGATAAGCTGCTTGGTATCATGATTAGGGAGGGAAACAGGATGTAAAAACTAAGCACTACACCACAATGGTTTCAATGAAATGTGGAGGCTGGACAGTTGTAAGAGACCGCAGAGGCTACTGTTACACGGCTAACCCTACTGACGTCCAAGCTCTGACAAAATTGGGCTAGTCGGTTATATTCAGGCTTCCCATGAAACATTTACATGCGGATAATTAGAGAAATAAGAGCCCCAGTGGTGCAGAGTGGTAAAGCCGCAGCACAGCGGTTCTAACCTCTGCTAACGACCTGAGTTTCACGGTTAAAACAATTTTATTTGGTAACAAATTATATGTCCTGCATCATTAATAACTTCTTTTAACTATCCCACATATTACTTTCTAGCCATCCCTCCCCCATTACTTGACCCCCGCCGGTGTTATTTACTTAAAATACTAATGTTTAAAGGTACCCTTAACTAATAAAAAATGAAAATTAACATTCTTCTTTTTTTTCTAAGACTTCATCATTATCAAAAATTGTTCAATGTCCTTTTATTTTCCACTCCATCTTAAAAACTTCTAAATCATAACCTCTTAAAATTCTTGTTAACTCGTTCATTTCACACAATGTCATAACTTTTACAATCCAACCCCATTTCTCTGGTATTTTTTCATGCTTCCACAACTACGCATATAATGTCCTAGCGGCTGAAAGCATGCACCAAATTATAGTTCTATTTTCTTTTGGAAATTTTTCCATTTGTAATCCCGACAGAAAAGTCTCTGCGACTTTCTTAAATTCATATCCCAAGATCCTAGAAATTTCTTGTTGAATCATCCGCCAATACTTTTTTGCCCTTTCACAAGTCCACCGCATACGGTAGAAAGAAACTCCATGTTTTTTACATTTCCAACATCTGTCCGGCATCTTATTATTCATCTTTTGCCAATTTCTTAGGAGTCATATACCACCTGTACCTCATCTTAAAACAATTTTCTTTAATACTATGATACGTTGAGAGTTTCATAAAGTTCTTCCACAAATATCCCCAAGTTTCCATATATATTTCTTTATTTACATTAATTGCCCACTTAATCATTTGAGATGTCACTACTTCATTTTAAAAGTAACATATAGATTTTTGAAATTAATTTTTCATTGTCTCCAAGCAGAACTTTTCCCATTTCTGTTTGTTCTCATCTTATTCCTTCAGTTTTAACATCGCTTTCCACCAAACTTTTTATTTGTTGCGTTTGAAACAATCATATTTATTATTCAACTCTTCGGCAGTTTTCAATTCTATTTTACAGCTTTGTATTTTTAGTTTATACGACACCCTTTTTCCCTCTCCCATCTCCGCCGTTATCCTTATTACTTCCGCAGGCACTGAGGATAGAGAAATGTTACGACCGTTCCTTTGTCATAGATTGCTATTTGATCATGTTTTGCGCGCTTCGGTTTTAATACAAAGGCACGCAAATCGGGGCCCTCGGCGGTAGTTTCTAAAGCATCCGCGCAATTCGATGTTTTGATTACGCGTGTCTTAGACGGTCGTTGTATATAATCGAATAAAATATAATACGCGATCGCGATGTATAACGTTAGACAACCTTGTTACTCTGACTTTTGAAAACCCCGAGATAGGCCCCCTTCTGCGAATTCGGCTCAGCGGCCCGCCACCAATAGGGGAGTCGCCGTTGTTCAAACGCGCCAGCGGGTGCGGGGGGGGGGTCGGCGCAGGATTCTCTTTAAATACGGGAAACCCGAGCGCCGTTCTGACGGCTCCATACCACCATGGAGAAATTTTCTAACATGGAGGGACCCCTAGGCATCAAGCCTCACAAACATTCAAGAAAAGGCAACGGTGATGAGATAGAAGCGGAGAACACCGTCCCGGAGAAGACCCCTCTAGAATCTGTACCCGAAAACATGGAAGAGGAGAGTTTGGAGAACCAGGAAGCAGAAACAGATGCACAGGTAAGTTGTGAGAAAAGAGGAAAGCTGGGAGGATTGCAATGCCGGGTCATGTAGCGTTATGCCCTTTCTTTTTTTTTAAATTAGGCGGCGGAGGGATCAGAGACCAAAGTCGCTGATTTAGAGGATTTGATCATGTGTGGGATGCTAACCCTGGTGTTGCTCAAATCTTTAAGAAAGCGTGGTTCTAATCTCAAGAACTCAACACAGGTGGAGAATAATGAATCCCCTTTGAGGGAGAGTTCCACAAAGAAGGCTTGGGAAAAGTCAGAGCTCTCTGAGAATGGCGTCTCTATCAAGGAGTCAGAACGTGGAGGGAAGGCACAAGAAAATATGGAGATTGTGGAGGAAACGGTGTATTTGAAAGCGCTCTTTCCGAATGTAAGGCCTAAAAAAAAAAAAAAACCACCGAGGTGTATGGAATTGGGGGTGGGGGGCACGCTCATGAGACCGGATACTAATTTTTTTTTTTTTGTTCTTCAAACTTTTAGGTAGAGAATGTGGCAGCGGTCAACTCAGGGAGGCCGGACACCTGTCACTGCCCATACTGTGGCGGTCTAGCACACTTTCAAGATTCAGATGAGGAAGATTCCCTAGCAGATGCCGAGCACGGTACCGCCGGTGATTCCGGAGCGGACATGGAGGATACCTCTGGAGATTCTGAAGCAGACACGAAGGATGAAGCCGTGGAAAAGGCGAGAGAACCCCCGATTGATGAAGCGCAAACACCGGAGTCTCCAAAGGAGGTTGATTCCCTCATGGAGGAAGAAGAAGAGGTTGCAAAGAAGGAAAAACATACAGATTAGAATCGAGAATGTCCCAACCACATGTAGATGAGAAAACACACACGTCTATTTGTATATAAGACCCGTGTCCTGAAGCGGATAGTAAGAACTGTATTTTTTCAGTAGGGTGGGGGGAAATAGCACGCATGTTTTTGTTTTCTCACATTGATAAAGCGGATGTATCGTTGCTACACTTTCTGTACATACACACGTGTCTAATCCTTGTGAATCGCAACACGACAAAGATGTACGCCGTATATTTCTTACCCTGCCCCCCCCCTTTGCAGGATTTTCCGGCAATCTTCCCTTCCCTCCTATTCGACACCAAAGTGGAAGACGCCTCATTCGCGGAGAACTGTAGACACGTGGGTCGGGATGCAGATTGTTGTTAATTAAAAAAAAAAAGCTACGCTTTGTATATTCTCGCTTTAATAAAACGCTTTTCTATTAGATATGATGGTTTATAGAACCATTTTTTTTTTTTTGATCCGGTATGAAACACGTGGTGTGCTCGACTGAAATAAGCTTAGAATTCCCTCCATAAAAATCCAAACACACATCGTTACGTCGGTTGCACCGCAAGGTCATCTAACGTATTTTAGCATAACGTCTCAGTTCTCTAGAATGGAACTAACAAAACATACAAACTTAGGATCTGAACAATCTTTGTTTCCATTTGTTTGGTTTTTTGACGTTGTCAAGGTGGGTTGTGCTTCATTTAAACATTCAGGCCTAGACACCGATTTAAGCAACGTTATTAAAATGGTAAAAATATAGAGCGGACTCATCACGGGTACTTGTTCATAGTTTCATAGCGCTTGTTCATAGTTTCGAGTTCACGATGTACTTTTATCTCACGGCCATGAGGAAAGCTAATCCTGCTAGGACAAATCCGGCGGTCGCTATGATAGTGTTGCTTTTGGTATCGCACCGGCTGATTGAATCAGAACCGTGTTTGTTGAAGTAGCGGTAGAACCCTTCCCAGCCACCATGCGCCTCCAGCCACTCACGCTTCTCCACAGACAGATAGATGACCAATGCCTCTGTCAGGCCGCCGATCTCCTCGTGAGCCCCCCGCCCAGCCAGCGCTGTTGCCAAGGTGCCGGTGAACACAAACAGCGCCACTACTCGACCCCAGTTAAGCCCGCCATCAGATGCCATCTGCGCCGCCACACGTCTCAAATGGACGTCTGCCCTACCAGGCTCCGGCAAGATTGCTGTGGAGCAAATGGAGTGAAAGAATGTCTTCTCACGGCTCTCCAGCTTGTCAGCCACTCTCCGCAGGGTCTTGGCCGTGTGGCTGTGAGACAGCACCGAACCACTCAGGTTGCGTCGCAAGTAGCCATCCACCAGTCGCCTTGTCTCGGCTGTCAGATCGCTCAGCATAGCGACTCTTCGATGACTGCCGATGAATACGTCGGCCTGCTCCAACCGTGCCCCAGTACCGCCGGTTCTATACAGATACGGTTTTACAACCTACTTTCCCCCAATCGGTAGGTTTCTTACAAACCGAGAAGCCGACAAATTAAGCATCTGTAATAGATACGGTCATAGAAATGTAGAGGAAGTACCGTCCGAAAGAACACGGGTAAAAGAATGATGGGATTACCTACGTGTATAGACAAGGAACATACCCCCCCCCCTTTCCCTAACATGATCCGGCAGCGGACTATAACACTGTTGCTCGTGTGTTACTTTGTAATATGTTTATTGCACCCCAACCTGATTCCGGCCTCCCCCCATTCTCACCTTTTCCCATTATGCTCACCCTCGGCACTTTTGATTCGTAGCCATCTTTATACAATATTACACCCGCTTTCCTATATAAAATCAGATAGACTCCCTCCGTTTCTTACCCCACCTGCCCCAGCTAATTTTAATCCGCCCAAGCAAACGCCGAAGAAACCTATCCTCCCACAATTGCGATCCGCAGCCTTTACACCGTCACTCCTACCCTGTTCAATAGGTCATATTTACAGGGGAGTGTTTCACCGTAAAGTGAAAATAAAGGAAAAAAGCTTATATGTAATAACAGGGTGTGTCCGATTATTCAGTGTATTTTTATACTTTGTTTCTTTGTTGCCCAAAGTGTTTTACAAAAAGCCATTAGCCAAAAATTGGCATGATTATACATTATTAAAACAAACCAGGAGAAGGACTTTCTGTGTTGGCGGTATCGGCTGAGAGAAGAGACGGCCCCCGCCTTCAGCCGGGGCATAAGAACGGAACCGCTACAGAAAAAGACTTGCTCCGGCTTTTAAAGAACTTTTAAAGAGCTGTTCAGGATTATGTGGGGAAGAGCGTGCACGGTGTTGATTTTTTAAAGTAAGGAACCCGTGAAAACACGCTGTCGGTATTAGGACTTGTGTTTAAACAGCTCTCGGTCTATTTTAAGTTTTCTCGGTGCAGAGACGTTATTTTCAGCGTTATTGGTAAAACCATACGTCTATCGACGTATCGGCGTCAATCTCCCTCTTACTGATCAAAAGCGTCCTCCCTAAATGCAACGTGATCTTTTTAATATCGAATATTTTTTAGTATCAAAATTTGCACAAACTCAACGGCTTCTAAATACATTTTTATTTTTATACATGTGAATGTATAAAATGTACATTTATTACAGAAAGTTTTTTAAATTTATTTACAAAAGGGGGAAAAGAAAGGTATTCACAGATGTGCCATTCTGAAATGTATTATGCAGAAATTTCTCAACAAGTGTCACATAGGGTTGGTGGCATTTCTGAAACAACGTTCTCAATTGTTCACAGGGGGTCGGGGATGTTCGTACGCCTTCCACCAGGTTGGCCAATGTTATGACATGATTCTTGTTAATACCACAACAATCAAGAAAACACGCAATAACCGTGATCACATACAACACGGGGCTCATATTCAGATTGCGACAAACATATCTTAAGTTCTCATCGTAAAAAGCAGAGGACCACGTCAAACATACATGAGAATTCTGTCCGGGTCTATCTAAAATGCATCCGTCACACATAGAATAAGAGAGATCGTTGGAGCAATAATTGAGAACAGAATAAGCGGTGGCAGTTATCAGTTTGTACATCGCAGAACGTGACTTTTGCTTGTCCACAGGTGGAACGTCTTCATCGGACACTCCCACGTATTTTTGCAGGACGGTTTGAATCGACGTCTGAACACCGGACAAGTCCACGAGACAAATTTTCTAAAAAAATCACAAACACACAAAATGAGAAAAGGAGTCTAAACAGAAACAACACAACCTTTTACACATCTTTCCCATGTTGTTCTACCCACCTTAAATGTATCTTGTTGTGACGGATTCACGGAGTCACAACTCTCACCATCCTGGAAACATCTACTCCGCTTCGATGTACAGGTTTCTGCCCCATCTTTCATTTTCTCGGGGGAAGCAAAAAGGCGTTTAGCAAGAACCGGCTGTACATTCTCCTTGTCAGAATCGGTGCTAGGTTTTTGAATCCTCGCTGTAGTTTTTCTCCTCACGGGTGCTCCGGGGGCCACGGGATTAAAAACAGACAGAGGTGTATTCGCCATGGTGGTACGGAGCCGTCAGAACGGCGCTCGGGTTTCCCGTATTTAAAGAGAATCCTGCGCCGACCCCCCCCCCCGCACCCGCTGGCGCGTTTGAACAACGGCGACTCCCCTATTGGTGGCGGGCCGCTGAGCCGAATTCGCAGAAGGGGGCCTATCTCGGGGTTTTCAAAAGTCAGAGTAACAAGGTTGTCTAACGTTATACATCGCGATCGCGTATTATATTTTATTCGATTATATACAACGACCGTCTAAGACACGCGTAATCAAAACATCGAATTGCGCGGATGCTTTAGAAACTACCGCCGAGGGCCCCGATTTGCGTGCCTTTGTATTAAAACCGAAGCGCGCAAAACATGATCAAATAGCAATCTATGACAAAGGAACGGTCGTAACATTTCTCTATCCTCAGTGCCTGCGGAAGTAATAAGGATAACGGCGGAGATGGGAGAGGGAAAAAGGGTGTCGTATAAACTAAAAATACAAAGCTGTAAAATAGAATTGAAAACTGCCGAAGAGTTGAATAATAAATATGATTGTTTCAAACGCAACAAATAAAAAGTTTGGTGGAAAGCGATGTTAAAACTGAAGGAATAAGATGAGAACAAACAGAAATGGGAAAAGTTCTGCTTGGAGACAATGAAAAATTAATTTCAAAAATCTATATGTTACTTTTAAAATGAAGTAGTGACATCTCAAATGATTAAGTGGGCAATTAATGTAAATAAAGAAATATATATGGAAACTTGGGGATATTTGTGGAAGAACTTTATGAAACTCTCAACGTATCATAGTATTAAAGAAAATTGTTTTAAGATGAGGTACAGGTGGTATATGACTCCTAAGAAATTGGCAAAAGATGAATAATAAGATGCCGGACAGATGTTGGAAATGTAAAAAACATGGAGTTTCTTTCTACCGTATGCGGTGGACTTGTGAAAGGGCAAAAAAGTATTGGCGGATGATTCAACAAGAAATTTCTAGGATCTTGGGATATGAATTTAAGAAAGTCGCAGAGACTTTTCTGTCGGGATTACAAATGGAAAAATTTCCAAAAGAAAATAGAACTATAATTTGGTGCATGCTTTCAGCCGCTAGGACATTATATGCGTAGTTGTGGAAGCATGAAAAAATACCAGAGAAATGGGGTTGGATTGTAAAAGTTATGACATTGTGTGAAATGAACGAGTTAACAAGAATTTTAAGAGGTTATGATTTAGAAGTTTTTAAGATGGAGTGGAAAATAAAAGGACATTGAACAATTTTTGATAATGATGAAGTCTTAGAAAAAAAAGAAGAATGTTAATTTTCATTTTTTATTAGTTAAGGGTACCTTTAAACATTAGTATTTTAAGTAAATAACACCGGCGGGGGTCAAGTAATGGGGGAGGGATGGCTAGAAAGTAATATGTGGGATAGTTAAAAGAAGTTATTAATGATGCAGGACATATAATTTGTTACCAAATAAAATTGTTTTAACCGTGAAACTCAGGTCGTTAGCAGAGGTTAGAACCGCTGTGCTGCGGCTTTACCACTCTGCACCACTGGGGCTCTTATTTCTCTAATTATCCGCATGTAAATGTTTCATGGGAAGCCTGAATATAACCGACTAGCCCAATTTTGTCAGAGCTTGGACGTCAGTAGGGTTAGCCGTGTAACAGTAGCCTCTGCGGTCTCTTACAACTGTCCAGCCTCCACATTTCATTGAAACCATTGTGGTGTAGTGCTTAGTTTTTACATCCTGTTTCCCTCCCTAATCATGATACCAAGCAGCTTATCAATTGTTTTTCTCCTTTTCCATTTTATCTTCGCAACAGCAACCTTGTGAGGTAGGCTAAGGCAAGAGAGCGTGATAGGCTCAAAGTCACCAGCAATCTTGCGTGGCAGAGTCAGGATTTGAACTTGATGGTTCCGGATCCTAGTGTGGTCCTCTAATGCCTATCCTAGTTGAGAACATTGTTCTTACATTTCAGTCTCAGCAAAAAAACAAAAACAAAAAAGGGGGGGCTACAGTAAAGTAAGTAAAATACTCCGCTGGCTCTAGCGGGTTAAGTGCTAAACAAGAACCTAGGAGACTCGTGTTCAAATGCAACTCACTGGGTGATATTGGCAAAGATGAATAATAAGATGCCAGACCGGTGTTGGAAATGTAAAAAAAAAACATGAAGGTTCTTTCTACCGTATGTGGTGGGTTTGTGAAAGGGCAAAAAAAGTATTGGCGGATGATTCAACAAGAAATTTCTAGGATCTCGGGATATGAATTTAAGAAAGTTGCAGAGACTTTCCTGTTGGGATTACAAATGGAAAAAAAAAATCCAAAAGAAGATAGAACTATAATTTGATACATGCTTTCAGCTGCTAGGACATAATATGCGTAGTTGTGGAAGCAAGAAAAAATACCAGAGAAATGGGGTAGGATTGTAAAAGTTATGACACATGGTGAAATGGGCAAGTTAACATGAACCTTAAGAGACTATGATTTAGAAGTAATTAAGATGGAGTGGAAAAAGTTAGGATGTTGTATGCGCGGTTGTGGAAGCAAGAAAAAATACCAGAAAAATGGGATTGGATTTTAAAAGTTATGACACTGGGGTGAAATGGGCAAGTTAACATGAACCTTAAGAGACTATGATTTAGAAGTAATTAAGATGAAGTGGAAAAAGTTCAGAAGATACGTAGAAAAAGAGTGGAAAATAAAAGGACATTGGACAATTTTTGATAATGACTAAGTACAAGAGGGAGGAGGATATTAATTTTGGTTCTTATTAATTAAGGGTACCTTTAATATTAAGATTTTAAGTATATAACACCGGCGGGTGTCAAGTAACGGGGGAGGAGTGGGTAGAAAGTAATATATGGGATAGATAAAAAGTAATTATTAATGATGTAAGAAATTGAAATTTATTGCCATATGTTACTAATAAGACTGTTTGAAACAAAAACATTTTTCCACCCTCAGATCACAATCGTGCCAGGTTTTTTTGTTTTGGTTTTTTTAATCTTAAGAACATAAGAACATAAGAGAAGCCATGTTGGATCAGGCCAACGGCCCATCAAGTCCAACACTCTGTGTCACACAGTGGCAAAAAAATTTATATACACACATACACTGTGGCTAATAGCCACCGATGGACCCGTGCTCCATATTTCTATCTAAACCCCTCTTGAAGGTGGCCATACTTGTGGCCGCCACCACCTCCTGTGGCAGTGAATTCCACCTACTCTTCACCTACATGGCTTCTGCAAAGGGAAGTCCTGCCTCACCAACCTTTTAGAGTTCATTGAGAAAGACTCGCCAGAGATTCCTGAGTAAACTTAGCAGTCATGGGATAAGAGGATGGGTTCTCTTTCTGATTAAAAAACTGGTTCAATGACTGTTAGTAAAGAGTGGGGATCTGTGGACAATTCTCACAATGTAGGGAAGTATGCTACGGGGTCCGATAAGGATTGGTACGGGGGCAAGACTATTTCATTTATTCATAAATGATTAGGAACTAGGGGTGAGGTGCTGGTGAGTGTAAGGTGATGGCATAGTGGGTCAAAAAAAATCCCCACTTCACGTATAAGCTAATAGGGATAGAACTTGCTGTGACTGAGAGGGGGGAAAATCCCAAGTGTGTTGAGGATAGTTTGGTGAAAGTGTCAACCCTGTGTGCTGCAGCGGTGAAAAAGGCAAAGTCTGTGGTAGGTATTCTTGGGAACGGGATTGAGAATAAAACAGCCTATATTGTAATGCCCCCATATAGATCTATATCGCAGCCTTGTTTGGAATAGTGTGTACAATTCTGGTCACCGTATCTCCAAAAGGACATTGCAGAGCTAGAAAAAGTACAGAGAAGGGCAGCAAAGTTGATTGGGGGGGGTTGGGGGGGGGAGCACCTTCTCTATGAGGAAAGGCTGATGAGTGACTTTTCAGTTTAGAAAAGCGATGGCTATGTTAGGGGAGGGGGAGGGTGTGGGGTCAAGATAGAGGTTTATAAAATTATGCAAGGGGTGGAGAGAGTTGACAAACAGAACTTTTTCCCCCTTTCAAAATACTAGAACTCAATACAACGAGGCTGATAGCATATTCAGGGTGGACAAAAGGAAATACTATTTTACACAGAGAGTGATTAAAATGTGGAATTCGCTCCTCTCTCTGCACCCTTGGTTCATCAAGGAGATCAGTTCCTAGGCTGCCCGTGACCCACAACCCCCTCTTCTCCCTAAAGCAGCAACGATAAGCTCTTCTTTTTCTTATAGAATCCTAGGCAACCTCCTACTGCCGGGGCCCTGTTCATTGCTCAAGTAACCCCCCAGACAGCTCCTTGGAGTGCTAACAGGTGGAGGATGCTGACGATGGAAAAAAGTTGTATTGTGTGCCAAGATATTAAGTGAGCTGCATGGCTCAGAACTAAGCCCCAGATCTTCTGATGTTAAGAGTTCCATCAAAAGCAAATGAATGCCTACTTGAATACAATTAAAGGCTCAGATCCTGATCTTGGTGGAACCATATCAAAAATCACCAAAGTTGGCAGTAAATATTTGTGTTGTCAACAATACTTGGGGAACATGGGGTGAATGCACATTTAACAGGGCATGTAGAACTAAAATCATTTAAAACACTGCTTACTGTTGCTTGTTTTTATTTAAAATTTTATTTTATCTACATATTGGACACAGTCAGAGTATATCCACAAAAAAACCAATGGGGCATTCTGTAACCTGTGTGTTTCTATACATGTCAGAAAATCCTATCTTTGTTTATATTTAAAATAACCTAAATTGTATATCTCTGTCCTGCTTTTGCATTTTTCTTAAGTCTACATTTTTCTGCACTTCACAGCCATAAAACCCCTTGACCTCTTAGGACCATTTTTGGGGGTCAAACACTATTCTCACAATTAGCCCATACATAAATTTGATGGAAAAGCTATTTTAAATCACAGACCATAAGAACAGGAAATTTATTGCGTGAGAACCTAATTTCATCTGTTTATTTTGTCCAGGTCTAAACTGTGTCAGCATTAAATAATTTGCTAAGATTCTTGCTCTCTCTCACAGGGTGAATATCCTCCCACGTCTGCGAGATATACATTTCAGCACTTGACCTTTTAAGGTCAAATACTTTTGTCTCACTCTGAGAACAGGCACTGAAGATGATAGAAAAATGTTAGGATTTAATGTGTAAGAAAATGCTATATGTTTACAATTAATGTATTAGAATAGGCATCTAAAATGCTGTTAGGTGGCTAGGTAAATGTTAGGATTTAATGTGTAAGAAAATGCTGGGATGGTTACAATTAATGTATTAGAAGGGGCAGCAAAAAAGTACAATCCCACTACGTCAGGCATTCATTTACTGATCAGGAGGTGGGGGCTGGTGTGGGGGAGGGGCAGCTGTTTAATGAGGAAATTGTGGGGGGAGGGGCAGCTGTCACTTTTTGATTTCTGTTTGATGATGAGAGCCCTGTCCTATCTTCTTCTAACAACCCTCTGAAGGGTCAGTGGCGACTCCGGCCAAGAAGCGTAGGGATGATTCGGGGACCCGATCATCCCTCCTGAAGAAATCAAAGTTGAAGGAGAAGAGAAAGACCAGACTCTCCCGCACTCTTTCTCCTTCTCGGGACGCTTTGGTGTCGACGCAAGCTGCTCCACCCCAAAAGATCCTGGCGTCTCCATGTATGAGGAGTCCTTCAGCATCGAGGCAGAGAATCGGAGCAGCTCTGCCTGTCAGGATGGGAGCATGAGATAGACCTGACCCAGCACATCCACTCGTCGAGATCGGGATCGCACCGTCGCAGCGACAGAGGTTTGATCTTGGAGATCGAGACTTCGGTACCGAGTGAACCCCTGGCACCTGCATTGACTATGGTTCAGAGAGAGCTAGAGCCAACGATGATGGTTTGACACTTCCGACCGCTTCCACCATGGGATCAACGTCAGTGGCCTTCTCCTTATGGTTACCCGTACCCACCATACCAATGGTATCCTCCACATGACTTTCCTGAGTGGGATCAGCAGTCGAAGGTCTCTCATCTCTCAAGAGTTTTGCATCACTCTAGGCAGCGAGCATCGACAGCTGTGTCGATCCCTCCCAAGAGATGAAGAGAGAGGGTGGAAGATGTCCAAGCTCAATCGTCGGTATCTCTGTGTTCACCCGCGCGAGCTTCGACCCCGATACTCTCCGAGCACTCAGTAAGAAGGGACTCCTCGTCATCGGACTCCGAGGTCGGTACCGATGACCCGGACAGAGTGGTGGAACCTTCACCAGAGTTGTATATCGCTGAGGACCTTCCCATTTCACCATTGGAAGATCTGAAGTCATATGGGGACCTGGTGAAGCAGATGGCACACTCCCGCTCCCTCACAGTGACGCGACCGCAGCCAGTCATCGATGACACAGTCTTCGATATTATGTGGCGGGACATATCAACGGCTGTGGCATTGCCTGTAACAAAAGTCATCCTTCAGGCAGTGAAGGAGCCTTGGGCGAAGCCAGCGTCCACTCCTATTTCTTCTAGGAGACTGGATCATATGTATCGGGTCCAGGAGGCTGGTGCTGAGTTTCTCTTTGCACACCCTAAACCCAACTTGGTGGTAGTCTCCTCGTCATCCAAGGCCCACAAGACCCATTCTTCTCCACCTGACAAGGAGGGCAAGAAATTGGACAGTGCTGGTTGGAAGTTTTATTCGGCTGGAGCTTTAGGAGCAAAGGTATCTAATTATACTGCTTGCATGGCTAGATACCAATACTCAGTTTGGGAGCAGCTCACCTCCCTTTTGTCCTCCCTGAGTGAGGAAAAGAGATCTGCATTCTGGAAGTTACAGAAGGAGGGCTTGGCTGTAGCCAAGCAACAACTGATTGCAGCAGAGCACATGGTTGATGTATCAGCCAAAACCATCACGTCTGCTGTCTCCCTATGCTGCCACTCTTGGCTGAGGTCTACGGCTCTTCAACCCGACCCAGGGCCTTTGTGGAGGACTTACCCTTTGAGGGTGAAGGTCTTTTCATCTCTACCACCGACAGTGTCCTCCAGGAGATGGACAAGAGCATAAAGACCTCGAGGAACCTGGGTGTCCCGGCCTCATCCAAAGCTACCAAGCCTAAGCAGTGGCACAAACCTTGGCCTAAGCGGCCCTACCAAAAATTTTCCCCTGAGTAGCAGTGGAGACCTCGATCTTCCCAACCAGAAAATAGGTCTCCTTACAGGGGAAGAACCGAAACACGTTTGCTTCAACACAAACCACCGGCAAATCTAAGGATGCTTGCCCACAAAAGCAGGGCCTTTGACTTTCCAATAGCATGCATCGCTGCCCCTACTTCATCTTCCATACGTCTCTGTCAATATCTTCCGGCTTGGGAGTCCATCTCCACAGACAGGTGGGCTCTTTCCATCATTGCAGAAGGATACAAGATAGACTTCGTTCAGGTTCCGACTCAATCAGTGATTGTCATCACACCCCCTTCCCCACATCTCCTGGCGGAGGTGAGCAACCTATTGCAGAAACAAGCCATAGAACTGGTTCCTGTGGAGGCAAGAACCGGGGGAAGGGGGGTTCTACTCCTGTTATTTTCTGGTTCCCAAATGGGATGGGGGATTGAGACCAGTTATGGGCCTTCGGAATCTGAACAAGTTTATTGTGTACCAGAAATTCAGAATGTCCACTCTGCAAACAATCCTTCCCCTCATCAACCAAGGGGAATGGATGGCAATGTTGGATCTCAAGGATACCTACTTCCACGTCAGCATCCAGCCTGCGTACAGGCATTTCCTTCATTTTGCAGTAGGTTCCAACCACTTCCAGTATAAAGCCCTTCCGTTTGGTCTGTCCACTGCACCTCGGGTGTTCACCAAGATGAGTGTTGTGGCCGCACATCTCTGGCTTCAAGGTATAGTCGTCTTTCCATACATCGACGATTGGCTCCTTGTAGCAGAGTCAAAAGAAAGTATGTCCATCCATATTACCACCACTCTTCGTCTTCTTCACACCTTAGGTCTGCAGGTCAACATGGAAAAGTCTCATCTTACTCTATCACGGACAGTTCAGTTCATAGGGGCTTTGCTGGACACAAACCTTCACCATGCCTTTCTGCCTCAGCAGAGAGTAATGGACATCATCAATCTTGTCAATCTTTTCCTGAGTCGGAAATGGGGCACAGCACAACAGCTGCAGCGAATGCTGGGGCTGATGGCGGCGACTACAAGCGTGCTGCTGTTTGCAAAATTGAGAATGAGAGGTCTTCAACTGTGGTTTCTGAGACAGTTTCGGCCTTTATGGGACTCACCTCGGAAGAGGTTTATGATTCCACCCTTGACCCTCCAGACCCTGCAATGGTGAAAATCCAGAGACAATATTTGTCAGGAAGCTCCCTTCCACCTATCTGCAACAATGGTGACCATCACCACAGATGCGTCTTTGTGGGGTTGGGGTGCTCATATGGACTTTCTGTGTGTGTGGGGCCCTTGGCCTCCTCAATTGACTCATTGCCACATAAACTATCTGGAACTGCTGTTGGCAGTTCATTTCTCCCTTTGGTCTTTCCGTCCCATAGTGGTGGGGAAGGCGGTGGTCCTTTCGACGGACAACACTACGGCCCTGTGTTATATCAACAGGCAGGGCGGGACAGTCTCTCGACGACTCTGTGCGCTAGCACTAGAGCTGTGGATGGGGTGCCTGGAACATGACATCTTTGTAAGGGTTGCACACCTTCCAGGGGTGCTCAATCTGCAGGCGGACTCGTTGAGCAGAGGAGCAGCATCTCCACACGAGTGGGTGATACAGTGGCGCTTCCTTCAACCTGTGTTTCAGCTCTGGGGGTATCCTCAGGTGGATGTGTTTGCCACAGCCAGGAACCGGAAGTGCCCTCTGTTTTGTTCCAGGGGGGGGCACGTATCCAGAGTCATTGGGAGACGGCCTGATGTTCCCATGGAACAATTGGTTCCTGTAGCTGTGTCTGCCTCTGCCATTGCTGACAAGAGTTGTCAACAAAATTGCAAGAGAAAAGCCATGCTGCATCCTAGTGACACCATGGTGGCCTCGACAGAACTGGTTCCCGATCTTGCTTCAACTAGCAAGGGGGGGGTTCTATCAGTTTCCGGCGGAACCGAACCTTCTGTCAGCCTAGGATGGGCATGTATTCCATCACAACATGCCTCACCTGAAGCTGACAGAATGGTTCATCGACCCTGTGGGTTCTCCCGCAGAGCCCAGCATGTCTTCCTAAATAGTAGGAAGTTGTCTACTCGTGCTTCCTATGATAGGAAGTGGCGGAAGTTTCTTCAGTTCTTAACTGAGCCTACAGTCTTACCCCAACGGGTGGGGCTGTCGGTGATTTTTGATTTTTTGTTATCTCTGGTGGATGCTGCCCTTGCTTTTTTCGTCAGTTAAAGTTTATTTAACAGCGATATCAGCATACCATGAGCCTGTTGAGGGGCATTCAGTTTTTGCGCACACTCATTCTAAGAGGTTTCTAAAAGGTCTGCTCAGATTGCATCCTCCATCGAGGTCACCCCCACAGCTGTGGGACTTGACTTTAGTTTTGGACAGGTTGACTTGGTGTCCCTTCGAGCCAATGGCCACATGTTCTTTACAGCTTCTGTCCTGGAAGACTGCTTTGTTGGTAGCAATCACATCGGCGCACCGTGCAGGGCAGCTCATAGCTATGCGTCGTGACTACCCCTACCTAGTTTTTCAGGAGTCTGGAGTGTCATTGGCTCCTGATGTTTCTTTTCTTCCCAAGGTGGTTTCCCAGTTTCGCCTTAAGCTGGAAGTTTGGTTACCTACGTTTTATCCTACGCCTTCCTCGGATGAGGAATGTAGGTGGCTTGCTCTTGATGTTAAGCGTGCCTTATTGTTTTATTTGAGTCGTTCTAAGAGTTTTCGCCAGGACCAGTATCTTTTTGTTTCCTATGCTGCTCCAAAGTTGGGCTCCAGAATCTCATCTCAGTGGCTTTCCAAGTGGCTCGCTGACACTATTAAACTGTGCTACTTGCTGGCAAAGAAGCTGTTGCCTGGGCCCATTCATGGACACTCTACTAGAGCGATGGCAACGTCGGTGGTGTTCCTGAAAGGCGTTTCCCTGACGGATGTGTGCAAGGCTGCCACCTGGTCCTCTTTGCATGCTTTCATGAAGCACTACGCTCTGGATGTGCATGCTCAGCAGAGGACTCGTCTGGGAGCTGTGGTGCTGCAAGCTGTCTCTTCTGGTTGACCGTCTTCCCGCCTCCAGGTATGTCTTGCTTGCTAATCTCCCATGAGTGTGAAGCACAGAGACCACGAAGAAGATAGACAGGTTGCTTACCTGTAACTATAGATCTTCGAGTGATCATCTGTGCATTCACACTACCCGCCCTCCTTCCCCACTGCTGATGGCCTCCCTATGTTAGGGGGCTTCCAGCGGTCAAGAAGAAACTGGCGGGATCCGCACGCTGGTGCCGGTGAGCATGTGTGCTGGGACACCCGCGCATGCCCACTGGTGCCAAGCGCGAAAAAATCTCAGGCTTTTTAGGTACCGATTCGGGGGATCAGCGCAGGCACTATATCCCATGAGTGTGAATGCACAGATGACCACTCGAAGATCTACAGTTACCGGTAAGCAACCTGTCTTTTTCCTTCAGGTCTAGGGGCATGTCAAAAGTTAGACTAAAGAACAGAACTTGTAATATGATCAAGTTCTTGATATGTTATATTCAGCAACATATGTATTGCTTTAAAGATGGAATCCCAAGACATCCCTAGGTCTAAATACACTCATAGTTCCTTACTGGTTAAATTAGATGGAGATTCATGGTACACAGAGCTATGGGGGGAAACTCATTAGAAGAAACCTGCTGTTTGAAGTTGATTGTGTCCTAGAAGAGGATAGATCCTAATAAAATTACAACCTTTCTAATTCTTCCAAGACTATTAGCAGTAACAATTAGGCTGCTTCTTTGATGATTTGACCCTGCCAAACTTCTCAAGTATCTTTCTTGGTATTTCCTTTATTTTTAGTTTTGGGTATTCCGAGGTCTGTTTTCCCCCCAAATGTATTTCATATTCCTACTGTATGGCATTTTCACATCTGTATCTCTGCCATACCCCCATTTGGTAGGGATCATTGAATTAAAGTCTTGTATCTCCTCTGCTAAAGAAATGTATTATTGACAAATAATTTTAATAAAAGAACTGCAAACTCTAAATCACTTTGTCAATTAATAATTTGCTTTTTCATATTAAACTTTACATGCTATTGGAGTTCATAATCTAGGGAAGCATTTTAATTCTTGAGACGCACAAACTAAAATTTTATCTAACCAATTAAAATTTTCTACATATGATTATAGAGTTGACATATATTAAACTTTGCAGACTTATATATTAACTCCATTTATTTTTTCCATATTGTATAATACTTTTCAGTAATGTACTGAAATATACTATTGGTAAGTGGAGAAATAAATAAATAAACCTATAATGTGAGAGCTTACTGAGCTTTCATTTAATCGATAGCTATTGCAGGCAATGATTGCAAATTTTACTACATGAATTTAATCAGATATGTTTTCTTGGCATGCTGGTGGATAATACACTGATTAATTAATTTCTGTTCCTGGAGTGTTGGAAGCTCCCAGCAGAGCAAATTTGAACATGTGACATAAAACTCTGCCACAAAAAAAGTAAGTGGTTTCTTGTTTAAACCCTAAGACTACTGTTTTGATCAGTAGTACAGCAAATGGATAAGATTAGGCTAGCAATGCCATAGGCTACACCACTTTAACTAAATCTAATGGTATATAAGCTAATGATGAAAACAATAATCATTTTCCAAAGTAATGAAAGGGATTGCAGGATGATTATTTTCATAGCACTTCTCAGTACTTGAAGTATAAAGCAGATATTGTACATTTATCTTCATAAGTTGGATATTTGATGGATAACTATTTGGCCAAAGTCACTGAGTAAGATTTGTGGTTCAAGATACTACTTTGTGCATTAATGCTATTGCTAGTTCATCCTGCTTTATTTTTAATTTTGCAAAATATTGCCACTCTAGTTCAATTTTGGATGAATTGGAACATCTTTACAGGCCCTGTTCTAGCTTCTTAACAAGCTATGTACACATAGAGGAACTTGAGGGATTCCTCCATGTTATGCAGAGAGCTGAGGTTACTCCAACAATAAGGGGTTGGGCTGCTATCAGCTTGTTCAATTTTCGCTAACATGAATTATGAGGCTGTTTTCAGGGTTGTACTGTTTCTCTGCTAGGTAAGGACCATCATAATAAGAGGTATCCTGGCTCTTCAGAGGCAGTTCTCATGTTAGCAACCTCCACAGTATATAATCCATGATTACAGGAATCTAGTTAAATAGAATTTTGACCCTTCGTGTAAGTTAGATGTTGGTGATTTTTATGTTTTTTTCTTCCAGCTGTGTTTAGATTATTTGGGATTTAACAGCACATCAGTGATCATGTCTGTTCCCTTGTATTCTGTCAAGCAGACATTCAATACATTGTTCTAAATTGGTTTAAACTTCCTGGAGCGAGCTTCCAGTGATACGTTATCCTTCAGATTTATTGCTTCATTGTGACACAAAGAAAAGAAGTGTCAAACCTTGTGCAGTTCTTTCACGAAGATTTCTTTATCTGTTCTCTTGCCCCACTTTCTCTTGCATTCTTATTTTATCTCCAGTTTAAGGAATTTAGGAGATATGAGAAAGTCAGGCAAGGTGTCTAGATCAGAAATAATTTGGGCATCCATACTTTTGTAATGCTTTGCTATGACTGTCTCTCTCCAAACCATTGTCTGTCCCAAAGAAGAAATTTAACAAGCAGGTTGTATCTCCATTAATAGTGAGCTCTGTGAAGCCACATACCTTTCTTTCACTCTCCTTCCCTTTTATTTCCTTCTTTCTATTTTCCTTGTTTCATTACCTGAAGATGTGTTCCTATGTGACTTTGAGCCAGAATACACGATAGTGGTTTGTGTACTCAGACCCAACCCGTTTTCCCTGCACATGTACCACCAAACTTAATGCAAGTATAACTGCCTGATGGGCCATTTCATCTCAGGCAAGTGGTGTGGAGGGAAGGCAATAGTTCCTCTCCCCATATAGCAGTTTTAAGCTGAATCAGGCTCTCATCCATTTTTAAAATGACATTCTCACAGCTGCTGTGGGGAAAGTGAGTTGGGTCTGGATTTATGCAGTTTGGACCGAAGTCTGCAGTCAGACAACAGAAGTAGCATGATCTTGCTCCACCTCTAATTAATCCAGGGCTTTTTTTTTTTGTAATGGAGAGTTTTGATCAGATATCCCATCATAACCAACTTCAGTGCATGCTCACATCATGGTTGACTGATCAGTGGGCAGTCAGGCAGCTTTCTTTCATCACTTGTCCACTTAGCATGTGGATAAGTGCTTATGGGAAGCAGTACTTCAAACTCTTGGTAGGATGGCAGCAGCTGGTGATCACTGAAGGAGGCTGCTTGGATATGAAATGGGGAAAATGTTTGTCAGGTCTTTGGTGCCCCTCCCGGTCCCCCGGCGTCGCCGTTGCCCCACCCGGGCACTCTGGGGCGTTCCCCGGAGGTCTCAGAAACAGGGGGGTGGGCACTGGGTTACTTCACCGCAGGCCCCCGTTCCCTCCTGGCTGTGCTATGGCTCCTGTCCCTCTCTCTCGCGAGGCAGCCTCTTTGCGCATCAGCCAGCTCTCCTCAGCGACCTCCTCCCTCCCTCCTTTTATGCTTCCCGACCCATCCTCCCCCCTCCCAGGACCTGCCCCTCTCTGGCTCCTCCCCCCTTCAAAGCCCCCGATGCCCAGGAGAGGTGCGTCGGGGCCGGGCTGACTGGGCGTGCCTCGGGCGTCCCAGCCCTCAGCGGCGTGCTACAAGGGAGCGTCTCGTGCTGCGACGAGCTGAATGGCTCTCCCTCTTGCTCTCCGGCGTCTTGCCCCGGCCAGACCTCACGGACTCGAAGCCGGGCTCGCCGTCTGGGAGGCGTCGCTCGGGTGGCTGCTTTCGCCCCGTCAGTCGAGGTGAGGGGTGGGGCCTCCACAGGGGCTTGGAGAGGTGGGGGGGGGGCTCTTGGGGCGATGCCGGGGGCTTGGAGCGGCTGGCAGGCGCCGGGGGGTCTCCTCCGCGCAGTCCCTGCCCGGGCTGGGCGGGACACACCCCCCCCCCCCGTGTCCCTTGCTTCTCCGCTTCCTCCTCGAAGACCCGGGAGAGGTAGTCGGCCACGCGGTGGTCGGCCCCGGCTTGATGGTGCACTGTGAAAGAAAAGGGGAGAAGAGACATATACCAGCGAAGGACTCGGTCATTGGAGTCCTTCATCCTCGACATCCACAGCAGGGGGGCGTGGTCCACCACCAACCGGAAAGGGTTGTTGGTGAGGTAGAATTTCAATGCCCCGACGGCCCACTTGACCGCCAGGGCCTCCTTTTCTACGGTGGAGTACGCCCGCTCGGCGGGCAGGAGCGTGCGGCTGATGAATAGGACCGGGCGTTCGTCCCCAGGGCCCCCCTGGAGCAGGGCTGCCCCGATACCGGTCCCCGAAGCATCTGTGTGCAACACAAAGGGCTGGGAGAAGTCCGGGTTTCTCAGCACGGGGTCTCGGGAGAGGCTCGTACGCAGTGCCTCAAACGCTGCGTCTTGGGCTGGCCCCCACTGGAGGACGTTCGGGCACGCCTTCCGCAGGCAGTCCGTCAACGGGGTGGCCACTGCCGCAAAGTTGGGGATAAATTTGCTGTAATAGCCCGCGAATCCCAAGAAGCGCCGTAGCTGCTTCTTGGTGCGCGGGCGGGGCTGCTGCTCCAGGGTGACGACCTTCTCTGGCTGGGGTCGGAGTTGGCCTTTCCCTACCAGGAACCCTAGATATTTTAGCTCCTGGAAGCCGAGGCGGCTTTTCCGCGGGTTAGCGTGGAGCCCGGCGGCCTGCAGGGCGTGGAGTACCTGGCGGAGGTGGAGCAGGTGGGCCTCCCAGGTGGGACTGCACACCACGATGTCGTCGATATAGGCCCGAGCGAAACCCTCGCATTGGGCTAGGGCCTTGGCCACCAGCCGCTGGAATGTGGCCGCAGCCCCATTCAAGCCAAAGGGCATGCGCTTGAATTGGAACAAGCCTTGTGGGGTGGCGAAAGCGGTCTTTTCTCTGTCGGCCGGGTGCATGGGCACCTGCCAATAGCCCTTGGTGAGGTCCAGGGCGGAGAGGTACCGGGCCTCCCCCAGCTGGTCGATTAGGATATCGGCCCGCGGCATCGGGTAGGCATCGAATTTGGCCAGTTTGTTCACTTCCCGATAGTCCACACAGAAGCGCACGCTGCCGTCGGGCTTTGGCACTAGGACCACCGGGCTGCGCCACTCACTCTGTGATGGTTCGATGACGTCGAGGCGCAGCATCTCCCTTACCTCCCGGGCGATCACGTCCCAGCGCTTCTGTGGGATGGGCCTCCACCGGGCGCGTGCCACCTGGCCTGCAGGGGTTACTACCCGGTGCTTGACCAGGGTGGTCAGGCCCGGCTGGTCGGAGAATACCGTCGGGCACTCGGCCAGGACCTTCTGCAGCTCCTGTCGCTGGCTGGGGGTGAGAGCGGCGTCCAACACCGGGCCTCCCCCGGCGCCCCCCGCGGTCGTCCAGGGCAGGGTCCCGTCCGGGAGCTCGCCCGGATCTTCGGCCACGAGCCCCTGCTCCGGCCGCGCCTCCCGCCGCACCCAGGCCTTTAGGCTGTTCACATGGAGGGTCTTCCTTTGGCGAGCCCGAGGCCCGCACTGGACCTCGTACGTCAGGGGACCCAGGACTCGGGTGATTTGGAAGGGTCCCCGCCACGGGTCCCCCTGGCTCTGGCCCATCGCTCCCCTGTGGACCAGGACATCGTCTCCCGCCTGGAACCCGCGGGCCCTAGCGCCCTTGTCATAACGCCTCTTCTGGACCTCCTGGGCCTGTGCGAGGTTCTCCTGGGCCTCCCGCCGCACGTCTTCTAGGCGTCCCTGCAGCTGCCTGACGTACTCCTCCGGGGCCTCTTCCGGCACTGCTCTGCCTTGCACCCACTGCTCTCCGAGCAGGCCCAGGATGCCCCGGGGTTGCCGCCCGTACAGCAGCTCGAACGGGGAATACCCCAGGGATGCCTGGGGCGTCTCTTGGATGGCAAAGACCAGCGGGTCCACATAGAGGTCCCAGGCAGTGGGGTGGTCATATGCTGTCTTCCTCAGCATGGCCTTCAGGGTCTGGTTCATCCGCTCCACCAGCCCGTCAGTCTGGGGGTGGTGGACGGAGGTGAAGAGCTGCTTGATGTGCAGCGCCTGGCACACCTGCCGCATGAGGCTCGCCGTGAAGGGTGTGCCTCGGTCTGTGAGTATCTCCCGGGGCAACCCCACATGTGCGAAATAGTGCATCAAGGCCCTGGCCACGCCCGCGCTCTTCATGGTGGGCAGGGGGATAGCCTCCGGGTACCGGGTGGCGTAGTCCATGAGGACCAGGATGTAGCGGGCCCCACGAGGGGTGCGGGGTAGGGGCCCGACAAAGTCCATAGCCACTCGTTCGAACGGGACCCCCACTATGGGCAAGGGGGCTAGGGGGGCTTGCGGCTCGGCCCTAGACGCGAGGCGTTGGCAGATACCGCAGGAGCGACAGTAGGCCTGGACCTCCCGGGCTACGGAAGGCCAGAAGAAGTTGGCTAGCACCCGGGTCAGAGTACTCTTCACCCCCTGGTGGCCCGCCCATTGGTGGTCGTGGGCGCCCTTCAGGACCTCGGGCCGGTACCTGTGAGGGACCAACAGCTGCTTCCCGGGGCCCAGCCGCCCTTTTACCTCTCTGAACCACACGCCCTCTTCCCGGATGATTCGAGGGAGGCGCCGGCTCCGGCGCTCGTCTACAACCACCCCGTCTCGGACTGCTTCGTGCCGCCGCAGCGCCTCCAATTCTTCGTCTTCGGCCTGAGCGTCCACGAACTGCGGGTCCGCCGGCCACGCCTCTCGGCCACCCGCCACGGGACGTTCTGCGTTGGACGGGCCCTCCCCGGGGTCGCTGTCCTCTGTCTCCCCAGCGGGGGCGGCGTCATCATAACCGGCCCCGGCAGGCTGGCCTGGTCGGCCGGGGTTGGCTGCTTCCACTACGTCGCCAAAACGCGGAGCGTCCCGCCCGAGCAGTATTGGGTAGGGCAGGCTGCTTACTTTGGCGACCGGCACGCTCCAGTAGCGGCCTAAGTATTTCAGTGGGATGGACACCACCGGGCTTCTTTCGATGTGCCCATGGACGCACCGGATGGCGGCGGTGCGGATGACAGGCAGCGGGGCGGGCACCAAGTGGGCTCGTATCATAGACAGCGAGCTGCCGTTGTCGACCATGGCCTGCAGTTGCCGCCCTCCCAAGGACACCGGGATCGTCCAGGGGGGGGGGGCGAGCCCCCGCCTCAGCCGTCTGCCAGGACTCTTCCCAGCTCACGTCGCACTCCATCAGGGGGCACTCGCGTTTGAGATGGCCCCACTGGCCACAGGTGAAGCAGGGCCCTATGTCTCCTGCTGGACGGCGGGCCTCCGGCGGCGGGTGCCCCTCCTTCTCCCCCTCGCGGCCTCCGGGGCGTAGACCAAGTCCGGGTAGCGCCGGGCGTGCTCCGGGCCTCCACCACCCCGGCGTGGCACGGGCCGGCGGCGTCCGCGCCCGGCCCCCCCGGTCTCCGGCCCCGGGCGCCCTCCCGGGTGTCGCTCCTGGGGCGGCCCGTCCGCCGGGTGGGGGCAAGCCCTTCCCTGGCTTGCCGCCCTCTGCGCGGAAGGGCAGGCCGCGGTGGTCGGCGGCCTGAAAGTTCTCCCACAGCTCCTGGACCTCGCTGAGACGGGTTGGCTTCCAGCAGGCCACCCAATGGCGGGTACGCGGCGGCAGCACCTGCAGCAGCTGCTCCACTACCACCAGCTCCACGATGCGCCGCCCGTCGCTGGTGGTGGGGTTGAGCCACCGGGTGGCGGCATCCTTGAGGGTCGCTATTGCTGAGCGTGGTCGCGTCTCCCCCGTAGGCAGCCAGGAACGCAGCTTCTGGCGGTGGGCCTCAGGCGTGATCTCCAGGCGGTCCAGGATGGCGGCCTTGAGCGCCGTATAGTCCGCCGCCTGAGCCCGCTCCAGGGCCTTCATGGCAGCTTGGGCCTCCCCGGTCAGGTAGGGTCCCAAGATAAAGGCCCACTGCTCTCTGGGCCAATGAGCGGCCTCAGCCACTCGCTCAAACGCTTCCAGGTATGCCTCGACATCGTCCTCCGCCCCCAGCTTCGTTAGAGGGGGCCAGGGGCTCCTCCCGGCGCCGAATGGTGTTGGCCCCGCCGGCTCCGGGCGGGCGAGGAGCGCCTGGTGAAGATCCCGCACAAGGGTGGCTTGGGCCGCCGTCTGCTGCTGGGTGATCTCCCGTAGGAGCTGCGCCTGGTGGTCTGCGAGCCACTGCCCAAACTGGGCCAAATCCACGGGGGCGGGGTTAGTGTCCATGGCGGCGGTCCGCCCCACGTGTATCACGGAGTCCTCACTTGACTCGTCCGTCGACGACTCGCTGGACTCCGGCTCAATGGTTGGGGTCGCCACTCGGCTTGAGTGCCACCCGGGCGGGGCCGGAATATGGGGGCGTGGTCGTCCTAGGCTCGGGAGAGTGCCCGCCTCCTCCACCACGTTGTCAGGTCTTTGGTGCCCCTCCCGGTCCCCCGGCGTCGCCGTTGCCCCACCCGGGCACTCTGGGGCGTTCCCCGGAGGTCTCAGAAACAGGGGGGTGGGCACTGGGTTACTTCACCGCAGGCCCCCGTTCCCTCCTGGCTGTGCTATGGCTCCTGTCCCTCTCTCTCGCGAGGCAGCCTCTTTGCGCATCAGCCAGCTCTCCTCAGCGACCTCCTCCCTCCCTCCTTTTATGCTTCCCGACCCATCCTCCCCCCTCCCAGGACCTGCCCCTCTCTGGCTCCTCCCCCCTTCAAAGCCCCCGACGCCCAGGAGAGGTGCGTCGGGGCCGGGCTGACTGGGCGTGCCTCGGGCGTCCCAGCCCTCAGCGGCGTGCTGCAAGGGAGCGTCTCGTGCTGCGACGAGCTGAATGGCTCTCCCTCTTGCTCTCCGGCGTCTTGCCCCGGCCAGACCTCACGGACTCGAAGCCGGGCTCGCCGTCTGGGAGGCGTCGCTCGGGTGGCTGCTTTCGCCCCGTCAGTCGAGGTGAGGGGTGGGGCCTCCACAGGGGCTTGGAGAGGTGGGGGGGGGCTCTTGGGGCAATGCCGGGGGCTTGGAGCGGCTGGCAGGCGCCGGGGGGTCTCCTCCGCGCAGTCCCTGCCCGGGCTGGGCGGGACAATGTTTTTGAAACCTTGGAGGTTTTCTTAAGAAAAACACCATCTTGAGAAGGTCCAATGAGAGGCAGACAGACAGACAGATAAATTTCGCAAACTAGGAATGTGATTTGTGTGGTTGCCCAATCGACTTAATAGTTCATTGGTTTATTTGGTTTGGGAGGTGTAAAATTCATCAGAAGTCTTCAGTGGGGTCTCTTCCACCTGACCTCCAAGTTTGGCAAAGATTGGGTTTGGAATGTCCAAATTACACCCCCCCCCCCTCCAAAGCAGGTGCCTCCAGGAAAGCTCAGCTTCAGTTCTCATGAGAATTAACTCTTTTCTCTTCATGCTGCAAAACTGCAATGTGAAAGCAACAGAATTAGGGTGTCTGTTCCCATAGAGCAGAATGTCAGCTCCATGATTAGTTCCCATAGCTGCAAATCAAACTATGGACAACCGCAATGGGTGTATCTAGGTCCCTAGAAGTCCACCCCCAGCATTGCCTCGGAATTGATTGAATCAGCACCAGGCTGTCTAGGAAAACGAACCACAAAAAAGACAGTTCATTTTCCAGTTGGGGTATGGTGCAAGCAGACAAACCAGTTCAGAATGAACCATGAATCAGCCCAATTCATGCACAAACCATGATTTGTAGATTGGCTCCCAACCAAAGGAGAGCATGCAGCAACTGAGTTCTGTTTGCAGTGATGTTTATAATATGCCAACAGATTGGCTCTGTGTTAGATGCTTTGTAGAGTATTAAGAGACGACTTCCCTTTTCTCTCTACCTTTTAAACTCTGTAGCAAAGATTATAGGCTGAGGATCACTGAGCTTTAGGCACCATTAGCAGACTTTAGGTCACAATGGTGACCTGTTGCCCAGAATTGTTGAGGCCTTCATTGAGAGATGGTATAGATTGGAGTGTCGAATTCATTTGTTATGAAGGCCAGATCTGACATAAATAAGACCTTGTTGGCCCGGGCTATGTGTGTACCTATTTAAGATTAGGTATCAGAGATATAAACTTTTTAAAGGTCACAGACAAACATGATGAAAGATTTTTTTAAAAAACTTAAAACATGCTTACAACATTAGCACTTGTTGGTCTTAAAGGTGCTTTCTTTGTATTTCTCCCATGGGATCCAGGGAACTGGGCAATGGAAGCTCCAACTCTTTCCTTCCCTCCTCAGGGGACCAGGAGGGAAAGGAGTCTCAACTAATGGAGAAAATAGAGGTTTTGTTCTGTAGCTCCTGTGTGATTGAGCAAGCCTTGTAAAGCAAACATGCAGAAGGAAACAAGAGAGGGGGAGAAGGAAGCAGACAAGAGCCAGTTGCTTGGAAGGCTGATAGGAGCCAGCTGGGGGCCTGATTTGGCCCCCGGGCTGCATGTTTGACACCCCTCGTATAGATACAGTGGAAAAGGGAAAGCTGTGGAAAAACCACACCCACCCACCCAGTTGCACTAGTAAAAATGTCTCATACACACACACAGTCTGAGGGCCCAATGTTATGGTATTTCCTGTGTTGCCAAATCCATCTCTGTGGGTAAAGAAAAAAAATTATGAACTTCTGGAGATGGGACCATTTCTTGCCTAAGAATATCTTTGAGATTTGAACTAAAATGTTAAAACTAAAACTCCACTTCAAAACAATGCTAAAATTTTGATTCCTTCTAAATTCCTATTGTGAAACTGTTACATTTTGAGTTTCAATACATGCAATCTTTCAAGGTATTGGTATCTTCTGAAACTAGAAAATTGAAATTCATAGATGACTGATACTGCATATTCAAGGCACTCTACTGTGCGAAAAATTGTAGTATAAAATTTTATTTCTTTTCTTTAAAAAATTAAATAGATAAAAAATATATCACAATCCATTGAAAGCTACATGAACCGTACAGTCTTTAAGAAAGGAATAAAATTAAACTACAGTTCAAGATACTTTTTATGTCTGTTTGATAAAAGACAGTATGGTGTGTTTCACTCTTCCCCCAGTACCTTTAGGATTAAGTAAATCTTGAAAAGTGTCTGTATGCTCTCTCTCTCTTTTTGTGTAATCTTAATGTGCCCAAAAGCATGATACTTAGGCTTGTAAAAATTGTTCTCTTTTACAAATACATCAAAAACTTCATGTAAACCAAATACATCAATTCTCCCTCTGAGGCAGAGGACATCTTCAGAGAGGCATGACAAATCTCACTCCGTCTCCTGAGTGGGATCCACCTCTTTCCTACAGTTCTTTTTCCTGCCTCACAGGGAGAGCAACCTATAATAGACTCTGCCTATATCTATTCCTCGATTTCTTTTTCTGTTTCTCCATTTAACAACTGTAACTTCCTAACCCTCCTTGCACCTCTTCTGCTTATTACTTTGTCTTTAATTCTGTCTTCCTTCTCCTCTTGTTTCCAAATCAGAGCTCTGTTTGAGGCTAGCTGTTACTTCAACAGCAAATACTTCAACTACCACAGGGGAAGACCCCTAACACAGACAAATGGAGGAGTCTCTGCCCTTCAGAATGCTCCAGCCTCCTCCAAGATTCCTTGAGCCGACATGACCCTTGAAGGGCTTGATCTGGTGGCCACTAGCAGCTCCCTCTAGTGCAACTACACAAAGCCCACCAAAATAGAGTGAGGCCCACATTCCAAGTCAGCAGCTGAGGCTTGGCAAGAGAAGGCGGGCTCAGCTGAATGATTGATCTTTGTGCAGTCCAAGGGTGAACTGTTTAACGGTGAGAGACAGATTGCCAAGGTGAACTCTCTGGTTTTTGGACCTACAGGACATGTTTATTGTTCCTTCTCTAACTCTTCCTTCTTCGACAGACATGCTCCACTAGGGTCCACACCCAGAATGCCTTCACTTGACTGTGTGGATATTGAGAGGGGTCAGTTCTTAAAGTCTGGTTATTCCTCAGTGTCACCAACACATTACTGGCATTGCAGAAGATTTCCATGGTCAGAATATATAATGCCATATGGAAAGCCTGTTTGCTGGTGCAGGAGGAAAGGCATCAGCCACCTTAAGCATCCTCACACTGCCATTCTGGACTTCCACCAGGACTTGACAGGTCTTTAAATACTTTTTGCTATCAGGTGGCAGCATTGTTGACTGTCCTCCCTAAGATCCAGGGTGGGACTCTTGCCTTACACCCACACATCGTTGTTTCTCAAAGGCACCTCCACCAGAGACCTTCCTGCAATGCACAGGTTCCCTACTTGGAAGCTTAATACAATCAAATCAATTTAATTTATTACGGTCAATTGACCAGCAATAACAACATACAAAATCTCATGGTCATAGACCATAATTTCTGACTACATAAAAGCATTCTCATATTCAAATTCCACCAATGTTAAACCCTAAAAAAAATCTCTACTTTGATAAAAACTTCTGCTTATTTATGGGTAAAAAACCCAATATTTTGCTACTTCCTGAGTTACAGATTTCTTAGTATCTTCCAGTAAGTATTTCAGTACATATGAACATATGAAGCTGCCTTATACTGAATCAGACACTTGGTCCATCAAAGTCAGTATTGTCTTTTCAGACTGGCAGCGGCTCTCCAGGGTCTCAAGCTGAGGTTTTTCACACCTATTTGCCTGGACCCTTCTTTGGAGATGCCAGGGATTGAACCTGGGACCTTCTGCTTCCCAAGCAGATGCTCTACCACTGAGCCACCGTCCCTCCCCAGTAGCACAACATCTGCAAATTTCAGATAATTATCTATAGGTTTAAATTTAGAGAGTAATGGAAATATTAACTGATGTCTCTTTTTGGAATAGAGCTCACATGTAGATGTGAGTGATAATATCAACTTCCTTTTCTGAGCATATACAGCATCTTTGGTGGATAGGCCAGCGAAGGAACCTTCCTTGCAAAACGTTAGAAGGGAGGGCATCAAAATGCACCCTAGAAAAGGCCCATCTGTACTTTTCATACGTGATGTTAGATAAATATGGGGCTGCAGCAAGTCCAGACCAAGATTTTAGCTTGCTATATATGCTAGTATAGCAGCGCCCGCCTCACGGCCTCACTGGATCTCTTTATATCAGTCTCTTCGGGGTATTTTACTTTTGTTCTCTGATGGAAATAGAATTCACTTCGTAGGGGACCACAGCAGCTTTGTTAGTTTTTCCCAAAAATATAGGCTCCAGAGAAACTTTAACATAAACCACAGATATTTATTATAACACAAAGTCTTTAACTGGGGATATGGGAGATATTTACACAGGCTAACACGTTGCTCAGTTGTTTCAGGCTTTACAATAACTTTTTCTTTCTTGAGTCTCTCAGTTTCACAGTTCCTGTATATTACCCTCTCCACCTCTAGCAAAGGCTGGCATCTTGGGAATGATGTGCCAAGTCTCACCCGTCGACTGGAGCCTCTACTCCTAGCCCTTCTGACTTCTTAGACCCACATCTGTCCCCTCATCCACCTCACTAGGTCTTCAGAGTTGTATAGGTGTCTGTGACCGTTCAGGTCTTGACTGACTCACACTTGCCACACACACAGCCCTCTTGGCTGTTTTTGTTGAGCTTGCAGTCAGCTTGTCCTCTCTGGAAGACTTTCCCGCCACTGTCTCAAGCTCCTTCAAAGAATCAGCTGCCCTCTCAGCCTCTGTCAGGCACGAACTGACTCTCTCAGATTCTGTCAGGCTCCCTGCCTCAGTCTTCTGACAGGCACCAACTCTGTCAGACACTAACTAACTGACTGACTGCCTCAGCAGTTAGCTGTCACTCCCACACTTTCCCTCCCTGAGAGTTCCGAGCCCTCTGGCCCCCATCCTCAGGTCACCTGACGCAGGCCCTGTGTGTCTTCAGTTTCTGGTTAACCCATAGCTTACCGTCACAGCTAGGTAAGAAGGCTTCATCAGTTTGGACCTCAGTGTCAGTCAAGCATTGGTGTACCAAAGATTTGGCTTTAAATAAACCCTATTTCCAAGAGATTAGTCGGACATAACCCAATTAGTCACAGTTTGTTCGTCATTCTAATAGACCAATCAGGATAAGGGGTAGATGCTAAGAACAAAGGGATAAGTCCTGCAGGCTTCAGATGGATTCTTAGCCAATAGTAAATTGAAACCTTCCAGATTTTAAATTCCACTCTTGTCTTAAGAGTACATTGGGTGTACATTTTGGTACATTAAATAGTACTCTGAGAAATTTAGATTGTACTTTCTCTAATTCTCTATAATTGTTGCTGTTATTTATAAATGACTCGTGTCCCGTAAGTAAGTTGGGTCAGCACTTTGTGAGAAAAGAGCTTTAAGGCTGCCAGTATCAAATTTAGACCCTCATTTCTGAAGAATCTAAGAATGGTATTGGCACTTCTCTCTGCTGTGTTAGTTACAGATGTTATGTGTGCTGCTGGACTACCATTGTGTGTAAAGGTTACTTCTAAATATTTAAAAGACTTTATTTGTTCAATATTCTGATCATTAATTTTCCAATTATATTTCTTATCAATTCTGTTGAAGCTTATTATCTTTGTATTTGAATAGTTAATCGTTAACAGTTCTTTATCACATTGTTTTATAAATGTCTTCAGAGCGCAATGTAACCCAATTCTGGTTTGTGAGATGAGAATGGCATCGTCTGCATACATAAGTATCAAGTGGCTGCAAATTGTTTCTTATTACTGTTACCTCAGCCAGGATGGTCTCTGAGTTGGAAGCACTGTCCATTTAGCCCAGGTTGTCCATATTTCATAACGATCAAGTAGTCCTAAGGTCTGACCTGACCTTTAGGACCTAGGTTTCATCTATTTCCACAGATCTCAAGAGTTGAATGTACCTTCCTTTTGCCTCAATCCAACTCACCAGCAAGAAAAGGTTTGGTACACCTTAAACATCAGTTGTTGTTGTTCAGTCGCACAGTCAAGTCCGACTTTTTGTGACCCATGGTCAAAGTCACGCCAGGCCCTCCTGTCTTCCGCCATCCTCCAAAGTCTGCTCAAATTCGTGTTTGTTACATCAGTAACGCTGTCCAGCCATCTCATCTTTTGCTATCCAGCCATCCCCTTTTGCTTTCTGTCTTTCCCAGCATCAGGATCTTCTCCAGCAAGCGCTCTCTTCTCATTTGGTGGCCAAATTATTTGAGCTTCAGCATCTGACCTTCCAGGGAACAGTCTGGGTTGATTTCCCATAGTTCTTCAAGTACTTTGTCTATTAACTTTAGTTCCTTAAACCTATTCCTCAGCTCCACTGTATCTTTGGGATGTGATCATGGTCAAAAGCTGAATGGCCTGATGGCCTCCCCAGTTTTCTTCAGTTTAAGCCTGAATTTTGCAATGAGTAGCTCATGATCTGAGCCGCAGTCAGCTCCAGGTCTTAAATCATATTTCAGGGGTGGCCAACTGTAGCTCTCCAGATGTTTTTTGCCTACAACTCCCATCAGCCCAAGCCATTGGCCATGTTGGCTGGGCCTGATGGGAGTTGTAGGCAAAAAAACATCTGGAGAGCTACCATTGGCCACCCCTGTCATATTTGATTAGAATAGAGGCTCTATACAAATCTGACATGCTATTAGTTAACATCTCCTCCCTAACTCAGGCAAAAAGATGCTGAGGTCTTCTATAAGTAGGACTATAAGATCTTGCATTGCAGAGGCATACAGACCTACCAATCTGTCCATCCTTCCTGGAATTATGGCTGTGGCATATCAAATGCAAGACTGTGATCAGGCAGGCAAAAAGGGACTATGAGGAACATATTGCAAAAAACAAAGACCAACAATAAAAATTTCTTCAAATATGTTAGAAGCAGGAAACCAGCCAGGGAGGCAGTGGGGCCCTTGGATGACCAATGGGTAAAAGGATTACTGAAAGAGGATAGGCTGAGAAGCTGAATGCATTTTTTGCCTCCGTCTTCACTGTGGAAGATGAGAAGTGTTTGCCCACTCCAGAACCGCTAATTTTGGAAGGGGTGTTGAAGGACTTGAGTCAGATTGAGGTGACGAGGAGGTCCTACAACTTGGTAGACAAATTAAAAACTAATATGTCACCAGGTCTGGATGGCATACATCCAAAAGTTCTGTAAGAACTCAAAGGTGAACTTGTGGATCTCCTGACAAAAATATGTAATCTTTTATTGAAATCTGCCTCCGTTCTTGAGGACTGGAAGGTAGCAAATGTCACCTCCATCTTTAAAAAATCCAGGAAATTACAGGCCAGTCAGTCTGACTTCAATACCGGGAAAGTTGGTAGAAACCATTATCAAGGACAGAATGAGTTGGCACATTGCTGAACACAAGTTATTGTAGAAGACTTAACATGGGTTCTGTAAGGGAAGATCTTGTCTCACTAACCTGATAGAGTTCTTTGAGGGGGTGAACAAACATGTGGATAAAGGGGACCCAATAGATGTTGTTTATCTTGACTTCCAGAAAGCTTTTGATAAAGTTCCTCATAGAAGGCTCCTTAGTAAGCTCGAGAGTCATGAAGTAAAAGGACAAGTTCTCTTGTGGCTCAAAAACTGGCTAATTAATAAGAAACAGAGTGAGTATAAATGGGCAGTCTTCGTAGTGGAAGATGGTAAGCAGTGGGTGCCGTAGGGCTCAGTACTAGGCCCCATGCTCTTTAACTTATTCATTAATGATTTGAAGTTGGGAGTAAATAGTGAAGTGGCTAAGTTTGCAGATGACACTAAATTGTTCACTGTGGTGAGAACTAGAGAGAATTGTGAGACACTCCAAAGGGATCTGTCAAGGCTGGGTGAGTGGGCGTCAACGTGGCAGATGAGGTTCAATGTGGCCAAGTGCAAAGTAATGCACATTGGGGCCAAAAATCCTAGCTGTAAATACAAGTTGATGAAGTGTGAACTGGCAGAGACTGACCAAGAGAGAGATCTTGGGGTTGTGGTAGATAACTCATTGAAAATGTCAAGACAGTGTGCGATTGCAATTTATTTATTCTATAACTTATATCCCGCCCTTCCCACAAAGTGGCTCAGGGCGGCTCACAGCAAACAATAAAACAGAGTTCAGAATTATTACATTTAAAAGTTAAAACATTTAAAAACCTAAAAACCTTAAAATTTTAACATTAAATCTATACCATATGAGTCACAGAAGTCTAATAAGCTACATTTATTTCCCAGTCAGGCGTAGGCTAACTGGAAGAGGGTTGTCTTACAGGCCCTGCGGAACTGAGCAAGGTCCTGCAGGGCCCTCACCTCTTCCGGCAGCTGGTTCCACCATGTAGGGGCCATTGTGGAAAAGGCCCTGTCTCTGGTTGTCTTGAGACGGACTTCCTTAGGCCCGGGGATGGTGAGAAGGTTTTGAGTCCCAGACCTCAGTACTCTCTGGGGAACGTGTGGGGAGAGACGGTCCTTCAGGTAGGCAGGTCCCAGGCCATATAGGGCTTTAAAGGTAATGACCAGCACCTTGTACCGGACTCGGTATGTTATTGGGAGCCAGTGCAGAGCCCGGAGACCCGGCCGAATGTGCCCCCACCTTGGGAGGCCCAATAACAGCTGGGCCGCGACATTCTGCACCAGCTGCAATTTCCGGGTCCGGCACAGGGGCAGCCCCATGTAGAGGGCATTGCAGTAATCCAACCTCGAGGTGACCGTAGCGTGGATCACTGTTGCTAGGTCGTCGCAGTCCAGGAAGGGGGCCAACTGCCTTGCCCGTCTAAGATGAAAAAACGCGGACTTGGCAGTGGTTGCTATCTGAGCCTCCATCTTTAGGGACGGCTCCAGTAGCACCCCCAGGCTTTTGACCCTGTCCGCCGTCATCAGCGGCGCACCGTCAAAAGCTGGCAGGGGGATTCCCCCCCCCCCGGTCCTCGACGACCCAGACAAAGGACCTCTGTCTTCGCAGGGTTCAGTCTCAGTCCACTCAGTCTGAGCCACTCAGCCACGGCCTGTAGTGCCCGATCCAGATTTTCTGGGGCGCAGACCGGTCGGTCGTCCATAAGTAGATAGAGCTGGGTGTCATCAGCATATTGGTGACACCCCAGCCCATACCCTCGGGCAATCTGGGCAAGAGGTCGCATATAGATGTTAAATAACATCGGGGAGAGAACCGCTCCCTGGGGCACTCCACAGTTAAGTGTGCGCCTCTGGGATAGCTCCCCCCCCCAATCGCTACCCTTTGTCCCCGACCTTCAAGGAAAGAGGAAAGCCACTGCAAGGCCAGCCCCTGAATCCCCGTGTTGGCGAGGCGGCAAGTCAGTAACCGATGGTCGACCGTATCGAACGCTGCCGATAGGTCCAACAACATCAGCACTGCCGAGCCACCCCGATCCAGATGCCGTTGAAGGTCATCTACCAGGGCAACCAACACCGTCTCCGTCCCATGGCCCGGGCGAAATCCGGACTGAAGTGGGTCAAGGATGGAAGCATCCTCCAGGAAAGTCTGTAGCTGCCTCGCCACTGCCCTCTCAATAAGTTTGCCCAGAAAGGGCAAATTTGAGACCGGCCTATAGTGTGCCAATTGGGCCGGGTCTAAGGTGGTTTTTTTAGGAGGGGACGGACCACAGCCTCTTTAAGCGGCGCTGGAAAAAGCCCTTCTGTCAGGGATCTGTTTATGATATCCCGTACAGGATATCTGAGATCCCTCTGGCAAGATTTAATAAGCCAGGAAGGGCATGGGTCCAATTTACAAGTTGTTGGGCGGGCAGATAAGAGAATCCTGTCAACTTCATCCAGGCTGAGGGGGCTGAAACCGTCCAGAATATGATCCGAAGACATGCTCGGGGCCTCGGTTGCATTAACTGTCTCTAAATTGACGGGGAGGTCGATGCGGAGTGATGCGATTTTATCCGCAAAATAGTTCGCAAAAGCCTCACAGCCTATCTCCAATTCAATAGATTTTGGTCTGCCCTGGGGCAGCGTAGTAAGATCTCGAATTATATCAAACTATTGTGCCGGGCGCGAAGTTGCGGACGCAATCTTAGCCGCAAAGTATGTCTTCTTTGCGGATTTGATTGCCATCTCATAGGTCTTCAAACTCTCTCTATAAGATGTTCGGGTCACTTCGTCTCGAGTACGCCGCCATTGCCTCTCTAGTCGTCTGAGGTCCCACTTCAAATGCCGCAGTTCCTGGTTAAACCAGGGAGACGGCTTAAGGCGGGGGCGCAGAGGACGCCTAGGTGCGATCTCCTCGATGGCCCTGGAGAGTCCATCATTCCAGGACTCTACCAGATCATCCAGGGAGTCGCCAGTGGGCTAGGTATCCCGCAGGGCCGTCAGGAACCATTCCGGGTCCATCAAGCTCCGCAGGCGAGCCAAAATATGCTCTCCGCCTAAACAGGTTTGGGGTGATATATCCATACGAGCCTTGAGGGCAAAGTGATCCGACCATGGCACTGCTTCCATTGCAATATCGTTCACTTGTACTCCCGCCGCGAAGACCAGGTCTAACATGTGTCCTGCCTGATGAGTGGGCGTTGTAACAACCTGGGAGAGTCCTAGTGTCGCCATGGATGACACTAGATCCATCGCCTGGCTGGAGGCCGCGTCGTCGGCATGAACATTGAAGTCACCCAAGACCAATAGCCTTGGGCACTCCAACGCCCAGCCCGCCACGGCCTCCACCAGGGATGGTAGGGCGGCGGCTGGTGCGTTAGGCGGTCGGTACACAAGCCAGATCGCCAACCCCTCCCCAACGTCCCACATCAGGCCGGCACATTCAATGCCCGGGATCTCTGGGGCCGGGAGAGCCCTAAAGGAGTAAGCCTCTCGTATGAGTAGTGCCACTCCTCCCCCCCGCCCGCTAGTCCGGGACTGGTGAAAGACCGAGTAACCTGGGGGGGTCATCTGGGAGAGAGCCACGGTCTCTCCATCTCGCACCCAGATCTCGGTTACGCAAGCCAGGTCCGCATCCTGCTCCCGCAGGAAATCCCGAAGGACAACGGTCTTATTGTTGATGGACCTGGCATTGCATAACACCAGTGTCGAAGACGGGTAAATTCGTCTGGTCCCACTACCTGTCACCATCGGGATGGGACGCAGGCTGGAAGGTGGTCGAGCACTCTCATGTCTCAGCCTCCTTCGCTTGTACGTCTGCCTGCTCCCACCGTCATACCTTCCCCTCCCCAGGAGTACCGGAATCCTCAGACCAGTCATCTTCTGTGGTGGACACCAGTTCGTCGACTGATGGTAACAATAGCTCGGGAAGTAAAGTGCTGCTGTATATAGAATACGGAGTAGTAGATGCAAAGTGTTAAAGTGCAAAGTTCTTCCTCTTATGTTATAGAGGTTCTAAAAGTCTAAGGTGCGGTAGTGTCCAAAAAGGTGCAAGGCGGCAAAGTCTAAAGTGCGGTAGTGTCCAAAAAAGGTGCTAGGCGGCAAAGTCTAAAGTGCGGTGGTGTCCAACAGGTGCAAGGCGGCAAGGAGGTGGAAATTAGGTCTCAGTCCTGATCTTATTCTTAGGTGGTATAGCTGCATAGTTCTTATAGCTGCTAGTATTGATGTTCCCATTGATGTTCCTGTTGGGGGGGGAGAGTCTGAGGACCCAAGGCAACCTCCACACAGCTCTAGGGATCCAGGGGGGTACTAGTCCTCCCCGTTTCCCACAGCCATGCGGCCGCTGCCCTAGTAACTCAGTTACAGGGTGAGTTGTAGTTCACCCTCTCTCCCACTGGGCGTCCTCAGCTCACTCTCCACCCTATGTGTGGACTCCAGGTGTTTATAATTCCGCTAGGAAAGAGAGGAGGAAAGAGGAAGGAGGGGCGGGGGGAGAGGGGGGCCGTCGTCCCACTGGTAGCCTAGCTACCCCGGTACTTCGCCCCTCTTTACCCGCAGCTGTCTCCAAGCACCCTGAATCCAGTCTCCCCAATCAAAACGCCGCTCTTAGGCACTCCTCGCTACTCCTCACACTCTCCGCCTCACACCTCCGCCTCGTGCAGTCTCCGGCGCGGTCTCCGGCGGGACGGTCACTCAGGCGGTTGGTCCCCAAGCGGACGGTCCCCCAGCAGTCAGTCCGCGGGCTCCGCCACCTCAGACTCCCAGCCGTCTCCGCTCGCCCGCAGCCGCCAGTCACCAGCGTCAGCCCGATTCAGTCTGCACCTCCAGCCACACCGTTTTTCAACGTCTCCGGTCGTCTCCGCTCGCCCACAGCCGCCAGTCGCCAGCGCCGTCAGCCCGACTCAGCCCGCACCTCCAGCCACACCGTCTCTGCCGTCTCAGCGTCAGGACCGGGGCCGGGGCCATCTCAGCCCTTGTTGGTAGGCACTTTCAGTCTGCAATAAAGGAGGGGCATCGCCTTGGGCGCCGGGCGCCCTGAGGCCTGACCCTGGTGACTGTGAAGTGTTGCCTAAAGCAAAATTTCAAAGTAAATTGGAGTTGTTGCTCAGAAAAATCAGGCATTCTAAGTGAAGCAAAAACAATTTGAATAAGATTAAGACTATAGGATTGTGTGTTCTTTTCAATTTTATTTATTTATTTATTTGGGGTGCATGTGTGGTCAGAGACACTGGTTTTATCCCTTTTTCCTTCTTCAGTTAATATCCTAGGATTGTTTTAAATTGATGTATAAAGTGGCATGAATTTTAACAGTAGTTATTTCTGAAGAACTGCATTTTTGTTCCAAAAGAAGAGAAGCCTTAGAAGAAACTTTAACTTTCAAATCAAACCAGAATTGTCATGAAACTTGATAACAGCCCTTAAAAACACAAGTGGTATTCTTAGTGTTATGTTTTCTTTCTCCCCATTGGTATATCCTGGATGCAGGGTATTAGTGGAATGGAATCATCTGTGTGATTATGCCTCTTTTATAGTGATGTTAATAAAACATTTTGTTACATTTAGCATAGAATACTACAGGGGGGAGGGGGTAAAATTGTATTGTTGGTTTCTTTGACTTTCAGTAAGAAATATCTCTAGCTTATTGGTTCACTGGAGAAGCTCCAATCATTAAGTAAATACCAGAAGACAAAGCAGACTTAATGATGCACAGAAGGCACAGGTGGCTTTATTGTGCCCATATAAAGTTTGTGCACATACTACTTAAGTAGTGGAAAACCCTTACTTGTATGGGTGATTACAAGAAGGTTAGAGGACTGAAATTCTGAGTATATATAGGTGCAGAATCTCAGTTTTCTGACCTTTTACACACACACACACACTTAATTTCTGATCCCCTTGTAGTATAGATATCTAATATAGTTAGATATCTGAAATAGTCCACTCTACATGATCAGACCTAACATGCAGTTACAGTGTATTTTCTCTAAGTGTATAGTCATCTAAAAAAATTGGATATCAGGAGAAACAACTCAGTATAGCAGTTTTATATTTAAGTATATTGTCTCAGTGCACCAGCACAATAGTTTTTAACTTTCTGTGACCATTGGTCTTTTGGTAACATTACTTGAAATACTGAAATAACATCACTATTTTTTACTCCAAATACATTTTCCTGTAGTGCAGACAGCCAATTTTCATCTTGAAGAAAATGTAAGCAATTTTCTAAAAGAAAGTTAAAATATATAGACGTTTCTGTGGTATCAAAATGACGATTCAGTTATTTCCTGAAGTGAGGCCATTATGTTCTAGAAGCTGAGTCATGAAGGAATGAAAAGAATATGGAAATTTTTTCCCTTTCATTTCTCCTTCAAAATGAAACCTATAGCTTTATGGAGAACAGAAATAAGAGAAGTAAATGGATTGTGCTAAATGAATAAATGCTGGCTGCTTCAAGTTCTCTAATGAAATAGAGATTTAGTGCTATGTTTGAGGTCTTGGCTAGCTGTATTGTTGTGTGGCAGTGGGTTGATGTAGGGACCAATCCTAAGCAGGTATCTATGAAGTTAGCCTGATTGTAGTTACTGGGGAAATGTTCCTAGGGTTGCAGCAATACTCTCCTTTTTGTCAGTTGTTCACGGCAGATACACTGCAGGTATAAAGGTGATTTCAGATGCTGAATGGCAATAGCAGGTGAATGACAACAGCAGGCATGATTGGATTAGGTGTGATATGCAGAGCAGTAGTGGGTGTGGAGATACCAGCATTGCTAATGAGACAGGAAACCTCAGTCTCAATTCTATCAAGGAGGATGTTAAAAAGAAATGGACATAAGTCTGACATCAGCATTCAAAAACCACTGGGAGAGCATTTAACCTTCCAGGACATTGCTCTCCTAAAAGTACAGTTCTCTTACAAAGGAATTTAAAAATGAGATTACAGAGACTGCTGAATTGCAACTGATAATGAAGCTCAATGCATCCTCCAGGACTGAACTGAGGCCCAGGTTTCCTGTCTCATTACCAATTCCTGCTATTGTCATGTGGCATCTAAAATCACCCCACTTTTCAAGATATAACCATTGGCTTCACATTCTAGCTGTATCTGAAGAAGTGAGCACTGACTCAAGCTCATGTCCTGCCACAAATTTTGTTGGATGCTCCTAGACTCTTGCTCCTTTCCGCTAATAAAGCTTGGATGCTGTACTGTTATGTTTCTCCCCCCCCCCCCAAAAGAAACCTTCATCTGTTTAATCTGGAGAGGGTGGGAGGAGAAAAAGGGGGATGTGTTGAACTGGAACATATAGAACCATAATTGTATTGCTGCGATCTGTCTTCCAAAGTGGATGCCTGGGGTTTGCCATCTTCTTCCATAATTAAACAATGGAATCCAATGGAATTGTATTATCAAACAATAGAAGCCAATCCAAGAGTTCTAATTCTGAATTATGGTCTTTTTGAAAGAAAATCCCAGATAGGCACAGAGAAATATAATTAAACCTCCCCAAAACTTTTCAGAATAAGACAAAATAATTTTCTTTTATTTCTCATTTCCCCATTCCAACGTGCTTCTTTTTAATACACATACACGTGTGTGTGTGTGTGTGTGTGTTTGTGTGTGAGAGAGAGAACATTGTACTTTTCAGAAGAATCCATCTACTTATCCATCTTCCCTCCCTCTGAAGAAGTGTAGGAAAGCTTATATCTGAAATAAAATGTTGCTGGTCTTAAAGGAGCCATGGGACAGACTTCACTTTCTCTCTCGAATGGGGCTCTCACTCTTCGTCTTCCTGTCTCTGTCTTCCAGAGGAGGATACCTCAGCCAATGGAGCTTTGGCTTGGAAAAAAACATGAAGGAGGCTTGGAAGTAAGCAGGAAGCAGCAGACGGACCTGGGCAAAAGCGAGCTGCAATGCAGTAGCAGCCCCAAAGAAGGAAGCAGGAGGGAGCCAGTTGCTTGCAGGATAGATACAAGCCCTGCAGGGGCCGAATTCATTCCTTGGGCCTTATGTTTGACACCCTGGTCTAGCCTAAGATGGCAGAGGCAACTGAAGCAGGCCTCTGACTGGAGTGACTGGGGTAGGTTTGTATGGCAGAAGGTGGTCTTTAAGGTGTGTTGGTCCCAGGCTGTACAGAACGTTAAAGGTTGATACTGGTACCTTGAATTGAGTTTGGAAGTCAGAGTAGTTGGAATAAAATGAGAGTGATTACTTCCTATGACTCACTCCAGTTAACCCTCTGGCAGAAACATTCTGTACCAGCTGTGACTTCCAGGCAGTTTTTAAGGGCAGCCCCACATAGAGTGCATTGCAGTAAGGGTTGCACTTCCCTCTTAGTGCATGTCTTCCACCAGGCAACCAAGGCCATTTCAGTCCCATAACCAGAATATGAACTAGTATTATGTGCAGTGCTTTGCAACAAGACTGAAATTGTAAGGTACAAAAAGTGATATCTGTACCAGGAAAATTAAATTAAAATGAAGGAAATTATAGAAGTTTTCTTAATTTGGTAAATCAACAGTTTATCAAAGAACTTTGCTAGTATCAAAAAAGATGTTCAGCCAATATTACATAATGAAAAAATGATGCACTATAGTTTGGTACATATAGTCCTTGTATTAGTTTCATTTTTTCGCAATGAAGAGGAACTACAACCAATGCATTAAAACACTGTTTATCTTTTAATACAATAAACTTATATCAGGTTCAGAGTTTGGCCAATGCTTGTTGCATTACATAGTTTTACTATGAATTAACTTGAAAACATGAACTTGCCTTATTCAGTCAGAAAATTATTGGTCTGTCAGTAGGGTTGCCAGCTCTGAGGTGGAAAATACTTGGAGATTTTGGAGCCTGAGGAAGGCGAGGCTTGGGGTTGGGAGGAACTTCAATGGGGTATAATGCCATAGAGTCCACCTTCCAAAGTGTCCATTTTCTCCAGATAATCTGTTCTCTGTCACCTGGAGATCAGTTATCCCAGGAGATCTCCAGCCACCATCTGATAAATTGCTCTCTCTCTGTCACCTGGATCATCTGATTGCTTTGGGGATGACATGTTATCTTATGAGGATAAAAATCACTTTGAGCAATAACAAAATGGAGGCAAAGCAGCAACTTATTGGGCTAGAAAGATACCAGCTTTGGAACTCTGCTGCCTGGGGTCTCTGTATTGTCTGAATGCATATTAGTCAGGAGTGTAGGCCAAACTATGGGAGAACATGTCACCATTGCAACCCCTGCTTTTTTGGAATATGGAAATACATTTTCAAAAACAGTAAGCATTGTTTCTCAAGCTTAGCCCAAATACTATTATTGTTCCTTCACAGCAATATAACTGTCTTTCCCTTGACACATTTCTGTTGATTCTAATCAGAATAGTTTTAGAATAAATCACTGTTGAATAGTGTTCGGTTCAAAGTTCTGCATAATTAGTACCCTGCTCTTCTTGATTTGTGGAAGCTGTGATGTCATACCAAGGATAACCAATTTAGAGAGAATATGTTTATGAGAATAATATAGTGGACATTTGATAATTAAGGGATAGTCACTTTCATGCTGGCAAGGTAAACTACACAAGTAAATGAACGGCTGTCATTTGTGATTGATAACTGTAAAGCCTGTTTATTGCCAGCATTTTTTACTACAATATACATTACAGCTAGGTTAAAAAAGAATGAGCATATTCTCAAATTGAAGGCAAAATATTCTTTACCACCAAAAGGCTTAGAATTACTCTGTGTTGTTGCTTTTTTTCCACTGCCTTGACTAATTATTACTTGAGAAAATGTCTTAGACAATATTTAAGTTCCAGCTTTCCAAAGAATCTATAAAGAATGGAGTGATTCCCTAGTATTGAAGAAAATAATTTCCCTGGAGCACAAAACAGATGTGATGGAAGTCATGAGTAGAGTGCTTGTTAGTTGAATCATTAATATGTGCCCCACTCCCTTCACATTTAAACAGACTTATCTCATGACTGGCCCCATTCCTTTATAAGTCAGCAGCCATATCTACCAACTGTTGTTATGTGAACTCTGTAGGCAAAGTAGTATGTGGAAAGACATATATGGACACTTTCCACTATGGCTGCACTACAAGCTTCCTAGATGACCCCGAGTCAGTAACATACTCTTAGCCTAAATTCCTTCAGGGTTGTGGTGGAATTTGTGATGGACATTATTCTTATCTGAATGTGCATGCCCTGCAGGAGATTTGTTACTGCTAAGTTTTTATTTAAATGCCTTACAGGATTTACCCACTTCATTTTGTCACACAGTTCAAGTTATTTTCCAAACTTGAATGGTATATATTTATTTTGACCCTTTGAGTCTGCTTTAAATTTCTTCTCCAAATTTTAAAGTCTCATTAACTTTATCTTTATTGACACATTTCAATATTAAGTATCATTTTCTGTTAATAAATTTCTTTGGAAATTTGTAATGATGGTTTTATTTTTTTTAAAAAAACCCAAAGTCTAATAAGGTTTTTCAATATTTATTTAATACTATAGAGATTTCCCAATCTAAAAAAGTAATTAAATATTGATTAAGCAGTATTAAATCCTTTGCAGTAATGTTTGACGGTTGTTTAAATATTGGGAAAAAATCTCATCAAGAGCTTACATAATTGGGAGGGGGAGAACTAAGAGCTGATAAATATTTTCAGAAAGAACATATGGTACAGTACTTACAGGCAATGTTCCCTCTGTTCATAGAATCATAGAATTGGAAGGGGCCATGCAGACCATCTAGTCCAACTTCCTGCTCCATGCAGGATCAGCCTAAGCATCTCCAACAAATAATAATCTAGTTGCATTTTGAAGATTGCCAATGAAGGGGAGCTCACCACCTTACTAAGCAGCTAGTTCTACCTCTGAACAACTCTGACTGTTAAAAAAAAAATCTCCTAATATCCAGCTGGTACCTTTCTGCTTGTAATTTGAGCCCATTGCTTCGGTTCGGCTGCCAAGTTGAACAGCTCCTTGCTCTTCTCTAAATGACAGCCTTTCAAATATTTAAAGAGAGTAATTATGTCCCCCTTCAATCTCCTCCGGACTGAATATTCCCAAGGCCCTCAGTCTTTCCTCATAGGGTTCTTCCTCCAGGTCCCTGATCATCCTCGTTGCTCTCTTCTGTACCTGCTTGATTTTGTCCAGATATTTGAAGTGAGGCCTCCAGAACTGCACACACCCCACAACCCCCACCCCCCCTCCACTGAGCAGAGCAGTTCAGATCCTGAGCAAAATATAACTGCTGCAGTCCTAAAATGGGCAATGGCTAGTGCAAGACCCTGTGTGACTCCAGACTGCTACTGAGTGGAGCTTCCTGTGTTAATGAGTGGCCACTCACACCTTAGAGGGAACACTGTTTATAGGTTGCTACCCACTTACAGTGTTTCTTAGTATGTGGAAAACTCATAGGTTTGAAAGAAGGAAGGTTCCTATGTTAGCATCCAGTGAAGTAGAAGTCTGTATAAAGTCTAGTCTGCTTCTCCATTCCCTCTGTGCCCCCTCACCCCTGTATAGTCACTTCTGTCCTGAGACTCATGGAAATGCAATGTGATTTAGAGCAGTTCAGTCATGGTCTTAACATGTGATATAAACATGTTACATTCATACTGTGGATATGTTTGTAATGATAACATTTGGAAGAGAAAAAAAAATACATGTATGCCACAGTTGCAATTTTGTGTTGCCTATGGTATATTGTTCCATTTTCCAGAAAGAACAGTTCAGTTCTTCTCCTGAATGATTTCTTTTCAGATTTTTTTTAAATAAAAAAGACAAGAACAGTACATGATTAGAGTGAGAAGTCATATAATAAGATTATTTCCATTCTTTATAGTACACCTATCACAATAAGACTCAATGCAGTGTAAGGAAATGCACTCAATAAAATGAGAAATCTAATAAACAGTGTAATAGGACTAGGATGGTAGAAATCTGGAACAAAACATGACCCATTAAACATTGCTGAAAATTGTATTGTGTGAGTATTGTATTGCATCGTACTATACTATACTGTACATAGTACTTATAGGTCACAGTCACATTATTAAAGCGGATTTCTGAATGATTCTGTTATATGAACACACACATATATCACATCTCTTTATGTAAATCCAGAGATTTTCATGTAGCTTGATGTTACTGTGCATGGAATATGTAATTTAGGCATATGCCCTCTCAATTTAAAAAACAACAACCATATAACATAATCATTAAAAAAGACCAAGGGGCTTCAGTTTGAGAAGGTCTTTAGCAGTCTGTATTACTGGTAGGAGCAGCACTAATGGTGCTGCCTGTGGCTGTCTGATCTTGAGCATATGGGTGTTCTTTGGTAAAATGAGCTTTTCTTTTTCTAAGGACATTTTCTCCTTTTTCATTACTTTGCTATACCGCCCATGAGGGACCATGGAATGTTGCTTGCTGTCTGTCTCCTGTCTCCTGATGTATAATATCTGATGTGTGTTTCGATGCAACACAGGTTACTCATCCCTGCAGTAGTAACTTCATCTTTAACGAACTTTAGAACAGTTTTTTTTAATTGCACTAAATTGTAAGAAATGCTTCGCAATTCTTCAACGGGGTGGTGGTGGGGAACAGACTGTCCCTCCCTCTTTTAAAAGTCAATTGGGACAATCAATTGCTTTAACTTTTGCTGTATTGCTTTCAGTGATGCAGTTTAGACAGTTTTAAAATGAAATATTCATTAATAGTTTTGAAATGTGTAGCCCTGCAGTCTGGCATGTCTTAATGTTCACTAAATGTATTTCAGATAGAAATGGTATTGTACCCAAATTCAGTTTCTAGAGCTAATTACTTATAAAAGCTTTGGTCATGCTTGTTAAGAATAGCTCATTCCCCATCAATGTCCTTAGCATCAAACTCACTAATGAGCATTAGAGTTTATTAGAAGCACTGACATAAGATGCCCTGTTAAAGAAATACAAATATGAAACTTGCATGAAGACTTTAGATGGAGCAAGAATCATGCTGAGGAATAAAAGCTAAAAAGAAGTTGGCAGACAACAGAGCTAATCAGATGTTTAGCATAGGAGAGAAGAAACAAAGTATTTATTTATTTATTACCTTATAAGGCAGCAGCACATGGTGAAGTTCTCTGTGCCTGTTTCTGCTCCAGCTCTGCTTCTCTTGCAGTCAGCTGGAGCTTCAAAGGCTACAGTATTGGCTCTTCAAAGGCAGTATAGGCTCTTTGAAAATCTGGTACCACCCCCTCAATTTTGCAAGGGGAGAGGTTGAGGCCTTGTTTGGAGTTACTGCCGATCTGGTAATCCTGCTGAACTGGCTACTGCTCCGTAAATTGTGAGGAGCGGGGCGGGGGGGGGATAGACTTCTTCAGATGGGAGAGAGTGATCTTCAGCCCACATTAAAAGGCAAGCCTTGGCCTCACTAGCTCTGCTTGGCTGGGTGCATTTGACCTCAAGGGAAGGGTGGTGGCAGGGGGTGGGGTGATCTCTGGCCTCCATTGCAGGCCTGGCCTTCCTTGCTTTGCTCGACTGGGCACACTTGCTCTCGAGGGAAGGGTGGCAGGGGGAGGGTGATCTCTGGCCTCTATTGCAGGCCTGGCCTTCCTTGCCTTGCTCGGCTGGGCGCACTGGCCCTTGAGGGAAGAGCAGCGGCAGCAGGGGGGGGGGTTGATCTCTGGCCTCCATTGCAGGCCTGGCCTTCCTTGCTTTGCTCAGCTGGGCACACTTGGCTTGGCTGGGTGCACTTGCCCTTGGGGGAGGAGCGCTCCTCTGCTGAAGGCAAGTGCATTGTGCCACCACAGCAGGACAAGGCTGGGGCCTGCCCTGTCAAACGGGCATTGGCAGAGGCAGCATGGGGGGGGGGGCGCCTTCAGCTATACCTTCCCAAGGGAGCAGACATTTCAGGGGGAGGTCTTTCACCTTTCAGGTGGGGGGGGGCAGGAGAGTTCCCTGGCCATGCAAGGCCTGCCCAGCCTTTTCCCACCCCTCTCTTTCTCTCTGCAAAGGAGCCAGCCTCTGGGTCTTTCCTGGGGATTTCCCCACAAATTAGGTCAGTTCCCCGGGGAGAAGACTGAGGGCTTTTCCCTCACACACTTTTTGGAGAAAGTGGGCTGCCCTTTCTCTCCAAGAGATAAGTGTCTTTCCCCTGCACCCTAGGAGGCTGTCTCCAGGACTTTCCTGGCGATTTCCTCACAAATCAGGTTCAGTTCCCCAGGAGAGAGGATGGAGGGCTTCTCCCCCCCCCCCCATTTATGGAGGAAGTGGACTGCCCTCTCTCTCCAAGAGATAGGATGGGAAGGGCATATAGTTCCCTTCAGTATAGAGTACACAGAGCTTACAAGATTTTTGAAGTGATGTGAAATAGTAAAGCAGAAACAATAAAAGGAACAGGAAAAAAACCACTGTGATGATCAGTATGAGAAAAAGGCAGACTAAAAAAGTCCAGTCTTGTAACTGGAAAAATGAAATTACAGAAACAGAAATAAAATCAATATAAGACCTTTTACTGGACCAATCAAATTAGTGCAAAATAAAATTAACCATGAAAGAAAAATGGTGTAAGCCAGAAAGAAGTGGCAAGTCCCAGGGTTGGTTTCAAGAACTGTTGCAAACTTAGCAGCCAGATAATTTCCGCGTGTGGAGTGCAAACTGAGAAGCCTCTCTCCCCTCCTTTCTCTCTCTCACCCCCCCCCCCTCACCTCTCCTTCCTTTCTCTATCTCTCCCTGTCATCTGTCCCCCATCTTTCTTTCCCCCAAAAGTAACTTGACAGGCCATTCATGCCACCTGATAAATGTTTGTGATATTGAAATTATTTAACATCTTGGCTGTTGTCTTTGTGCTTTTGAAGTATTTTTTCTCCAGATTGCCCGATCTGAGTTGGAAAATACCTGGAGATTTTGAGGTGGAGCCTGAGCGGTGGGCATTGCCTTATGACACACTTCCAATGATGTCAGGGTGTGTGTGGCATATGCAAATAACTTATGCAAATAAGTTATGCTAATGAGTTCCTGGAAAGCTTTTTCTACGAAATGACCCCTGGATATATCTATATCTCAGCAGGGGTCTAACTTGCTACCTCATGTTTCTCCAGTGCTTATAGAGGTTGCTAAGCAACTTGAAAATGGCGCTGAGATTTTTAAATTTTATTTTTTTTCTTAGCATTTTGGGTCTGTTGGGAGGGGTCTGGTTTGTAGAAAAAACTCAGTTTACAGGAATTCCCCCCCCCCCGCCCCCCAATCTTCAGGTGATTCCCTCTTGTTTATGTTTTGACCTGCATGAGAGTGGCTGTGTTCAGGATCTCACACATAGAAACAAAGATAGTAAAAGAGAAATGAGAGAGAAGTTAAGATAAGATAAACACAGAAAGTTGGATTATAGTTATTTTGGGAATATATTTTAGATTATTATAATGCCAATAATACTGCAAATAGCTTTGTTACTTATTGCAGAGTTCCCTGTATTTCAATACTCATTTGTAAAATAAGATGCAATTAAATATATACCATCTTTACACCATTATTTGTTTTCACAGTAACAGTACACAGTCCTGAAAACCATACAGGGCTGTGTGGATAAGACTTGTAAATTTGAATTCTGCAAACTTCTTTACATAAGAAATGATGTCAGATCTTTGACAGACAGACAACCTTTATTGGCATATCAAAGATAAAGGTGTTTTAAGAGCTAAAAGTTTAAGAATACGATGAAAGAACAAAGCAAGGCATAAACAAAATACATCAGTTAATAGCTTCCCTGGTTTGAATTGCAAGCTGAAGAAAACAGGCGACGTTAGAGGTTATAAGATGGATATAACCAGAAAGTAACCACTGGACCTTAATTCTGTCAGGAAGGCCACCATGTACAAAGAAGGGGATTAAATTTTTTTTCTCAGAACTTAATATAAAGTGGACAAGTTAATAAACATGAGAAACAGATTCAGTCGCTCCCAAACTATACAGGGGCATTGTCTAAATTCATTGGGGATTTTTTGACATCTTCCAGAGAAGATGGCCAATGGCAGTACATTAAATCTGGTCAGCGTGAATGCCCTTCTTTGCTGAGAGTGAGTCAGAGAGCAAAAATAGGTAGCTAACTGACCGGGGGTTGGAAATAATCCCAGGTGAGTTGGAGAGCAAGTTTTCCTAGCTGCGTCAATCAGGCACTGAAATTGAATATCTAAAAGCCTGTGTTTAATTATTTGGAATATTGTTGAGACATATGATAAGTACAATAAGTCCAGAGGAATGCCAATAGATCTGATTTTTAAATGGACTAATTTCAGCCAATTAGATTCATGATAATCTGTCAACATTTAGAAAAGTAAAAGAATTCTACTCAGAATTAAAATGCAAGCCAAAATTTAACTGTCAAAAGCTAGGCCCAAGTTTCTAACAACATCTGGCTGGTTTCAAGACAAATCGCAGCATATGAATCACAATTTGGGAGACTCAAGGATTTTCTGTAGGAAAAAAGATTATAGCCCCTCAACAGACGGATTAATGGCATTTATCCATATGGGGCTCCATATAGGAATTGTGGGCTGGAGATGTCATATCTTTCAGGCTCCAGCATACAAATAAGTGGGCCTGGAGTAATTTTTCATCCTTAAATATTAGGGACAGTATTGTCTTCTGATCTTGGAAACCTTTAGGTACATGACACCTTGCTGCTGTTAGGCACTGCTTTTGGAATGTATTGTAGCACAGAGGAAGCAAATAGAACTTAATTTTTTTCATTAGAACTTTACTTTCCACACCATGTTATTTCCCCCATGAGTAGTATCCATATCATGAGGGTTAAAAGAAGAGGGAAAAGCAGTTTATAGAGGCCTGATGGGGGGAACAAACTGATTAACTGCGTGGAAAACCCTAAGATTTATCCAGATCAGTTTAATACAAAAGGTATTTCTACATTTTAAAATGTTTTTAATAATATCTTATTACTGTGTGGGCATGTACTTATAGCCTGCACTCTTGCATGTGTGAACAGGTCTCACTTTCCAGTTCATTCCAGATTTACATTTGGATATTCTGAGCAAAAAGGAAGAAAATTATCTTTTCACTCTCCTAACTCTTAGAGAATGCATTCAATTTGGGCTATGGTATACGTGACAGTCTGCTAAGGGTTAATGCCCAACAGAGTCTGAGAACTGTTGAGTAACTAGCTGTTCAAATATAATATTGTTGAGAGAATCAGTTAAGGAATGACAGTTAGGAGCTGGCAGTTGAAGAAGAGACCAGTTAAGGACAGGCTGTGGTCTGGGAATTAGACTAAGAGACTGAGTGGATCAAGAAGAATGCGGCTCCCAACCGGAGGCAGGCTTTACAGCCTTGTCTCTGGGGGCCGTTTTACCCCTTTGTAAGGAGGAGGAGCGGGCAGGGCATTATGGGAAGTGAGGGCAGAGCAGGCCTTAACGGTCTTCGCCTCGTGCTCGGGGAGTGGAGAGCTTGGATGAGCTCCTCCTGTCCTGCGCGGCACGGGGCCTTTTGGCGCGTTGATTTTCATGCTACTCGAGCGGCAGCGGCGATCCCTCAGCTGAGGTTCAGAGGACGGGGCTGTAGCTCAGTAGCGGCAGTTTCCTGGCGGCCGCAGCCGCTTTTGAGTGTTGAGGGACAGCGAGCACTCGGTTTTCGGCCGCATGGAGGCGGCGGGAGCGCTTTTTGGTGTGGCGATTTGCTGCTGGCTGTGTTTTTTAGCTCAGCCAGCGTTTTTTCTCTGCCTTTTCCCAGGGGCTGTTCCCTTTCTGTAGCTGGGAATATCGGATCTAGCTTTGGGGCCCTCTTCATTCCCCCCGTCCTATTGTTGGGGTGGTCTGCACTGTTGCTGAGTGGGGCAGTCGGCATTTCCCTGCTTATTACTCCCCTGTTGCTGGGCGAGGCGGTGGCCATTTTCGCTGCTTATTACCTCCCTGTTGCTAGGCAGGGCGGCAGCCGTTTTTTGTTAGGCTCTGCTTAGAGCCACCCCCCCCGCCCCCATGTTTTGCAGGCTAGATATTGGGCTCGCTAGCCATGCGTAAGGGGCAAGGAAAATCAAAGGGCAAGAGCCCTGCACCAAAATCCCAGCCTTGCCGGCCAGTTTCTTATAAGCGCCTGGCGCCTCAGCCTATGTCATCTGAGGATGAGGATGACTCCTTTGAGTAGTCAGTATTAGCTAGGTTGACTGCTTTGGAGGGTTCTAGTGGCAAGCCCTATATCACAGAGGTTGGGGGTAAGAAGGGCGTTTCATCCAAAGCTGTCAAGGCTGCTGATAGGAAACGGTTGCAAGAAGAGATTCTTAACTGCTTGTCTTCTCTTGAGAGCAGGTCCGGCCCTGTTGACTCCTCTCCCGGTGGAAGTTCCTGATGTGGACGCCCGGCAATGTGTGCAGTTTGGTAGGGGCGAGTCTGTACAATGCACTAATGTAGCTTGGCCCTGGGGGCCGTGGGGGCAGTCAGATACATTTGGGCCTGTGGCCAATAGCCAGTCTGCAGTGTTTACTAATCCTTAGCCGTGGGCTTGGGGTTTTAATTCGGCTAACTCTCTAGCGTCTTGGGGTGGCCTGGCTGGCCAGTTTCCTGGACTATCCTCGGCCCCTTGCGCTGGCTGGGGTTTCCCTTATCTCTGGGGCCCATCTTACTCTTCAGTGCCTGCTAAGTGCCTTTTGGTGATCTGGCTCTTCCCTTAGGGGATCACTTGTTGCCAGCCACCAAGGATAAAATATTAAAGGGTGAATTTGTGGACCTTTTTTCTCTGCTCTACAGGAAGCTTGAGAAAAAAGATAAGGAGGACCTTGATGATAGGGAAAAGGAAAAGATCAAATGGCGTAAAGTTGATAGGACCTGGGCAAATTGGGTGCCCGGTTTCATTATTTACGTTGGAATAATTTCCAGGTCTCATCCATGGAGGGCGACTTCCCTTTTCCAGTATTTTGATATCACCAGCTTTAGTGGCCCTGCCTGGCTTCAGTACGATGAGGAATTCAGGATGAGGGCCGCCCTGAACCCATCCCTTCAGTGGGACCAAATTCGGCCACAGTTGTGGCTGCAGGTTATGTCTTCAGTGAGACCTGATCTCGGAGATAAGTCAGACAGCGGCCATGTTGTGCAGCGCACAGCCGCTGCTTCTGGTTCCTGCGGTAATGCGGGCAGGCGGTTCAACCCCGCTTGCTCTGCTGGAAGTTTGGGTTGCAGGGGGTATGTGGAAGGAAAAACTGCCCATTTAAGCACGAGTGCCCTCTGTGCGGAGGGTCTCACTCCTTTACAAATTGTTCCCGGGGTAAACCCAGGAGGGGGCTGCCCAGGCAGGGCTCTGGTGGAACAAATAAGCCTTTTGGAAAAGGGCCCCAGCCCAATAAGGGTGACAGTGCTTGAGGCCTGGCTCCGTAATTATCCTAAGGTTGAGGATTGAGTTTACTTTTTCAACGGTTTTAAGTTCGGTTTCAGAATTCCTTGTCAGGAACCCAGAAGGCCGTTTATGGCCAATAACCTGAAGTCAGTTACAGGTATAGATAAAAAGTAGGGGAAGAATTGGCTGAGGGCAGGGTGATTGGTCCATTTCCTGCACCTCCTGTGAATTCTCTGTGGGTCTCTCCTTTGGGCATTGTGCCTAAAAAGACCTCAGGGGAGTTTAGATTGATCCACCATTGATCTTACCCTCATGGGGAGTCGGTGAACGATGCCGTACTGGAGGTATTGTGTACCATGCGGTACACATCTTTTGATGCAGCGGTTCACATGGTGAGGCACTGTGGGGTGGGTGCTGAGTTGGTGAAATGTGGTATAAAGTCTGCCTTTCGCCTTCTCCCTGTTCATCCTTTGGATTTTGAATTGCCGGGTTTCCAATGTTATGGGCAGTTTTACATGGATAGGGCCTTGCCTATGGGGTGCTCTGTTTCTTGTGCTGCGTTCGAGCACTTTAGCTCTTTTTAGAATGGAGTGTGTGCTGTGGGGCTGGTTTAAGCAATGTGGTGCATTACCTTGATGACTTTTTGTTTGCTGGCCCCTTGGGCTCCGGCCAGTGTGCCTGCTTGCTGGCGGCCTTTACAGTGCAATCTGAGGAGTTGGGCGTCCCCCTAGCCCATGAGAAGACAGAGGGCCCTACCCAGCAATTGACATTCTTAGGTGTTGAACTAGATTCCTTGCAGCAAACCTCTCGCCTCCCAGGGGAAAAAATTCTGAGGCTCCGGGGGCTGGTTGCCCAATTTTTGTTGCGGCGGAAGGCAACCTTGAAGGAGTTGCAGCAGTTATTGGGACACCTAAACTTTGCTTGTAAGGTGGTCGCTCCTGGCCGTCCTTTCTTGAGGGGGGGCTGTGTGATGCAATGGCTGGTCTATCCTAGCCGCATCACAGAATTAGGATTTCCGGATGCATACGGGAGGATCTCTTCTTGTGACAGGAGTTTTTGATCTCATTTAATGGTGTCTCCTTTTGGAGGAAGGATTTGAGGTTGGAAGCCAAGCTTCCGATGCTGCAGGGTACTTAGGATTTGGAGTCTATTTTCGCGGACACTGGTGCATGGAGGACTGGCCTATGGAATGGGTAGATGCCGGGTGGACCAGGGATTTGACCTTCTTAGAGTTCTTCCTGATCTTGATGGCCGTTTGGTTGTGGGGAAATGAATTGGCGGACCACACGGTCCACTTTTGGTGTGACAATTTAGCTGTGGTGCATGTCATCAATTCCCTCACTTCTAAATCACCCAGGGTTATGAGGTTCAGGCTTTCACACTGCAATACCTGCGGCGGAATATTTTATTTTTTGCCAGGCATGTGCCTGGGGTGGGTAACGGGGTGGCTGACTCTCTCTCTCTCAAACAGATGCAGAGGTTTCGTCAGCTCACCCCAGACGCAGATCTTCTTCCTACAAAGATGCCCCTGGAGATTTGGACGATTGGCGGGTCGAAGCCGGCAGAGCAATAAGTATTGCTATTGCTCCTAGCACTAGAAAATCATACACAAGGGCAGTGAGCCAGTTTGAGAAGTTTAGGAGCACCATAGGTTACAGCATGGAATGGCCTCTTCCAGTGGAGCATTTACTCCACTATTGCATATCATTGCAGCTCAGGGGCCTGGCAGTTCAATCTATTCGGGGCCGGTTGTCTGCTTTGGCTTTTGCCAGTAAAGCCATGGGGTTACAAGAACTAATTAGTGATTTCCGCATTCGGCAGTTTTACATGGATGGGCCAGGGTGGGCCAGAGAGGGCCAGGGTTAGGTCGAATGCAAGGCAGCCAATTTCACCTGTAATTCTTAGGGATTTATGGTCAGTCTGGGACCAGGTATGTTGGTTGGAGTATGAAACACTTCTCTTTCATGCTGCCTCCCTGGTGGCATTTTTGGGGGCTTTCTGGGTGAGTGAGCTGGTAGCTCAGTCCAGAGGGGATGTTTCTGGAAGGGCCTTATTGGCCCAAGAAATTTGCATTGCTGATAGAGTGGCATATATCACAATGTATCGTTCTAAGACTGACCAGTTGCAGCGGGGGAACACTATTAGTTTGGGCGCCTGTTCCAAGGGGGAACTGTGTCCTGTAGCGGCTTTAACGTGCTGTCTCGCTATCTAGCTACCCGCGGTTTTGGGGCTGGTCTGTTGTTCCAGCATGGGGATGGTAGTCCCCTGACAAAGCATCAGTTTTGGCCTCGTGGGGGTTAAGTTTGGCACTCATTCTTCCCCCATAGGGGTGGCTTCTACGGCGGCGGCTCTGAGGTACTCCCCACCATCCATTTAGAAGCTTGGTAGGTGGCGTTCCTCGGCCTATAAAGGCTATGTTCGCTCTCTGGCACTGCAGTAACTAGCATCAGGTTATTGAGGGTGTGGTTATTCACTGTTTTCTTCTTTTCTCAGGTGCTGTTGTCTGTGGGGAGAGACGATGTGTCCTCATATGCGGGCACAGCTTCGTGTTCTGGGCTGCCCAGAACACGAAGGACTTCGGCTGGTTCACAGCTGGGGCTCAGCAAGTGGGCTACCATAGAGTGGTGTGGATGGCAGGGTCTCCATTGGTCGGGCCTGTTGCCCTTGCTTTTTGAAAATGTTCATGTTTTGGCCCCACATGTTGTGGTGATACATTTGGGAGGAAATGATCTAGGCTTGTTCAAGGGTAAAGCCCTTGTGCTGCAGGCCAAGGATGACCTTCGAGTCATTAGGAGTCGTAGGCCTAAGGTTTTGATTGTGTGGTCGGCCATGATCCCGCACCAGGTATGGCGTGGGGCATGGGATCCACGGGCGATTGAGAGAGCTCACCGCAATGCCAATTTAGAAATTAAAAAAGCCCTTGGGGGTGGGGGTGGGCCACTTTCTCCCTCATCCTGGGATCCGTGCTGATTGCACAGATTTGTACAGGATTGATGGCGTCCATCTTTCCGATAAGGGAAACTTTTTTTGGATGACTTAAAATTTGGACTTTGGGAACTAGTAGGCGTTTAGTGGGTGCAGCTGCCTAAGCAGAGTCTTGGCCTCACGGTGGCTGGTTTTTTTTTTTTTTTTGCCTAACTTCTGTTATGCAGCTTGGTGAGCACCAGTAACACCCCAGTTTTGGGGCACGGGGTCTAGCTAAATCATTCCTGGCCTGTGCGGACTAGTTGAGTGATGAAGTGGACTGCCTCGGGTTTGCATGGATTGATCCGCCCTTCAGCCATGCAGATGGGGGCTGGAACTCCAGGTCATAACCTTTGCTAGGCTGGCCAGGTACGAGCTATGCATTTTGGCTATACCTAGGGGCAGGGTGGCTCACCCGTCATGCGGCAGGGGAGGGGTATTTCGTCCCCTGGCCCTGCCGTGTTGCCTGTTACGTTTATAGCCCTTGTTGTTAATTTAATAATAAAGAAAGTTACCCTTAGTTACCCAAACCCTTGTGTCCGTCTCTTCCTTCTGTCTGTGGGGTCAATCCTTATTCAGCCAAAAAAGGGAAATAATTTCTACTAAAAAGAAGTGATCCCTGCCCAGTTGAGGAGAAAAATAGCTTCTAGAAAATAGGAGTATTCCTTCATTTGTGTATAAAGAAGGATTGTATGTTGTGCATTCTTATTTTCTAAACTTTGGGCCAGTGAAACACGGAAACATATGCTTGAGTGTTTATGCAGAAACCGAAAAGAAAGCCTCTCTCCTCACAGTTTTAAAGACTTTATTGAATAGCAGAAACACTTGTTGGCAACAAGTTATCTCGTGTTTGTGTGAAAACAAAGTTATCTCTGTTTATTATCTACTCATTTCATACATCCTACATCTGATTCTGCCTGACCTTTTCTCTCTAAGTTAATTAAAATATTTATTTTGAACTTTCAAAAGGCTCTCATGTGCCATTTCAAAAGCAAGGTATAAGAAGGAGAGTTTGTCTCTTCCCTCAGTTTCCTGGGCTGGGCCAGCAAGAGACAAAATGTACCTTCTTATACCCTGCTCTTTGAAATGGCACATGAGAGGCTTCCGAAAGTTCAAAATAAGAAAGAAGTACTAAAAACCCTGGATAGAATGAAATGAAAAACATGTTTAGTGAAGGAATAATTAATAAAAAATAGAAAAAATTTCAAGCATATGACAATAATACTCAACACTAGAATGTCTAAGTTAAGATACAAACATTCCTGTATATATTATGCAAGAAATAAAACGTAGCACCAAAGAGGAGGAGGAGAAGGAGAAGACTGCAGATTTATACCTCGCCCTTCTCTCTGAATCAGAGACTCAGAATGGTTTACAATCTCCTATATCTTCTCCTCCCACAACAGACACCCTGTGAAGTGGGTGGGGCTGAGAGGGCTCTCACAGCAGCTGCGCTTTCAAGGAAAACTCTTGCGATAGCTATGGCTAACCCAAGGTGTAAGCCAAAATGCCCTCAAAACGAGGTTGGGAAATTGACAGGTGGGCACCTGGCTTAAAAAGGATCTTGAATCTATGTATACAGGATACACGTCCAGAAATTATTGCTTAAATTTGCCAAGGACACTAATTAAGTAAAACAATTAAAATTTATTGTAGAAAAATATAGAACACACATACAAGGTAAGGAACACATACAACACACAAACAGTCCTAATAAAAATAGAAAGAAATGCAGAGATAACACAGGGATGGACAAACAGGGTGATAATTACTGATCGTAGTCTTCAAAGAAGGCTCCAATGATTATGAACGAGGACTAGGGGGAAGGGACCCTCAACTGGCCAAGAATCGGGGATGTATCTAAACAGCAGGGTAGGGATACTGCTAGATGCACAGCTGTGGGGAGCTGGACCACAGGTTATAAGGACTACCTTGAGCCCTTAGGGGATGGGAGGTACAGGAGCAGATGACAGTGGTCAGCTGATACATAACCTCAGAAAAAGGGGAGGCTCCTCAGTGACCATAAGGGCTGGATTTATGTGGTAGCCAATAGCCAGTTTATTGGGGACACCCGATTGGATACCCATACCTGGCCAGTGAGGAGACTTGGCTGGGGTTACCTGATTGGACTTCCAGGTAACAATGGGCCAAGGGGGGAGGCTCCAGGATGACCATTAAGGGAAAGAATGGGAGAAATGATTGGAATGGGGGTGATTAAAACTATCAAACTTATCTAAAAAGGTGACAATAGATGGCCAAATTGCTACCTAAGGTAACACCCAGTCTATACAAAGACACCTGGCTCTAGGTGAAGATGTTCTTCCTCCTCTTCAGTCTTCTATTGGCACCAGTCTTTGTCTTGGGTTCTGTTGGACAAAGGCTTAGGCAGTCTGGCAGGATCCACGCCTAAGATAAGCGTGATGGCTTTATGCATAGGTGACATCTGTTGAGTACGTGAGCCTCCCGCTTCGCTGTTATGGAGTCTGGCACTGCAGGAAGATAGCTGCTGCTGGTGTTAGCCTTCCAAGATGGAGTCTCTGGTCAAGGCTGGAAACCGCTTGTCTGGACAGTTCCTGGTGGCCCAACTTCTTCCACTACAACGGCTGAGATGGGGATCGCACGGAGCGACTGGAAACCATCTGTTCTCCTGGTTAGCACTCCTCGAGAAACACGGAGTGCTGCTGCAACGTTGTGGCTGTTAGTACTCATAAGTCCCTTTCAGTCTGGTAGACAAAACCCACATTCTGCTGGCAGATGTGTGTGAGTCTTCAGACACCCTGGCAACCAAACGGGTGACTACGATGTTCTGGAATTAGGGGTATTTTTCTCACAAAGGCCATTCTAACAGGTGCAAATGGAGGAGTCCAAGTGGACTAAGGCATATAACTACCCAACCAGGGAGATTCCAGGAGGTCCAGTTCTCTTCAGAAGTCTACATGTTTGGGAAGCCAATAATCTAAAAGGATACCTATAGGAAAGAGTAAGATTAGGGTTGCCAGGTCCAAACTTCTCCCCAGCGAGAGGATTTGGGGGTGTTCCAGGAAAGGTGTGGCAATCTTCAGTGTGATGTCACAGAGTGATGTCATTAATCCTGGATGCAATGCATGCAAATCCCCTCCCTCACTTTTTCCCAACAATTTAAAGGGAAAGTCATTTTAAATAGTTGGGGGGAAAGCGAGGGCCATATGCATGCATGCCCTGCAAGTCACCTAGGTAAATTCCTAAGTAAGATCCATGTGCCATCATAGCCAGTAGGGGCTTAAGGTGCTGTACAGTGTTCCCTCTAAGCTGAGTTAGTGTGAGCTAGCTCACAGATTTTTAACCTTCAGCTCACAATTTTTTGTATTAGCTCAGGAGGGATGACTCCAGAGCACAATTATTTATGCAGTAGCTCAGAGCTTTAATATCAGTGGCTCACAAGGTAGAATTTTTGCTCACAAGTCTCTGCAGCTTTGAGGGAACATTGGTGCTGTACAAACATGGATGTCCCTGGTGGAGCATTACACACCACTGGTAGTGATCTGCTGGTGATCTCTGACCCAAAAGAGGTCCAGCTGCCTTTGACAAGGGTGTTCCATAATTCTGCAGGGCCTGTAAGGCAGAGATATTCCACCAGGCTTTTGCTTGAGGACAGCAACAGCTGGCACCTTTCCCCTTTTTCTCATCCTCCCCCGGAAGGTTTTCTTCTCCCCCCCCCCTACGGTATGCTCCAGTGATTTGAAGAACACAACTAGCAGGATACCATCAGGGTTTTTGAAATTTTATTGTTTTCATCTGTATTACAATGTTGTTTTTAACTTTTGTATTTTTTTAATCAGATGTACATCACCCAGAGCCTGGTTTGGGCCGGGATTGGGCGATTCAGGTGGTGGTGGTAATGTGAATCAGATCAAAAGCATGTTATGGAAACTTATTCTGGTTCCAGGTATAAAACCAGGAACTTAAATGAAAAGCAGATTATTTTCTCTCCAGTTTTTGGAAAATGGGCAGTGTAATTGAGCTAACCGTCTTGCTTGTTGATTGACTGAAGGTTAGAAGGAGGGACTACTGGTTTCCTGAGAATGTTTCCAGATTGGAAGAAGAAGAAAAGTTTATGGGGAGAAGGGCCTGACTGATTTGTCTTCTTGGTTTGAGTAGCTCAGTGAGGTCAGGTTTAGCATCTCTTTTCTTGCTAGTTGTGCAGTTTGAGAATAAATTAGGATCTGAGCATAGTTTTAAAATATCACTGTGCATAGCTATAGAGCTTTCTTATAGAAATTGAGTTTTCAGTAGCATTTCGAGTCATTAGAAGTTGACTTCTGGCACATTTCCATCAAGTGAACTTGTGTTGTTTTCTTAGGTTTGTCTTTATGTTGCCAAAAGTACCTTTAATCACCCAAGCTTAGCTCCCAAATGAAAATAGTGGCAGATAGTGGTGTTTGCCTTCTCAGGTAGGAACATTAGTGTGCTCAAATTTAAGCTCTGACTTACTGAATAATTGTTTAGGTCACATCAATAGCGGTATTTTTACTGATATTTTTGAGCCAAATGTATAGTTATTCAGGTGTCATTGTATGTCCTTGTCAGTGTTCCTTTCGCCCAAGAAAAGGCTGAGTGGGACGGAAACAAGACAAATAGAAGCTTAACACTGATTGCATAGTTTGTTTCAACTTATAGTACCAGTTACAGTAAAATGTTGTTGCAAGTAAAAGGGAATTACCTTTTATACAGGAGAATAAAGCAAAAACAAACAGAAATTTGTTTTAGGACTTTAAACTACATATAAATTGTATTCCTGAATTATCCAGTTTACACATTTATTAAGCTATAAATACATTTTTAGAAAACCAGTTGACATTTAGATATTTTATTAAACATGATAAATGCCAGGGAAAATTGAATTAAGAAAGCTTGTAACATGCTTTATTACCAGTTTTAAAATTTTGCCTAGCTATAAATGGCCCTCCTTTGTATGAAGAATAAATCTGTTTGAAAACTGGGAAGTAATTTTTTCCTTCTTTCATTGCCATAGGCCTTGACCTTTTTGTTGATGGCTGGTTTTAACAGCTTCACCTTATGTTTTATTCTTTTTGATTTGTGTTAAATTTGATTATATGCCCTGAGCACTAGTCAGAGTCCTAACAAGAAAAAGGTATGCAAGCCAATACAGTATAAAATGCAGTTCACATGTTAATGGATGTAGAGATTAAATCAAACTGTACAAAATCTGATTTAATCCAGTTTTTGGGAAAACTTAAACATGTGCAGGTTTGCAATAAAAAAGGCCAACACCATGCTGGGAATTATTAGGAAGGGAATTGAAAACAAATCAGCCAGTATCATAATGCCCCTGTATAAATCGATGGTGTGGTCTCATTTGGAGTACTGTGTGCAGTTCTGGTCGCCGCACCTCAAAAAGGATATTATAGCATTGGAGAAAGTCCAGAAAAGGGCAACTAAAATGATTAAAGGGCTGGAACACTTTCCCTATGAAGAAAGGTTGAAACGCTTAGGGCTCTTTAGCTTGGAGAAACGTCGACTTCGGGGTGACATGATAGAGGTTTACAAGAGAATGCATGGGATGGAGAAAGTAGAGAAAGAAGTACTTTTTTCCCTTTCTCACAATACAAGAACTCGTGGGCATTCGATGAAATTGCTGAGCAGACAGGTTAAAACGGATAAAAGGAAGTACTTCTTCACACAAAGGGTAATTAACATGTGGAATTCACTGCCACAGGAGGTGGTGGCGGCCACAAGCATAGCCACCTTCAAGAGGGGGTTAGATAAAAATATGGAGCAGAGGTCCATCAGTGGCTTTTAGCCACAGTGTGTGTGTGTGTGTGTGTATTTGGCTGCTGTGTGACACAAAATGTTGGACTGGATGGGCTATTGGCCTGATCTAACATGGCTTCTCTTATGTTCTTATGGTTTCCCAAGTAATCGAGAGTTTCTGAGAATCTTACAGAGCCCGTCAGCCTCTTTTGAAGTATATATATATATATATATATATATATTATATATATAAAAAAATAAGTTGCACTTTTTATTTTTAACTCTACGTTATTTCAGCTGCTTGCTGGAATGAAAAGTACATCTCCCTCTTATTCTGTCAACTGAAGAAGTCATTGTAAACGTTTTCCTTGACGTGGCACTTGTATTTACTTTGACACATTAGTTGTTGAATTATGTAAAGTGTGTATTCTCAGCCTTGTAATAATTTCCTTATATTTTTAATAAGTACTGAAATAGTTGTTTTTGTTGTTTCAAAGAGGCTCCCCAGGCTGTCAGTCACAGAAAGATAACATAAATTTTACATCTAAGTGCATGCTTTACTTATACCTAGATATATGCATAGGTAAGATGTTTAAAAAGCAAACAAAATATTTCTTGGTTAAGGGCATTTAAATTGACTTCATATTGCTTGTGTTTCTTATGGCTGCCTTTTAATATTTTTATTATGTTATTTATATTCTCTTTCTCACAGAGACTCAAGGTGGATTATGCATAGTAAGCCAGTACAGTCAACAAAATCAGACTTTCAGTAACTAATGCATTAGGAATTAGAAGTCTGGAGCCAACAGAAAGAAACAGGAGAGCATAAGTATTCACATGACACATTAAGTGATACAGAAATTACATAAATAGGATCTTACTTGCAGTACACTATATACAGGTGTACAGACCACGTCCCAATCATTTATCCAAATAAGGCTATGATCCCTTTTATACTGTGCCGTCTTTTAACTTGTGCAGAAAATCCTCTAGAATAGTTCAGTTTTGCATAGTGATTCACAGTTTGAATTGTGAAAGAAGGTGAGGATTGTTTAGGAGCTACATCTTTTTAAATCTTAAAGCATTTACTCTTTTTTTTCCATTGCCCCATATACAGGGTTGTTTTTCTTTAAGGGTAGACAGGTACCACAGTCTTGCATCACAGAGTCTGGTGTGGCACACTTTATCATAGGGCCATAGCAAGGATGTCGTTCTATCAGAACATTTTTGTGTAGTGATGGCATGAATTCTCTAGAATAAAACTGTTAGTTTTATATCATAGCGTTCAGAAAGAAACCACAGCCAAATCTCATTTGAATTGGGATGCAGTCTGGAAGCTCATTTTCCTGATCCAGTCTTTTGTCCTTTGGTTAGAGTGACAGTAAAATATTCTTTTTTGCTCCACTGAGTTGTATCTTTTAGTCTGGGGTGTCAAACTCATTTGTTGAGAGGACCAGATCTGACACAAATCGGACTTTGTGAGGCCAGGCCATGTGTGTTGTAAAATGTCATGTGAGATACAAACTTTATAAAGGACACAGACAAACATAATTAAAGATATTATGTTTTAACTTAAAATACAAATATGCTTAAAACTCTTGCAATATTTTATTTAAAATGGAAATGTGGGGGAATAATGGGATTTGGCAATGCAATTTTAAAAATAAAACATCACAAAAAAGCACAAGGATCACTGCAGAAACTAAAAATATAAAATGGTCTGAGCCTAAGAAAACAATGAAATGGCATTGCAAGCTTCTTCCCCCCCTCCCTCAGTTTACTCAGATTGCCAATGGCTCTCCAGTGTAATATCCCCCTTTGGCTGTGGGTTCCCAGGTTAGAGTACTTACTAGGTCAGGTCCATTCAGTAGAGACAAGCTGGCTCAAAGCATCAGTCCTTTATTTGCAAGGACACAACTCCAGGAGCTTCAGCTGGCTATTGGAATGCTGAAAGTGAAACTGATCTCTACTCCATTCAAACACATTGCAGCACAGACAAAGTTGCAAGGAAAACATGGAATGGATTTTCCATTAAAGTCTTTGGGCCCTATCTATCTGGGCACAGAGACCTTAGTGGAAAATCCATTCCATATATTCCTCGCAGTTTTGGTTCCTGCTGCTGACAGCAAAGACAAGGCAGAGGGACCTGGGAAGTTTGTCAGGCTGGAAGTTTCAAAGAGGGAGGGGAGAAGGGGGGGAGAAAAGAGTGATGTGAGCTTAATTAAAGGCCTGGGTAGGCACGTTCTGGCTCATGAACCGGACATCTGATACTTCTGTTTTAGTCCATTTTAGGAGAGAAAGAAGCTTCAAGGCCTTCAACAATGATATTGCAAACTGAGCCTCTAATTATGCTGTGACTTTCTGTGATTCTCTGGGTACTGTTTACACAGAAAGGACATTGTGTAGAAAGAGCATTGAATTTATTGACAAGAAAAAAAGCACTAAACATTCTGTTCCAATCACAAGCATAATTTAGATCTCACATCACTGGCCTTGGTAATTAGAAAAATAATGAAGTGGAAAAGGAATACTATTCCTGATATTATGTGAGTTGACCCACAAAATACGGTGCCAGGGGATGCTGCACTACCTTATACAATTAATATGTCTTAACTGGTGACTGTTGGAAAGTTTTCCATTATGTATGTTAATTTGATTCATCTGTATTTTGTATTTTTATCATGTGATTCATATTCTGAACACTGAATAATAGTATCTTATGGAAACATAAGTGCTTTAGATTAATTGTTCAGTCTTGGTATAGTAATGTGCACAGACTGAAATAAATTGTTGTCTGTCACTGACAGATGTAATACATAATTATTTTACATCATGCACAGGTATAGATAAGTTAAAGGCTTGCAGGTAGGAGCTTCCTGCCTTAAGGATAGAAGTGTGGGAGGGAAGAGTTGTGAAAGTGATTATCTGAATGTTACTCAGGGTATCTTTTCAGCCATGCCTTGCAAAGTTCATCATTGTGGTTTGTTGTTCTTAGACATCATATGCAGTTTTATTTATTTATAGAAGTTAAATGGTTAGACTTGTAATATAGAATTGCTAACATGTCCTTACTCAACAAGAAAGGGAATACTAATTCAGTTTTGTAGGTGAGTCATGTGTCTAGCTGTGTGTGAGATGTTTGCTTCTTTCAGGATTTTTCAAAGAGGCATTTGTTTAAAGAGTGAAAGGACAGCATATAAAAGAAGGTGATCATTGTCTAGTTGCTGTGGAAAGCAGGAATTGAAAAACAAAACAAGGGAGTCCACTAATGCTTAGAAAACTATATGGCTTTTGGGGAGAAAAGCACTCATTCATGTGGCCTTCTTGTCATATGGCTCAGTCCCATAACTGACAAACAGGCTGTTAATTTGTGGCTGTCTGTTTTAATAGTTATTTTCATTATTTCTTATGTCTAATTTCATGTTGTAGAATAGCCTTTGGTACCTAATATTCAGTTTTTTTAAAAAAATCATGTTTTTGATTAATGTTAAATGGTAACCACATTTCTGCCACACCATGCCAAATGCTACTAAATGCACATGCATTCACTGTGTATGCTTTCAGTATGTTCCTTTGTAGATTGCTTATCGTAAAATGCAACTGAAAATGTAATTTTCCTCTTGCAAAAAAGGGTCCAGGGAAACTTTTGTTTGGAGGGAGGGGTTGTTATATCTTCAAATACAAGGAAATATGTCTGTCTTGTGCAATAGAGGCGATAACCAGGTGCTTTGCTTCTTAATGGCAATGATGGATCAAATGAATTGAAGCACTGTCACTACTTCAGGCAGTTAGTTTTGAGTAGTGAGATACAATTTAGTCTTTTGTATAATATTCAAGTAGAATTTCTGAAAGATCAGGTATTTGCTTCAATTGCCTATTGTGTTCTTCAAGGTTAAGGACTATATATGTACAAATGCCAGTGTAAGTTACTAGGTTGCACAGTTACATTTTTATTAAGGACGAAGTGGTCATTCACAATGCTCCTTTCGCCAGATGAAAACCTCTTGTGCCTAGATGCCTAAAGTTTTTTTCAATCTCAGTTCTTGCTCTTGGACTTTTCCTGACCTTTGCATTCCTCTATATTTGCAAGCCAGGTTTCCATCCTTACTTGTCTTACAGAGTAGTGCAATGTAGGCACGATCTTGATCTGGTTTGGAGCCCTGGAACCAATGTTTGGGGAATGTGCCTTCAACAAACATTTCCCAGACTTTTGTTTGATTTGGCTGTTCAGGCCATTTAAACTTTACAGCTGAACTTTGCAGGTCTGCAACTCACCTGTTAGGTTTAAATGGATGGCAGCCATCTCAGCACTCAGGGGGAAGCAAAATGGATTGCTGAAATGGCTGCCAGCCATTTCAACCTAACAACTGAAGGGTGTGGGAGTGTTCACCCAATAGTTCTTTTGAATGTATGTTCAGGTTTGTTGAAAACCGGTACACTGCATTTTTCTGTACTTTTAAGTAGTTTGAAGCATAATGCTTGACAGGATATGTCATACTGTGAGGAAGGACTGCTAGGATGATGCTGCTAACAGCAGTGCAGAGAGTTTAAACTTAATTTGTTTGTTAATGCTGGATTGCTTGCAGGATAATGTAGCAGCAGAAGCTTATGTTTTGAAGCAGACTGTGTGTAGATGAATAATGGCTATGTTGGAAACGTGGAGTTTGTGGATGGTGTATTAGAATGTCCCCTGACCTTTGGAACTAAGGATTGGTTGTTCATCTAAGCATATTGAATACTTTGGCTGAATATGAAAAGTAGTTCATGGCAGGCGTTCATTATAGGTCTCCGCATGTGCTCTGAATAGTCCTGCCATTTTTTCCCCTTTCACTTGCTGAAGTGCTCAGAAACAGATAGTTTCACAGTATTATCTTAATGATGATGATTGAGCATATTAAAGAATTTTCCTTTTTAAGTAAGTACATGTATGCTTATATAAGCTTGGAACAAGCTGTGTCAAGTTTCAGTTTAATGCTGCCCAAGCTTCAGTTCAGTGGCTGAATCATAAACTGTTCAAAAATAAGGATTTTAATGGAATGTCTGACAGATTCTTGACTACAGAATTGCTGCTAAGTAGACTATAATATACAGTGTAATATGTTGTTAGTTCATGCAATGAATGAATAAAGCATTTTTTGTGAGTGCCTTGGCTCTCCAGTAGGACTAATCTTATAAATGGCCTTCATTTGAAGCTGAAAAGCCACATATTGCTCTTCCAGTACACCTGTTGAAAAACACCATGAATTGAAAATGATACCATTTTATCTGCTTATAATGTTTGGCTTAATTTAGCTTAAATATGTGATAATTAGGACTGTACATTTAAATTAGTTTAATTAGTAGACTAATCAACAAAAGCTTTACTTAGCAGTGTAGCCATTTCAGAGTTATTTTGGACTTAGACCCATTGATTGAAGCTCACATAGACTGGAATAATTCTGTATAGGATTGTACTGTAAGTAGTGGAAATCAGTTAGCAAGGACAAAAATTGATTTTTTGAGATGATTGTTCTTGTTATTTTACAGTGATGAACAGACTACCGGGTTTGATTCAGAACTGGGCTTGATAAATTGAGCTGTTCTGCAAAACAACCCACACCCACCTTTTTATAACGCTACCTTTTGAATTGCTTCCAAAATCCTATCCCAAGCCCACTTACAACTGTAGCACTGCAGCACACAAATTGAAAACAGGATGCAAGAGCTCATTTCCCCTCTTCTTTCTTTCTATCTATCTATCTGTCTGTCTGTCTGTCTGTCTGTCTGTCTGTCTGACTGTCTGTCACGTTAAGCTTATATCCCGCCCTCTCCGCAAGTGGACTCAGGGCGGCTCACAACATCACATTACTTCCATTAAGAACCAATAAAACATATAAAACATAATTACATATTTAAATTATTTAAAACATTTCATGGTGCTGTATTAATACAGTACAGTATAGTGGTTCTGAAAGTTCTTCCCCTCTTCTCCTCAGTCAACATTTAGCATTTATTAAGTTATTTGGGTATTATTAATATGTGTTTCTCACTGAGACTCAAGATGGATTATACAGTGTAACTCAGATACAATCGACAAGATGGGTTTGGATTGGAGGAATTTTCAATGGGAGAGTTAAGCAGGTGCTCTGCCTTTGGAGTCAAAAGAAGTGTGCAGTGTCTGGTGTGTTGAGAATTATGGTAAATGTAGTATCCCAAGGTGTGTGATGCTTACCTGCCTGCTTGCCATACCAGCCACTTCTGCAGTGGATGAAAAAGCTGAAGAGGAGAAGGGGAATGAAAGGAACAAAGGAATACAAACCTAAGAAATATAAACTTTGAATTGTGTTGATATTCATATCTTTTTCATGATGATTGTTTTTGAATAATAAGGGTTAACTTTCATTTATTAAATTATAAATTAAACTCCAGTATCTCAAAATAGTGATTACATTGAGTATTTATGTGCATGTTTAAAATAATGTAATGTATTTTAATGTGTGATTTCAATATTTTTTTAATGTCATAAATAGCTGATGCCTAAATTTAACTTCATTCTCTTGTTTTATTTTGTATTAGTGGATTAAAATTATTTTTTGTTAAAACAGGTTTATGGAGCTTAGGGCAGCTGTGATAAGAGCAGACACAGAAACATTTTTAACATGACACAGAGTAGCTTGAAAAGTTTTTAACATAAAGCTGTATGCCCAGGATAAACAGTTCATACAATCGGAATCTAGTGATTATTCTTTCCCCCTGAAAATAAATAACACGTCAAATGCAAGAGGCTACATTTGTTGTTGCAGTTTATGTGTATAGCAGTTTTTTATACCAAAAAAAGCTTGTAATTTCTTGTGATTGCCAAATATTCCTTGCTGTACTACCCTGTACAATGTCATTTGACTCTGGTAAGAGGCCACACTTTACATGTGTTCCAGATGATTCATTCTGTTTAATCCCTGACAATTTTTCTCATCCAGTGTAGCTGCTGTGAAAGAAATTGGAGTGGTTACACTCTGTGTTTTGATGCAGTTTCTAAAAATGGAAGGTGGGAGACAGTAAACTAAACACAGCATGCTAGTAATTTCTCTAAAACTATTGATGTTTCAGCACTGTGAACCTGTATCCTGGTGAGATGTCATTGCTTCTTATTGCCAAGAAAGGAATATTGTTTAAATGTTTTTTTTTCTCACATAGGTACTGATATTGTAATATGTTAAATAGTAGAGAAATCGTGGGTACTTGCATCCAGTAGTTAGATCTGATCTGATAAACTGTAATTATGTATACAAAGGATAACTTTTTTGGAAACATTTTCTTTTGAACAGAATAGTTTAATGGGGGGAGGGTCATTGGCAGAATACTTTGTCTGCATGCTGAAGATCTCAGGTTCCAATCATTGGCATTTCCAGTTTGTTTTTTTTTGGGGGGGGGGGATCAGATGATGGTGAGAGAGACCTCTTAGCCCCTGTGCATTCTCTGTTGTGTAGAAAAATTGCTGTATAAACAGACAATACTGCAATCAGAGCAGCTCCAAAGTTCTGCCACAGTCTTGGATGTTGTTGAAAAAACAAACTGTATGACTAATGCTGATTAGGGGTGGGCAAGAACTGAAAAAACTGAAGTTTTTGTTCAAGGTTTTCACAAACCCCAAACCCTGAACTTCCACAATTCTCCATGGCATGAACCAATTTGTGCTTCAGGAAGTTCATGGGGCTGCAGCTTAACCTGGAAGTGACTCCAGAAGGCATTTAAATACCTTCAAAGTTCACCCTAGAGCAGCTCAACTGAGCTCCCAGAGTGAGTTCTGAAGGCATTTAAATAAAAAAGGAACACTGGTTAGCTCCCTCTCGCTTTATCAATATATCCATGACATCTTGAACATGTATTTTTATGGAATTCTTAGACTGATCTGCAGTTCTCCGTGCTTTATGTATAATATATGTATTTAAAGGGGGGAATAGAACATTTAACACTTGAAGCAAAACCTCTGCTTGACTCTAGAAAATATAATTAGAGCTGTCTGCGTTTAATTTCCTTCTCATTCCATGCAGTTTAGTTATAAAAATGGTTCATATGCTCAATGATAGACCTGGTTAAATGCCACATGTCCCAAAGATACCCTGCAGGGAGAAAGTAGTATGGTTAGAGATTAATATGTTTGCATTAACTGAGCCAAAATTAATGTTGTACAGAAGGAGCAGGTATCCTTCTGAGAGATGGAGTGCTCTTACACAATAGTACTATGGCTTCAAGGCTGCCACCTTCATGTTCTTGCAGTAATGTAGAAAATGACACCTCTGGTTCCCCCCCCCCCATCACTCCCCAGTGCGATTTATTTTCTAGTTATTTCATCCCTTATGTTAATTTGAGCATGTTATTCACCTATGTTCACCTATGATCCCTGACCTTCTGTTTTCTGAGCTAATTGCTTTCCTTTGTCCTTATTTGTTGTTCCACTATTATCACATTAAGTTTCAATGTTCTAACAGTTAAAAATTATTGTTCTCCGGTGGTCCCAGGAGTGGGTCAGTTCTACTCCTGGGTAATAGCTCCTCCACTCCGTAAGCAGGGCTGGAAGAACTTTGATCGCGGAGGAGACGGGCTTGCCCTCTGGAAACCCAGTTTTGTTCCAGCCCAGGTTCGGAGCAGGACATGCTTTCTGAGCTCCTAAAGCTCAGTACCTGGAGAATGTTTATTATATTTTGAGTATATTATTGATTATATTGCATAACAAATGTGACTAAAGCTCCTGTTTGTTTCAGAAGCTGCAAATTTTTCTTGTGCCAGAGTAACTGTGTAACATAAATCTTGTAGAAATGTTTTAAAAGGTTATTAGATCTCATATTCTTTCTTCTGTATTTAGTACATTCAACTGACAGCTTGACACAGAAATGGTCTCAGTATTGCAAGTTTGAGTATTCCGCAAAATATGTACTAGAAATCTATTGGAATCTATTTCAGTTTGAACTGATATATAGGAGGAATGTTTGCATACTTTTAAAAAATGTTTCTGTCAGTATAACTGGCTTGAGAAATATCTAGAACTTCTGCAGGTAGCCATGTTGGTCTAAAGTTAAGCCCAACAACAAAATATGAACTGTTTACAAGCTATATTTAGTTGGGCTATGAAATTACTATTTTTCCATAGCTGTTTTCCATAGCTGTTCATAGCTGCTTATTTTTTCCATAGCTTATTTTTTAATTAATTTTTTCTCATTATGTGGCTTTTTGGCTGGGATCTCAGATACATTTTCTAATATTTCATATGATATATTTAAAAACATGCAATCCAAACAGTAGAATAAGAAATCAGGAGATAGCATGTGCCTTGTCTTCACCAGTAACACACAGCAGTAAGTCAGTTGTTTCTAGAATAGTAGTTGCAGCTAGGTTCAGCACTTTTCTGAGTGGCTGTGTTCTTTAACTCTAATGCTCTGCTTACTAGTTTAAAGTAGAACAACATTGTTAATAAATACTTTTACAAAAACCTGAACCAGTTCAGGCATTAATAGATGCACTGGAGGAACTGGCAGTTTGGTAATCAGTGAAACTGAATGTAGTTGCAAGATTCCATCTCTCATTTTTATCTGATGCTGAGACTGCATGTCTTTACAGTGTTGGTAATCTAAAAGTGCTTAGTTGATGTTACTATCTGATCTGCACATTCCTTATAAAAGTCTACATGAAAGATGCCCAACTATGAACTTTTGGAACACTTTATGTCCTGTCTTTATCTTTGCAGATATTATGCTTCTATAATCCATCTCTCTGTTACTTAGTCTGAGGGACTTGAAATCTCACAAAGAAGATGTTTAGTTCTGCTGCGCCGGGATATTATTGCCATCAGAATAAATATCTGACAAAAGTTTAAAAGGCCTGTTAAGACTTTGATTTGGAATTGTTGGTGACAACCCCAGGTATTCTTGAACTAAGCTCCTCCTCCTCATTGCAGCCTATAATAAAACAAGCAAAGAAGTCTAGCATGGACTTACGATTTCTTTTGAAAGAATGGACATCTGCTGTTAGTTTTATACAATTTGCTGCTTTCTCATTGTTGTTGTTCAGTCACACAGTAGAGTCCAACTCTTTGCGGCCCCATGGACAAAGTCACGCCAGGCCCTCCTGTCTTCCACCATCCTCCAAAGTCTGCTCAAATTCGTGTTTGTTACATCAGTAACGCTGTCCAGCCATCTCATCTTTTGCTGTCCCCTTCTTCTTTTTCTCATTGCACCCCCCTCATTTGGAATAAAGATACAGACACCAAAACTGGAGGTAAGCAAATATTGTCTCCACCTTCAAGAAAGGGAAAAAGAAGGATCTTGGTAACTACAGACCCATCAGCTTGACGTCTATACCTGGAAAAGTTTTAGAACAAATCATCAAATAGTCAGCCCTGGAACACTTGGAAAGGATGACTGTTATCACTAAGAGCCTGCAACAAGTCATGTCAGACTAATCTTATCTCTTTTTTTGTGGTGGTGGGGGGATACTGTCGTGCTGGATGAGGGGAATGCTGTAGACATAGTTTATCTTGATTTCAGGAAGGCTTTTGATAAGGTTCCACATACTCATCCATTTGTGCAGAGCTAGGTTTACATCTTCTAGAAACAAGAGCCTGGATTATGGCTTTTAAGTTCTGGCTAAAAATTCATTTCAGAACGGATCCAGGAAGTTTACTATACTACCTGATGAAAGACAGGCGCAACATTACTTGGCTATCTACATTTACCCATGAACTACAAAAACACTATTTTCTTATGTGACGAACTATATATTTTAAGAACAATCCAACTAAGGCTTATTGATCATGAATACCAAAAAGTGTTCCCCTCACATCCCCCTGTTTGCTCTGCAGCCAATCTAGGTATACTCCAAAGACATGGGAAGGTACCTCATTATTTTTTTGCTTTAGATTCCCCATTCCATTGTTGGACTTTTACTCTGGCACGTTTAAATGCCTTCCCATCAACAGTTCTCTTTGGTGGGTTTAGACAGATACCTCTCCAAAATAGATTATGTCCATGTTTAATTAGGAGTCCTTGATTTTTATATCCCATGTTATTTTAGAATGTCCTTTCCTGGCCTCACAACGTAGACAATTTTTAGCTGAATATCTCCAACACAATGTATTTACTAAAAGGAAAACTCTAACCTACTTTTTAGAAGATGTTAATCCCCACATTACTACATGTGTTGCAAATTTCTTATAGAAGCCTATAAAATTAAATCTAGGCATACTTCTGTATTTTAATTGCTGGGTGTCTACGTTTGTTTAGTATTACTGGCTGCCTTTTTAATTGATTGCTTTATGTATTGTTCTTACTATACTTCAGGCCTTTGTACCTACTTTTAATTGTGAATCATGATTGCTTTTATGCCAATAAAGGTCTGAACTGAACTGAACTATTCTTGTTGACAAGTTTGTAAAATGTGGTTTGGATCCTATTACTGTTAGGTAGATCTGTAACTGGTTGACAGATTACACCCAAAGAGTGCTTGTGATCTTCTTGAAGGTGAGTGACAAGTTGAGTGCCTCAAGGATCCATCCTGGGGCCTGTTTTGTTCAACATTTTTGAAATGATTTGGATGAAGAACTAGAGGAAATTCTGTGAAGTTCCTGCATTGTGCAGGAAGTTGAACTAGATGACCCTGGAGGTCCCTTCCCAACTGTATGATTCTATGAAATGGATTTAAATAAGGGTGAGTTTAAACCATGCGGCAAGGAGAATATTTCTATTGTGGACAAAGGAGAAAGGGCCAGGGCAGGTGTTATCCTCTGACCACCTCCCAGCTCTCCATGGGTGAGTCACCTGCCCCCACTTATGCCATCTTTGTGGCTTTCGACCAGCAGCAATTGGCAGCAATCCTGAAAAGCCTCTCCTGAAGCTATATGGCCTGTGGGGAGATAAGCCTTACCAGGTAGCTCCAAAGAGAGATCTCCATTCCCAGCTACAAGGCCTGAACGCTGTTCCTGGTAGGCCTCCTATTTCCAAACAGGAATGCACCCAGTAGCTCACCAGTTCTGTTTTCCTACCTGCACTACACCGCAAGTGAACGACCTATTTAACAGCAACCACCATAGCCAATTATTCCAAATCTACTGTCCTTAGTGCAAGGTAGGTGAAAATATTTCTTTTCAAAAGGCCAGTCCTGAGAAGAGCTGGAAAATTCCTACCTGGCACTATGAACAGGGTGGGAGGGAGGCAGAGCAACAAAACACTGACTGCTGGGCTTTGGGCTCCCCCATGCCAGCATTGTGACATTTAGCACTCAACGTCCCTGACTTCTTCCGGCTATGGAGGCAAACCAGCCCCTGCCCTCCAGTGGCTCACTGCGTTGAGGAGCCATAATGCCTACATGAAAACTCACAATCATTAACGTAAAGAGTAATCCCCTGATCTAGTGATTGTTTGTATTCATAAAGAGCATCTCCAACAGATGAAATGTCCATTACTTATAAGTAACATCATACTAAACTAAAACATGCAGTGCAAAAAAAAGTAAAAAAAATTGTGGAATGGAATTCAAAGAAATTCTTTTTAACAGGTTATTCTTTTGCATATCTTTTTATTTAGTTTGTTTTTTTCTAGATTTCTAATGGTCCAAAATACAGGGCAGGAACAAAGAAGCATTCAGTTCTCTTGTATAGTTTGTTTCAGGTGTTTTAAATTCTGTTCTGGATCAGGTGACTTCTGCTTCAGACCAAAACAGATATGTAATATTTTAGAAACTCCTGTTATATGGTGTGCTTTGAGCCAGTTCTGAAAATACACAGAGCTGTCCAATGCAGGAAATAGTAATGTTCAATAGTACAGTCTTATGCAAAATTACACCTTTCTAAGCCCATTAATTTCCATGGACACTGAGAGTCTAACCCTACTTGGGATACCACTTTTCTTGCTGTATTGGAGTACTTAGCTTTAGAGGTAGTGTGTACATTACATCCCCAAAACAAACAAAGCAATTTTTAAGGCAGAGTAAAAACTTCAACAGCAATTTGCAAAGTGTGTCTGCCTTTTGCCTACCCTTTTAGAGGGGACTGCAAAGAAGGGTGAAGTGTTGGACCATCTTGCTACCAACAGTGCCTTGCTACCAACAGTGCCTGGCATCCCACTGGACTCAAATGAGGCCATGAAGCACAGTCCTTACTCCATTTGCCATATAGCAAATCAGAAATGGCCATGTAATGACATTACAATTAGGGTTGCCAAGTCCCCCGTGGCTTCCGGTGGGGGACCATGATATCATTAGCAAGTGACATCATCATACTGGCCACTTTAGGAGCTTCCAGGAAAACTCTATAGTTTTCCTGGACACTCTAGCAATTTTGGAGGAAAACTCTAGAGTTTTAGAGTGCCACATTGCTGGTGCGATGACATCACTTACGAGTGACATCATCTTGCCGGTGATGTCAGGAGGGGATCCCCCCACTGCAAGCCAGTAGATTGGGGACTCCCAAAGCAGGAGAACCCCCACAGCATCCAGGAGCTTGGCAGCCCTGATCACAATGCCAAATGAAATTAATGCTTTCAGATCTCACTGATGCAGAAGGTGGGGGGATGGCATTGAGGTTTAGCAAGTACCCTGCTTGCCCAACGGGTCTGCAATAAGGTGGTAGAGGGACAAACTATGAGGTGAATGGGAAGGGTTAAGAAATCTCCCCCCCCCCCCCAGAATAAAGGGTTGGGGAATGAGAACATGCTAAATAAGGCTAGTAGACTTTCCAAGAGCTGGGGATAAAGGAGAGTAGTGAGGAACAGCTTAAGGTTCCTACACTGGGAGTATGCGTTTTTGTTACCATTTAGTTGGGCACATAAATATTTAAAGTGGTGGTGTTATTTTCCCTTCCTTGAAACCTTCAAGAACTGAAAATATTTCTGCTTAACCTTTTGACTCAGCTCTGATATTTTTATTGATACCCCTTTTCCCACTGAATCAGAGGGTGTCAGGCATGCTTTATCATATGCAATGTGCAAGAATGCTCACCCATTCTCTTACAGTTAGAACATTCTGGCTTCACAGTCTATTTCATGGGGAGCAGAACAATGCCATTTATAGGGTGCTTTCACACTGCTAACTTACCACGCTTTTCCCCTTTGCTGCTTGAAGGAAGGTGACAGTGGAGATTTCAGGTGTGTTTAAAAGGAGAAGAGAAAGGGGGAGCCTGCCCTTTAAAAATGCATCCAAAAACTTCTACTAGCCCCTGCAGGTACCTTTTGCTGGGATTGAGTCCTGCAAAGAGACAGCAGGAAATTTAAATGTGAAATAGTGTGAAACTTAGGAACAAGTTTGCATTGTCTCAGGGGGAAACTATGGAACAACAGAAGTTTCAGAAACTGGATAAGGTCCTCAGAAATGTGGTAGGAAGATGTTTTTGAATGAAACATGCATGACATGCTTTAACCTGCAGCTAGCAGTCAGACTGCTTCAGAAAGGCCATCTGAAAGTAGCCTTTAGGGATGGCAACATCTGTGAACTAATCAAAAAGCACATAGACTGATGTATTCCTATAAGAGTATTCTTGTGTGTTTTGTATTCTGTTGTTTTGACAACACTATTTATACTTGATGAGTGAATGATGTAGGTGTACCTGATTGACCTAAGATCCTATTTGAGGAAGTATACATAAACGTGAAAGCTCACACTGTCAAGCGCTGGTATTTCTCAATAAGCAGTCTTTTGTTTTAAATCAAAGCTGTTTTATTGTTAGAAACTCAGAAGCTGTACCCAGGCCTTGGGAGTAATGACGTATACAGGGTTACACAGTTGCTATATAGGATATCTTCAAAGGTTATGTTACAGATGCATACTTGAGTCACGGGTTCAAAGATTGCTAAACACTATCTTTTTTATTACTAAGGAATTTAGGCTATTAAAAACGTCTCCCTTTCTCACACTTCCATAGCAGAAGATAAGAGTTGTCTGTGTGAACCTGTGGGAGAGGCGACTTGAAAGTGGTACCAGCCAGGCTGTAGCATAAACATCCTTGGGCCAGATGGATTTATTACTTGCCCAATTGCTGTAAATAAGGGGGGTGCAGTTGAGAGCTGGTGACCTGCTCTATGTCTAAGAAACAACCATGTTACAGAAATAAGCGCGCTTGACACACACCTTGAATAAAATTTTGTTGGTTGACCTAAGACAGTGGTCCCCAACCTTTTTGGCCCCCCCCCCCCCCCACAGCCTCACCACCAAGGTGCGTGTGTGAAGTGCTATCAAGTTACTTATACTGACCCAAGTGAGGAGATTCAAGGCAAGTGAAAAAGATAGTCAGCAGTTGCCTTCCTCTGCAGAGTCTTCCATTACTTTGTTTGTTAACCATGCAGGCCTTGTCTTATACCTGTTTGTGCCTTTCCTAACTTGTGGTATATATTTTATCTGAGCTTCTAGGATTGTAGTTTTAAATAGCCTCCAAGCTTCCCCAAAGGTTTTGACCGTATTTACCTTTCCTTTCAGTTTCCTCTTCACATGCCTCCTCATCTCAGAGAATTTACCCCTTTTAAAGTTAAACGTGGTTGTGCCGGTCTTTTGGGGCAGCTCCCTATTTATACAAATGGTGAAATCAATAACGTTATGGTCACTGCTCCCAAGCGGTGCAATCACTTTTGCATCTCTCACCAAGTCTTGGGCATTACTTAGGACCAAATCCAGGATCGCCCCACCCCTGATAGGTTCTGAGACTATCTGCTCCATAGCACAGTCATTGAGAGCATCAAGAAACTCAATCTCTTTCTCTCGACCAGAACACATATTGACCCAATCAATCTGCGGGTAGTTAAAATCACCTATTACGACAGTTTTTACATTTAGCCGCTATCTTTAATCCTTCCATCATATTATAATCGTCCTCTATCTTTTGATTTGGTGGGCGATAACAAACGCCCATAGTTAAATTTCCTTTTGGGCCCTCTATTTCAACCCAAAGCATTTCTAGAAGGGAATCTAATTCTCTGACCTAAGTCTTCCTGGACCATATGCCCTCTCTGACATACAGAGCCACCCCATCTCCAACCCTTCCCTCCCTATCCTTCCGATATAACTTATATCACCGTGTCCCACTGATTCTCCTCATTCCACCAAGTTTCTGAAATTCCCACAATGTCTGTGTTTTCTCCCAACACTAAACATTCCAACTCACCAATTTTACTTTGAACACTTCTAGCATTTGCGTACAAACATCTATAATTTCCCAGGCAAACTAGGCCCACCACCTTCCTCCTGCTGCCTCGAGACTCTGGCAGGCAGTCCATTCTGTTTGTCACCATCTCAGTGGACAACTCTGATCCATTACCCGGTAGAAAAGTAACAGCTAACCCTTCATCTCTTTGAGATGAGTCCTTCCGAACCAGAGATATTTCATCTCCTGTCGGCTTTCCCCCAAGATTTAGTTTAAAAACTGCTCTGCCACCTTTTTGATTTTAAGCAGCCTGGTTCCATCCGGGGACAAGTGGAGACCATCTCTTTTGTACTGCTCCCGCTTGTTCCAGAAAGCATCCCAGTGCCTAACAAATTTAAACCCTTCCTCCTTACACCATCATCTCATCCACACTTTGAGTCTTCTAATTTGTGCCTGTCTCTCCTGCCCTGCATGTGGAACAGGTAGCACTTCGGAGAAGGCTACCTTGGAGGTCCTGGCCTTAAGTCTCCCGCCTAGCAGCCTAAATTTTTCCTCCAGAACCTCACAACTGCATTTCCCCACATGGTTGGTGCCAACCTGCACCACGACCACTGGTTCCTCCCCAGCACTGTCTATCAGCCTATCTACTACACGTGTAATGTCCGCTACCTTCGCACCAGGCAGGCAAGTCACCATACGGTCAGTACGCAGTTTTGCCACCCAGCTGTCTACTTGCCTAAGGATCAAATCACCAACTACCAAGACCCCTCTCTCCCTGCCCAGGGATGATTTCTTGGCGCAAAAGGATTCCTGCTCACCAACTGAAGAAGAGGTCCCTTCTGAGGGCGCATTCCCTTTATTCTCAGCACGGTGCCCTGTACCTTCTCGACCCTCACGCTGCCTGGCAGCAACAGGGCTGCCACGTTCAGAGTGGGGCTCATCTAATATGTCCCTGAGAGTCTTCCCCGAGTGCTTAACTGACCGTTTCTGCTTCTCCAGGGTAGTCACCTCGGCCTCAAGGGTACGAACTCGTTCCCTGAAGACCAGGAGCTCCTTGCATCGAGCACACACCCAAGACTTCTGTCTTGTGGGCAGATAGTCATACATATGACACTGAGTGCAAAGCACTGGAAAGCCCCCACCCCCCTGCTGGCATTCTACCTTCATGATAGCTTTTTTAAAATATATATACAGTCCTCTTTAAACCCAGTTTGTTTAAGTGGCTCCCCTTCTGGAGGTCAACTTACCTTATTGGGAGAACAAGGAAATTAGGGATCTGGGTTCCTGGTCCTTTCAGGCTAAGAGCTATAGGCCAAGAGCCCTTTAGCTCTCTGGGAAGGCGCAGCTTAAAATTCAAAGAGGGTGGGGAGCACAGCCACTCCTAAGCAATCAGCACCAATCACTTTCAATCACCTTCGCCTTCAGCCCACTCAACCAAACAAACAGCAGTTCCCCAGCTACCACCAGCTGTTTCCGCTTATTTTAGAGCTGCTCTGTTCTGCTCTCTCTCAGACCTCTCTTTTCTATCTGTGGCTTAAGGGTTGGTACTGCAACATAATGTTGAATTAATATGTCATTGGGAGGGTAAGAAGATTATTGAGGTCAAATCAAAGGCTGAATATTAAGAGAGATGTTTAAAATTGTCCTTTGTCCCCATTTTGGGGTATTTGACAATTTAGGTTTCTTTAACTTGCATTTTATTTTCCTAGACGTTTTAAAGCTAAAAGTGCTGCTGGATTTTCTACTTGTTCTTCATGAGTTTAACAAGTCCCTCAAGACTCTTTATGGAGCCAGGATACCTTTAACATGTTTTTGATTCTCCCCCCCCCCCCCTTTGCTAGTGGAGTCATAATACTGATTGAGATGGTGACTGAATCTTTCCAAATACTTTCACTACAGTTACTGAAACTATTTGGAATAAAGTGATTTGAGAACTTCAGTGTGTAGTTCTACAGTGCTGCAAGAATATCATTATCACAACATAAGGACAATGTTGGGATTGACAGAGCATATGTTCCTTCTCATTTTGGCACATTCTGTTTAAGAAGGCAAAATTTTAAACACACTGAGACTTTTAAAATTGCATGTTTTGATTACCATACTTTAGTTATCTTTGAATAAATCAGTGGTTTTATGACTCTTTTTGAGACCTGACAGTTACATTAGAGCCACAGAATTATAGTTTCATGAACAGATAACAAATTTCTTTCTTCTAGGACCTTTAAAATTTGCAGTTTACCTTTTGGTTTAGCTTTGTTTCTTGTGTTCTCTCCCCTCTCCAATCTCTACAACTAAAAAAAAAAGTGGCTTTGGTTGTCTAAAACAATTGAAGAGATTACTCTGATTCAGTTTATTACAAAAGTTTACCATACATGCTTTGAATGTGAATTTTGTTTGCCTTTTTTTCATAACTTTTTTTTAAAAAAACTAAGATTTTATTTTACTCATACATACTAAGAAGTCAGTTCTGCTTCTCAGCAAGAAAAAGAGATATGGAGGCTTTGAAAAACAGATTTTTTGTGAGTTTTTCCTCCTCCTCTGAGAACTTTCCAACTTTTCCTGATTTTTTTTCTACCTTCAACTTTTATTTCTTTTCTTACCTCTCATATAGCAAAAACAAAAGGTATATGTGTTTTGGTAGCATAGGGTACAGCAGTTTGAAATTCTTTATCCTATCCAGTGTTGGACATACTTATTAATTTAGATATTTTGGACATTATAGATTTAAATAGGGATGGGTATGAACTGGCTGATGAGCTACAAGTCATAGCAAATTTTGGCCAGATTGGGGGTTGGGAAGTGATTTTTGGGAGATCATGTGCTTGTCGAACGTTTACCAAACTTTGGAAGGAGCTTGGCAGGGCTCAGCGTGGTTCAGTAAACAGAAACAGTCCCAGAAAACCTGGTCAGAACTGCTTGGCAACCGTGAGTATGGTATTTTCCAGTCTTGGAAACACCAACAGGAACCCTCCAAAGCCTGAGAGGCACTGCTGCCTGCCAGTAACAAAGCTCCTATTGGTCACAGTTCATTGGTTTCAGTTCATGCACATCCCTAGTTTTAAATCCCACAAATATGCCCAATAGTGCACTTTCATATTCTAACTAAGCTATAAATGATGTCAGAAGTGTATTCTTTTCCAGTAATGACTAATAGCTACTTTAATTTAGCCTATGATGACTTTTGAACCAATAGTTTGCGGTTCCTACCATGCACCTGCAATTATAATGTATCTGATCTCTTTGTTTATACAGGGCTAATCAAATCAGTACAATAGCATGCTGAAGGGCTCCACTGTAATCCAGAAATTTAATCACTACTTTTGAACCATTGCCTTTGCTTTTGACATGAAATTAAGATGCAAGTTAGTTGCTTTCCAGCTAAAAGAGGGGGACTTTTTTGGCAGAGCATTAATTACAGTAATTATCCTCTAGGAAGTAAGGATTAAAACAATAGCTTTTAGGTGATCCCTGTATAGGTATATATGCCATGTTAAAACAAATAGAAGCCAGGGATTAACTGAATGGCTGATAGGATGCCTCTAATGAATTATCTTTTTCTGGGTTATCAATACGCTATTTGATGGCAATGAAATGAAAGTTACATCAGAGTCATAAAGGAGAGTATCATATCAGTGCTAGTATATTGTAGTGTAATTGGATTTTGATAATGTAAAAAAGTATATTTTCAAAACTTTGGCTTTTGAATGATGTGAGATTTAAATTAAAAATGAGACAAATGTTTTACTTTCATCCTTTTTTTCTCACCTCATTACTGCTGTATCTCAGCAAATGTAATTGAATATATGACAAATAAGGAACTAGACCAGAATGATTATGCAGACAAGGCTCAGGATAAATGATATATCCAAACCCAAAGTGCAAGTTATTTTCTTAAATACAGTTCATTGTGACAAAATCAGGATATATAAAAAATTATGGAGGTTTCTGAAAAGTGGATGTTCAGGAATGTCGTGGGGGAATATTAATGCATCTCATAAAGAAAAGGGTTCCCAGTCCAAGCTAATAAAATCAGCAGATAATTCAAAATTAATTTTTGCTGGGTGTTAAGGGGCAGAGATAACAGAAAAAGGAAAGCTGAACTGAAAAGGGAAAGAAAAATCAGGCATGCAAGTAATAAGATCATCATTCCCCAATATGTTCATAACCCTTTTTTTCTTTAACTTGCTGCTCAGAAAGTGTAGCAAAATGAAGAAAGAGAAAGAATTCTTATAAAGCAAGATTTATCAGTCTGCTTAACATGCCTTTTGCTCATTTTTATCTGCTTTGCATCAGTTGTCTTATTCCAGGTATTATGCTGTCTTAAATTTAGGGAAATATTGATTTACTGCTGATGTAGCTAAAGGGCTCAGTTGCCATAAGGAGGTGGCATAGAGTGCTCACCAATAATTCAACAGCTCATGAAATTTACTGCTCTAGTTTTGGCGACTTTTCAGCAAGGAGAAGGAACTGAAAAACAGAAAATACGTTTGCTTATTTGAAAGTGAGGGGCCGGAAGAATTTTATTTTAAATGAAATATATGCCTCACTTCTGCCCTAATGGGGTTTCAAGGAGCATGTGCCTCACTCTATTCTGTGATGTCTTCAGATAGCTGTTAAGTGGTAGTGTCAGAAATTCTGGTCAGTCTGAGGGCAGTGCTTCCTCTCTGCAGTTTGATTTGTATTTATGGCATCCCTTTATATCCCAAACTCACTAGCAGGATAATAACTGTGTGAACCAGTGGGATTAGAGTTCTATGGGACAGGCAGTTAGAAAATGACAAGGGTTGCCAGGTCCAACACAAGAAATATCTGGGTGCCTCTGTCTCAAAAAACAGTCCCCCCCCCCAAAAAAAAAATCCCAGATACCCATGGATCCATTCTCTGTTATACCCTATGGGAATCAGTCTCCATAGGGTATAATGGAGCACCCAGCAGACATCCCCCCCCCCAAGCTTTCTGATAACCCTGAAGCGGGAGGAGGGCCTCCAACCTGGGTGATCCCCTAACCTCCCCTCTTGGGGATTGGCAATCCTAGAAATGGCAAATGCAAGCTATTCTAACAAATGAAAAAAGATGGTTAGTAACAGTCAGTATCAGCCTACAATCTTTGGAAGCCTTGATTTTTAAAAAATCCCCAGTTTATAAAGGAAATGTGCTGGGTGAATTTGGTCACCGCACCTCAAAAAAGATATAGCATTGGGAAAAGTGCAGAAAAGGGCAACTATAACGATTAAAGGGTTGGAACACTTTCCCTATGAAGAAAGGTTAAAACACTTGGGGCTCTTTAGCTTGGAGAAATGTTGACTGCGGGGTGACATGATAGAGGTTTACAACATTATGCATGGGTTAGAGAAGGTAGAGAAAGAAGTACTTTTCTCTCTTTCTCACAATACAAGAACTCATGGGTATTCAATGAAATTGCTGAGCAGTCAGGTTAGAATTGATAAAAGGAAGTACTTCTTCACCCAAAGGGTGATTAACATGTGGAATTCACTGCCACAGGAGGTGGTGGCAGCAGCAAGCATAGACAGCTTCAAGAGGGGAATGGATAAGTATATGGAGCAGAGGTTCATCAGTGGTTATTAGCCACAGCTTATCGTTGGAACTCTCTGAGGCAGTGATGCTCTATATTCTTGTGCTTGAGAGGAGCACAGTGGAAGGGCTTCTAGCCCAACTGGTGGACCTCTAGATGGCACTTGGGGGGGGGGGTTGGTCACAGTGTGACACAGAGTGTTGGATAGGATGGGCCATTGGCCTGATCCAACATGGCTTCTCTTACGTTCCTATGGTCTGGACACACACTCTGAGCCTAGTCCACCTCACAGGTTTGTTGTTATTCTTCACCTAAATAGTTCACATTGCTTTCCTACTGAGAAAGACTGGTTCATGATGGCATGATGAATACAGTGAAAAAGAGGAGGTAAACCCTGTTGCACCCAGGAGAGCTCTGGCATAATGAGCCAACAAAACTCATTCTCGCTCTCTCTCTCTCGCCAGTTTGGTGTAGTGGCTAAGTGCACGGACTCTTATCTGGGAGAACGGGGTTTGATTCCCCACTCCTCCACTTGCAGCTGCTGGAATGGTCTTGGGTTAGCCATAGCTATCACAGGAGTTGTCCTTGAAAGGGCAGCTGCTGTGAGAGCCCTCTCAACCCTACCCACCTCACAGGTGTCTGTTGTGGGGGGAGAAGATATAGGAGATTGAGTCTCTGGTTTAGAGAGAAGGGTGAGGTATATATCTCCACTCTTCTTCTTCAAGATAACTGCAGATGGTGACTGTAGCCATGAAATTAAAAGACGTTTGCTCCTTGGGAGGACAGCTGTGGTGAACCTAGGCAGTATAATAAAAAGTAGAGACATCACCTTGCCAACAAAAGTCCATATAGTCAAAGTGATTGTATTCCCAGTAGTAATATATGGCTGTGAGAGTTGGACCATAAGGAAGGCAAAGCACAGAAGAATAGATGCTTTCGAGCTGTGGTGCTGGAGAAGAATCTTGAGAGTCCCTTGGACTGCAAGAAGATCAAATCAGTCCTAAGGGAAATCAACCCTGACTGTTCCCTGGAAAGTTAGATGCTGAAGGTCAAATACTTTGGCCACCAAATGAAAAGGGAGGACTCACTGAAGAAGATCCTGATGCTGGGAAAGACAGAAGGCAAAAGAAGAAGGGGATGGCAAAAGATGAGATGGCTGGATTAACACAACTTTGAGCAGACGTCGGAGGATGGTGGAAGACAAGAGGGCCTGGTGTGACTTTGTCCATGGGGTCGGAAAGAGCCGAACTCGACTGTGCAACTGAACAACAAAAAATAGTTGCAACCTGAAAAAGTGATGATGACTACCAGTTTACAGTTTGGTGCCACATACAGAGAAGCAATCAGTTCTGTACCATTTGATTCAGTAATAACGATAATTTGCTGCTAGGCTCTGTTGTTTTGACAAATAGGAGTATACATCCCATGAAGTTGCTCTTCTTTGATTGAATGTAAGAATATTATTTTAATAGTTTTTACTGTGTTTTAATTAGTTTGTATGTTGCAAAGTAGAAGAGGAGAATAATCCCGTTAGACAGTATTGTTAATTAGTATGTTTTGGTTAATAGTGTTTATGAACTCATTGAAAACCTCTTTTGCGTACTGTGTATCACATGAACTTTGCAAAGTTCTTACCAACTCTTTCAGCATCTTTAGAAAATAAATGTTTTTTACAATCTGTAACTGAGTATAGGTTAGTATAACTCTGTAGTATATGATAGATCCAACTGGGGAGCTGTGTTGGTCTGAAGCAGTAGAACAAAGCAGAAATCAAGTGTATCTTTAAGACCAACCAATTTTTATTCAGAATTGGTTGGTCTTAAAGGTGAAGCTTGATTCCTGGTTTGTTCTGTAGTATATGACTTGTCTGTCTATTCTTCTATGTTTATTTTTCCTTTTGTTATTCTATTATGAAAGAGTAGATCAGAGGTCCCCACTGTGGTGCCATGATCCCTTCCAGCACATTTCTTGGCACTCGCCAAGTGTTTTTAAGAAGTGAATGGGAAAGGGGGTTTTTTTTGGTTTTTTGCTGAGCTGGGCCACTGGAGATATGATTTGCTATGCAAAGTTTTTAAAAGTTGCTTCAGCAACATCTGTCACCATAGCACAAGGATCTTCACTGTTACCATGTGTGTATGCAAGAAAATGTTTTTTAAAGCTATGTTATTTTAAAAGGCATCTTTTTAAACAGAACTTCTACATTAAATGTTGAAGAGTTATTATTATAGTTATGTATAACTGCCTGACATGTTTTGTTGGGCCCCACCTTCTATGGGAGCCATTTTGTGGTTGTGCTCATCATCCTTTGTCAGAATTACAATAGTGCCCACAGGCTTGAAAAGATAGGAGTAGCTCTAGATTAGCACTTTCATTTAATATCCCTATCCCTGTATTCTAAGTAGAAAACAAAATACAGTTGTGGAATTTACTTAAGTTGAAATTTTTGGTGTGTGTAAAAGGCTTGTGAAGTTGTGGGATTTGTTGTATCAAGCACAGATCCACACAGGTTTCATTACACACAGTTACAATCAAGTACACATACAAACAAAACCAAATTAGCTTGACTTGGGCCATGACTTCAGTATGTGTTTTCTAATTATGTTTTCTGCTCTTGTCAGCGTTATGCAAGTAAAAATGTTCTCTTTCAAGGAATCAGCAATGTGCAGATAATCTCTACCAGTTCCCCCCACTTGAAACAAACTGAACAGCACAAGTAATTACACACGTGAATAGAAATTAGAGATTGAGAAACAATATTTATGCATTCATTCATTCACCCTTTCTTCCCAATATGGATCCAAAGCAACTTAAGTGCTCTCTTCCATTTTATCTTCACAACAGTCCTGTGAGGTGGGTTAGACTGAGAGTGTGTGACTGGACCAAGATCACCCAGCAAGCCTCCATGACAGAGAGGGATTTGAACCTAGGTCTCTCAGATCCTAACCCAACACTCTAGCCACTATACAACATTGAATATATTACTTAATTTTCCATGCATTTCATATTGCCCCCCCATTCGGAATAATGAGACAAACAACAAGGTGGGATAAAGGGCCACTTTATTTAAATTAACGGCAATGGGAAAACCTGGGGCCAGGTTGAGCCAGGGGTCAAAACCCGGACCACCTCCACAACCTGAAACTGGGCGAGCCACGGGCCCCGGGAGTGAGCCGACCCAACGGCTCAAAACCGGCCGGCCAGGCACCAAGATCCAGTCCACTGAGCTCCACCCTCACCCGCGCCGTACAGCCTGGGCTGTGGACCACTCCTTCATGACTGGATCACCAGCCTCCGTGGAGCCAACCTTGAGCCGTGCAGCTAAGGTTCCCCAGGGACGCCTTACACCCCCAAAGGTGCGTTGCCATGTGAGCTCACCAAATGCCCCCAAAAGAACATGTTCCCAACGGTAAACCCACCAAGGACAGGGCCAAGCCTCTGCTTAGGCCACTGTCCCCCCACTAAACAGAACATGTTCCCGCCCATGCCTCAAATCGGCCAAAAAAGGCCTCGTAGCCCTTTATCGACAAGTGCACACAATCAGGCCTGTACAAACCCGTACACTTGGCCCTGATGGCTGGGTGAGGCAGTAAACTCCACGCCTTGTTTCCAAAACATACACAAGGCTCAATTTGCCTTCTTTCTGGCCGCTCCAAGCCCTCTGGGTCCCAAGCTGCCCGCCACACCCGCCGCGACAACATGGCCGACCACATGACAAGGACGCCTGGCCAGCTACGTTTTATCAGGGTGATATCATCCCGGGCCTGAATTGATAGGGCCCTACCCTTCATTAGGCCCAAATCATTCTCCCCCAGGTGAATCACCAAGATGTGCGGCGGCGGGCACCTCCTCTCCCCAACAAAGGAAGAAGGGTCGCGCCCCTTTCGTGCCCCGCCGGCCCTGCCACTCAATAGTGGCTTGCTCGCTCGGGCCCAACTGAGATCCTCCCGGCATCACGGGCCTGATGTGCCGCCCAGCAAACGATACTGTGGCCGCAAATAAGGATCCTCCTCCTTTTCAGGCCAGCCACAGCACCTATGAAAGAAACAGTAAATTCACAACCATTAATCGTAACATAATATAAGAGACCACACTGCCACTTATAGGAAACCAGCGGCCGTATATATGCCGGAAAAGCCCGGGACTTCCAACGGCCACTCGGCAAATGGCATCACCCGGTAGCCCATCACCGCAGCCGTAGACGCTGCTCCAATTTCGAAAAGAGTGGGTGCCAAACCTCACCCCCCCCCGAAACCCAGCTTTTCCACGGCTGGTGTAGGCGACTGCCCAAAACTGGAACTTGGAAAGAGGGGAGGAGCCTTCATGGCAGAATGAGAGCTGCCGGAACCGCCCCATCTGTTGGCGAGACAGAGCGTCCGCCAAACCGTTACTAGAGCCCGGTACATGCCGGGCGGCAAACAGCACCTTCAGTTCTGGGCAGTGTAACATAAAACGCCTACCAAGCTCATAACTGGGGAGATCTGGAAGTAAGCTTATTGACCACATGGACCACATGTTGTCGCACCAAAAGTGCCCCAAATAATTGTCTAAAGAGCTCCCCCAGTAAAACTGCAACCATAATGGGAAAGAACTCCAAAAATGCCAGTTACGAATCAAATCAGATCTCCGCCCCTCGGCTGGCCAAGGTTCCGCACACCGCTGTCCCGGAAATACACACCAAACCCGGTGGTGCCCGCCGCGTGCGAGACAATCTGCCGCTAAGCCTCCAACAAAACCCAACAACTCAAAATCGTCCAGCTGCACGGGCCGAAACCTGAAGGCCGACCTAATGTTGCATTTTGCAAACTCCAGGCCAACCCCGCAGAGAGGAACTAACCGCACTGCACAGTCCAACGAGGTGTACCTACCGAACACAACTCATCTGGAATGGCATCATTAACTGACTGGCCCCGTGGGTATGATAGGTGATGTATCAGCTGGTACTCACCCCTGCCCCCCCTTTTTTTTCTTTCTTTCTTTTTTTTTTAAACACCCAAGAAGGGAGACAGGTGCTTCCGAAAAGGGGGGGGGGGCAAAAATTCATCCATCTGCACATTCCTACCTTTTTTTTTTTTTTTTTTTTGCACTACGGGCTCAAATCCTATTGACTGACTTCCAGTTGGACAAAAACCCGGGGCATTCGAGGACACTGCTAAGGAATCTGAAACCCATACGTAACAACTTTTTAACCACTAGCGCCTATCATCCAAACGCGGATAATTTAGCAACAGCTTACTGGGAACCCCCATTCTGATGGTGCTGGGGCCCTTTCCCAGGATATGGGTTGAGCCCTACCGGCCTCTTGAAGCCCTCTTGGCTTTGCCTGTTATATGCTGTAAAAGCATGAGAACCCCCGCACACCAGACATTCATGCCTATATTTACAGGCTTTTCTGGAGCACGCCCCTTGGTAGGTAAACTCCCACCAAAGAAGCCACGGCTGAACCGGCTGCCCCGCGGGCAACGGCAGGATGAGTCATTTTTGGACGATATGACCACTGTCCGCTCTGTCACCCATATTAGCTTTGCAGGAGCCATCAGTTGCCACCAGAGCTGTTGGCTGATTTGATCCCCACGGCAATCCGGGATTAACCACCGCTCTCATGTGGAACGCCTCATCATACTGGAGCACGCTCCGCCCACTATATGCGTGATAAATGATAACGCGATACTGAAAAAGCAGGGTGGCCCTCCAAGGCTGGGCCCTTGCAATTACCCCCGCATAAATCAAAAAACCCGGCAACCAGTTCGACCGGGACCGATCAGTTTTTTTTTTTTTTTAAGTTTCTCTTTATCCTTATCGTACATTTCTTCTTCCGGCTTCTTCTCAAGTTCACGATATAGCAAGCTGAATACGACAACGTATTCACCCCTCAGGATCATCTCTCTAGTTGCCACTGTAAGGTGGTCGCCCAACGGCATGGCCGCGAAACCAAAAGGAATGGCATGAAAAGAAACCCCGGCATACGAAACAGGGGGCTGTGAGGGAAATCCCTGCCCGCCCCGCTGCTGGGTGGACCAATGTGGAGCAGACGGGATCACTAACTGTCCTCCCCATGGAAGAACACCCCCCAGTCATGGGGCTCGACACCCGCTGGTCCCACTATTCTGCCCCGCCGCAAACGGCGAAGACAACCAGGAAACCCCTCCACCAGCTTGCCCCGATGAGGGAGACAAGAAAGGCGACCCCCCTAACATTGTCTGCTGACTCAAAGAGGGTACTCCAATCAAATACGGTCAGCCCAGCCCCTGCGCAGGCACTCCTGTGCCTGCACCAGTTCCTATGACCGGACCCTAAAGGCCCCAGGGGCGTCACGCTCCACCGAAACCACTGCACTTCCTCGGGCTCGTGTCCGTGCTCCTCCTCCCGAACTACCTGATCCGACGGGTCGCCAACGTTGCCACCCTTCCTGCTACAGCGAAACCACTGCCATGCCCACTGGCTCCTGCCCTTGCTCATCAACCAGAGTGACCTGGTCCGGCACATCACCATCATTGCCAACCTGCCAGGCTTATAAACGAGCAAGAACCTCTTTCTGAAACGCGATGGTTGCCGCCCTGGCGCTTCCCGTAAGACCTGAAATGCGCCGAGAAGGACCAGTCACGCCACTCACCCCCTCTAAAGCAGCCAAGCTATCAAGGATCGCTTGGCGAGTGCCAGCAACATCCCATTCCTCGGCCGGGGGCTCCACCGGACAGGGTCTCTTCGTTGGCTTTTGGCAGGCTGCTTACCCGTTGAAGGGCCCCGACCCTTTTTAGGACCCATAGTATGCAATCTGAACAACGCCCCACCTGACCGGACAACTCCGACCACGTGGCCTAAAGGGAAATACGCACTCCTTAGAAGTCAACATGTAGCCCCAAGGCCAACAGGATCCAGTTGTTACCTGTAACCCTGTGCCGATGGGCAAGGCCCTCATGTGCAATGAGCCACCAGCCGGTTTGGTGTAGTGGCCAAGCAAGCGGACTCCAATCTGGGAGAACCGGGCCCGACCCCCCGCCCATTCTACCGCAGCCGCCGCGAGAGCCCCCCCAGCCCCACGGTTGACCGCTGCGGGGAAGGGGGCAACGAGACCGCGAGCCGCTCCGGGACCCCTCAGAGCGGAGGGCGGGATATAAATCCAATATCTTCTTCTTATTCCACTTCGTCAGCTAACTGACTGTATGAGGGAGGAGGGCGTTATCCCAAACCTGCCTCTGGGAACCAGACTGTTTCCCCCAGCCCACAACTAATTTCCATGGGATGCGGCCTGGACCATTCAGGACCTAAAGGCCGGCCACACCCACCCCAGAGCGCACCGCATGCCAACTACCCAACCAGGAAGTGGGGGGGGGGGTGGGCAAAAGTTCAAAACCCCCAACTAAAATGCCACCCCTCCGCCCACAGCCTGCGCAAATTCGGGGCAGCAGGAAGGGGGGGGCAGGTCTCAGTACCCAGATTTTTGCATGTAGTGATGGTAAAAGAATATAAACTAACATGGAGGTTGTTGTTACGAGCAATTATAACTAAAATAAATAAACTTTTATACTAGCCAATTATGAATTATATTTAGAGTGGCATTAAATTTTGCATTGATTTCAGTATTGTGCATGAAATTCCTTCATAAACGTTATTAAGTGTTTAAGCATTGACTTTGTCTATGAGATGAAACATTCTCTGACATCAAATGTGCAGTCTAATGAATGAGACAGAACGTTCTCTAACCTGAAATTTACAGACCTAAACAGAGTTAGAAGACTGTAAGTCCTCTGGCTTGTAAGGGTGTAATGTTGTTTAGGATTGCACTTCCAATAACTAACAATTTAGAACAACGAAAGTATGAAACAAAACTACCTTCTAAGGTAATGGGTTGAGGTTTCTAATGTTACATTTTAAAAACAATAGATGGATTATCAGAAAATATAGGCAAGGCAGCAGATTGAACTGTAGTGCAGAATGAAAACTTGTTAGTAAGGTTTGACATTTGTTAAAATAGTTAAATGATAGTGTGCACACGGACATCCCCTCATTAATTTATATATCATTTTTCTCCTGAATGGAAACCCAGAATGGCTTATCGACATTGTTCTCCCCTCCTTCCGTTTTTGAACCTCACAATAACCGTGTAAGATTGGTTGACTGAGAGTGAGTGCAGAAAATGGGCAGCTGGAGACTGACATTCTTTTATTAGTCTGTGAACAAATTAGTCTGAATGTGACCCAACTGGTCCTAGAGCTTGATTTTCTAAAATTGTACTAAATGCTGTTATAGGTTAGGGATGATATTTCACCCATTATTTTAAGAAGACAAAATGTGGCTTTCTTTCCCTTTTATTTCACGCAAAGAATTAAAATAACTGCGGGGTGACATGATAGAGGTTTACAAGATAATGCATGGAATGGAGAAAGTAGAGAAAGAAGTACTTTTCTCCCTTTCTCACAATACAAGAACTCGTGGGCATTCGATGAAATTGCTGAGCAGACAGGTTAAGACGGATAAAAGGAAGTACTTCTTCACCCAAAGGGTGATTAACATGTGGAATTCACTGCCACAGGAGGTGGTGGCGGCCACAAGTATAGCCACCTTCAAGAGGGGTTTAGATAAAAATATGGAGCACAGGTCCATCAGTGGCTATTAGCCACAGTGTATGGAGCACAGGTCCATCAGTGGCTATTAGCCACAGTGTATGTGTGTATATAACATTTTTTGCCACTGTGTGACACAGAGTGTTGGACTTGATGGGCCGTTGGCCTGATCCAACATGGCTTCTCTTATGTTCTTATGTTCTTATCAATTGTGACTTTTTTACTGATGTTATTAGCAATAATTCATTTCTAATTTGCAAAATATGTATTTTTTCTGAACTCCTTATTTAATATTGACATCCATTTTAGTTGAATAAAAATGATCAATTATATTTTGCTGCTAAAACCATAATATTGAAATTGGAACCTGCGCCTTCTGTGCCTGATTCTCTGGTACTTTCACTCATTTCCAGTCAGTGAAAGTTGGGCATTCTGCAAATAACAGAACTGAGCTCTGAAAGCTTAAGTGAGCTGAAGAAATCTCCTCATATCTTTTTTGAAGGCTCCTTTTATAAACATAAATATCACCAGGTCAGAAACAGCTCGACTGCAATGATCTTATGATATTTTCCCAGATAGTCACGTTTAATGACATTTTGAAAGAGCTAACTATTCCTTGGGTGGGTGAGAGGGAACATATTGTGGTGTAGGTATGGGGTTTGCTTCCTATTGGTTTAATTAATGCTTGATCTCATAAAAAGTTAAAAAGAAATCTTGTCTAACTGGAACATTGATTCCAGTGGGTGTTGAATCTGCATTTTCAATGAAACAGAAACCCATCCACCTTCATATGGAAAATTAGTATCCTTCCAAGTATGATCACAGAAGGAAACAAGATATTTTGCCAGTACATCAACTTAAAAGTATCCTGTGCTTCATATGGAGATATGATTGTTCATATCTCTGTGAAGAAATTATTTTTTCAAGATGAAGGAAGGGTGCTAAGGACCCAAATGAGCAACCTCATTTCATTGTAGCTCTGAGAGGCACTTTTCTTGCATAATGTGCCTTGAACTGTTTTGGCAAAACAGATGAATAAAGCAAAGTCTTGAAATGGGGTCTGAATGTACAGGAATTGAGAACTTGATTACAGTAAACTGTAAATTCACTAGGATCTCCAATACATTATTTATTCCATTTTCTTTAAATCACTAGAGCTTTAATCAGTGTCTGTTAGAGAGAGTAAGAAAATAAGTGGGACTTTTTACACATTGTGCACACACACATTCATATGTGTAAATATTTGAGCATATGTTCATTCTCTTCCTAGTATCCTTAGGTGGGGAGCAGGTGTGCTGAGGCATTTCAGGGATGCCATGCAGAGGATGGGGTGGGCATGTTTTCAGTTGTGTTGGATGACAGGACTCAGACTAATTAATATAATCTACAGCAAAGGAGGTTTCATCTAAATTTGAGGACAGTGCGATGTGTTTTACAATGGAAAGGTCTCCCTCATGAGGTGGTGGATGCCTTGTCATTTGAAATTCTTAAGAATCTGTTGGATACCTACTTGTCCAGGAGTTTTATAGCTGTAGTTCCTGCATTGATAGAGTGTTGAATTAGATGACCCTTTCAACTCTGAGGTTAGGCATATATTTGACCAGGGGTAAATAACTAGGATAGAAAGTTACAAGATAATTTGAGGAAGCAGCTGTGGCTCACTAGTAAAACATCTGTTTGGCATGCAAAAGGGCCCAGGTTCATATCTGGTTAAAATGATATATCAGTAGGTGATGTTAGAGACCTATGCCTAAGATCTATTCCCAGTCTGAATAGATAGTATTGACCTTGATGGATCAATGGTTTGATTCAGTATAAATCAGTTGTCAGATCTAATTAACAAAATTTAACTGGTAAGTTGAGCTGCATGTCTACTCTAATCAGAACCTCAGTTATCTAATTTTATAATTATATGTATAAAAGCCAGTTAAATCAGTTTGTATCCCATGCCCACTGTGACTTTACAGTGTGGTAGTCCATGAACATAAGAGAAGCCATGTTAGATAAGGCCAATGGCCCATCCAGTCCAACACTCTGTGTCACACAGTGGCCAAAATATATACACACACACACACACTGTGGCTAATAGCCACTGATGGACCTCTGCGCCATATTTTTATCTAACTCCCTCTTGAAGGTGGCTATGCTTGTGGCCGCCACCACCTCCTGTGGCAGTGAATTCCACATGTTAATCACCCTTTGGGTGAAGAAGTACTTCCTTTTATCAGTTTTAACCTGTCTGCTCAGCAATGTCATTGAATGCTCACGAGTTCTTGTATTGTGAGAAAGGGAGAAAAGTACTTCTTTCTCTACTTTCTCCATCCCATGCATTATCTTGTAAACCTCTATCATGTCACCCCACAGTCGACGTTTCTCCAAGCTAAAGAGCCCCAAGCGTTTCAACCTTTCTTCATAGGGAAAGTGTTCCAGCTCTTTAATCATTCTAGTTGCTCTTTTCTGGACATTCTCCATAATATCCCTTTTGAGGTGCGGCGACCAGAACTTCTTCACCCAAAGGGTGATTAACATGTGGAATTCACTGCCACAGGAGGTGGTGGCGGCCACAAGCATAGCCACCTTCAAGAGGGGGTTAGATAAAAATATGGAGCAGAGGTCCATCAGTGGCTATTAGCCACAGTGTGTGTGTGTGTATAAAAAAAATTGCCACTGTGTGACACAGAGTGTTGGACTGGATGGGCCATTGGCCTGATCTAACATGGCTTCTCTTATGTTCTTAACTGCACACAGTACTCCAAATGAGACCGCACCATCGATTTATACAGGGGCATGCATCTTCTATGACGTGTGTTGGGATGGACGAGGCACTGCTATATTCCATTTTCAAACAATATCTTTCTTCAGTCTTTGCTTGGCTCACCAGAGGTGAGATGGTAATCAAAAACATGACCTTTCTTTCCAGGTCATCCACTTACCTACTAATTGGTTCCTACAAAGAAGCAGACAAAATGGAAAATCTTGTTCCTGCCTACCTGAATCATTCTTCTCTTCAGTCAACAGTATATTAAGACATCCTGTTACTTTTCCTTTATGAAGAGTTAGCAATTAGGTTGAAGAAACTGTCAGGGACAGTGGAACTTTTCATTCTTTTCTTATGAGAAGGGTTGTTAAAATACTATAAACATTGGTTATACAGATAAATGTTCTTGTAGATATCTGCTGCGTTTTAAGATTATCCTTAGTTCCTCAACTGAAAAAAGGATTTTGTTTCTTCTGTTATCTTTTGAATTTCACTTTCTCGCAGGAATGCTTTCAGATAGGAAAGGAAAATGGAATTCATTTTTAAGCTATTGTGACAATAGTGTGCATATATATACTCCTGAAAAATGGTGGTGTTGTCTGGATAGGTTTATAGGTAAGAATGAGGCTCCTGGATCCTCATAGCTTTCCTAAATGAGTGGGGGAAAATGAACTTGCTTTGTTGTAAAATAGCCTCATTCCCACTTTTTTTCTAGTTTGTTATGTTTGCAGTTACCATCTTTATACATTATATGATTTACTCTTTATATACAGTTCATACTGCTTCTTAACTTATTAGTTCTAAGCAGATTACTAAAATATATAAAAAGCTAGAACCCATTTGAACAGCTGTGAAAATATATCACAGATGCATAAAATTTTGCAGCTAAAAGAGTGATGGTCTGCTATTATCATCTAATAAAAGAGTTAATGTCACCATATGGTCTATATTTTTGAGCAAAACTCTAGGCACTCCAACATAAATGCAAGCCAATAGCAAGGAACAGTCAGATATGAGCTGTAATAGGGGAGCTCTCCAGGTAGAAGAATACCAGCAAAGTGATGCTCTACAGATTGTACCTTTATAATCATTCTTAAGTAGATGTTTCTTAATTGTTCTATTGACTTCCTGTCTGGTATCTGAATAAAGAAAGTCCAAGGAAAGATTGAGGCGCTGTAGTCATTGTTCAGCAAGTTTATCCCAGTTGGAAAACATAAGGATTTTCTCTGACTAAACCAAGGGTGCCTTCTTGGATTTTATAATTCTTGTTGGATTTTATAATTTTAACTTTAAGGGAAAAAGCTTTCAACCACAACCAAGCTTTGAGAGATGATTGTTCTAATTCAGCTTGGAGGACTACCCCTGCTACACCATTTGGAATTCCACAAGAGGATCGTAGGAATTTAAGAACTGAATCTAAGGACTCTCCTATTTTATTAATCCAGATACCAACCCCATGTAAACTTTGTGTGGTCACCTTAGTGTTAAACAGTTCGATAGCAGCTGGGATATACTGAGCCCCAGATGAATTTTAAAACTAACAGATAATATTTGATGCCTCTGTAGCCAAGCTTTTAGCATGAGCAGCTAGCACTGACCAAATTAATCTCTGATCAAACCAAACCCCTAAGTATTTAAAATAGAGGACTTCCTCAGTATAATTACCATGAATTTTCTACTTCTGGTATACAAAAAACAACAATCATCTTTGATTTTTCAGTAGTTAACCATCAGGCATCCTTCCAGACAGTAAGAGACAAAAATCTCTATCAGAGAGGACAGTCCTGATGTTCTTGATAGGAGAACTGCATTATCAGCAAAAAGTAGGATTGAAACTTGAACAGCAATGGATGGAAAATAACAGTCCTGGGCAGAGACAGCAAAAAGAAATCATATCATTGATGTATAAATTAAACAATAAAGGGCAAGCACACACCCATGATGTACTCTCTGCTGTAGAGAAATTGTGTTGGAAGGCTGTCCGTCTAACCCACAACAGATTTGTGCAGTGGGATTAGAATACAAAGCCTTAAAGCCAACAGTCTCTCGTGATTTACTGGTTGGAGATGCAAATTCGAGCTAAAGAAGAAAAATGCTCCAAAAACAAATTCTCCCCCTATTGTTCCTTTTCCCTCTCTAATTCCTGTCCTCTCAACTCAGGTTTGCTCTTCCAGACAGTGGCATTGAATGCTGATTAGATGATAGCCATATTCCTAAGGCAGAAAATGTTAAGGTCATTCCATCCGCATCCCAAAAGCATAAAGTGCTCATTTTATTGTTTCAGGTGTTCCAATTGCCAAATTAGTTACAGCTGAGTTTTACTATTCTAGTCTTATTCTCTCCCCCCCCCCTTTCTGACAATACAAAGGAGAGAAATATGTTATATTGACTGCACTCAGTAACAGGCATGCAGCCACAATAAAACAATTGCCAAGCACCTTTTTGTTGAAATATGGTGGTTGGTCTTCAGAATATTTTTCATATTTCATGGACAATTCTGTAGAAAGTGTGAAGTTTATTAGTATTAATCCAACAGTGTCTGAAAGTTACTATTGAAGAAGTTAAATATAAGACTAGAACAAACATGTCAAAACAAACCAGCTAGCTTCTGGGACCTGCGTATCTGTCTGTGGATGGAGTGGATGGTATCAATGTCAGCTCCTCTGCCTGCCTTCTATATCGATCACCATAATCCAGAAATGACTGGGGAGGGGGAAATCTCACATTTTCTACACTTCGCATGCAGTTATTGCATTTTCTGCTTGTGCTGTGGGGAGATCTGCAAGTAGGTAGAGAGGATGACCAGCAGAATGATTACCAGTACCGTAATATGCCATAGTATTGTTGATCTGCTGATGAGCATTTCAGACTGTGTTTTTGGTCAGAGAATTAAGATGTATCCATAGAACAGTTTATATGCATACAACTGCATGGCATATATTCAGCTTGCTCATAGAATGGCTACCAATTGATTATTGAAGAAGTTGGATGGGGGACCAGTTTGCAAGACAAGTTTTCATGTATTAATATTCACATACATCATCTGAGGAAGCAAATGAAAAAAATTAAGTTGGAGCGTCTACCTTTGTCCAAGTGTTAAACTTTTGTGCAACAGAAATATGAGCAATGAACATGCCATTTTTAACCAAGTTCTTGTACATATACAGATTTAATTGTGCATGTACATACTAAAAGCTTATATCCTTCTGTTGGTGCAGAAAGTATTGAGAGTGAATTGTATCTGAAAGCATTTAAAGTTCTCTAATGCATGAAAAGCTCTTTAAAGGTCAACCTAATTAAGACAAACTTTGTACCAAGTGAAAATAGATTCTATTGTTGGAAATTCATTGAAATTCAATATAAGACATTGTGCTTACAGTTGAAAATTTGTAAGTGTAATATGAAAGAGGAGCAGTTTCCAGATGTTTTTCTTTTTAAATGATATATTAAATCAATAGTAATGATTTTGGATTGTGATTTAGAGAAGCTGGTCTTCCAGATAACAATCAGAACAAAGTAATTAAATGATCATCAACATGATCTTGAAAACGTAAAGAGATAAATGGAGGAATTGAATCTTGAGTCTTGTCTCAAAATTCAGAATGCATTGAAATAGATACTTTTAAAAAATGAAAAATATAAATTCTGTTATAAACTATAAAATTGCCTAGCAAGGGATCAGAATATTTATAGAATATCTCACTTGTTCAGATTTATTGTTTACACTTAGCTTCATAGCAAATTTTTGCTTCTTTCCTTAATATGTCAACTGTTGATTAGCAAGTAATTCATTCTTGGCCTGGCTGGACATTCCCACAGCTCCTTGTTTAAGGAGCTGATTTTTGCTTGCCCGTTGAGACTAATGGACCCTATTGGGTTCCAAAATGCTCTGCAGGATTCACAGCCCTCCTGCATCTCCTTAGATGAGCTGATAGGGGACTGGAATTTCCATTTCACTGAAGCCATTGAAGCCACTGAAGCACCCCAATGTCCTCTGCACTCCTTGGGGAAATAATCTCCCTGGTGTACTGAAGAGATCCAGGGGATGAAACAGGAGCTTTGATGACTAGAGTGAATTTGGCGGTGTACTTGCAATGAGACGGCACAAACATCTCATAGGATGTTGATGATATCCTATGAGATGGTGGTGAAGGCTGCGAAGAGGGAGTTCTATTTAGTCTCCATTGCATCCACAGTCTTCATTGCATCCACAGGCTCAGTTGTTTAGGATAATTCCGTCTTTAACATCCCTCACAACCAGAGGTTCAAAGAGAGGTAACAATTTGGCTATTGATTCTGAAATGTTTATGCGTTTTTTCACATATAAAGTCTTGTACTCCGCCATGACCTACCTGCCAACTTTGATACAGTGAGTGAAACTGGAGGCCCCTTGGACATCTTTGGGTTTAGTCTGTGACTCTTTCAATCTTCTCTCCTCTGTTGATGTTGACAGGGTCTTAAGAGCTGTTAGGCCTACCACTTGCCTAATGGACCTGTGTCCCTCTTGAACATATGAAGCTGCCTTATACTGAATCAGACCCTTGGTCCATCAAAGTCAATATTGTCTACTCAGACTGGCAGCAGCTCTCCAGGGTCTCAAGCTGAGGTTTTTCATGCCTACTTGCCTGGACCCTTTTTGGAGATACCAGGGATTGAACCTGGGACCTTCTGCTTACCAAGCAGATGCTCTACCACTGAGCTGGGTAAGGCTGGTGACGAGAGGATCTTGGAAACAGGGATATTTTCAGAGGGCTTAAAGGAAGCAGTGGTCATACCGGTCTTTAAAAAAAGCCATCAATGGATCCTGTGGATCTGGCCAATTACCGCCCAGTGTCAGATTTACCATTCCAGGGTGAGGTAATTGAGAGAGCAGTAGCCGAACGACTCCAGGGCTTCCTGGAGGACACTTCAGGCCTAGATATGTTCCGCCCTGGCCACGGGATTGAGACTGTCCTGGTTGCTCTAATGGATGACCTCCAAATGCAGCTGGATCGAGGCAGGTTGGTGCTGCTGTTACTGTTAGATCTTATAGTAGCATTCAATACAGTTAACCATGACCTGTTGATTCACTGTCCTGCCAATGTGGGAGTATGTGGGATGGCCCTATAGTGGCTCTCCTCATTTCTCCACGGTTGGGGACAGAGGGTGCCACAAGGGGAGGATGTGTCCTCTAGATACCCCCTGGTTTGTGGGGTCCCTTAAGGGACATTCCTCTCCCCAATGTTATTTAACATCTATATGCACCCCCTTGCTCAGCTGATATGGAGTTTTGGACTGGGATGCCATCAATATGCAGATGACACCCAGCTATATTTACTGTTGGGTGTTCGATTGGCCTTAGTCCCACCATCTTTCACCGAGGGCTTGGAGGCTGTGATGGGCTGGCTAAAGAAGAGTAGATTGAAATTGAACCCCTCAAAGACAGAGGTTTTGTGGCTGGGGAACCAGGGCTGGATTTGGAGTGCAGATTGCCAGCTCTTGATGGGGTGCTACTAACACTGGCACCAACTGTCAAGAGCTTTCAATGGAGGCCCAGGTCTCACGTATTGCTAAAGTGGTGTTCTTTCATCTACACCAAGCTAGGCAACTGGCTTCCCTCTTGTCTTGTGGATTACCCACAGTAATCCATGTGATGGTCACTTCCAGGCTAGACTACTGTAACTTGGTCTACATTGGCCTACTCTTGACTTTGACCTGGAAACTCCAATGGGTCCAGAATGCAGTGGCGCAGGTTCTGATGGAAACACCATGAATGTCACATATTGCACCAGTTACACTGGTTTCTGGTTGAGTACCGAGTCAGATTCAAGGTTTTGGTTATGACCTTTAAGGTCTTCAATGGTCTGGGATGACATATCTATGAGATTGCCTCCTCCGCTATGCCTCTGGAAGAGCATTACACTCCTTAGGTTGAAATCTGCTGGTGATCCCTAGTCCTGATGTGGTCCATTTGTCCTCAGTGAGGGCCAGGACCTTTTCAGTCTTGGCCTCAACCAGGTGGAATGCTCTGCTGGAAGACACTAGTGCCCTGTGGGATCTTTTACAATTTCACAGGGCCTATAAGGCAGAGATGTTCTGCCAGGCTTTTGCTTAAGGACAGCAATGGTTGCTGGACTGGCACCCCTCTCCCTCCCCACCAAGGGGGGGGGGGGACTGCCCCCAATGCAGCATCTAGAAAGCAGGAATTGGTAGCACTTTATAACAGATGGCATTGGGTTTGTAATCTGTTTTTAGTTAATTGGTTTTAATGATTTTATTGTTGCTCATTGCCTAGAGCCCGGCTTTGGAAGGATGATGTAGTTTATCAAATCAAAAGTAGCAACAGTAGCAGCAACAGCAACAACTTTCTTGGCCACTCTAAAAAAGTATTCCAGAGGGGAAGAATAATAAATTGTCATTATGTTTATTTTAAGAATATTGCTATATAAATTACTTTTATATTGGTGCATTGAAGGAGATTGTACATTAATTTATTTGTTGGGGTACTCATCTATTGGTCTAGAAAACAATTTCATACCTCCCTAGATCAATCAGAAGTTGTGGTAGTGTGCAGACTATCCAACTGTGATTGGGGAGAATTGTTCAAACCCCCAGTCCACCATTGAACTCTCTGGATGACCCTAGGCTGACCAGTCTCGAATTGCAGAGTTGTCTGGCAAAAAGGGAAGAAGCACTTATTTGCTCGAAAGAAGGAAGCTTTTTAAAAAAGTTAACTTTTTTTTTTAAAGTCAGCTACTAGGCCTAGGAGCATCTGTGCTTGTCTTTGATGTGGAAATCAGTAAGTCAAATTAAAACAGAGAGGACTGTATGAATTCTTACCATATTTAAATGTTGCAAAACGATTCCATCGTGCAACAATAATGCAGTGTCCAGTGATGTATGAATACAGCCTTTGAGATCTTGTTTGCAGATAATCTGAGATTCTCATTGCTTAATGGATTTATCTTGTTGATGGACAAAGATGTCCAAAGAGAACCAAATGTGTATTTGTTCATCTCCAGTTAAAGGGACTGTAGAAGCTGGACTGTGAGAGCTTCAGAAAACTGAGTTGTCTGAGTCTGTGCAATAGCCCCCCTCCAAATGACCATCTGTGATGCAAATCCTTATTTAAATTCCATAAGGCTAGGGTGGTCTTACACACATAAATACACACACACAAACTCATGTTTAGCCTGGCATGCTTACTTAGAAGAAATAGCTCTTCTACACAGAGCTCTGTTGTAGCCAAACTTGCCTCAAATGAAAGAAATTAGAGAATAATTATTGCGTTTCTAGTGACAACACTACCAATAGTAATGTATGGCTGTGAGAGCTGGACCATAAGGAAGGCCGAGCGCAGAAGAATAGATGCTTTTGAGATATGGTGCTGGAGAAGAATCTTGAGAGTCCCTTGGACTGCAAGATCAAATCAGTCAGTCTTGAGGGGAATCAACCCAGACTGTTCCCTGGAAGGGGTCAGATGCTGAAGCTCAAATACTTTGGCCACCAAATGAGAAGGGAGCACTCCCTGGAGAAGATCCTGATGCTGGGAAAGGCAGAAGGCAAAAGAAGAAGGGGACAGCAAAAGATGAGATGGCTGGACAGCATTACTGATGTAACAAACACAAATTTGAGCAGGCTTCGGAAGATGGTGGAAGACAGGAGGGCCTGGCATGACTTTGTCCATGGGGTCGCAAAGAGTCGGACTCGACTGTGCGACTGAACAACAACAAATGCTGCAAAAAGGATTTTGCAAATAAGACCTTTTGAACCAGAGGTAGGCAATGTATATTTTTACCACTATCTATCTATTTTTTTATGCTAGATGGCTTTTGTGTTGTGCACTTTCTACAAAATGAGTTGCTCTAAATGCAAATAGTAGTTTACTATTATACCTAGTCCTAGTTATGTCTGGTCTAGATGCATTAATGAGAGAAGAACAGCGGGACCCTGCGCATCTACTATCTCTTTTGTAAGACTATTTCTATTCTTTCCGTCTTTTAAGACTCTTTTTATTCTTTCTGTCTCTAACCTATTTCTGCAGCTTGTAAAGTAAACTAAAATATTATCACAAAGCCCCTTATCTTTCTCTTTTCTCTGTCATACCCCCAGGGCCGGTGTGTGGGAATAGGCCAAGTAGGCAGCTGCCTCGGGCGCCACTTGGCCTAGGGGCGCCATGAGGTGTCCCCTCTCCCATGGCTGCCTGCCACTGTTCACCTCCCTGCAGCAGCCCACCACCGTCCCGTTCTCTTCATGCCTGCCCACCACCACTGTCCCCTCTCCGCTCCCACCGCTGTTGGCCTCCCCGCCCACCGCCATTCATCTCCCCACGGCTGTCCACCAGCCTCCCCTCCCTTCTCTGCAGCTGCCCATCTGTCTGCTGGCTGCTGCCATTTACTTCCCCTCGCCCGCTGCCATCCCTGCTCACCCTCTGTCGACTTGACAAAGTCCAGGGGGCACGTGGCAGTGACTTACTAATGATGTCACTGCCATGCACCACCGGACTTTGCCGAGCTGGCAGCTGGTGTAGGGGGTGGGATGGGGCGGTGGGCAAGGGGAAGTAAATGGCAGTGGCTGGCGGGCGACAGGCGGGCAGCTGCGGGGAGGGGAGGGCAGTGAGCGCACATGCACTATGCATGCACGAAAAAAACATAGCGAGGTGGAGGTCACCTAGCCTTGGGCCTGCTCACCCCTCTTGTGATTACACAGGTTACAATAACACAAGCAAGTTTGAGTCTAGTGGGAGCTTCAAGACCAACAGAATTTTGTTCAAGGTGTAAGCTTTCATGTTTATGCACACTTCTTCAGAGACAATGAAATGGAAGTTACCAGCACATATATATAGTGGAGGGTGGGCAGTAAATTAGCATACAGCATAATGAAGATGTTTAACAGTTTCAAGGACTGAGCAGGAATAAGAAGATAGACCCAGGTGGGTAGCTGAATTGGCAGGACTGGCACTAGTGAGTTGACCAGGTAGGCTGCTGCCTATGGCAGCATTTGACCACAGGGGTGCCCTGCAGGGAGGAGCAAGCGAGTAAGGAAAGGTGGGGAGTGAGCAGGGCTGGCAGGCCAGAGACTGGAATTTCTCTCTCTCCCCATCCGTACTCCTTCTGCAGCAGTGGGCTGTGGTGGCCTAGGAGCTGGCCCATTCAGTGGAGTGAGTTTGAATTGCCTGGCAAGGTTCCTTCCACTTTCAGGCTGAGCTGAAATCCCCATGTCCCCTGCCCACCTTCACTTCATTTGGTCCTCTTTCATCAGCCAGTAGAGAAAATCCATGTGCCAGAGGCTCCTCCGGTTCAATTCCAGCCTGGGGAGCACTGTGCAGTCTTAATGGTTTGGAAAGCCCAGTGAGTCTGGCACAGAGAGCAGCAAGAGCTCCTCCAGCCAAGCCCAGCTTCTACTCCCCATGGCCAGCCTGGGGCATTCCTGCCACTGAGGATCCAAGACAGTGCTTGCAGGGTTGGCTCTCCAACCTACCACTGCCATCGTGTCCTCCCCAGGCACCATGGGACCCCCCAGCATGGCTGGCAAGGACGTCTTGGAGACTGCCTGTTTGGTGAGGAGTCGCAACCTGGTCTGCACTGGCAGCCCTCGCCTCAAGAGGCAATGGCGAGCGCCTCTGCCACCTCACTTGGCCTCCTCTACCACACCACTTGTCCTGCAACACCTCCCCTGCACCGCCCTGCATGCACAGTCCAAAGGCCGAAACTTGTCGGCCAGTCCATGCCCAAGAGAACTGCCCAAAAGCCCTCTCCCCCAGCCTTGGTGGCTTCTGCCTGGGACCCTATTGAAGATTGCAGCCCCCCAGCCCCCCCTTTCCCCAACGATCCCCAGCCCAAGCATCCCTGAAGACTTGTTCTGCTTTGATGGTTACAGACAGCCCTTTCACATCTCCCTCTTGGCCAGGCTGGTCTTTCTGCTTCCCCCTCCAACCTGCCATGTGCCTTCTGCCTGTTCCCTTGGCTGGCTCTCCTCATGGATCTCAGAAGCTTCCTGGGGAGGGAACGCTCTGATGTGGGAGGTTCTGCTAGACCGTCATCATCATTGGCACCTCCTACTTCCTTCCTTTTGCTCCTGCAAAAAAAAAAAAATTAAGTCATTCTGGGACTTGTGTGGGTGCTGTCAGTTTCAGTGAGGGCTGCAATCATGCCCCTTTCATTACCTATGTGTGGATGGGGAAATTTTGATTTCTTCGGTGAATTTTGAAATCAGCATTCAGTTTTAATTTGGGGAAACCAAACCAAACCAAGAAGACTTTTCAACAGCAATAAAACAACAGATTCAGTAGCAGATTCAGTGACCAAAAACCCTTGCCCCCCCACCCCCTGCACAAAGGGATAACAAACACCCAACATCAGCAACAAATTCAACACAATATCTAAAACTCTATTATTAAAACAGTGAAAAAAACAATCTTCCAATACTTGAACCTAGGCCAACCCAACCCCCCTCCACAGACCCTTCACCATAACCCCAAGAAAGCCAAGCCAAGTAAAGGGACATTGTACTTTAAAAAGCCATTTTACTTGACTAAAATATTAGGCAAACCCCACCAGGCCCCCACCCCCAATAGAATCCTAACCCCAAATAAGCCACCCATCCAAAACAGGAGAAGTAAAGGGACATTGAGTTTTAAAAAGTACTTTTACTTAACTTAAATCCTGTTAACTAAAATAAAGAATCACCTCAAAACTTAACTTGAGATGTTTTCTCTTCTCCAGGCCAGGTAGGCCAGGCAAAAAGGCAGAAAGACAACAGCAGCAGCTGAAACCATGGACCAGTGCAGCACAGATATCTCTCTCAGCCAGGAGTCCAGTAGCAATGAAGTGCAGCCTAGTAGACTCCTTAAAAATGTTCTCTGGCCATACATAAAGCAGTTTCAAAAAAGACCACTGCTCTGTGATTGGCCAGAGAACACTTTTTACTTGTAATCCCATGGATACAAGAAGTAAACAAATGTTGCTTCTGGCTGGGATGTTAGCCCAGCCCCCAGCAACACAACAGCCTTGTAAAGATGCGTGCATTTGCAGCATTTTGCAAATGCATGCCTTTGATTGGCTCCTGGACTCCTCTCCCCCTTACCCTCCCTCCCTGATCCCAGGGGGGCTTGGGGGAGAGGTAGGAATAGGCTTGAGATGGCAGGAAAGGAGGCAAGCAGCTTCCCTGAGACTGAAAAACCTCCTTTCCTACCATTTCTTTGGAGTTCTCAATACCGCCGAATATTGATCAAGCAGTATTCGGGGCAACTGTATTCAGCTGCAGTATAATGGAAGGAAATGGGATCCGATAGTGTTCTGTGCAGAATACTGCCAAATCAGGGGATATTCAGGGCTGTATTTGATTTGGCTGAACCAAATACACACCCCTATTTGAGAGGTAGGGGAGTACAGAAAAGGAAGATAGCTACAAGAGAGCAGTCTGTTCCACTATTTAACATCTCCTCAGGGAAAAACACCTTGCTCAGGGAGTAAATTGTATTTGTTTTTGAAGAGCTGGGTGTCTGCTTTCATTTGGGAATAATTCTCCTTTGGGACCAAGTTTTGAGGTCTAGGTTTTGATTAGTGAAAATGATTTGTTGGCACCAAGGTTTTTGTTTGTTTTTGTTTTAAATTTCATAATACTTGAATCTTGTTTGTGGAGCTGCCTTATACCAAGTCAGACCATTGGTTCATCAAGGTCAGTACAGTCGACTCAGACTATTTCAAGTACAGGGTTTTTCACATCATGCCTTATCAATTTAATAGATGTTGGGGGTTTGAACCTGTTACTTTCTGCATACAAAACATGCTATGCCACTGAGCCAAAGTCCCTCCCCTCAACAAGCCACTTTGTGGACTTCTTGAAAAGTGATTCAAATGAAAACTAAACAAAATAGTTTTCCTTTTATCTATTTAATTTCTGTCTTTTTTTTTCTTTTTTAAAAAAACCCATACTAGATCATGGCACTCAAATCTGTGGTATCCCCTGAGTTGTATGCAGTACACCAGACAGGTAAATCAGACCATAATTCATGACTTGGTAAATTCTTGGTTTTATAGTCCTAGGCAGGCTACTAAAACAGGGGTTTACTGGGCACATGGCAGATGAAATATATGGCTCATGTGCCAAGTACAACCTATGAGCTATGAATTTGACAAGCCTGCATGAGATAGGGAAATAATTGTGCATGAAGTATGGCACTGAAAGTATGAATACCTATCTATAGAGCACAGGAAGAGTAACCACATAATACCATATCAATCATGCAATTTTAAAAACTTAGTAGATGTTCTATTGCTGTGCTTAGGCTACCTAAGAGAATTAAAACGTAAAGGTAGTCCCCTGTGGAAGCACCAGTCATTTCCGACTCTGGGGTGATGTTGCATCACAACATTTTCATGACAGACTTTTAACAGGGTGATTTGCCATTGCCTTCCCCAGTCATCTACGTTTTACCCCCACAAGCTGGGTATTTATTTTACTGACCTCGGGAGGATGGAAGGTTGAGTCAAACTTGAGCCGGCTACCTGAACCCAGCTTCTCATGGGTTTGAACTCAGGTTGTAAGCAGAGCTTAGACTGCAGTACTGCAGCTTACCACTCTATGCCAATTACTGAGATGTAAAGTGATCTCTCTCTCTCTCTCTCACACACACACACACACACACAATATGCAGGGCTGAAAGTTGTTATTCATTATGAAGAGTACATGGTTGAACTTAGTTTACAGTTGTTTTGTGATATAAATTATGATTAGAATTTCACAGTGAACATGTTCACCAGGTGATCATACTGGTTTTTGCAGCCACTATCACCTTTGAGTCCAGCCTCAGATCAGCTCATGTGTTTCATAATCTGACTTGAACACTGTGCTAGACAGCTTTGAAGCTGAGCAATAGCTGTGGTGATAGAGCTTCAGTTGCTTCTGCCACTTTTTTTTTAACCTGGACATTAGATGAAATTGATCCCTTCTCATCCTTGGGTCACGATTAGATCAGGTAACTAAATGATACCTGTACAGGTATGTGTGGAGAAACGTCTGACTCCCATGGGACTGTGTGGCAGTGTGCATGCAAAGTGCTGCAGATCCAGACAGATCAACAACCATTTATGTTAATATATGTGCTTCTGATTCAAATGGACACCAAATCACCTTGTTTATATTTAAGTTTCTTCATTTAAAACAATTGGCAGCAGAGTGCAGTTTGGTAGTGGTAACAAGTGGATGGGGTGCAAAGCAAAAATACTTTAGGTGCTCATGAGCCATCTGAACTACCCACCCAACAGTCATCTCCATGCTTGTGATAATGTGTAGCCTCTATAACTCCATTTTGGTTTTCTGCTGGTGCCAGGCCTCTAGTTGCCTGGGCAGATGGATGGCAAGGCCATTCCCAGTACTTTCATTAGTACTTTCCCACGTTCTTATCTAAGAAAGCTGACTTGTTTTCCTCTGCTACTGGGTATCAGGTTCAAGATATGCTTGGCTTTTCTCTCAGTGTTTAAGGATGTTGCTTTGATGACGATATTCTTGACATAGACAGCAACTGAGAGCCAGTTTGGTGTAGTGGTTAAATGTGCAGACTTTAATCTGGGAGAACTGGGTTTGACTCCCTGCTACTCTACATGCCCCTGCTGACCTTGGGTCAGTCAGTTCTCTCAAGAGCAGATTGTAAGCCATTCTGAGACTCTGAGTGAAGGGTGGGGTATAAATCCAATCTCCTCCTCCTCCTCCTTGGGTATATAAGATGTTTAGTTTTAAGAAGAGATTAGATTTATACCCTGCCCTTCACTACCTGAAGGAGTCTCAGAGCAGTTTACAATCTCCTTTTCCATCCCCTCCCCACATACAGACACCCTGTGAGGTAGGTGGGGCTGAGAGCTCTGACAAAAACTGCTCTTTTCAGAACAGTTTCTGACAGAGTTACACCAAACTTTAGCTATACATCTTCTCAGATTCTGGCTACCATTGTTCTCTGTGTGTATGTTTTTGAGGTCCAGTGGATGGAAGCTTAGCCTGCTGTTTCTGTGAGTTTGCTGATTTAATAAAATTTCCTTGTAAGCAAACTTGGATTCTCCATATTGTTTCCTTGGGATTGCCGCAAACCTTGGAGTTTCTGGCCATGGTTCCAAACAGATGGGTCAGCAGAAAATGAACCAAATCAGTAAATGCTCAAGTGAAATGTGAAACAGTTTCCTCTTAGTGGATAATAAATTTTAAGCAATTTAATGCCACAAAAGTTGTATCCAAACTTGGTCTTTATAGGAGTTAGATAAAGTAGTTGAGATTAATACTATAATTCTTTTAATCTCCACTACGGCTTTCAGGGAATGTACAAGACATGTAGAAGAAAGCTAAAGTCCTGGAAAAGGCGAGAGAGATTCCTGTAGCAACAGAACCCACTGCTTTCCTTTCACCAACAAGAGTTTAGTGTTATTGCTGAAAAATTCCAGTTCTGCAGACAGGCAGGGAGAAACTGGGAGCTTCTGTATGTAGTAGTTCCTCCTATTCATTCCTTTTTTCCTAGCAAGTAGTTTTTAGGAGGATGATGCCGTGATCCATGCTGGATGCACACATTGTTTAATACTGTGCCCTCACTGCATTATAATAATCCTCCTCCTCCTGAATTGTCTCTTCCTCACAGGAAAATCCAAAGGTGAATGATTGCTATAGTTCAGTGATATTGCATCATCTGACAGTTCTTTGTTATGTCAGTACTAGATTAGTGTCACAATGTACTGGTACTTAGCAGTACAGATCAGCTCATATGTTTTTGTCTTTAAAAAAAAAAAGTATCCCTTGCACCCCAGCAGTAGCTGTCTGTGAAGATTGTGTACACTTTCCTGCCTAAGTGAGACTGCTGGTGTATTGGAGAAACTGGAAAATAGGGTCAAGCTCTAAATACTAAGCAAACAAACAAAAAACCCTCTGGCTGTAGTTGTAACCATAACTTGTTGTGATTTCCAAATTGGGGACACTATAACAAACTGTGGTTTCTTCTTTGCTCACAAAGTGGCATTCTGAGGTACAATTAAATTCTGATCCAGAATCCCAGTTTGTAGGCAAGAAAGAAAAGGCAGGTTTGTTAAAAGTTCCCCAATTTGGATGTCACGGCAAACTGTGGCCAGATGCCTTAGCTTTAGTTCTCTGGTGTAATTAGATGTGTAAGAGCAAAACATCATCAAAAGAGCAAAACATTGTCATCAAAAACAAATCTGAGATAGCTCACAGCATTCATGCATTGTTGATCCTTTTGCTTTGCTGTTACCTTTTGTTTGACAGCATATATAAAGAGGCAAGGTTACTTGGAGGACAAGGGGCTACTGCCATTTATAGTACTATTTAAGCCAATCATAACTGTTGAACATCACCTTTAGAGGCTTTCCTCCATTGCATAGCTCTTTGTTTTTTGGCTGGTAGTGTTCCTCTAGCTGCTTGCACTGAAGTGACCATGATGCTCTCCTCCTACTTCCTTCTTGAATTGATAAGGTTTATTGCTGTCATTCTTTTGCCTGTCTGTGCTTTCCTGGGAAAGATGCAGATAGGGTGTCACATTACTGCTGTTACTAAAATGGAAAAATGTACTGCTGTAGTGCTTGAGTTCCAGATACCCTATCCAGTGGTTTTTACATGTGGGAGATAAAGATTTTTTTCCCTGATAACTCTGTTATTTGATAGGTTCCAAATGGAGTGGATAGTTCACTATCGAAGCATCTGTAATATAAATACCTCATTGTATCTTAATGTGGAGCTCATTAATAGGATACTCTGCAGTACTTGCCTGATTATATATGTCTCTGTCTTTATCTGCCTTTTTTATCCACACACCCTCGTGAGCTCTGTGGGCAGTGCAGATATTCACTACTTCAACTTTTCTCCTTGGTAAGATGATGTCTGACTGCAAAAGGTCAAGCCAGTGGCCTCGTTTTTCCTTGTGCTGAGCTTTCTGTTTGATTTTCCAAATGGGAAACAAGATTAGGCAGAAATCTGAGTTGTCGAAAGGTAAAATACCTGCTCTATGCCCAAGCAAAGTCCCTTCTTAGTCTAACAAATACAATATTGAAGAAAACTACTTAGATTAAGTTTTTGGACATTTTATGTAGTCCATGGGCCATTAGGTTATATTATCAAGATATGCAGGCATGAACCAGGGGACACACTTTTCTGGATAGAGTCTGGAATGCCCTTCAATAAACAGTGCTGCTGTATAATCTTAATTCAATGAACTTGTGTTATAGTTATTTTGACTTTCTAACTTTCTGGTATATGTTGTTTCTGTGTTTTTTCCTTGAACCTTGTAATGTTATCAGTCACATCCCCATTATTCTGAATTTTATTATCTTAAAGAGATTCCCCTTTCCCCTTAAGACAGTAGTCTGAAAACACAAAAAACTTCGCAAGATAAAGATTTTTGTAATTGCTGAGTTGCTTGCTTCTGATTTATTGTTGTACTCTGGATAGCTATGATGGGTGAATACAGCAGGAAAATGATTTTTTTTGTATGTCTTATTCCAGTTTGTCAGCATGGAGCATGTACACTGTTAATGCAACTAATATGTTTTTTCCTCAGCCCCACTGAAGGGTGAGAGGAAGGGAATTAAAATGCATTTTCTCCATAAACTGCAATGTAAGACTTCCTCTGAGTTTTGAAATGCGGCTTATAGCTGGGGTGAAAAGTAGTATGTTGTATCCAGAAATTCCCTCATTGCTACCTTCAACATCTGTCCTCAAACATGCTTTGTTTTAACTCCCATTTATCTCAATATTGCTTTTTTCTGGATAACTGTATCTTGAATCTCATCATGACAGAGACAAAGAAATATTATTTCGTGTTAATTATTTGGAGATAATGGTCAAAATGAGGAATCATATAATTACTTGAATCGAAAATTGAGAATGACACTAGGGATAATGCTGCACTACTTTTCAGAGAAAAATATTAAATGAGTTTCGCTTAACATTCATTTGTTGGGAGGGTTTTGCCTTCTCTGAATGTTTCTGGGTAAGACAAAGGTAACATCCTTATTCAAGGCTGCTACATTTCCAGAGTCTGTGGAAAGGCGAAGACTCTTAAAGGGGATCCCTTTAAGAAGAGAGTCCATTATACTCTGGAACCCAGAGTATACGCTAACCCCAAATTGTAGCCTCCGAACCCTAAAGGCTCCCCGGTGGGTTACAATGGTCTGAGCCTCGGTGGTCTTGGCGTCGACCGGCAATTGCTGGTACACTTGTGCCAGGTCCAACTTCCCGAAAATTTTGGACCCCGCTAACGCTGCCAGTACATGGCTGACCACCGGGACAGGGTAGGGGTTGTCCTGGAGCGCTTTGTTGATCGTGCACTTATAGTCAGCACAGATCCTCACACCCCCATTGGGCTTTACCGGTGTTACTATGGGGGTTTCCCAGGCTGCATAGGACACTGGTTCTAGAACTCCCTGGGCTGTGAGGCAGTCCAGCTCTGCCTCGATTTTTGGTTTCCTCGCCTTGAGCCGGATCGGTCTGACCATGGGGTCGAGCGGCAGCGTGATGGGCGGCCCTTTGTAGCTCCCCAGGGACCCATCGAATACTGCTGGGAACTCTCGGCAGACGTCCTCAAAGCTGCTCGCCTGTACCTGCTCCACCCCCACTAACTGGATCCCGAGTGGTTGGAACCAGGCCAGCCCCAATAGGGTGGTGAGCTGGCGCTTTACCACCCGAATATCTAATGGTCCCCTGAAGTTTCCTCTCTCTACCCGTGCCTGGGCCCAGCCCGCGATGTATACCGGGTTTTTTTGGAAGTCCCTTAGAACAAAGTCAGCCAGCCTCAGTTGGATGCGGTGGCGGGGACCTAATTTCCGAAGGGTTTCCTCTGAGATAATGGAGATGGAGGAACCCGAGTCTACTTCCATAAGACGGGGGGCTCCCTCGATGAGGACTGACATTTTGACCTTGTCGGGGGCGGAGAGGGGCAAGTTCAATACCTGCAGGCTGGTAGACGCTGTCGTGTGGGCCTTGATGGAGTCGTGATGCGCTGTCGGTCTCCGGCGGCTGTTCTTGGCCCTGCAAGCCTGAGCGATGTGGCCCATCTTTCCACAGCTTCTGCAGTCCATGTTGCGGTATGGACAGTCCCTCCTCTCGTGGGGGTCGTCGCAGCTGGCGCGTCTGATGGTGGAGGGTCTTTCCGTTGCTCGCTGTCTCGTGGGGGCCCTTGGGTCCGTCCCTTGTGGCCGCTGGAGCTGGAAAGCCTCTTCGTCCTCCGGCCCGCCAGGCGCCATCTCTTCCTGGTGGACGGTCTCCCCACGTGGGTGGCTGTATGCTTTGGTGGCTCTCTCGAAGGCCGTCGCCTCGTTGAAGGCTTGTTGGAGGGTGAGCTCTTCCTTGGCGAAGAGCTTCTGCTGCAGCCTTTCGTCTCGGAGGCCCCAGACGAATCGGTCTCTCAGGGCCTCCTCCCGCTTATCGAAACTGCAGTTCCCTGCGATCTGCCGGAGAGCGGCCAGGTAGACTGCCGCCGTTTCCCCGGGCTTCTGATCCCTCCTATGGAAGAGGAATCGGTGGGCTACGATGGATGGTTGGGGCAAGAAATGCCCTGTGAGGAGTCTGACGACCTCCCCGTATGTCCTCTCGGTGAGCTTCGCGGGGGCAGAGAGACCGCGTGCGATCTCGAAGGTTGCCTCTCCACAGACGCTCAACAGGATGTCCCTCATGCGGTTGTCGTCCGTGATCATGTTGGCCCGCAGGTAGCACTCGATCTGTTCGGTGTAGGTCTCCCATCGTTCGGGGTGGTCAGGATTGAACTCAGCAAGATGGCCCATCGTTACGCTAGAGTTAGCCATTGTGGCGGCAGGCATCTCAGTTTCTTGCGGTCCTGCGCCTTCCTTTTCTCCAGCCAGGCCAGTCGCTTTCTACACGGAGAAGCCTTCCTAGCTGGATCCCACCTTCGTTGCCAGTGTAATGTACTCAGAGACGAGACGTGCTGAAGGCAACATGCTTTAGTGGGTGGTACATCACAGAACAAACGCACGCGGGCCGGGACCCGCTTTATGTACATTTATCCCGGAACAGCCCCCCTCACTGGCCAGCCCAATCCTGGCCAGTCAAACTTCCCGCCGCTGATCTTGATAGGCGGCGTCTTTTCCCACGCTGCACAGGGTGACCAAGGGACTTCCCCTGGTCGCCCTTTACTGCGGGGCCGCATGGTGCTTTGTTTAAGCACAAGACACTACACATTTCTATATCAGTTTTCCCATCCAACTAATTTATCTTTTAACATGTAGCTTACATATAGTTTGCCATTAGGAGAAAAAATATATTAAAATATAGTGGGAGATGGGTTCAGTATATGTAATGGGGAAAACATCCAATATCCCTATTTGAGTATGCCATTACAGCTAAAAGGGGAATACATTGGATAGTGATGTTCTTGTCCATCTAATTAACTTTTTAACGTATAAACATCATTTTAGTTTGCCATAGAAAAAAGAATACAATAAAATATAGTGAAAATGGTTTAAGTATATGTAATAAGATAAACAGCCAATATCCCTATTTTGAGTATGCCAGTACAAATAAATATTCTGATACATTAGTCTAAAAGAGAAATACATTGGAATACTGTGGATGTATAACTATACTCAGTGAGAGTGGGTTTAGCATCTGTAATGAGATAAAAAACCAATATCCCTGTTCAGTCCTGGGGAGGTGTTTGTTCCAAGTTTCATAATAATTTGTAATACATCAATTTCTCTCTCCATTCTGTTCTTGAAGTTCCTTTGCAGTAAAACAGCTACTTTGAGGTCACCCATTGAATGCTTTGGAAGGTTAAAGTGTTTCCCCACAGGTTTCTCAGTTCTGTAATTCCTGATGTCAGATTTGTGTCCATTTATCCTGGCGGAGGGTTTGTCCTGTTTGCCCTATGTAGAGAACTGAAGGCCATTGTTGGCATTTAATGGCATATATAATAATGGAAGAGGAAATGTTAAAAGGTAAATTAGTTGGATGGGAAAACTGATATAGAAATGCCTTCCTTTTGGCCAAGGAACAGACATTGTAACATTGTCACATTTTGACATACTACTGTTTTATTGCTTTCGCATGCTCATGCTACTCAGATCAAAGGACAGAGTTCCCTGAACGTAGGGGGTGTATGGCATGTGGTGGTCCATGCTGTATTTTGAGGTGCAGAGGACAAGTAATCAAAATAGTTCCTTATTCAAATCTCCATTAAAATACAGGCTTCTCGGTGGCACCCCAATTGGAAGCTGTTCTGAGCGGGGGATGTGTCACTTGGGGTGGTCCAAACATTGTTTTGGGGTACAGCCTGGCCCCAGTGTCTGCCTCTTTGAGTGTCCTGGGGACAACTTGCTCTGGAGCCGCTGGCACGAGACTCGCTCAGTGGACCATGAGACAGCACATGTCTTCTCGAAGGGCAGAGTGCGCTGAATGTGGCATGTGGTGGTCCAAAGTGCATATTGGGATGCAGAGAGCAATCATTCAAAATAGTTACTTATTCAAATCTCCTAAAATACAGGCTTCTAGGTGGCACCCCAATTGGAAGCTTGTGGTGCCAGAACCAATGTTTGGACCAGGCACCTCTGCATGTCTTCTTGAAAATGACAGTGCCCTGAGTGTGGGGATGTGTCACTTGGGGTGGTCCAAACATTGTTTTGGGGTACAGCCTGGCCCCAGTGTCTGTCTGTTTGAGTGTCCTGGGGGTACTTTGCTCTGGAGCAGCAGGCACGAGAACCACTCATTGGACCATGAGACAGCACATGTCCTCTCTGAACGTGGGGGTGTATGGCATGTGGTGGTCCAAAGTGCATTTTGGGGTGCAGAGGGCAAGCAATCAAAATATAGTTCCTTATTCAAATCTCCTTTAAAATACAAGCTTCTAGGTGGCACCCCAGTTGGAAGCTTGTGATTCTGGAACCAGTGTTTGGACCAGGCACCTTTGCATGTCTTCTTGAAGAGGACAGTGCCCCAAGTATGGGCATGTGTCACTTGGGGTGATCCAAATATTGTTTTGGGGTACAGCCTGTCCCCAGTGTCTGTCTGTTTGTGTGTCCTGGGAGCACCTTGTTTTGGAGCAGCTGGCATGAGAACCGCTCATTGGACCATGAGGTAGCACATGTCTTCTCGAAGGGCAGAGTCGCCTTAAGACGGGGGTGTATGATATATGAGGGTCCAGACCTTGTTTTGGGGTTCAGAGCTTTCAAACTCTCTTCAGTGTTTTTGGTTGAATTAATGAATAAGGAATGAATAAGGATCCAGCTTCAGCCTCCTGTAGTCTGTTACATTGAGAGAGAGGAGAATTTCCATTGTTTTTCTCCTTAGAATTCGTTGCAGTTTCCAACATGTCTATTCCATCATGAAATTATTATCATAAAAGAAACAATTGTTCAGTTTTTAACAGCTACCTTGTCTTAAAACAGTCAATCAGTAATTGCTCAATATTTTCTTTTGTGTTCTGCTTTGTGATCTAAGAAAACATTCCTGCCTCAATATTAACTTAACAAAATGGCACTTTCTAAATGACAGCCACATATACTTTGCTAAAAAGATGGTTAATTTTGAAACCAAGTATTAAAGCTAACTTTTTTCACTCATTTTGCTCTGTTTTTCTCCATGGTCATACATAAATCAGTGGAATATAAAAGTACCAGTAAAAGTGGCTGCATCCTTCTGGGCCTGCAGTTTGGTTCCATGAATTATTAATTATTTGACCAGTATAGCATCAGCTCTTCAGAACTCAATATAAATGTAAAAGGCTCACCTTATCAGTCATAATCTAAGAAGCAGCAGTAATGCAATTCTTACCATTTAGCACTTTGCGGCATGTCGAAAAGGAATAGGATATGCATTCACTAAACTTTCTGAAATGTAACACAAAGTAAGGAAGTATTTTCCCTCTCATCTGTGAAATGCTGTAAAAAGAGATAGATTTGCATGGATTTCATCAAGGTTTTAAAAGGTGGAAGTTGTTTGAATAGAGGAGGAGATGAGCATCGAGAACTGAGAGAGCCTACATGAGGTACAGCTCCAAATGTGTTCCTTGCGGTATAGAAGATATGAGGAAAAGGAAATGAAATAGTCAACAGACATTCCAAACATGATGAAGTATAAGGAAATTTCCAACAGTAAAAGGTCTGTTGTACCGTAAGTAAGCTTTTTTTTTTCGTCATTGAACCATTTCTCTAGATTTTTGTTGCCTATGGTAAACTTTGATGAACTTTAATGGTAAAATTTAGATACTTTTAGGTGGAGAAAGAAAATGTTAACTGCCAAAAAATAGGACTAAATAAAGCAAAACCAAAAATGGAGTCTGTAATATCTCTTTCACACTTTAAGCATATCGGTTATGTATGCTTTCATTACATTATCATTTCAAATGATGTAGGTATAAGTAGCTAAGTATATATTTGTAGGTGTCTGAGATATTGTTACAGTTATTTATAGTGTTTTATTAGTAGTGCCTTTAAAAAGAGAGATTTTATTGTATGAAGTTATTTTAATGTGTTTTTAATTGGCTACCATGAATACGTATTTATTAAGTGAGATTTAACATAACAAGTTTGAGATTTAACATACTTTACCTATCCAATTTTTTGGTGGAAGAACAAATCCATCAATTTTAAAAATCCTTTTTGATACAATAGATATCCATACATTTTATCAGCTGCCTGTACTAGGAACACTTGGGGGAAAATCCGTTCAAAATTAAGTAATCTTAGTTCCCATGGATTTTAGGGAGAGATTTATTACACGCTTGCTTAGCTCTCCAGTTGAAAAGACTGGGACTTCAAAAACATGCTCTTTAAATAAGAGGCATGCTCTGATTTTTTTAAAAGGTAATTCTCAGAGCCAATGTAAGATTTTTTTCTTCCAATTTAGGATTCATTTTAGAATGCTGCACATTGTATCTTCCTTTCTAAAGTTACGTTTGAATTTTATGGTTACATAATTTCATGTAATGCAACTAGTATATTATTGTTTAGCACCATTATTGTATGTAGCTCATCACAGATATGCACAGAGATACAAAAATTGCATATAAAAGGAACACAATACGGTCTGTGTGCATACACAAACATGTGTATCATCCCATGGATATGTCTATCCAGACTGCTGTAGTTACAGCAGTGAAATTCAGCAGTAATCCCTTTCCCTAACAAATGTTCAAAAATCAACACATTGACAGCATAGTTTATCAGTGTAATTTAATAGCATAGAAAAACAAGCACAGTTGTTTTTAAACTATTACTCTGAACAGGCATTTGGCAACTTTGTGCATCCAGTCAGGTATTACTGAGTTCATCTATACTCAGTTTATATTTATTTTCAGTTTACTGTTAGTTTTATTTTGTTCAGTTATCCAGAACTGAACTTTGTCCCTGAAATACTTTTTTTCTTTTATTGGGTGAATTAAAATTATTATCTTTAAAACAGTGTGCCTCTGTAGTATAAAAATAATTGTTCAGGATTGTCAAACCAGCTATTAAAACAAAATTGAACTTTCTTTCCTTATTCTTATGTGATATTCTTAAAAGAATGACTTTTTAAAATACTTGCGTTATTGTTTCTGCTTCTTTAGGCTTTGGTCACACTGCAGTATATTGTCAATTTATTCTCTACATGCTTTATAGCTTAAATTTTACTTATCTTTTTGAATAAAAGTTGAGGTTTTTGGATTTTTTTTTTTTAGCTTTTGGATCTTTGATTTACTATTTGGCAGTCCTGGTGTGTTGAATTCCAAAAAGCAGGTAAGTTCAGAAATATATTTCAATCAGCTCCAGAAACGGGTCTCTTTCATGGTGTTAGCTCACCATATATTCATGGTGCATAAAAGTCCAAAAGGATAAAACTCTCTTGAGTTTTTTTTCTTCTGAAGATGACTACTGGATGAAGATGTTGCATTAATAATGAAATCTTTTAAGTTTAAGTTCATTTCTAGGCTAAGTATTTTATAATTTAATGTGGCAACGGTAATTAGACAAGATTGGAACTTGGAGTCCTCCTTCCCCTACAGACTTCACTACAGAAAAAAAAGAAGTTTATGCATTATGCTGTAAATGTGGGCAAAAAATTTGTTTGTGCAGAGGCTGAATTCAGTAAGGTGATCCATGCAGAGAAATTTCCTTATTAGTGCAGTGTCTGCCTGTTAGACTGTGGACTAGTAGTGTACAAAAAAAAATTGGGGGAAAATTCAGATTTGGTGGTATTCAGGGCTTAAAAATTGAGGGGAGGGGATATCTTTTAATAGCAGATTCGGTAGCCAGATCTGATGCAGGAGATATTCAGTTATTCCTGAGTATGAAGTCAATGACAAAATAGGGTATAATGAATTGCGGTGTGGGTGGGGGAGGGAATTTGAGGTAGAGTCTCCAAATTTGTAAGGCAGCTGCAGGAGTCTCTCCCGCACAGAACTGCTAAGTTTCAAAAAGATTGGACCAGGGGTCCAATTCTGGGAACACCCAAAGAGGGCCCTTTCCCCCTATGATAGGGGAAAAAGCAATCTGTCACATTTCCCACTTTTTAATTACAGTTGCTGCTGTATTCAGCAGCTGAATCAGATCAGAGAATCTGATTCAGCTGTATACTGCTTGAATACAGCCCAATCAACTGTTTTTTGGGGTTGTATTTGGTTTGGCACACCCCTACTGTGGACAATTCCTAAAAGCAATTACTTTCAATTAAAATGAATTTAGTGAAGGGTGATTTGAGTTTACCATATTATGTGATTGTAAAAGTTTATAAACAAACTTGTCATTCTTTAGGTTTAACAAACAGCAAGCTTTCTAAATATGTGTTGTGCTGCATTGTGAAAATAAACCATTTTTCTTAAAAGGAACTCCCCCAAATTTTGGCCTCCCCTCCTCTGAGATTAAGGTACTATCCTAAGGACCTCTGCTCAGAAACCTACTCAGGATTGTTGCTACTTTTAGATAGTAAAATTCACTGTTGATGATCCAGATTCATTATGTGAATCATGCACTTTAGTGATTGTTTTCACGTGGATTTTGCCATTTCACATATTCAAATCCAAGTGAAAAGTGCATTGAAAGGGCATAATTCAACATGTATGTGAAAGAAACTTGGGAAAGAGTCACAGCTTCACAACAGCCTGTTGCAAAATCAAGCAGAAGCACTGCAGGAAAATGGAATGTGAGACCATTGCAAGGCTAATGCGGAGTCAGCCATTGAGAGGTTCTTAAGGAGAGGTACCAGTAGCTATGCTGCAAATTTGGTGTTTCTACCTCAAGAAACAGCGCTCCCCCAGCCACATATACACCCAGATCAATTCTCTATTACAGCCTATGGGTTCATTGACTATCTATCTGCGGGACTGCCTTGCCCCACATGTTCCCCAGAGAGCACTTCGATCAAGTTCTTAAAATCTTTTGGCTGTCCCTGGGCTAAAAGAGGCTAGGCTAAATTCCACCAGAGCAAGAGCCTTCTCGGTGGCAGTCCCAACAATTTGGAACTCCCTCCCAGAAGCCATCAGGGCCCTGCGGGACTTATCGCAGTTCCACAGGGTCTGCAAGACTGAATTGTTTCGGATGGCTTATGACATTTAAATGGGAGAGGGCTGCCACCTCACCTGGCTCTATCTTGCATTAGTACCATCTGCCTAGGATCTGACCACTGTGGAGAAAAGATTATATGATCTTGTCTGAATAGGTAAAGTAGTACCATTGTGATTTTATCTGACTGTTTTATTGTTTTACTGTTTTAACGTTGTAATTTATGTCGTTTGCCGCTTTGAGTCTTTGTAGAATGGGTGGGATATAAATATAACGTAATAAATAATAATAAATATAATGATTCCCTTGGGCCACATTGGAGTCAGGAAAAAAAACAACCCTATTTTTTACACATCTTGATTATACTTTTCAGTATAATTTCTAAGCTGCCTTGAGTCACAGCAAAAACTGGGATATAAATATTTGAATAAATAAGTAATTTGGGCATGGTGATAACATCTAAGCAACTTTCTGTTTGTTAGGTTAGGCAGGTTTCCAGCTGTGATTGTTCATCCTCTGTTATATTTGACCTGTAACGCTGGTTGTCATATTTCACTAAGCAGCATCAGCAATAAAGTAGACTGCAAGAGTCTCCCCCCTTCCCCCCCCCCCCCAGCTGGTATGTTTTCTAATGCTCAGCATAGGGAGACAGTCAAGAGTCAGATCTACCA